>NC_045559.1:81794660-83004660 GCF_009819795.1 Aythya fuligula
GCTCTTGTTACAAAAATGTCTGTCCTCCCATGCAAGCACTACATGTACTGAGGCCATGCTTCCTGGGATGTGGCCGAACGGCACACGTTGATGGGAAATAGTAATTTATTTTCTCTCCGTCTGTGCTGCCATGCAGTCTTTGCTTGTTGGTGTTTTGTTGTTATTGTTGTTGTTTTTTGTTTTGTTTTGTTTTTAGTTTTCATTCTTCATTTTCCTTTAAATTTTCCTTTAATCTGTGAGTTTTGTTTGTTTGTTTGTTTGTTTTGTTGTTTGTTTTCTATCGATCATACTTTATTCTTCCTCTCTTCTTCCAGGAATGGGGACTGAGTGAGAGAGAGGTTGTGGTGGAGATCAGATTCACAGCAAGGTAAGACCGCCACAGGAAAATATTAAATGTTTGTAGTTCCACTCAGCTAGAGGAACTTTGGAACATTTTGTAGCCTCATCTTCAGGAGTCTTTGAGTCTGTTGTGTACAACCATTTTGGAGTAGAAGATGCTTTCTGTTTATCAGCATGTACTCAGGTGCTATACATCTCCTTAAAACATCTGAAAGAGTGTGGTGAACACTCAGGCAGCAGCATACACCTACGGGAGAGAATAGCAGTCAGAACAAGAACTCTCCCCGTCGACCCTGGCACCCAGCAATATGTCTAAACTTTTCCTGAGAGCTGTACTTGGGAAATGAAAGCAACCTCTTCCTAGGACTAGTTTTCTTAATGTACCACTGCTATGACCTAGTGAGGCTATTTTAGTAATTGGGGCTCCTGTCTATACCATTTTCTGATGCCCTTCCCTGTGCTCTGATTTGTCCATGAAGTTTGGTTGGTGGAGGAGGAAGAAGAGACAGGCTATATAAACTAACATTAATAAACGTGCAAAATGGGAACGGGAGACAGCGTTTGTAGCCTATGTACTGGGTCTGGCTGGAATGTTAACTTTCCCGGCAGCAGCCCATACAGTGCCGTACTCTGTACTTGTAGCTGGAACAGCAGTGTTATCACACCAGTGTTGTGTCTACTGCTGAGCAGCAGTGGCACAGCATTGGGCCTTTCTCTAACCCTCCTAGGGGGTGGGCAAAAAGTGAGGAGAGAAACATCACTAGGGCAGCTGACTTAAACCAATCAAAGGGATATTCCATACCATGTGATGTCACACTCAGCAATAAAAGGTGGAAACAGGAAGAAGAGGGGAGGGGTGGGCTCTCGTTGGGAAAACATCGGTCCTCCTCTCAAACACTGGCTGCGTACGTTGAGGCCTTGCTTCAAGGACATGGTCAATCATCGCTCATTTGTGGGAAGTAGAGAGTAATTTCTTTCCTCTGCACTTCCATATAGCCTTCATTTATTTTGTTTGTTTGTTTTCCTCCCTTCTTTTTATTTTTCCTTTTTCCCTCCCTTTTTCCCTTTCCCTTTTTATTTCCCCTTAGTTAAATTGTTTAGTTCATGGTAATCTTTATTTAATTATTATAATTAATTCCCTTTAATTAAATTATCCTTATCTCAACCCGTGAGTTGTTCTTTGCTTTACTTCTCCCCCTCCTCATCTAACGGAGGGGGAGTGAGAGAGCGGTTGTGGGGTTTAGCTGCCCAGCACGGTAAAACCACCACAGCCTATAAGTTACCAAATTCAGTTATCAGATTTAGACATCAGGAACAATATTTAAAATGTCTGGTGACAGTCATTCTCTATGCCAGTGGTATGTTTTTGAGAATGAAATTAAAAATCCACAGCAGAATCAAAATAAACACTATTGCAGCGTGGAAATTCTTTTGCCCTACTTGTGTGTGATGTACTTAGATAGCTCTGATACTTTCTGCCATGCTTACTACCATTAACATTATAAATCCTTTTCCAGAGGGTATCTCTAATCCTTATTTGTTTTTCGTGTTAAAAGTTTTTGTAAGAAAACTGCATGCTGATTAAAGCCCAAGATCGTTAATCCAATAGTGTGGAGTATTCCTTGATCTTGGGATTGTCCTTTTTAAGGAAGGAAAATTTCCACCTCTATGGTGCCACCAATCCTTAATGAAATAGAGTAAAAAGATCATTTTGATTTAGTCTCTCATGCCATTTCAAAGTATATGACTTTTGTTAATGGATACTTGAGATTTTCTGATGTCACAGATATGACCCAAACAGCTATACTTTTTCCCCAGAGGGGAAGAAAGTATATTCTATGTGATGTGTGAAAGCTTTGTATGCTCTCCAGTAGCTCTAGGTTGAGCACTGCTAGGATGAGAAAGGTTGAGACACGTCCAATGTTGAGACAGTTGCATGGGCCACTGCTGTTTTGATGTATGCCTTAAAATCATAGAAACACAAGGTTGGAAAGGACCTATGAAATCATATAGTCCAACCATCTTCCTATCAACAATACTACCAACTAACTGGGTCTGTGAGAGACAATGCTTTCCCAGTGCTTCCCTGCTGTGTGTCTATTACCTGATATAAACAGTGAGTAGATCAGGGGCCCGAGAATTTCCTGAGGAGCAAATAGGTGAGTGCTCCCTGAGAACAAGGAACGCTGTGCTACACTCCTTGCTGAACAACTCCTGAAGTAAGAACATTGACTACCAGGGTGTGCAAGGCCCTTTCAGAAATGTCTTTTTTGGATTGCATTAAGTCAGGGTAACAAAGAAAGTTAGCCTCTTCAGAGCCCTCTATATGCCCAGGGCAGGACTACAATTAACATAAGTATCTGTCATGCGTCTGTATCTCCCTAGTCAAGAAGAGTGTAACTTATTTTAGGGCAGAGCCTGGAAGCAAAGTAAAACTTACGCAGCTTGGTTGACCAGGAAGAAGCTAGGATCCTGGCATGACAGTGAGTGATCCATCCTGGCACTACAGAAGTCTCTCAGAAATTGTGGTAAAGCGGAGTATGGGAGGGAGGATCTAGCACAGATCATGCGCCCAGATGCTTCCCTGACCTTGCTCTTACCAGCTATTCTCTTCAGCCCCCAATCTTTTTGTTTGTTTGTTTGTTTGTTTTGTTTTTCCTGTGATCAGAAGAACTCCAAAATATACAACTCTATAGCCGTACTTTCTTAAAGATACCTTTTTGTTCTTCTCTGTGAACTTCCCTTTCTTTGAAGAAATGGTAAATGCTAGGTTATGTAATCCGAGTCAATTTAGCTGTATAAGATTTATTTATGGGGTCAATAAAAGGCAAGTAAACAGCGTTGGGTGCGCAGGGAGCCTGGGCTCCTCCAACACACACACAAGTTACATCAGGCCGATGGTCTTTATGCTCCTAGGCTAATACATACTCATTACTACTTCTAGAAAAGGCAGAGTTATTATAACTAATTCAAGGAATCCGAACCCTCCCACTGATGCATATATATGAGTCTCTGGTGGTCCCTCTGGGGGTCTCTTGTGCTGAAGGCTCGTAGTCTTCCTCCCAGGCTTTTTCCTTGTCCTTCTCCTTTGTCCATCTAGGCCGGATATCAGAGACTTGCGCAGCATCCCATGCAAGCTTTGTCTTTTAGTCATCCTTCAGCTTTCCCCTTCTCCTTAATCTCTTGGCCAGATATCAGAGACTTGCGTAGTGTCCCATGCAATAGTCACAATAGTTAGCAGTTATGCTGAACTGCCCGCCCCCCCCCAGATGTCAGAGACGGAAGGTTTAACCTGCAAGCCCTCTATTGACACGAATTGCTGAAACATTCCTTACAATGGGAACCCAAATTTCAGAGCTGAAGAAACAGCTTGTTCAACCTCTACCCAGAGCTATCCCCAAAGAGCAATAAGCCCCATGATCCAGCTGTGAAAGCCATCTACATGAATCAAGGCGAGCAGCTCTCTGGATCACTTCTGGGTCTCATGGGTCTTACTGCTTACAGGCATGGAACATGCTAAGGGAATCAGGAGAACAGCACTTGGGGATTGCATCAGACTTAGGGGATGGTTATGTGAAGAACCAAAGGCAAGGCAATGGAGGGAGTTAGGTGATCTGGGGAGGAATGAATTCAGGGAAAAACGAGGAATAAAGGTATAGAAAGGGCAAGCTGCTAGTGAGTATGCTTGCCTGGCTATGCCCTATGCCTCTACCTGTCCCTTTCCTTTTATTAGGTTCTACTTCTAACAGTTTCCCTGAGTGAGGGACTCTAGTCTGTGTACATGTCCTTTGTGTTTGGGGGGCTATGTGTAACGAACTGTAGTCAGACCACAGACCACAGGTACCAGCGACTGGAGAGACCAGAGTGAGTGAACTTAAGCACTAGGAACTCGAAGAAGGCCACGGGTAAATGGGCCCATGTTTTTCTGATGCCAGCTACAGGAGCAAGGCAGGGTATGACAGTCTGTATGATTGCTAGTGAACATCAGGCTGGACTCCACGGAACGTAGGCAAAAAAACCATGGGTGGTACATGTGTGTATGTATCTGATGGCAGGACTAGAGTGGGAACTGGAAAGCAAAGGGACCAGGGTTGTCCCAGGCAGCTGTTTGCAAAGATGTCTCTGGTGGTTTTACTCAGGTGGGCAGCCTAGCTCCACCACAACCGCTCTCTGTGTTGTAGAAAATACAACACAGAGAACTCAAGGTCTGAGATGAGAAAGGTTTAATTAAAGGGAAAGGGAATGGGGAGGAAAAAAGAAAGAAAAGAAACAATAAGTCCGTGTGGAAGCACAGAGAGAGGAAAAAAAAATATTCTCTACTTCCCATCAACGAGCGATATTCAGCCACATCCTGGGAAGCCTCAAAACACGCAGTGGTTGTTCAGGAGGAACAGCCCCCTCCCCCACGAGAGCCCCCCTTTTTATTGCTGAGTGTGACATCAGGTGTTATGGAATATCCCTTTGGTTGGTTTAGGTCAGCTGCTTCGGCAATGTTCCCTCCCCATCACTTGCCCACCCCCAGCCTGCCGGCTCTTGGGGGCTTGGAAGGAGTCCTGATGCTGTGCCAGCACTACGCAGCAATAGACACAACACTGGAGTGCTCTCAGTGCTGTTCCAGCTACGAGTGCAGAGCACAGCACTGGGTGGGCTGCTGCAGGGAAAAGGTGACTCCAGCTCAGACAGACCCTACACAGTGTCTCTGTGATTGTGCTTGGGGGCTCATAGGACCAGGTACCAGTGAAAGCAGAGACTGGAATCCAGGGGCAGCTACTGGCCAGACAGTGTGTCTGACCACAGCTATAGGAAAGATGCAAATTGTACTTATAGATGTCCATATTTCCCCAAAACGAACCTTGCTTGTGGGAAGAACATGAAAAGGCTCCGAAGAAGGCGTGGTTCCATGTACGTGGTTCCATGAACATGGTGGTAGAGCAGGAGAAGTGTGAACAGCTACATGCAGCGTGTGTAGATACTCACAGTCACTGCTCAGTGTGTTTCCCCACCCAGAAATCAGGCATGCGCTTCTTGCCTTGGCAAAAACAATGAGCAGAGAAGTGTATTAAAAAAGCCAACAAAACGAAACTCCAACCAAAATAAAACCCACAGCCAAACAAACAGCCAAATCACAAAAGAAAAAAAGAAAAATGATGCTGGTTTTGTTGGTGTGAATGTGAGTGTGAGTCTATGCTGATCTGTGTGCTTGGCTGCAAATGTAGGTATGCATGTGTTGTGTTGCAGGAAGCACGGCCGAAAGCATGTCAGACACCAGTAGAGCCAGATCCTGCTCCATTTTATTGCCCGAATAGACTGACTTTTATAGTGAACTTAACAGGGGCGGACAGTGTCTCACACATGATTATTGGTCAAAAGCACTCAGACAAACAACTACAAGAAAACAACCCCACCTGTAAGAAAACAACCCCCTTGTGATTAGCAGTCACGTAGACCTTGTCCTTGAAGACAGATGCTGGTAACAATATTTTTCTAAATTCCTCAATTGGGCAATGTGGGAACACTGTCATGGGAACTTCTCATAGTTGCCCTGGTAGCTTGGTTTGCTCAGCTGCAGCAAGCCATGGGAGTTTTGCTGGTTCAAAAAATCCCTCAACAGCGTTGCATGTATGAGTTCCTACTGAGAACACATTCTCAGCCTTGCTACTGGCTGGGCCTGGGTGTGTGAGGCCATGGCAGCCACCCCTCTGTCGGGCTACCAGTTTCAGCTCTACCCAACAGTAAGTCTTGGGGAAAGCAGAGAGATCGCCCCTTAATAAAAAGGAGACTATCGGGAGGGTCAGGGCTCACCTGACTGGAGACAATTCTTGCAGAAACCTTTCCACTTGACTCTCCACCACTCGACTCTCCACCTCACCACCCTTGCAGGAATCTTGCACTTTTCCCAGTCTCTCCTCAGCCTCTCTTTTTTTCCTCGCAAGCTCCCCATCCCAGATTCTCACAAGAAAGAGGCAGTTTCTAGGTTTGGAGAGGCTAAAGTTGCTCTGTACTGGCCCAGTTTACACTGCCTCAGGGTGCTTTGGGGGAGGTTTCTCTTCCACCTTCTATAGATCATGTGTTGCATGAGATGGGTTAAATGTACACTTAAAACTGGGACTCCCCAGTCCTCTATGTCCTTTTGGAGGCCAAAGCTTCTGCCAAGGCGGCGATGTCCTTTCAGGGCCCAAAGCTTATGCCAAAGTGGCTGTTGAGGGTGGCTGAAGAGGCGCGAGGGTGGCTGAAAAGATGCAGCAGAGCCAGCAGAAGCAGTGGCAAGCTATTTCAATCAGGTGTCACCGCTATTTCATGGCCACTCAACAGGTGATCAGTTCCAAGGCAGTTGCCTACTGCAGAGGAGCAGCAAGAGGCCGCTTTTCTGCATTGAGGCCGCTCAAGGCTTCTGAGGCAGCCACCACGACCCGGCCGCCCTCATGAGGCTGCCTCATGAGGTGCAGGCGGAGCCAGCAGCTCTCCCTATCATACAAAGGCAGCCCCTAGGAAGCATGAGCAACCAGGCAGGAAGCACTCACTGAAGTGCTTGCCAAAACCACTATGGAACCCCAGACTGAGTGCCTGCCCAAAGATGTGGCTGTTCAGGTCTCTGGCTGCAGGGAGTGCCTGAGCCTGCTGCTGCCAATGGTGGGTGAGAGATACTGCCTGTGTGAGGTGCGAGCGGGTAGAGGATGTGATCAGCCTGGTGGCAGAGCTCAAGAAGGAGGTTAAGGACTATCAGGGAGTGTGAGCAGGAGTTGGGCTGGTGGAGTCGCTCCCTATCACGCCTGAGAGAAAGGCACTGGGGCAACGCACCCAAAATAGTGGTGGACCTCCCACCCTGTTCTTGTCGGGCAGACGGAGGGGGCCTGAGAGATGGAGAGGAATGGATACTGGTCCCTGTTTGGCATCGCAGGTGGCACCATCCCTACCCGCCTCTCGACCCCAAGTGCCCTTACACACTAGATTTGAGGCCCTGGAGTGCAAGGGACAGAGTGGTGAGGATGTGGGGGAAAGGCCACACAGGACGCTGTCTCAGGCAAGGAAGTCACCTCCGCTCCTCAAGACTTCCTCCACCAAGAAAGAAAGAAGGGTAATGGTCAAAGGCGACTCCCTTCTGAGGGACAGAGAGGGCCTGCAAGCTCCCCATTGCAGATTCTCACAGCCCAACAGCTCTAGGGTGCTGCTCCCAGTGCACACACCTGAACCGGAACAACATGGAAGGTTCAGGAGGAGCTGGTGGAAGGCTGCAGGGAACCCCACTTGTCTCTGATGAGCTACAGTCCCCAAAGAAAATGTCTGTAAGGCTCTTTAGGTTAGATATTTATTTGTGCTGTTGTCTTCTTAGGGAAAGCATTAGGGCAGGAGGGTAGTGGCCAAGGAGCCAGGTGGTTGTCAAGGTATCAGTAGGCTGCAATGGTCTCTTGGATCCAATCAACATAATTGCAGACCTTGGTGTAGACACCGGGATAACCTTTCAGAGCACACCCGATTCCCCATGACACAATGCCCTGGAGTTCTCCGTTGCACACAACTGGTCCACCTGAGTCACCCTGGAGGGGAAAATTTAGAGGCACAAGATGATTTAAAAGCAGAATCTCACCCAGAAAGTTTTTGACTTGGCACAAAGAATCCAGGGAATGCAAAACAAAGCGCAGCAGGCCCTGATATGGGAGCACAGAGAGATACCACCCCTTGCTTGCTGGCCTCCTCTAGCCCCCAAAAATTCACTGGTACCATGCTCAGTGCCAACCAGCAGATGTGGCTGGGCCTGCTATTTTCAGTGAAGTCCACCCTGCACCCAAAGCGTGCTGCAAAGGGTGCGTCAGAAGAGAGCACCTGGCGAGGAGGAGGCTGAAGCTAAGCAGGCTGCCAAGCTCCAATGTATACCGTGCAGCCTGGGGCACCCTGGCAGTGTGTGGCCCAGGGCTCTGCGCAGACATCAACTCCTACCTGGCATGAGTCTTTCCCACCCTCCAGGAATCCTATGCAGATCATGTTGCTGGTGATTTCACCCGGGTAAGCATCTTGGCACTCTTGGTTACTCAGAATTGGCGCTTGCAGGCACTGGAGGAGTTCAGGGTAATTGGCTGCCGGGAGAGCAGTAACAGTTTTAGGTTTTGTCTTGGGACTCAGTACTGTCAGTGAACAGAAAGACCAACGACCTATATGCGAGAGCCATCCAGCAGAGCAGGGTAAAGTAAAACAGTGAAGTGCATTGTAGATTGAGACACACTGGCAGGGCAGCGTGAAGTCAGGGCAGCGTGGAGGACTTGCGGGCACAACAAGAAAAGGCTGCACAGAAGGGGTGAACTGTACATGGGTCTCACAAGCGTGGTGGTAGAGCAGGAGAAGTGTGAAAGCTACATGCGGTGTGCGTAGATACTCACTGCCACTGCTCAGTGTGTTTCCCCAGCCCGAAATCAGGCACTCCGTCCCTGCCTTGGCACAAGAGGTGGGCAGGGCTATGGGTTGAACGTCGGCACTGTACTCCACGGCGGATGCCAGCTTGATCAACATAATGTCATTATTAAGGGTTCTTGAACTGTAGTTAGGATGGCGAATGATTACGGAAGAACTCCTGACTACTTCACTGCCTTCCTGCACATCAATGTTGTACTCTCCCAGCCTCACTTGTATACGGCTGCAAAATTGTCAGCAGAGAAAAGCAGCAGTTAGCCATGGGTAGAACAACTGGCTGCCACGTGGGGACCGGCAGACACTTGAAAGCGAGTAAGGGAGTGCTGTGCTAATCAATGGTTTGTGTGTCACGCAGCTCTAGGAACTTCATGATTTCATGGAAGACTGAGTTGGGAGAGCATTGCCAGATAGGCAAGAAAGGGAGATTCAGTTTCCTGTTTCTCCCTCTGCACAGAAGTGTGCCCTAAACTCAGGACGAGGGAGATCCATGGAGAAAGTCTAGAGGAATGACGAAGAAAGCGGTAATAATAAGCCCCATGGACTTGTAAATGTAGACCGAATGGCATGTTAGGATGCACAGAAAAGGATGCTATGAGTGCAGGAATACTGGAAAGACCATGTAACACAGCAGGACTGAGGCTAGGGTTTCTCCTTTGGCTTCAGGTACACCATGCATTGCCCCGCCCCTGTCCCTCCCCCCATGCATGTATGGTCTTCTCTTGAGAGGCACCGGAGTTCTAGATGTGGTGGGTTTGTAAGATTTGAGCAGAATCCACCCGGATACACAACCCAAGCCATACGTACGATTTGTAGCAGTGAGCAGCTGACAGGACCCACTGGTTGTTGATGAGGGATCCTCCACAAAAGTGATAGCCAGCATTCAGGGACACCTGGTAGGGAACTGAATGCTCTGGGCAGTTGTAGCCTCCCACAATCTTGTCATCATCAGCAGCTCCAGGGAAAGCAACTGAGGAAAAGAGAATTGGGTTTCACAGCACCATGCCTGAATCCGTTCTCTTTAAGCATAGCAGCAGCCAGTGAGCTACAGAGAATGAGCAAGAGCCAAGACAGCTTGAAACTTCAGAAGTCTCCAGGCAACTCCTGAAATATCCTGCTGAGTTCTTTCTGCACTACTCTGAAACACCAGGCTTTGTCTGTACCACCTGAAGTCAGGAAGAGAACAGGAGAGCACAAGCTGCCAAAGAACCTCATAAATGAATTGTATGCAGCCTTCACTGTGTTCCTTCCGGGGCACCTTTGGGTTGGGATGAGACAGCTGTGCCATGGCAGAAAGCGTATGTAAAACGGGCAAACGCAGTTGAGAGAACTTCATTTGCAGGGGTGAGACAAAGAGTGAGCAAGAGAGGTAGAAAAACTTGGTAGTGAAGGATTCAGAGAGAACACAAAGGCTCCACAGAGTTGGAGGATGATGTCACAGTAGAATGTAAGAAAGAAGATATTTGTTGGAGCCAACAGAACGGTGGTCTCCAGCCTTTTTGATTCCATAACCCTATCAGTAAAACACCTTCCCACAGCCCTGACATATGTCTATTTGTTCATTTCGAAGTTACGTACTTGCCCTACTGAACTTCGAATGTTTTCCTCCCACACTGTAATGCACAACCCCAGATGTGCATGCACCCCATTTTAGAACCCACTGCACTAGAACATTGCAGGCTGGGATCCTGCCTCTGACCATCCATTACAGATGCAAGGAGCAGAAGATGACTTCATAAACCTCAATGGACTTCTCTTTCACAAATGTGTTGCCCGACCATCCGTCCCATCCTCTTCCCCTCTAACTCACCTTCACCCTCCCAGATTTTATCAGGCCAAGTCCTTTGCTGTTTTTGAACCTCCAAAATGCCTAGCTGTCTTTCATACTCCCTAATTCTTGTAGACAAGGAGACAGCAAGCCCTGCATTGTTTTATGCACCCTTGTCTTGTCCTACCTTCTTCACCTCTCTAGGAGGCTGAGAGTCTGTCTCTGACATGAGTGGAAATTGAGGAAGAACAGAATGTCATGCTACTGGGGAAAGAGAAAGGCCAGTAGAGAGGACAAGGCAAGAGCCTGTGAGAGAAGGTTTGCTCAGGTGTGCAGGTAGATAGACGATTAGTATCAATAGAGAACGTACCAGCGGCTCCCAGGCAGGAGAGAAGGAGGAAGAGAGAATGCATGGTGCCTCCACGACCAAGCTCTGTGATGTGGATGAGGACTAGCCTCAGAAACTCCTCTGCTTTATGCTCCTGGAGAGCTTTATCTTTGTCAGCCCATGGTCTCTCCAGCTTTCCCTTTCCCAGGATCTTGCATCAGACTGGACGAATTTACCTATTTTATCTGAGTACAGCAATGACACAGCTGACTGAAATACCTGAACTAGGAGAACGTATTTCTAGAAATGCAAGCTGTCATTGCCAGACCACTGATAATACCCAACACGGCTGCTCTCCATTTAGCAACTCTCCTTTCTCCTTTCTCCCATGCCCCTGGAGCCACCAGCATTCTGCTGCAGTGCCACTGCACTCAATGAGAGAATTGTTTGCAGCTGGAGAGTTGGACCCACCCCAGGAGTTTATGTTTGGAAAGAGCCCGAATAATGAGGCTGTGGGATGTTCACCCACAGTGAGCAGAAGAGGGCATTTACTTTCCACGGAGAGCTTCCTCATCTTAAAGAAAGAGGAAGAGGTGGGAGGGAGGGAGGGAGGGAAGATGTTCTAATTTGAACCTGAACACAAAAGAGTCAGTTCATCCTTCAGAGTTCCCAACGAGCAGCCTGAATTCTTTTCTGATGGGGTCTGTCTCCTGGATGATCTCTGAGTTGTCCATTTGAGATCTGTTTGTGCCATGAGCTCCAGCACTATTGCGCCGACAGGTGTGCCCTCTTGATTACTGGGATTCACAGAGAATAGGTAGGGACTCGGATGCAGTACTTTCACTATATGTCTCTCATCAAGGACTTAGGAACAAGGATCCAGAACTTCTGCTGCAAGCTCTGGCATTAGTCCGGGAAGGGTCAGGCGTGTCTGCTGCTTGACGTAAGCAAGTAGCACAGAGACTGTCTAAGAGACTTTTTTCCTCTAAGGAGATTACCAACCCAGCCCCCTGCGATGTCATGTGTACCTTTGAGAGTGGATGATCTGTTTTCTAAACTGCTAAAGAGTAAAAAAAAAAAAAAAAAACAAAAGAGAGAGATAAAAAGAGAGAGAGTCGTATTTTAGAGTGGGCTTCCTGAGGCCTTGTGAGGAAGAGAGGCCCCACCTGGGGTGCAGAGTGCTGCTTGAAGGATGTGCTGTTTTGCAGCTCCTTTTTGACTGACTGCCTACAGTACTAGTGTCCCATGTACCAATGCCGAGGTGCCTGACATTCACGTGAGTAGACCAGACCACAGCTTTGCCCACATACCATGTGCTTCTACATGGGGGGTGACGGTTCCTTCCCTGGGTCTTGAAGGGAGCCTTAAAAGGGGGAGGTGGGTTAGGGAAATTGCAAGCCTAGTTATGCAGCGCTCTGGCCAAGACGTATTCAGTTTCTGCCCACAGCTGGCTGTCACAATGGATGCACCATGTGATAGCAGCCTTTTGCAGTTTCCTTTCTCTGGCCATGCAGTTTTGCCATCAAGAGGTGCCTTATTCCTGCTCAGAACTGTATGCGTTCCTGTGGCAGTTAAGAGGTGTGTGGAGCAGGTGGCTAAAAGTGTCTGCCAGGGCACATTGTTACTTGTGAAGCTGCCAAGGGGCTGCCCTCTCCACAGTGGATTGAATGCCTGGTGCCCTGGGTATGCTTCCTCCCACCTGGACTGGTGTCAGCCTCCCATGTCCATTGCCAGAGGCTGGGCTCTCCTCCCTCAACAGCCAACCTTTTCTTACCACACTCTCTCTCTGCTTGGTGCCACGGTAGGGCCTGCTGTGGGGATAGTGGCCCAGAACACGGCTGTGCTGCTGTAGCACTAGTCCTGAGAAGTATCTGCTGCCTTTTACTAACCACGCCAGCAGTGCCTCAATTCTTAATGCCGACCTGTGTGTTTGTATGTCTGAAGGGTTTTTGTCTTCAAAAATGCTAGGTGCTGCTGCATTGTTTTGCTTGACCCTCTTCCCTCCAAAGAGTCCCAGTTCCATTAACTTACTTTGCCCTTGAGTTCCGTCTGCTTTTCCTCTGCCCCTCTCCAATCTGTCTCACAGTTTTCAGAGACTTTGTCTCCCATTCTGGCAAGGTGGGGATTTTATGTTAGTGTTCAACCCCCTCACGATACTGTGTGATCACTCGCAGCACAGAAATACGTGGCTGCATCCTTGCATTTCACATTCCTGATAGTCATAACAGAGAGTTCACTGTTGTCTCTGCTGATCTCAAACTTGGCCTCACTGTAACCTTCCATATAAGACCTCTGCAACCACAGAGAGGTGCTGGCTACTAACTTCAGGCCACTCCCTGCAGGCTGCTGGTACCGGAACATATAGGCCAGTTGGTGGCTATCATTCTGGTAACAGGAGATGTCCACAGTCTCTCCAGCTCTCTTGAGGGTTTCCTCTGGCCATTGCGTGATGAGTTTTCCGACCCCAGCACCTGCATGATTCAGAGAGAAAAAGTGGAAAGGAGAAGTATGGACAGTAGCCAAAAATGGCCCTTCAACTCATACCAGTCCAGCATGGCCTGGATGATGCTGCAGATGGATCTGTTGTCTCTCACCAGGCAGAAGAGCAAGCAAAATGGTCAGCATGGTTAGGAGCAGCTGTTCCAGAACAGTGTGCATTAAGAGAGAAGAGGCTAGAGACTGATGCCCCCCCATGCTCTGATTTGTCCATGAAGCATGGTCGGAGGAGGGAGAAGAAACTTGCTATGTAAACTAGCATAAATAAATGTGCAAAATAGGAACGGGAGATAGCCTTTGTAGCCTGTAAGTTACCAAAATCAGTTATCAGATTTTTCATGAGAAACAACATTTAAAATGCCTGATGACAGCCATTCTCTATTGCAGTGGTATGTCGTTATGCATGAAATTAAAAGTCCACAGCAGAATCAAAATAAACACTATTTCAGCGTGGAAATGATTTGCCCTATTTGTATGTGATGCACTTAGATTGTTCTGATACTTTCTACCATGCTTACTACCATTAACATTATAAATCCTTTTCCAGAAGATATCTCTAATCCTTATTTGTTTTTCATATTAAGAGTTTTTGTAAGAAAATTGTATGCTGATTAAAGCCCAAGAAAATCTATGGGATGGGAGGATCTAGCACAGATCATGCGTCCAGATGCTTCCCTGACCTTGCTCTTACCAGCTATTCTCTTCAGCCCCCAATCTTTTTGTTTGTTTGTTTGTTTTGTTTTTCCTGTGATCAGAAGAACTCCAAAATATACAACTCTATAGCCGTACTTTCTTAAAGATACCTTTTTGCTCTTCTCTGTGAACTTCCCTTTCTTTGAAGAAATGGTAAATGCTAGGTTATGTAACAAAAACTGAAGCAGAGAGGCGATGGCAGACGGGGGGACACCCTAGCATCACTTCTCCCAGTCCTACCACACAAGAGTGATTAGCCCATCAAAGGTTCACCTCTACAATCAAAGAGACACGAGGCACAATGGGAGGCGGTTTTGTTAGAAATTCCGAGTCAATTTAGCTGTATAAGACTTATTTATGGGGTCAATAAAAGGCAAGTAAACAGCGTTGGGTGCGCAGGGAGCCTGGGCTCCTCCAACACACACACAAGTTACATCAGGCCGATGATCTTTATGCTCCTAGGCTAATACATACTCATTACTACTTCTAGAAAAGGCAGAGTTTTTATAACTAATTCAAGGAATCTGAACCCTCCCACTGATGCATATATATGAGTCTCTGGTGGTCCCTCTGGGGGTCTCTTGTGCTGAAGGCTCGTAGTCTTCCTCCCAGGCTTTTTCCTTGTCCTTCTCCTTTGTCCATCTAGGCCGGATATCAGAGACTTGCGCAGCATCCCATGCAAGCTTTGTCTTTTAGTCATCCTTCAGCTTTCCCCTTCTCCTTAATCTCTTGGCCAGATATCAGAGACTTGCGTAGTGTCCCATGCAATAGTCACAATAGTTAGCAGTTATGCTGAACTGCCCGCCCCCCCCCCAGATGTCAGAGACGGAAGGTTTAACCTGCAAGCCCTCTATTGACACGAATTGCTGAAACATTCCTTACAATGGGAACCCAAATTTCAGAGCTGAAGAAACAGCTTGTTCAACCTCTACCCAGAGCTATCCCCAAAGAGCAATAAGCCCCATGATCCAGCTGTGAAATCCATCTACATGAATCAAGGCGAGCAGCTCTCTGGATCACTTCTGGGTCTCATGGGTCTTACTGCCTACAGGCATGGAACATGCTAAGGGAATCAGGAGAACAGCACTTGGGGATTGCATCAGACTTAGGGGATGGTTATGTGAAGAACCAAAGGCAAGGCAATGGAGGGAGTTAGGTGATCTGGGGAGGAATGAATTCAGGGAAAAACGAGGAATAAAGGTATAGAAAGGGCAAGCTGCTAGTGAGTATGCTTGCCTGGCTATGCCCTATGCCTCTACCTGTCCCTTTCCTTTATTAGGTTCTACTTCTAACAGTTTCCCTGAGTGAGGGACTCTAGTCTGTGTACATGTCCTTTGTGTTTGGGGGGCTATGTGTAACGAACTGTAGTCAGACCACAGACCACAGGTACCAGCGACTGGAGAGACCAGAGTGAGTGAACTTAAGCACTAGGAACTCGAAGAAGGCCACGGGTAAATGGGCCCATGTTTTTCTGATGCCAGCTACAGGAGCAAGGCAGGGTATGACAGTCTGTATGATTGCTAGTGAACATCAGGCTGGACTCCACGGAACGTAGGCAAAAAAACCATGGGTGGTACATGTGTGTATGTATCTGATGGCAGGACTAGAGTGGGAACTGGAAAGCAAAGGGACCAGGGTTGTCCCAGGCAGCTGTTTGCAAAGATGTCTCTGGTGGTTTTACTCAGGTGGGCAGCCTAGCTCCACCACAACCGCTCTCTGTGTTGTAGAAAATACAACACAGAGAACTCAAGGTCTGAGATGAGAAAGGTTTAATTAAAGGGAAAAGGAATGGGGAGGAAAAAAGAAAGAAAAGAAACAATAAGTCCGTGTGGAAGCACAGAGAGAGGAAAAAAAAATATTCTCTACTTCCCATCAACGAGCGATATTCAGCCACATCCTGGGAAGCCTCAAAACGCGCAGAGGTTGTTCAGGAGGAACAGCCCCCTCCCCCACGAGAGCCCCCCTTTTTATTGCTGAGTGTGACATCAGGTGTTATGGAATATCCCTTTGGTTGGTTTAGGTCAGCTGCTTCGGCAATGTTCCCTCCCCATCACTTGCCCACCCCCAGCCTGCCGGCTCTTGGGGGCTTGGAAGGAGTCCTGATGCTGTGCCAGCACTACGCAGCAATAGACACAACACTGGAGTGCTCTCAGTGCTGTTCCAGCTACGAGTGCAGAGCACAGCACTGGGTGGGCTGCTGCAGGGAAAAGGTGACTCCAGCTCAGACAGACCCTACACAGTGTCTCTGTGATTGTGCTTGGGGGCTCATAGGACCAGGTACCAGTGAAAGCAGAGACTGGAATCCAGGGGCAGCTACTGGCCAGACAGTGTGTCTGACCACAGCTATAGGAAAGATGCAAATTGTACTTATAGATGTCCATATTTCCCCAAAACGAACCTTGCTTGTGGGAAGAACATGAAAAGGCTCCGAAGAAGGCGTGGTTCCATGTACGTGGTTCCATGAACATGGTGGTAGAGCAGGAGAAGTGTGAACAGCTACATGCAGCGTGTGTAGATACTCACAGTCACTGCTCAGTGTGTTTCCCCACCCAGAAATCAGGCATGCGCTTCTTGCCTTGGCAAAAACAATGAGCAGAGAAGTGTATTAAAAAGCTGTCATCACTACGTCTGCACTTTGATTAGCTGCCACAGATAAATTCTAATGACTCTCTTCTCTTTCTCTGTGTAACATAAAAGGAACTAAATTTACCGATGGCCTAAGCAGAGCAGCCAATTTATCTTCGTAAGGTAGCGTTTGCTTTTCAGTTCAAAAGATCTAATTCTTTCAAGCTATTTTTCCAATAAGGCAAAAGAAGGGAAAAAAAAAAAAAAAAAAAAAAAAAAAAAGGGAATGACAAACCATAGTAAGATGAAGATATGTATGATTGAGTTCCCCAGCACAGAGCTGGATTTTCCCCAAATTTGGGCTTAAAAAAAAGACCTATAAGGTAACAAACATTAAAAAAAAAAAAATCCAACAAAGCAAAAATCCAACCAAAATAAAACCCACAGCCAAACAAACAGCCAAATCACAAAAGAAAAAAAGAAAAATGATGCTGGTTTTGTTGGTGTGAATGTGAGTGTGAGTCTATGCTGATCTGTGTGCTTGGCTGCAAATGTAGGTATGCATGTGTTGTGTTGCAGGAAGCACGGCCGAAAGCACGACAGACACCAGTAGAGCCAGATCCTGCTCCATTTTATTGCCCGAATAGACTGACTTTTATAGTGAACTTAACAGGGGCGGACAGTGTCTCACACATGATTATTGGTCAAAAGCACTCAGACAAACAACTACAAGAAAACAACCCCACCTGTAAGAAAACAACCCCCTTGTGATTAGCAGTCACGTAGACCTTGTCCTTGAAGACAGATGCTGGTAGCAATATTTTTCTAAATTCCTCAATTGGGCAATGTGGGAACACTGTCATGGGAACTTCTCATAGTTGCCCTGGTAGCTTGGTTTGCTCAGCTGCAGCAAGCCATGGGAGTTTTGCTGGTTCAAAAAATCCCTCAACAGCGTTGCATGTATGAGTTCCTACTGAGAACACATTCTCAGCCTTGCTACTGGCTGGGCCTGGGTGTGTGAGGCCATGGCAGCCACCCCTCTGTCGGGCTACCAGTTTCAGCTCTACCCAACAGTAAGTCTTGGGGAAAGCAGAGAGATCGCCCCTTAATAAAAAGGAGACTATCGGGAGGGTCAGGGCTCACCTGACTGGAGACAATTCTTGCAGAAACCTTTCCACTCGACTCTCCACCACTCGACTCTCCACCTCACCACCCTTGCAGGAATCTTGCACTTTTCCCAGTCTCTCCTCAGCCTCTCTTTTTTTCCTCGCAAGCTCCCCATCCCAGATTCTCACAAGAAAGAGGCAGTTTCTAGGTTTGGAGAGGCTAAAGTTGCTCTGTACTGGCCCAGTTTACACTGCCTCAGGGTGCTTTGGGGGAGGTTTCTCTTCCACCTTCTATAGATCATGTGTTGCATGAGATGGGTTAAATGTACACTTTAAAACTGGGACTCCCCAGTCCTCTATGTCCTTTTGGAGGCCAAAGCTTCTGCCAAGGCGGCGATGTCCTTTCAGGGCCCAAAGCTTATGCCAAAGTGGCTGTTGAGGGTGGCTGAAGAGGCGCGAGGGTGGCTGAAAAGATGCAGCAGAGCCAGCAGAAGCAGTGGCAAGCTATTTCAATCAGGTGTCACCGCTATTTCATGGCCACTCAACAGGTGATCAGTTCCAAGGCAGTTGCCTACTGCAGAGGAGCAGCAAGAGGGCGCTTTTCTGCATTGAGGCCGCTCAAGGCTTCTGAGGCAGCCACCACGACCCAGCCGCCCTCATGAGGCTGCCTCATGCGGTGCGGGCGGAGCCAGCAGCTCTCCCTATCATACAAAGGCAGCCCCTAGGAAGCATGAGCAACCAGGCAGGAAGCACTCACTGAAGTGCTTGCCAAAACCACTATGGAACCCCAGACTGAGTGCCTGCCCAAAGATGTGGCTGTTCAGGTCTCTGGCTGCAGGGAGTGCCTGAGCCTGCTGCTGCCAATGGTGGGTGAGAGATACTGCCTGTGTGAGGTGCGAGCGGGTAGAGGATGTGATCAGCCTGGTGGCAGAGCTCAAGAAGGAGGTTAAGGACTATCAGGGAGTGTGAGCAGGAGTTGGGCTGGTGGAGTCGCTCCCTATCACGCCTGAGAGAAAGGCACTGGGGCAACGCACCCAAAATAGTGGTGGACCTCCCACCCTGTTCTTGTCGGGCAGATGGAGGGGGCCTGAGAGATGGAGAGGAATGGATACTGGTCCCTGTTTGGCATCGCAGGTGGCACCATCCCTACCCGCCTCTCGACCCCAAGTGCCCTTACACACTAGATTTGAGGCCCTGGAGTGCAAGGGACAGAGTGGTGAGGATGTGGGGGAAAGGCCACACAGGACGCTGTCTCAGGCAAGGAAGTAACCTCCACTCCTCAAGACTTCCTCCACCAAGAAAGAAAGAAGGGTAATGGTCAAAGGCGACTCCCTTCTGAGGGACAGAGAGGGCCTGCAAGCTCCCCATTGCAAATTCTCACAGCAAACTGGCAGGTTTTCGGTTTGGAGAGGTTAAGTCTCCACTGTAGTGGTTCTTGTGGTATTCCAGCCATGTTAGAGGGGAGAGCCTCTGAGGACATTCCAACGATTTAAAATGAATTCTGACATGTCATCTGGAAAGTCGAATTTCTTCTTTTCCCACTAGAACCCGTGACACATTTTGAGAGTGACAGAGGTCTGGGATTGTTTCCAAACTTCTCTTCTCCACATACCTGTCCCTCTTAGTTAAGAATGTACTCTGACTGCTGATATAAAAGTTTATTTTCCTCCATTTTGACTCATCCTCCCCATGGTCCTCCAACTTCTTTTCTCCCCTAACATACCAGGCAAAGATATTAAACAGTCTCCACTTGCAGTGGTCAGGGAAGGAAAGACTGTGATTTTCAATAGTTCCCTTCAAGCCTGGTGCAAATACTCTAAAGGGAAGGATGCCAGGACTTTTCTTAAAAATAAAATAAAATAAAATAAAATAAAATAAATTCCCAAGTACAGCTCTCAGGGGTTCTGCACCAGGAAAATTAAATCATACGGCTGGGGGCCAAGGTTGATGGGGAGAGTTCATGTTCTGACTGCTATTCTCTCCCGTAGGTGTATGCTGCTGCCTGAGTGTTCACCACACTCTTTCAGATGTTTTAAGGAGGTGTATAGCACCTGAGTACATGCTGATAAACAGAAAGCATCTTCTACTCCAAAATGGTTGTACACAACAGACTCAAAGACTCCTGAAGATGAAGCTACAAAATGTTCCAAAGTTCCTCTAGCTGAGTGGAACTACAAACATTTAATATTTTCCTGTGGCGGTCTTACCTTGTTGTGAATCTGATCTCCACCACAACCTCTCTCTCACTCAGTCCCCATTCCTGGAAGAAGAGAGGAAGAATAAAGTATGATCGATAGAAAACAAACAACAAACAAACAAACAAACAAACAAAAAACTCACAGATTAAAGGAAAAATTAAGGGAAAATGAAGAATGAAAACTAAAAACAAAACAAAACAAAAAACAACAACAATAACAACAAAACACCAACAAGCAAAGACTGCATGGCAGCACAGACGGAGAGAAAATAAATTACTATTTCCCATCAACGTGTGCTGTTCGGCCACATCCCAGGAAGCATGGCCTCAGTACATGTAGTGCTTGCTTGGGAGGACAGACATTTTTGTAACAAGAGCCCTCCCATGCCCCGCTTCTCCTTTCCCACCTTTTATTGCTGAGTGTTATGTCATACGGTATGGAATATCCCTTTGGTCAGTTTAGGTCAGCTGCTCTTCTCCCTCCTCCGACCAAGCTTCATGGACAAATCAGAGCATGGGGAGGGGCATCAGTCTCTAGCCTCTTCTCTCTTAATGCACACTGTTCTGGAACAGCTGCTCCTAACCATGCTGACCATTTTGCTTGCTCTTCTGCCCGGTAAGAGACAATAGATCCATCTGCAGCATCATCCAGGCCATGCTGGACTGGTATGAGTTGAAGGGCCATTTTTGGCCACTGTCCATACTTCTCCTTTCCACTTTTTCTCTCTGACTCATGCAGGTGCTGGGGTCGGAAAACTCATCATGCAATGGCCAGAGGAAACCCTCAAGAGAGCTGGAGAGACTGTGGACATCTCCTGTTACCAGAATGATAGCCACCAACTTGCCTATATGTTCCGGTACCAGCAGCCTGCAAGGAGTGGCCTGAAGTTAGTAGCCAGCACCTCTCTGTGGTTGCAGAGGTCTTATATGGAAGGTTACAGTGAGGCCAAGTTTGAGATCAGCAGAGACAACAGTGAACTCTCTGTTATGACCATTAAGAATGTGACACGCAAGGATGCAGCCACGTATTTCTGTGCTGCGAGTGATCACACGGTATCGTGAGGGGGTTGAGCACTAACATAAAATCCCCACCTTGCCAGAATGGGAGACAAAGTCTCTGAAAAATTTGAGACAGATTGGAGAGGGGCAGAGGAAGATCAGAAGGAACTCAAGGGCAAAGTAAGTTAATGGAACCGGGACTCTTTGGAGGGAAGAGGGTCAAGCAAAACAATGCAGCAGCACCTAGCATTTTTG
The DNA here is from genome assembly GCF_009819795.1 of Aythya fuligula. Lineage (NCBI taxonomy): Eukaryota > Metazoa > Chordata > Aves > Anseriformes > Anatidae > Aythya > Aythya fuligula. The sequence continues at coordinate 81,815,807 of NC_045559.1, forward strand.
AAGACAAAAACCCTTCAGACATACAAACACACAGGTCGGCATTAAGAATTGAGGCACTGCTGGCGTGGTTAGTAAAAGGCAGCAGATACTTCTCAGGACTAGTGCTACAGCAGCACAGCCGTGTTCTGGGCCACTATCCCCACAGCAGGCCCTACCGTGGCACCAAGCAGAGAGAGAGTGTGGTAAGAAAAGGTTGGCTGTTGAGGGAGGAGAGCCCAGCCTCTGGCAATGGACATGGGAGGCTGACACCAGTCCAGGTGGGAGGAAGCATACCCAGGGCACCAGGCATTCAATCCACTGTGGAGAGGGCAGCCCCTTGGCAGCTTCACAAGTAACAATGTGCCCTGGCAGACACTTTTAGCCACCTGCTCCACACACCTCTTAACTGCCACAGGAACGCATACAGTTCTGAGCAGGAATAAGGCACCTCTTGATGGCAAAACTGCATGTCACAGAGAAAGGAAACTGCAAAAGGCTGCTATCACATGGTGCATCCATTGTGACAGCCAGCTGTGGGCAGAAACTGAATACGTCTTGGCCAGAGCGCTGCATAACTAGGCTTGCAATTTCCCTAACCCACCTCCCCCTTTTAAGGCTCCCTTCAAGACCCAGGGAAGGAACCGTCACCCCCCGTGTAGAAGCACATGGTATGTGGGCAAAGCTGTGGTCTGGTCTACTCACGTGAATGTCAGGCACCTCGGCATTGGTACATGGGACACTAGTACTGTAGGCAGTCAGTCAAAAAGGAGCTGCAAAACAGCACATCCTTCAAGCAGCACTCTGCACCCCAGGTGGGGCCTCTCTTCCTCACAAGGCCTCAGGAAGCCCACTCTAAAATACGACTCTCTCTCTTTTTATCTCTCTCTTTTTTTTTTTTTTTTTTTTTTTACTCTTTAGCAGTTTAGAAAACAGATCATCCACTCTCAAAGGTACACATGACATCGCAGGGGGCTGGGTTGGTAATCACCTTAGAGGGAAAAGGTCTCTCAGACAGTCTCTGTGCTACTTGCTTACGTCAAGCAGCAGACACGCCTGACCCTTCCCGGACTAATGCCAGAGCTTGCAGCAGAAGTTCTGGATCCTTGTTCCTAAGTCCTTGATGAGAGACATATAGTGAAAGTACTGCATCCGAGTCCCTACCTATTCTCTGTGAATCCCAGTAATCAAGAGGGCACACCTGTCGGCGCAATAGTGCTGGAGCTCATGGCACAAACAGATCTCAAATGGACAACTCGGAGATCATCCAGGAGACAGACCCCATCAGAAAAGAATTCAGGCTGCTCGTTGGGAACTCTGAAGGATGAACTGACTCTTTTGTGTTCAGGTTCAAATTAGAACATCTTCCCTCCCTCCCTCCCACCTCTTCCTCTTTCTTTAAGATGAGGAAGCTCTCCGTGGAAAGTAAATGCCCTCTTCTGCTCACTGTGGGTGAACATCCCACAGCCTCATTATTCGGGCTCTTTCCAAACATAAACTCCTGGGGTGGGTCCAACTCTCCAGCTGCAAACAATTCTCTCATTGAGTGCAGTGGCACTGCAGCAGAATGCTGGTGGCTCCAGGGGCATGGGAGAAAGGAGAAAGGAGAGTTGCTAAATGGAGAGCAGCCGTGTTGGGTATTATCAGTGGTCTGGCAATGACAGCTTGCATTTCTAGAAATACGTTCTCCTAGTTCAGGTATTTCAGTCAGCTGTGTCATTGCTGTACTCAGATAAAATAGGTAAATTCGTCCAGTCTGATGCAAGATCCTGGGAAAGGGAAAGCTGGAGAGACCATGGGCTGACAAAGATAAAGCTCTCCAGGAGCATAAAGCAGAGGAGTTTCTGAGGCTAGTCCTCATCCACATCACAGAGCTTGGTCGTGGAGGCACCATGCATTCTCTCTTCCTCCTTCTCTCCTGCCTGGGAGCCGCTGGTACGTTCTCTATTGATACTGATCGTCTATCTACCTGCACACCTGAGCAAAACTTCTCTCACAGGCTCTTGCCTTGTCCTCTCTACTGGCCTTTCTCTTTCCCCAGTAGCATGACATTCTGTTTTTCCTCAATTTCCACCCATGTCAGAGAAATAGACTCTCAGCCTCCTAGAGAGGTGAAGAAGGTAGGACAAGACAAGGGTGCATAAAACAATGCAGGGCTTGCTGTCTCCTTGTCTACAAGAATTAGGGAGTATGAAAGACAGCTAGGCATTTTGGCAGGTTCAAAAACAGCAAAGGACAAGGCCTGTTAAAATTTGGGGGGGGGTGAAGGTGAGTTAGAGGGGAAGAGGATGGGACGGATGGTCGGGCAACACATTTGTGAAAGAGAAGTCCATTGAGGTTTATGAAGTCATCTTCTGCTCCTTGCATCTGTAATGGATGGTCAGAGGCAGGATCCCAGCCTGCAATGTTCTAGTGCAGTGGGTTCTAAAATGGGGTGCATGCACATCTGGGGTTGTGCATTACAGTGTGGGAGGAAAACATTCGAAGTTCAGTAGGGCAAGTACGTAACTTCGAAATGAACAAATAGACATATGTCAGGGCTGTGGGAAGGTGTTTTACTGATAGGGTTATGGAATCAAAAAGGCTGGAGACCACCGTTCTGTTGGCTCCAACAAATATCTTCTTTCTTACATTCTACTGTGACATCATCCTCCAACTCTGTGGAGCCTTTGTGTTCTCTCTGAATCCTTCACTACCAAGTTTTTCTACCTCTCTTGCTCATTCTTTGTCTCACCCCTGCAAATGAAGTTCTCTCAACTGCGTTTGCCCGTTTTACATACGCTTTCTGCCATGGCACAGCTGTCTCATCCCAACCCAAAGGTGCCCCGGAAGGAACACAGTGAAGGCTGCGTACAATTCATTTATGAGGTTCTTTGGCAGCTTGTGCTCTCCTGTTCTCTTCCTGACTTCAGGTGGTACAGACAAAGCCTGGTGTTTCAGAGTAGTGCAGAAAGAACTCAGCAGGATATTTCAGGAGTTGCCTGGAGACTTCTGAAGTTTCAAGCTGTCTTGGCTCTTGCTCATTCTCTGTAGCTCACTGGCTGCTGCTATGCTTAAAGAGAACGGATTCAGGCATGGTGCTGTGAAACCCAATTCTCTTTTCCTCAGTTGCTTTCCCTGGAGCTGCTGATGATGACAAGATTGTGGGAGGCTACAACTGCCCAGAGCATTCAGTTCCCTACCAGGTGTCCCTGAATGCTGGCTATCACTTTTGTGGAGGATCCCTCATCAACAACCAGTGGGTCCTGTCAGCTGCTCACTGCTACAAATCGTACGTATGGCTTGGGTTGTGTATCCGGGTGGATTCTGCTCAAATCTTACAAACCCACCACATCTAGAACTCCGGTGCCTCTCAAGAGAAGACCATACATGCATGGGGGGAGGGACAGGGGCGGGGCAATGCATGGTGTACCTGAAGCCAAAGGAGAAACCCTAGCCTCAGTCCTGCTGTGTTACATGGTCTTTCCAGTATTCCTGCACTCATAGCATCCTTTTCTGTGCATCCTAACATGCCATTCGGTCTACATTTACAAGTCCATGGGGCTTATTATTACCGCTTTCTTCGTCATTCCTCTAGACTTTCTCCATGGATCTCCCTCGTCCTGAGTTTAGGGCACACTTCTGTGCAGAGGGAGAAACAGGAAACTGAATCTCCCTTTCTTGCCTATCTGGCAATGCTCTCCCAACTCAGTCTTCCATGAAATCATGAAGTTCCTAGAGCTGCGTGACACACAAACCATTGATTAGCACAGCACTCCCTTACTCGCTTTCAAGTGTCTGCCGGTCCCCACGTGGCAGCCAGTTGTTCTACCCATGGCTAACTGCTGCTTTTCTCTGCTGACAATTTTGCAGCCGTATACAAGTGAGGCTGGGAGAGTACAACATTGATGTGCAGGAAGGCAGTGAAGTAGTCAGGAGTTCTTCCGTAATCATTCGCCATCCTAACTACAGTTCAAGAACCCTTAATAATGACATTATGTTGATCAAGCTGGCATCCGCCGTGGAGTACAGTGCCGACGTTCAACCCATAGCCCTGCCCACCTCTTGTGCCAAGGCAGGGACGGAGTGCCTGATTTCGGGCTGGGGAAACACACTGAGCAGTGGCAGTGAGTATCTACGCACACCGCATGTAGCTTTCACACTTCTCCTGCTCTACCACCACGCTTGTGAGACCCATGTACAGTTCACCCCTTCTGTGCAGCCTTTTCTTGTTGTGCCCGCAAGTCCTCCACGCTGCCCTGACTTCACGCTGCCCTGCCAGTGTGTCTCAATCTACAATGCACTTCACTGTTTTACTTTACCCTGCTCTGCTGGATGGCTCTCGCATATAGGTCGTTGGTCTTTCTGTTCACTGACAGTACTGAGTCCCAAGACAAAACCTAAAACTGTTACTGCTCTCCCGGCAGCCAATTACCCTGAACTCCTCCAGTGCCTGCAAGCGCCAATTCTGAGTAACCAAGAGTGCCAAGATGCTTACCCGGGTGAAATCACCAGCAACATGATCTGCATAGGATTCCTGGAGGGTGGGAAAGACTCATGCCAGGTAGGAGTTGATGTCTGCGCAGAGCCCTGGGCCACACACTGCCAGGGTGCCCCAGGCTGCACGGTATACATTGGAGCTTGGCAGCCTGCTTAGCTTCAGCCTCCTCCTCGCCAGGTGCTCTCTTCTGACGCACCCTTTGCAGCACGCTTTGGGTGCAGGGTGGACTTCACTGAAAATAGCAGGCCCAGCCACATCTGCTGGTTGGCACTGAGCATGGTACCAGTGAATTTTTGGGGGCTAGAGGAGGCCAGCAAGCAAGGGGGGTATCTCTCTGTGCTCCCATATCAGGGCCTGCTGCGCTTTGTTTTGCATTCCCTGGATTCTTTGTGCCAAGTCAAAAACTTTCTGGGTGAGATTCTGCTTTTAAATCATCTTGTGCCTCTAAATTTTCCCCTCCAGGGTGACTCAGGTGGACCAGTTGTGTGCAACGGAGAACTCCAGGGCATTGTGTCATGGGGAATCGGGTGTGCTCTGAAAGGTTATCCCGGTGTCTACACCAAGGTCTGCAATTATGTTGACTGGATCCAAGAGACCATTGCAGCCTACTGATACCTTGACAACCACCTGGCTCCTTGGCCACTACCCTCCTGCCCTAATGCTTTCCCTAAGAAGACAACAGCACAAATAAATATCTAACCTAAAGAGCCTTACAGACATTTTCTTTGGGGACTGTAGCTCATCAGAGACAAGTGGGGTTCCCTGCAGCCTTCCACCAGCTCCTCCTGAACCTTCCATGTTGTTCCGGTTCAGGTGTGTGCACTGGGAGCAGCACCCTAGAGCTGTTGGGCTGTGAGAATCTGCAATGGGGAGCTTGCAGGCCCTCTCTGTCCCTCAGAAGGGAGTCGCCTTTGACCATTACCCTTCTTTCTTTCTTGGTGGAGGAAGTCTTGAGGAGCGGAGGTGACTTCCTTGCCCGAGACAGCGTCCTGTGTGGCCTTTCCCCCACATCCTCACCACTCTGTCCCTTGCACTCCAGGGCCTCAAATCTAGTGCGTAAGGGCACTTGGGGTCGAGAGGCGGGTAGGGATGGGCACCCCTGTGATGCCAAACAGGGACCAGTATCCATTCCTCTCCATCTCTCAGGCCCCCTCCGTCTGCCCGACAAGAACAGGGTGGGAGGTCCACCACTATTTTGGGTGCGTTGCCCCAGTGCCTTTCTCTCAGGCGTGATAGGGAGCGACTCCACCAGCCCAACTCCTGCTCACACTCCCTGATAGTCCTTAACCTCCTTCTTGAGCTCTGCCACCAGGCTGATCACATCCTCTACCCGCTCGCACCTCACACAGGCAGTATCTCTCACCCACCATTGGCAGCAGCAGGCTCAGGCACTCCCTGCAGCCAGAGACCTGAACAGCCACATCTTTGGGCAGGCACTCAGTCTGGGGTTCCATAGTGGTTTTGGCAAGCACTTCAGTGAGTGCTTCCTGCCTGGTTGCTCATGCTTCCTAGGGGCTGCCTTTGTATGATAGGGAGAGCTGCTGGCTCCGCCCACACCGCATGAGGCAGCCTCATGAGGCAGGCTGGGTCGTGGTGGCTGCCTCAGAAGCCTTGAGCGGCCTCAATGCAGAAAAGCGCCCTCTTGCTGCTCCTCTGCAGTAGGCAACTGCCTTGGAACTGATCACCTGTTGAGTGGCCATGAAATAGCGGTGACACCTGATTGAAATAGCTTGCCACTGCTTCTGCTGGCTCTGCTGCATCTTTTCAGCCACCCTCGCGCCTCTTCAGCCACCCTCAACAGCCACTTTGGCATAAGCTTTGGGCCCTGAAAGGACATCGCCGCCTTGGCAGAAGCTTTGGCCTCCAAAAGGACATAGAGGACTGGGGAGTCCCAGTTTTAAAGTGTACATTTAACCCATCTCATGCAACACATGATCTATAGAAGGTGGAAGAGAAACCTCCCCCAAAGCACCCTGAGGCAGTGTAAACTGGGCCAGTACAGAGCAACTTTAGCCTCTCCAAACCTAGAAACTGCCTCTTTCTTGTGAGAATCTGGGATGGGGAGCTTGCGAGGAAAAAAAGAGAGGCTGAGGAGAGACTGGGAAAAGTGCAAGATTCCTGCAAGGGTGGTGAGGTGGAGAGTCGAGTGGTGGAGAGTCGAGTGGAAAGGTTTCTGCAAGAATTGTCTCCAGTCAGGTGAGCCCTGACCCTCCCGATAGTCTCCTTTTTATTAAGGGGCGATCTCTCTGCTTTCCCCAAGACTTACTGTTGGGTAGAGCTGAAACTGGTAGCCCGACAGAGGGGTGGCTGCCATGGCCTCACACACCCAGGCCCAGCCAGTAGCAAGGCTGAGAATGTGTTCTCAGTAGGAACTCATACATGCAACGCTGTTGAGGGATTTTTTGAACCAGCAAAACTCCCATGGCTTGCTGCAGCTGAGCAAACCAAGCTACCAGGGCAACTATGAGAAGTTCCCATGACAGTGTTCCCACATTGCCCAATTGAGGAATTTAGAAAAATATTGCTACCAGCATCTGTCTTCAAGGACAAGGTCTACGTGACTGCTAATCACAAGGGGGTTGTTTTCTTACAGGTGGGGTTGTTTTCTTGTAGTTGTTTGTCTGAGTGCTTTTGACCAATAATCATGTGTGAGACACTGTCCGCCCCTGTTAAGTTCACTATAAAAGTCAGTCTATTCGGGCAATAAAATGGAGCAGGATCTGGCTCTACTGGTGTCTGTCGTGCTTTCGGCCGTGCTTCCTGCAACACAACACATGCATACCTACATTTGCAGCCAAGCACACAGATCAGCATAGACTCACACTCACATTCACACCAACAAAACCAGCATCATTTTTCTTTTTTTCTTTTGTGATTTGGCTGTTTGTTTGGCTGTGGGTTTTATTTTGGTTGGAGTTTCGTTTTGTTGGCTTTTTTAATACACTTCTCTGCTCATTGTTTTTGCCAAGGCAAGAAGCGCATGCCTGATTTCTGGGTGGGGAAACACACTGAGCAGTGACTGTGAGTATCTACACACGCTGCATGTAGCTGTTCACACTTCTCCTGCTCTACCACCATGTTCATGGAACCACGTACATGGAACCACGCCTTCTTCGGAGCCTTTTCATGTTCTTCCCACAAGCAAGGTTCGTTTTGGGGAAATATGGACATCTATAAGTACAATTTGCATCTTTCCTATAGCTGTGGTCAGACACACTGTCTGGCCAGTAGCTGCCCCTGGATTCCAGTCTCTGCTTTCACTGGTACCTGGTCCTATGAGCCCCCAAGCACAATCACAGAGACACTGTGTAGGGTCTGTCTGAGCTGGAGTCACCTTTTCCCTGCAGCAGCCCACCCAGTGCTGTGCTCTGCACTCGTAGCTGGAACAGCACTGAGAGCACTCCAGTGTTGTGTCTATTGCTGCGTAGTGCTGGCACAGCATCAGGACTCCTTCCAAGCCCCCAAGAGCCGGCAGGCTGAGGGTGGGCAAGTGATGGGGAGGGAACATTGCCGAAGCAGCTGACCTAAACCAACCAAAGGGATATTCCATAACACCTGATGTCACACTCAGCAATAAAAAGGGGGGCTCTCGTGGGGGAGGGGGCTGTTCCTCCTGAACAACCACTGCGCGTTTTGAGGCTTCCCAGGATGTGGCTGAATATCGCTTGTTGATGGGAAGTAGAGAATATTTTTTTTTCCTCTCTCTGTGCTTCCACACGGACTTATTGTTTCTTTTCTTTCTTTTTTCCTCCCCATTCCTTTTCCCTTTAATTAAACCTTTCTCATCTCAGACCTTGAGTTCTCTGTGTTGTATTTTCTACAACACAGAGAGCGGTTGTGGTGGAGCTAGGCTGCCCACCTGAGTAAAACCACCAGAGACATCTTTGCAAACAGCTGCCTGGGACAACCCTGGTCCCTTTGCTTTCCAGTTCCCACTCTAGTCCTGCCATCAGATACATACACACATGTACCACCCATGGTTTTTTTGCCTACGTTCCGTGGAGTCCAGCCTGATGTTCACTAGCAATCATACAGACTGTCATACCCTGCCTTGCTCCTGTAGCTGGCATCAGAAAAACATGGGCCCATTTACCCGTGGCCTTCTTCGAGTTCCTAGTGCTTAAGTTCACTCACTCTGGTCTCTCCAGTCGCTGGTACCTGTGGTCTGTGGTCTGACTACAGTTCGTTACACATAGCCCCCCAAACACAAAGGACATGTACACAGACTAGAGTCCCTCACTCAGGGAAACTGTTAGAAGTAGAACCTAATAAAAGGAAAGGGACAGGTAGAGGCATAGGGCATAGCCAGGCAAGCATACTCACTAGCAGCTTGCCCTTTCTATACCTTTATTCCTCGTTTTTCCCTGAATTCATTCCTCCCCAGATCACCTAACTCCCTCCATTGCCTTGCCTTTGGTTCTTCACATAACCATCCCCTAAGTCTGATGCAATCCCCAAGTGCTGTTCTCCTGATTCCCTTAGCATGTTCCATGCCTGTAGGCAGTAAGACCCATGAGACCCAGAAGTGATCCAGAGAGCTGCTCGCCTTGATTCATGTAGATGGATTTCACAGCTGGATCATGGGGCTTATTGCTCTTTGGGGATAGCTCTGGGTAGAGGTTGAACAAGCTGTTTCTTCAGCTCTGAAATTTGGGTTCCCATTGTAAGGAATGTTTCAGCAATTCGTGTCAATAGAGGGCTTGCAGGTTAAACCTTCCGTCTCTGACATCTGGGGGGGGGCGGGCAGTTCAGCATAACTGCTAACTATTGTGACTATTGCATGGGACACTACGCAAGTCTCTGATATCTGGCCAAGAGATTAAGGAGAAGGGGAAAGCTGAAGGATGACTAAAAGACAAAGCTTGCATGGGATGCTGCGCAAGTCTCTGATATCCGGCCTAGATGGACAAAGGAGAAGGACAAGGAAAAAGCCTGGGAGGAAGACTACGAGCCTTCAGCACAAGAGACCCCCAGAGGGACCACCAGAGACTCATATATATGCATCAGTGGGAGGGTTCGGATTCCTTGAATTAGTTATAATAACTCTGCCTTTTCTAGAAGTAGTAATGAGTATGTATTAGCCTAGGAGCATAAAGACCATCGGCCTGATGTAACTTGTGTGTGTGTTGGAGGAGCCCAGGCTCCCTGCGCACCCAACGCTGTTTACTTGCCTTTTATTGACCCCATAAATAAATCTTATACAGCTAAATTGACTCGGATTACATAACCTAGCATTTACCATTTCTTCAAAGAAAGGGAAGTTCACAGAGAAGAACAAAAAGGTATCTTTAAGAAAGTACGGCTATAGAGTTGTATATTTTGGAGTTCTTCTGATCACAGGAAAAACAAAACAAACAAACAAACAAACAAAAAGATTGGGGGCTGAAGAGAATAGCTGGTAAGAGCAAGGTCAGGGAAGCATCTGGGCGCATGATCTGTGCTAGATCCTCCCTCCCATACTCCGCTTTACCACAATTTCTGAGAGACTTCTGTAGTGCCAGGATGGATCACTCACTGTCATGCCAGGATCCTAGCTTCTTCCTGGTCAACCAAGCTGCGTAAGTTTTACTTTGCTTCCAGGCTCTGCCCTAAAATAAGTTACACTCTTCTTGACTAGGGAGATACAGACGCATGACAGATACTTATGTTAATTGTAGTCCTGCCCTGGGCATATAGAGGGCTCTGAAGAGGCTAACTTTCTTTGTTACCCTGACTTAATGCAATCCAAAAAAGACATTTCTGAAAGGGCCTTGCACACCCTGGTAGTCAATGTTCTTACTTCAGGAGTTGTTCAGCAAGGAGTGTAGCACAGCGTTCCTTGTTCTCAGGGAGCACTCACCTATTTGCTCCTCAGGAAATTCTCGGGCCCCTGATCTACTCACTGTTTATATCAGGTAATAGACACACAGCAGGGAAGCACTGGGAAAGCATTGTCTCTCACAGACCCAGTTAGTTGGTAGTATTGTTGATAGGAAGATGGTTGGACTATATGATTTCATAGGTCCTTTCCAACCTTGTGTTTCTATGATTTTAAGGCATACATCAAAACAGCAGTGGCCCATGCAACTGTCTCAACATTGGACGTGTCTCAACCTTTCTCATCCTAGCAGTGCTCAACCTAGAGCTACTGGAGAGCATACAAAGCTTTCACACATCACATAGAATATACTTTCTTCCCCTCTGGGGAAAAAGTATAGCTGTTTGGGTCATATCTGTGACATCAGAAAATCTCAAGTATCCATTAACAAAAGTCATATACTTTGAAATGGCATGAGAGACTAAATCAAAATGATCTTTTTACTCTATTTCATTAAGGATTGGTGGCACCATAGAGGTGGAAATTTTCCTTCCTTAAAAAGGACAATCCCAAGATCAAGGAATACTCCACACTATTGGATTAACGATCTTGGGCTTTAATCAGCATGCAGTTTTCTTACAAAAACTTTTAACACGAAAAACAAATAAGGATTAGAGATACCCTCTGGAAAAGGATTTATAATGTTAATGGTAGTAAGCATGGCAGAAAGTATCAGAGCTATCTAAGTACATCACACACAAGTAGGGCAAAAGAATTTCCACGCTGCAATAGTGTTTATTTTGATTCTGCTGTGGATTTTTAATTTCATTCTCAAAAACATACCACTGGCATAGAGAATGACTGTCACCAGACATTTTAAATATTGTTCCTGATGTCTAAATCTGATAACTGAATTTGGTAACTTATAGGCTGTGGTGGTTTTACCGTGCTGGGCAGCTAAACCCCACAACCGCTCTCTCACTCCCCCTCCGTTAGATGAGGAGGGGGAGAAGTAAAGCAAAGAACAACTCACGGGTTGAGATAAGGATAATTTAATTAAAGGGAATTAATTATAATAATTAAATAAAGATTACCATGAACTAAACAATTTAACTAAGGGGAAATAAAAAGGGAAAGGGAAAAAGGGAGGGAAAAAGGAAAAATAAAAAGAAGGGAGGAAAACAAACAAACAAAATAAATGAAGGCTATATGGAAGTGCAGAGGAAAGAAATTACTCTCTACTTCCCACAAATGAGCGATGATTGACCATGTCCTTGAAGCAAGGCCTCAACGTACGCAGCCAGTGTTTGAGAGGAGGACCGATGTTTTCCCAACGAGAGCCCACCCCTCCCCTCTTCTTCCTGTTTCCACCTTTTATTGCTGAGTGTGACATCACATGGTATGGAATATCCCTTTGATTGGTTTAAGTCAGCTGCCCTAGTGATGTTTCTCTCCTCACTTTTTGCCCACCCCCTAGGAGGGTTAGAGAAAGGCCCAATGCTGTGCCACTGCTGCTCAGCAGTAGACACAACACTGGTGTGATAACACTGCTGTTCCAGCTACAAGTACAGAGTACGGCACTGTATGGGCTGCTGCCGGGAAAGTTAACATTCCAGCCAGACCCAGTACATAGGCTACAAACGCTGTCTCCCGTTCCCATTTTGCACGTTTATTAATGTTAGTTTATATAGCCTGTCTCTTCTTCCTCCTCCACCAACCAAACTTCATGGACAAATCAGAGCACAGGGAAGGGCATCAGAAAATGGTATAGACAGGAGCCCCAATTACTAAAATAGCCTCACTAGGTCATAGCAGTGGTACATTAAGAAAACTAGTCCTAGGAAGAGGTTGCTTTCATTTCCCAAGTACAGCTCTCAGGAAAAGTTTAGACATATTGCTGGGTGCCAGGGTCGACGGGGAGAGTTCTTGTTCTGACTGCTATTCTCTCCCGTAGGTGTATGCTGCTGCCTGAGTGTTCACCACACTCTTTCAGATGTTTTAAGGAGATGTATAGCACCTGAGTACATGCTGATAAACAGAAAGCATCTTCTACTCCAAAATGGTTGTACACAACAGACTCAAAGACTCCTGAAGATGAGGCTACAAAATGTTCCAAAGTTCCTCTAGCTGAGTGGAACTACAAACATTTAATATTTTCCTGTGGCGGTCTTACCTTGCTGTGAATCTGATCTCCACCACAACCTCTCTCTCACTCAGTCCCCATTCCTGGAAGAAGAGAGGAAGAATAAAGTATGATCGATAGAAAACAAACAACAAAACAAACAAACAAACAAACAAAACTCACAGATTAAAGGAAAATTTAAAGGAAAATGAAGAATGAAAACTAAAAACAAAACAAAACAAAAAACAACAACAATAACAACAAAACACCAACAAGCAAAGACTGCATGGCAGCACAGACGGAGAGAAAATAAATTACTATTTCCCATCAACGTGTGCCGTTCGGCCACATCCCAGGAAGCATGGCCTCAGTACATGTAGTGCTTGCATGGGAGGACAGACATTTTTGTAACAAGAGCCCTCCCATGCCCCGCTTCTCCTTTCCCACCTTTTATTGCTGAGTGTGACATCATACAGTATGGAATATCCCTTTGGTCAGTTTAGGTCAGCTGCTCTTCTCCCTCCTCCGACCAAGCTTCATGGACAAATCAGAGCATGGGGAGGGGCATCAGTCTCTAGCCTCTTCTCTCTTAATGCACACTGTTCTGGAACAGCTGCTCCTAACCATGCTGACCATTTTGCTTGCTCTTCTGCCTGGTGAGAGACAATAGATCCATCTGCAGCATCATCCAGGCCATGCTGGACTGGTATGAGTTGAAGGGCCATTTTTGGCCACTGTCCATACTTCTTCTTCTCCTTTTCACTTTTCCTCTCTGACTCATGCAGGAGTTGGGGTCGGAAAACTCATCACGCAATGGCCAGAGGAAACCCTCAAGAGAGCTGGAGAGACTGTGGACATCTCCTGTTACCAGAATAATAGCCACCAACTTGCCTATATGTTCTGGTACCAGCAGCCTGCAGGGAGTGGCCTTAAGCTAGTAGCCAGCACTTCTCTGTGGTTGCAGAAATCTTATGCGGAAGGTTACAGTGAGGCCAAGTTTGAGATCAGCAGAGACAACAGTGAACTCTCTGTTATGACTATCAAGAATGTGACACGCAAGGATGCAGCCACGTATTTCTGTGCTGCGAGTGATCACACGGTATCGTGAGGGGGTTGAGCACTAACATAAAATCCCCACCTTGCCAGAATGGGAGACAAAGTCTCTGAAAAATTTGAGACAGATTGGAGAGGGGCAGAGGAAGATCAGAAGGAACTCAAGGGCAAAGTAAGTTAATGGAACCGGGACTCTTTGGAGGGAAGAGGGTCAAGCAAAACAATGCAGCAGCACCTAGCATTTTTGAAGACAAAAACCCTTCAGACATACAAACACACAGGTCGGCATTAAGAATTGAGGCACTGCTGGCGTGGTTAGTAAAAGGCAGCAGATACTTCTCAGGACTAGTGCTACAGCAGCACAGCCGTGTTCTGGGCCACTATCCCCACAGCAGGCCCTACCGTGGCACCAAGCAGAGAGAGAGTGTGGTAAGAAAAGGTTGGCTGTTGAGGGAGGAGAGCCCAGCCTCTGGCAATGGACATGGGAGGCTGACACCAGTCCAGGTGGGAGGAAGCATACCCAGGGCACCAGGCATTCAATCCACTGTGGAGAGGGCAGCCCCTTGGCAGCTTCACAAGTAACAATGTGCCCTGGCAGACACTTTTAGCCACCTGCTCCACACACCTCTTAACTGCCACAGGAACGCATACAGTTCTGAGCAGGAATAAGGCACCTCTTGATGGCAAAACTGCATGTCACAGAGAAAGGAAACTGCAAAAGGCTGCTATCACATGGTGCATCCATTGTGACAGCCAGCTGTGGGCAGAAACTGAATACGTCTTGGCCAGAGCGCTGCATAACTAGGCTTGCAATTTCCCTAACCCACCTCCCCCTTTTAAGGCTCCCTTCAAGACCCAGGGAAGGAACCGTCACCCCCCGTGTAGAAGCACATGGTATGTGGGCAAAGCTGTGGTCTGGTCTACTCACGTGAATGTCAGGCACCTCGGCATTGGTACATGGGACACTAGTACTGTAGGCAGTCAGTCAAAAAGGAGCTGCAAAACAGCACATCCTTCAAGCAGCACTCTGCACCCCAGGTGGGGCCTCTCTTCCTCACGAGGCCTCAGGAAGCCCACTCTGAAATACGACTCTCTCTCTTTTTATCTCTCTCTTTTGTTTTTTTTTTTTTTTTTTAATCTTTAGCAGTTTAAAAAACAGATCATCCACTCTCAAAGGTACACATGACATCGCAGGGGGCTGGGTTGGTAATCTCCTTAGAGGGAAAAGGTCTCTCAGACAGTCTCTGTGCTACTTGCTTACGTCAAGCAGCAGACACGCCTGACCCTTCCCGGACTAATGCCAGAGCTTGCAGCAGAAGTTCTGGATCCTTGTTCCTAAGTCCTTGATGAGAGACATATAGTGAAAGTACTGCATCCGAGTCCCTACCTATTCTCTGTGAATCCCAGTAATCAAGAGGGCACACCTGTCGGCGCAATAGTGCTGGAGCTCATGGCACAAACAGATCTCAAATGGACAACTCGGAGATCATCCAGGAGACAGACCCCATCAGAAAAGAATTCAGGCTGCTCGTTGGGAACTCTGAAGGATGAACTGACTCTTTTGTGTTCAGGTTCAAATTAGAACATCTTCCCTCCCTCCCTCCCTCCCTCCCACCTCTTCCTCTTTCTTTAAGATGAGGAAGCTCTCCGTGGAAAGTAAATGCCCTCTTCTGCTCACTGTGGGTGAACATCCCACAGCCTCATTATTCAGGCTCTTTCCAAACATAAACTCCTGGGGTGGGTCCAACTCTCCAGCTGCAAACAATTCTCTCATTGAGTGCAGTGGCACTGCAGCAGAATGCTGGTGGCTCCAGGGGCATGGGAGAAAGGAGAAAGGAGAGTTGCTAAATGGAGAGCAGCTGTATTCTGCGTTATCAGTGGCGTGGCAATGATAGCTTACATTTCTAGAGATACTTTCCCCTAGTTCAGGTATTTCAGTCAGATGTGTCATCACTGTACTCAGATAAAATAGGTAAATTTTTCCAGTCTGATGCAAGATCCTGGGAAAGAGAAAGCTGGAGAGACCATGGGCTGACAAAGATAAAGCTCTCCAGGAGCATAAAGCAGAGGAGTTTCTGAGGCTAGTCCTCATCCACGTCACAAAGCTTGGTCGTGGAGGCACCATGCATTCTCTCTTCCTCCTTCTCTCCTGCCTGGGAGCCGCTGGTACGTTCTCTATTGATACTGATCGTCTATCTACCTGCACACCTGAGCAAACCTTCTCTCACAGGCTCTTGCCTTGTCCTCTCTACTGGCCTTTCTCTTTCCCCAGTAGCATGACATTCTGTTCTTCCTCAATTTCCACTCATGTCAGAGACAGACTCTCAGCCTCCTAGAGAGGTGAAGAAGGTAGGACAAGACAAGGGTGCATAAAACAATGCAGGGCTTGCTGTCTCCTTGTCTACAAGAATTAGGGAGTATGAAAGACAGCTAGGCATTTTGGCAGGTTCAAAAACAGCAAAGGACAAGGCCTGTTAAAATTTGGGGGGGGTGAAGGTGAGTTAGAGGGGAAGAGGATGGGACGGATGGTCGGGCAACACATTTGTGAAAGAGAAGTCCATTGAGGTTTATGAAGTCATCTTCTGCTCCTTGCATCTGTAGTGGATGGTCAGAGGCAGGATCCCAGCCTGCAATGTTCTAGTGCAGTGGGTTCTAAAATGGGGTGCATGCACATCTGGGGTTGTGCATTACAGTGTGGGAGGAAAACATTTGAAGTTCAGTAGGGCAAGTACGTAACTTCGAAATGAACAAATAGACATATGTCAGGGCTGTGGGAAGGTGTTTTACTGATAGGGTTATGGAATCAAAAAGGCTGGAGACCACCGTTCTGTTGGCTCCAACAAATATCTTCTTTCTTACATTCTACTGTGACATCATCCTCCAACTCTGTGGAGCCTTTGTGTTCTCTCTGAATCCTTCACTACCAAGTTTTTCTACCTCTCTTGCTCATTCTTTGTCTCACCCCTGCAAATGAAGTTCTCTCAACTGCGTTTGCCCGTTTTACATACGCTTTCTGCCATGGCACAGCTGTCTCATCCCAACCCAAAGGTGCCCCGGAAGGAACACAGTGAAGGCTGCGTACAATTCATTTATGAGGTTCTTTGGCAGCTTGTGCTCTCCTGTTCTCTTCCTGACTTCAGGTGGTACAGACAAAGCCTGGTGTTTCAGAGTAGTGCAGAAAGAACTCAGCAGGATATTTCAGGAGTTGCCTGGAGACTTCTGAAGTTTCAAGCTGTCTTGGCTCTTGCTCATTCTCTGTAGCTCACTGGCTGCTGCTATGCTTAAAGAGAACGGATTCAGGCATGGTGCTGTGAAACCCAATTCTCTTTTCCTCAGTTGCTTTCCCTGGAGCTGCTGATGATGACAAGATTGTAGGAGGCTACAATTGCCCAGAGCATTCAGTTCCCTACCAGGTGTCCCTGAATGCTGGCTATCACTTTTGTGGAGGATCCCTCATCAACAACCAGTGGGTCCTGTCAGCTGCTCACTGCTACCAATCGTACGTATGGCTTGGGTTGTGTATCCGGGTGGATTCTGCTCAAATCTTACAAACCCACCACATCTAGAACTCCGGTGCCTCTCAAGAGAAGACCATACATGCATGGGGGGAGGGACAGGGGCGGGGCAATGCATGGTGTACCTGAAGCCAAAGGAGAAACCCTAGCCTCAGTCCTGCTGTGTTACATGGTCTTTCCAGTATTCCTGCACTCATAGCATCCTTTTCTGTGCATCCTAACATGCCATTCGGTCAACATTTACACATCCATGGGGCTTACCATTACCGCTTTCTTCTTTGTCATTCCTCCAGACTTTCTCCATGGATCTCCCTCGTCCTGAGTTTAGGGCACACTTCTGTGCAGAGGGAGAAACAGGAAACTGAATCTCCCTTTCTTGCCTATCTGGCAATGCTCTCCCAACTCAGTCTTCCATGAAATCATGAAGTTCCTAGAGCTGCGTGACACACAAACCATTGATTAGCACAGCACTCCCTTACTCGCTTTCAAGTGTCTGCCGGTCCCCACGTGGCAGCCAGTTGTTCTACCCATGGCTAACTGCTGCTTTTCTCTGCTGACAATTTTGCAGCCGTATACAAGTGAGGCTGGGAGAGTACAACATTGATGTGCAGGAAGACAGTGAAGTAGTCAGGAGTTCTTCCGTAATCATTCGCCATCCTAACTACAGTTCAAGAACCCTTAATAATGACATTATGTTGATCAAGCTGGCATCCGCCGTGGACTACAGTGCCGACGTTCAACCCATAGCCCTGCCCACCTCTTGTGCCAAGGCAGGGACGGAGTGCCTGATTTCGGGCTGGGGAAACACACTGAGCAGTGGCAGTGAGTATCTACGCACACCGCATGTAGCTTTCACACTTCTCCTGCTCTACCACCACGCTTGTGAGACCCATGTACAGTTCACCCCTTCTGTGCAGCCTTTTCTTGTTGTGCCCGCAAGTCCTCCACGCTGCCCTGACTTCACGCTGCCCTGCCAGTGTGTCTCAATCTACAATGCACTTCACTGTTTTACTTTACCCTGCTCTGCTGGATGGCTCTCGCATATAGGTCGTTGGTCTTTCTGTTCACTGACAGTACTGAGTCCCAAGACAAAACCTAAAACTGTTACTGCTCTCCCGGCAGCCAATTACCCTGAACTCCTCCAGTGCCTGCAAGCGCCAATTCTGAGTAACCAAGAGTGCCAAGATGCTTACCCGGGTGAAATCACCAGCAACATGATCTGCATAGGATTCCTGGAGGGTGGGAAAGACTCATGCCAGGTAGGAGTTGATGTCTGCGCAGAGCCCTGGGCCACACACTGCCAGGGTGCCCCAGGCTGCACGGTATACATTGGAGCTTGGCAGCCTGCTTAGCTTCAGCCTCCTCCTCGCCAGGTGCTCTCTTCTGACGCACCCTTTGCAGCACGCTTTGGGTGCAGGGTGGACTTCACTGAAAATAGCAGGCCCAGCCACATCTGCTGGTTGGCACCGAGCATGGTACCAGTGAATTTTTGGGGGCTAGGGGAGGCCAGCAAGCAAGGGGGGTATCTCTCTGTGCTCCCATATCAGGGCCTGCTGCGCTTTGTTTTGCATTCCCTGGATTCTTTGTGCCAAGTCAAAAACTTTCTGGGTGAGATTCTGCTTTTAAATCATCTTGTGTCTCTAAATTTTCCCCTCCAGTGTGACTCAGGTGGACCAGTTGTGTGCAACGGAGAACTCCAGGGCATTGTGTCATGGGGAATCGGGTGTGCTCTGAAAGGTTATCCCGGTGTCTACACCAAGGTCTGCAATTATGTTGATTGGATCCAAGAGACCATTGCAGCCTACTGATACCTTGACAACCACCTGGCTCCTTGGCCACTACCCTCCCACCCTAATGCTTTCCCTAAGAAGACAACAGCACAAATAAATATCTAACCTAAAGAGCCTTACAGACATTTTCTTTGGGGACTGTAGCTCATCAGAGACAAGTGGGGTTCCCTGCAGCCTTCCACCAGCTCCTCCTGAACCTTCCATGTTGTTCCGGTTCAGGTGTGTGCACTGGGAGCAGCACCCTAGAGCTGTTGGGCTGTGAGAATCTGCAATGGGGAGCTTGCAGGCCCTCTCTGTCCCTCAGAAGGGAGTCGCCTTTGACCATTACCCTTCTTTCTTTCTTGGTGGAGGAAGTCTTGAGGAGCGGAGGTGACTTCCTTGCCCGAGACAGCGTCCTGTGTGGCCTTTCCCCCACATCCTCACCACTCTGTCCCTTGCACTCCAGGGCCTCAAATCTAGTGCGTAAGGGCACTTGGGGTCGAGAGGCGGGTAGGGATGGGCACCCCTGTGATGCCAAACAGGGACCAGTATCCATTCCTCTCCATCTCTCAGGCCCCCTCCGTCTGCCCGACAAGAACAGGGTGGGAGGTCCACCACTATTTTGGGTGCGTTGCCCCAGTGCCTTTCTCTCAGGCGTGATAGGGAGCGACTCCACCAGCCCAACTCCTGCTCACACTCCCTGATAGTCCTTAACCTCCTTCTTGAGCTCTGCCACCAGGCTGATCACATCCTCTACCCGCTCGCACCTCACACAGGCAGTATCTCTCACCCACCATTGGCAGCAGCAGGCTCAGGCACTCCCTGCAGCCAGAGACCTGAACAGCCACATCTTTGGGCAGGCACTCAGTCTGGGGTTCCATAGTGGTTTTGGCAAGCACTTCAGTGAGTGCTTCCTGCCTGGTTGCTCATGCTTCCTAGGGGCTGCCTTTGTATGATAGGGAGAGCTGCTGGCTCCGCCTGCACCTCATGAGGCAGCCTCATGAGGGCGGCTGGGTCGTGGTGGCTGCCTCAGAAGCCTTGAGCGGCCTCAATGCAGAAAAATGCGTGCCCGCTGCGATCCCCCGCTCCTCTGCACTACGCAACTGCCTCAAAATTTTTCAGCTGGTTAATGACTGTGAAATAGTCGTGATGCCTTATTAAAATAGCACACCACTGCTGGCTCTGCTCGCATTTTGTCAGCCACCTTCCTTTAGGCTGCTGTGTCCTGACAGTTTTTTCAGCTGCCTCGAGTTGCCTTGATGCTGAAAAGCAACTGCCCGACACTATACACCAGTCTGCTGCAGCATGTTACTGCCTCGGAACCAATCACAAAATCCTGTGGGTACGTGTCCAGCGGTAAATAAATAAATAAATACATTCCTGTTTAAAGCTCTCCAGTTTTAAAGTCTGTATTTAACCCATCTCATGCAACACATGATCTGTAGGGAGTGGCAAAAAGACGTCCCTCAAAGAACCCTGAGGCAGTGTAAACTGGGCCATTACGGAGCAACTTTAGCCTCTCCAAACCTAGAAACTGCATCTTTGTTGTGAGAATCTGGGATAGGGAGTTTGTAGGAGGAAAAAAGAGAGGCCTAGGAGGGACTGGGAAAAGTGCAAAATTCTTCTAAGGGTGGTGAAGTGGAGAGTTGGGTGGTCTAAAAATGTTAGGAAGGAGTTTAGAAGTGGGAGCTACTAAGTTTGGCATAGTGAAATAGAATGAAGGAGGAGGGGAAACTCATACCACATCAGCAGGTGCAGTTGTATCAGAAATGGCATAAGAATGGACTGTTTGGGTATGAGAGGTGTGAAAGAATGAGCATAGGACTGACTGGCCAGGGGATCTGGGATGGCAAGCCCCAGGTGGAAGGGTTTCTGCAAGAATTGTCTCCAGTCAAGTTCCGGGGGAACTGTGCACCAACATAGGCTACTGAATGAAACTGGCATGAGATGCTTTACATCCATTAAAGCCAAGAAGCCATCTGATGGTAATCGCACACAGCCACAGTTTAGCTGGACAATCCTAGTTGTGGCGTTAAGTGTTAAGCATCTGTCGAGCTTTGGAAGTGGGCTGCCAGTGCCTTCGTTGCATTGCAACCATCATTTGTCCCTGTCACGACTGGAAAGCCAGTCCTTACTTGATGTTCTCAGTCAAAATATTAGCCTCCAAATCCAATAGAAACTTCTGCCAAGCAGCTCTTACTGTTCCCAGCTGTCCTTAAACACCCTTCCCTCAATAGGAAGCATTTCCTTGATCCTTTGGTCCTCTTCCACCTAGGCAGGAGACATCAGCCCTCTGGTCATTGCCACATCTCTTCCTATAGTCCCTATTTTATTAAAGGGGCGATCTCACTGCTTTCCCCAAGACTTACTGTTGGGTAGAGCTGAAACTGGTAGCCCAACAGAGGGGTGGCTGCCATGGCCTCACACACCCAGACCCAGCCAGCAGAAAGGCTGAGAATATGTTCTCAGTAGGCGTGCATACATGCAATACATGCATACCTACATACGTAGCCAAGCACACAGATCAACACAGACTGACATACTCAGCAGTCATGCCAAGAAAACCAGCATCAATGGTCTCACCTTAGACATCTTCATTTTCCTTCTTTTCATTGTTTTTCTAATGTTTGTAGTTTATAGGCTTTTTTTTTTTTTTTTTTTTTTTTTTTTTCCAAAAAAAATCCAGTAGTTCAGAATCTGAACTGGTAAGCTCAATCATACCTATCTTTATCTTACTATGGTTTGGCTTACAAAACATACAAAGCATTAAAAAAAAAAAGCATACAAAGCTTTCACACATCATATAGAATATATTTACTTCCCTTCTGGGAAGAAACTATAGCTGTTTAGGTCATTTCTGTTTCCTTCTTTAAAAAGCAGGGTTAAAAAGGAGAGACAGGGAATATTCACTACCAATTCTTCTGGGATGTACACCACTCTTACAGGCAGAGCATGCCCTTTCTACAAATCTTTGAAGGCCAAGGGACAGGTATGAACCTCGTTGAGCTTCAGGCAAATACGTGAGGCATAACGCCAAAAAGGGTGGAAAAAGTGAAAACCTCAGTAATATTGCTTGGAAGAAGTAACATCAGGACTAATGAAGAGGGTTACTGCAGTCAAAGACCTACATTTCAGTCCAACAGTCCTGTGAAAGTTCTAGGAAAACCAGTTTATGCCAGAATCACTATGGAATATAAACACCATGATGGCAACTTTGGGAGTGTTTTTTTTTTTTTTTTTTTTTTTTTTTTTTTTCGTCTCCTTTAATAAGTTACCAGTTCCTGAAATTCATAATATTACAGTCCTAGTTCAGACCTCTCCCTTAAACATTGAAAACCAGTTCTATTAGCTTGGGAACATAAGCAAAAATCTATTTCTCAGCTCCCAGTTACGTTTTTTGTTTGTTTTTTTTTTTTTTTTTAATTTTATTTTTGTATGAGAAATGCAATTGTAAGAGCCTTTTAAAGCAAATTATCAGTAGCCTTCATTCCAGTAAATAAATGAGCTGGTTATTGACTGGTCACAGCTGTGTAGTTTCCAGTTGCAGTGGAAAACCATCCATATCTCTAGTGGACTTTGTCAACTTGAAGTTCTGCAGCCACAGTGCCCAATTCCAGCTCTGAGGTAAAACTTGATCCTAGGCATTGGTTCTTTTGCAAGCTTGGGATGGCACCGAAAATAACCTGCTATTCTAAGAATAGTTTATCATGAAATAGCTATTTTCCTTGTCTCATTCCCTGTCCTTATATTTATTCTTCTTCAACTCCTGCTGTAGTGGATTTTAGGGAAGCTGTAATTACAGAAACCACAGTCAAAGGTACCTGTTGCAGATGTCCAGCAATGACATTCCAGACATAACTGTGTAAACTGTTGTATATTCACGGTGTTGTATATTCACAAAAATAACAATTTGTCAGTAATAGCCTACCAGCAGTCTAGAAATTGATCTGGCTTCTCAAAAGATAATATGGTGGAAGGAGAGGATATGTAAAGTCACATCCCTATGCAGAATATGCCAGACCACCCTATGTATGTATATTTACTTTCCTTCCATTCTCTCCTAGCCTGTGTATACTCAAGCTTTGTATTAGAGCCACTGGTTTGCACCCAAGTTTTACTTTAGTTTTACTACTAAGGAACAATATTGTTTCCCAAATGCCCATCTGCTCCCAAGCTAGTGCCTATACTGGGCAATTAGCACAAGGTCATCTGTCCTGTTATTTCTGTTCTGTCAGCTCTTGTACCACAAGAAGCCTGAAGAACAGCATCTGTAGTCACAATTTTTCAGCTTTTTCTTCATTGTCTGTTCTAGCTACTCAGACTTTTTCTGCCTTTCTCCTTTTAGAAAGTCAAGCTTATAAGTCTTGGAATGAGGAAACTGACTTTTGCTTACCCAGCTAGGAAGCTTGATCTCTCTGTTCTCCACTATGCAGCGCAATTATGCTCTGAAAGGGCTGTTGCTTAATTTTAGGGGTTCATGATCTGAAGTACTGAACATTTGTGAAACAAACTTCCTAGTGCTCCTAAGACAAATTTATAAAGCTCAAGACTTCTCTGTATTTTGCTTCTTCTGTGTATTAGAGAATAATCCAAGACAGACATAAGCAATGAGATCATTATTTCCTTTGAAATTCCCTCACTAAAATGATACTGTTTTTACATAATATGGCCTTAAATGTTTCTTGTTGACAAATCCTTACCTTTCCTTCTTGGCTGGAGTTTTACACATGAAGCCTCCTATCAGATACATGGAAACCCAAAGCAATAAACAGTCTTTGCTTCCCTCCCACTTGTTTAAATTCATGGCCTACAAGGCCTTTCCTTTTGAGGAGGGATGAGGGGGATGCAAGGGGGGGGGGGGGGGGGGGGGGGAATGGTGGGAACTAAAAATGAACTCTAAAGTGGGACAAGACTGCTGTCTGCTGGCACTTTTGGAAATTACCTCATAATAGTGACCATCTATGTGATGTTAGCATCACATAGAAGTACTCCTTCAAAATTAATACAGAAGAAGTGGTTTGAATGGTTTTACATGAAAGACACAATGTTGGAGAGAGTCTGCTAATGACAAAAAGGACCATAATGGAGCTGTAGACTGGTAAAGGAAACAGAATAATCTTAAAGGGATTTCAGTAGAATGGTTTTAGACCCTGAGTAAACACTGCTGACATCAGAGACAGAATTAGACCAAGGCAGGCAAATAATATCACACTATTAGTGTTATCATGTAGGCAGAGACAGACCAATAAAAAATGCTAAATGTATTTTTAAAATAACTCAGTCCAAACAAAGACAAATGTCTGCCATCATTCTTATAATTGGTGAGTTAAACATACAGGCAAGTTAAACACACAGGGCATCACCTGTCACCTGTCCAATATTTTACATGGCTTTCTGTAGTCTTCTCTTTTGGTCCTAAATGTTTCAACTTACTCTGACTTTCTCATTCACCTCCCCTGAGGACATAACAGATGTTAGGAGCTTAGCAGAACAGCACAAAAGAAAAAGAAATATTTTGCTTGGAGAGCTATCTATTTTCAAATAATTGTATGTATCCTATAGTAACTGACTGCTATTTATATCAAGACAGGATGGAGTGAAACCATTAGAATGCAACATGAATTGTAGGTATTCA
Organism: Aythya fuligula; assembly: GCF_009819795.1. NCBI lineage: Eukaryota > Metazoa > Chordata > Aves > Anseriformes > Anatidae > Aythya > Aythya fuligula. Next base: position 81,840,154 of record NC_045559.1, read on the forward strand.
GTAATGTTGCTAACTATGTCCTGACTATATACACAAGAAGATGAGGCCTGGATCAGCTAAGCATGTCCTAAACCTAAATTTGTTTGTTCATGCTCCTGTCTCTCCCTGTATAGCCTCAATGTCTGTTGGTATACACAGTTGCACTGGCACAGATCTTTCCCTCTTGGAAGCTACATCATACCTGGGCACACCTAAGGGGAAAAATGCAGTTTTGTTTCTTCATTTAATTACGTGTGTGAGAGAGAAAAAAAAAATAATAAAGTACCCTTCCACCTTAAAGTTCTCACCACCTTAAAACAATCTCCAACATGAAGGTGTGCTTGTACTCCTAGATGAAGCTTTTTTGTAGTCATAGATACCCAGGAGAAGATTATATTTCTGCTTCCTGGAACAGGGTAGTCAGAGTAGTAAAAACCTAAGAGCTCAAAATCATACTTCTTGCCCTTTCAGAGCAGCCAAAAAGTATTGCACAGACAGAAGAAGATATTCACAACCAGGCAAGACTACAAGTATAAACACCAGTCTGTAGTAAGCAAATCAATCTCAATGCAAAACAATTACAGTTGGTTTGCGTTCTTCTTATCATTCTGTGTTGGAAGAGTGAGAATGAAAGCACCATAAACACTACCATGAAGTTGCATGGTGAAAAATAACTGCATATAAAACCAGTTAATAAAATGGGAAGAAAAAAAAAAAAAAAAAAAAAGACTAATTTTTGTCTATAGGAAAAAAAAATTAAAGTTGGAAATATAGATTCTGGGATAATGGATACACTAAGAGGTGATCAGATTATCTCACAGACAAAGCAATGGCAGTGGAAGGAAGGGGCCTGTGGTTGCCACAACTTCTCATGGTGACTGGATGACAAAATGTGAGGGTGGAGACATGTGGGATTGTTTTTGTATGAGGTTGTATCGTTGTGGGGACAGGGGATCCACAATGATATATTCTCCAGGAGGTCTTTACAAAAACCCATATGTGCATAAACCTCAGGGGAGAGTGTATTTAGACAAATACAGAGCATTCTGAAGCACAATGGGCATGTTCTGTCTTGGTTTCTCCTGACAGACCCAGTATGCTGAGACTTACTTTTATCATCTGAGAACTGCAAGCCTAAGCCTATCCTGTCTAGAAGACAAGCCAGAAGATTCTGGGATGACTTTGAAATAATTTTCAACAAACCAGATTGATTGGAGATGCACCTAAAACTTATCAGAGTATGTGAAACACACAACTAATATTTTTTCTGATGCAATAATGCCCCCACCCTCCACCCCATGACCCCCTCCCAATTGTTCTTTGCTAACATGACCAAAGTGTTAGGAAAAAAATCTGAAAAGTAGCAGGTATCAGTCAAAGGCAATATATAAAATGGTGTTGGGGCTTTCTCTGGGCAAGTCTCCAGTGTCCACTAAGACATGCTTGTCAGGGCAATTTTCTTTTCTCAAATCCTCCATTCTTTCTCACTGCAGTTTTTCCTAATGGATGCAAAAGGGTTTGTCTGAGATTAGCCAACGGATTCTTCTGGACTGTACTTATGTAGATTACTTTTAACCTATCAGGAATTTTAATGGGATGTCTGGCCTGCCGCTGAAGGGAAACAAATGAGTTTGTTTTAATTCAATACCACAAAGCTGAAGCACCTATATGAAAACACATGACCATGACCACCACAAAACAATTTGATTATTAAGCTTCACAAGCTACAGAAATGAAGGCTTCCCTATGCTTAGAGTACTAGGCTGACAAAACAGAAGCTGTAGTTGTAGAGGAATTATATTTGTAGACTTTGACAGCCTCTGGTATTTTGAGTACCTCTGTATGGTTTCTATGTCTTCAAAATGAGAGCAGCAGGTGATATCAATGAGAGTAAATGGAGATTAGGCCGTGAAACAACTGGAGGTGAAATGTAGACAACAAAAATAAGTATCAATAAACTCTGAAAAGTGCTCTTATAAATGCTACAGATTATACAATAGAATTTCAAGCTGGTGATCTGCCATAGTCTTTCAGAGACTAAGGACATCTTTGGGTTTCCAGATACAGTAAACATTACCTAAGTTTCTGCTTACTAAACTCAACTGCAGCACATCCATTTTCTTAGCTTATAATACAACAGTTTGTCATTGTGACCAACACTAAGGTGATTTTTGGTTTTGGCACAAAAGTTACAGTGATGGGTAAGAAAATTTTGTTTTCTCTTTAAATAACTTTAAATCCCTTTAAAGTTTAAATCCCTTAAAACTTTAAAGTTCTTCTTTTCAGAGAATTTCAACTTTATCCTCCTTTTCATCATTAAGCTGGTGTTTTACTAATGTTCTAATATCCCTGTCTGCTTTGGAGACCAGATTAAGTTTGCTACTCTATTTAATTACATACATTTCACGTTGGAGAACAAAGGCATCTTCTGTGAATAAAGGACTGTCCATAAAAAAGATAGACGGGTTGAAAAATATGTGCATGTTATCACTGTATCTTCTTAATAAATTAGCATCTGCAAAAATCATTATTTTTGAAAGTATAGCTATGCCCCCATAATGCTAGTTCTCCTGCGTTTCCAGGTTATCCATAACAGTTGTCTAAGTTATGTTTACATTTAGGGCAGGTCTAGAAAACAAATGAAGAATCTACAAACGAATTACTTTGAGTCTTTTGAGGGTAAACTAAAACATGTTATCTCAGATGACTGGGAAAGACAAATAAGTATACTACTGTTTTTGGTTAACAAACAGAAGCAAAAATATTCAGCTTTATCATAAGCAATAATATCAGCTCTCTGCAGCTGTTTAATTTCTAGTTGTTCTAGAAAACTACTGTCCATAGCATAGCAAGTTTTTCTTCCACAGAGCACACTTATCAGGATTATAATAAAAATTACTCTTACAGTTTTTACTATTATTATTATTACTATTATTAAATAAAAATACTATTCCTATTACTATAATTACTATTTCAGAATAGATTCTGAAAGGCCACTGAAAATCACCAAAAGAGAATGTGTGGTTCATTTCGAATAAAAGTAACTCCTGTGGAATATTTCTATCTGGGCCACACTTCTGGATTTGGACTGTTTCCAAACCCAAGGGAAAGCAAGGCTGTTTCTGGGACTGATTAATGATGGTGATCTCTCCTTCTCATTATTATTCCTGGAATTAGAAGAACCTCACACTTTTATACCAGACCCTTCCTCACAGAGAAAAATGCTTTCAAGTGATAAATTTTAGTCTTCATAGGAAAAATGGAGGCTCTTCCTCAGACATGATCAGACATTAGAAAAAAAAATACAGTGCAAATCAGTGGTTCTGATGGAAATATTAAAAGTTTATTTTACAAGAGAGTAACATTCACTAGATTGAAAAAAAAAAAAAAAAAAAAAAAAGAGGAAATAAGGAACTGAGTCTGTTCAGCAGAAAATAATCAAAGAAAATTGCTCTGTCTGCATCTGAGAAATATTTTCTAACACTGCATGTGTCCTCTAAAGAAATGGTGAAAGCTGCAGCAACTGATTCACCTAAGGCTGAAGAAGAGAGCTCTGGAAGAGTTATTTCTTAGATTGGTTTCACTGGATCAGACACATAGGTGTATTTGCTGTTCCTTTACACATCTTTACACATCTTTTTTTTTTTTTTTTTTTTTTTTTTTTTTTTTTTTTTTTAGGGGACCATGAATTAATGAGCTCCTAGTTTCAGTATTTGCTAGTTCTGCATGAGGGAGGGTTAGTCCAGAGGTATGGCTCAGAGGACTAACAGTAGCAGAGAGGTTTTACTGCAGCTGCAAAATAGTGTGAATAATGAGAAACTGTTCTTTGGCACTGGGACAAAACTCACTGTCATAGGTAAGACAAAAATCAGATCTCTGTATTATGCATGTAATACTGTTTTAGGGGACAAGAACATTTTTAATTCACAGCAAAATAATGATCATGTTTCACTCATCTATGATGACAGAATTAATGATTTATTGGTTGTTTATTAGAAACAGAAGTTCTGATATAAAAGTGTAGGGTTTTCAGGCACCAATTTTAAGATTGTTTTGACTGTGAAATTCATGATGGGAGAAAGGGAAAAAAAAACACTGCTCCCATTGTTCAAGAAAACATTACAGAGTTTGAAAATGAAGGGTCCTTCTTTAGTCTGCAAGGTGTTTTTGTTTGTTTGTTTGTTTGTTTGTTTTTCAGTTCTTCTGCCCTGCTGTCTAACAACCAAAAGCAAAATTTCAGGGATACTGTCAAGTTCACAAGTATGCTTGTGGTGGCTCGGAATCAGGCAGGGAAGGTGCAGTCTTGCTGGTATTTTGCTTCCCTCCCCATAGATGGTAGGCAGGCTGCCTGAAATTGCACTGGGACACTGTTTCCTTTTAACATTCTTTTTCACTGTTAAAAAGGATATTTTAAAAAGCCTGAATTATCTTTCTATTACTTTTCTGACAAGAGTGCACTTTTCTCCACTATTCATTCTCTTCTTCCCTACATTCTTTCTCTGCCTTCTCCCCTCCAAGGAAAGGATTTAGCATGACCTGCTCTGTTAATACCATCTTCCTTTAACATCAAGGTGGTTCTGTTGAGCATTTTTGAATCACAGGACAAAACAACCTTATCACTCTGCCACTGCCAGCTCTAATAGCAAACTGTAGAAATACACATGGGCTTGATCCTTTAAACATTCCCATTTTGGGGAACTAAGTAGCAGACAAAAACAGGAAAAGGCCCCTTTGTGTTACTGGTGTAACACAAATGGTGTAATGGTGTACACCTGTGCTTTTTGACTGTACCAGTTATATTTAGAGTTGGCACTGTGTTCAGAGTTATATTTAAGCTCAATGTGAGGGACATTTGAAAATTTTCCTTGCATTAATTATACATAACATATACGCAGATGATTTTCAAATGGGAATAGAGGTGAAAAATAGCAAGATATTATTAAAATGATCTTGCTATTAGGGGAATGGGAGAACTGTGATACTTTTTCTCTTAGATAGATGAAGAATGTTTGACAGGGTATACATGTATTTATATACATAAATACAGTGATTAAGCATTGCACCAGTGATCTTCCGTGACCAATGTGGAAGATCAGAACAGAATGGGCTGTTGATATATATATTTTTCTAATTCTCTCTGCTCTTGCTTATGTCAGTCTCCTAATTCTTTATTCCATTTCAAGTATGCTCATCTCTGGCTTTTTTTTTTTTTTTTTAATTTCAATACTTTTTTTTTTTTCGTTTTTTTTTTTTTTTTTTTTTTTTCTGCCAGCCTTTTTCACTGCCTTCCTTTCTCTCTCTCTCTCTCTCTCTTTTTTTTTTTTTTTTTTTTTTTTTTCTTTTAGCATGTTGAATCTTTCTCACTATTCTTTTCTGTTCTCCTCATCTGTTTCAGTGTCTTCACTTTTAGCCACTGGGGCTATGAGACAATGAACTTATGCTAGAAAGAATTTTAAGGTTAAAAAAATAAATCATCAAGCCATGTACTAGAAGGAGCAGTAAAAGTGATCAGCCTTACTTTTGGAAGGAAAGCAGTGCCAAACTTGCTAGTGAGCTATGAATGTAACTATCTAGTTACCTCTTCTGAGGTCTGTATGAGCTCATGTTTTCACAGAAAGGCCTAAGGTTCTTTGTAGAGTAGGCACTGACAATCATGATTAAGGCTAGCGGTTGAAAGAAAACTCCAGGGCTTATGGGTCAAGATCTATGCAAGATAAATTTCTGTTTATTTATGTATGTCCACTCCAGAAAGGAGGGAATGATCAGGAAGAGCATCCACAATGTATTGTAGAATCATAGAATGGTTTGGATTGGAAAGGACCTTAAGGACCACCTAGTTCCAATCTCCCTGCCATGGGCAGGGACACCTCCCACTAGACCAGACTGCCCGGGGCCTAGCCCAACCTGATCTTGAACACCTCCAGGAATGGGGCATCCACAGTCTGCCTGGTCAACCTGTTCCAGTGCCTCAACACCCACAGAGTGAAGAATTTCACTCCTAACATCTAATCTAGATTTCCTCTCTATTAATTTAAAACCATTCTCCCTTGTCTTATCATTATCTGCCCAATCAAAAAGTTGCTCTCCATCTTTTTAATAAGCACACTTTAACTCTTGAAAAGCTGCAATGAGGTCACCCTGGAACCTTCTCTTCTCTGTGATGAACAACCCCAGCTCTCTCAGCCTTTCTTCATAGGAGAGGTGCTCCAGAGCTCTGATCATCCTCATGGCCCTCCCTGGACCTGCTCTAACAAGTAAACATCTTTTTGTGCTGGGGTCCCAGACCTGGACACAGTATTCCATGTGCGGCCTCACAAGGGCAGAGCAGAGGGGGACAATCACCTCCCTAGAACTGCTAGCCACATCTCAGTTAATTCTATCATATGGAATAAGTAAAAGTTTACTCTTTATCTCTATAGTTCTTTCTGACTTTCTGTTTCCATGTGCACTCTGCAGACCTGGCAGAATTATCAAGCTTGATAAAAGAAAGGAATTATAGTAAAACATATAACAAATATAAAAAGATATAAAAAAGTGGCTTTTAGAGTCACTGCCTAGTTTCTAAGTAGCATCTCATTGTTACTTTGTACATCCCTTCTGACTGCAGATATACATATAAGATATACACATATCTGCATATTTTATATGTATACATGTATATATATGTAAGATTAAATGTCTTAAACACTCTTGAGAATAAAAATATTAAACACTCTAGGACATGGAATATCTTTTGTTTTCTGAGTGTATAAATTCTCACTTTACTCTGAAAAGTGTAAGGTGAGGTTTTCTCATACCCAGGATAATCTAAATAATAAATAACATAAATATGATATTTCGTAGTCTTAAAAACGGATGGCAAGTAAAGATCTAGAGCTAAACTTGCCCCAGGCAGGCTCAGGTTACCTACCTAAAGTGTTATTCACTTCAGATAGTGAGAAAGATTATCTCTTTCTTTTCATGTCACACCTCAGCTGGGGCTCCAATTAGGGTATCACATGGAAATACAATTCTGAACACTGCAGTAACAGTCCTGTCTTACTACAATTTCAGGAATGTGCTGCAGTCAGCTAAAGATGCTTATGCCTTATAACACAGGCTTTTACCTGTTACTACAAATACAGGCCTTTTGGTTACTTTACTTTGTTCGCACAGCTTTTTATAAGCTTTCCTGTTCTTTTGACAGGGACTATGCCAGAAATACAATCAGTGCTCCATTTCTGTAGCCAGGCCTTTTATATTTCTGTGCAATGAGTGAATTTTTGCACTTTCTTGATGTCTTTCTGTCTAACAGATAATAATATCTCTAATAAGCATTCGTTAAAAAGCCAGATGCACCAGGAGTCACACAGCACAAATACGATGCACAATTACAAGACCTTCTTGGCTAAAAACAATAATGGAGACTCTGGGCTGTATTCCTTTCTGTTTCAGAGAAAAACGATGAAATCAAACCACCAGCTGTGGCCATCTTTTCCCCATCAAAGCAAGAGATCCAAGAGAAGAGCAAAGCCACACTGGTATGCCTGGCCTCTGGTTTCTACCCCGACAACCTCAATTTAGTCTGGAAGGTGAATGGTGCTGAGAGGACAGAAGGGGTGGGGACAGATGAGAATTCCACATCATATGGGAATACTTATTCACTGACCAGTCGACTGAGAATCTCATCCCAAGAATGGTTCAACCCTTTGAATCGTTTTGAGTGTGTTGCCAATTTTTTTAAGAATGGAACACAGGAATCAATACACAAATTCATCTATGGTGATGCCGGTAAGTAAAAAAATTAAAATAAAAAGAGTATAATCATCATCATGGTGTACAAACTAGAAATCACTTAAAGTGGGAAAAAGGCTATGGGTTACTTATTTCTATGTACAGTGGTGTGTTCATGGCACAAATTATATGTAAATGTGTACCTATTTCCATGTATCTCTTTATATTCCCAGCCCTGTGTATCTGTTATTATCATTATATATCTATGAATTTTCAAAGGTTTCTTCAGATTTTCTTAGTGTAAATATATAGTAAAATATTTATTATGATATAATATATACTATATTTATATTTTATACTATATATATTTACTGTACTAAATATATACTGATGTAAAATATATAGTATAGTAAAATAAATACTGTGAAATTAAACTGCTAAAATTTGTGTTATATTCACATTGAAGAGAAATGTAACTTTCAATTCATTTTTGTCTTTCAGGATGTGCACTTACTGAAGGTATGTGTGTCTTCTCACAAGCAAGTAAATATCTGCATTTATTTCAATTCTGGTTTTACTGATGTTACGTACAAGGGAAATGAGATATATATATATTTTTTTTTTCCCAATAAAATAATAACTTATATTTCTACAGCTAAGCAGCATGAACGTCAGATTTAAGAAAAAAAAAAAAAAAAGACTCAGGAATGTCTGGACCTGCATGTTGTATGTAGCTATTTTTTTAGCTCTTCTTTATGTTTACATTTTGAAATGGTGCAAGAAACAGTGGAACTTTACTGTACTGTCTTCTGCTTTTTTATCTTCTCCAGTCCTCAATGCTGCTTTCTATTGGGAAGCTGCTTGCTTACCTTTTTTTCTAGAAGAAAAATAATCCCTGAAAGAACAGAAATCATAGTTAGCAAAGTGATTATGACCTCAAAATTATAACACCAGAATTCTTAATATTTCTTATTATTGAATTCAGAATGTTTCTTATTAAAAGTCACATATTTCCTTCAAACTGTGAAGACATTCATATAAATAACTATGATTATTTCCTCTATGTATTCGTAATTACATATTCTTGGTTTTGACCAACTTCTTTACTGCTTCAAGTATCTGAAGGGTGAAATGAAATCAGGCTGGTTTCTCAACACTACCACTGTACCTTGAGAGTGAAAAAGATGTAAGAATGAAAGGCTAGATTTCAGGTTATTCTGGACTAAGTAAAACTTTGCTTATATATCAGCATTTACAAGGCTACTGAAAATAATGAGTGAAAAAAAAAATAAAAAATATATATATATATCTTGTGATTCAGCTTAATTTCAGTTCCTAAGGGTGATTAACAAGACCACCCTAGTTTTTCAATGTGTGGTAACACAATGGTTAAATGTTCCCAATTAAGACATAGTCTTTTAGAATAAAGCCAATCTATGTCTTTTCTAGGGTCATTTTCTTCTTTGGTTCTTTGAATAACAATGTTCTATCCGCTCCTGTGCTATCACAGGTGTTAACATAGCTATTTATTTGGCTCTAGTTCCTTTGCTTTGCTTAGGTAAAGATTTCAAGAATTCTTATTTGATTAAAGCTACATTAGATCAGTCTCTCCTGATGATGATAATTCAATACAACAATGATATTTGGTTTGCAGAGTCCTACATACTGCATGGAAATTCTCTGAAGCTCACTTACCTTATTCTCTGTGGGAAAGCCTTCCTGTACGCTATTTTGGTGTGCACTCTGATGTTGACAGCCAAGGTAAGCTTGTGTATCACTTCCAGGGTGATTTTGTTCACTAGTACAAGCATAAGACAAAACCTGCTTTCAGGCATGGGGTGTTCTCCATATGCTCTGCAGAGCTATGTCCTGCCTTGTTTGAAAAATCACAAGTGCTGAATTTTCTATTACTGTTCTTCCACATCTCAAACAAAATCAGTGCTAACACAGCAATTCCTTCTATAAATATTCTTTAAACACATGGAAAAAGAAGAACAATTATGTACAACTTACCCAGAAAGTAAAAAAAGGAAATATCATATATATCATACTTTTCTATAAGCACTGAAAAGAGACACATGTCTGCAGTAAAAGTAATAAACAGGGGTTTGAGGAGATATGTGCAATGAATGGGATAAATCTGAAGAAGTGGGAGAAGTTTAAATAGCTAGTAACTGCCATGAAATACTTTTTATCCATGAGCTTCTCATACATCTAGCAGATAATTACAGTAAGAGTAGTGGAAGTCTCAGCATCTGTTCCTTTAGAAACAGGACGGGGAGGTATGTTTGAAAAGGGACCTGACAGAGCTGAGAGTATGAACAGAACCTCAATTATTTTCAAGGCATTTTTGTCTCCTTTTTGAAGGCTGCTTGAGGAAGTAGGTTTGTACTTTACTGGGTCACAATGATCTGTGAAAATTCGTGTGTAAAACTATTAGGTCAGGATGTAAGAAAATATTATGTACAGGTTAAGATACTTTCTTGCTACAAAGAGAGGATGAAAACATAGAGCTACAACATGCTCATTTTTGTTAATATTCTCAGGAAACACAACAGTTTAGACACTGATATATCAGGTCTACTGTTTACTAGATTGTTGTATTTTTGGCTTTTGCTTGTTTGTTTATTCTGTTTTGTTTCCATTTAGGCTGGTGGCACACTGTATACAGAATGAATGAACAACCCTCTCCATTGCATCATCAGGACCAAAGCAAATTCTATTTTTTACTGTATAAAGGATCCAAGCTTCTGTCTAAGATCTTCTTTGTTTCTTGTGTTTCTCTGTTCCCTCCTGTTCTTTCTAATTTGTTGTAATCACTGGTGGGTTTTCCATGGACATCCAAAAAAATCTCTGTCATAGCTTTAAAACTAACACCTTGTTGCTTAGAGAGTTGCATCAAGTTGCATCAGCTCCTTGAATTGGAAATAAAGTTTTATCTTCGTTCCATTTGAGAAGCTTGAATTTTATTTTATTTTATTTTATTTTATTTTATTTTATTTTATTTTATTTTATTTTATTTTTTATTTATTTTTTGTAGCAATAGTCTACTACACCACAAGTTCCAGTGACCTGTTGTGTTGTGAGGAACTCACATTAAAAAAACATTCACAAACAGTCCTGAGAGAAACTATTTCTTATGAAAATATTAGAAGGCTCATCCACTGCTGATACTGTATACCAGCAACTGGAGTGGACTCCAAGCTTCAGAAGCTTGCACAGTGCAGTCCAGTGACTGTGAGAGGGGTTACCAAACAGACTGCATGTCTAAGTCAAGTTGCTGGGAGATGCATAGTACATATGTGTAGGTCCCAGTGTGTGTGCAGGTGTGTGGGGTAACTGGAAGTCAGTATCTGTGAACGGGAGGGTCTGTACCAGGGAGTGGAGTGGGACTGCAGGCCTCAGGGGCTCAAATGTCCAGCTACGAGCATGTGAGAATGTGAGGAGCTCAAGGATCCAGGCCAGCTCCTAGACAAACAGAATGTCTAAGGCCAGCTACTAGAGGGATCCATACTGTATATCCCTCCTGATCAGACCTTTATCCTGATCTGCTAGAGGGGCACAGAATGAGGCTAGAACAGCCCTTTTTCTGTTGGATTCAGTAACCCCAACTAAAATAATTGGAACTTATCATTCCCTCCTAGAGCATTCTCTCCTTCATCTTGGGGCACCTAGGACATCATCAACCCATGCACAGCATTGGTTAGATGACCAGTGGTACATTTTGTGTTAACAGTCTTGCTATGCTTCATCCCTACTTTGTCAACAGTTTTTGTGCTACAGCAGTTCATAAATTGAGAAGATGGATCCAACCTCAGTCTAAATGAAGAAAAGAAAAATGGGGGTTTAGGTAGAAGGGGTATTCCTGTGATTTGACAGTCATAAATTTACTGGGGGCCAAGGAAGAAAAAAATAGTAAGTTTTTTGTAATTTTTTGGTATTGCCTACAATACCACACGATGCCAGCTGTGAAGTATGGAAGCATTCTCACACCAACACAGATCCCACATTCAGACCATTATTTTGATGTTTTTATTATGAAATGAAACCCTCACTGCTGATACATAAGGGACTAACTTCTGCTTCTAACATCATAGAAGCCAAAGTCTAACCAGGTGATAAAAACTGAGTTTCTCTTTCCCTTATATTACAGAAGATAAGTTAAGGGTAAATGCAAGAAAATTAACTTCATAAACTTACCTGGGCAAAAGAGAGTTTACATTTATTTCAGGGCAGGAAAACAAGAAAATTCCAAATGTGTATTTAACTCCTGCATAAAGTTAAACACTCACAGTACATGCATAAACGGTACTCCATCTCCTGTGTCTACTCCAACCAATGCTGGCCACTGTTGCTCAATCACCACTATATACCAGGTTCAGGTTACACAGAGCTCATACAGTGGCCCAGGACTTCATTAAATTTACTTAGGTCAAACAATAGCTACCTTAAATACCAGCAGCTTGTTTCCCTTTCAGTACCACTGAATAAAGCCTGACTCTGTATTCTTAAAACCATACCACATATAGTTCTGTACATTGGTGAGATTCCACCCTTAGTCTTCCATTCTCCAGTCTAAACAGTCACAGGTCCCTCAGCCTTAGCAGTTTCTTAATCATGTTAGTGGCCCTTCGCTGGACTCTCTTCAATATTTCCACATCTTTCTTGTATAATGGAACCCAGAAATGGGCACAGCAGTTCAGATGTGGCCTCACCAGAGCTATGTAGAGGGAAAGATCACTTCTTTCAACTTATTAGCAACACTCCTAGGGCAGCCCAGGACACAATTAGCTTTCTTTAGACTGGGCCAATGGGCTGAGGTCAACTGCATGAAGTTCAACAAGGCCAAGTGCCAGGTCCTGCACCTGGGGCACAACAACCCCAAGCAGAGCTACAGGCTGGGAGATGAGTGGTTGGAAAGCTGCCAGGCAGAGAAGGACCTGGGAGTGTTGGTTGATAGTCGGCTGAATATGAGCCAGCAGTGTGCTCAGGTGGCCAAGAAGGCCAACGGTGTCCTGGCTTGTATAAGAAGCAGTGTGACCAGCAGGACTAGGGAAGCGATTGTCCCCCTGTACTTGGCTCTGGTGAGGCTGCACCTCGAGTGCTGTGTTCAGTTTTGGGCCCCTCGCTACCAGAAGGACATCGAGGTGCTCGAAAGAGTCCAAAGAAGGGCAATGAAGCTGGTGAGAGTTCTGGAGAAAAAGTCTTACAAGGAGCAGCTGAGGGAGCTGGGATTGTTCAGCCTGGAGAAGAGAAGGCTCAGGGGTGACCTTATCACACTGTACAGGTACCTTAAAGGAGGGTGTAGTGAGGTGGGGATTGGTCTATTCTCTCACGTGCCTGGTGACAGGATGAAGGGGAATGGGTTAAAGTTGTGCCAGGGGTGATTTAGGTTGGATATGAGGACGAACTTGACTGAAAGGGTTGTTAGGCATTGGAATGGGCTGCCCAGGGAGGTGGTTCAGTCACCATCCCTGGAGGTCTTTAAAAGACATTTAGATGTTGAGCTTAGTGATATGGTTTAGTGGAGGACTTGTTAGTGTTAGGTCAGAGGTTGGACTAGATGATCTTGGAGGTCTCTTCCAACCTAGATGATTCTGTGATTCTTTGCCATAAGGACACATTACTGCTTCATGGTTTCATGGTGCATGGCCTCTTGGTGTTGGTCTGTCCAAGAGACAGGACCAAAGACATGACTGGAGACAAGCTACAGTGTGCATATGAGAGGTCCATCTAGAAAACAAGCTACCAACAATGAAGGTCCAAGGTCCACTCAGGAGGACGGATACAGGTACACCGAAAACATAGCTTAGGCAAGAATTGAAGGCCCAGGTCCAAGCTCAAATGCAGATCCTGGGCTCATGGATCCAGGTGAGGGTGATCAGGTACGTTATGGCTATTAGCACACTCAGGCCTTGACAGAAAGTATCAAAGTGAAACCTGCCTGAAAGTACCACTCAGACAAAATGAGGCTTTGACTACATTTGCCTGGTTCTCATTCATTACATGATTCTATGAGGTACAGAGAAATAAAACACAGATCACTGTGATGGGGGAGAGTTCCAGACTGCATCCTCCAAAACTGTTAAAAGGTTTTCATCTTTGTTTTATACATGTATACGTGGTGGGAAGCTAGAAGGTGATCGCAACAGGTAACAATTGTTAATGGGCTTCAAATAGGGATAAAGTCAAAGAGGTCAGTCTGGTGTGACATGACTAGGAAGGCAAATGCTGACTTGTGCCAGCCATCTAAGGCAAAGAACAGTAAATAGTTGAGACAAACTTCCAGGCAAAAACATTAATGATGTCCAACACTGTAGAAGACAACTTGAGGTGAACATTGTAAGCCTGGTGATCAGCCTGGACTCAGACTCACTGACCAGTTGGAGTGAGTGTTATGTTTATCCACATCCAGGGTGCTGGCCACAGCTTTTATGGAGGGCTTGATTGATGTATTTTGCGTATTCTGTGTCTGTGTGTGTGTGCCAGAAATCTTAGAATAAAAACTGCTATCCACCCATTATACCCAGCCTAATATATTAGAAAATGTATTTTAGATACTATGGCACTTGGTGGTGGTGTTTTGTCTTTGTAACTATCTTTCCCCTAAATTATACTATAACAACAAGTTTGCACTCGTCTTTTTTACTGCACCTGTGCTGTTTACCTTCCTAATAGCGTTTAGCATCTCTGTGGTGTGCTCATACCCATGTTTGTGTCTTTCTAGTTCTCAGCCTATCACAGCCATCTCCCCTTCCTGTTTGTCATCAGATATATACAGGACTGGGCTGATGTGTGGTAATGTATTGGAGGAGACAAATAGCATAGTACAGCTCTGCACACAGAGGGAGAGAAGCGCTTTATTCTCCCCAGATATCTTTGCAATATGATCACACAGTCAAGACCATCCATTTTCTATAGTTCAATCAGTGTAAGCACAGACTTTGGCATTTTCTCAATTTGCCCTTGGTCACTGAGGGTGGAGCATCAGAATGAGAATCAGTCATTGTAGGAACACCAGTAGGAGAATGATGCATTCCTTTGGTAGGCCTTTACAGAAACCCTCCCTAAGAAGGGATACACTCAGAAACTCTCAAGTACACTCAGCAAGAACAGGTAGACAAAACATAATGAATTCTCTCCTCTTGATACGCAGAAGTCACCCACATATTTTTATTTTTTATTTTTATCTTGTAATGAAATCCTGGCAATGTTCCTGTTTTTCTTCGTGTGGGAGGGTTTGCAGTCTAGATGTCATTGAGGACTTTGTAAGTAGAAAAAAACATTTTGCTCAGTCCATCAATGATCTGTAGATATTTCCAACATGACAGGACAGTCTCAAACGAGACATCCTCTGTACAAAAATCAGTAAGTTTGTGGTCATTAGTAAATGGCCACATGGGAACCATACTGCTTAATGCAATGTCTTTCTGCTCTCCAATGAGGTCCTGGAAGATTCTGTCAGGCTGGGGCTTAAGGAAAAATGAATACAATATTATCATGAGGAAAAACAAACAAACAAACAAAAACTAATTTTGACAGGCTTATGAGCATTGCTCATGCTGGGAAGGAGTACCAAATCAGGCAAGTGACTCCTAGGAAGGAGGCCACAAGAAGGCCTACATCTACCTCCCAATCCCATGTCATTCTTTTGACAACATATCCAGCAGAATACTTCTTCAGATGTTGTCCAGTCTAGTTTTCAGTTTCCAACAAAACAGCATTTATACCACTTCTTTTGGGGAAGCAGATTCTGTGGCCTACTTGTTAGCTCTATTAGCATTCTTGCACGTTCTCCTGCTAGCCTCAGCCTCTGTCTCCTCTCTGGATTTTTCACGTGGTGTAGTCATATTACTCTGTCCCCTTTTTGTTATGGGGAGGGGCATATTTTGAGAGAGCCTCTGTAGTACCGTGATACATATTCGGTTGAGTTTGGTCCTGGGACCCACATAACAGTACTAGGTAAGGAGAAGAAGCCTGTACTTTTAACAAATCCATGACAGTGGAGTTTTTTTGTAAGAGAAAATTGAAGAGTTGTATGAAGATTGGGCAGGAGGGAAGACAGGCAAACTAAGCACAGAATGGGCAGATGGGTGAGTTCCAGAAACTCGAGCCTTCATTAGCACAACTTAGTGTTGGCAGAAAGAAGATAGATTCACTGTTGCTGCTTTTGTTTCCAAAAGTTTTCTCAGACTGAATTCTGAAACTGAGAAGTAGAATACAGAGATGAGAAGAGTTACTTCCTACAGAGGCTGGGTTCACTAGATACAGCATCTCCTGAAGTAATATTCAACCTGTTTCAACACATTTTTCAGAAAAGTATAGTATTTTTCTAACACAAATGACAGCATAATAGTCCCTTCAGTGTCTGGTCTCACAAAAGTTATGGTATATCCTGATATCATATAGGTTTTATGTGCAGTTGATAGTTTGTAGTGGCACTTTTTAGTGGCACTTCAAAATACTGTGCAATCTCAACAACTGCATTTTGGAAAGGGTACCCAGCTGACAGTGCTTGGTAAGTTTCTTTTGTTCCTTTATTTGTTACTCTAGGATATTAATTCATTACAGAATAAAATGCTGGAACAACCAATAAAAAGTGATAAAGGTTTGATTATCTTGGCAAAAGGCAGTTGAGAGTAATTGCTAAATCTTTGTCTACTGACATGAAGGAGAAAAAGAAGTTTGCATTACTAAGCATATTTGTAAACTAAATGTTTATGTGGATCTGGTGTGAGATCATATAGGTTAATGTAGGACAATACTATAAATGATTTTTCAATTTTCCTGGAGTACCTGAACTGAAAAGTGCTGGAGATAAGAGCATTTTAGGGAAGTAACTTCTACATGCCTTCATTAGTCTTATGGTCTTCACTTGATATTTATTCTTCATGAACGCAGAGATATGGTGTTAGTTTAGTGGAACCTTTCAACATGACCAACACAACTATTTTGACATTTTTGCATTCCTGTTAAAAACAAATGCAGCCAAATCAGTAAGTGGCAAAGCTTTAGAACATATTCCATTGTATTTTCCTGTGTTATGGGTGTGAAGGAGGAGCTTTCTTACATTTCTTTTATCTGTAATCTAAGCAAATGTTCAAACAACTGCTAATAAAAAAATGTGCTGATTTCTAGCCAAAGTAGATGCAGGATTCTAGCATGGTAGATACAGGAACAGAACAATAGCTAGATGAGAAATGACACCCTTTCAGGAGAGAGATGGTAGCTGCTGTTTCTATCATTGTGTTCTTACTCTGGAGTTTGGTGATTGCACCAGGCTTGTTGTGGTAGGTAAGAAAAGTGAATTGATTTGGTGAATAGATTAAAAGTCCTGTCAGTTAGTACATTTGTTGTTCTTGGTACTTGAAAAGGATTTGATGACAGATTTTAGTGTAACCTGGCATATATTTTTTAATGTCATTATCAGAAAAGTTGTATACATATATATTGGTACTACTGAAAAGATAGGCTTAGAGCCCATGAAATGGGCTTGCCACTTACTTCATCTGTTGAAAACTCTTTGAAACAGGAGAAAATATCATATTGAACAGAGGTTTGTTTAGTACTCTGATTACAGATGTCACTTATGTAGTCTCGTGATAGTTCCAATCAAAAGGAACTGTTTTGTGTGAAACTGCTTTTTACAAAAAATGCCTTTATGAGTGTCAAATTCACAAGGCACGAACAAAAAAAGGCCTTTCTATTATCACTTATTATCACTGACTAACCAATGTAATGTGCCTCAATAATTCACATAAAGTCTTAGCATTTATTTCTCCACCAAGAAAGGAATTCTGAGTTGATTTCTCTTTCACACTGACTCAGATGATAAAGAATAACAATCATAGCCATTTGGACTTCTACCTTCAAGTTTTTAGCAATAATTATTAGCAAAAATAATTTGCTTACACACAGCCATTGCAATTTAGAGCAGGGTCCAGGCAGATTGTTGCAAGTAAGAAAATGTTGTTTAGAATGTGTGTTTAAAATAAAAGACAGGAAAGCTAGAACTGCTACTTATAAGAATTTTGTCTTTCAGTTTTTCTGTTTGTTTGTTTAAATCATAATTTTCTATTTTAAATAAGTATGTATAAGTTATTCTGTGTACCAGTGAGAGTGGTGATCAATCTTATACCTACATTTGCTAGCTCATAACTAATTTTTGCCACATTTGCAATGATAATTGTAAAAGGTGTTCCTAGGATTTTTTTTTTTTTCCTTGAGAGAGTGAAAGAAATATAATAATAATAATAATAATAATAATAATTTAAAAATATGGAATAAAAACAAAGAGAAACGCAGGCAGGAACGTATGAGGGGGGAAGCCCTTAGGAGAAAGTAGAAGATTAAGAGAATTTACTGGACTTTTTTGATTCTTGAAGTAAAACTCATTAACTGGAGATAAATTGCAGATAAAGACACTAAAACTCTGTTCAGGAATTGAAAGATAGATTGAGGGACAAACCAGAGCTCTATTAATATAATTTATGAGGAGGAGGAGGGTTGATGAAGTACTTAAAGACCAGGACAAACATTAATTGTGAGATAGGAGAAAACAGGTCTTGTAGTTTAAGCACCTGATAACAGAAAAGATAACCTTATAACAGAGAAGGGAAGGGAAGGGAAGGGAAGGGAAGGGAAGGGAAGGGAAGGGAAGGGAAGGGAAGGGAAGGGAAGGGAAGGGAAGGGAAGGGAAGGGAAGGGAAGGGAAGGGAAGGGAAGGGAAGGGAAGGGAAGGGAAGGGAAGGGAAGGGAAGGGAAGGGAAGGGAAGGGAAGGGAAGGGAAGGGAAGGGAAAAGAAAAAAGAAAAGAAAAGAAAAGAAAAGAAAAGAAAAGAAAAGAAAAGAAAAGAAAAGAAAAGAAAAGAAAAGAAAAGAAAAGAAAAGAAAAGAAAAGAAAAGAAAAGAAAAGAAAAGAAAAGAAAAGAAAAGAAAAGAAAAGAAAAGAAAAGAAAAGAAAAGAAAAGTTCTTGGTTATTGTTTGGGGCAGTTAAAGTCAGGGGTTTTATAAATTCCTTGTCTAAAGGCAAGTCTTTGTAGGTTCATAAGGAAAATAGTGACTAACTCCAGCACAGCTTAAATGTTTTTGTTTTTGTTTTTGTTTTTGTTTTTTTCTTTTTTCTTTTTTCTTTTTGTTAGGCTTGAAATAAAGGGAAGTAAAGTTAGTAAGTGACTGCAAGGGAAGAATGGACAGGATTTTCGCCATGGTCCTAGTATTTTAATGCTGTAGACTTTACTTTCAGAAGTAGCATAATGTATCTCCAGTGGCTTTTATAACAGTTCCAGTGGTGGCTTTTCTGAGAATGAAGGACTAGGAAATAGAGAACTGTGACAATAAGGAGGAGGAAGGCAGGGCAAGCTCCTCAGACATTTTCATGTAAAGGTCAGCAGCAATACCATATTCTGAAGAAGGAACATGGCTCACTGTTCTAGGTAAGAAAAGAAGTGTACCGGAAGGGCTTGAATCAGGAGGGTCTCACTAGGAAGGCTGCAAAGATGTTTCAGGAAAGACAGGTCAAGAAAGAGGGAAATAGTAGGTATTGTGAAGAAGAAGGGGACAAATTAAACAATTCATTATTATTATTAAATTTGCCCGGGGAATTGGATGTGTTGATATTATACAGTCAGATTAATAAACCTAGCAAGAAAACTAGCAAGCAAGCAAGATTAATGGAAGAAATTGGAGTCAGAAGGAAAAGACAATCAAAGAAGAGACCTCAAGTCAAATAAGACTGACTTGTAAGTATGTGTATTCTGGAAGAACATATACTACCTTTGAAATGCAGAAGTCCCAAAGACTATTCAGGGTTCAATGAGTCTACGGGTTGTCTTCTACTAGAAATGAACTATATTCCTGACCAAGTTTTTTTTCCACAGAATTAGGATACCTGTAGAATGAACCAATCCTTATGATTTCTTCTTATCCCTACAGTCTATCTCCCATTGTCATATTCAAATAGAATGTCTGTCCATGAAAGAAAAGGATGGAAGAATTGGGAGGGATGTACATATATTCATAAGGAACTGGCAAAAGACATGGAAGCTGGAGGGAAAATGAAAATGTATCCAAAAGAAGGATGGATTTTTCATTATGCTTCATAATTCCTAAAAAGTGTGAGGATATACTGATGTCATAGTACAAGAGAAGAGTAGACAATAAATTGTTTTATTAATGGTTTATTAACGACAGAGAAATGAGCTATGATTTAGACAATATGCTATGATATAACTACCATATAGATAATTGATACACCTTCTTTTCAGTTAACCTTTGGCTACTACTGTGGGAAAAAAAAATCATATCTGAACCTTTAACACATTTATCACTGGACAGCAGTGCAAGACAGGAGTGAGTAGTTTTGATATTAGACTGTGAGACTGTGTTTTATCAATAACCAGTATTTTGGAGAAGGAACAAAAATAACAGTTCTGGGTAAGTGGGAGTCCTAAGTGACTTATTTTGTACAAGGAACAAGATTCTAGGAGTGTAATGGAGAAAGACGAAATTCAGTTGATTCAGATGAAGGATCCTCTTTTCAGAATGTCTCATTATTGATGCTTTATAGTTACTGTAGACTAGAATGAAATATACCATTCCATTTTTATGAAAGCACAGCAGAATGGAATATAAAAATAATTCCATCTCTGACTGGAGCATATTAAGATGAATATAAGGACATCTGGTGAACGTGACTGTATTTATCAAGCCTACGAAAAAATATCCTGACCAACATATTGCTTACACACAGACTTACAGAGTGGATATGGTGGAGCTTTGTATGAGTGAGTAGAGGAGAGATTTGGGGGTGGCCATTTTGGATCAAAAATAAGATAGTGTGTTATCAAAGACAGAGAGTACATTTTGGAGGAGGAATACACTTTAAAGTTCTGTGTAATAAAGAAAGAAAGAAATATACCAAACACTAGATAATTCCTTTATGATTCTAAAATAAAAAGAAAATGTATTTTTGATGGGAACTAAAACAGTAAAATCTGGTGATCTTCAGTGGGATTCTTTAGGAAAAGATAGAGAGAAAGGAGACAGGCAACACAACAGATTTAAGAATAGAGGGGAATGGTGGTGCATGAAAGTGCGTGAGTGAATGAATATACCCTTCTCCAGCTCTGGTGAAAATACATTGCTGGAGAAAAACAGCTCAAAGTTGCAGATAGATTGCTAACATCTATGACTTTCCTAATTGACAGCATTTATAATTTCGGAAGGTAGGACCAGTTCAGGGGAAAGAGAAGTGACCTACACATCCACCTACATGAAACGTGGGAAAATGCATTTCCTCAAATTAAGTGCTGACCCTGACCTATACCAATGGATCCAGAAAAAAAAAAAAAAAAAAAAAGAGTTGCTAGTTTAATTCAATGACTGATAAAGCTTCCACTAATTTCACTAGAATCAAGATTCCACCCTCCCTTTGTTAGTTTTATTCTGGCTTCTGACACACCAATTAGTGTTGCGGAAGTTATTTTTACCATGATATTTCTGGTTGTCTACCTGCTGTCTGGCTATTCAGATTTCAGAAGGATTCCTAGCAGAGAGATGAGGAAAGAGAAAAAGAGGAGAAGGAAATAGTCAAATGAGTCTGAGAGAGAACATCGGCAAAAACTGTAAATGTTAATGAGGGAGATAAATCTGTAGTGTCATCCATGAGAGCATAAGAAAAGACAAAAGGGAAGAGTTCGAATTAAAGAGTTAATTAATAACACTCAAGTATTTATATTGTCAGACAAAGACAAGTAAACTTTTGGTAAAAAGAATTCTTGTCTAGCATTTAGACATGTCTGTTTTTTTCTGAACTCCATTCATTTCCACATTGCCATGGATTTATGCAAGAAAAAATGAGTGACGTTTATAGAAAAGATGGAACTGACAAGTTCTGTGATAATGGCATGAGAAACACAGTTGAAGTCCCATTTGCTTTTTTGCATACTATAATGAACTTGCACTTTGCACTATTTTTGGCACTAAGGATATAATACACGCGTTTCTTATCAGGCAGAGTGGAAGTTGTATCATTGGTGCAGAATCAAGCCTTCAAAATTTAAATCCATGTTTTCCTCAACAGACAGAAAGCAGGAATTTATTACTGCTTTATGTCCTCATGGTTTGGATATAAGCAACATTTTGTGGCAGAAATTAAACTGTCTGGCTTGGGTAAGAAAACATAGCCTGCTATTTCTTTGCTAAGAAAGAAAACGTTGTCATTCCTGATTTTTTGGGGAAAATTTGTAGGTTAAAAAAAATAGAAGATTATAGGTCTGGGGAATTCAGTTTGTTTTCTTTTTCTTTTTAAAACTGTAAGACAAAGAGAAAGAGGACTTGAGGTGAAATAAGCCAAGATATTTCAGAAAAGTCTTGACTCAGAGAGTGAGGAAACAAGCATACACAGAGACATAAAGACCCAACAGAAGGTGAATGCAGAGGACCACTTTGACCCCTGCTCATTGTCTAACTTAGCACAGAGAATTAAAGGAGGAGGAGGAGGAGTATTCAATTAGCATTTAATGTTTAGTATTTTAGCTATTTGGTCAAGAATAAGAAAAAATATTTTGTACTTGCTCTGCACATTTACACTTAAAATCCTCATACCAGATCCTGTTCAAATATCCTATTAACTTTGACTCAAGTGGCATATATAGCATGACATATGTAGTACATACTATCCTGGAAAGACACTTATAAGCTAATGTATGCATACTTGTCTTTTAGCCCAAAGATCATGGTCCTGCATACTCAGTGCTTTAAGTCAAAATGAATTGTGAATTCACTATACAGCTTCCCATACACAGATTTCTACAAACAAACAAACAAAACAAAACAAAACCAACTAATCAAACAAACAAAATCAACAAAAAACACCCATACTTTGATATCTGCATGTGTGATGGTAAAGTCATTGATGGAGGCTCTGGGCTGTATTCCTTTCTGTTTCAGAGAAAAACGATGAAATCAAACCACCAGCTGTGGCCATCTTTTCCCCATCAAAGCAAGAGATCCAAGAGAAGAGCAAAGCCACACTGGTATGCCTGGCCTCTGGTTTCTACCCCGACAACCTCAATTTAGTCTGGAAGGTGAATGGTGCTGAGAGGACAGAAGGGGTGGGGACAGATGAGAATTCCACATCATATGGGAATACTTATTCACTGACCAGTCGACTGAGAATCTCATCCCAAGAATGGTTCAACCCTTTGAATCGTTTTGAGTGTGTTGCCAATTTTTTTAAGAATGGAACACAGGAATCAATACACAAGTTCATCTATGGTGATGCTGGTGAGTAAGACTTATGTGGGTGTGGGTGTCATCCTCTGTAGGCTCCTTTCTCTAGGGCAAGTAGTCATCACTGCAAGCATGTTTCTTGGCAGTTCTAGTACACTTAACTCAGATCTGTCAGTACCCAGAAAACTGAAACCAGTCAAAGGAATCCATTCAATTCCGTTTTATTTCAAACTGGCTAAAAACTATATCATTCTCATTTTTACATCAACCCTCCATTATACAAATAATTGCACAAACACAGGAAAAGGTGAGCTGATACACATCACTGCTCAAATAATAACTCCTATTCCTTTCCTTCTGCTTTTAGGCTGTATTATCTTCAAAGGTAAGCTAAATCACTGTTTTTTTCTTCTCTTGACAAAGCATCTGTTACTTTGTGCAAACACTTATGTGTGCAATGAGAGATGTGTCCTGTGTAAAAGTGTCTCAGTGTGTCCTGTGATTGTTTTTTCTGTCAGGCATGGCAGTTTATGCCTGTGTACATAGATGCAAGTATGTGTGGACATATACATTAATGTTCTACTGTATATGTGTGAACATCCAACTTCTGTCTGTTCTCATCAAACATTCCATGAGACTGGCTGCTAAAACTCAGCATTTTGGCATAAAAATATCTCTCACTGCGGCACAGCTGCTCATAGTGTAAAGCTGGATGCTGATTTTCTAGTGAGAAGTCAGAACACTTGGTAGGTCACTGACAGCAAAGACATTCTGCAGCATGTTGTCTCCTTAAATACAATGCAGAATTAGAATAAATTATATTCCCATCTGAAAGACTCCAAATAAAATTTCATTTGATGCTTCCAAATTCTGATTTTTCAGATCAGCTCCTAATCAGTCCCACCACTGTGAATGTGAGAAATCTAATAAAATTAATGATTAAGATTATATTTAAGCTAAGGGCAGCCGAGTTATAACTTGTGCAAATGAGTGTTGTACAAGTTTTCTTAATCAGCAGGTTGAAAAGTAATGTCCTTGCCCAGGAAAATTTTGTAAAAAAGAATGTTTTCTCTGTTGGTTTTTATTTTATTCTTTTCCCCCTACTTTTCAGAAAACTATCAAAGAAGTGCTACAGCTGGGAAGTTTTTGTACATCATGCTCATTTTGAAGAGCATTTTGTATGGGATATTTGTAATGGGGATGATGCTTAGGTCCAAGGTAAGGAACAGAGTTTTTTTTACTCTGTACGCATTTGTCTTAATTCATTCTACAGGAGACCCATCTGGGCAAAATGAAGTCATACAGTTGATATTTATACAAACCCACCTCTCTTAAATTATATTGTGTGTTTCATCATTTTCAAGAGAAAAAAATAGTGAGGATAGAAGGAAGATCTCCAGACAAAAAGAGGGAAAGGTGACAGGGAGGTAGGCAATGAATTCAATATTACCAAAATCTATAGTGTCTTTAAATAAAAGAATAAAGAACAATTAAAGTGTGAAACAATACAGAGAAAAGTAAGATAGACAAAGAAAAGCAAAGGAGGAAAACAAACAAACAAAAACCTACCACTCCAAGAAAAAATGGAAGAGAATTTAATCTATGGGGGAACGGGAAGGGGAAAAAGTAATGGTTCTTTAAAGCCATGTTTGTAGGCACCATTGATTTGTCGTTGAAAACTTTCTCCTTCCTTCCTTCCTTCCTTCCTTCCTTCCTTCCTTCCTTCCTTCCTTCCTTCCTTCCTTCCTTCCTTCCTTCCTTCCTTCCTTCCTTCCTTCCTTCCTTCCTTCCTTCCTTCCTTCCTTCCTTCCTTCCTTTCTTCCTTCCTTCCTTCTACCCATTATCTCTTCCCTCCTCCTTCCCTGTTCCTTTCTTCCTATCAACTTTATTACTTAAACACAAATAATCACTTTACATCTAGATACATAATGTATTCTAAATCCTTTTGTTGTTGTAAACAAAACCATCTAGTTCTTTTATCCATTGCAAGAATTTAAATATTTGTAGACTGAACTGTGGAAAACTTGATTATTCCCATTCTTCCTTTCTCACTCAGAGAAACAATTTATGTAAGAAACATTGCTTGGACTTCAGTAATTTCAGTGGCACATCCTTAATCTCTTGCTCTTTTCCTTCTTTATGCAGTAAATATTCTAGATGTGCTTTGCCCTGAAGAGGAAGATGGACATATGATGCAAGCTTCATATCTTTGAACACAAGTCCTCATTTGCTTCAGGAACCAGCCTTCTATACTAACAAAGGCAGGAGAACAGCGATTTGGCAACATAATTCTATTATTGCTTGTTTTCAAAATTATCTTTTTATAAAAGTCTATCTTTAATAAACTTCTCTGTAATTTCCTTTATAAGCTATAGGATGACACAACTGTTTGATTTCTACTGTTCTCAAAGAACTGAATGGATACAATTAGCTCTAGGGAGAATATACAAGTGAACAAAGACGACCTCTACTTATTGGAGTAATGTGGTACTCCAGATCATGTTCTTATGGTATATTTAAATTACATAGGGCATAAAAGGAAGTCTCCATATCTCAGGGAGGAAGGAAGGAAGGAAGGAAGGAAGGAAGGAAGGAAGGAAGGAAGGAAGGAAGGAAGGAAGGAAGGAAGGAAGGAAGGAAGGAAGGAAGGAAGGAAAGGGAGTAAGGAAGGAGAGGGAGGGAGGGAGAGAGAGAGGGAGGGAGGGAGGAAGGGAAAAGAGGGAGAGGGAGAGGGAGAGGGAGAGGGAGAGGGAGAGGGAGAGGGAGAGGGAGAGGGAGAGGGAGAGGGAGAGGGAGAGGGAGAGGGAGAGGGAGAGGGAGAGGGGAGCGAGTTAGAATGGGGACAGAGGAAGAGAGAGGGAGAGAGGAGAGTGAGGGAGAGGAGAGAGTGGGGGGAGAGGGGAGGAAGGGTTTGCAGGGCAAGAGAGAAAGCACAATCCCAGACATTACTACAGATTGGGGGATGAATGGATTGAGAGCAGACTTGTGTGGAAGTACTTTGGGGTGTTGGCTGATAAAAAACTCAACATGACACAGAGATGTGTACTTGCAGCCAAGAAAGTCAACTGTATCCTGGGCTGCATCAAAAGAAGTGTAGCTAGCAGGTCAAGAAATGATTCTCCCTCTCTACTCTGCTCTTGTGATACTCCACCTAGAGTACTACATTCCGGTCTGAGGTCCCCAACGTGGATCTGTTGGAGTCCAGAGGAGGGCCATGAAGAAGATCAGAGGGCTGGAGCACCTCTCCTATGAAGACAGGAGAGATCTGGAGTTGTCCAGTCTAGAAAGAGAAGACTCCGGGGAGATCTTATAGCAGCCTTCCAGTAACTAAGGGTGCCACAAGAAAACCGAAGAGGGATTTTTTTATAAGGAACTGTAGTGATAGGAAGGTGGTAATGGTTTTAAACTGAAAAGAGGGTAGAATATGTCAGGAAGAAATTCTTCACTATAACTTTGGTTAGGCACTGGAACAGATTTCCCAGAGAAGCTGTTGATGCTCCATTCCTGGAAGTGTTCAAGGCCAGATTGGATTGGTCTTTGGGCAACCTGATCCAGTGGAAGATATCCCTGCCAATTGCAGGGGGATTGGAACCAGAAGTTCTAAGGTCCCTTCCAACTCAAGCCATTCTATGATTTCTAGGCTGCAAACGCACGTTGCCGTCTCATGTTGAGTTTTTCACCAACCAACACCCCCAAGTCCTTCTCCTCAGAGATTAAGTGACTAAATGTGTTTGAAAATCTCTTTAAGGGAACAGCAGTTGAGTTTTAGCCAAAACAGGATGCGGTTTGACATTTACTCAGAAAAGAACCGTTTCATTAACTCACCAGCGTCTTACCGCAGCACCCCCCCAGCCTCTCAGGATGAGGCATAGGGCACAGCTGTCTGTTCACCAGGTTACAGTTGGACAGATATAGTGACATATATGGGTCTTATGAAAGCTGTGGTTTTTTTTTTTGTTGTTGTTGTTTTGTGTTTTTTTCTCTCATTATCTCACACAATCTTCTTGCTACTGAAGTCTGTAGATGGTTTTGCATGTGCAGCTGCAGTTTCTGTTGTTCAATGCCAAAAAAATAAAGACTTGTGGGTTTATGGGGGAGGGTTGCTGACCTGCTTTTAAAATTTAGAACAATTACAACAACAATAAACAACCTACCATAAAAAAAAAGCAACATAAAAAAAATCAGGTGTTTGCTAGGTGTCTCAAAACAACAAAACAAGATGATAAAAAACATTGACTTGTAGAAAAAATGATGGAAAAGGACTTCAGTAGGTTTCTCAATCTGAATTCCTGTTCAAAATAGAGCTAATTTGAAAACTAGGTCATGTTGTACAAGGGTTTGTCCAGCTGAATTCTAGATATCCTCTAGGAAATAGATTTAATACGCTTTCTGAGAAACTGAGTGCTGAAGTACCATTGTAGAAAAACATTTGCTCCTTATGTCTAATCAATTTCCCCTACTGAGTTTTTTTGTTTGTTTGTTTGTTTGTTTGTTTGTTTGTTTGTTTTTACCACTATCCTTTCACTGTGCCCCTCTAAAACACCAACTCAGGCTAAGACACCAAAACTCCGGGGGGGGGGGGGGGGGGGGGGGGGGGGGGGGGGGGGGGAGGGAGGAGGAGATATGCAATTAGCTATCCTTTAGTCTCCTTGTCTCCAAGCTGAACAAAATTGATTTTCTGAGCCTCTCTTCTTATGTTTCTTTTCCAACCTTCTGACCATTTTAGTGATCCTTGGCTGGACTTTCTCCAGTTTGTTGGTACCTCTGTTGCACAGGGGCTGGGACAGGGTGAGTTGGGGTGTATGGACAGTAGAGGTAGTATTCCAAATACAACCCTGCAAGTGCTTCAACATACTAACTGCATTCTTGCTAATGCAACCAAAAATGTAATTAGCATTCAAATAGCTGAAAGTCTCACAGCTTACTCATGTTGAATTGCTTTCCCACAAAGCTGCTCCCTACTCAGTCAGTTGGTGTTTAAATGACTCAGATAAAGGTTCTTTCACCTTTTCACCAGGGGATGTACATGTAATACAATAGTTCCTTTCCCAATGAAGAAATGCGACATAGTAATCAATAACAAAATTTGTCATAAAGGTTCAACAAGTTTGGTAAAACTGTGTGAAAGTTGTGTTTATTTATGTTCAACATGACAGTTGATAAATATTCCTTTGCCCTAAAGCACTTACAATATAATTTAACATAATTCAAACTGGGATAAGAATAATGTCAGAATGTGTATGCCGAGTCTGTATTTATTTAATAGTTGCATTCTATGTCCTTTCTTTAAGATTTTCCAGCTTTTTTAAAAAAAAAATAAATAAAAATAAAATAAAATAAAATAAAATAAAATAAAATAAAATAAAATAAAATAAAATAAAATAAAATAAAATAAAATAAAATAAAATAAAATAAAATAAAAAACTTCCGAGTGGAAACAGATTATTCTTCTTATGCTAAGAATTTAGGATATGTTGTTATAACATCATAATTTAATGCTTAGACCATAGTGTACCTCATGCTATGATCAATCCATTCAAAAAAACATTAACACAACTACCTGGGAGAGGGGTGCTGCTTTATGTGTTTTAACTGGAAATACATTGGTAAGTCTTTGTGTGTGGGAGCCATAAGACTCTTTGTGGAAGGTATGAAATATTTCATCAGGGAGAAATCTGCCAGTAGATAAAATTACATTCACATTCTGCTTCTTCATCCTTCTACTTTTTTTTTTTTTTTTTTTTTTTCTTCAAAATATGGATGCTTAGGGCTTAGCTCAATTTCAAAACAACTTAGGGTCTTTGAACATGGGAAATCACAAAGTTGCCTGGGAGGGGAAAAAAACAATAACTCACAACTCATCCACAAATAAGGAGTAAACCAAATGAACATAGATTGTCTTGTATCTTGTAACAAAACATAAGTATGAGGAATAAAGGGACAGATGTAACACACATAAAGCATGTACTTCAGAATATAGCTGGCAGTAAGCTGAATAAACAGAAATCTGAATTTCTCTTGAATGTGAATTCATTCTATGTTGTATACTACTTTACGCCATCTCTTTCTTTATGGCCTCCATGCACCTGTAACTTATCAGGAATGTGTCTACACCTATCAAACACTGTAATGGTTGTTCTGCCATTTCAGGCCAATCTGCAGCATGTTAGTTCTACTTAGCTTCTTTTCTTATATCATATTTTGTCATTTCTTATATCATATTTTGTTCAGAGATGTCCTCGTTACTTTTGACAGTCTTAATTGTATTAATTTATTCTGTTTAGGGTAACCTTACCAAGCACAGTGAAAATCACTGTGACTCTCACTGCATGATAATATCCAGAGTGGTGTTAGAATGGTCATACAAATTATTGTCTCCGAAGTATTTCTGACTTGTATGTAAGTATGGATATTTCAATTAACTGTTCTACATCAGGAAGAAAATAGTCTGTGGGACAATAATTTGTCTATGTGAAGATGGCAATTTCCATTTCCTTCTTTTTATGGCTGGATTTGATTAACAATATTTAATGATCTAATGTGATAGAGAATCAACAGGCGATCCAGAAAGAGTTCAAAAATTAAGCTGCACCTACTTTACCTGTTTTAGTCCAAGTCCTCAGCAACATATGGTTTTTGAATAGGCTATTTGCCTACATGCCATTTTCCTGTGCTGAGAGCTGCTCCCTCCTGAGGGAAGGTGAGGGAGAGAAGAGTTTATGTAAAGAAAGCAAGTGACTTTGAAGTGTTGTGTCCAAACTGCTGGCACAGAAATAGACAGCTGAGTGGTTCATCTTCACAGGTTTAACAACTAAATGGAAGTCTGAGAGATTTAACCGCTTAGCTTTGTATCCAGGGTGAGTATCACCCACAGCTTCCTGATCTGCACCGATGGAATAGTAGAGTAATTGCAGCCCCTTCCCTGGCTGTTGCAGATACCAGGACATATAATTGTGATTATCATTTTGACTGCATTTCAGAGTAGCTTCTCCATCTTCTTTCAGTACCAGACTTGATGTTTGGGTTATTTTAGCTCCTATAAGACAAAATAACAACAAAAAAATAAACAAGGTAAGAAAAGTAAACTACATTCTCCCCACAGCAGAAGAGGTATCATGGCACAGCTGATGCCTTACTTGCTCCAAAGAAGAACGTGACCACACACCAGGCTGTCCACATACCCATTTCTGCTTCAGTAGGCAGAGAGCATGATCTAATAAGGGACTTCTGTAGGTCTGTTTCACATGCTTCTCTTAAACCAATAGCAAAGACGTCTGTAGCAGCCACATCTATGCTGAAAACCAAGCTTCTTCCTGTATGAAATCTCAAGCAAATGTATTGTTTTAAGTGTATCTGTTGAAAACATACAGAAGCTTTCAAACTGGCTCTAGTAGAAGTTTTTTCTATCAGACAGGATAGTATCATACACAACAATTGTCTTTTTATTTAAAGTTGTATATCTTATTTTTAGCTTTTGATGATTTGCTTCCAGAATGAAACCAAAAGACTTTAGTGTAACGAAGTAAAGAGGTTTTTTTTATATATTGGTGAATGATGGATTTTTTCTTTCTGGAAAACTTCAGCCATTTCTGGTCACTCTGTACTCCTATGGCTGCAGATTTCTGACTTCCTACACATTCAGTGGAACCTAAACAGAGTGAGAAGAACAAAAAATATATTTTCAAGGTCCACAGAGCATGGTGGGTCTTCTTGGCATAGCACAACAAGAAAATAGCTATTTTATGAGCAAATCAAACACATATGCTCCTTAATTATTTTTCTTCCTTCTACACCTATCTAGGCCAGCATTCATGATCTTTTGGGGGGGATCACTGTAAATGGGACCTTGTTGTATCCTAAGCACAAACCAAAATAAATAAATAAATAAATAAATAAATAAATAAATAAATAATAATAATAAAGAAACCTAGGTTGCCCCTGAAGCAAACATCTTACAACTTCTTTTCCCTTAGGTGTCCTAGCAGTATCTCAGCAGGACTGAGTGGCACAGTAGTTGCTAAAACAATCTTTTATCTTGTTTTAAGAAGACTGATTATTGTCACACCTTGGTATTTTCAATGCATACTGAGAGCAATTGCAACCATCATATTTGTGATCTATAGTTGAAAGATGAGGTGCCAGAAATTAATATCAGAGACAAATACACCAAAATCAAACAACCTAACAGCTGTGCTACTGAAAATATTCTTTCTTATTTATGTGAAAGGAAAGAATGGATGTTTACAGTGAACATTTTGGGCTGTATTTCCCACATTTCTCTATTTTTACATTGGCAGAACTGCATGAAAAAGATGCTGGAACTAATGTAACAGCCAGATATGTATGCTTGTCATTACACTTGTGACTGTGAAATTCTGCATTGGAAGTGCTGACTCAGAAATACACACATTCTTTTTCTCTATAGGAGAAAGATGTCAGAGCTGATATTAAGAACATGAGTTCACAAAGCCAATATACAACAGCTGAGGGAGATAGTGTGCGGAATAGCTGAAAAAATATATACCTAGTGAGGTAGATAAGGTGTAAAACTTGTCTTAAGATACAGGCACCTGGCCTGGAAAGAGAACTCTCCTTTTATTCAGAACACATAGTCAGAATGTTCTTCTGGGTTTATGTGGAACTGAGGCTAGAGGGGCAGTTTACAGAAATATAACAGGTGAAACTCAAGCAGAATATCTAGATTCAAATCCTCCATAGTTATTGCTTCAAGCCAGGATCCGAAGCCAGATAACCCAGCTCTCCAGAGCATACTGTGTTGTAGGGTATCTCAAAGTGATTAATGACAAATGTTTTTCTACTCTATAAAAAAAAATACAGAAACTTATAGCCTGGACTTTTTGCACAGAAAGCCAGATTCTATGTCTTTTTAATACATATTTAAGTATTTAATATGAAGTAAAAGGATTTCAAGAGAAAAATCTGATTCACAGTATCCTGTTACACAACAGTGAGTACATCAAGTCCAAAGTAAGCAAAGGGAGGAATCAAAACTAGTCTGCTAATTCTGAGGTGTGCATTTTACTTCTTGGACTACTGACAATAAGTGTGGTCATTTGGAGGGAGAGATCTCATCACGTAATTCAGGCAGTGTTTGAGGGAGATTGAACCTCTTGTATACATCCAAGCAACTGGACTTGTAAACACCTACAAGACAAACCCAGCTAAGTCTTGACACAACAAGCTGCATACTACTCTCAAGGCTTAGACTGTTTTGAACACAGATATTGGCAAAAACTTGTTTGTCAGGATCTTCTTACCAAAGCAATACATCTTGAAATAAGGATCAGGAAATTACCCATTTTTAAGTAACCACTTCTGTAGTTTTATTGCAAGCATGTTTTCACTCCTTTTTCAGGTAAAGTCTACTGCTTTGAACCACAGCAGCACCAAGAGGGAGCTGCAATTCTCACAGTAGACATTTGAAGATTTATCTGCTCTACAGATGAGGAGATGGAAGCACAGAGAAGCCAGAATCTTGTGTTCAGCTGCAAAATGGGGAGGTGAACAAAGACCTTCTTGTTGGCTGATTTCACAAGTCCTCAAAGGCAAGGTGCTGCACTTATACTGACACAGTGTATCCCTATAAGCCATTCTGAGCTGGCAGTTAAGGTGTTTCTGACGTTAACATCCCTAGGGATTTTAACAATAATGCATTGCATGGAAGAGCAATGAAAGTGTAGCAATGAATGGATGTGAACATTCACAGAATCGTGCTATTAGCAGTGGAAGCTTTAGGTCTGCTGCATTTTAACTCAGGCTCCCCCTGAACAAACTTGTTCATTGAAGCTGCTTTCAACCTAAGAAGGCTGAAGGTGAACAATTAATGGCACAAGTGTGACACACACTGACAGGAGAGGAGTAGTGTACCCTACTAAGCCTAGAGCGGTGGTTCTCCTAGGCATGACAGAGGAGTAGGAGTACTCAGAGAGTTTGATAACTAATTGTGATTGTTGTTTAATAAGTGACTGTAAATTTAGAAACTTTCTCCATTCTGTGTAAATATATATCCATATATATAACCATATATATATGTGTATGGACAAACAAAAATATACACTCAGATAAGATATATACACATTATTATATTCAAAAGGAATAGACAAATTAACACACACTATTGTTATACATTTTTCTCTCACTCTGTATCTTATGAAGCAAAATTATGTTCCAGGCTTAATGCCAGATAACCAAAGTCCAAATCATTGCTATATATAAGGGCCTGAGTTATTCACATTGAGGTTCCTCGTGAAATCATATAGGCTTGATCTCTCTTTCACCCACTGTTGCTGCAAGGTCTCAAAGTGCTTTTAATACCTACAAAATAGAGACCATTATTTAATTTCCTTTTTTTTTTTTTTTTTTAGCTACAGGAAAAACGTGGGCAGACAAATGCTTTAGTCATGGATATATATAATCAAACACTATTACAACTTACACAAAACTTATCCCTATCAAATTAAGCATTGAATATTGCTTCATATAGCACAAGACATGAGATTATCTTAATGTACGTTAAATCACAGTACAAGAAAAAATGTAGAGACCTATATAGCCACTTACGGAGGTACCCGTTAGAAGCTGAAAAATCAAGTGGCCCAGAAGGCTGCTGCAGCTCCTTGTCCCCACATCCATCCACTAGCAAGGCTGAGTGTATATTCCCAACAGGCATATAAACAAACACACACAAAATACAAATATACGCATCCACAGAGCCAGCCACAAATCTACACAGACAGAAACACTCAGCACTCATACAAGCACAAACAATGATGTGCTTGCAGCCTCATTCTGTTCCCCTCTGGCTGATCAGGGTAAAAGTCTGATCAGGAGGGATATACAGTATGGATCCCTCCAGTAGCTGGCCTTAGATTTTCTGTTTGTCTAGGAGCTAGACCTGGATCCTTGGGTTCCTCACATGCTGGTAGTGACACAGGAGCCAGGGCACATTGCTGGCTCATGGTCAACCTGTCATCCACCAGGACCCCCAGGTCCTTCTCTGCAGAGCTCCTCTCCAGCAGGTCATCCCCCGGCCTGTACTGATACATGCGGTTGTTTCTTCCCATGTGCAGGACTCTACACCTGCTTTTTAAAACCTCACTTGATTTCTTCCTGCCCAGCTCTCATCCTGTCTAGGTCTCACTGTTCATTTCCTTCATAGGGAATCCAGATCTGAATGAGAGGCATAGTAGAAACACAGATCTCATTTGCACATGGAGTTAGGATACAGTCAGCATACACTCAGTCCCAGGAGCAAGACAACATTCCCAGGTCCTAACACGTTTACCCATGCTTGAATGTTTCTGCTTCTGAAGCAACTAGGAAAGCCCAATAAAGAGATCAAGCAATATGAATCTCACAGGTCACAGACTTGCAGAGCAAAACTTTTCTGGCTCTGTACATGAAAGAATCTCATCTGTAAATTCCCAGCTCCATCTATTAAAAGTTTCTGTTTGTTTGTTTGTTTTCCCCAAATAAATGGCCACAACTGTAAACTGCCAATGGTGAGTATGCCACTTGAAAACGTTAGTTTTCTATACTGCCTCCCCAAGTGATTGAGTGAAAATTTCTTACTCTAAAATCACAGGCAGAGAGCAGAAAGACCACTTACTAGTATGTCTTGTAGAGGGAAGGGTGGAATCTATGCTAGGCCATCCTGACAGTCTTAATGCTACTTCATTCACCATATATAGTACCAAATGAAATTAATCAGGATAACATTTCTTTGCAGCAATTTCATACACTGAATAAGAACTGTCTGTTGTGTTTTAACGTTCTGAGGTTATTTATTTGTGTTTCACCAGTTGCCACTGCTATTTTACACAATGAGTAACATGCACAAAGATATCCCAGGAAAGGAATTTCACTTGCTGAAAAAATTCAATTATCTACATAATTTATTGCCAACTTTGGATTTAAGAAAAAACATGACAGATAACTTTAAAAACTTTGTAGTGTGGTTACTGGTATTGAGTTTGTCAGGAAGCATGTAGTAAGAGCAGGGGAAGAAGTGCCAGATCACAAGACAGGCAGAAACAGCATCCTCGCTGGTAAAATCCTAGAGTAGCCAGTCAAAGTTGGTGACAATTACATGTTCCGTCAATGATAAATACCAATCAGATAAATGCAAAGTAAAAAGTCAAGTTCATGTTCAGTCCATGAACACAATCAACAAGCCAGAAACAACAGAGGTTAAGAGTATGCACAAGACTACCTTCAGCAGAACTTAGGGAGTGGATGCCTAGGTTTGAGTTTACATACAGCTCCATGGTCACTGGACTGAAACTGCAGTGTTGTAGGGCACAGGTGAGGTTGTTTGGACAATTAAGGCTTATTGGCACACTTGGGACCATGACTGTCCTGGTTAAATCAGTACAACTTCTAGTAGCATCACAGAAGAAATCCTAGACTCACAGAAAAATAAATAAATAAATAAATAAAATAAAAACACTTTATAAATGAACTTAATTCTTTATATTGTACCATTACACTGTGTCACTAAGACAGTGCTGACTTAAAACAGAGAATACCCATTTTACCCATTTCCTAAAGACACTTTCTGCCACACAGAGAAGCTGAGTAGGGTAGTCGTTAATGATTAATAATAGCCACACAGAGTTCCTGAGTGACATGATAGGTATTTTCAAAATGCTTTCTCCACGAAGTTCAGTTGGTCAAAGGAAATAAGCAGGTTAGGTTAGCACTTTTCTGAGCTTTGTTTTTCTACGGAATTAAAAAAAAAAGTACACTGGAAGTCGATACCCGTATCTCTCAGGTTTTGGTGTGCTTTGTCATGCTTGCATGTTAAGGAGCATGCTGTTCTCTTAGCTAGCAATACCGCTTTTGTCCACTCAGTGGAACTGTTCGATTACACAGACACAACGTAGACAATCCTCTAGCCTGAACACGTGATTTTTGAAAGACGCACTAGTAAATTACACTAGTAAATTACATGCTTTGTGTGATTTTAAACCTACAGCGAACTAGAAGTCCATGTTCTCTTTAAAGAACTGGAGAATGCTAGACCTTCCAAATATTAGTCCCTCTGAACTATAGACTTTAGCACAAACAAACAAACAAAAAAAATATTACTCGTTCTCAACCCCCCCCCCCCCCACTGGATGCGCACTGGTTTTCCCTGAGCTCCAGCTACAGAGTATTCTCCTTTATTCTTTAATTCTTTTTTCCTAACTTTTTCACAGTTCTTAGTTCTCTCTTTATTACAGAACTCATATTCTGGTGACTGGCATAAATACACTTTAACCATAAATCAGTTGGGTTGCTGCTAAAGGGAGCAATCTTGCCAATCTCTCTCCTGCTTGCACATCCTTTGACTTCCATCTTCCAGCTATAGCAGACTCCATAAAGCCTCCTACACCTGCTACAAAATTTTCCTCTTTTTTTTTTTTTTTTTTTAATTAGTTCTCAGCTAGATTAATTACTTGCTCCAGACACTACACAAACATTTGCTGCCAGCACAAGGAAGGTGATGAGGACATATGAAACAGGACAGAAAAGGGAGAGAGAAATGTTGTTTATCTCAGAAAAAGCTTGTACCCTTGTGGAGTTGAAATGTTTTGGGGACCACAGCTTTGGAAGCAGTTCCCCTTTTTGCACTTTGGTGACTTAAACTTTCTACAAAAACATCACCACTAAGCTTCTGAGCATGCCAGTAAGTGCATGTGAGATGGAATGTGTGAAGGGAGAAATTCTTAATGCTTCCTGTTGAGATGTTTCCATGCCTTACAGGTAATTAGGCATTCCTTGAGGAAAAGACTGGGACTGAGATGCAGGTAGCCAACTACCAGGCTATAGACTTGTTCTGTTCACAAAATATTTTTTCTGCCAGCAGCTTTATGTGTTTAGCCAATCATTTCCGTCTCTGAAGAGACCCTGAAATAAATAAGCTAAATGGAGTGTTTCATACTAAACAAAAAGAATTATTTTAAGCGTAACTTTTCCCATACTTTTCCTCTGATCTGCCTTTCAACTCCAGTCATATATTTTCCTTGTTTTCTATTGGGCTTCCAAGAAAAAAAGGTTGTATGTTTTGGAACCTTTTTAGCAGAATAATTTTGCTTAAATACCAAGTATTTAAGAAAAGTAACTTTCCATCCTATCTGCATTACTCCGTTTGCTTGCTCTGTTTGAGCATAAGCATGCAACACAAAACAGAGCTTTTTGAAATCTTATGCAGTTTTCTAGAATCATCCTTTAGATTTGCAACAACCACCTGAATCTAGCACAGATCTGCTCTAAGCATGGAATACTTCCAAACAATCTTTTTGAAGCAAAACCACACTGGGATAATTGCAGTTTGCCTGAGCCCCTCTTCTTTCCAAGTCAAACAGACAACAGTGACAAAAGTACAGTGGTACTTTGTCTACCCTATTCCAACCGGAGTTTGGAGTTCCTGTTTTTCAGAAATCCAGCAGAAATTAAAAATCTCACACTAGGACAATAATCAGGGACATCACACACTTCCAAAGGCAAAACAAAACCAGAAACTACTAGGGAACTTTGGAATGTGCATCAACATGGATCAGCAGATAAAAAAGGCTAGTCTCAGGTGCTTGATAGAAGACAATGAAGAGTACAAGAGTAGACAGAGAAGATTACAGGAGCAATATGTGCCTTTTAAGAGATACACATTCATACTTTCTTGGGAGTTCATAAGGCTTTATTAACAACATGCACAAGATAAATATACATTTATTTGTCATATAACTGTACAAAAAAAATATATTTTTTATTTCAAAAAAAATATATATATATTATTTTTTTGAAGCTTCAGAATCCCTGTTGTGTCTCATGTCCCAGTGAACTTCAAATTAATTTACTAGGTCTAGGTATTCAGGTAAAAAGCCAGCAGCTAGTATTGAACTCACCCAACTGGACTGCAAGTCTATACAAAACTGACTAAATACACCCAAAGAGTCCAGTCCCAGCATGGAACCAGAATTACTATAAAACCAGGCATGGATTCCCAGACATCTGCTTCTCCTTGTAAAATTTTTCCAGGAGATCCTGGTATACAGCTTAGATAGTTGGTTTTATTTTTGGTATTAGCATTTTGAATGCCAGTGTTTAACCTTTGTGATAAATATGTCAAAATGTTGGATTATATAGGCAGATTTCTATAAAATGGATAGATAGTACAAGCATTTACATTATAGGCTCCACTGCAAAGATATGAGTCTAACTCTTCACCTTTGAGACTGATACACATACTTTACAAATGTGTACATATTCAGCTAATATATATATATATTTTTATTTTTTTTTATTTTCCATTTCTAGTTTAACTTTACTTCCATTAAACCTCAGGAAACAGTGCTCTAAGCAGAAGTGAGTGACAGAATAAAAGGATCAAAGTTGACAACGTTTGCTCTGTAAGCAGAAACATGCTGCTTCTTTCAAGGGGAAAATGAAACCCTTCAGAAGTCTTCTTGTTTGTGGAAAATCTCATTATTTGTTATAAAGATTAAAAAAAAAAAAAAAAATTATGACCAGATGTTCATGGCTACCAAGAGCCAGTGTAGAGACTGCGACTCTGTAGCTTCTGGTCTTTCACACTTGATCTTGCCTTGTAGTCCTTTTGTATTTCCAAGCTTCTCTAAATCCTATTTAATTAACTCCTGTTAATTTTCTTCAAGTTTCTTCTTTTAAACACTAGGCTTTCTTAGAGAGAAAATACCTTCTTGTCACCAGACACAGTAACAGACAAAACAAGGCCACAAATACATTGTATCCAGAAGAGTATTGCAAGGTTTCAATTTACACCTAATAACTTCATCTTTATGATACTTTTTTAGAAATATTGTTAGGAAAATTGTGTTATTTAAACTTCTGATAAATCTGATCTTGAAAACAATCTTCTTGAAGAAGAATTTATCCACTGAAAATAGTTCTGCTTCAAAACAGCTTGTAAAATGTTTGTTTGTTTTTATTTTTATGTTTAACTACTACCCTTCATACTCTTTCCTCTGCCTGCTATTCTATTTGCTATTCCCCTTTATTTATTGCTTCCCTTTCCTTCCCTTTTATGGTTACTCTGTGTATGTCTTGTTTTCTCTGGCTGTCTCTTACCTCTCTCACTTTCACCCTCCCTTTTTCTTTTGAAACTCTATTCCCCATGTCTTAGACACAGTCTTCCCTTTTATCCTCCTCAGCCATTTTCATGGATGTTTGTTTTTTTCTTCTCTCATTGTGTGGTCTCCCCTGTACATTCCACCTCTTTTCTCTTCAGGACCCAACATGTTCCACACAGTACAGAGATTACTTTGAAATGGATTATGCTTTGTTATTCTGACCTTTGTATTAAGAAGTGCATCTTCTTTTGCACTTTTGTTTGTTTGTCTGGACATTTGTGCTGTGCTGTTGTGTGTAATTCTGTGTCCATAAATTGCATATGTGACCATTCACATGATTGTCTGTATCAGTACTCTCCAAACTTTTTTGATGTACCCCTATCACTAAAAATATTTTGAGCATGCACCTCCAATATTTATTTATAACGTGTATTACTGAAACTCTAATATTTTCTTCCTACACCCCAGTGGGTCATCTCATGCACTCCCAGGAATGCATGCACCCCACTTTGGAGACCACAGATCCATATCATGGGACCTCACAGTTGCCTAAGTTATGCTATTTTTTACAGAATCACAGAATCACAGAATTTCTAGGTTGGAAGAGACCTCAAGATCATCGAGTCCAACCTCTGACCTAACGCTAACAGTCCTCCACTAAACCATATCCCTAAGCTCTACAACTAAACATATTTTAAAGACTTCCAGGGATGGTGACTCCACCACTTCCCTGGCCAGCCTGTTCCAGTGTCTAACAACCCTTTCGGTAAAGAAGTTCTTCCTAACATCTAACCTAAAACTCCCCTGGCACAACTTAAGCCCATTCCCCCTCGTCCTGTCACCAGGCACGTGGGAGAACAGACCAACCCCCACCTCGCTACAGCCTCCTTTGAGGTACCCGTAGAGAGCGATAAGGTCGCCCCTGAGCCTCCTCTTCTCCAGGCTGAACAAGCCCAGCTCCCTCAGCTGCTCCTCGTAGGACTTGTTCTCCAGGCCCCTCACCAGCTTCGTTGCCCTTCTCTGTACCCGCTCAAGCACCTCCATGTCCTTCTTGTAGTGAGGGGCCCAAAACTGAACACAGTACTCGAGGTGCGGCCTCACCAGAGCTGAGTACAGGGGGACGATCACCTCCCTAGCCCTGCTGGTCACACTGTTCCTGATACAAGCCAGGATGCCGTTGGCCTTCTTGGCCACCTGAGCGCACTGCTGGCTCATATTCAGCCGACTATCCACCATCACTCCCAGGTCCTTCTCTGCCTGGCAGCTCTCCAACCACTCATCTCCCAGCCTGTAGCTCTGCTTGGGGTTATTGCGCCCCAGGTGCAGGACCCGGCACTTGGCCTTGTTGAACTTCAAGCAGTTGACCTCAGCCCATCGGTGCAGCCTATCCAGATCCTCCTGCAGAGCTTTCCTACCCTCGGGCAGATCGACACACGCACCTAACTTGGTGTCATCTGCAAACTTGCTGAGGGTGCACTCAATGCCCTCATCCAGATCATCAATGAAGATATTAAAGAGGACCGGCCCCAGCACCGAGCCCTGGGGAACACCACTAGTGACTGGCCTCCAACTGGACTTGACTCCATTTACCATGACTCTTTGGGCCTGGCTATCCAGCCAGTTTCTAACCCAACAAAGCGCGCGCCAGTCCAAGCCAAGAGCAGCCAGTTTCTTGAGGAGAATGCTGTGGGAAACGGTGTCAAAAGCCTTGCTGAAGTCAAGGTAGACCACATCCACAGCCTTCCCCTCATCCACCCAGCACGTCACTTTGTCATAGAAGGAGATCAGGTTCGTCAAGCAGGATCTGCCTTTCATAAACCCATGCTGACTGGGCCTGATCGCGTGCTTGCCCTGCAAGTGCTGCGTGATGACTCTCAAGATAATCTGCTCCATGAGCTTCCCTGGCACTGAGGTCAAACTGACAGGCCTGTAGTTCCCTGGGTCTGTCCTCTGGCCCTTCTTGTAGATGGGTGTCACATTTGCTAGCCGCCAGTCAACTGGGACCTCCCCCGATAGCCAGGACTGTTGATAAATGATGGTAAGTGGCTTGGCCAGCTCCTCTGCCAGTTCTCTCAGTACACTTGGGTGGATCCCATCCGGCCCCATCAACTTGTGCACATCCAAATGCCGTACCAGGTCACCAAACATTTCTTCGTGGATAGTGAGGGCCACACCCTGCTCCCCATCCCCTTCCACCAGCTCAGGGTACTGGGTATCCAGAGAACAACTGGTATTGCTGCTAAAGACTGAGGCAAAGAAGGCATTAGGCACCTCCACCTTTTCCTCATCTCTTTTAACTAAGTTTCACCCTGCATCCAGTAAAGGATGGAGATTCTCCTTAGTCCTCCTTTTTGTGTTGACGTATTTCTAGAAACGTTTTTGTTATCTTTAACGGCAGTAGCCAGATTGAGCTCCAGATGAGCTTTGGCCTTTCTAATTTTGTCCCTGCACAGCCTCGCAATATCCTTATAGTCCTCCCTAGTGGCCTGCCCACTTTTCCAAAGATTATAAACCCTCTTTTTTCTCCTAATCTCAAGCCACAATTCTCTGTTGAGCCAGGCTGGTCTTCTTCCCCGCCAGCTTGTCTTTGGGCACATAGGGACAGACTGTTCCTGCGCCATTAAGATTTCCCTCTTGAAGAGCGCCCAGCCTTCCTGGACCCCTCTGCCCTTCAGAACCGCCTCCCAAGGGACTCTACCAACCAATGTCCTCAGCAGCACAAAGTCAGCCCTCTGGAAGTCCGATACAGTGGTTTTACTGGTCCCCTTCCCGGCCTCGCCAAGAATAGAGAACTCCACCATTTCATGGTCACTCTGCCCAAGACAGCTCCTGACAACCACATCCTCCACCAGTCCTTCTCTGTTTGTGAAGAGAAGGTCTAGCGGGGCACCACCCCTGGTAGGTTCACTAACCAGCTGCGTCAGGAAGCTATCTTCCATGCTCTCCAGAAACCTCCTAGACTGCTTTCTCTGGGCTGTGTTGTGCTTCCAGGATATGTCTGGGAAGTTGAAGTCCCCCACGAGAACAAGCGCCGACGATTCCGCAACTTCTGTCAACTGCCTGTAGAACACCTCATCCGTCTCTTCATCCTGGTTCGGCAGTCTATAACAGACCCCAACCAGGACGCTAGTCTTGTTGGCCTTCCCACTGATCCTAACCCAAAGGAACTCGACCTTGTCATTCCCAGCCTCGAGTTCTACAACATTGAAAGATGCTCTAATATAGAGAGCCACACCACCACCCCTTCTGTGCTGCCTGTCCCTTCTGAAGAGCTTATAGCCAGTCATTGCAGCACTCCAGTCATGAGAGTGGTCCCACCACGTCTCTGTGATGGCAACCAAGTCGTAGCCTGCCTGCTACACGATGGCTTCCAGCTCTTCCTGTTTGTTACCCATGCTGCATGCATTGGTGTAGATGCACTTCAGCTGGGCCATTGCCTTATCCCCCGGCCTTGCCATTGTTCCCCCTGGCACAGCTCCAACAATCCTTGTTTCAGCCCCATCCCCCTTCTTACCTAAAGTTTTTTTGCTACATTTAAAGACCGTCCTAAGAATCTGATCCACCTGTGGTAGTTTGGGATGGAGAGCTTTTGTCTCTCCATTCCTGTCACATCTGGGCTGTGACTGTTTACATTTTAGAGAGGAGTGGGACTTTTTTTGTTTGTTTTTTGTTTGTTTGTTTGTTGGCATGTGACAATCTGCCTAATACTGGAAGGTTTCATGAAGTAGAAGTGTTTTTAAAGATATAAATGTATATATTGCAAAATGATGTAGCATCAAAGAAAGAATATTTTAACAATACCTTAAAGTTAACCCCTAGTAAAGAATTGACTGTCATCTTCCCTTCCAGTAAATGATTATCTTAAAATAGAGGGTGTGGACGTTGTGTACATGTGTGTGTCCCTGTATCACAGGAACGTGGGAACTTTGCCTAGACTTCATTCAGAAAGGCAGCACTTTTCATGCTTGGCTTTCATTTCACAGGAAGGAGGAGGAGGTTTGGGGAGTGGTGGGTGTGTGTGTGAGGGGATGTGGGGGTGTGGTTGGATCTCTGTCTCTCTCTCTCTGGAATATTCCATTATCAAAAAGGGGAGGAAGTGTTAGTTCAGCTATTGAACAAAATTTCCAGTTACCCAGTTTCCTGACCCCAATACAATGGTAGAGTCTCACTGCTCCTTTCTAGGGGCCAGATGTAAATTCCATATATTACTACAGTTAAGAAAGAAGGAAAATGTTACTGTAAAAGCCAGTGTAAGAAACTCTCTAAGACTCAATTATGGAGATTGAGAAAGTAAGCATCCTTTTTATTGCAGCACTGGATGCACAGGGGATAGTTCCTCCTATTGTGCATAACTGGTTCAAAAAACCTGTTCAGTTTATGTACACTGCAGGCATTACATATGCCAAAGTCTTCCCATAAGGCATATGTATATATTTTCAATACTTTACCCCAAATCATTTACTTAGTGTCTGCCCCTTTTTGGGCATGCCCTGTTA
Organism: Aythya fuligula; assembly: GCF_009819795.1. Lineage (NCBI taxonomy): Eukaryota > Metazoa > Chordata > Aves > Anseriformes > Anatidae > Aythya > Aythya fuligula. Next base: position 81,883,685 of record NC_045559.1, read on the forward strand.
AATGTATCGGTGGTCTCAAGCACTATGGAGATAAAGCTGAGCATTTGTTCTAGGCATCAAAAACGTGCAAAAATTTACCACTGAACCAAGTAAGGGCCAGATTCTGAGAGAAGCTGAGTACCTGCAATTCCTCCTGAAGTCAATTTCTTTTAGAATCAGGCTGGGGGAGGGGAAAGGAGTCAGAAGGAAAGAGGTCTACACTAGCTCATGTCTAGAAACCCCCACAGAGAGAATTAAGAAAGAACCTATACTGCCTATGAGGATGTAGGTACTTGTGCTATTCCATCTATATATGGAAGTGCTAGAGAAGACTGCAATGTGTGGAAACTAGCACTAGCTTTCTGAACTCAGAGATGTAGCACTAGCTTCAGACAGTACTTCTTTTAAGAAGAAACCTATACTTTTTTTTTCCCTGAAATAGGGTGTCTAATGTGCATTTTTGCTTTTATATGTGTCCCGCTGTTTAAGGGAATCATTCATATGATTTCCTTGTATTGTGTCATTTCGTATTGCATGTAATGTGAGGCTTATATTTCAGACCAAAAGGAATTTACTTTGGGAGCAGAAGCACAATATTCCACTCTATTATCACACAAGTATTTGTGAAATTGTAAGCCACTGATTTTTGTCATATTTTCCATTCAGTCCTAATGAGTGCGCATTGTTTGCACTGTAGCTGATGGCATCCTAATTTTCTGCCGCTTGTCTCTGTAACTTGCTGTGAATGTAACTCAGGTGGATGGTAGATAAAATCTGAGGGCTGTGCAGCATGCCTAGTCCTCTAGCGTTTTCCAAATTCAGCCAGTTACATTTCCAGTTTGAGTAGGCAGACTCTCATTTATGTTCTTGCACTAGGAGAAAAGAGTGATCCAGAAAGATGCTTCCAGTCCATTTTTTCCATATCTGATGTTGACATTCTCCTTTGGGATCTGCTCTTTACTGATGATCCCCCCCCCCCGCATTGGATTATTTAGGCCACTGCTGGGAATTAAAGCAGAATGGTGGTCTGCTAGTAAGTAGAATTAAGGAAGCACACAGCCTCTGTGACATTTTACCTTCAACATTTGGACGCGGAGTGCAAGCATGCAAGCCTGTGCTAGCCTGAAGCTAGGGTTCCACAGAACAATAGCAGATGCCGTACAGCAACGCTAATTTCAAAGAGAAACCAGCCAAGAATCACTAATTCGTACTCTTAGTCCCGTATTGCTGCAACTCTTGACTTCTAGCATGAAGCTGGCTGCCACGTGAGGCGGCAGCGGCAGACCTACCGGTGCTGCAGTCCTACTCGGGCATGCCGCAGGAAGACAGGACAGCGGGGGAAGCCCACCCGGAGGCTCTCCCTCTGAGAGGCGCTCACTGGCTGAAGGCTGCGGGAGGGAACAGCCGTGATTTTAACCGAGGATCGAAGCTGGTGTCGCCCAGCAGTGCCGGTGTAAGGCGGGGGGGGGGGGGGGGGTCTGCACCTTGCGTGAGCTTGGGCTACACGATCCTGCATGGGACAGTCCGTTATGCTGGAGGTGGGCGAAGGGGGTGGGCCGAGGCAGTGGTGGAGAGGGGTGGTGACAGCAGTGGCCACTGACTCGCAGCGTGCCGTCTCAGTCGCGCAGCTCCCCATCCCCATGTACTCTCGAGTGCTGCGCTAGGCTGGGCCTCTGGAGAGGAAGAGAGGTTGAGGGGGTAAAGCACAGAGAGAGGAGGAGGGGTACGGGGGGTGAGGTGAGGGAAGGAAGGAAGTAGGAAGGAAGGATTGCAAGCAAGCGAGGAACGAAGGAAGGAAGGAAGGAAGGAAGGAAGGAAGGAAGGAAGGAGGAGCAGAGGGGAGAGAGAGGAGGGAGGGGGAAGGGGGAGAAAGAGAGGGAGGGGGAAAGGGAAAAGGGGGGAGGGGAGGGCGGAGAGAGAGGGGAGGGAGAGAGAAAGAGAAAGATCCTGGTAAGCGGGAGGAAGAGAGGCGTCTATGGGAGAGAGAGAACCCGGGTGGGGTAGATGAAAAAACATTACCCGAGAAGGGCCAGGAGAGGAGTGCGAGAACTGGGCCTGGTCACAAACGTCAGGCTTCCTGAAGACATCCATTGGCTGTGCCCTTGGGCTGGGGACAAAGCGATAGTGGGCGCAGAGCGGGATGAATGACCCAGCGCTGGCCACCAAGATGGTGTAATTTACACGGTGAAAACAGCCTTTGTCCAACTTTTCTGATGCCACGAGACAGCTCTTTACAGCTTTGGTGGGAAGGCCTCCTCTTGAGTAATTCTGGGAAGTGAAGGGGGTGTTGCTGGAGTCCTACAAAAGGTATTGTGGCGGGCGAGCAGGCTGGCGGGAAAGGATGTTGTGAACCTGTCCAAAGAGACCGGAGGAAGAGAGCCATCTTCTAAGATATCATTGGGTCTCTGCCATTGGGGGTGGGGGTGGGGCGGGGAAGAAAGATGACAAATGAAGTACTACTTCGGAATGTGATTAAGACTCCAAAAAATTGTGTTGTTTTTTTTCATTGTTGGTGGTGGTTCATTGGTTGGTTTTGTTTTATCCCTCCATATCCTAGTGTTTGCTGTATGGAAGTCTGCATTACTGGGACTTGGGAGGGTCCCGAGACCCCCAAGCTCACTTATGTCAGATGCTGTGTGTGGGCAAGGAGAGAAAAGCCATATGAAATCATGTCACAGTTTCTCTTCTCATGGAAATCAGTATCAAAATCAGATACTTTTAACACATGCATGGTTGGTGTGGTCTGATCCTATGTGCTTTTGTTGTCGTTATTGTCTTTCCCCCCTCCCCCCCCATCTTTAAGAGCTATGATTGAATCTTGCCTTAGAAGTCTCTGAAGCAGGGAGGCAAAGGTAGCTTGATATTGGTGCTGATTCCTGATTCTGGTGGACCAATATAAGGAAGGCTTTGTGGCCTTTTCTGTGGATAGGGTTGTTGAATGCTCTTGCAGGGGACAGAAATCTGTATAAGTGTGGCAGAGGAAAGCTGTGCTACTGTATTTTTCAAGATGGAGAATAGTTAGTACAACTCATTAAATTATGATGTGACTGTTGCTGTGTTGGGTATTTTAAATTTGCCTTTTGTGACCCACTGAGATAATTTTATTTAGTCTGAAGTCTCTTTGGCTATTACCCCACTTGTTTGGTTGAAGAGAGCAGTGAATTTCACCTGCCTCCCTCACAAGTTACATAAATAAAGTCAAGATAGTGAAGCAAATCTCCCAACGGGCATCCCTCATTTAGGAACGATATCAGCTCATCAGCTGATGAGGAAGGAGAGTGAGAGGGCAAATGAAAAGAACAAAGTTAAGATGGGGGAATGATTAACTGCTACTAGGCACATTTGTTACAGAAACGGATCTGCTGCCTCAGCTGGGATGAGCAAGGGAGGTTCCCCTTTTCCTTGCTACACAGATCCTAATCAGAAACATGGATACTGGATGAGGGAGCACCTCTTCTTTAGTCACAACTTATCTGCCTACCTTCACCTACTAATACAGGATTGCAGTGACTGTTTTTAGGGCTTTCTTCATTCCCAGTTTGAGATTACTTCAGTGCTGAGGTGCTTTAAAGTAAACGTACAGCTGAACAGTGAAGGAAGAGATGCTCCACAATCTAATAATCCTGTTTCTTACATGTTACCTGATCTCTATACTGAAAAACAAAACAAACAAACAAACAAACAAAAAACCTGTTTTTTCTCTAGAACTTTCATTCCCTAAATTCAACTCTTTGTGCCACTTAAGGTTATTTTGCAAACCTCGTATAGCTGGAGGTAATTGATTCTCTCCTGTACTGACTTTTGCATGTATGTGCTCTTAGCTGAATTATATATATGCAGTTTTTAGTTCATTGTCAAGGACTGGTGCCCCTTCAATCTTTAAATGTATTTACTGTGCCTTCTGAGTTCACCCTTATTTGAATTCCTCGACTGAGCTACACAGAATACTAGGTATGGCCATATATTTTGATACTAGAAAAGACCAGTGCTTTGGGGCATTGGAGCTTGTATGAAGTAAGATTTTATCCTCTATAATCACTGAAACCATGCAGAAAGACTTGTTTTCTTGCTTTGTTCTGAGGTTCTCAGCTCTTCCACGCTATTAACTGTGGCAAGAACAGCTTGGGTTATAGACACTGTTTTTAGAGGGGATTGGGCAAGAAATGCCTCTTTTCTTTTGACCAAGGCTAGTACTGACTTCACCTTCCGTATTTCACTTGCAGGCTGACCCACTGACATGGTGTAAATGCTAATTTGGGGAGAGGCAGCAAGTTGTCCCAAGGAGACAGCTGCTTATTCTCCAGGATGGCTTGCTCCTGTAGGCTATGTGTTTGACAAGAGAGCTGATACCTCACTCAACTGAGAATTGTCTTCTTTACGCCTATACAAATTCACTGTGTACAGTCCTTTTTGTGACCAGGTCAAGGTGTTTTTCCCCTTTCCCCCAGTAGTACAGCATATGCCATAAGCAGAGAATCATATAAGAGATCACTATGGTTTCTCAACCCTTATTTTGTGTACCACCATTAATACAGAATTGCTTTGTGGCCGACTCATCCTTCCTCTGCATTGTTGAGACTTGCGCATGCTCTTTCTCTGGCATCAGGAATGCTTCCCATCTGTGTCTGCTTCCCCCATAACCTGCTTTTCCGTGTTATGCATGCATTATGCCTTAGTAGCTTCTGTGGGAAAAAGTCCCTGAAAATTAGTGTAAAGTACATTTAGTGCACTGTTAAGGTTTCACAGTTTATTACTCATTTTTGTGGCCATATTTATATATGGTCAATGCATACACAAGCAATAGAAGATGGAAGAAGTAGAAACTGGTACGTATGGTCAAGCTAGACCTATATAATGTAGTTTAACAACCAAAAAGGTTGGCAGTATCACCATAAAGGGTGCTATTGTGGGAGAGTGTTTGTGAAGAATGTGTCAGTTAGAGTGCTTTCTTTCATAAACATACAATGATACAATGTTTTTTTTTTTTATTATTTTATTTTTTATTTTTTTCAAAAAGCCAAAAGACTCTTTTATGTGAAGAGAAAAGATGGTTAAAGCTTTAGGAGAAAACTGATGATCCTGTTATAATTTTGTCTTTTTTTTTTTTTTAAAGTCTTTAATATTATGTTACTAGTATGTCTTACTGTCTAAAAAAGGAAAGTATGTTTTGTAAGAAAGCTGTATATCATCTTACAGCAATACAGCTAACACACTTTTTCCTGCTACTAACTCAGCTACTAATTCCAGCTACTAACAAATTCAGCAAGTTTCCACATTTTTGCAACTTTATCTTTGCAACTTTTTATAATTCTGTAGTTGTTGTATAGCAGAAAACTATCTCTGTTGACAATTGTACTAGGCATGCAGACCCCTAAAAGGATGAAAACTCCCTAATTTCCTATGTCAGCCACTGTGCTCTGACATGTGAGGTGTAAATCTGCTGAGTAAGAAGATACCATTTTATATCATCACTCTTATTACATTCAATTTACACAAGGAGTTTCATATTTAACAAAGAGAAGAACTACACTAGCACTTTCTGCTCAGAAGCATATGTTTTGCTTTCAGGAAATATTCCTCTGCCATCAGTAACAGAATTTTGTGTGTGTTATTGATACATACCCTGTTTTTATTTAAGTGTATATTTTGTGGAAGTACTGACACATTATTTTTATGGAAAATGCTGTCTTTTCTCTTAAAAAAGGTCACCTTGGAGTAGGCTGATACTCCTGTCAGGAAGGTGATACCTGATTGTTCTAGAGACCACTTCTGAGATAAGAGGCAACTTTGGGAATCAATCTTGTCTAGTCACTGTTTTCAGTTTGCCATGTTTCCGTGTTTCTGCATTCTGCTACTCAGGGCTTGTTTGTCAAGGAAATTTGTATTCAGATATTTCACATGCACATGTGCACACATGTATCTGTGTTCACATACACGCACACATGCACGCAAGAAGAGAATAAAAGAGGAGAATAAAAGTGCTTTTCTGGGGCTAGACAAGATGGTGGATAGTGTCAGAACACAGCCTATCCAGTCTGAAAACTAGTCGTGTGAAGGCTAGATCCTTAAGGTCTTGGTTCACCTCAGGATGGAAATTCTGTCCTGTCCAGACGTGTGGATTGAAACATCCATGACTTCATTTTCAGACAGACTTTTTTTTCCCCCCCTAGGCTTGCCATGTAAATGAATCCTCTGCTGATTCTGGAGTTTCCAAATGCAGCTTTTCTCTGTGTCATGTCTCCGGAAAACATTCTGTGTGTCTAAATCATGTAATTAAACCCTAGAAGGTAGTGACTGAGAACTACTAGCTCTGTCTAGTTTATTTCTGTTTTAGCAAGCTTTTGATTTTGAAAGGTAAAATGGGGCACACTGATGTTCCACCAAGTTCTATAAAGCTTTCAAAGCTTCCTTAAATTACCTAATCTCTCTCCCACTTAATATAAAACACACACATGATATGAATGTATTTGACCCAGCTGACCACTTCAGAGGCACTGTGTGGGATGGAGACGCCTGTGTGGGGGCTCTTAGCATCATGCTTACAACAGGTTTCCGCAGATCCTGAGGATGTCTACACATGGAAATAGGGTTCCTTGGCAGAGCTATTTTATCTTCCTAAAAATTATTTAAGAAGTGTATGGAATATCACAAAGGAGATCTTGCTGTGGAGACCTCTGGATAGGGTTTGAATAACTTCAGTTTGGAAATTCAGGGTTTGGACTGTTTATAAAAATTGAACTTCCAAATGTTGCTTTACACACAGCTTGGCTCAATTTGATCCCAGTAAGCAGGATCAGAAATACCTTCTGCACCAGGGAAAATATTTGGATTTACTCCTTCCTGGCTTTGAACCAGGAAGAATTGCTGATGGAAACACAGCTGGACTGGGATGCTTGCAATTTTCTCTGAGACAGCTCCTTCCCATTCTAATGTCAGTAGGCTTTGAGCTAGTGCCAGTAGCAATGGGAATGCATTTTCACTTTTCAGTGACTTTGCTAATCCCATTTGAAGCATGTGGTCCTTATAAAGGGGCAGTCACACCAGCAGTTATCACTGCCATCACTGTAATATCAGGACTGGAATAATTCTCTTGAGTAATGATCATTTAATTACTAGCACAGAGAGCATCTCAGTGGCCTTCTTATATACTTCGCTAAGCATACTTCTGCATTGGGAATTGGCAGAGACCTGGTACTACAACATGATTTGACAACAAATTCTGCTGACCTGGTATAAGTCAGTGGTCTGTTCAGATCTAGCAGCTAAACAGAGACTTGATAGAGGGAGTTTTCTGTAGTTTGCATGCATCTTGGTGTTGTGTTCTTCTGTGACACACAGATCTGGGAGTCAGATGCTGAGGAGTAATTAGTTTTCTTTTGGTGCTTTACTATAGCACCCATTTGCTCAGGGCCCTGGACTATGTACTAGAAACAAATTTGGTGAAATAACGTAATAGGAATGATACATGACTTGCGTTCCTTATTTCAGTCAGAAGTCATCCTAACGTTGACTTGAAGAATCATGTTAAAAATTGCCTGTTCCTCATGGATAATTTTACCCATCCTTAATTAGAAGTGGCTCTGGATAGTCTCAGACAGCTGAAGGTTCCTGCAACTCAGGGAACCAAAATAGTGACTAACTACCTATTTAGTTCTTATTATTACACTCTCTCTGGCAACTGGGGAGGGAGACAACCTTCATGTCAGAAAATGTGTCTTGGATCTGCTGTGTTACAGTTGAGACCAGTATCGAAGGAAAGGAAGTGGTGTGTTGTCCTTGCTTCACTTTGAGTGTTGTCCTTTGCTTTTGTTATTGAACATGATTGTTAATAAGAATAATGAGCCCCAACATCCACAGTGAAATATAAGTAAGCCTTTAAGACACAGAGGAGGCAGGATGAGATCTGAGGCTTATATGTGATTGCTTTCATCTCTGGCACTAAAAATAGTACACATGTAATTAGAAAGAAATCTTATGAGTCTGAAATATCTTTCTACCATAATCCACTTGGCCTTCCCTTTTCCTCTTAAGACTTTTCTATTTTCGTTAAGTATTAGTGGCACATAATGTTCCCATTTCCTGAGTATGGAAACAATGAGCTGGAAATGCAGGATGGAGGAAGACGAGGGAAGGATCTGGCAATGGACTTAGTTGCTCTTCAGGCTTGGCCAGTGGCAAGTTCATGTTTTTTGGTGGGGCTTTCTAACCTACCTTCACTGCTCATGGGCTTCCTGGAATGCTGCATTCAACTCATCTAATCATTCCACCCAGTCATTCCCTTCCAGGTCATCTGTCTCTTATTTACAACCTAGATCTCTTCAAGCTGCTGTTTCTGCCTCACTGCTCTCTGAACTGCCGTCTGCCTCACTGCCTCTGCTGTCTCCTAAACAAGAGCCAAGTTTGAGTAACCAGACTGACAAAATCAAAGTAGGGGCCTAGTCTGAGCTCTGAACTTGCATAAATCATTACTGTTGTCCTCTAAATAAATATCTACATATAATTGATAAAGATTTAAAAAAAATAGTGCAAAAGTAAGATGTTTTTGAAGTTGAATGGGACTGTTACATTCTCTGTTGTTGCTGCTGGTTTCAGTCACTTTAATAGTAAGACCAACATACCATGAGAGAAGGGGACTGAGTCTGAAGATTCTGGATTTAGAAGCTGGAACTGGAGAGAGCTAAAAATAGAGAAATTAGCAATTTTCTAATTCCCAGAATAAGTTCTAGTTTTCACAATCCCTGGCTCTGTGCTCTTACATTTCCTTGGGGGATTGCTACCAAGATAGTCTCTGTTTGCATGTTACTGCAAAGTGCCATGCACCTAATCCAAAAATGGTTAGACATAGATTAAAGTTAGTTTTTGTGTATAGTACTGTTGAGTGTGATCAGTGCAGTATAGGATTTTGTGGCACTTTACTGCCTGATGGGAATGTGAGGCTCATACGAGTGGTGGAATAGACCAAACTCCTATCTTGAAAAATGATGGTCAAATAAGCATAGAAGATGCATCGTGGAACTAACTCTTCTTTGAGCTGTTTTCCCTCTCCCCCATAGTTTTGTGCATATGTTTTCCATATCCAACACTCTAATTGAAATGCTGCAACTAAAGCCTGTATATTGTACAGCCTGTTGGTGCAGTCAGCAACATTTAAGTGAATCAGCATGACTGAAGATAATTTTTAATCCCCAGTTCCATATCCTAGAACTAGAAAACTGATCTTTGCAATAGGAGATATGGCGGTATAACTGGATGGAAGCTAGCTGGTAAACGATCACATGGAGTGGGGCTGGGGACTAAGGTTTGGATGGCAAGATCAGGGCAACAAAAAAAAGATGAGTGATGTGATTATGTTTCAGTGCTTCTGTTGTCTTGTGTTTTGCAGAGAACCATTCTGTGCTTGCTTCTCTTAAGATGAATAAAACCAGTGATAAATAGTGTTAATAATTAAATAGTTTTTAAAAGTAGCCTCTATCTGAAAATGCTTGCAGCCAACACTTTGAGAGCCAAGATATATGACAGAACAAGGCTGATTAAAATGGAAAAAGTAGTTATAATCAACGCTCAAATCATTAAGCATGTTATCTGAAAACCCAAAATTGCATACTTTGAGCAAGAAAGGAGAGGTTTTTTAGGTTGATAAAGACAGCAGCAATTAAATGAGGATGTTTTAATATTATTAGTTCTTTCTGTAGTCAATTTGAAATGTCAGATTCTCTCATGGAATGAAAGGCAATTTCAAATGGAAGGAATTCCCATAGAAGACTAATGATTTTTTTTTAATTATTTTTTTATTTTACCAGCTGTCAGTGTTGCTGCTGTCTCCTAATGAACAACATACATTTGAATACTGTGAATAGCATGCATTTTCTGCTTATGCCAAATTCTCCTTGCTGAAAAACCCTAAAAAAAGTCAAAAGCAAAATCAGAGATGAAGACAGTAAATATATTTTTAAAAAGTCTTTACTGCAGATAAAAAAAAAATCTTAATCCTTATAAAGGGCTTTGCAAACTTTTGTCCACAAATAACGGTTAAAAAGAATTAAGCAGTTTAACAGTTAAAAAGTTAAAGTTAGAAGTTTTCTTAAAAAGAAAGATATTCTCTCTTTTTTTTTTTTTTTTTTTTTTCTCCCTCCCCATTGCAATGTTTAAGTGTTTATACATATATTTTGGTTCATGTGTAGCCTTACATGGCTGGAAATACTCTTAACTTAAAATGGAAGATAACTTTAGTATAAAAAATTCATTTTCTTAGGCTTGTAAGCTTTCATTGTTCATATCTTACTTTTATAAGACCACCATTTCCCCCCCACCCAAACTTTCGGGGACTTGATTTCTTTTACAGCATCCTGACAGTGCCCTTAAGGCCCTTCTGCAGCTCTGTGCCTAGTTTGTCCATGCAGATTTGCCGATGATCTCCCAGATATGGGAAGCAAATATCAAGGTTATTTGCCTGATTTGTGCTATTGCTTGTCTTACCATTATTAACACTGTGCTTGGCATCTTTATCATATTTTTCCATCCATTAACAATCAAATTAATTTAAGGTGCAAAAGAAGCAAAATCAGCACTGCTTAAAAGATGAGAACATGATTTTAGGGACATACTCTTTATGTCAGACATACTTTGCTTGAATATTGCTTGTGAAAAATGTTTTTCCCTTTTTTTTTTCTTTTTTTTTTTTCTTTTTTTCTAATGACAAAATAGTATGCATCATTTTCTGCAATTTTTTCAGAGTTGTCCTTATAAACTGTAGGTGTCACTACCCTAAAATTACTGTGAAACTTCAGGCATTTAAATAAACTTAGTGCTAGTATTACACAAGAAGGAAATTTCAATTTTCAAAGAATTTTAACTACCACAGAATTTTTTCATCTAGAAGTTGATGATGTGGTGTGATATTACCTGTTTGAACAGCTAAACTCCACCACAACTGCTTTCTTACTACCTCTCCTTCTCAGAAGAGGGGAAGAAGAAAGTATGTTGAAAAAAAAAAAAAAAAAAGCTTCCAGATTTAGATAAGAATAATTTAGTTAAAGGGAAAAGGAAGAAAAGGAAGAGGGAAAAAAAAAAAAAAAAAAAAAAAAAAGTCTGTGCAAAAGCACAGAGAGAGGAAAAAACTACATTCTCTACTTCCCATCAACAAATGATGTTTGGACACGTTCTAGGAAGCAGGGCCTCAATACCCGTAGCCATTATTATGTAGGACAGACATTTTCATAATTCACAGAATTCACAGAATTTCTAGGTTGGAAGAGACCTCAAGATCATCGAGTCCAACCTCTGACCTAACACTAAACCATATCCCTAAGCTCTACATCTAAACGTCTGTTAAAGACTTCCAGGGATGGTGACTCACCCACTTCCCTGGGTAGCCCGTTCCAATGCCTCACAACCCTTTCGGTAAAGGAGTTCTTCCTAACATCCAACCTAAAACTCCCCTGGCACAAATTTAGCCCATTCCCCCTCGTCCTGTCACCAGGCACATGGGAGAACAGACCAACCCCCACCTCGCTACAGCCTCCTTTGAGGTATCTGTAGAGAGCGATAAGGTCGCCCCTGATCCTCCTTTTCTCCAGGCTAAACAAGCCCAGCTCCCTCAGCCACTCCTCATAGGACTTGTTCTCCAGGCCCCTCACCAGCTTCGTCACCCTTCTCTGGACTCTTTCGAGCACCTCAATGTCCTTCTTATAGCGAGGGGCCCAAAACTGAACACAGTACTCGAGGTGCGGCCTCACCAGAGCTGAGTACAGGGGGACGATCACCTCCCTAGCCCTGCTGGCCACACTGTTTCTTATGCAAGCCAGGATGCTGTTGGCCTTCTTGGCCACCTGAGCGCACTGCTGGCTCATATTCAGCCAACTATCCACCATCACTCCCAGGTCCTTCTCTGCCTGGCAGCTCTCCAACCACTCATCTCCTAGCCTGTAGCTCTGCTCGGGGTTATTGCGCCCCAGGTGCAGGACCCGGCACTTGACCTTGTTGAACTTCAAGCAGTTGACCTCAGCCCATCGGTGCAGCCTATCCAGATCCTCCTGCAGAGCTTTCCTACCCTCGGGCAGATCGACACACGCACCTAACTTGGTGTCATCTGCAAACTTGCTGAGGGTGCACTCAATGCCCTCATCCAGATCATCAATGAAGATATTAAAGAGGACCGGCCCCAGCACCGAGCCCTGGGGAACACCACTAGTGACTGGCCTCCAACTGGACTTGACTCCATTTACCATGACTCTTTGGGCCTGGCTATCCAGCCAGTTTCTAACCCAACAAAGCGTGCGCCAGTCCAAGCCAAGAGCAGCCAGTTTCTTGAGGAGAATGCTGTGGGAAACGGTGTCAAAAGCCTTGCTGAAGTCAAGGTAGACCACATCCACAGCCTTCCCCTCATCCACCCAGCACGTCACTTTGTCATAGAAGGAGATCAGGTTCGTCAAGCAGGATCTGCCTTTCATAAACCCATGCTGACTGGGCCTGATCGCGTGCTTGCCCTGCAAGTGCTGCGTGATGACTCTCAAGATAATCTGCTCCATGAGCTTCCCTGGCACTGAGGTCAAACTGACAGGCCTGTAGTTCCCTGGGTCTGTCCTCTGGCCCTTCTTGTAGATGGGTGTCACATTTGCTAGCCGCCAGTCAACTGGGACCTCCCCCGATAGCCAGGACTGTTGATAAATGATGGTAAGTGGCTTGGCCAGCTCCTCTGCCAGTTCTCTCAGTACCCTGAGAAACACTACGAAATTGTACGAAACTAGTGTGATACCAGTGCTATTCTAGCTACAGGTGCAGAGCACTGCAATATATATGGGACACTGCAGGGAAAGTTAACTCCATCCCAGCCAGAGCTAGTACATATGGCCACCCTCAGGGATAATTAAGTCAAATCCCTTAAACATAAAATGCTTTGTTTAAGTTCTTGGAAATACAACATTTTACACACTGCTTGAGAAATGTTTAATTCTATTATTTAAAAACTGAAGATCATCCTGGTTTTATACAGATAAAACCTATAAAAGGTAAACCACACCTGAAATTGAAGAAAAAAAAAACATGTTTATTTCCACATAGATAGAAGTGTATTGCAAGGGTCTGTGCATAGTTGTACTGCAAGAACTTTCCAGAAAAACAAGGTGAAATTTGAGACAAGCAGAGCAAAATTATAATTATTTATTGATCTGTTACCTCTCTTCTTTCTACAGTCTCCTTCATTTACTGAGTAAAAATTAAATGGAATAACCTCTATGCTTTTGCAATTTCTGTTATTCTTAGGAAAGTTTATATCAGACAAGTGATGGGTAATGTGCACAAGAAAGTGTTTGTTAATTTTCACTCTATAATGTGTTTAAAAGACCAAAGCTGGAGCTTTGCTTCCAGGTCTTAGTGTTAGAAACTTGAGTATGATTACCAGTGTTCCTTTAAAAGCCCGTGAATGGCACAAGGCACTCATGAATCACTATAAAAATCAAGTCAGATCCTGTGAGGTGGCAAGAAATTTATTCAGGAGCTTTAAAATATGTTTTGTGGTATTTAGTATGCATATAATTCAAGTACCTAGTAAGCAAAGAAAGGAGCTGCTTTTGTATCTTTAATTAGGGAAACCTTATTGCTTTTTATTGCTTTTTTTTTTTTTTTTTTAATTGCAATAATATCAAGAGGTCAGTATCCATCTTGTAAAGCATGGTAGAAATATAATGGGGAGGCATTGTGAGAATTTGAGGAAAGATAGGACAGAGGTGAATGAACTTTGGTCAGGAAGAAAAAGAAGGGTGACAAACAAAGATGTGATGCATATGCCTAGCCAGGTAAGCAAAGAAGAGAGATTTGAAGGAAAGCTATGTGGTTAGCTAAAGAAATATGTAATATGTCAATTCTGTGTATGGGACAGGTTGCAAGACTTCACAGATAACTCCCCAGATAACTTTAGGTTGAGAAGCCTGCTGGGGAGAGTTGAGCTATGCATAGCTCGCTTTTTACTTAGTGGACATATTAGATATCTGATAGAGATATTTGAGCTCAGTCTGCTTACTCTAGATATTGTTTGAGGAATGATGCTCGTAATTTGTACATCCAATTTGATGGGGTAAATCCAAGCCTCAGGAGCTTAATAAAAATAATAATAATAATAAAATCCATTTACTTTAAGGCCTATGAAAGTTCTTGGATTGGATCCCCATAGGAAATGTATAGTCAGAGCACAGAAGTTCAGCTTCAAGACTACTGATATTTCAATGGCAAACAAGGAATTAAATTGCTGTCTTTGGATAGCATTCAATATCAACCTTTGGCTTCTTGAAAACTAAAGAATCCCAAAAGATGTAGACACAGCCCCATTCCATTGCAGATCAAGGTGAAACCTTCTAGCCAGTTTTTTAGGCTTGATCAAACCAGCTAGAGGAAATATTTCATTGATATGAGAAATATGAGAAATAATTTCAAGATTAGTTATACATTAACACCTAGAACTTTTATCTCTAACGTAAATTAATAAATTGCATGTATGATTAAAACCCCACAAGAGTCTGTAACAAATTCCATTCTTCTCTCAGATATCTTAAAAATACTTTGTTGTCATCAAAATAATTTCAAGAAGAGGATAAAATGATATATAAGAACTATTGAAATGATTTATAAATTGAATTAAACATCCTCTGTGCTGCTATGTGTGCACCAGTGATGACTTTTGTAGAAAATCACATTAATTTCAAAATACTAGAACCCTGGGTGACAAATAATGTGTTGCTGTACCCCTATTCACTTCCTGTTTGAGATGTAGAAAGATTTCCATGAATAGCAGTTACTGTAATTATGGTCACAGAACGAAGGTAAGCAGTACTATGTCATGCACAAAGTGTTGCACAGGCAACACAGTTGTGAAGAATTGACAGCTTTTCACAACAGCGTTGTGAGCTGGATGGATAAGTTTTTCATAGTGAGGTGCATGACCATAGACACAAGGGCATCTAATTGTTAAAGAAGTAGTTGTAGTAGGAGAGATCTGGGGGTAGAGGGATAGGCCTTTGACTTGATGTATGACACTATCATGATTTCCCATTTTACATGAATGGGAAGAAGTGTTAGCTTCACTTCTTGTACTCTTCTCTACCTAAATATGATGAATGAGTGTGTGTACTATAAATTAATTGATGCAGTAGTTTATTGACTCTCCATGATTGTGTTTATTTATCTCCTCACTGAGAGATAATATTATGCTGTTATGAGTCACAGTGCAAAATGTGCAAAAGGATAAAAGAAAAAGACTGCTACCAAAATTTTTAAGGTATTTGCTTTACCCTGAAGAATTTTTGAAGTTGCATTTCCTTTGCATCTAGATGATTTTTATGTAGAAGTATGACAAATGTGAGGGACATTTGTTGAATAAAGTGTAGCAGAGGGAAGTTATGCCGATATAAATATTTCTACTGTGATACCGGCTTAGAGGAGTCAGTTAAGGAAGAAGCATTTTTCCAGTGGGACAAAACAAGATGATCTAGAAAAGCTCTTGGGACAGTTAGGAAGAATGGGAACAGAAAAAAAAAAAAAAAAAAAAAAAAATCTCACATTATTAGGTTCTCAGCTCCTATTGGTAGATCAATTTAAAATACGTAAAAGTAGTTTGTTGCAAAGGGATAGATACATTTTCAAATCTGTTGCCATAGAAGCATGTACAGAGTATCAGCAATTTTTCAAAATTGGGATTAGATAAATTCATACAGATATATTAGAAGGAATGGTTTGGTGTCTACCATTTAGCAACTGTAGTTTTGTGGATGCTAGAGAAGTAGTAGCTGAATGCAACGGAGAGAGGCCAAGCTTGCAAGCTGGCTCTAAATCTCTTCCTGCCACTCGAGGCACATAGAAAACTGTGTTAGATAGACTGTTGATCTGCTTCAGTGTTCATTCTTGTGTTCTGAAACATGGTTTGCACTAAATCATGAAGAATAGTTATTCTGCTGACTGCTTATCTGAACACATAAGTGTTCTTCCAGTAAGGAAGACCGTCAAGAAAATAACTCTAGATTAAGAATGGACAGTTCCTTCACTGTGTGGACAGACCCATTGTTTACATTTGGCTCCAGTGAATAAGCTACTTGGACCAATTTTAGAGGTGGGATTTCTGCAAAGTAATGCAGGATGATAACCTCTTCGGAGTAGTGGATCAAACTCCTGTCAGCTTTCATAAAATGGAATAATGGAACTGACCCTTCGGTCTCCTGTAGTAATTGGGGACTACAGGACTGGCAGTTCTCCCTGCTGCCTCTGTTTTGGTCTCTTACTTTTTGTGAAATAAAGAGCTCAAAGAAACAGATACATTCCATTTCTGGATAGGAAGAACCTATCAGGCCCTCATCTCTTCTTTAGAGGGCTTTTGAAATGCTTGAATAATCTTGCTTTTTTCTTAATACTAAAGGCATGTCCAAATTCATTCTGTAGAACCCAGATAGAAGCATGTTTCAGGTGCATATTTAACTGCCATTTTTATGCATGTTTTGCAGGTGGTGTCTGTTAGAGTGGTAGTGTGTACTGTTTACTGATCTGTAGTTACAAGCTGTAACCTACTAAGCTGGACTATACTTCAATGAAGGTCTGCGATTTATGGGTTTAATCAAAAGGATTAGAAAGTGAGGGTTTTTCTTCAAAGCTTAGATTCAGTAGATCCTGTGGCCAGGGGTGAAACAGTACAGTATCTCTAGTTGTGACTGTTCTTCATAAGTCTCAGAGGGTCAGATAAACCCAGAAGAAAAGACAGTCGTTTCTGAGGAAATCCCTCCTAGATGGGCCATTTGCATGACCACGTCATCAAGACTCAAGGCGTATGTCATTGGGGTACTGCAGGATAAGTGACTGCACAAATCCATATAACTGCCTGACACTTTGAGGGCTAACCAAAAGTTAAAGCTTGCTATTGAAGGTGTTATCTTAATGCTTCTTGAACACTGACATCCATGGGGCATCAATAACTCACTAAGAAGCCTGTTCCAGTATTTGACCACCTTTATGTTAAAGAAAATTTTCCTAATATCCAGTTGGAACCTCCCCTGGCTCAGCTTTGTGTCATTCTTGCATGCCCTATTATTTGTTATCAAGGAGAAGAGATTGGCACCTCCATCTCTACTTCCCCTGCTCAGGCAGCTGTAGAGAGCAATAGGGTAACCTCTTAGCTTCCTTTAATCCAAACTAGACAACTCAATTGCGCTCAGCTTCTCCTCATAGGACATGCTTTCCAATCCTTTTACCTGCTTTGTTGACCTCTTCTGGATGCTTTCAAGTATCTTAATATCCTTTTTGTATTGTGGAGCTCAGAACTGCACACAATGTTCTAGGTGAGGATGCACCAGCACTAAATAAAGCAGATGCCTGTTGTAGACGGGCTAGCTATGCTATGTTAAAGGCAACACAAAATGTTTTGCCCTCTTGGCTGCCAGGGCACACTGCTGACTTGTGTTGAACCATCTGTTGATTAGCACCCCCAGATCCCTTCTTGTCTCAAGCAATAGTCTTCAGCCCTTTACCTGGAGAATGCTGCTATATGCTTCTTTCTGTAAGAAAGGGTATGCTCATCGTTCAACCTGAAATTTTCTCCTTTTCAGTTTCATGTGTGGTGTTTTTCTTCTGTGCTGTCTACATCTTTCCTAAACTGATTCCTGTATTACTGCTATCTTCTTTTTTTTTAATCTTCATTTTTCCTCAGTCACATTTTACTGTCTTTTGTTTATTTATTTTAGTTTTTTAAGTTTCTCATCAGGGACAGTGTAAGACAGAACTATCACATTTTGTCCAGTAATTTCTGCCCCTCTTTAGCAAAGCAAATGAAATTCCACTCCATTGCTTCATCTCATGCTTCCCAGGCTGCTAGTTCTATGCTACTCTAAAATTGCTCAATTTTCCCTTTTCTGGGTTTTCAGATAATTGCAGTGAGGCTGTCCCTTTAAATTACAGCTCTTCTGTCCCCTATTTCAGCCAAGTTACTGAGCCATTTCTTCTCTATATTGCCTGAGACATTTTTTTTTCCTCCTTAGCCATGCTTCAGTGTCTCCCTGAAGTGTTTTCAGTGCTCTGCACAAAGAGCACATAAAGAAAAAAAAACATACTGTTCTTTGCATGTAACCTACATTGTACCATGAGGTTTCTTTTGTGGTACAAGAACTGGGCGGATGAGGCCAGAAACACCTTCCTTAGCAAAATTATTATATTGGGTTGATTTAATGTAGTGCTGGATTAGGCTCTGTGCTGTTTCCAAACTGTGACAATGGCCTTGATGCCTTGATGTCAGGTTCTTAGTAGTGGTGTTTTTTTTTTTTTTTGTGTGTGTTTTTTTTTTTTTTTTTGTTTTTTGTTTTTTGTTTTGTTTGTTTGTTTGTTTGTTTTGTTTGCTTTTTTCCTTAGATAATAAATTTGGAATTTTGTTCATTTTTTTTGGCAGTAATGCA
Source organism: Aythya fuligula (assembly GCF_009819795.1). NCBI lineage: Eukaryota > Metazoa > Chordata > Aves > Anseriformes > Anatidae > Aythya > Aythya fuligula. The sequence goes on from NC_045559.1 coordinate 81,902,083, forward strand.
GACTCCCTGTTTGACCTTAAAAAGCACAGTATTTGCTTCCTCACCTGCAACACATTTGTGGGAATAGTACTGTCCAGCTTCTGTAGTGTGGTGCAGCACAATCTTTACATGGACAATTGTCTGCATCTGAAATGTAGTTACTTTTAGCATCAAAGTGTGTCAGCAGTGCAGATTTGAATTGTCACAAATGGTGAAAACTCCTGTCATGGCTACTGTCAAAAGTGAAATGTAATTATGAGACAGAATTTGGAAACAATGCAAGGGAATTGGAATAGAGACCTTCCAAAGGATGTTGCCAAAGACGCAAAGGGTCAGGACTTAAAGCAGCCTATACTGTGTGAGAAATTAACAATGATCTGGGAACCCCACTCTCACCGATGCCATGAATGTCTCAGAATCTGTGTTCACTAGCAGTGTACAAAACAACTGGGATTGAAGGCTGAGGAGTGAATGCTATGGAAACATGGTACATATTGTGTCTTTGCAACTCTCTTCACCTATACCTCTGAAGTAGTAAATGAGTAGGTGTATAAAAACTGCCAGGTCTATATTATTGTGACCTCATTTCTGTTTCTACCTTCTCTCTGTCCTTAACCAGCATTACTGTGTGAAGGCCTATGCTTTGATACTGAAACACTTCAAGCAACCTCTGAACATTTCAAGAGTGTCTATTAGAGATGGTGGGAACTACAGAGAATCTTCATGGATTCTAATGCTGGCATCAATGCAAGAAGAGTGTTGGGAATGGGTTGGCTCTGGATGGTCTGCTTCTTTCATCTAGTCACCTCTCTGGAAGGTAAGAGTAGATTTTATGAAATGCAAGAACTTAACAGGTTTTTCTCCAGAGGAAAAAAAAATAAAAGTGTGTTCTCCAGCATGCTTATCACAGTAAAGATAAGCATTAAGCAAATGCCTTTGTGTTTTTTGATGGTTACACTGTCTCCTGAGATATAAAAGATACTAATATTGTTTCTAGTGTAACAGGCAACAACACCTCATATGAAGAACTAGTCCCGTTAATGGATACTTCTATTGTCTGTTTCAGGAGTGACATTCTCAAATACTAAACTTCGTGCCCCGTGAATAAGCTTGTTTATGCTTTGTATGTATTTGATTCCTGTGTTAACGTTTTTGCACCATGTTTGTTTTGAGAAAGTCTCTAAAGGTTTATGCTGTCTTACAAGGCAGCATCCAGTGGGCTACAGGAATTTTTGCCTCCACCATCTGAACAACTTGTCCTATGTAACAGACATGGAGAGAATACTTTGCATTAACAAGAAGAGGCAGTTTGGATTGAGCCAGCAGAGGAGGAGGCAAGGAGACAGAGCAGTGATGAGATGATAGAGTAAAGACAGGAAGGGGAGAAGAAAGGCCAAGAAAAGAGGATAAGAAAGAACAGGTGATAGGAGGGAGGATAATGAGAACAGGAGATGAGATGGCAGCTATGAGAGTGATTTGGAGAAGGGCAGAGATATTGTAAACCATCCTCTTGTTTGTTCAAAGAAATATCCTTGCAGCTACACTTGTTCACTGAACTGCACTGCATTGTGCTGAATGTTCATCTCGCATACATGAAAGCCTCTGAAAAAGGAGAGGAGAGAAGGGGAATCAAAGGGAGACAGGACAGGAAAGACCTGGAGCGAGGGAAAAAAAGAACTGTGGGAGATGCAAGAAAAAGTGAGTGAAGAATGGAAAGAAAAAAAAAATGATTTTTCTATTTAATAGTGAAGAGGAAAGCATTCTTTCACTTAATAGGAGGGGAGAAGAGCATAGTGGAATTGAGTGAGGGAAGTTCAGAGGGAAAATAATTGATGTAACATTGTACACTAATACCTAAGTCTCTGAAACCGTTCATTAATGATATTTAAATTAAGTACTTTAAGAGTTGTTATTCCTTTGTGTAAATGAGATACAGAAGGTGGGGAAAATGTCCTTCTTCCCCAAATATGAAGTAATTCAGTGGACGCCTGTAGAAACATTTTCAGAATTCAGTGATCTCCCTGAAAGTTTCTAGTCATGAAAGAATTTTGAAAATGCTCTTTGATACAACCACGCAGATCACATGATTTAAATGTTTTGTATCAGAATAAGACAGTAAAATTCTGCCTATGGAGAAGTACAGCTGCTCAGGAGCTGAAATGCAACTCAGTGCAGTCAGGGAGACAGACCTTGTGTAGTGACAGTGTTATTTAGAACTAGGATTACTCCCCAAAGCTAATTAGTATCACAGATGTAAGTAATTTTGTTTTGGTCAAAACACAAAGAATTATATACATTAGGGGAAGGACAGTAAGTGATGAGTGACATGTAAAAAAGTTTTGCTGCAGTTATCCATAAGAAGGAAAAGAGCCATGGCCATTTTGTAACTCATGATTATATATAGTAGAAACCTGAAACTTCAGATTAGAGGTTTAGTTGAAAAAGCCCTTCTGTCTTTAAGAAACCTACCAAAAAAAAAAAAAAAAAGGAAAAAAAGAAAAATAAAAGTTTTAAATCATAACTAAAATATGACTCATCACTAGCAGAAGAGGATTGACTGAGTAGGTAAAATCAATTAAGATAATTTTTCTTCAAGTTTTTATCAGCATTTTTGTTTCAAACTAATGTTTAAAATTTTCTATCAGTGGAAAAACAATATCGTTAAAACCTTGATATAAATGGTTAAGAAATAAAAGGAGAAGCTGGAGAGTGGAATAGAAAAATAGCCAAATTATTCACACTGTTTTTCTATACATCCTAAAGAGAGCAAACACTTTTTAGGCAAAATGCTTTTGAAATATAATGAAGGCAGTACCCTTTTACAAGACCTAATGGAACTTTAAGACTCCTCAGAAGAAGTTCTTATATGCAATTTAGAATGATTTTATTCTTGGTGGTGGTGTGGTTTTTTTAATGCATAAAAAGGAATTATCAGGCTGAATTCATTTGATACAGTCATAGAATATAGCGTCTGTCCAAAATTTTCCAGACATGATTTTTAGAGTACAGAACAATCTGCATGGGAAGCATAAGGCAAAACTGTTTTGGAAACAGAAGGCATTTGTAAACTTATTGTTTCAACTTTTTAAAAGGAAACAAGATTGCACAATGGTTCTCATTAAGATTGTGTTTACCAATGTTTATAGCACTTCAAAAGTTTTTGAGGTTTTAATTTGGGAAGCATTATTTTTAAGCTACACACTGGATGATAAAAAGATTTTTTCCTTGTTTTTGAAAAATCCTTAACTAAAAATGCACAGAAATTATATTTCTGTCAGTAGCTATGTATGTATGTTATTATTGTTTACAGTTTGTCATGTAAGATTTTTGGCAAGTTAACTTTATTAATCATAAAAGGTAGGGTAGCATAGAATTTCAGAACGCCTGATGGGCTACAGTCAAAATGTAGGAGAGCAAGTCAAAACTTTCTAATTAAATAGCTCTTACTAAGACAGAGTTAAATTTTCTGTGGAATGTTACTTTTGTTTCAACAGAGTTATAAATGCGTACAGCTATAAACACAAGTGTAGCTCATTTTGCAGAACTCATTAAATATGTGCAAAAAGAATGGTGTGTTCTGCATATGAATGACTATGTCTGTTTTACAGCAAATGGTCCAGCCTGTGGAATGGCTGGACAGTCTTTCTAAATGTTTTCTGGAAGTTCAAGACAGAGAGAGGTTAATTGTGCTGCTTTGCTAACAACTTTTCACATTAGTGTACCTCCTTAGCAGAAGGGAATATGGCCACAAAAAGTTGTGAGATCAGGTATTCTTATTTAATTTTTCCCCTACCTTTTCTACTAACTGGTTGATAACTTGGTTTATTGAAAATAGCTTAGATTGCTCAAAATGACTTGACATGAAGTGAAGGAAAACATTATTTTTTTTCCTCAAAGGTAATCTTTGGAGTAAGAAATGCTTGGCAGAGATAGGATCAACCTCACTAAACTGAGCAAAGATATTTTCTGAAAAAAAGGATGGCTGATCTCAAAAGGAAGGCTTTAAACAAGGAATCACATGCGAGGGAGAGAGCAACCAGCAGCCCTGTGAGGCAGTGAACAAAGGACATGCAGTGGTATGACAGGGAAGGAATCACAAAATCAACAAAATAAGTCTTATGTGGGGTCACCTCCAGCACTTGCTTTTAGGCAAGAAAGTTCCTATAAGGAACATTTTTCAGAAATCCCTCAGACCCTTTTAAAGAATGCAACACATTGGGGTGCCTCTCTTAAGTGCCTGTGTACCAAGGCATACAGTATATAGAATAAATTATGAGTTAGAGATGTGTGCACAGTTGCAGGGCTATGACCTTATTGGAATCGGAGAAGTGGTGGATGGCTCCCATGACTGGAGTGTTGCAGATTCAAATTACTGATAAGTAATGGCAGTTCTGCAAATCTGAAGTCTTGGGCTGAACTTCAGACTTTCAGAACAACCTATCAGAATATTTCTAAAGTTAGTAGACACAAGCTCATATTTGCTTTCTCATTTAGATTCATGCTTCTAAAGCCTTCTTTTATGTTTGATGATCAGATCCTTGCTTTTTACATAAAGATGTGTTGAGTGTGCAGGGGTGGACTCTGTGAGAAGAGTCCAGAAGCTACCCCATGTTAGATAAGGCAGCACCGAACAGTTCTTCAAGAACTGCTCCATTATCGATGCATACCACGGGGTCCATCTCTTGGGAGCAAACTGCTCCAGCACGGGACCCCACGGGCAGCAGCTCATCCCAGGCTCCCTGCTCCTGCATGGGCTCCTCTCCACATGCTGCAGCTCCGGCCTAGGGCCTGCTCCTGCGGGGGCTCTCCATGGGCTGCAGCCTCCTCCAGGCCACATCCACCTGCTCCACCGGGGGCTCCTCCACAGGCTGCAGCGTGGAGATCTGCTCCATGTGGGACCCATGGGCTGCAGGGGGACAGCCAGCTCCACCAGGGGCCTTTCCACAGGCCACAGGGGAACTGCAGCTGCAGCACCTGCAGCACCTCCTGCCCTCCTGCTGCACTGACCTTGGTGTCTGCAGGACTGTTTCACACTCCTTACTCTCCCAGCTGCTGTTCCCCAGCAGTTTTTTTCCCTTTCTTAAATCTGCTCTCACAGAGGCACAAACATCACTTCTTGGCTTAGCTCTGGCCAGCAGCAGGTTCCTCTGGAGTCAGCTGAAACTAGCTGTTATCTAGCATGGGGCAGCTCCTGGATTCTTCTCACAGAGGCCACCCCTTCAGCCCCCCACTACCAAAACCTTGCCACACAAACCCAGTACAGATCAGTTTGGGAAGAACAGCATCTCGTGGGAGGGACCCCATGCTGGAGCAGGGGAAGAGAGTAACTGTGAAGGAGCGGCAGTTACGAAGCATCATAGACTGACCACAGGCCCTGTTCTCTGCTCTGTTCCCCTTCGCCACTTGTGGGGTGGAGGTAGAAGAAGGTGCGTGGGGGGAAAGTGTTTTTAGTTTGTTTTTAGTTTCTCAGTGCTCTAGCTTGTTAGTAATAGTTAATAAATTGCATTAATCTCCCTGTGCTGAGTCTGTTTTGGCCTTGACAATAATTGTTGAGTGATCTCCCTGTCTTTATCTCAACCCTTGAGCCCCTTCCATTGTACTTTTTCCCTCTGTCCCTTTGAGCAGGGGGAGTGAGAGAGCATTTGTAGTGGAGCTCAGCTTCTGAGCTGAGTAAAACTACCACACTCTTCAAGGATATTCTTTGAAGAGTCCAGTTGGATAATGCCATGGAGAGAAGAGGGGCCCAAGAAATTTGGTTAATATTTAAGGATCACCTCCTCCAAGCTCAAGGGTACTCCTTCCCAATGAATAGGAAGTCAGGCAAAAAAGCCTGTATGGATGAACAAGGAGCTTTTGGAGAAACTCTAACACAATTAGAAAGCCTGTAGAGGATGGAAGAAAGGTGGTGTGGAAGGAATACAGAGACATTGTCCAAGGAATTAAGTTAAAAAAGCTAAAGCCCAAATGGAATTGAATCTGGTCAGGGACACCAAAGACAATATGAAAAGCTTCTGTAAGTACATTGGTGACAAAATGAAGACTAGGAAATATGTGGGTGAATGAGATGGGGGATCTGGTAACAGAGGATGTGGAAAAAGCTGATGTACTGAATGCATTCTTTGACTCAGTCTTTACCAGCAAGACCAGCCTTCAGGAGTCCCAAAGAGCCTGGGGAAAGGCTGGAGCAAGGAAGACGTACCCTTGGTGTAGGAGAATCAGATCAGGGAGTACTTAGGCAAACTGGACCTTCAGAAGTCTATTGGCTCTGATGGGATGTACCTATGAGTGCTGAGGGACATAGCAGATGTCATTGCAAGGCCGCTCTCAGTAATATTTGATCAATCATGGTAACTGGGAGAAGTGCTCAAAGACTGGAAGAAAGCAAATGTCGCTCCTGTGTTCAAGAAGGGCAAGAAGAAGGACTTCAGGTTGGCCAGCCTCACTTTGATCCTGAGGAAGGCAATGGAGCTGCTAATTCTGGAAGCCATTTCCAGGCTAATGAAGGAGAAGAAAGTCATCTGGAGTAGTCAGCATGGCTTCAGCAAGAGGAAATCATGCTTGACCAACAAGTTTCTGCAATGAAAAGACTGGCCTGGTAGATGAGGGAAGTCATGGTTGTTGTCTTCCTGGACTGTCTCCTATATGATCCTCATAGACAAGCTGTGAGCATATGGGCTCTATGGGATGACAGTGAGGTAGACTGAAAACTGGCTGAACAGCTAGCTGTTCCCAGAGCATGGTGATCAGGAGTGCAAAGTCTAGTTGGAGGCCATAATCAATAAAGATATTAAAGAGGATTGGCCCCAACACCGAACCCTGGGGAACACCACTGGCAACTGGTCTTCCTATTTCTGGCAATTTGTCTGGGATGTTTTGCACTGCTTTTGAAGTTGGGAACTGCAGCTGCTCCTCAGGAAAGCCTAAGAAATATAAGATCTCATGTAGGAATATAGGAAACATAAGTTCTGGCCCATGCTGAAACCTGAGGCCTGATTAACCATGACCACTTGATCATGTTTACCTTAGGATGGGTTTACTCTGCCCTTTCTGATGTTTTCTTCCCTTTCAAAGAAGGGCTGTTCCACTGGCTAAGTGGGGTACTTGGAGTACACATAACCCAGCGACTGGAACTGTTTTATATCAAATCTGCACTGGTCAAGGGCACTCATCCTACCAGACTTTCAAAGTACAGTGGTGGACTTTGTCGGAGAGCAAAGACTGCAGCTCTCTGTCTGGAGCATCTGCACAATCTACCACAGCAGTGGCCAAAGCCTTTACCCAGACAGAGCTGCTGAAGCAAGAGTCTGCTGTGCTCAGACTGCAGTGAGTGCTTAGACCTTTTTCCTGGGGCAGGGACAGGGAGCAGACCTGCATGCAGAAGGTGTGCCCAGGTGGAGGACCTCCTGCAGTAGGTGGCTGAACTGCAGGAGGCAGTGAGAAGACTGCATAACATTAGGAAGGCTGAGATGGAGTTAGATTGAACACAGTCTACAGTGGACCCACAGCCCACGGCCAAAGAGCCAAAAACTCCCCCACCGGCACACACTGAAGGGAGTAGGGCCAAAAACACAGAAAAATTGAAGCTTGCAATAGCAAGGAGCAGCAGGAGGAAGAGACTTCCCCTGAAGCAAGGTGTGCCGTTGCAGAACCGCTTCACCAGTCTGCAGACTGATGAGGAAAGACCTGTCACATAAGGAGAAATGCTGGAGCTGACTAAGCCAACCCAATCTGCTCCTGAATAACAACCAAAGCAACTAAGAAAAGACAAAGGGTGATAGCAGTAAGTCACTCTTTTCTGAGAGGTACAGAGGCACCCATTTGCCAACCTGATGCATTCTCTAGAGAGGTGTGTTGCTTCACAGGCTTTTAAAAGGAATGTCACTCAGAGACTACCAAACCTCATACAGCCCCCTGATACAGCTGTTGTTGTTTCACATGGGCACCAGTGATAACAACCAGAAGTCTGATAAGTACCAAGAGGGATAACAGAGCACTGGTGGCAGCGGTAAAGGACTCTGGAGCACAGGTATTTTTTCATCAATCCTCCTGGTGAAAAGAAGGGGATTTGAGAGAGCCAGTCAAATCTGGCAAATCAAAACAGTTACAGGGCTGCTGGTATCACAGCCACAGGTTTATCTACTCAGACCATGGGACTCACTTTGAGAAACCTCATCTACTTGGGGATGATGGTGTCTATCTGCAACAGGAGGGGAAAAGATCTTCAGTCACAGGCTTGTCAAGCTGGCGAAGAGGGCTTTAAACTAAAGTTGCTAGAGGAGGATAACCTCAATCCATCCAACTCCTACCAGTTTGATGCTAGTGCCAACAATAGATGCCCAGAGCCTAGAGAAGGATCACAGATCAGCAGGAGAGCACCCAAAGAGCATCATGAAGGAATTTCAGCCACCCCAACCAGTAAGTCAGCTTCATCAGGGGCCCAACTCAAATGCCTCTATGCAAAGGCACATAACACAGGGAATAAATGAGGAGTTACAGACATACACATGCCTGCAAGACTATGATCTTACTGGTATCACAGAGACATGGTGGGATGGCTCTAAGTGTTGGAATGGAGTGTTGGAATAGAAGGATACAGGTTCTTCAGGAAGGACAGGCAGGGGAGATGAGGAGGGGGTGTCACCCTCTATGTCAGTGAGCAGCTGGAGTGCATGGAGCTGCGCCGAAGGATGGATGAGAAGGTGAACAAGAGCTTATGGGTCAGGATTAAAGGGAGGACAGGGACAAGTGATATTTTGGTGGGGGTCTCTAACAAGTCACTCAACCAGGATGACCAATCAGATGAGTCCCTCTATACAAATAGGAGCAGCCTCACATTCACAAGCCCTGGTCCTCATGGAAGACTTCAGCAACCATGATATTTGTTGGAGGGACAATAAAGCAGGGCATAAGCAATCCAGGACATTCCTGGAATATGTTGATGATAACTTCCTTCTCCAGGTGATAAAGGAGCCAAGGAGGAGAGGTGCTATTATTCTGGACCTCATTCTCACCAACAAGGAGGGGCTTGTGAGGAATGTGAAGTTCAAGACAGCCTTGGCTGCAGTGACCATGAAGTGGTAGGCTTCAAGATCCTTAGGGCAGCAAGGAGGGTGCCCAGCAAGCTCGCTGAACTGGACTTCAGGAGAGCATACTTTGTCTTCTTCAGGGAAGTGTGTGGTAGAATAGGACCTGATGAATGCATCCAAGGATCTTGAGAGAGCTGGTGGATGGAGTTGCTAAGCCACTATCCTTCATATTTGAGAAGTCGTGGCATTTTGGTAAAGTTCTCACAGACTGGAAAAGGGGAAACATAATTCCCATTTTTAAAAAGGGAAAAAAATGAAAATCTGGGGAACTACAGGCCAGCCAGTCTCACCTCTGTGTCTGGCAAGATCGTGAAGCAGATGTGCTGGGAAATTTTGTCAAAGCATATGGAAAACAAAGAGGTGATTGGTGACAGCCACCATAGCTTCTCTAAGGGAAAATTTTGCTTGACAGTTTGGTGGCCTTCTGCAATGGGGTTGCAGTGTTCATGGATAAAGTAAGAGCAACTGATATCATCTACCTGGACTTGTGCAAAGCATTTGACACTGTACTACACAACATCCTTGTCTCTAAATTGGAGAGACATGACTTGATGGATGGACCACTAGGTGGATAAGGAATTTGCTGGAGTTGTAGTCAATGGCTTGATGTCAGGGTGCCCTCACCATTACTGCTCATTATGATAATTGTTTAGTGCTGTGAGTATACTTAAACTTTGCCTGGGAGAGGTTTTGTCTGGCAAGAATATTTCAGAACAACTTACTAATGATGGCATAAGCATGATCATATTCCCTGCGCCTCTGTCTTGGTCTTGCTTAGTTTCCTAGTATAGATGTAGCCTATTGTATTTAATCTCAAAATATGAATGTATATTCTGGGTGTGTGGAAGCCCTCTACAAAAGTTGTTTTTTTTTGTTTTTGTTTTTTTTTTCAAAGACAATCTTGTGAGGGACAGATAAGATTTTTGCCTGACTCAGAAGAGCACAAAGTACTTTTTTATTTAATCTTTTTAAATATAAACAGAAATACTTCTGGATACAACTGGAGAAACCTCAGAGATTGGCTGGACCACTCACCCTTCTGATGGGGTAAGCATTTCTCTTGTCCATTCCTTGACCTTACCTCTGCTGGGATGATGTGCATGCAGTTGATAAAGAAAAGGAGACTGGAGCCAATGAGGCTTGGTTTATATTTTTGGACATAAGAACAATTTGAACATAGTCTGTTGCTCAGAACCAGAAGAGAAGAGGATAGTTGATATAATACTATTGCCTCTTCCTTACCTTCTTCCTTACCCCCTCCTTCAAAAATATTTATAAGATCTCTAGCCAACCCTCTACACAGACTAACTGTGGTGGAGTTGTGTAGGAGGGACTTCTGCTTTAATGTTTTCTTCAAAAAGTGGTCTCTTGTTCCTCTGTCTTACTTGTGTTGTGCATGTCTGTGGATATAAGAGATAGGGAAGTAGTGTGGAAAGGTGTGACTTTGTGACTTAAAGATACTCAGTGCTGTATGAGTTTTGTATGAGTTATGTCTTGCCACAGTTCTTTCTTACAGGCTTTAGAAGCTTTTCTTTACAAGGTAATACTTTGTTCTGTCTGTAGTGCTGTGCTGCACATGACAGCAGCAGGCTCAAATCTTGTCATAAACATAACAAAGAAAGAAAAAAAGGAAGGGAAGAAAGCCCATCCTGTGTTTCTGGCACAGTTGAACACTGAATCCCTATTTTTTATACTATTTCTTCTTCTTTTTCTCTTCCATACATCCATTATAGTGGGATGAAGTAAGTGTCCTGGATGACAAGAAGCGCCCGATCCGAACCTTTGAAGTCTGCAATGTGGGTGAACCAGGTCAGAATAACTGGTTGCGTACTCGTTTCATAGAACGACGTGGAGCTCACCGAGTCCATGTCCGCCTCCGTTTTTCAGTGAGGGACTGTGCCAGCATGCGCACTGTGGCCTCTTCTTGCAAGGAGACTTTCACACTCTATTACCACCAGTCAGATGCCGACATTGCCTCTCAGGAACTGCCAGAATGGCGTGAAGGCCCCTGGACCAAGGTGGATACTATTGCAGCTGATGAAAGCTTTTCCCAGGTGGACAGCACTGGGAAGGTGGTAAAGATGAATATTAAAGTACGCAGCTTTGGGCCACTCACTAAGCATGGCTTTTACCTGGCCTTCCAGGACTCAGGAGCCTGCATGTCCCTGGTGGCAGTCCAGGTCTTTTTCTATAAGTGCCCAGCTGTAGTGAAAGGATTTGCCTCTTTCCCTGAAACTTTTGCTGGAGGGGAAAGAACCTCACTGGTGGAGTCACCAGGGAAATGTGTAGCAAATGCTGAAGAGACAAACACAACTGGGTCTTCAGGTGTTCGATTGCACTGCAATGGAGAAGGGGAGTGGATGGTGGCCATTGGACGATGCACCTGCAAGGCTGGCTACCAACCTGTTGATGATGAACGAGCCTGCCAAGGTGAGAGGCTTTTTTTTCTACCCCACTTTGTTGGTCACTTTGTTGGTCCTGTGTTTGCATATTTGGCATTTGCCTGGGAGTTTGTTTGCATATTTGGAAGTTCACAGAGCTATGAGATGAGATAATTCTCATCAATAATGTCTAAGAAAGTGTTTACTAGCAGTCTCTTCTCTTTATGCTTCCAGTTTCTCAGACTACTATTGGAGGGACCACTTGTTGGTGCTAAGAACATGTCTGGAAACTCCATTCAGGCCTTTGTTCAAGCTGCCTTTTGGGTTCTGTCTGAAAAATGAGAAGTTGTAACTAACCAACTAAAATGTAGTTCCACTTCTTTACCGATGTGTAACAGTATTGAAGGAGAGATGCCACATGGAGCAGAGCTGACACCAGATCTAATACACTCTAGCATCTTAACTAGCTTGGGCCCTCTTGCTAGTGCTACTGAAAATAGTGGTCAGAAAGGAAAGGGGAAATAGCAGCAACCTGGTCATGGAACAGGGAGCATGGAGCTGGGGTCTGTGAGTCTGATTCAGTAAGGAACAGTGATAATGGTATTATCATTAGACTTCTAATGTGCTCTCTGTCTTGAGGCCAATGCTACTTTGTGTGAAATACTTGTAGGAGGAAGTAAAATAAATTGCCTATCACCCAATAAAGGTATTTGGCCAAAGTCTTGCCAAACTGTCATGACATTTAATTCCATACCACCTGTGTCATGCTCAGGTCACACACTTCCCAATACATCCTCATTAATCACCACATATGGAATGTCCGTAAAATGTTAATAAAATGTCCACTGAGATCTTTTACTCCTTGACTGTTATGATGGTCACTCTGGGACAGGAGAGATGGTGTGTTGTGTGAAGTTACTGGATGCCAAAGCCAGCTCAGGTTGGGTCACTGCTGTACTTGTACTGTCTTGTAAGGCTTGTCCTCCATTGTTTTGAGTGTTTCCTTCTATAGGACTCCTTATAACATGCAACTCAGATCATGGGCTACAACAATTTAAAGGTATATCCATCACAATCTCCACTGCTTGTCCCTTTAGACCAGAGGTCCCTTCAGACAGATACCTGCTGTGTTGTGGTATTATCCACGGCCACAGGCACTCCGAAGTATTCTGGCATGGCCTTCTCCATGGACAGAGACACTGTAAGGTGTACCTGCTGTGGCACAGATTTCTCTGTGGCCACAGATGCTTCAAAGTGTACTTTGCTCCAGAGTGGACTTATCTGTGGCCAGAGATGCTTTGGGATGTATGTGGTCCCATGTGGATTCATCCACAAATCCATCTGACTCATGTTCAGTCTGGAGTTCCAGCCTGTTCAGTACAGGAGCATAGGAACAGCAGTGATGCCCTGGTCATCTGCTAGCCCAGGCACATGTCCACAGTTCTTATCAAAATGCTCCCAAGTACAGAAAACAAGATAATAAGGAGTAGAGCATGTGAAAGAAGCAAAAGCAACCAATAACAAACACTAGACTCTAACATACAGCAAGCAAGCTCTGTGGCAATTATAGGAACCTGCCAATTAGAAGCTAAACAGCTGTAATATCTAAAATTTGCTCTTGCATACTGTAATCAAACCTGTCATCATCTCGGAACCTTTGAGTTCTACATTGGGCATCAAAAAGGACTGTTGTGTTTTTACCCTGGCAGGCAGCTAAGTACCACACAACCACTCATGCACTGTCTCCAGGTGGGCTGGGGGAGATAAACAGAAAGGTAGAAGTGCAAGAATTTGTAGATTGAGATAAAGGTAGTTGACTAGGTAAAGCAAAAGCCATGCATGCAAACAAAACAAAAGAAGGAATTCATTTGCCGCTTCCCATTGGCAGGCAGGTGTTCAGCCATGCCCAGGAAGGCAGGGCTCATCATGCATAATGGTTTATTGGGAAGAAAAATGCCATTACTCCAAACACCATTACCACTCCTCCTCCTTCTTTACTCCAGCTTTTATTGTTGAGCTTGATGTCATATGGTATGGAATATCTCTATTCAGTTTGGGTCAGCTGTCCTGGCAGTGTCCCTTCCAACTTCTTGCATACCTCCAGTCTCCTAGCTGTCAGGGCAGCATAAGATTCAGAAAAGTCCTTGTCTCTGTGTAAGCACTGATCTGCAACAACTAAGAACATCAGTGTGTTATCACCACTTTTCATCAAAAATCCAAAACACAGCATGGTATGAGTTCCTACAAAGACAATTGACTCTATCCCAGCCAAAACCACGACATGAATCTGAAAGTCATGATTGTCATGAATGTCTTCCCACCTCAACCTTAAGACAATCTATTAAACCAAAATGCTGCTTATGTTACTTATATAATTTTTTGTATAATGTTATTGTGGAGCTTCCTTGTTTTTGATATTCGGGTTCTTAATAATGTAAAATGTTGCTGCACCACAGTTAGTATTCTAAAAATTATATCTAATGTGGAACCCAGCTTCAGCTGCAGACACAATTTTAATGTTGGATTGTAACTTATTCAAGAGTTTGTCTAGGACATTGAGAGTACAAACATTTTGGTTAACACTGAGTTCAAATGCAGTGGGTAGTTAATGGTTGTCAGTGTGTTACCTAATTCCTGTTTCATTAAGTGATTGGGATTATGCAAAATAACATTATTAAAACACAGCTAATTGTGCTAGACACTTATGAAATGAATGTTGGACACTTATGAAAGGAAGTTGGTTAGTACTTTTTATTGTTTATTCTTTGAGAACAATTAAAATGTGTGCCTTTTGATTTTGCTCATCCTGAAAGAAACGTCACTACATTCATACAGTGCTGCTCCTGTGACAGAAAGCTCAGCCAGTCATATAGCATCTCTATATGGCTCTAGCACTGTTGTCTTTATCAGTAGTGTGACTATTCCAAAATCCAGGTAAACTGCCTGTCAATAATTCAGTATCAGACAGTAGTCATAAGTACTCCAAAAATATTGAAATTAGGCTTGCCAAATAAAAATGAGGATTTTTTTTTCTATATTCTTGAAGGTTCCATTTTTTCTAGTCTTCAATGAATGCTGATACTCCTCTGCAGCCTGTTATTGCAGGAGCTGAACATATATAAGAATGAACAAATATTTTAAGGATTACAATTGAAATAATGACAGTCTATCAAACTACAGAACACTACACCCATTAGTCATTTCCTCAGCTTAGAACAGGCAAAAATTAGAAAAAAGAACCAACTAGTCAACTTGAATGTTAGAAGATAATTTTTCTCCTCATGGTTTTCGCAAAATTTTCTGGCTTGACAGCCATTCCTCATCTCCTCTTCTGCTAAAAATACGTTGCTGTCTTGTCTGAATGGATCCACGTTCTGCTAGTGTACTTTGTACTCTTGCTTGCTTATTATCTTTGCACAGAGTCCTTTCCAGTACTTCTCTGTGTATATTCAGTTCTTCCTGTGAACAAAAGGACACTGGGATATATATATAGTGTTCTTTATGAAATACATAGCAAAAGCAGTAGCCTAAGAGCAGATCTCTACTGAACATCCTGCATAGACCTCTTTTTATCAAGACTAGAGAGTGAACTATAGGATAGAAAGGCGAAGCAAGTTCTCTTATGCTGTAGTAGAGGAGTGTGTGGGCATTTCCCTCCTCCTCACCATATGGAAGCCTGCGGAGTCCTTTCTGGACCAGCTGTTACCTCTTTATTTAGTACAAAGAATCTGACAAGAAGCATTCAAAGTAGATATCTTTGTCTCTCCTGCTACCTTTCCAAGATAACTTTGTCTCTCCTGACCCCTACCATGACTTAAGATATTCTTTCTTTCGTTTAATAAGACTGTCTGTTGGTTCTTACTATATGGCAAATTTATCCAGCTAATCAGAAAAGTGAAATAACATCCATGAGCAGTTAACCCTCCAGGTGATACAGGATATAGTGTGTGTTGGGGATTCACTTTTTACTGTATCAAAGTAAACTTCTTCTCATGCTCAACAGCCAGAGAAAGGAATGGCAGTTTACAGAAGGAAAATGAAGGTTCGAATCCTGGTTTATTTTCTTCCTGTAGGTGTATATAAACAGGGTGCCTTGCCTTGCAGGGTTTCCTGCAACTCTAAGGGCTTTTCCATACAGAGGGCCTAGTATGGAAAGTTCTAGGTGATTGGGCCATCCTAGGTTATTGGTTCCCAAAATTCTGGATTGATTGGCTTCTTTCAAATTGACAGATTCATTAATGAAAATGGTTGTTCCTGAATTCCATCCTCACAAACCTGTTTACAATGTGATACATTTCTTGGTATTCAGTACCCACTGCTTATCCAGGGCTTTTAGCTAAAAGTCATGTGGTGTTTAAGTTACCAGATGCTTTTGCAAATAGTGCTCAGAATTCACAACTAAAACATTTTTTTAAAATATTTCAAAAATGAGAATGTGGGGAAAAAAGAGAAATGACTACTTGATAAAAGTGCTAAGCTGACACTTTTAAAAGAAGTAAAGTGAGCTTGAGGTCAGTGAAATAAAACTATTAGTTTAATAATATGAAATTTCTCTTTTTTCCTTTTCATGTCCAAAATACAAATTAATTCCAGTGCAGTTCTGTCAATCAAGCTCTATGTCTGTTTTTTGTTTGTTTGTTTGTTTGTTTGTTTTTTCCTGTCCCATAGTAGTATCCAATATGATGTCTGCCCCGTATCACTGAAAATGTGCTATTGCTATGTGTGTACCCCTACATCTGTAATTACCAACCGACTATCCACTTGCTGTTTCTGTAGCTCAGGGGATCGACTTTTATCCCTTTATCCAGTTTTGATGTCTGAGGGAAAGATTGTTGGAGTACAGGAAGGAACACAGGTTGAACCATATTTTGAAAGGGATGGAGCGGAGGGAGCTATGTAGATCATGAGATCTAAATATCCTTGTTGGGTATCATAATGTATGGGTCTTTTTGTGGCAAGGTTTTAGTCGTGGTAGAGACTGAAGGGGTATCTTCTGTTGGAAAAGGCTAGGGGATTTCCCATGCCAGACAACTGTTTCCAGTTGGTTCTGCAATGCCCAACTGCAGGACAGAGCTGAGCTGATCAGATATGTATGGCACTTCTGGGCAAACAATATTTAAGGTCAGAAAACAACAGACAGAGAGAGGAGGAGGGACTAGAAAGAGAGAAATAGCAGAGGGAACACCAAGGTCAGAGAAGGAGGAAGAGGAGATAGGTAGTCCAGGCACCATAGCAGATACTCTCTGCAGCCTGTGGAGGAATCCATGCCAGAGCAGATACCCACACTGCAGCCTTTGGAAGACTCCGTGATGGAGCAGATAGGTATTTTTTCACAGAACTGCAGCCTGTGGAGAGTCCATGCTGGGGCAGGGAAAAAGTGTGCGAGGAAAGAAGCTGCAGAGAGAAACTGCTATGCACTGACTGCACACCCTCCATTCTCCTCTGTGCTGCTTACGTGGGGTAGAAGAGTGAGGGAGTTAAGTTAAGCTTGGGAGTGGAAAGGTGTCGTTTTAATGTGGTTTGGTTTGGTTTGGTTTGGTTTGGTTTGGTTTGGTTTGGTTTGGTTTGGTTTGGTGTTTTTTTGTTTGTTTGTTTTCTTTTTCTTTTTTTTTTTTTTTTTTTTTCTTTTTTCTCACTACCCAAATTTCTTTTAATCAGCTATAAATTAATTTTCCCCAAGCCAAGTCAGTTTTGCCTGTGATTGTAATCAGTAAGCAATTCTCTGTCTTACCTCAATTCATAAGCATTCACATCCTATTTTCTCCCCATGTCTTGCTGAAGAAGGGGAGTGGCTGGGTGAGCATTTGTCTGTTTGCCAAGATTAACCCACCACACACAGTTATCTCCTCTCTTCTTTCCCTGTATGTTTCTAGAAGTATTAGGGAAGAAATAGTTCTGCCTGGCTTCTGTATTAGCTATAGGCTCTTCTTTCATAGGATGCAGGAGTATATGAAGAAGTCAGCTGGAGAGGATAAAATTGACAGTCTCTTGTGACCACATACAGACCCTTCTGATTGCAGAAGGAATCACAACTGTATTACTGATAGTTGGAGGAGCAAATAACTGTGCAGAGTTGTTTGAGGGCTGGTATGGGAAGAATATTGAATGATTATTTTATGTGTTATAAAAAGATGTCCTTCCTTACCAGCCTGGTTAATTTTTATTTTTATTTTTTTGTAAATATGGGATCCTAAATAAATGTTAAGATTTATGTTAAAGCATAAACTTCAATAATCTGCTAAGAAATATGCATGTGCTGCTAGTATAAAATATATACAATAAACCTTTTTCAAATCTTAGTCACTTAAAAGATGCTTTCTACAAAACCAAAGAATAATTTAGGTTGCAGGGACCTGTGGAAATCCTCTGCTCCGACCCCACTCTCACAGCAGGACCAAAGTGTGTTAGGTCACTCAAGGTCTATTCTAGTCTAGTTGTCATTACTCCTAAAGATGAAGATTCCACAACATCCTTTAGCAACTGTTCCCAATGTTTTGTGACATGGTGAAATTTCTTTTTCCTATATAGCAGGAGATTGTAATAAGATGTAATAAGAGATTATTGCAACTTGTGTCTGTGGCATCATGTCCTATTGAGTATTGGTTGATAGTCGGCTGAATATGAGCCAGCAGTGTGCTCAGGTGGCCAAGAAGGCCAACGGCATCCTGGCTTGCATAAGAAGCAGTTGTGGACAGCAGGTCTAGAGAAGTGATTGTCCTCCTGTACTCGGCTCTGGTGAGGCCACACCTCGAGTACTGTGTTCAGTTTTGGGCCCCTGGCTACAAGAAGGACATCGAGGTGCTCAAAAGAGTCCAGAGAAGGGTGACAAAGCTGGTGAAGGGTCTGGAGAACAAGTCCTACAAGGAGCGGCTGAGGGAACTGGGTTTGTTCAGCCTGGAGAAAAGGAGGCTCAGGGGCGACCTTATCGCTCTCTACAGGTACCTTAAAGGAGGCTGTAGTGAGGTGGGGGTTGGTCTGTTCTCCCATGTGCCTGGTGACAGGATGAGGGGGAATGGGCTAAAGTAGCGCCACAGGTGTTTTAGGTTGGATATTAGGAAGAACTTCTTTACTGAGAGGGTTGTGAGGCATTGGAGTGGGCTGCCCAGGGAAGTGGTGGAGTCACCATCCCTGGAGGTCTTTAAAAGACGTTTAGATGTTAAACTTAGCGATATGGTTTAGTGGAGAACTTGTTAGTGTTAGGTCAGAGGTTGGACTCGGTGATCTTGAGGTCTTTTCCAACCTAGAAAATTCTGTGATTCTGTGATAATAGTCTTCCTGATTAGCAGTTCCTCAGTTAATCATCCTTTAGACATCTCCAATGCCTGGGTCATCTTTCCCTTTCCTCAAAGAACGTATTTTATCTCTTTCATACAAAACAGAGTTAGCTATTGACTGGTATCACCTACACTGTCTTTATATACTCACATTAGGTGGCTAATGCCAGCAGTAAGATTCCCCCAGCAGTAGCATTCCCCCAGCAGCCTTTTCTTCTTTGAAATTAACAAACCCAGTGCTCTTAGTCTCTCCTGAGTGAGAAAACTTCATTGAAGTAAACTCATGTTTGGTAATACTGCTTGGCATCTTGTGTTAGATTATGTATTTATATATTATTTTTCTTTATTGCTTCTTTCTTCAGCTTCTGAAGTTTATTCTGCTACATGCACACATTTTGGTTCTTTTCATGTGATTTTCCTTCTGTCCAGTGATTGCTCTGTACTCATATTCCCTTCTTTCCCAGCCCAAGTTTTCCTTTCATTTCACCTTTTTTGCTTCACACAGTCCATTCCCTAATGGTCTTCACAATGTATAACTAGTTCATCCCAGCAGTTCATTAGGAAACAGTTCTCAGTCACTTAATCTGTTTTATCTCAGTTGATTTTATTTTCCCCTTTTTTCAATAAGGCAAAACCAAAACAACCCACACTCTTCTCTCCTTATGTTTCTTTCACTTCCCACTGTCTGTTCCCCACCTAACCAGCTGTAGAAACTATAAATCTCTAGATCAACCTAGGGGGCTATTACTATACTATGCCTCAAATATTCCTATATTCATTTATTCCTCCAAGTTTGGCTCCAGTGCCAGATTTGATGCTCTGTTCATTTTTCATATTCTCACATCTAGTATTCATTCTTGCTGTAGAAACAGATAATTCCTAATGTAAATCTCTCCTGAAATCTAATTATTCTATGCTGTTAAAAGTAAGTTTGAACTCGTGAACTGTTTCTAAATAAACTGAAAAGAATCGTCTTTCTGATATGTGTATTCTTGACCATACTTAAATTTTTTCCACTGTTCTTTTTTAATCTTGTTACTCTTCTCTTTGTGTCTTGATTGAATTCTGAGCTTCTTGGGAAACCTGCTTATTTGTGCTTTTTTTTTTTCTAAGATACTTTGTGTACTGTCATAAGAGGCAGTTGGCTGTCCCTTTGTTTACTTGCAAAAAAACAAAAACAAAAACAAAAACAAAAAACACAATGTTTTTGAGTGTTCTTTTGGTCCTTGGCATTTGTCTTACTGACATGAGGTTACTATTAGTGAAAATTAAAAAACAAAATCTAAAATCTATTATATTGTTCATGTTTTTAAAGATGCCTAGCTTTTATTATTAATAGGCATATTATGCTTTAATTCAGTGTACTGCAAAATAGTTTATATTTACTGATAGTAGCCAAGCACACACAGTGTATCATTGGTTTGATGACATACTAGTGTAAAACACAGTTTATATGTCTAAACCCTAAAAATATGTAATGATTTTCTGTGATTATTATGGTGTTATAATCTTCTGAATGTCCATTCCATGCTGACACTTTGCTTATCTTTAGGGCTTCCCATCACCCCTTCTCTCAGAATCTAGTGACTGCACAACCTCAGAGGGTGACAGCATAGACAATTGCCAAATAATGTTTTTTCTTTTCCTCTGTTTATCTGTTAGACTGCTTTACCAACAGATCAGACAGGTGAATTGACTTACTTTGAAACCACACAATCAAAATAGATCCAATGCAAGTAAAGGGGTGAGGGTCTGATTTTTCAAGGATTAGTCATTATTAGATAAGTTAGCAATGTGAAACTGTAGTCCTGAGCTGAGAAAACAAGACCTTGAAGAAAACAGGGAGACTAGTAGTCTTGAGCTAGCAAAAGCAAAGCAGATGAGGGATGAAAGCAAGAAAACAAGAATTAAGAAAGCAGCTGAAGATTACAGACTGACCTTTTGCTCATTAAAGGTCATCAGTATATTTAAAACCACACCCACCAAAATGGAAATGTATGGAAATATGGGATTTGGTGTTCGCCCCTCCGGTCCTCTGTAACACACATGCTCAATAGAGATAAGTTAGGTGAACTAAAACAACCAATCAGAAGTAGCTAGAGAGATGATTTCACAAGTTAGGTGTGTATAAATATTGGCACTTCAAGTAAGAAATGTGCTTTCTTTGCAAAAGATCGCCAAGCACCTGATTCTGCAGAATTCATTATTTAATAGACTTTCATGTAGATTCCAACTCGCAGTGCCTATTGGACAGGTGTATTGGGAACAAACCTTCGGATAACAAAACCATGTCCTAAGGCTCACTAACGCTGTTTTAAACTGAAGTAACAGGACAGACATAAAATGTTTGTGTAAATATTCCAAGTGATTAGAGAAGAAAGTAGCATCTGGGCAGGTACAAATGTATATCTCTTTTCCAACCTCTTGCTCAAAACAGGCTCAAAAAAAAGGTCAGACAGGTTGCTCAAGAGCATTTTTTCAATATGGTCTTGAAAATCTCCAGGAATAGAAACTGCATAACCTCTCCAAGTAAATTTTCCTAGTGCTTGATGGTCCTCATGGTAGTAAAGACTTCCTTATATCTAGTCAGAAAATTTTGTGTTTCAATTTGTGCCTGTTGTCTCTCATCTTTCTACTGTGCACGGATGTGAAGAACCTGGCTCTATCTTTCTAATAAGGTCTTTGTAGATTTTGGAAGCCTACTTCTGGATTTCATGTTCTCCAGGTCCTTCACAGGGCAAGTACTCCAGCTGTGTAACTATTTCAGTGGCCCTTTGCTGAGCTTGCTCCAGTTTTTCAACAACATTGAGGGATCCAAAACCAGATACAGTAATTTCAATGCAATCCTAAAAACTGCATCTCTGCTAGATATTGCCATAACTCTAGGGGCCTGTCTTCTTTCATTCAGTCCTACAAGTGCAATTTAAATGACAAATATTTTCAGATTATTGACAGTATCAAAGCCAATAGATCCCTTCTGGCCTTAGAAGAGTTCCTTTCACCTGACCTCCCCAAGGGGTTGTCTTGTAATACTGTTGTGCTCTCTTTCATAGTATGGCAGAAACAAGAAGCAAATTGGCAACTTAGAGAGAATGATCTGATTAAAACTGGTAAATCCCATGCAATAATGTTTCTTTGACTTTACCTTACTCTGCAACACAAACGTCTTTTGCTATGTCAGTTCTGAAAAGGTGGCTGTGGGAATTATGTATGTGTGTGAAAAAGTTGGGCAGCTTTTCCTGTATATCTTGTTTTCTGGGCCAGCAACAACACCCTGGATGCATGACCCTTTAGCCTTTTTCTTTACTTTTGTATATTGACTTTCTCTCCTCTCATGGTCCAAAAAGCTTTGCTAATCTAGTACCTGGACAAATCCTCTATCTGCACTGTAGTCAAAGACAGTCTTTCCCAGACATGTCTGTTTTGCTTTAGAACAGTCAAAAAAACTGACACATTTTAAAATGGAGACTTTCTCCTAAGGAGAATGGAGATTTTCTCCTAAGGAGTAGAGAAAAGATCTCCACAGAACTCTTGTTTGACTGCCTCAGTCAAAAGGAGAGTGATATTATGCTCTTCTAAATGTTCTCTTAAATCTCATCTCATTTCCAAATCAGGTCTGGGTGCAAAAAGTCAAAGTGTTACCCTAACGTCTATCCCGTGCCCTAAAAAATTGTATTGGGGGTACATATAGCTCTGTTGAAGTTTCTTTCTGTCCTTGGTCCTTCTCCTTGCTGTATTTTTTTTATGCTCTCAGAAGCTTTACTGTCAGCTCTTATTGTCCAAGTCAGCTTTTCTTTATGCCTTTTCTTCTCTCGTCTTCTTTGGTTCTTGTTCTATCCCCTCCTACACATACCCCATGATCCCAGAGCTTTTCTCTGCTGTTTTGATGTTAGAAGTCTGTCAGAAACTGCTTCTCCAGCCTTCCAGGTGGAACATTTCCCCATGGAGCACTCAGGCTAATGCAGACAAAGCAGAAGAGAGTGCTCTAGGGTGGAGCTGAGGGAAATTGGGTCAGCATCTCTGAGACAAGCTGTGACCAACTAAACTGTTGTGGCATTCTGACACAGTGCCAAGATGTGAAAAATAGCTGAGACAAACTGAGAGAAAAGCTCTTGCATAGTCCAAACTCTGCCTTCACCTTTCACAGTAGCCTTGACTTAATGGGAAGTGACAGCTTTTTCTATCCCTTGAGGTTCTAGCTCTGCTACCCTCTGTCCTTACATTAGACACTGTCAATCAATTAGTACTAAATCTCTGTTTTCCTGGAAAGTACTGGTGCCTTTGGGATGGCACAGTGACAAGGCCTGTGTTTTTTGTGAAGTTTTTCCACAGGCACTCAGTGGAGGTGTTTCGGGAGAAGCTGCTCTTGTTCAGGCTTTCTTTGGGATGGTCCTAAGAAGGTGATGTTCATTAAAGCAATGCATGTCAGTCTTAGTGATGGTGGGTTCTTTTCAACTTGGGTATTCATTATGACTGCCTCCAGTGAGCACAGTAGTTATCTGCAGAGATTGTAGGACCGCAGGAAATGAATGTGATGTCATGATCTGCAATTAAGGGGGGAGTGTAAGGTGCATGAAAAGTGAAAAATCTCATGGTGTGAAGAAGGCAATCCTGCAGAAACAAAATAGAGCTGAACACTGTGGAAAGACAGCCCTAGGCTCACTATAACTGCTGGACTAAAAAAAGGTGTCTTTTACCTATTTAGATTGCCAGGAATTCCCCTTCCCTTCCCTTCCCTTCCCTTCCCTTCCCTTCCCTTCCCTTCCCTTCCCTTCCCTTCCCTTCCCTTCCCTTCCCTTCCCTTCCCTTCCCTTCCCTTCCCTTCCCTTCCCTTCCCTTCCCTTCCCTTCCCTTCCCTTCCCTTCCCTTCCCTTCCCTTCCCTTCCCTTCCCTTCCCTTCCCCTGAAACTTTTATATCTTATTTATAGAGTGACTGGACTGAGGCAGTGCCAGGAAATGCTACATATCATGGGAATGACTGTTGTTGCTATCTGTGAGCTGAATGAAGTGAGACAGCATATCTTAGGCAATTTTGGAAAGGGATGAAGATGCCCACAAACTTAACTATCTCCCTGATTGGGTACAGAGGCAGGGGTCTGAGTTCAGATGGAAGCAGGTGTGTGACAGCTGTAGGCCCTGACCATGGGAGGCTGTTCTTTACCTACATGGAGACCATGGAGACAAGTTAGTCTCTGCCATATTGGCCAAAATGTAAGTAACTAGAAATTTTAGGTCATAGTTTGCTTTTTTTTTTTTTTGTTGTTGGTTTTTTTGTTTTTTTTTTTGTTTTTTTTTTGTTTGTTTTTTTTTGTTTGTTTGTTTGTTTTGTTTTGTTTTTTTTACCCTAATTATATTTTCATTAGGAATGCAGGGGAAATGTGAATCATGTTTAATCTTTAGAAATCAACTTAGCTTCAAGTATGCTATATGATTTCATTTTCTGTGGGGTTTGTTTGTTTTGTTTCGTTCTTGACTGTAGACAGTAGAAATCCCTGGGGACACAAAAAAGGTTTTCAGAGCATGATCCTTTCTCACTATCTGCCCTCTCTCCTGGAAAGACCAGCGTGAGATCATAGGATCATAGGTTCATGTAGAGCAGTGTAGTGATTAATTTGTTTCACCAGACAATATAACCACTTCAGAGAGATCTCTCCTCCAAAGTTGTTCTGTACTACTCTTAATAGCTCTCCAGCTGCCATTTCTGTTATATGGGTTGAACTGACCATGTGAGTCTCTTCCCTACTGATTTTTTTTACGCTTTTTTGTTTATCTTGTTTGAACGTATTTTTTCAGATTCCTCCCTCAGAGGGGTCCTGTCAATCCTATTCCCATTTTCCTTCTGAACATCTAAAATGAGATGTTTCCTAGTGGCAAGAATTTTCCCTTTCACTGTTCCCCATCCTCTGACAATCATGTATATGTGGTGAAAACTCTGACAGTGGGGCAGCCGGGACCAGAGTGATCTGACCAGACATTTTAATTTGCCTGTGTTCAAGAGAAATCACAGAATCATGGAATGGCTGAGCTTAGAAAAGGCCTCTGGAGGTCATCATATCTAACCCCCCTGCGCAAGCAGTTTGTTGCAAGAAAATATGGATGAGAATTACTTGTAAGAAAAAAAAAAATCATGTTCAGTTTAGCATTCTCAAGTTTGAAATAAATACAGAAGACCCAATAAAATGGTAAATTTTTATTTACCATTTATTCATAAATGTTGGATGAGAACCGCCCATTGGTAATGCTCATAGTGTCAGTACTTGCCAAGAAATGTGAAAATTATATTCTACATCTGTGACTGTTAGCAGAGTCTTAAACTGAATGAATGAATGAATGAATGAATGAATGAATGAATGAACGAACGAACGAACGAACGAATGAAGGGGATACGCTTCATAAAGTGGAAAAATCTTATTTCCTTTGTATTTTTTCTCATAGGAGCATAGGGACAGAACTTTCTGTATGAAAATAATTTGACTTTCTGCTGGATAAAGGTCTGAAGGCAAAGGCACTTGCTCTTTTCACAGAATCACAGAATGGCCAAGGTTGGAAGGGACCTCTGAAGACCATAAAGTCCAATCCCCCCAGCAGAGCAGGATCACCTAGAGCACGTTGCGCAAGATGGCATCCAGGCAGGTTTTGAATAGCTCCAGAGAAGAAGACTCCACAACCTCTCTGGGCAACCTGTCCCAGTGCTCTGTCACCCTCACAGTAAAGCAGTGCCCCCTCATATTGAGCCAGAACCTCCTGTGCTTCAGTTTGTGCCCCTTGCCTCTCATCTTGTAGCTGGGCACAGCTGAAAAGAGACTGGCTCCATCCTCTCAACACCCTCCCCCCCAAATATTTGTATACATTGCTGAGGTCTTCCCTCAGTCTTCTCTTTTCCAGGCTAAATTAGCCCAGTTCTTTCAGCATGTCCTCGTACGACAGATGCTCCTGTCCTCTAATCACCTTAGCAGCCTTCCTTTGAGCTCACTCCAGTAGTTCTATGCCTCTTTTGCTCTGAGGAGCTCAGAACTGGACACAGTACTCCAGGTGTGGCCTCAGCAGGGCTGAGCAGACTTACCATTGTATGCAAAATTGCAATCTCTTCTCCCTTTCATTCTATATGACAATGTATTACACACTGAATGTTGTCATTTTCAATGTGTTAGGAAGATTCAGTGTCCTCCTATCCCAGTGCTATCATTCAGCATTATTGAAGTCCCTGTTATGGTCTGACTGTTCCAGGACTTAACTTTCTGTCACAATACACATGGACGTTACTCTGCAGCCAGAAGACTTCCAACAGAGAAGATGAAGTAATATGAGTCTTAAAGCGAACAGGACTCCATAGATATTGTTTATTGGCTGTTATGTCCAGAATGTGTCTGAAACCTTTTCAGCTTTGTTAAGGTTTGCATCCCCACAGGCCTAAAGTATACATCAGAAATTCCCAAACAGACTTGGAGAACCCAAAGCAAAGGGAATTGGACACAAATGAGAAGGACAGATAAGCAAGCTACTTAGTTTTTCTGAAGTTGTTTATTTGTTAAGGAAGATGCTTAAAGGGCCACTCAACACGTATGTGTTAGAAATAATTTCCAAATAATTGGTATAGGAGGTGGAAGTCTGCTTTCCTTTGTCATAGTAAGTAATTACCAGATGGATTAATTCTTCAGCTTCTGGTGTGGTGTTCCATTTCAAAATATTCATTAAGATATCCTAACTTCATGTTAACATCTGCACACAATGTTCTTCTTTTACACAGTTCTCTTTGAAATATATGGTTTTTTGCTATTCATGATCCTTTGGATTCTTCTCCTTATGGCAATCACTAGGACGGTTCTTCTCTTGAAAGGAGAAAGCAGCATTACCATGTGTCTTCTGAAATCAAACATTCACTTGGGATCTATCTGAAAGCTTCCCCTTCCCTGGAAATGTGTTTTACTGTGAAACTAACTAAACAAATGTCAGTCCATGAAAGAACATTCACGAGAGCTAGTTAGTCCATAGCATGTAAAAATTCTGTGTCTATTTATATAGAAAAGCAGCTATAGAAAACTTGTTTAAAACCTGCATTAAAATTATAAAACCTCTATCCTACTATTTCAGTGCAAGATCCAAGCACTTTCTGCTATGTTATTCAGCACAGCATCTTTGCTGACCCTCGAATGTATTATACTCCTTTATTGTTAACCCTTTTTTATTTTTTTTTTAATTTTCTTTCCCCAAATGTTGGATTTCCCCCCTTGTTTCAGCTTTTTCCACAGGCGTGGTCCTATGCATTTGCAGATTAAACTTGACTATTTTAAGAAGCTTCTATCCACTACTGGAAAGTGTCCAGACCTACAGAAAAACAATTAGGACTGCATATCTTCATTCTGGCTCTTCATTTTGATGCAAAATCAAAAAAAAACATGGTACCTTACATTAGTTTAAGCAATTAAACTGTCTAAGGCAGCATAAAAAAAATCCATTTTTGTGGCTGTATTGGGTGGGGGAAAGGAGATGTGGATGGTTATGGCTGTTTCCAGACAGATCACACGACTGTGCACTTTGGCTTCTCCAATGCTAATGCTCTTTGGGTGAGTAAGGAGAAGACAATTATTTCAGATGGCCAAAGCTGTCTCTGGACTGATTCTGTTTCATCTGACAGTGAATCAGTTTAAGTACCTATTGTGTAGAATAAAATAAACTAGTTTGAAATTGCAACTTTAACAGCGCATGCTCCATCCCAGAGCTGGTATTGTCTGTATAGCCATGCAGCAAGGAAACCTGCAGTAAATAATCTGTGTAACAAATTCTTTCAACAGCAGCAGCATGAGTTAAATGTAAATAAGATTGCATTGTTTTTGAAATCTGAAAAAATGTGTTTCCTGCTCTTGACTGTCTCATTTTCCTCCCCTTAGCCTGTCTCCTTGGTTCCTTTAAAATGTCTGTGGGAGACGACCCTTGCCATCTCTGCCCTGCCCACAGTCATGCTCCACTGCCAGGTTCCAGTGAATGTGTGTGTCAGAACCACTACTACCGATCTGCTTCTGACAATTCTGATGCTCCCTGCACTGGTAAGTATTTGAATGGAGCGTTTGAACGCAGGGAAAAGGGCTGTTAATGAGGGAGAATTTGCCTGAATGATTCAGGGGAGTTCCAAATCACCTCTTTTCATGACCAATAGACCACACTGGAGATGTGAAGACCATATTTACTATGTAGAAATCGAATTGTACTTATGGAAATGATTCATTTTCTCATTGGCTTATCGGTTATAACTTTTCACCGTCAATGATTATGAACATTAATAGGTCAAGCAAGTAATTAACCCCAGAAAATTAAGTAGGGTTAATGATGAGCACTCAAAATCTAATTTAAATGATACATCAAGAATCACTCATGAATTTTGTCAAAGTGACAGGGAATAAATTCATGTCCTAAAGCAACTTACAGTCACTCTACATCTGTGAAGTTAAACACTCAGAAATTAGGAAATATGTTTTGTTTTGTTTTGTGTAATCCCTTGCTTGTACACTGCACAGAATCCATCCTCAACAACATCAAGCAATCTTAACTTCAAAGGAATTTTTCTTCCTGAGCAGTTATATATCCTTTGCATTGGTCACAATAAGAACCCTCGGGGAAAACTAGTATGTGATTATACTATTAAATACTATACCACAATACAAATTGCTTCATCTTGTCATGAATACATATTTTAACCAGTCTTTTGTGTGCAATTTTCTGGGATATTTTTGGGGAATAAGAGTCCACAGGAAGATACAACTAGTGGAAATATACAAAAAGTATAATCCTTTCCATTGATCAATAGTAAACAGACAAAAGGCTTTGACTGTAGGTTTCATAGATGTTTGCTGTTAATAAGGGTATAGTGAGAATGAGGATTCGTGGATTTCATTGAAACCTTTGGAGGGAAGTGTCCTGTAAATCGCGTCTCCCTTACCCCTACCTACTACAGAGCTCAATATCTATATCCCTGCCTTTTCTGTCTTTGTCTCCATAGAATCATTAAGGCTGGAAAAGACCTCCAAGATCATCTGGTCCAACCATAACCCTACCACCAATGTCACCCACTAAACCGTGTCCCTAAGCACTACGTCCAACCTTTCCTGAAACACCCCCAGGGATGGCGACTCTACCACCTCCCTGAGCAAACTATTCCAATGCTGAGCAGCTACTCTTTCTGAGAAGAAATTTCTCCTAATTTCCAACCTGAACCTCCCCTGGAACAACTACAGGCCATTCCCTCTTGTGCTATTGCTAGTTATCTGTAAGAAGAGGCCAATTCCCAGCTCCCCACTTCCTTTCAGGTAGTTGTAGAGAGCAATAAGATCTCCCCCGAGTCTCCTCTTCTCCACACTAAACAACCCCAGTTCCCTTAGCTGCTCGTCATAGGACTTTTGTTCCAGGCCCTTTTCCAGCTTCATAGCCCTTCTCTGGACAAATTCCAGGGCCTCAATGTCTTTCTTGTAGTGAGGGGCCCAAAACTGAACACAGTACTTGAGGTGCGGCCTCACCAGAGCATAGTACAGGGGAACAATCACCTTCCTGGTCATGCTGGCTACACTGTTCCTGATACAAGACAGGATGCTGTTGGCCTTCTTGGCCACCTGAGCACACTGCTGGCTCCTGTTCAGGTGAGCATTGACCAGCACCCCCAGATCCCTTTCCTCTGCACAGTTTTCCAGCCACTCTGCCCCAAGCCTGTAGCATTTGCATAGGGTTGCTGCGGCCAAAGTGCAGGACTCAGCACTTAGCAATGTTGAACCTCATCCCACTGGCCTCTGCCCATGGATCTAACCTGTCCAGGTATCTCTGCAGGGCCTTCCTATCCTCAAGCAGATCAACACTTCCCCCCAGCTTGGTGTTGTCCTCAGACTTAATGAGGGTGCACTCAATTCCTTCATCCAGATCATCAATAAAGATATTAAAGAGGATGGGCCCCAACACCGATCCTAGGGGAACACCACTGACAACTGGTCACCAGCTGGATTTCACTCCGTTCACCACTACTCTCTGGACCTGGCTGTCCAGCCAGTTTTTAACCTAGCAAAGAGTGTACCCATCCAAGCCATGGGCTGCCAGCTTCTCCAGGAGAATACTATGGGAGACCGTGTCAAAGGCTTTGCTGAAGTCTAGGTAGACTACATCAACAGCCTTTCCCTCATCTACCAGGCGGGTCACCTGGTCATAGAAGGAGATGAGGTTGGTGAGGCAGGACTTGCCTTTCATGAACCCATGCTGACTGGGCCTGATCCCCTGGTAGTCCATCTTATTCTGTGTGATTGCATTCAAGATTAACTGTTACATCACTTTTCCAGGCACCGAGGTCACGCTGATATGCCTGTAGTTCCCCAGCTCCTCCTTACAGCCCTTCTTATAAATGGGCATCACATTATTAAGAGTTCAGTCTTCTGGGACCTCTCTGCTGATAGACTGCTAATAGATGAAGGAAAGTGGCTTGGCAATCACATCTGCCAGCTCCCTCAGCACCCTCAGGTGGATCCCGTCTGGCCCCATGGACTTGTGACAGTCCAGGTGGAGCAGCAGGTCTCTAACTGTTTCCACATGAACTGTGGGGTGGTCTCTTCTGCTCCCCACTCCAGACTTCCAGGCTGGGAGGCTGAGCACTCCCAAAGATAAGCAGTCTGGCTAGTAAAGACAGATATAAAGAAGGCATTAAGATCCTCAGCCTTTTCCTTATCCACAGTAGTCATGTTCCCCCTATGTCCAGTATAGGATGGAGATTCTCCTTGGATGTCCTCTTACCATTATTATATTTGCAAAAACACTTTTTGTTATCCTTAACCATAGTGGCTAGGTTGAGCCTGTGCTGGGCTTTAGCCTTTCTGATTTTCTCTCTGCATATTCTACCAATGTCCTTGTACTCTCCCTGAGTTACCTGCCTCTTCTTTCCAGAATATGTCTGGGAAGTTAATGTTCCCCATGAGAACAAGCACTGGTGATTGCGCAACTTCATCAGTTGCTTGTAGAATGCCTCATCCATTTCTTCATCTTGGTTTGGCGGTCTATAACAGACCCCTAACAGGATGTCCGCTTTGTTGACCACCCCCTAATCCTTAGCCAAAGGGACTCTACCTTATCTTTCCCAACCCTGATCTCAATAACATTGAAACACTGTAATATAGAGAGCCATGCCACTGCCACACTCCTGGTCACTTGCACTCCCCGGGGGGGCTGACTTTGTATGAGAGAGGAGGGGTGCTCTTGGCTACCTCAAGGGGCCTGGATGTAGGGAACCCCCTGCACACTGCGGCCCACTGCTCCGTTGCAGAACATGTCTGCCCTGGAGCCAATCACCTTGGTGATCACCTCGGCAATCACATCATCTTCATGCCTAAATTGAGCAGTGCAACTCTGCGACTTATTTCTAACTTTCTGAGCTTTTCACTGTCTACCTTCCAGTGTCTCGTCCCATTCTTATCTCCGCATAATCTTCTCACCCTCTGCATTTTCTGCCTTCTCTTCACTGTCTCTAATAGGGCAAATAGCGAATGCATAGCTGTTTTTTCTGCTGCCAGATTTTATTCCTGATGCCTGGCTGGTAGCAGGAGTAACTATAGCGTAAGTGGGGTTCAGCTCCCACAACTGATGGAACAATCTAAGGTCTGAGAGAATTCAGAGGTATTAGGTGCCAAAGGAGAGATCTAGAGGTCTCATTAGAGACAAATCTTTACTAAGGTGCAAAACTCAGTATTTCAAAGGCTTGAAGGTTTCCTAAACACTGGCTATTCTTTTAGGGAAAAATTAAAGTCACACTCTTGAAACAAAGACCTTTCTTGTCAATTTTGTGTCCCTAAAATGTGTTAGTGTGGCTGCTCCAGCATGTGTGTGTGTGACGTAGCAAAGAACTTGTTTTTCTTAACCTTGTACAGAGAAACAGGTAGAGAAGAGAACGAAGAAAAAGTAACTTGTTTCCCTCCCTTCTTTGTCTTCTTCCCTCCTCCACTTCTTTCTCATTCTTTCATAGGATTTTTACCTTTCATTCTGTCTTCCAGGTGTTCCCTCTGCTCCCCGTGACCTTAGCTATGAAATTGTTGGCTCCAACGTTCTCCTGACCTGGCGCCTTCCCAAGGACCTGGGTGGCCGCAAGGATGTTTTCTTCAATGTCATTTGCAAAGTATGCCCAACAGGTTCTCCAGGACCCTGCGTGCGCTGTGGAGACAGTGTACAATTTGAACCACGCCAGATGGGCCTGACAGAAAGTCGTGTGCAGGTCTCCAACCTGCTGGCCCGTGTGCAGTACACCTTTGAGATCCAGGCTGTCAACTTGGTGACTGAGTTGAGTTCAGAAGCACCCCATTATGCCACCATCAATGTTAGCACCAGCCAGTCAGGTGAGGAACCTTTTCTATCTGAGAACCAAAATTTCCATGTCTGTCTCTCATTTGATTCGCTTTTATGTTTTACATCCTGAATCTTTCTGTGTTGTGCCTGCTTTTTATCTTAATGTGCCAGTTCCATGATTTCACCTCTGCCCTTCTCTTTCCTGCTTTCTGTTGAATGGGCTTTCCTTTCTTTCCTCTTGGCAGAAAATAATGAGTTTATCAGCTGATATACCTGTAAATGGAGAGGAGCTGTCAAGGCAGAATCTGCCCTGGAGAATATAGCAAAGGGAGATGTAGCTCTGTGGATCAGAGAAAGCATGTATCTTCATTGTGCAAGATGGGAGACACTATCAGGGCTTGATGCAGATTTTCTGAGCATTAGCTTGCCACAGCAGCTCTTAGAGAGCATTTCTTTTTTTTTTTTTTTTTTTTTTCATCTTCTCTACACCTTCTCTGCATCCTACTCTTCTCCATTTCATCTTATAGAGCATTTCTAGCATTTTTCACCTCTTCACTTTTCTTTTTTGTCTGTGTTCTGAGTTACTCTGTTTTTCCACCTTCTATTGTTCCCATACACCACCTTCCATTTCCCTCATTTCAGTTCTGGTTCATTAAAGGGTAAAGAAGTTTGGCAGGAACTAAACCACCTTGCATTCCAGCTTGTCGTCAGATATCAAAGTGACTGGGGGCATCTGGGCTTAGATTCTGAGTGATGCCCAATTTGGCACTCTAAGTCCAGTCACATTCCATATATTGAATTACCATGATCATGGCTGCACAAATAGTACGATAGACCTTCAGTCGAGTAGATTAATGACCAGTGAAGTTTATTGAAGCAACAGGAGCACAGGTCCTTTGGGTTCTAAGATTCTATAATAATGAGATTATAATGAGCAAAGTTCACCTAGAAGACATAATTTTGACAAAAAAAAAAAACAACAGAAAACAGCTGGCTCTGGGCTGGCTATGCAATTTATCAGTTCCACAGTACCATGAAGTCCTTATCCCTGTGGTGATACCACAGAGCCTGGACACAGTGTCTCCACTCTACTCCACCCTCCGTGCGTTTTCTTTTAGAGACAGCAAACCAAGCTCCACTCTTGTTGCCAGTATCTAAGGCTGCAGGTTGTGTTGCCAAGGGGACTATCACAGAACACGTCCTTTGTATATCTACTATATCTCACCCTGGGAGTTTCCTCAATGCCATACCTTCCTTTAAGATGTGCACATACCTTTAGTCTCAATATGTCACTTCCAGCAATTATTCCAAAACTTCATACTCCAAAAAGTAGCGTTGTGTTTCATCAAATCTGTTCACCTTTTGCATTCCTGCTTATTAAAGTAAGGAGGTAGAAAATTGACAGATAGGCACTGTCTAAAGATGAAAATACAGATAAAGAATAAAGATAGGCACTGTATAACAAGAAAGAATATACATAATAATATTTACTCATCACCTAAATACTCATGACCCTGGGATAGCACATGTTAAAACCATATAGCTGAGTCATAAATGAATATGAAAACTACAGTTCTTACAGTTCTTAGGGAGATTTTAAGCTGAATTTTGACAAAGGATCCAAACAATGGATGACAAATGGATGACAAAGGATGACAAACAATCACCATAGCTATTTTATTTGAGCTGCTCTAGGTTCTTCTGCATGTTTTGTGTTTACTTGTACTTTGTTCTTGCCTTTTTAACCTTGCTGTTTTGATAAATGGTCTTGAAATATTTTTCTTCTGTCAATGGGGAACAAAGATTTTTTTTTGTTTTTATATGGGATAAATTTTTAAATATCTTACAGTTTTCACAAATGTGTTGTGATCCTTGTAGCTAGGACCTAAGTCAGAAGGATAACTAAGAACTAAAGTACTAATAGTATGTGTGGGCAGTCAGAAGAAAGGGAGAGATAAAAGGGTTGTAGAGAAGGCCAGACTGATTGATAGAATACAGAAGATTTGTATATGGAAGGAAAAACAAACAAACAAACAAAAAAGAATAGCATCAAGTGAATTCTGTATTTCTGTAAATATCCTGTACACAGACTGACTTACAGAAGCAGCCGGAGAGAACTGCATGCATATGGTTCTGCTAAATGTGAACAGTGAGGGACTGGGCATGCATTCTTCTTTATAAGCACGTAAAAGCATGTATGGAGAGGAGTTGTATACAGCTTGGTTAAGAGGATATAATGAGGAGTTATGTGGTAAGGAGGAGAAAAAGGGGGAACAATTTGAACTGAGTGACAGAAAATGTCTGTAAACATTTAAAGAAGTGTAAATGTTAAATAAAAACCTAATTAGATTCCACACTGAAGATGCAGAGACCCCTGCAAAAACCGTAAAGCTCAAAAGAAATGCTGCAGGGTTGGACATGAGATTGCGATCTTGGTTAAATCTCATCTTTTGATTTCTGTTTCTTCTTTGCTCTGGAAAGTAAGGGAGCATATACACACCCCAATAACTTCCTACTGCTAGCAAATGCCAGTGGTTTAACAAAGTCTGTTTCTTCCCTTCAAGCCATTCATTACCTGAAAGACAATTAGCATGTATATGATAGGATACCTGGTCCCCTTAGGAGTCTGGCTGCAAGTGGGTGGTCAATTTTTGTTTACAGTAAAAGATATGGCTTGGTAATTCATATGGTAATTTCAGACAGATGCTTTGGCTCCTGCCGCAGATAGGCAAGTGTTCTATTAACACCCTGAAAATTTCATTTTCTTCATGCTTCTCATGTATGCCTTCTTCATCTATTTCTGGGGTAATTCAATTGAGCAACTTATTTCTTCTCCTGCCTAGAGTCAGCCAATCTGCTCTCTTTTGGTTTTGTCTGACTTTTCAGACCACTCCTATTCCTCCGGGCATCTCTTAGTGTGTCTAGGCATGTTAGGTTTCTTGGATGTTTCTCTCCAAGATGAGTTTCTTGTGTATTGAAGCAGTCTTCAATGACAGGAGGCCAGAGTTCTGAAACAGCAGTGTGTAATGGAAGGCTTGCTTTTGTGTTTGCATTTTTTTTTCTTGCTCTTCCATGAAATCGCTAGGAGTGTGCTTGAGATGAGCCACCCTCAATTCACAGTGACAGCTCATACTAACAAGGCCCTGCTTTCTTTGTCATGTGGCCTTTTCTCAACCCTGCCCCCTCCCTTCAATCCCCTCAGCATCTTTTGTTTTTTTGTTGTTTTTTTCAGCTTTAGGTTACTTTTGTTGTTATTATTGTTTTAACAATTATTATTGTACAAGCCAAGATGAACATTTCAGGTTCTTAATGTTCTTTAAGAGACAAGGAGGGGACAGGAGGGCATGGAGGGTGAAAGAAAGCAAATTGGAGAAAGATGGCCATATCATAAATTTTGTTTCTATTAAATTAAAGGTGGCAAAAGAAAGACCTTTCAGTGCTGTCAGCTTCTGAATGTTGTACTTACTCACACAGCAGTCAGAGTTCTCTGTGTTCCTTCCTTTTCTGATTAAAAAAATACACTTCCCCACACTCTGCCCCTTTGTTAGAGATACCTTAGGCAATACTATGCCCTGGAATAGTTATTTTCTCTCCTCCTCTCCCCCCCACTTCCCCCTCCCCCCCCTCCCCTCCCATCCGTTCCCTTTCCTTCCCCTCCCCTCCCCCCCTCCCTTCCCCTTCCCCCTTCTCCCCTCCCTTCCCCTCCTCCTCCTCCCCTCCCCTCCCCTCCCCTCCCCTCTCCTCCCCTCCCCTCCCCTCCCCTCCCCTCCCCTCCCCTCCCCTTCTCCCCTTCTCCCCTTCTCCCCTCCCCTCCCCTCCCCTTCTCCCCTTCTCCCCTTCTCCCCTTCTCCCCTCCCCTCCCTCTATTTCTTTATTTCTTTATTTTCTTTATTACTTATTTTCTTGTCTTTTTTCCCTGCTACCTATTTGCTCTTCATTTTTGTCTCCAAAGCACTGATGATCTAACACTCTCCTTATCCCTAACAGTCTGCTAACCCTGATTCAAAGTTTGATAGAATCCTCTAGTTAACACAATCACATTTTTGGTGATGGCCTGATTATGATGTTCCTACCCTTCAGTGACTATGTATTTCAAGATAGAATAACAAGGGCTGGCATAGAAAAACTTTCCTTAATATAAGGTTTCATTTTTTAAATAAGACAACCTTTTATAGCAAAAATTACCTGAATTAGGATAGTAATAATATGACATATTCACCGAGGCAAGTTACCAGAAGGAAAAAACTATCCCACAGGTGAGACAAGAGAAAAAGGAATTACTTTCAGCTCATGTTTGAAGTGCTGAGGATGAATAGCTACAGAAGTGTCAGGATATGTGGAAAGATGTTAGGAAGCCGTTCCAGATAGCACAAACTGCATGAAGAAAGGCTACTATGAAATTGCCTCTTTGCAGAGGAGAACTTGACAAAGAGAAACCACAGAACTTAAAAAAAAAAAAAAACAACACCTTATTATTCAAAAATCAAAAAAATAAAAATAAATCACATCTTCAAGTATGTTCATAATGGTAAAAATAAAACACATCTTCAAGTACTTCAACTGCTTCATCTCATGCCTTAGAACAGAAGTAAGTTTTTCATTTAAAGGACTGCGAAAAAAATTTCTCTGTGCACAGTTGTAACTGCCTGTCCATTTTTTTCTTATACCTTCAACTGAGGCATGTAATAATGTCTGTTGCCAGAGCTATACCGTTCTGAACTTATTCATTCAGGCAGTTGTTGCATTTCTAGCAAGAAGATAAGGGAAAAAGACAGCAGAGACTCAAATGTTGTCCCTGCAGACTTTTAAAAGCAAGTAGAATTTTCAATGGAATCTGGACATTATAAGAGCTAACAGATACATGAGTATAAAGGTGATGTGATGAGGCTGCCTTGTACCTGTGAAAAGATAGGTAGCAGCCTTCTGCAAGAGCTGGATTCAGAGCAGTGGGACCTGGCAAAAATGTGTAGAACTGCATAAGTAAAAGCAGTCTGAAGGTTTGTGTAAGAAGTTGCATGGGGAAAAGGACAGTTAGGGGTAATGCAAGGAAATTTCAAAGGACCCGACAGAAGATTTTATGGTTGAGAGGAGGAAAGACTTAAACTCTGAGTATGTTTTTGAATTTACAAGGGCAAATGGATGAGTTGATCAGGAAAATTTGCTTGAAGTTGTCTGCTTTTCCAAAGACATATGGAAGAGTGCAGTGGACAAAAAATAAATAAATAAGTAAATAAAAATACTATTGTGTTTTGCCAGGCTAAAACAAACAGGTAAAGCAAACAATATATGAGCTCTGTGTTCATCATCCTCTGAATGAATTACACTAATTCCCAAAGTAACATGTTGTTTATCTATGATCCTAATTGCCAACCTTGAGCACTCAAGTTCCCTAAGAATTCAACTCTATTGTCTTCCTTTTGTATAGGAAAAATACTCTTGAAATATTTTTTTTACATTTCTCAACTTTGTTGTCTTCAGCAGATTTGGCCAGGTGTGATTGGGATTTAATTATCTTCAGCAAAAGCAGTGAATGAATATGCTTGTTTTCACATTGCAGGTTTCAGCAACTCTTTCAATGAAGATGGAAGCTTTCTGAGAAGGTAGAAATAGGAGGTCCATATGTCACATGGCACCTTGTGATATAAAGGAAAATTCTCTGCATATTAGGCATGAGTGGAACCCATTTATAAGAAATAGTAATAATACAGGTACAGGTGGTGAAAATAACTAAACAATTTGCCTTTCTAAAGCACTCTTCATGCACAGAAATTTTAGTACAAGGTTATGACAGAAGACAACACGAGATACTTTTTCAGTATTTTCAGATATTTTAAAGAAAGGGTCAGAACTCAACTGAAGTCTGTGGAGAAGACATAGGGCATTTTCAAAAGAAGAAGATGTTAAAGACATGAATAAAGTGATTTCTATTCTGTATTCAGACATCTTCCTTGAAGATTATAAATAAGATGGGGTGTACAACAAAGCTTGGGTTTAATGCCATTTGCTGAGAATGTGAGGAAAATAGGATACCTGAAGAAGTAAAGGAGGAGAAACGACAATATGAGAAAGGTAGATTTGGGGCTTGCATTACAGAAGAAAGCATAGCTGAGGGCAAGTTTAATTTTTTTTTTAATGATTTCTATAAATGAACCTCTGACCTTTTGTTTGGATTTATTTTTTCAGTAGCTAAGATTTGTGATCTGACTCAGTGTTATAGTAGCTCATAGGCAATAAAGATATCCTGATTCCTGTTTTCCAAAAGCCATGTCTGTCAGGCCTACAGGCAAGTAGCATTTGTGTATCATGTGTACTGATAGATAAGGAATCTCTTCATAAAATCTTTTACCATTGTATCTTCGGTATACCTTGATAAAACAAGCAAATGCATCATAAGCACTATTTATTGGTGAATTGCATGTATGAAGCTAAAAAATAAGTGATGGTGATGACCTAGTTTCCTTTGATATTTGCAAATCTCCTATTTGCTGCTCATCAAAAACTCAGTTCTGCCATGGGCTTATTTTCTTTCTTGGTGCTTGCAAGCCCAGCTATATGGCGTCTCTGGGAGATAGAAGAGAAAATGCTGTGGGAGCTTACCACATCCTTTAAAGAAAACTTAGGTTGTATGACACCTCACTATGCTCAAGAACATTAGTTGGCAACAGGTTATATCAATCCAAACTGAGATCTCTTCCAGTCCACTTCCTAAATCAAGGGAAGACAGGTTTGTTGTTGTTTTGTTGTTGTTTTTCAAAAAAGG
The DNA here is from genome assembly GCF_009819795.1 of Aythya fuligula. NCBI lineage: Eukaryota > Metazoa > Chordata > Aves > Anseriformes > Anatidae > Aythya > Aythya fuligula. Next base: position 81,940,862 of record NC_045559.1, read on the forward strand.
ACTTTGGAGATCTGAATCAACAGGCTCTTCTTGAGTAACACTTGAGAAGCAGAAGAGGTATCCTTCTTTCCTTCACATTCCTTCCTTACCTTGTCTGCTGATGTAGAAAAATTCTTAGGCTTGCAGGCACATGTTGCTTGTCAAGGACATCAGCATTATAAGGAAACAGCAGAAACTTGCCAAACGTTAGTAACTCAGAGAATGTAGCATTTTCATGGTGCTCTAAATATTTTAAATCTACCATTGTGTGTTACCAGGAAGAATATTGTCCTGACATGTAGGAGAGTTACAGTTGACAGCCCATGAAAAATAGAATCCGGGAGCCGTATTTACCCAATGGTTAGACTGCATTATATCTTCCATTAGGTGTTATATGTGGTACTTGTGCAAGAATTTATCCATACACTTGCTATTTCATAAATAGTAATGCTAAAATACAAAAACAAACAAATAAACAAACAAAAACAAAAACAAACAAACAAAAAAACAGTCATTTTCAGACTTCCTTAAAAATCTGATCTCAAAAAAATGTTTGCTTTCAGTGAATAGTTGGTTCAATCAGGCCCTATGATTTCAGCTGCCAGTGGATTGTGTCATTAGGCATTAATCTTGCATGTCTCCATTTATAAACACTATGTGAAAATAGCAAAATTAGTAAAAGTGATAAATCAACAAAGAACTGGATGCATATATATATGAAACAAGCTCTGAAACCAGTGTTTCATTAACAAAACTGTTGATAGTTTGCATGCAAAGAAAAATACTCTTTTGGCACTTCGGTGGAAGCAAGTACAAGGTAGAATCATTACTACATTACTACTACCTAGACTTTAAGCATTCCCAGCTGCAAGGACACTTGATCATATTTACAATCCTCCTCACCAGTCTTCCATTCTGATCCCATCCTGCCCCCCTAATGTTCCACTTTTAACCAATTCCTCCCAACACCTTCCTCTAATGTAATGAGTTTCAAATTAGTGATAAGTAATGGCAGTTCTGCAAATCTGAAAGTCTTGAGCTGACTTTTAGAACAACCTATCAGAATATTTCTAAAGTTAGTAGACACAAGCTCATATTTGCTTTCTCATTTAGATTCATGCTTCCAAAGCCTTCTTTTATGTTTGATGACCAGATCCTTGCTTTGTACATAAAGGTGGGTTGAATTTATGTGGCAAGGCTTTGGTAGCAGGGGGCTGCAGGGGTGGACTCTGTGAGAAGAGTCCAGAAGCTACCCCATGTTAGACAAGGCAGCACCGAACAGTTCTTCAAGAACTGCTCCATTATCGATGCATACCACGGGGTCCATCTCTTGGGAGCAAACTGCTCCAGCACGGGACCCCACGGGCAGCAGCTCATCCCAGGCTCCCTGCTCCTGCATGGGCTCCTCTCCACATGCTGCAGCTCCGGCCTAGGGCCTGCTCCTGTGGGGGCTCTCCATGGGCTGCAGCCTCCTCCAGGCCACATCCACCTGCTCCACCGGGGGCTCCTCCATCCATGGGGGGGCTGCAGCATGGAGATCTGCTCCATGTGGGACCCATGGGCTGCAGGGGGACAGCCAGCTCCACCAGGGGCCTTTCCACAGGCCACAGGGGAACTGCAGCTGCAGCACCTGGAGCACCTCCTGCCCTCCCTCTGCACTGACCTTGGTTTCTGCAGGACTGTTTCACACTCCTTACTCTCCCAGCTGCTGTTCCCCAGCAGTTTTTTTCCCTTTCTTAAATCTGCTCTCACAGAGGCACAAACATCACTTCTTGGCTTAGCTCTGGCCAGCAGCAGGTTCCTCTGGAGCCAGCTGAAACTAGCTGTTATCTAGCATGGGGCAGCTCCTGGATTCTTCTCACAGAGGCCACCCCTTCAGCCCCCCACTACCAAAACCTTGCCACATAAAACCCAGTACAGATCAGTTTGGGAAGAACAGCATCTCGTGGGAGGGACCCCATGCTGGAGCAGGGGAAGAGAGTGACTGTGAAGGAGCGGCAGTTACGAAGTGTCATAGACTGACCACAGGCCCTGTTCTCTGCTCTGTTCCCCTTCGCCACTTGTGGGGTGGAGGTAGAAGAAGGTGCGTGGGGGGAAAGTGTTTTTAGTTTGTTTTTAGTTTCTCAGTGCTCTAGCTTGTTAGTAATAGTTAATAAATTACATTAATCTCCCTGTGCTGAGTCTGTTTTGGCCTTGACAATAATTGTTGAGTGATCTCCCTATCTTTATCTCAACCCCTGAGCTCCTTCTATCATATTTTCTTCACCTTTCCCTTTGACGAGGGGAAGTAAGTGAGCAGTAGTGGTGAAGCTCAGTTGCCATGCTGAGTAAAACCACCATAAAAGGAAAGTTGAATTTTCCCTACTATAATTAGTATCTGACACAGACTCTATGCACTAAATATCCTAGTAGAATATAGAAGGTTGACAGCTCCATCTGTGTAGTATATCAAGCTGGCCTGTTCACTAAAACAGAAATTTACCATGCTTTTTAAGAACAGACAGTAAAACCGCGTGTGAAGCTTCTATACATACACACTTAACAGTGACTCTGGCCCTGGAGCTGTTGGTTCCAGCCCATAGTGTTGATTAGAAGCCCATTCAGACTGGACTTCTGTGGCTTAATGACTTGCAGGGATACCAAGAGTCTCAAATACAACAGTAATTTTGCCATCTAGGTAACAGTCCTGCAGGGAATTGGCATGAGATTCAGGAACTAGTGTGAACTAGCCTTTAGATCAGGCTGTGAAAATTAGATGTTTTCATTCTTTATGATCTGCAACTGAACTGGAACCACTGAATGGAGGAATACTTCAAAGTCTGTTCCTTAACTCATCAGTCACCTCATCCTTTGACATCTTCTAGTTTGTAACAGTGATGTGGAAGTGAAAGACCTCTGTTGCTCAGGCAGGCATATTTCTTCCTCTCCCACCCACCCCCCAGGAAAGACTTGCAGTCTTGGGGAGAAGCTTAAAAGAAGTGGTGTGCTCTGCTTTTGCTCTTGCCTCTATCATATTGTTTATTCAAGCATGATCCTTGAGCAAGGCAGTGGCATTGAATGGTCAATCAGGGATTCATCTTGCATGTAAAATTTTCAAATTTTGAAGCCCAAAATAATGTTCCAGCTACATTGTATACCATCAAAACTCCTGATCATGATCAGTTAGATGTGAGTTTCTTCATTTTTTCCATGAGCTGTCTTTGACTGTATCTCTCAGTAGAGTAAAATTGTAGATGGGTTTCTTCTCGTTATGTTACGAAATATTTCATAATGCAAAATAAGGGAAATTAAAGGAGAGTTTGACCTAAGTTTTTGAATTCATTATAATAAATATTCAACTACAGGTCTTTGTTAACGTTTTCTCTTTGCAATCTCTCCTCTCTTTCATTCCAGTCCCCTCTGCAGTCCCTATGATGCATCAAGTGAGTCGTACTACCAGTAGCATCACACTGTCTTGGCCTCAGCCAGACCAGCCCAATGGCATTATCCTGGATTATCAGCTACGCTATTTTGACAAGGTGAGAAGAGAGTGATGCAGTGCAGATTGTTATATAGCTGTTATGCAAAAGAAAAAGGGGAAGTCTTTCTGGTAGATGAACTCTTGGATCAGACTGGATAAGGCAGATAAAATGCTCCAGTTATGAGGGAAGAACAAACTATAGCAAGCACAGAAGTCCACAATACATAGTTATATTGTTATAACATCTGTCCATATGCATTTCCCAGCTTGGGACCATCTGGGGATGATGTTAAAAAGGGAGAAGACACATGTAGCTAAGCTAAAAAGCTGTAGTTGAAACAACTGTGTAAGTTTAGTACCACCTGATACAGAAAATAGTGGAAGGACATCAAGTTTCCAGATGTCTATATTAAAATTCTACTCACTGCAACATCCTGTGTTTTATTTGTGGAGGGAAATTCTGTGTCCCAATTTATGCCTGGATGAACATCTCTAAGAAATTTTGGGTGGAGGAATGCACTCTTTCATTTACTAAGTGGCAGATCCAAGTTACATGTTTATGTGCTGAAATTACAGGATGACAAATATATAGTTGTTCTCTATTCACATCTTTCATGACTCCTAATTGATTTAAGGGAAAGAGGTCCATAGAACCATTAAGACAAGCTCCCATTCCCTATATCTGATTTCTCATATAAATGTATGTGAATATATGATTATAAATATATGAACCTAGGTATAAGGGAATGAGAAGTAGCAGTAAGAAGCAGTGAATAGTGTGTGAGGAAGTCAGGTCTAGAATATCAAGTGGGGTTGGGATACTTTGTAATGGATTCAAATATCATTGGACCCACATGGAAACTAGCATTCCTTGATAAGAAAAGCCAGCTTAATGGGCAAAAGTCTCACATTCCTTTTTGGTCACTGACATTCACAGGCAGAAGATGAGGATAATTCATTCACCTTGACTAGTGAAACTAACATGGCCACCATATTAAATCTGAGCCCAGGCAAGATCTATGCCTTCCAAGTACGAGCTAGAACAGCAGTGGGCTATGGTCCATACAGTGGAAAGATGTATTTTCAAACTCTAATGGCAGGTAAGTGTACTCAGATCTGCACATGCCTGTCTTTCACTAGTGTATGTCACTGATTGTATTAGCATATTCTCTGGGAGGACTGCTACCAGACATTACTACTCAACTTGTGTGTCTGTATATTGGAATTTGCATATATGGATTTGTTCTATCAAAGAAAGTTCATGGTGTCAGAGCATATTGTTTACATTCCCTTAGCCAATGCTACTTCCATATTCCCCTGCCCTACTCCTTGTTCTCATATACCTCCATGCTTCTGATCAGCAGGAAGCAGAGTGTGTCAGTAGAACTCTCTTTACAAGGGTATTAGAGTGCATAGCACTATATACTGCTCTAGTTTGGTCTCCAGCTGTCACAGCACAACTTACAGATGAATGCTCTGAAAGTCTTAAGGCAAGTAGTACACAGAACATATACACAGAACCTTACCATCTATCTAATAGTATCACCATCTATTCATGCAGAGACCTACATACTGCCTTGTGATGCCCTTTGGTCTGTATCAAATACACTCGTTTGTACTCATAAAGCTAAAGCAATAGGGGACAATAAGATCAAAGCCCAGGCTTAGAACTGGCTTACACTTAAATTGCTAGTCACATGTCAGTGGACAAGGAAAAGTGTTTTGAGATGGAGTACTAGCTTTTCAGAAATAGGAAGGAAAGCACTGGAGAAGCACAATTGCAGGGGCAGAGCAATAATCAAGACAAACATTTGCTAAATTACTAGGACTAGCCTGGAAGCAAAAGGTCTGATAGGGTTGGAATTATGGGTGACTCCTAGGTGACCAGATGGGAAACTCTAATTGTTCCTGTCTTCTGCATTTGTGTGTGTATGTGTGTGTCTTCCTTGCTAGGGGAGCGCTCGGAGATGGTGCAGGACCGACTGCCACTTATCGTGGGCTCAGCACTTGGTGGTCTAGCCTTCTTGGTAATTGCTGCCATTGCCATCCTTGCCATCATCTTCAAGAGGTGAATTCCTTGATTTTCTCATGTGCCAGTGCCTGCACCCTAGACAGTGGAACTTTCTTGCCGTGGCTTCATAATCCATTCCCATGGGAAACAGCCCAATCTACATTTATTCAGATGTCCTTGAGATGACGTTTTCTAATTAAGGAAAAATCCTGCCCCATTGCACCCCTGTCAGAAGCCTCTCCTTTGGTAAACCGCTCATGTACTTAGCTAAGATTTGTCTAGGTAGCACTAAGAACACAATGGAAGCTTTATAAAGCTGGTGATCAAAAGGTGTTTAAATGCATCACTGTCAAGAAGTGACTGCAAATTACATTGTAATCAAGCAAGTGAAGAATGAAATGATGTGATGAAGCATTGGTGGAGTAAATATTTAGATACATTAATTAAGAAGGTGCTGAGGAACTGCAAACTATTCTTTAACCAAGGACTGAGAGTCTGTAGTTCATTTGCTGAAGAATAAAAGCTGTACATTTTACATGGTTCCATGGAACACAGACTCATGAAATATGTGTTAAAGAAATCAAACACCACTTTCCATTTTGGAAAGAAAAGAAAAAAAAAAAAAGACAAGTCAATATAAAAATAGTCTGTCACAGTGGGAGAGCAGGGCAGAAGTTTTAAAAACAAAGAGAAGTAAAGGTGGCTAGCAGAGATACCTAGACGAACAAAAGTAAACAATGGCTGAGGAGGTGGAGGGGAAAGAAAAGAAACAGTCATCACCTACTTCATGAATTTATTGAAGTTTGAACTTAATCTCCCAGACTGTCCATAATGGATTTCTGTGTCTTGTCTACTCTGCCTCTGCGCAAGTGGAACATTTTAGATTTGTCTGTTGAACTAAAGAAAGGTATAAATACTTTAGAAAGTGACATCTAGTTTTAGTAATTTCTTTTTTTGTTCTCTTCATTTTTTTTTTCTTTTTTTTTTTTTTTTTGATATTAATTTGTTTTCTCCATTTGTGTGTATTTACTGTTAATATTTTTCATTCTGGAAAGGAGAAAATTACCAAATATTGTTATATTTGCACTGTTGCCTCCTTTTGTAGCTTTGAGCTGTTAAAATACAATTTCTTACAGCTGGGAATGTGATATTATGTGCACAACTCAATAAAGCATATATTTTCTAAAAAAGATGCAAATTAGTATTAGCAAATCTGTGTTGGGGGACAACATTAATAGGTTTCTGTAAATGTATATACATAAATAAGAAAAGTCATAAAAATAGTTTAATTTATACACAAAGGATTATGTAATAGTGATTCAGAAAAAGTAGATATATCAAATTTCTACTTAAAATTTGTCTTTGACAAGAAAAGGAAGTTTGATGATGTAGGAAATGAAGTCCATATGAAATGTCAGAAAAGACAGAATATATGTGGAAACAAATACAATAAATTAGTTTTGGTGCATATTGTCCAGCCAATACACAATGTGAAACACCTATTTTAGCTAATTGTTTTATTTTGTTTTTATGATACCAAACCATTAACATGTCAGGTGACCTATAAAAACCTGAATGTAGACCTGACAGAGTAGCACAGTTACAGCTTGTAGGTATGGGTCCCCAGTAAAGCCAATTTCTTTCAACAGCAGAAAGAACAGACTTTGAAGATAGAAATATCTGTGGTTTGGGAATTGTAGCAGAATTTTAAGAAATAAGCTCCACATGTGTGAATAATATATAGCTTCCTTATAGAATGATAGAATTAGATCTCTTAGTAAAGACAGATAACATTATCTTTCATGAAATTCTGACTTCAGTTGCTAACTGAATCAGATTGAAGATCTTGTGCTGAAATTATAAAGTATATGAATGGGCAAGAATTATTGTATACAGCAGGAATACTATAGGAAAACAGGGTTTGATTTACAATGAATTATGTATATCAATGGCATAATTATATCAATGGTATAATTAACATGATTTTAAAAATATTGTAAACTAGCATGAATTGTACATCTTCAGGGAGAAAAAAAGCTGCTTATAAATATTGTTGTGAACAAAGGAAGTGACTGAAAAATAGACAATGTTAAGAGCAGAAGAAGAATAAGGTGAAAGTTGGAAAACATCTAGATCATGTGGGAAAGAATGACTTGAATAACACATATTTAAAGGAATAACAAAATTTGAGAAGTGCCAGTGCTGAGAATCACGTATGATTACTGTAATTTAGATGCTTATTTGCAATAAATATTACAGCAATAAAGACTGTACCTATTCTGATCTGCTTGTGTATAGATCACAGAACAGATTTCTGTCCATCTGTTTTTGCGTGGTTGGTTTTGGGTACCATAATAAAAGAATAGTCAAAGTAAATGCTGTTAGGCGAGAAGGAAGATAAATGAAGAAGTAATCTTGTGGGATGGAATTTATATGCTTTATGCAGTTGTCATTTGAATACATGGTTCTTAGAATGTTTCTGAAGAACTTAAAGGACATCACAGGAAATAGTTTCTATTAGTATTGAAAAGAATAATTTGTAGTAATTAAATGAAATTAAAATACGAATTTAACCTGAATACCAAGAAGACTTCCAAGACAGTAACATTAAACTGCAATTTTCTTTTTCAGGATACTGCTGAATTCCACATCATTTGTCATGTCTAAAGTGTTACACGATAGTGTAAAAACTACCAGACAGAAAACAAGCTAGCACTGGTTATGAAGAGATGGGCGGGATCATAACACTTATATTATATTGCTGAATTCAAAGATTCTCTGAGTCTTGCACTGAGAAACTTCCCCTAACATCCTAAGAGAGACTTGCATGTGTTTTGACATTCCTTTCTTTTATGTCCTGCAGTAAAAGACGGGAGACTCCATATACAGACCGCCTGCAGCAGTATATCAGTACACGAGGTAAGTGTTCTTGAGCAACAGATGCCAAAGGCCTATCTCTTCAGGAGTCACTAACACCCATTTCTCTCAGGGTCTTATTCTGGTGATGTTTTGGGCTGTCTCCTCTACTGCAGGACTTGGAGTAAAATACTACATTGATCCTTCAACCTATGAGGATCCCAATGAAGCTATTCGAGAGTTTGCCAAGGAAATTGATGTGTCCTTCATCAAGATTGAGGAGGTCATTGGATCAGGTAGTGTGAGCATCTCCAGATTTTGAAGCACCTTCTTGCCTTCCTTGATACCTGACACATTACTGTCCTGAAGTGTACCCAACCATGACATGTCAAGTGTTTCAGGATAGCTAACATTAATTTTTGCAAAATTCATCTTAACCTGCTTAAACTCAGATGCTGGCTCCAAATCAAATTTAAAAACACCCTTCAAAGACTCATTTGAATTCCTCATTTTGAACCTTGAACCTGAACCTGACCAGACTGAATTCAGAGCCTTTATTGAGAACTTTACCTTGACCCAAATTGTCCTGGTAACTATATTTCCAAGCGGTGCTTGGAGCCTTCCATATTAGAATGTTTTAGTGCAATTGACTAAACATTTTGCTCTGTTTCCTTACTTGAGGTGTGTTTCTTCCCCCCCGACAGGAGAATTTGGAGAGGTGTGCTTTGGGCGCCTAAAACACCCAGGGAAACGTGAATGCACAGTAGCTATTAAAACATTGAAGTCAGGTTATACAGATGAGCAGCGGCGAGAGTTCCTGAGTGAGGCCAGCATCATGGGGCAATTTGAGCATCCCAACGTCATCCGTCTGGAGGGTGTGGTCACCAAGAGCCGACCAGTCATGATTGTTACAGAGTTCATGGATAATGGATCACTGGATTCCTTCCTCAGGGTACAACAACCAGAGTCCCCCACAACTGTTACCTCTTCACCTTGCGGTGTGCCATTCTTGATTCTGATAGTTTTGACTGCCCTTCCTCTTCCCCTATCACTACAAGTTCTCAATTGCCCTCTGCAGGTCCAATAGAAATAAAAGCAAATTACCAGGCTAAGTGGTTTTGTACCAAAATGATGAAAATATTCCAAATACTCACGCATCATATAAGATCTCTGCATTATTTTTGACCTTTCAAACTCATTGATATTAAACTGTTTATCTTTGTACATGGCCTTCTAGTTCGTATGTACATACTCCAAAATTTGTCTACTATTCAGGCTTAATTCCATGGAATGTTTTCAGGTGACTTCAAGTAAATAAACTCGTCATTATTCTTGGACTCAGAGTCTCCAGCATGTTATTTTTGTTTGTTTTTGTTTTAATAATGAAACAAAAATACAACATTTCTGTAGTATAGATGCTTCACTTCTTTTTTTATTGATTCAGATGGTAATTCAACCCAACTACTTTGGCAGGTACATTTTGAAGAGCACATGAACTCATTGTATAAAAAATAGAACTCATTGTAAAGATCTCAAAAAAGTAAGAACAGGTTTGCCTGCTCCCCTTTATTTAGCCATCTTAGTAGTTAATAAGAGACTAGATATAAGATGCTAAAGGATAATATGTCTACAATATGAGATCTGTCTTCAGAAGTAGATCACCAATGCCTGACTTTGAGATTCATTGCCTTAAGGCCATTTTCCTTCCTTGTTTGCTGTTCTTGAACCTTTAGAGTTTATCTGAAGATGTATGTTCTCTAACTTCATAAATCCACCTTATTAATGTGCTCTTTATTAGTCTTCCCTGTTGGTTTCATTTCCTGTGGTCATGAAAGCCTGTGTCTACCTCTTCACTTTCAGCAAAAGGAGGGACAGTTCAGTGTGTTACAGCTGGTGGGAATGCTACGAGGGATTGCATCTGGCATGCGCTACCTTTCAGACATGAACTATGTGCATCGTGACCTGGCAGCACGTAACATCTTGGTCAACAGTAACCTCGTGTGCAAGGTTTCAGACTTTGGTTTGTCCCGCTTTTTGGAGGATGATGCTTCAAATCCTACCTATACTGGAGCTCTGGTGAGTTCCTACTGTGGAGTGAGTTACTGCAGTGCTGTCGTCTATAAATTTGTTCTGTGTTCCTCCTTGATTTGGTGCACCCTATTTAGTCCATCTTGAGACCAGAGAGACCAGTAGGATGGAGCCTTCTACTTTGTGGGCTGTCTATTCCAAACCATCAGAGAACTGTAACTGAGTATCTGATCCACTCTGCCATGTGAAATAGAATCATAGAATGGCTTGGGTTGGAAGGGACCTCAAAGACAATCTAAATCCAAACCCTCTGCTATAGACAGGGATGCTACCCAGTAGATGTGGTTGGCCAAGGCCCCATCCAACCTGGCCTTGAACACCTCCAGGGATGGGGCATCCACTTCTCTTGGCAACCTGTTCCAGTGCTTCACTACCCTTACAGTGAAGAATTTATTCCTAAGGTCTAGTCTAAATCTGTCCTCTTTTATTTAGGATCATTTCCCCTTGTCCTATCATTATCTAATTGAGCAAAAACTCACTCTCCATCTTTTTATAAGACCCCTTTAAGTATTCACAGGTTGCAATGATGTCTCCCTGGAGTCTTCTCTTCTCCAGGCTGAACATCCACAGCTCTCTCAGACTTTCTTCACTGGAGAGGTGCTCCAATCCTCTGATCATCTTTGTAGCCCTCCTCTGGACTCGCTCTAACAGGTTCATGTCTTTCTTGTGCTGGGGGCCCCAGGCCTGGACACAGCACTCCAGGTGGGGCTTCACAAGGGCAGAGTAGAGGGAGACAATCACCTCCCTAAACTTGCTGGTCACACCTCTTTTGATGCAGCCCAGAATGCAGTTGGACTTCTGGGCTGCAAGCATGGAATATCAGTGCATTTCTTTATGGAATGATGGTGAATAGGACAAACTACATAAACTGGTTATCTTTTCCCTTTTATTGGCTTCTTACAGGAAATTAAAAGGACTGAAGGAGAGACTGAAACCTGTGCTACCACCTTTAAAGGAAAAAGGGGGGTGGTTTTTGTTGTATGGAAAAGATAACCAGTGTAAATATGTATGGGCTTACTACAAACCACCAAATTAACTTATTGCCTATGAAATTAAGGTGCCTGTTATACATACTACAAAAGTGGGGGGCAGATGGGGGAGAGTAACAGGTGGGTTGAAACTACCATTTAATATGCAGGGGATTAAGAAGAATTCAGTCAGTGAAAGGAGAGACATGTTTTAGATCTGTGTGTTTTGAAGAACTAACACTTCAGTCATTTCATTTGTCAGGTTATACCTGCAAGTCAGTAAGGTTGAGATAGAAAGAAAAAAGACTTAATGAAAACCTACTCAGTTTGTCTGTTGTTGGAGTTGCAGGTTTTGATTGTTTACATTATGAGTTATGGTTGTAGTGGACTCCCTCTTGAGGGGAAATGATGCACCCATCTGCAGACAGGATAGTCTTTTCAGAGAATTTTGTTGCCTTTCCAGCACTCAGGGAGGTCACTAGAGTACTGAAGAACTTAGTACAGCCTTCAGAGTATTACCCACTCCTGCTCTTTTGCTTATGTACCATCATATTGGTGGTGCATCAAGAAGTTTCAGGTCAATCAAAAGGGAAAGATTACTAAAAGGATTCAGGTGCTCAGGTAGTGTTTTTCTCTATCCTCCTAGTAAAGTGAAAGACACTGTAAGGAACAAGCAAGCTCAGGATATCAACATCTGTCTCCAACACTAGTGCCTTTGCTACAGTTCTGTTTTTTTTGTAACCATGGCAGATTCTCCAAGACACAATGTCTGCTGGGACCTGACAGGATCCATCTATCTAGATGGGAAAATGTTTATTTGCCTGTAAGCTAGCAGTACTGATTGAGGGGGCTTTAAATTGGATTGATGGGGGAAAGCTATACTGCCAGGAATGCTGTAGGCAAGTCATGGGAGCATTTATGCCTGTCCAGAGAGCACTGAGGGTTTGGGAGCCCATCTGAAATGCCTGTACAGCAATGCATGTAGAACAAAGAGAACTCTTTGAAAGAGAAATGGGAAACAAACAGGAGGAACTTGAAAATTCAGTCTGTTCCCAGATCTCTGATGTCATTGGTAATAGTGACACTTGGTGGAAGGAGTCCCCTTACTGGAGTACTGAGACAGAGGGCTATAATCTGTTTAGGAGAGATAGGCAGGGCAGATGAGATAGAGGAGTTGCAGTGTGTGTAAGGGAGAGGTCTGATAGTACAGCCCTTTCAGTTAGGAATGATGTGGTCGAAAGCCTCTGGGTAAGGGGCATGGACAATAAAGCAGATGTTATCATAGGTTTCTGTTGTAGTTCACCCAGTCAGGATGATAGTACTGATGAGTAATTTTATAGGCAATTAAAGAAATCTCTGGAACAGTAGGTCTTGTCTTTATGGACCTTGTCCAAATTTTTGATGAAATGAGGAAAATGGTCAGTAAAGTTGTTACCTTTGGTTTTAAGTGAGCAAATTTCAAACTGCTCAGGGAGTTATTTAGCAGGGTCTCCTAGGAATCTGCTTTTGAGGGCTTAGAGGTCCACATGAGATGGGTACTTCTTAAGATCCACCTTATAAAAGCACAGGAGCTGGCAATCCCACTGAGTTGTAAGTCAAGTAAGCAGGGCAGAAGACCTGCTTGACTGAACAAGGAACTTCTCTTGGAATTCAAGTAGAAAAAGAAAGTGTATGATCTCTCAAAGCAAGGTCAGGCCATATGGGAAGATTACAGAGCAGCAATTTACATTTGTGGGAAGAAAACATAAAAGAGAAAAACTCAACCAGAGTTGAAACTAGACAGATATTTCAGATAATAAAAAAGTCCTTTTTCAAGTATGTTAATAGCAAGAGGATGTCTAATGAAAATATTGGACTATTACTGGATGAAGTTAGTAACTTAACAAGCAAGGATCACAAAACAAGTGATGCACAAAGCGATCACTCACAACCCACTGACTGATGTCTAGCCAGACCTCGTGGAGCAGCGGTCTTCCCCCCACAGCCAAGTCCCCCCCTTTTTACTTTCCAGCATGATGTGCTGTGGTACAGAATAGCCTTTTGGCCAGATTGAGTCAGCTGTCCTGGTTCTGTCCCCTCCCAGCTTCTTGTGCACCTCCAGCCTCCTCGCTGGCAGGGCAGCATGAGAAACTGAAAAGTCCTTGACTGAGTGTAAGCACTGCTCAGCAACAACTAAACATCAGTGTGTGATCAACGTTATTCTCATTGTAAATCCAAAACATAGCACCATACCAACTACTAGGAAGAAAATTAACTCTATCCCAGCTGAAAACAGGACAACCATGACTGGGGAAGCAGCAACTTTCCATTTGTTAACACCAAAATTATAAGGAACCAGCTGTATCAGTTGAATGTTTCTAAGTCTATTGGGCCTGCTGGGATTCATCCTGGAGTACTTACACCTGCTTAGCAGATGTTATAGCAGGACCCTTCTCAATTATCTACCAAAAATGCTGGGAAGCTGGGGAGATCCTTGCTGCCTGGAAACTAGCCAACATTATCCCAATTTACAGGAAGGGCATGAAAGAAAACCCTGAAAATTACAGTGCTGTTAGTTTAATTTCAGTGCCTGGGAAAATTATGGAGAAAATTATCCTCCACTCCAATGAAAGACACTTAAAGAATAGGGCAATCATCAAGCCCAGCCAACACGGGTTCATGAAAGGAAAGTCCTTTCTTACTAATTTGATCTCCTTCTGTGATAAGATCACCTGCTCAGCAGATGAAGGGAAGGCAGCAGTTGTAGTTTTTCTGGATTTTAGTAAGGCTTTTGATACTGCCTTTCACAGTACCCTTCTGGACAAATTGTTCAATTGTGAGATGAACTAGTACATGGTATGTTGGGTGAAGAACTGGCTTAACAGTAGGGCTCAAATGTCTGCAGTGAAAGGAATTATATCTGGCTGGCAGCCAGTCACTAGAACTGTTCCCCAAGGCTCAATCTTGAGTCCAGTTATGTTCAGTATTTTTATCAGTGTTCTCAATGCCGGAGCTGAATGCATCCTTATTAAAACTGCTGGCAGTGTTAAACCTGGAAGCGCTGCAGACTCTCTTGAGTGACAAGAAGCTTTGCAGAGGGATCTAGATAGACTGGAACATTGGACCATCACAATACTATGAGAAGATGCTATAAAAATGCTATAAGACGGGAGATTCTTGTAAAATTGACAAGAACAAATGCCAGATTCTGCACTTGGGACTGAGTAATGCCAGACATAAGCACAGACTGGGAGATGAGTGGCTGGAGAGAAGCCCTGAAGAAGGGGATGTGGGGGTGCTGGTTGACAGTTGGCTCACTATGAGCCAGCAGTATACCCTGGCAGCCAAGAGGGCAAACTGTATTCTGGGTTGCATTACATACAACGTAGCCAGACAGTCAAAAGATGTGATATCCTCTAATTATTATGTGAGGGCCACAAAGATGGTCAAGGGGCTGAAGCACCTCTCCTACAAAGAAAGGCTGAGAGAGCTGGGGCTGTTCAGCCTACAGAAAAGAGAAGGCTTTGGGGTGACCTCATTGCAACCTTTTAGTACTTGAAGGGGGCTTATTAAAGAGATGGAGAGCAACTATTTGCTCAATCGGATATTGACAGGACAAGGGGTAAAAGCTTTAAACTAAAAGAAGGGAGATTTAGATTAGAGGTTAGGAGGAAATTCTTCACTCAGAGGGTGATGAGGCACTGGAACAAGTTGCCAAGAGAAGTTGTGGACGCCCCATCCCTGGAGGTGTCAAGGCCAGGCTGAATGAGGCCTTGGCCAACCAGATCTAGTGAGTGGCATCCCTGCCTATGGCAGGGGGGTTGGAACTAGATGGTTCTTGAGGTCCCTTCCAACCCAAGCCATTCTATGATTCTGTGGTATGATTATCTCACCACATACTGCATTGGTCCGGCCTCACTTGGAATATTGTATGCAGTTCTGGGTTCCACAATTTTAAAAGAATGTTAAGATACTTGAATGGATCCAGAGGATGGCAACAAAACTGATCAAAGCTCTGGAAGGCATGTCCTATGAAGAGTGGCTGAGGACATTTGGTTTGTCTAGTTTGGAGAAAAGAAGGCTAAGAGGTGACCTCATTGCTTTTTACAACTTCCTGAGGAGGGGTGGAAGGGAAGTGCTCATCGTTGCTTCTAGTGACAAGACGTGTGGCAATGGCTCAAAGCTCTGTCAGGAGAGGTTCGGACTAGACATTAGTAAAAACTTCTTTACCTATAGAGTCGTTAGACACTGGAACAGAATTCCTAAGAAGGTGTTTGATGCACCATGACTGTCAGTGTTCAAGAGGCATTTGGATAATGCTCTTAGTGATACACTGTAACTTTGGAGTAGCCCTGAAATAGTCTGATACTTGGACTTGATCTTTGTAGGTTCCTTCCAGCTGAACTGTTCAATTCTATTCTGTTCTATTTTATTTTACATGGTTTTAGATTTCCAAATCATTGAGACTTTCAGGAGGATTTGACTATCTGCCACTTCTCTAACGCTGCTAAGAAGAGCTATAAGAGTCAAATTCCATTACGCTAAGGATTTGTAGTTGTCAGGGGGCATGGTTCTGTTGTTTTGGTTAGTTGGTTGGTTGTGTGTTTTTTTTGTCGTTGTTGTTTTATTTATTTTTTTTTTGTTTTTCATCTTCATGTGTAGGTAGAACAAGGTAGAAACCTTTGGCATAGTTTAAATTTAAACTATCAATTTCTACAAGGCAACATTACTGAATTGGCACATCGTTTCAGAGTTGTGTCATGCTACTGGCCTCTGACCAGGCCAGTGATGTCATTTTCCCTGGTAGTTCTTATCTCACTAACATTCTGGTTACTCCCTGTCTGCTTTCTAGGGCTGCAAAATTCCCATCCGTTGGACTGCCCCTGAAGCTGTCCAGTATCGCAAGTTCACCTCCTCCAGTGATGTCTGGAGCTATGGCATTGTCATGTGGGAAGTGATGTCCTATGGTGAGAGACCTTACTGGGATATGTCCAATCAGGATGTAAGTTTGGGAAATGGTGGGAATGTGCATCTACCTTTCTGCTCTGTTTCAATTTGAGTAAAAAAAAGTCATACACTGCCAAGTGACTGAAGCTTGTTTGTCTTTTATTTTCCCAACTGTGATAAAACTTAGTTCTTCTTTTCCTGCAGGTAATTAATGCTATTGACCAGGACTATCGCCTGCCACCACCTCCGGACTGCCCAACTGTTTTGCACCTGCTGATGCTTGACTGCTGGCAGAAGGAGCGGGTCCAGAGACCCAAATTTGAACAAATAGTTAGTGCTCTAGATAAAATGATCCGCAAGCCATCTGCTCTCAAAGCCACCGGAACCGGGAGCAGCAGGTGAGATGATGATTTAGTGTAAAATAATACATGTCTCTGGATAGGCATCATACGGAAAGGAAGGTAGTGAATCAGACATTTTTCCAATCCTTTCTTCTGAGGCTGAGATCAATTAAGAAAGGAAAATTTGCAGGGGATGGTTGGAAGAACTGTATATCTTGATACACTTAGTGAGTGATGAGGATGAATTAGGCGTTGTAAGTGCTGAATGTGAAGAGAGAGAAAGATCTTGATATGGTGAGGGAGCTTTGGGGATGGAGAGGATGAATGATTTCACAAAACTCTGTGATTGCAAGAGGTGATGAAGGATGAGAAGACCTTAGATTGTGGAGAAACGAAATTCTCTAGCTAAAACTAATGAAAATTGCAGCTTGCATCCCACATTTTCCCATCTGCATTTTGCAGCCTGATGGAGGCAGGAGGTCAGCAAAGGAGAAGTCTTGGGGTAGAGGTGTAAATGGAGCCACAATTATATAGCTGTTGGACTGATGATGGAATTAATCCTGGTGGCCTGGAGGACTTCTGCCATGGTTATAAAACTTGGCCCACTGCAACACACTACATCCAAGGGCAAGGAGAAGTGTGTGGTAATGCCCAGTTTACTAGAAGCAGCACAGAAAGCGAGTTATGAGTTGCTTTGGGGCAGATTCAGATGCCAAGAAAAGTAGAAAATGCTAGTGATTTATCTGGCTTTCTACTGCTCTGTTACACCTGGTTTGTATTGGAGCCCAAATGACACCCTGTCTCCTACGTTACCTGCAGAGCCAAAGAGCACGTTCTGGAGAGGGGTAGCTAGTCACAGAGATAAAGGTACAGGGTCTCATCTTTGTGCCTTGGAAACCTCCTCACTGCAGCTCTTAACCCAGATGACAGGTCTAGACCCAGGAAGTGTGGAAAGATCTGGTGCAAGAAGTGTTCATGCCAGAGAGAGTATAAAATGGGAAGGAAAGATCAATTGCTTAAGTTGGATGGATTGTTTTTAGACAGAATAGGGAAGACAGATAATCTAGAAACATTCCGCCATCAAGGTGGGACTTTAGGAATCAGGTCATGAAGAACAAATATAATAATTTTGCTCCACTGTATGGTATCCCTCTCATAACTCTGACCTTACAAGTGTTGTCAACTGATGTTGGTAACTGGGGTTTTTAGAATCTGCCTCTTTTGCAGACCATCTCAGCCTCTCCTGAGCAACTCCCCTCCAGATTTCCTTTCACTCAGCAATGCCCATGAGTGGTTGGATGCCATCAAGATGGGTCGTTACAAGGAAAATTTTGACCAGGCTGGTCTGATTACATTCGATGTCATATCACGCATGACTCTGGAGTAAGTATAGAGGCAGAAAGAAGGAGATACTATGCGGAAAGTGAGAGGTATGGAATAAGGGCTATCTGAAAATATATATGCGTAATAAAGGGAGAGAGACTACAGAGAAAAGTAGCTACTCTTTCTTGCATTTTATTAGGGCCCCTGGATGCCCTCCATACCACTGTATATGTGCAATCTGTTTCTATTAGCATTAGAACTTGTCCCATGTAGACTACAAAACATATTGTCACTGTTATAGAGAGACTGTAACATCAGAATGTTCATGAGAGCTGACATAGGCAATAAGCACTTACAGGGGATTTGTAGAAGTAGCCATGCCCCTGCTAGGTTGAAGTGTTATGCAGAAGACAGGATCCATGAGAAAGCTTCTTTTTGTATCATAACCTTCAGAGTTATGCCCACACCCCTTCTACCCACACACATTTTCCAAGCAGAAGCAGAAGTCTTGTTAAGTGCTTCTCAGACAATGGCGAAATCCACATATATTGATATGTAGTTACAGGGAAAGGGACTGGGAATGTGCAGAGTAACAAGCTTGTTTTAACACTTTTTGCACCCTCTATTCTCTTGCAGAGATATCCAGCATATTGGAATCACCCTGGTTGGTCACCAGAAAAAGATACTTAACAGCATTCAGCTCATGCGAGTCCATTTGAATCAGCTTGAACGAGTTGAAGTATGATGTTTAAACCATCCTTACTCCATGGGTCTCAAATTCTGGAAGGGTTCTAAGAGAATTCAGAGGAATTTTCACAGTAAGAAAAAGAGATGGCGAGATGCTCCTTGAAGACTTAATGCACCCAGAGAGTGGACATTACGTGTCCCATTTCATCAACAAAAACAGAATCTTGCCATGATTTGAAAGCAGAGCTAAATAACTGGTGGCATTTAAATGTGGCTGACATCATATGTTAGGAGTAGATTGGGGGAGGGAACGTTATAATAACGTAGTGGGGAGCTGGAATAATAGTTTGGACAGATCACAAGCACCTGTTAGCTCTTCTCTGCTAACTAAAGGTATCAGATAACTTTACAAAGCCATTAGCAGGCTTTATCTGTGGCTGGGAGTCCAGCAAGGCTGCAAAGACATAGTAAGAGGTTACAAACAGTACCGTTTTTCCAAAAGAATGTCATCTTGATGTGAGAGAGGGCATCACTTGTGATGCCAGATTTATGGGAAAATCAATTCCACTTAGTGCACAACATGTAATAAGCAATGAGACCTGGTAATTTTTACAGAGGTTGAGAGTGAAGGGCTCAAAATTCTATGCCATTTCATGTGCAGTTCTTGGGTCTATTCCATGATCCAGGAGGGAAATTTACTAATCCACAGTGAGTCCTCGATGCTATGCAGCTTTATTTATGGCACTGCAATGGAATCAGACAGTAAGGATTCCTATAATCCATACTGCTGGATCTGCAAGTGGAGAGGGAAACAAGTAGGTTCTGATTCTCGCCAAACCATTCCTGAGAGAAAAGGTGTAAATTGCAATATTCTGATATCCTGAGCACTGGAATTTGAGCTTCAGTGCTTTTTGACCTCCTTACAAACATTGACGAGAATGAGAGAAAGAAATCAAAAGTCCTTTGTTGTTGAAAAATGCTTGCTCCCTTCCTCATCCTCACCAGCTACAAAAGTTGGCACAGATATTGGTTGAAATTTTTTTTTCTGAAGAAAATGTGGACCTGCAGTAGTCAACTCCAAATAGACAATTGGATCAAGGGATATGAAACTCTTTCACAAGTTCTTTTCAGGAGTCAGCATGGAATGGTACTAGTCCCAGCAGTAAGTTCAGTCCCTAAAACAGGAATTTGAATTTTCTCAGGATCAACCATGCTGTCTGACTGGTAGTGCATGAGAATGATCAGAAGAGATGGGTTCTCTCCATTCAGGTAGACTAGTACCTGCTTAAGGAAAGCAGGTACTAAGGAAAGCCTTCAGACAGGGGCTAAGTGTCAGGGTTTAGGACTCTGTCCTGTGTCTGTCCCTATACAGGAGTGTGAAAGCTGAGCTTGAGAGTAAAACTCGTAAACTAAACACTTGTCCACTTCACCAATGCATAGGAAAGGAAATGGAAATGGCATTGTTAAGCAAGACCCCAATGAAGACATTGCATAAAAAGATGCCTTCTTTGTGTCTAGAGAGGGAATTGCCCTAGCTATTCTGATCTGTGCGTGTCTGTTGGTTCACTGTGAACTAGTCATCAACTTAGTATATTTTTCTAGCTGTCAAGGTTAGAGTAGCACAACTTCTGCAGGACTAACTCCTGTATGGTTTTAAGAATTCCCCCAGACACACAAGTTATTGCCCAGATTTCTCCATATGATATTTATAATACGGAGTGCATAAGAAGACTGAGTAACTGGTAGCAATGCCTAGACCTTCATGAGGGCATTAGGCTTTTGTGAGGACTCAGAGAGTTACACATAAAGGAGGTGATAATATGTTGCAAAGCCCAATAGCATTTCTGCTTGACCACCACCTTTTTCCAATCTGGAAACAGAAAGCAACTTCACTTCAGTGCAAGCTGTTTCATAGTTATTCCTGATGAGGTTCCTTGCATTTGCCTTTGTGTTCTCCATTGCTTGACAGTCTTACAGTAGATACAATCAGCACCAGTATGTCAGTTAATGTATTGTCCTGTCAAAGAGGGTATCAGGCAAGCTATTTCCCACCTGTTCTGCTGTGGTAAAGGAATTCTCAGCCAGGAGCTATATATCTGTGTGTTCCTATCTCACTAAGCCATGGCTTTTTTATGTCGTAAGTGGGCTCTGCTCACCTCTTGATATTGAGGAAAGGCTCCATGACAGTGTGACTTCCACAGTGTTTGGCACCCAAGTATCCTCAGTGTATGTGCATTATGATATGGCATCCACACTCCATTTTTGTTTTGTTTATTTGATTTTTGAAATTCAAGGGTGTAGTGCTTATTTTGACAGCACTATACTTGGGCTAGCTGAGGGAGCACAGGCTGCTTAATACTACTGAAGGAGAGCGAAAAGAGGCTGTCCCTTAGTACAAATGTTCAGCAGATGAGATGATCTAGAAAGAAAGAAGATGCTGTAGCTTCCTTGGTCCCAGAAAATTCACATGTTGTTAAGCTCAGTGAAACCTCTGGATATGGTGGGAAGTGTGGAACAACACCAGGGAATTTACCTATTTATTTGCCTTTAATAAGCAAACAAAGGTGGGGCCATCCCTCCTGCTGCATCTTCTTTGTTCAGGTATTTCAGCCAATTAATCTAAGTTGGGGCTAGTATAAATGAATGCATCCAGCTTCCAGCCAGCCAGCCTTTGGCATGCTTTCTCAGCAGTCACTACACAGCTTTTATGCATACAGGTGCAACTGAGATGGTGCAACAAAACCAGTTCTTTCTCTTCACTGAAACCAGCTGATACTGAAGGCAATGAGCTGTTCAAATCTATGTCATGCTTGCAACTATACATGACTATCAAGCAGCCTAAGGATTTTAGATTGCATGCAAATTTGAATCTCTGGATGTTAAAATGAAGCACAGGTAAACAAACCTCATGTCCTACTAAAGAACTACAGTCTAATCCTTCAATACTTCACTTTTCAACTCTGTATGGAAGAAATAATGACACTCCTGTGTCATTTTCACTCAGAATTTACTTTTTTTTTTTTTTTTTTTTGACGACGACATTCAGCATCTTTATGCTCTTTGTATGGAGCTGTTTCACTTCCGGGCTTTTCCTTCCTGCTGCCGGGAGCTGTGAAATCACTGTGTGTCCACCTTTACAGCCTGTTGTTTTGTAGTCTGTTCAGAGAGGAATTGCTCCCCCTGCTGTTCTGCTTCCTGAAACACGGAAGAAGGCTTAGCAGCCCTTAAACAGTCTTGTCCCCTACCTCCCTTTTCTGGGTGATGAAAACAGAAAACTCTTCCTGAAATATCCGCAGTTGAAACATTCAGATTCGTGATGACATATCAAGATTTCTTTCTAGTTTCTGCCGTGACCTTTGTTCCTTGAACAATGTGGTCTTTTGGTCAACTGCTGTAAGAGCAGGTCCCAAATACGAGTACAATGGAGTGGCATCTTGACATTTATGTCTCAAGTAATTAATTGAGTTTGGACTGTTATTTATGTCTCATACACAACTAAGTGTGCTTACCTAACAAGGATAAAGCTGTTTGCTTCCAAAAACTTGGATTTTTTCTAGTTTGCAGTGGCACTAGAAATTATTGCTGGCTAAAACTAGATTTTTAGTTATAACCAAGCAACTCTTTCTCACTGTGTTTTGGAAACTTAAAGAAACCTATTACTGGCCATACATTTGGGGCTCTGTAAGTGAACAGAAGATTAAAAAATAAGAAAAGCAGTTTTATTCAGAGAAATCAGATATTTTGACAGATATGAATGAAAAGGCACTACCTAAAATAAGCTATTTTAAAATAGATCTGCTAGTGCCTGTTAAAAAAAAAAAAAAAAAAAAAAAAAAAAAAAAAAAAAGACAATATTTGTAATATATCCTGATGTCTCTACTATAAGCTAAGTTGTAAAACTGTTACTGCTATAACCTGCCGTCCCTGCAGATTCATAACAAGAAAGAACAATAATAATGATGATTATGATAAACAAATGTGTTTTTTTCCCAGTGAAGAAAGCTACAGTAGAAATAACAGCAGTCGAACAGCTGAGAACCATTTTTTTTTTTTTACTTATTAAATATTTTTGCAAACTGAAATATCTGTCAATCAAATCTGTCAGTTAGCAAAATAAATGCCAGTGTAGGGACATAGGATCATGTGAACAGCTGTTTAACTGCATGCACTCAGAACTTAGTTGGAATGGAATATTTATTGTTAGATTGATAGACAGATTGATTTTTTCAAATTTAGGATGCTTTTTAGATCTCTCTGGAAAATAGTACTAGTTTGTTAAGATAAGGCTGAGGATATTAGGTTGAGTAGCTTCCTACAAATATTTATCTAAAAATCAATGAAAAGTTTATGACACAGTTCTTATCCGGACACAGGCAGTGCAGCACAATTTGCAAGCTGAACTGAAAGTTCAGTTTTCAGTACCACAGACTTAGGTGTGGTCCCTTTTCTTATGCTTGAGAGATGATGCCTTCCCTTCAGAAAGTATGCAGGTATGCTTTTGCTATGCCTTTTGTATGATAGTAATAATATCCACCCTTAATCTTTGTTTGATAAGGTCTAACAATGTGAGATTTCCATACCACCTGGTTATCATCTTGATACTTACGTGGGACACATTATTTAAAGGAATATAATTCAGGAGTGGGTGTGAATGGAAAAGAACTGGATGATATTCAAGATTAAGCATGAAGAGGCACTTTCTAACAAGGAAGGTTTATGGAGCTGTGACTATACAAAGACATTTACTTAGGACCCCTTTAAGTTGTGTTCCTTGCATCATCATGACCTGTAGATAAAAATAAGCTACTCAGGGCATGGGAGTGGGAACACGATTTTTAATGTTCTGATTCAGTCTTTTTCCTGGTTCTTGTTCAGCCTAAGATTTCAGAACTCCACACCAGATCCCAATAATCCAATCCTGCATTATGTTGTTTCTTTCACTGGGTCTCACTTTTTAGAACAGGGTAGTCCTTCCTGATAGGTGTACACACATGAATTTACTGTGATTAGTTGTCTAATCTAACAGAATTTATCTGAGGTATACATCTGTTCTCTAGACAATAGCTCTGACCACAGATTCCAGAGTGAGGACAGAAGCATCATGGAGGCTTCCTCTCCAGCATTACAGCAGTGGCAACAAACTATTAAATAAATAAATAAATAAATAAATGAGTAAATGTTTACAGGCATTGAGGGATGCAGAAGCAGAAGAAATAGGTGAGTATTTCCATAGCTGCTATAAGACCAATGTAGGAAAAATAAAATCCACCTGTTCTAATTACCTTAGAAGTCAAAAAACATCTAAATGTACTTCTCATACCATTGCTCATAAATACTCAGTTCTTCCCTCTGCCAGAAAATCCACAACTCTTATCAACCAAATGTGCCTCACGTGTCAATCGGACCCCAATTCTACTCCTGCCAGGACTAGAAGCAGTCTGTCTTTTCCAACACACTCTTCAAATTTCAAAATTATGTTACTGAAAAGTATTCTCACCTGTGCTTTCTAAAGTTCATCCTGCTTATGACCATACTCCATTGGATGCCACCCATCATGGCAACGAGCAAGCTGAGTATAAGGAGAGTGACAATAACAGCAAAGGCTAAATAACTGATGCCACAAATGAAGGGTAGGTCCATTTCATAGCTGGCAGGTCCGTCAATGTTGCTGAGGAAAAGCTCAAAGGTACTGAAAAATGCCATGGGATAGTTGTAGAAGTGGCCCTCATCAGGATCCTGGGTCTTGCAGATGATGTAAAAAGCTAACAGAGAAGAAAGAAGAGGAAGAACTGGGGGAAGAAAGTGGGGACGGAGGGGGAAGAGAAGTATTATCAAGGCCTCACCAGCATAATCTGGCCGTCTTTGTAAACTACAGCATCAGATATTAGCCCAAACAGTAAGACCAGTCAGTCTTGTCTCCTATGTATGTGTCCTGTTTTCAGCTAGGACAGCTTTCTTCCTAGTAGTTGGTATGGTGCTATGTTTTGGATTTACAATGAGAATAATGTTGATCACACACTGATGTTGAGTTGTTGCTGAGCAGTGCTTACACTCAGTCAAGGACTTCTCGGTTTCTCATGCTGCCCTGCCAGCGAGGAGGCTGGGGTGCACAAGAAGCTGGGAGGGGACAGAACCAGGACAGCTAACCCAATCTGGCCAAAGGACTATTCTGTACCATATGACATCATGCTGAAAAATAAAAAGGGAGGGACTTGGCAATGGAGGAAGACCACTGCTCCTCAATGTCTGGCTGGACATCAGTCAGCAGGTGGTGAGCAATTACATTGTGCATCACTTGTTTTGTAAATTCTTTATTATTATTATTATACCTTCCTTTGCTATTAAACTGTCTATCAACCCCTGAGTTTTACCTTTTTTTTTTATTTATTTCTCTCCCCCATCTGACTGTGGAGGAGTGAGTGAATGGCTGTGAGGTGCTTAGCTTCCTGCTGGGTTAAACCTAAACAGTCCTTCTGGCACCTAACTTGTGGCAAGAAGGGTTATGATAATGACAGATCTGATCAGAGTGTATTAAAACAAAAATGTCATCAGTGTTATATAAATTAAATAGTTGCTGGTCACAATATAGGTTTGTAGGTGTTTTTTTTTTTTTTTTGAGTTGTGCTTTTTCTCAGAGCTGTGTTATGTAATCCCTTACTTTCTCTCTATGCTCCCTGTCATGCTGTTGATCATCTCTGGGGACTGGTTTAAGGTTATAATTTTGCTGTACTGTGTAACACCAGCTTATGATATGATAAAATTACAAGTCTTTAGACTAATCTGATTACAATAGCTCTTGAGAATATTGAATATCCTTGGGGTGTTCAAGCCAGCATGGTCCTATTGTTATGTCTCCTGAATATGTTTCAGATTTTGTTTAAGGTTAAAATACTATTTAAGAATGCCACCCAGAGATCTGCCCTGAGGCAGGATAGTTAGGAGTGGCAGGGAGTGTGGGAAGCTGTGGGCAGGCTCCTAGAACAGTGGACACTTACAGTGCTTTGAAACATCACCCCTGAACAATGCAGAATCCTGAAAAACTAGTAAAATATTTGTAAAAAACTATGCTGTCACCCTGGTAGTTCCAGAAAGACACAAATCACTGCAACATGCTTGGGCCTGGCCCATGCCCTACTAAGCCCTGTTCAACAGTATTCAGCATCCTCAAGGGGAAGAGAAGTTCTCTAAATCTTATGACATAACAACAGGCAAAGCACCTACCCCAACCTTCGTGACAGGTACTGCAGCTGAACCAGAGAACCAACTTGTGCTGATATTACTGACCCCTATATTCAGGAAGAAACAATAGATGCGAATCAACTTATTTAGAAAGGGAAGAAACTTCTACTAATGGAAAGGAGGAAGGAGTTGACAAGGCAGGCTATTCTGAAGCAGGGCCATCACAAGAACAAAAGAGGCAGAACTAATAAATGAGGTAGTAACCACCTGATCCCTATCCCCATGAGCTGTAAAGATATGTGAAAAGATTTAATCTGTCATTCAGACAAGCACTTTGTCACCTGGCTGCTCTGATGCTGGGATAATGGGGCCAGTAGTCTGGAACTGGAGTTCAAAGAAGCCAAGTGTCTGGGAACCCTTTCTAGGGAAATGGGCACAAGCCCTGAGTCACTGGAAGTGACTCCTGTCAGGTGTGAAGGAAAGATACCCCTTCAAGGAAGATGTTATATGTTTCAGGCAACTAAAGTTCCATAAAGAGAGGTATCCAGTACTTGAGGGAATTAGCCATGCTGAAGGTGATTTATGGTGACCTGGACAACAACCTGTTATCCAAAGATTCAGATGAAGTCAAGTGCAGGTGACCCATGTGGCAGAAGTTTGTACAGAGCACACCATTGCTGTATGCCAATTCATTAGCAGTTGGATGGCCAACTCCAGCAACATGAAGAAAGTCTCTCTCTCCCTGCAGGCCTGCGTCTAACTGAGGAGAAATTTTCCCAAAAGGTTCAGCAACTCACAGAGAATGTTTTCCTTCCCAACTGTATGAACCACTATATCAGCTATTAGGAGCAAACATTCCTCTGCTCAAGAGAGTACTGGATGCACCGGTACATTGACTGCACCAGGGGTGAAAACACAGTCCTATCATTTGCAATTGACTGTTACAGACTGCAATGGAACAGAATGAAGTTCCTGAACAATTGTAATACTTTGACAATATGTGTGGGGCAACACAGCAAAAGAAGCTTTTGAGAAAGGGAAGGAAATTGTCAAAATCCTTCTGAAAAATATCTTGCCATAAAACAAAGTAACAAAGGACCTGCACAGGAGATCCTGTTTTTAGGAATAAAATGGCTGGCAAAAGCTGGTCACAATCAAGATTTTTTTTCTTTTGGAGTTATTTGCTTGTTCTCAGAGCTGTGTTATGTAATATCTTACTTTCTTTTTTCTTTATCACATCCAGTGGGATCTAATGACATGGCATTGAATGGGTATATCACATCCCTTATCACAAACCAGCCTCTTGGAAAATCAAATAATATGACTACACTGAGAGCAACAAGTGCTAGGACATTTAAACATTGGGATACACATTTAGCAAAAGTCACCTGGTTAGTCAACGCTAGGGGATCCGCCAATTGAGCTGCCCCTGCTCATTCAAAACCCTTACAGACTGTACAAGGGTATGAAGTCCCTGGACTGCACACAAAAAATGTGATGGGGAAGACAGTTTGGGTTGTTTCTTCTGCAGGCAAAAGCAAACTCATCCTTGGGACTGCTTTTGCTCAGGGACCTGGGTGCACTTGGTAGGTTAATGCAGAAGGATGGGGAATTCTGATTTACCTTGAGGTACACTTCAGGGGGATTTGATTTTGGGCGAGAATAGCCAATGACTTGATTTTTATGATGTTAATTGCTGTATAATGCTGCATATCATCACTACTATCATGGCTATATGACATATCAACAATATTAAAGTAAGAATCACCTAGATTAATGAAGAATGAACTTAGATGGAACTAGGCAAAGTGTAGCAGTGATAGAACCAGACAAGTGCAGCAGTGATGGAACCAGACTTGAATTCAGCAGCAACAATCCAACACCACACACTATCTCTCCTGCCCTGAAGGACTTTTATGGCAGATGGAACCCAAAGTCATGGACTAAATGAACTCATTGGACATTTTAGAGCACTGGACCATAGACAAAGGGAATGATGTCTGTGTATATACATCAAAAGACAGGAAAGGTGGTGGTGATTAATTTGGATGTACTGGAAAGTGTGGGACCTGAGCATGATGTGGATGGCATAGAAAAGAGAGTGAATATTCTGGTTTTGGCTGGGATAGAGTTAATTTTCTTCTGAGTAGTTGGTATGGTGCTATATTTTGGATTTACAGTGAGAATAATGTTGATAACACAATGATGTTTTAGTTGACCCAATCTGGCCAAAGGGATATTCAGTACCACATGACATCATGTTGAACAATAAAAATGGAGGAGTTGGCCAGGGGACTGCCACTGCCTGGGGACAAGCTGGCATCAGTCAGCAAGTGGTGAGCAATTGTATTGTGCATCACTAGCTTTGTATATTCTTTATTATTGTTGTTGTTGTTGTTATTTTTCCCTTCCTTTTCTGTCCTGTCTCAACCCATGAGTTTTATTTACTTTTTTTTTCTTTTTTTTTTTTTTCCTGATTCTCTCCCCCATCCCACTGTGGGGGAGTGAGTGAATGGCTGTGTGGTGCTTAGCTGCCTCCCATGTCAAATGACAGCAGTATGCCTATGTTTAAGTTTATTTACTTGTAACTACCTCAGTAAGCCCTTCTTAGGATCTTTGGTGCTCCTGAGTTCAAAATTCTATTATGTTTGTTTTTGATGGGCCAATCTTCTGTTGTTACTTCCTGATCTATCCAAACAGGTTGGAACAAAATAAATTTAATGGCTACATCATCCAGAGGTTTTATTGAAAGACAACCACAATGCCTGGCTTTGCTGTATTTGTTCATACATTTTATGAAATTCTAGGGAACACATCAATAACACAGTAAATCCATATTGTCTCTGAAGAAGAATGAGAAGAATGTAGATTCTCTCTTACTATGGGGTACAGTACTTTTTCAGAAGTTGAATCAAATTCCAGCAGTCCTCTGCTCTTCCTCTGAATTCGTACCCTGAATTTAGGTCCACTAGATAATCTTTCCTTTTATGGAACCAAGTCAAAATAACTATGTGGGCAGCTATATTAGGTCACTTATAAATTCTTGGACTGGGTGAGCAGGAAAGGACAGAAAAATTAGAAGGAAAGAAAAGGAAAAATGTGGAGGATAGAAAGGTGATAAAAAAAAATAAAAGAGAAAGAACAAATTATTTGTGCACAGTCATACGCATGTATGCTGTACAGTTTCATCTATGTGTTCGAACTTGACTTACACATATATTGGAGAACGAAATACTGCCTTTCCAGACATATATTCCACATAATTCTGTTGATGAATATTTAAAATATGCTACCTCTTGGAAAATTACTTTAGCCTTTAATATCTTCTAGCTTGTTTGTAGCACCTTGTTAGCTGACATATGCAAGGATCATGCCTGCCATGAGCTAGCAGAACTGAATGAGATCTCCAAGTATCATCTGCATGTTAGACAAAGTACTAGCAATAGGACAAGGCATTTCACAAAGAATCATGAGCACCTTGTGCAGAACAAGTAACACTGTCAGATCTCCTAGTCAGATCTCCTTCACTCCTCAGGACATTACATTTTACCCTTTTACCCACTGTTGAGTTTAATTTATACTTGACTGAAGGATTATTTGCTAGAAAGGCATCTAATCCTGATTAATTCAGGAATAATAATTCTACCAGATACCTTGACTTGATTTTCCCATGGCTACACAGTTTTATTATTACGGTAATCTTTAACTGCAATTTGCCTTGCACTGTTTGTGTGCTACCAAATTAGAATAAAGAACTACTTGTAATATGGTATTTCTGTGTTTCTTGCCATTATCAGGTCCCATCTTCCTTTTCTATACTCTAAAAAATTGAAATACTTAGATGGCTCCTTGTCACACAGATCATTTGGCCCACATACTATCATTAAGGTTCAATTCTTTGACGTATTTTTTGGATATTGTTTTTAATTGAATATCAAGACCAGACACCATTGGTCTCACTAATACCATACATGGAAAGAAAATTAGCCTCTTACACTGATTCTATTCCCTTTTTATCCATCCACAGACCACAGTAAGGCTTTTACAATCGATTTCCTTGGCCACTAGGAAACCTTGTGAGGTCAATGCTTTTCAGAAAATCCATTATAGGTAGAAAGAATATGCACTATTTTTTTTTTCCAGCTGTCAAGGAGTGGCATTAGATTATTTTACAATGCTTGTCTGTCTTTAATCAGTATTATCAATCTATTCTTCAAAATAACAGACCATAGTCAATAAGTCATGTTTGAACCACATAGGTTCAAAGCTCTCCATTTTATGAGAGCTTTGGTATCCACATCTCAAACTATATACAAGAACCACCTGAATTAAATAAAATTTAGCAGTGTCAGCCACATCTTCATAAGGCACAACTTTTTGTAATTGTTCTGGACCTCCTTGTTAGAAGAATCTGGCAACAAGCTATTCCTGAGCATTAAGCATTGCACTGTCCCAGGTGCAGAACCCCTCCAGAGAGACAACGGCATCTCCCAGTTTAGTATCATCAGTGAATTTTCTAAGGATGCATTCAACTCCTGCATCCAAGTTGTTGATAAATGTACTTTAGAACTAACGCTAGAATTGATCCCCGAAGAACACCATGGGTGACTGGCCACCAGCCAGATGCAGCCACATTCACTACAATCCTCTGAGCTCTTCTGTTCAGCCAGTTGACTACGAGCCTAACATAAAACCTGTTCATCTCATAGTTGGACCATTTGTCCAGAAGGATGCTGTGAGGGATGCTATCAAAGGCGTTACTAAAATTCAGAAAGATTACACCCATTGCCTTCCCTTCACCCACTAAGCAGGTGATAATCATAGAAGGAGATAAAATTACTAAGGCAGGACTTTCCCTTCAAGAACCCATGTTGACTGTCTGATAACATCTTTGTTCTTTAAATGCCTTTCAATGGCACCCAGGCTAATTTGTATAGCTTTTCCATGTGCTGAAGTTCAATTAGCACATCTGTGATTCCCTGGGTCTTCTCTCATGCCCTTCTCGTAGATCACTTTAACATTGGCTAGCTTCCAGTGAGCAGGGGCCTCCTTAGATTCCCACAGCCTTTGTTGAGGGGTGTCTAGCTCTAACATCCACTAATTCCTTTAGTATTCTGGGGTGAATCCTCTCAGGACCCATGGACCTAAGAACTTTCAGCACATAAAACCAGTCCTTTCCAGTTTTGGTGGTCACAAATGGAAAGTCACTGATCCCCTAACCATAGTCTTCCAACTCTGACAATTGGGCAGCCCAAGATCTGTAATCAAGACTAAAAATTGAGGCAGAAGAAAAAGTCATTAAAAGCCTCTGCCATTTCCTCATCCTTATTTTTTAGGTGACCATCTTCACCAAATGTCAGTCCAATGTTTTCCCTGACCTTGTGTTTTTTTTTTTTCTTTTTTTTTTCTTTCTTTTTTTTTTTTTTTTCTTTAAAACCTTGTTTTTCTTGAACTCCTATTGCAGCTGACATACTTGAGAAAGCCTTTTTGTTTGTCTGATGCTACATTGGCCAATGTCAGATCAATGTGAGCTTTGTCTTTTCTTGCTTTCTCCCTGCAGATGCAAACTACAGCTCTGTGAAGCCTGACCTTGCATCCAGAGAGAAAATATTTTCTTTTTTGTGCCCTAGTTCCCGGAGGAATTCCCTGTTCAGCCAAGCTGGCCTGCCCCATGTACTTGACTTATAGCACAATAGGATTGCTTGCTCCGCAGCTTTTAAAAGGTGGTTCTTGGAAAGTAACTAGCTCTCATGGACCCCTAAAACTCCCTAAACAGGAGATTCCTAAGGGACACAATTAACCATCTTCCTGAGTAGCTTAAAGTTTGCTCCCTTAAAATCCAGGGTGGCAACTCTGCTGACATTTTTATTATATCAAATTTTTTGAACTCAACTACTTCATTATTGCTGTGGCCTAGACAGCCACATACTATCACCTCTTCCACAAGGCCTTCTTATTCTCCAATAACATATCTAGGAGGGTACCTTTCCTAGCTGGCTCACTAAGAACTTGTGATAAGAAATTATCTTCAACACACTTTAGGAGTTTTCCAGACTTTCTTGTTGTGACAATACATGTATGTTAAGTCTATGTTATGTTTTGGAAATTGAAGTCTCCCATAGGGATGAGAGCAACTGATGATGAGACTCCCCCTAACTGGCTATAGAATAGCTAAATCCTGCCATCATTATGGGTGGGTGGTGTGGAATAATTGTCTAAAGTGACAGGTTGACCATGAGCCAACACTGTGCCCTTGTGGCCAAGAAGGCTAATGGGATCCTGGCGTGTATTAAAAGGAGCCTGGCCATCAGGTCAAGGGAGGTGATCCTCCCCCTCTACTCTGCCTTGGTCAGGCCTCACCTGGAGTACTGTGTCCAGTTCTGGGCTCCCCAGTACAAAGAAGACAGGGATCTCCTGGAAAGAGTCCAGCGGAGGGCCACAAAGATGATACGGGGCCTGGAGCATCTTCCCTATGAAGAAAGGCTGAGAGACCTGGGTCTGTTCAGCCTGGAGAAGAGAAGACTGAGAGGGGATCTCCTCAATGTATATAAATATCTGAGGGGTGGGGGACAGAAGGATGTAGCCAACCTCTTCTCAGTGGTTTGTGGGGATAGGACAAGGGGCAATGGCTGCAAGTTAGAGCACAGGAAGTTCTGCACTGACATGCAAAAGAACTTCTTCACGGTGAGGGTGATGGAGCATTGGAACAGGCTGCCCAGGGAGGTTGTGGAGTCTCCTTCTCTGTAGATATTCAAGTCCTGTCTGGACGCCTACTTGGCCAGCCTGCTCTGAGGAACCTGCTTTGGCAGGGGGGGTTGGACCCGATGACCTTTCGAGGTCCCTTCCATTCCCTATAGTTCTGTGATTCTTTCACATTTTCACATACCTCGTTTACCATGTCTAGAGCCTCCCATCTGTTCCTTAATGGAAGCTAGGCGGCAGACAGGGACTCCTCTTATAGCTCCATGTAGTAACTTGCTTCCACTCCTCTGTGTCACCCAGGTTGCTGCCATTATCTTTACACAGATCAGATACTGGACCTGCCTTAGTACTGGCCATGATAGGTTGACATGTGCATCCAAGAGAAGGCTCCATTGACCTATTACCTTCTCAGACTCCTGGATGTTCTGCTTTCTGAAGCTTGGCCATAAAGCAGAGCATCTCATTCACTTTGGCACACCTTCCAAAAGTGTGCTTGCTATCACCCTACATCTCAGGGAATATCCTCAGGCACATGCTACAGCCTGAAAGATGGGTGGTCACATTAAGTGTGTATTTTTCTGTGTGTTTGTGTTAATATTACTAGGTGCAAGAGGAGCAGAAGGCAGCATGGCTTTCTGCCAGGTGGTCATGATGTTTGCACCTACTGTTACTTAGAGAATATTGTTTAATATGTTGATGTTGTCTGAGGAGGCAGTCAGGGCTACGGCTCTTTCCTGCTATTGAGCAGAGCAGGTGAGCAGAGCAGTTCACCTACTGACAGAGGTAGGTTCACCTACCTTCCGCACAAACTGCTGCATAGACTGCCCTGTCCCTGTTTTGTACATTCTGGCCTCTGGCCCTCCCTAGCGGTGGGTTGTATGTGGCTTCCTGAGATTTAAAGTGGTTACGGGATAGCCATCGCCACCAAGCTCTCTCCCAGCTCTCTAGCAAGATAGTTGCCTGCTAGCATCTCCACACACACAGCGCACACAGCTTGACTGGACCGAGAAACACCCTCAGGCACTCCCCTGGGACCTCGACAGCCTTACCCTTTTCTCAGCACCTGACAACTGCTGCTGTTGCTGCCACACCCTCTGCCTTCATAAAGATGAAGCCTTCCAGTCTTTGTTGTACCACATTCTTCCCATCAAACGCAAACAAATGACTGAAGTACCACAGGCAGAGAAAAACTAATGGAAAATGGAACAAATTTTCTCACTGACCTATTCACTCCATTACTGACACTGCATCTTTCTAAAGACAAAGACCCAGCACATTCACTAAATAAACACTGCCATGATGACAGCAGAGGAATACAGTAGAATAAGGGGAAACTTAGGAGCCAAAGATGACTCTGGGACCAGAGCATCCTTGGGCATTCATCCCAAATTTCTCAGTAAAAGAAGGAGTTAGAAATCAAGTAATATGTTTCTCTATTCCTTGTCATATTGATTAATTCCAAGACTGAATAGTCATCTTTCCTTGAGTCTGTCTCAGTGAGGTCATACAAAGTGAATGTTAAAGACCAAAAGTCCACTAGACATGTTTTATTTTCTGCATGAGGTGCTGGAATGTAGTTATTGAGATGGGAACAGCTGAGACAATAGAAGTATTTACTCAAACTAGTCTTCTTCGTCTCCCCAGATTTCCAAGCTGCCATGCTCTCCTGCTTCTGTTTCTTCTCCATATTATACACAGGTAGGCAAAGGGAAAGTGGATTCATCAGAATCTGATGTTATCAGGTTCTCAAACTAAGGATGTTAATTTAGGTCCCACACCATAATATTTTTTTTCATAGGAAAAGATGACATTGTGCGGGCAAAACAGTCAAAGGTCTTGTAGGATTCAAGAACAAAGATATGGAGAAAAGTGTTACCTGTAGAGGTCAGACAGAAAATGAGATCTTCTGTGAAACAATTAGATAAACTTCATCTCCTAGATAGGAGAGGCTCTCAGGTAGTCCCCACTCAGCTTCAGTAAGAGAAAGCAAGTTATTAACACCCTGAAGCCCCCCAGTGCACTGCAGACACATTCATGTACTGTTTTAAAAACTTAAGATATCAGCTGTCCAGGTAAAGCTGTTCAGTAAAAAAAAAAAAAAAAAAAAAAAAAAAAAGTATAATTTGCTTCTGATCTGAAGTGGGTGCGAAAGGTTATCTGCGCAAGAGCCTCTTAGATCCTAGATTTTGGAGTAGTCAATCTGCAATAAAGCATTTCTCTGACTAGGTAGCTCTAGGATCACAACCTCTCCAGCACAGATAATTTTCTCCTTCAGGATTTCAGTTGGTATTGTTTATATCTTTGCAATTACATTCTTTGACATCATTTTTCACATGCACATCCCTACAGTGTTTTGTCTTGTCATAGGTGACAGACTTTGTTGAAATGAAATTAGTTGTTCACAAAGTTCATCAGCAGAACTTAGACTTCTGGAAACTGGAGAGATCAGCTTTCCAGTACTGTCTTATAGTTATCATCATAAATTATGCCATGTACCATATTCTCATGGAGGAACCATATAACGTGTAGAATTCAGGCTCATCTCTCTTCACTACTTTTTGTTTGACTGTTGGAAACTTATATTTTACCATTCTCAAAGAAAAGTGACTGCAGTCAGAGACAGTCTGGGAAAATGCGATACACTGACAGTACATGATTTAAGTAAAACTGAGAGAGGTTATAGAACTGTTTTTCTCATAGGAGTCTTGTGCTCTGGTATAAGCTCCATTTTCAATGAGTAAATATACAATTTCCTCACTCCCAGTACAGGCAGCAAAAGATAAAATATCTTACCTTGAAGAGCAGTTAAAAAAATGCAGGAAATAACATGAAACTAAACAAAAGTAATTAGAAAGTCAGAAAATCTCTGTCAAAAACATGGCTCCATCTACATACTACCACTTCATTTGAAATTCCCATAGTAACAACATCCCCAAAGGATTTTCTGAAGGTAAAAGCAGGAAAGTAATCTTGAGATTTTGCCTGAGAAACTGAGAATATAATTTTGATAAGAATCAGGTCAGATTACAGAGTAAATAATAAAAGCAGAACAAATGGAAGATGTTCTTCAGAAGAGAAGGTGGACCTTCTAGGTTGGGAAAGAAAACATAAGAATCAAACATTTTGAAACACTGTGGAGAAAATACACAAAGAATCTTAGAACAAAGCAGTAGATTTGGACCCATAACTCTAAACGACTGAAAATGAAGCAAAGCTGTGAAGAACAAGGCTAACTGCAACCTCTCTGAGCAACCTGTGCAATGATTCAGTCACCCTCACAACTGTTTTCTGATGTTCAAGGAAACTTCCTATGTTTAAATTTGTGTCCCTTAACTGTCATCCTATCACTATACACCACTGGGAAGAGTCTGTCTCAGTCTTCTTTACACCCTTTCTTCATATTTTTGTACGTGTTGAACAGTCAGAGCTCTCTCAGCCTTTCTTTGTATGAGAGAAGTCTAGTCCCCTGATCATCTTTATGGCCCTTTACTAGACTCTCTCCAGAAGCTCCGTTTCTTTCTTACACTGGGGGGAACCCTGAACCAGACAGTGCTCCATTTGTGGCTTTGCTAGAGCTGAGTAGAGGGGAAGGATCACCTCCCTTGACCTACTGGCAATACTTCGCCTATTGCAGCTCTTGATGCCACTAGCCTTCTTAGCAATAAGGGCTCATGTTCCAATTTAGCACTCACCAGGAACCCAGGATCCTTTTCTGCAAAGCCACAGAGACAAAGACAGGTGTTTTTTCAAGCTTTCATTTCAGTGTAGAAGCAGAAGAAGCCACACCCCCTCCCTCTCTACCCCCCCCCCCCTCCTCCCCGATTTGTCGTCCCCCCCCCCCCCGGGTTTTAGGGGATGGAATAATAAAAGAGAAGGAAGAAGAATGGTTTGTTTTAAACTTAACTCTTGTTTATACTCTTCTTTCCTACATAAGATCACTATCAACAGGCCAAAATAGAACCTGAGTGGATGTACCTGCTTATCATTCATGTAAGAGAAGTTCATCATGCTCAAAGAAAAAATTCAGTGCCTACATCCCACTTAAGTCCTATTTTATAGCGTGAGTATGATGTAAAGAAGTGTATCAGCCTCATACTGGCTCTGTTCCCAAAGGTGATTTTTCCTGATAAAACTAGTTCCCTTGAAATGTCTTTGCTTCAATGAAGTATCGCTATAGTGATGAAATCAGGAAAAAGATTAGACCAACCTCACTAGCAGATTTTGTCTGAAAAAAATATTTAACTCTCTGAGAAGCTGCTTTTATTAAGCAAACACATAGAGACATTAATGACCTCTTTTTAAAGCTTCCATGCTTTCTCAATCTGTAATTAAATGATGGCCCAGCAGCAGTTTTAGAGGCAAACAAATACTGAAACATCAATAGGATGGAAAGACCTATGGTACTAATTTCTAATTTTGCGCATACATCCAGTGGCTTGAGAATTCTTGAAATCTGCTCCCTTTACCACTATTGCCTTCAGTAGGAGTACATTTTTACATTATCAGGAAAGAAATTGAAGTGTATGCCTAATAAATACATATATATATAATATATATGTATATACGTATAATCACAAAACACACATTATATATAAACCAAAAGTATATACACACAGCAGAGATCTCTGACTGAAAAATAAATGAAGAGCCAGTATAAAAAGTAGTAATAAATTTCTCTCATAAACATATTTGCTTATACTAATAGATAGTAACATGGACAACTTCCAAATACAGTGGACAGGTCATTGTCTAGTATTACATCAACTAACGACATTTACTGCACTATTATGGTCCTTATCAAATGACAACCCAGTCCAGTTATGTCTTAAAGTAAAAACCCAAATTCATGGAGAGAAAAAATATGTCAAGCAGTTGATAGAACTTGGAGATGAAAAAATACAGTTCTGGTTTTGCATTCTTTTCCACCTGTCCTGCAGAGGTTTTCCGCTCTTCAGGGGTAATTCAGCTAATAGTACAATGAAAAGATGATTCTCTCCTGCAACTACACTGATATCACATCTTCTCTATTTTGCCAGATATTGGCAGAAGTGGTGTTTCATCATTTCAGACAGTATTTTGTGTCAAAAGAGAACCTCAATGACTGTCAGCCAAATGTATAATTCCTCTTTTCTACACACACATACACACAGACACACACACCCACACAGGAACTTCTTTTGCTCTAGTTTTAAGTGACTAGTGCTTTGAATTTCCTTTCCTTTGAATTTCTGAAATACTTCATAACACAAATTAATGATTATCAGAAATATTTCCTGATGCTCAGCCCATGCTTTTGCTTATTAAATTTTGTCCTTTCATTTTAATTTTTTTTAAATTATTTTATTTTTTATATTTTCTGGGATCTTTTTGAGAAATTGGTTTCCCAGGCTGCTGTATGCTTCTTTGAAGAATTTGATGAGATGAGATGAGATGAGATGAGATGAGATGAGATGAGATGAGATGAGATGAGATGAACACTGAGAGAGAAAAAGAGACAGAAATGCATTCACATGAGAAAGAAATAAAAAAGGCAGATTACTAAATTGTAAGTCTCTGTGCACTTTGAGGGAGTGATCTTCAGTTTCAAAATAGCACATAAGAAATTTGGTAAATTTCATACATATACATTTGGACAGGTATAGTTTGAATGAATATAATTGACACAAAGCCATCACAGAATCATAGAATCATAGAGTCACTGAATCATTGAATCATAGAATAGCTTGGGTTGGAAGGGACCTCAGAGATCCTAGGGACACCACTCACTAGATCAGGTTGCTCAGGACCTCATATAACCTTATAACCTGACTTTGAACACCTCCAGGGACAGGGAATCCACAGCCTTTCTGGGCAACCTGTTCCAGTGCCTCACCACCCTCTGAGTGAAGAACTTCCTGCAAATCTCTAATCTAATTCTCCCCTCTTTTAGTTTAAAACCATTCCCCCTCATCCTGTAATTATTCGACTGAGCAAAGAGTTGCCCCCCGTCTTATTTATAAGCCCCCTTTAAGTACTGAAAGGTTGCAATGAGGTCCCCCTGGAGCCTTCTCTTCTGTAGGCTGAACAGCCCCATCTACATTATCTTAAGGGGCAAACAGTGAAGCTATGGCTGATATCAAATATTTCCATGCAATCTATGTGGGTACACATAACAATAGTTATATATGAGATTAGAATATTATTTTACAAAAGGGATATATTTATACAATATGTGCTTTTGTTCTTCAGAGTGTTTTTATGCTGGCTTTGGTTTGGCATTGTTTTCCACACACATCAGAATTTCATGTATGCAAGTATGAAAGTTGCTTTTTGTTATGACAGTTGAAGTTGCTGAAGTGTTTTGGAGTTGATAACTACAAAAGTTGCAGCTTTTGTAGTTGGATAACTAAATAGTTGGGTAGATCTGATGCTCTTGGGCACATGAGAAAACATCATATGAAGTTTCAGCTTATTTGTATTAGTGCTGTAATTGGTGACAGTGAAATAATTACTGGTTCTTGTCAGTACCATTATATTGCAGAAAATTAAAATTATTACCTAGGATTATACTTATTATAAGTACCATTTCAGGCTGTCTGCAGGCTCAGACAGACATTTCCTATAGCTAACAATTCATTCCAGAGAGGAAATTTTAGTAAATGGACTAAATACTACTTCCATTTTTGTTTGTTTATTTGTTTCTTTGTTTTTAATAATAATGAAATCTCTGGAGCAGAGTACGTTGACAAGAATTGTTTCCACCAGCAGTTCTGAAGTTAGGGTTTATGGATGACACATAGACATACTACTGGGTAGAGCTATTGATGGAAAGTGGAAGAAAAGAAGGACAGATACAAAGACACTCAGCTAGCATGTCAGATAAAGTCATCACATGAGTTTAACCATCATGTAAATACTAAAGTAGATTAGATTTTAAGTGTTGCATCTGAAAATGTGTTCAGTAGCTAGGGGATTTGTGACATCAGCTCCCTTTTCCACTATTGCCTTTACCAGTGGTGGTTTTGTTCACCACAGCAATATGAAAAGCAGTCTCCCCTGCCACACACAATTTCCCTGATGTCCATCATATCACACCAACGGTGCCAGAAGCAGTTCAACAATTAAACACCCACAGCACAGCCACAGATATTTTATTAGTGAAAAACTGAGAGAGATGCTTGGGAAAACACAGGATTTTCAGATTTCCATCGGAATCAACAATGAATAGACACGTAACTAAGAACACAAAATGTATATATATTTTTTTAGATTCTCCTGAAATTTTAAACTCAGACTATCATACAATTCACATGCTGGCAGTGACTTTGTAGAAAGCATTCCAGATTTTTTCCTGTGGAAACATCCATCTTAGTTTCTCGTCCTTGCAGACTTTTATTTATTTTGATATAAAGACAGTTTCTACAACTGTGAAATGAATTGTCACTTAAAATGAGCAACATTCAGTCTCAGCACCTCTTGTTAAAGTGTTTCAGATCCTTGATCATTCCAGTTATATTCCTACTCACATTTTTACACTTCTGTAACAGCCTCTATGTGAGTATCTCAAACACTTTGCAACTGTTAATTCACCAAATCAGCCCTTGTTTGTGGCTCTGAAATAATTTGTAATATATTACAGATGGAGAAACTGAAACTGAGGCACAGGGAAATGAACTTTTCAGGGACAGGGAAATTACTATATCTGGGTTTTCCACATGAATCACTGGATTATAATACTTTTTTTTTTTTTTTTTTTTTTTTTTTTTTTTTCACCAGTGTTTCTCTGCAATAGAAGGATGCAATTCTCAAACAATGTACAGAACTGCCATGAAAGCATTCTAGAAATGTGACCTCTCCAAAGAAAAATCCAGGGTTAAATGTAATTTTTGGCCTGAATTTAGGCAAAACAGTGAAATCAATCCTGCTGCTCCTGACGGCTTCCTGAATGTACAGGAGTTTCAGATATGTTTTGTCATTCACTGTGTTTGGTCAGGGAGGAGACTCCTGCCCCAGACTGATACACCATGTCTCTGTTTAGCAATAGAGACACATGTATACCATGTCTCTGTTTTGCAACATCTGTGAGAAAGAGTTTCAGATTGAAAAAGCATCATCTATATCCATATTGCTTTCTGCAGCACTGATACATTTCTTAGAAGTTGAAAGTGAGCTTGCTCAATTATCAATCTATACAAATCAAACGGCACTCTGAGACAGAGAGCAAGAGTTGGTAATGGGATATATTACAAGAACTGTAAGAGACTGAGAAGCCAAAAAGGGTGATGTCTCAAACACTCGGCAGAAATGGTTGTTGCCACATTTTAAGTTGGCTCAGAAAGGAGGATCTTGCAAAGGAAGGATAGCACTTTTGTGGGACCAACCTCATAGTAATCGTCTGAGACATCTTTGCATCTGTGGGTCTGGTCATGGGGGAAGGGAAGACCTTAGCGTGCACGTGCACGCACACACACACACACACACAGACACACACACACACACCCTTTCCAGAAGGTTCTGGAACACAGGCTACACATATGAAGTAATTAGCATAGTGGAGGCAGGGACTGGTTTATAAATAGTACAGTTCAGAGGGGGCTGTGTGTGCAACCATCACTGTTGAAGACACCAAAGGGAATGGACAAGAGATATTGTTGGAATACTGTAGATATTGGTGGTGATCCAGATCTTTCCACCTCTGGAGATCTGCTCCACTGTGGGACCCATGGGCTGCAGAGGGACAGCCTGCTCCACCAGGGGCCTCTCCATGGGCCTCAGGGGAACTGCTGCTCCGGTGCCTGGAGCACCTTCTCCTTTTTCACTGACTCTGGTGTCTGCAGGGTTGTTTCTCACTCCTTGCTCTCCCAAATGCTGTTGTGCAGCAGGTTTTGTTTGTTTGTTTGTTTGTTTGTTTGTTTGTTTTTTCCTTTTCTTATATATGCTCTCACAGAAGTGCAACAAACATTGATTATTGGCTTGGCTCTGGCTAGTGGTGGGTCTCTTTCGAGCCAGCTGAAACAGGCCCTTATCTAACATGGGGCAACTTCTGGACTCTTTTCAGAGAGGACACCTCTGCAGCCCCCCCAGCTACCAAAACCTTGCCACGTAAGCCCAATACAGCACTCCACCCTGACAAGTTTATCCTCTGGTACAGCTACAGCCCAGTGCCCATAATCCAAACATGCAGACTAGATGTTTTCTTCACAAAAGTAGTTCAACCAAGGGTAGCACATGAAGGCACTATCTCTTCTTATCAAAGATACCTCTCTGATGATTATCACAGGCTTTACAAGCAAGAAGTTTCTGAATAGCTTGCACAATATCATCATTCAAGGCCTGGAGCAGGGGAAATTCACAGATATTAGAACAATAAAAAATGCCCAATCATAGTCTTGAAACAAATAAAGTGGTCATAGGAAAAATATTGGTTTGAGTTTTTTGTTAAGGTAACAGCCACTTTTGAGAGCTGTCAAGACACATAAATGAAAGTGGTACATTTTAATGATCAGTTATTTTGCATAACTAGAAGATCAACAATTCCATTTTTAAAGTGGAGAGGTGATGAAAATGCCACAAAGGAAATACAGTTCTGACTCAGGTGGTAATTTACGATTCTATGGCAATTGCATGTTTATTGTACTTGACTAGAACTTGTAAAAGGTTTCAGATTACCTTAGACTTCAGCATTTTCCTGCAGGTGACATCTGGGATCCATGCAGGAATTGCACATATTGCCTACATTATTTCTGGACTTTTCATTCCCATTTCAGATTCACAGATTCCTATCAAAATATAAAATTCAGTAATTTAACACTGTCTTTCTGACAGATGGAAATACACTAGCAGAACACAATGTTGTATCTTTGACTCCCAGCCCTCTGTTCTAACAAGGAAACTTGGGTAGAAAAATAATCCAAATTAAATATTAAAACCTTTCATCTTGTTCCATCTCCACATGGGGGTTTCAGCTGAATACAATACATAATGTTTCCTCCAGAAAGTTAGAAAATAAAGACATCATTGTTAACAGAAATAAATAATTTTAAGCATGAAATAAAGGTTGGCTGCATGCCCATTATAATTATCTCTGATGCCAAGAGCCACTGGGGTTCTGTCTGTACATACCCAGCCAGATTAATCTGCCAAAAAAAAAAAAAAAAAAAAAAAAAAAGAATCCTCGTCAGATTCTTGATTTAAAGTAAAAGACGGTGATACCCTAAGGAAATGTACTAACGACATGCAGCATCTTGCTTTTTGTAAGGAGAGAATGAAAATCTTTCCACGTGCTTTTAGTGCAGTGGCTCTACTAAAGCAAATGGCAAACTGGCAAACATGCTAGAAGGGCAAGATTGGAGTAAGAGAGAATAATTTCCCAATAGGTATTACGCCAGAGCTGTACAGGGTTGAAGAACTAGATTAGACTACTGTCTGCTGACCAGCATCTGCAAAATGGAATGCAGAAACCAAAGATGAAAGAAGAGGAAGTGTACAGAAGAGGACTAGGCTATTCTTGATTCAATACTTGTTTAACATTCACTGATACTCCATAACATTTTAGATACCACTGTTAGCTACTCAAGCTTTACCAGCAATGTAATACCTGATTCAGACTGTGCACATGAAACACCTTAAGGCTGTTGGCTGAAATCCATGGAAGGAAGATGGCTCATCGAACACGTTAGGTTGCTATACATCTAAAAGTAGAGTGAGAAATAACAGAGAGCTGACCAAGAGCCAACTGTCTTT
Organism: Aythya fuligula; assembly: GCF_009819795.1. Classification (NCBI taxonomy): domain Eukaryota; kingdom Metazoa; phylum Chordata; class Aves; order Anseriformes; family Anatidae; genus Aythya; species Aythya fuligula. The sequence continues at coordinate 81,984,104 of NC_045559.1, forward strand.
GCTGCTTAGGTTGCTTTTAGGCTTTCTCCAGACATAACTCTAAGAAGTCTCTGAACACATTATAAAGTATTTGCAAAACTAATGCAGTCCCAGACCAATTCATCTCCTAAATGGGAATTCTCACTCTTCAAAAATAGGTCACATTATCAAATATAATTCGCTTTGAAAATGCAAAGAGGACAATGAAAAGAAAAAAAAAAAAATACTAAAAAAAGCTTTCTTCTCTAGCTAATATTCTCTCTATCAAGGCAACAGATCTTCTACTTTGACCTATTTAAATATTTTTTTTTTTACCCACACAGGACTGTTAAGCTTTTGTGTCCCCCAGTAGTCAGAGAATAAAGGGGGAAACCTTATTAGAAACCGTATTGAAACCTCCTTTCACTGTGGATTTTTCCATGGGCTGCAGCATGGAGATCTGCTCCAGTGTGGTACACCATGGGCAGCAGAGGGACAGGCTGCTCCACCATGGGCATCTCCATGAGCTGCAGGAAAACTTCTGCTACAGAACCTGGAGCAACTCCTCCCAATTTTTCACTGATTTTGGTGTCTGCAGGATTGCTTTCTCTACATTTTCTCACTCCCAGATGATATGGTGCAGCATTTTTTTCCATTTCTGAAATATGCTGTCACAGAGGTGCAATGAGCATCACCCTGACTCTGCTATGGCCAGCAGCAGGTACCTTCTTGAGCTGGCTGGAACTGTCTCTTAGCTAACATAGGACAACTTCTGGTGTCTTCTCACAGAGAATTTGATTAACACTTGTGTATTTCTTTCTCTGCATTTGAAAATTACCTCAACAAATGCAGTGGTTTTTAGGGCTGTTAGACCAATTAGCCCTTCTGGAAAGTTAGATCACCATGTCAAACATAAGGAAAATTGTGGAATTGGACTATTTGGTATATAAGTAATAACCAAGCCATTTGCTTCCATAATATATGTATTAGTCAGAGGTAGAAGCAGCAAGAAATCCTCTCATCAGCAGAACAAATTTTCTTTTCAGTTGCATGTCAGAAGATTGTTCAAGTAATTTTTCTCTCTCACTGAAGAGTGAAGATTCTCACCGATGGTTCTGCAGCTTCTAGAATAATGGTGGGAATAGAAACCTTGAGGAAGCGTAGCTAATAAACCCTGTGTTTTCACTTTTTCCAATCATTCACTTCTATTTTTGAGAGGATAGATGAAATCCTTTGGAGCAAACTTTAGCATGCTAACAATAAGCTTACTTCCTTAGTAAAATAAAGTAATTTCTTAATTCCTGGACTCTTTACAGATGAGGTCAGTACAGTTATTCTGATGGAGTCCTGTTGGACACATGCGACAGATTTGTATGGCTATCCAGCCCCACATGAACTTATCCAAACAGGAAAATTTGCTTTAGGAATTTTTCCAAATAGTATGTAATATACTTTATAGCAGTTTCATTAACATTTTAATTAAAACACATTACATTTACTGCATTTCACAAAATTGTAATAATAGACTTTAAAATTTCATTTTAGACATTTTAGTGTTATGAAAACTTGCTGAGAATAAAGAATAGCATTTTAAACACAGGTACAAACAATTGTAAGACAAAAATAGAGTCACAAGGTCACAGTGGTAGAATGTCAGGCCCCCAGAGTTGCACAGACTAACCTTGCTTTTGTCTGACTTGTTCAGAGGAGATCTACTCCCCTTGGTAGATGTCGCATCTTTCTACACAGCACTTCAGTGGTAGTCTCAGAAGTAGTGTTGCTTCAATCACCCATCTCTCACCCAAACAGCTGCTTCCTGACATCCAGGAAGGATTGGCCTGTCATCACTCTAAGCTGACAGTTTAGGTAAGAACAGTTCTGACAGGTGTGTTAGGTGGCCTGCAAAAGCTAAACATATAATTTTGTCCAGGATACAGAGCTGAGAAGGATGGATTTTGCCAGAAGAAGTGCAGCAGGATATGTATATGAACCAGCATATTATTGCAGTGCTTTAATCTGGTTTCTTTAAACACTTAGTAATATTATCCCTGAGAAAACAAGTTCAACATTGAAATGGTAGCAAATCTGACACCAGATGGAATAGATATCAGATGCAGGTAGATGGACGTGCACTTCTCAGGACTGCAAAAACCTAACCTGAGAGCTTCACAGGAGTATACTTAATTTGCACAAAACCTGTATTCCCAGAAAGGAATCCCACTGGTCTGGGGAGACTGCATGGATAAATTTGATGCCATGCTACAGAAGCAGAAATAACATCCAGGGAAATATATGTGGTCTGATTTAATGGCTTCTTGGCCTGAATGTGAAACACCTTACAGAATTAAAAGATATAAGCAAAAATTAAGATGAATAAGAATAAATCTGATACTAATAAATCTACCTTATTTTACTAACTCTCCAAAAAGAAATCCTGCATGCCAGTTTACATTTAGCTCAAGATTTAGGTTTTGAGAATTTGTTAGTGGTGGTGGTGGTGTGTGTGTTTTTGTTTGTTTGCTTGTTTATTTGTTGTTTGTTTTTTTTAGGAAGTAAATGTCATGAATTTGGTATTTGGTCTGAGACAGGAACATTAATCTGTTGTATTTTATTTTTTAACACTAAAATCTACAAAGAATTTGCTGAGCTAAGAAAAGCCTAGCATCACTCAGAACTAAAGATCTACCTCATTTAACTACCTCAGATGCTTCTCTGGACTTGAAACTGTCAATCTGTATTGTTACTAAAAGATTCCTGAACAGTTTCGTGTTAAGGATATAATATAAAACCGTTATGTATTCTACTGCAATGAAACTAAATGATCACAAGGTAGCAGCAGAGATCTAAGTGGAAAACAGAAAGGGCATTGAGGAAATTCCTATCTGCTTTAAGTCATTTTTTTTCAGTTATGAAGACTTGCTCCATATATGACTCTAAATAAGCTTGTTAAGAACTGCCAGTCTGCATACAGTTGGCCTGGAAAATGGATCTAAAAGCTAAGTTTTAATGACAGAAAATCGGGAGAGATCTCAGATATATTCAGAATATAGTCCAAATATATCAGGCTGACACTTAGGGTAGGCTGGTTTTTATTTGTAAATAAACTTGATGTGATATCCAGTCTAATTTGTACAGTGGCACTTAGGTGCTTATGTTAACAGTGCCTTGGATATCCTGAAACCTTTATACATGTGCTCTTTTATTGGTTTAATGCTGCTTCTAGAAATGTACCTTGCATTTGCCAGGGAGAACATCATATTATCCATACCTATTTGCACTGACTTGATAAAACTAGCACATAATCACACGTTAAATTGTAGAAATGCATATTTATGTTTAGAGAAGATATATGCGTGACATCAACTAAATATAAATCATTTGAATTAGGTTTCAGTTTTTAAACACACTGCTACAATAATCAACCTAATCCCATCAAAAATCTTATTTTCAGTTCAGTTATTGGCGTCTATATTTAAAACAGGTCTTTTTCTTGAGTAAATAGATATTCTTTTTTGGAAATGTACACATACTTTGGTAAGAAAAGGAGCCTTTCAAGAGTAAGTGCAGAGCAGATTATCCATTAGTGTTTATTTTAGTCAAATTCCCTGCATGACCAAGCTGTTACTTCATCCTTTCAGTTCCTAAGGAACAAAGTACCAAGCAAGATAGTATTTACTTGATTTTTACCATCCTCTTCTTCACCTCTACAGGAACTATAATTGCTAGCACACTATATTCAATGTTCTATTGAAAATAATGAATCTGGGGCAATTCTTTAGGGACATTTCAGTAAACTTTAAAAGCACAGCCTGTGTTTCAAAATAATAGTCAGAGGTGAATAGATTATTTTCCAAGGTATTAACTATGAGTACTCTTTTACCTTCTTCAGAATCATACAACACAGAGTATCATCAGAGCCTCTCATCAGAACCCTTACCTCAGTTTTCTCAAAGTCCAACTGTACTGTTGTGTATTATTTGGCAGGATACAGACTGATAGCATGGCATGTCTCATGTATTTGCTATGAAGACCTACTGTCACTTTCTTTTTCATGTGACATTAGAAAAGAATGAAAAACATAAAAATAGACTATATATATGTACATCTGGAAGTGATCTGCCCTCCTATAATTACATGCACAAAATATTTATATTATTTGGAGAGAAAAAGGCTAACAAACATATGGATAACAATAGTGAAATCTGTGCTGAAGGAAAAAATGTGAAATGAATAAACCTCAATTTTGAAGAAATTAGGGAAATAAAAGAGATTCTGAAATTAGTTACTCTTCTACACTTCCAAATAGGCTGAAAGGTCATTTACTTTCCTAATGTACTATCAGTGTGGATGTACTTACAACAATCCAATTTCTGTATTTTTACCTCAGCTGCTTCCATTCTTCATTATCCCCATTATAGCTGTCATCATACACAAATGAGCAAAAAAAGTTAAACATTTTTGAAAACAAGTTATACTCATGCCATCTCAGCGTAAGTCCTGCTATCTGTGAGACTGCAGTGAAAGCTATCATTTTTCTATTTCTAGCTCAACTCTAGGTATGAAATTACATATTTCATTTTCATGTTGCTGATTACATCAGAGTATCTCAAGGCTTTTCCAAATCAAAGCTATGTTTTTTCTTCTATTTGTTATGTAATAATAATCAAAAAAAAAAAAAAAAAAAAGGTTGAGAGTCAAAAAATATGCTGCAGGTTTCCCAAAGCCAATAAAAGTGAAAAATAAAAATAAAAATGCCTACCTCTGTGGTATCCTGTTATTCAGCACCCTGATGTAACCACTAAGACCTGCTTTCTCTCTTTTCCAGAGAGAATATTTGCCTCTTTAGCTTCAAACACTCCAGACACAGTCTAAGTTTAAAAACCACTAAAATATTTATGATTTCAGATCTATTTCATGAAAGCTATTTTGAGGAATAATACCAAATGGTACTAATAACACTTAATGATGGATATCAAAATTGGCAGTCTGGAAAGCATCCAATAAAACATGTTCTTTCTTTGCTAGACTAGAGTTCTTTTCCAAAATACAGTATGGATAGGCTTGAAACATATATACTGCTCTGTTGTAGGTATAGGTAACTCAGGAGATAAGGATTTTCTCTCCCCTGGAAGATCATCTCACCTCTTATATGTTTTGGTTTTAAAATTTTTAGGGGGTGAGTGCTTTGAGAAATGTGCTAAAGAGTGTTCTATTAGAAGGAATGTGGATTTCATGCCATCATAAAGTGCTGGTGTCTATAACTTTAAATGTTGCCTTTTGCCCCAAAAGATGGAGCTTTGGGTTCAGTACTTGCATGTACTGAACTTCTAATGCATAAATGCAACAAAGATGTGGAAATATTTGAGATTATAATCAGGCTAATTTCAGTAAAGAAAACATATGAACATACAAAAAATCTGTGGAGCAAATTACTATCATATAAAACAGTCTCACCCTTAAGATATTTGGTTTGTTATCCTGGAGAGTTCATTCATTTTTAAGAGTAAACCTTAGTTTAGGTAAGATTGGCACCTAATACTTTTAAAATCAGGACTCAACCTTATGTTAATTTTGGCCACAAGGTAATCTAGAGCAAATTTGGTGGAATGTCACAGAAAGAACCTGGAGCAGCTTTGCAAATTAAGAGAATATCATTGCAGTTAACTGTGGTATCCTTTCGTAGAAACTTTTGACTATGATGGTACTGAGGTACATCAAATACTTGAAATCTATCAGAACTAAAATGCTCTACATGTCTTAATTTCATATGTGAGTTTACTCCACTTAAGCTAATGAAATGTATTATTTGTTGGTGATGGTTTTGTTATTTCTGGCAAATATTTTATTTAAAGGAAAATGAAATTTGGAACTAATTTTACAACTATCTTATAACTGAAAGGTATGAATCACTTATCCTTTCAGACTGAGACAAAAACAAACAGAACTATAATTTGCAAAAATTAAAAGAAAAAGAAAACAGTACTCAATTATGTCTTTCAATTCATTCACCTACTCTGGCAACACTGAATTTAAATCCATATAATACATAACATAAAGCAGGATTTAAATCACAGTCATAGGAAAAGGCTGTGCCAGACTCCTAGGTATTCCATCTTTAACTGTTCTCAGAATATCCATGTGGAAAAATCTTCCTGTTTTTTTTGTTTGTTTGTTTGCTTGTTTGTTTTTGTTTTTGTTTGTTTGTTTTGTTTTTGTTTTTTTTTGTTGTTTTTGTTTGTTTGTTTTTGTTTTGTTTTTTTTGGGGGGGGGTATTAATTATATGGAAATGGTAAAAAGATGAAGAACCATTGCATCTGTAAAAATCCAAGAGTTCAGTAATGAAAGAAGTGTTCTGAAAGGAAAGACACACCTCTACTTTAAATCAAGGATAATGAATATTAGAATTACAATATTAGATGTTTTCCATATCACTGCGGCAGACTATCTACGTGGTGCTCATAAAGCTCTCCCTCAACTTTTGCTAGGAAATTAGACCTGCTAAAGACACCACTTATACACAGCAGAGGACAAAACAGATTTCCCCCCTCCCCCCACTATTTATTTCAATTCACTGTACTTACTATATATTTCTATTTACCTTATACAATTTAATAAGAAAATCAAATTGGAATTTAAACATAAAAACTCAACAATTTATGTAGTTCTCTGAGGCAATGGAAGGGAGATTAGTATTGGTCAAAAGGTCATACATTCTTGGGCCCACTTGGACAGGCTGGCTGAGGTCATTGGGGTTGGACAGCGTCACTGACAGTAGGAATTAGCTCATAAAAATGCAATGGCTCTGGGCTGTTTGTGTTACATAATAAACCTTTAGATAAACCAGTTAGAAAAAGTCATTCTTTTACAGTAATGACTACGTTGCTAATACTCTGCTAGCAGTGCTGCATTCCTCAGCATGTTATCTATGTAATCATCTAAAAGAATGTCCCAGACAGTTCTACATGAAATTCCAGTTCCTGCTAGGTAGTTGGGCACTTTTAACTATCTGACCAAACAAAGTTGATTTAACATGAAACATGAACACACCACTGATAGCCCGTGGCCTTACCTATAACAGGAATACACATATTGTCAAAAAATGCTATGTATTTTCCAAAAATATATGCATAATCTAATGATATGTAATCATTTAAAAATGCGTAATCAAGTGGTATATCAGCTTATAAAGAAATTAAGATGTTTAGAAGATCAACTCATTCCAATTTTTAATTTAACTAAGATTTATAATATGTTATTCCCTATGCTATAGTCAGTTTTTAATCAACACTGACCTACTGGAAGACATGAATTACTAGAGGAAAGTTCTTATTTCAACTTATTCAAGTTCATGAATCACGTTTAAAAATCAGGGTTACATGACACTTGTGCAACATAAACTTCTTTACAATGAACAGTAATTTCCTTTTTTATTGTGTTAAACTAGGATAACACCATATTGTGACACAATTACAGCTGACTAATTCATTGTTCTGTTAGATAACATTGACAATGATATGTATGATGGAGAAAGATGCCAGAGGCTTTTTGAAGGCCAGTATCAGGATCAGATACAGCGATGAAATATATGAGGCAGTTAAGTGCACATGTTGAGGGTGGCATCATGTAAACTAGTGTAACAGTATTGAGGATGGGAGAATGTGCACCAAATTTAATTGTCCCTTTCCTGGTACTGTTTCACATTAAGAATGCCATTAAACAAGTCTCCTGCATCTCTGACTGTATACAGGTAAACAATAGGTTTATGATATTAACTATGAATTCAATCTACCTATCTACATTCTCTACTCTTTCTTTTTTCTTTTTTCTTTTTTTTTTTTTTTTGGGGGGGAGGGGGGGGTGAGGGGGGATCATGCTGCACTTTTTAATTCACTATATCCTGTTCCAGAAGTTAATTACACTATGTAAAATCACTTATTTTCAGTTGGCAACATCTCATATTTCTTCCATTATATGAAGGACTGGGTCATTATTCTCTATTCATTTCATTATTTTAGGAAATCTTCCCTCTATGTACACTGCACACACCTGCCTACCTATCCACCTATTCTGTGACTGTTCACTCCTCTCATTCAGCCTGCTGCTGCCTCTGGCCCTAAACTTCAGAATATTGCTGTGCTATTCCTACTTTTACATAGTCTAAAATTTTAAAGAGAAGTTAATAATAATTAAAATAGTCTATTATCTCATATTTTTCCTGCTTTAAAACACATTCCATTAATTTTTACTTTTTTTTTTTTTTTTCTTTGAACCATTCTTCAAATAGGTGATGATTAACATTGTTAGGTAATAGAATAGGATGGGTTTGCAGTTACTTCTAGTTACTGTATAATTACTGTCCCTTTATACTTCAGTTCTCAGGTTGAGGTCCATTGACTTCATGATCATGAATTTCTTTAGGTGCAAGCCATCATGGTTAAGGCAAACCAAATTTCAGTGTGTGTACTCTAAGACTTAGTACCATAAATAACTGATCAAGCCAGTTCTATGACTTACCTATTTGGTAATTATCATCCACAGTGCAATACTCTGTTTCACTCACATACCTCACAAGAGTCCACCATGGCTACTATGCTTGCATTGTGAAAGCTTTCTTCCCTGACAAAAAGTTTTTTGTTTTTTGTTTTTCTCTCTCACTGTATTTTGACCTACAGAGCAACAGGTCATGCTGAATATGACCTGTTCTAAATATCATTTAAGTAGCATTGATGCTGTGGCCCCTTAACATTTGTAACAATGTTTGTTGTCATTTATAGCTCCCTGCAAGGAAGTACTGAGGTATTTCTCAGTTAAAATTCAAAAAATGCTATCCATTCAGCAAGCATACCAGGGTTTGAAGTGGTAGTACCTTTGCCAGCCTATTGTGGAATCATAGAATCACAGAATATCTTGAGTTGCAAGGGACCCACAAGGATCATAGAGCCATAAAATTATAGAATAGCTTGGGTTGGAAGGGACCTTGAGAAGCATCTAGTTCCAACCCTCGTGACACTAGAGCAGGTTGCCCAAGGCCTCATTCAACCTGGGTTTGAATACCTCCAGGGTTGGGGCATCCAAGGGTCACTAAGTTCAAATCCTAGCTCCACACAGGTCCACCAAAAATTAGACCATATGTCTAAGTGCACTGTCCAAATGCTTCTTGATCTCCAACAGGCTTGTTGTTGTGACCAGTTCCCTGGGGGTGCCTGTTCCAATGCCTGACCACCCTCTTGGTAAAGAACCTTTTCCAGATACCCAGCCTGAACCACTCCTGTTGCAGCTTCAAGCCATTTCTTCGGGTCTTATCACTGTCACCAGAAAAAAAGAGATCAACACCTGTCCCTCCGCTCCCCCCCATTAGAAAGCTGTAGACCATGATGAGGCCTACCCTTCATTTTCTCCTCTCCAGTCTGAACAAACCAAATGACTGCAGTCACTCCTCATATGTCTTGCCCCCCAAGACCCTTCCCCATCTTCATAGCACTCCTTTGGACCATTTCTAATGTCCCTTGACCAGCTTGCAATACAGTGTTTGAAGCACCCCAGGAACCATTTTGGCTGCTAGATCATGCTGTTGACTCATGTTCAAATTGATGTTGACCAAAATTCCCAGATGCCTTCCTGTGGGGCTGCTTTCCAGCCTCTTGTCCCATAGTCTTAACATATATTTGGGTTGCCCTGTCCCAGGTGCAGAATCTGACACTTGCTTTTGTTAAACTTCATATTGTTTATGATTGCCCAGCCTTCTAATCTGTCAAGATCTTTCTGCAAGGCCTCTCTGCTGTCAAAAGAGTCAACAGCTTCTCACAATTTAGTATCATCTGCAAGCCTACTTAGTATTCTTTCAAGTCCTGCATCCAAGTTATTTATGAAAACAATAAAGATAGCTGGTCCCAAAATGGAGCCCTGTGGAACCCCTTTAGTGACTAGCTGACTAACCTCCACCTCATCAGTGTCTGAGGAGGGAGACATTAGCATGTAGTGTCTTGGGCTGCAGCTCCATAACCATTTTGAACCACCCTTCTCTCTGCTCCTACTTTCTTTTGCATGTGTTAATGCTTGTTCAGTACACAGCAAACACATCAAGAACCCATCCAGCTGGAAACAGACCTTTTCTTCAGGTTTCTAGTCTTCAGCAAGATCATTTTTTTGTCCTCCAACTCACAGCAGAGTCACATTAGCATTAGTGCTTACACAAGCAAGGTGTTAGAGAGCAAAGTTTTGAAAAAAGAGGGAGAGGAATATTTCTACTTTCAGCGGTAGCCAAGCACATAATGTCAGTTTACTGTGACCACGTAAACTCAGCCTAACTGAAGAGATTATATAATTTCACAATGGCTGATTTATTTTTTTTTTTCCCTTGGACCTTATATGTTCATGGTAGAAGATTAATGCTAGCCTGTAATCTTCTTATGCATAGTCGGAACAAAGTACAAGCATTTTAAAAATATGTCCCTCTCCACAAATGTTTCAGCAGAGAAGAGACATAGCAGAGAGGATATGAAATAATCATGGGTGTGACACATGAAAGTTCTGGTTGCAATTGGGCCAAAGGTTAGAGGATGCCTACCTCAAGACCACAGACTATTAATGATGTCAGAAGACGACTACTGTCTGTTGTGCTTTCCCTGACAATTTCAAGCTGCTGAAGTCAAATCATATGTGTTATTTTGTTGTAGTGCCCTTTTGTTTGTCCTTACTTTCTTTGGAATGCCAATTTTTAAATAACCAATGATATATGAAATGAAGAAATGTTGAAATGTTTCCAGGCTGCCTGGAGACAGCAATTATTCTCTGCATCCAAGCCTACAGCAGAAAACAGCTAAACACCAGGTGAGGACAACAGACAAGAAGGGAAAAAACAAACAAACAAACAAACAACAACAACAACAACAACAAAAACTGAAATAAAAGACAGGAAAGTATGGAAATACTGGCCATAATTTTTTATTTTTATTTTTATTTTTTTCCCTGCAATAGGTTGATTTCATCCAGGAACCTGGCCTGGGTTCTTTCACCCTGCAAGTTGTGCAAAAGAGAACTCCAGAGCCAGAGAAGCAACCCATGATCCTCAGGCAGGGCCATCTCCATGGTTCTGTGCCACTTCCATCTTTCTCCTTCTGATGTATGTCTCTAAATGGCACTTTCCTTGTTCCACCTGGAATAAACAATCTGAGAGGGAAGCTGATGCTTCTGTGGAAAAGGTCAATATGGGAGTGGCAGAGTGTTGCAACATTTGGCTAAAGAAGGTGACTTGGCTGCACTCCAGAGACAACCTGCAGCAGAGTTGCTGAGTGACAGACACCACCACCTTCTCTTCCAAAGTGCTTCCTGATTTAAAAAGAAAGGGCTTTGTTCAAAAGATATGTGAAGTCTGATGTATTCTGCTTATATTCCACTTGGGACTTTCAGTATTTTGAAGAACAGATTTTAAGAGAAACAGTAGAGAAATTTAAGAGAATATCAAAGACTGTGAGAAGATTGCTTGCTTTCTTTTTTTTCCTTTTTTTTTTTTTTTTTTTTTTTTTCTTTCAGGTATGTTTTGTTTCTCATTAGAATGATTGTGACAAGAAGAATGATTGTGACAGCATCCTGAATGGTTAAGGTTTGCTTGAAGGTCTTCAGCTTTATTTTTCAGGCAAACTTTATGTATTTCTTTTCATGACAGGCAACCTCACAGGTGTATGCTTGAAACCCAGTCCCTAGAGAACAGCTATCCATGCCTTTTGGTTATCCTAAGCTAGTCTTTTCTCCTGAGTGAGTCATTAAACCAAAAGTATATCAGCAAAAAAAAAAAAAAAAAAAAAAAAAAAAAAAAAAATCTTAACAGGTATTTGCCATCCCTGAATGAAAATTTCATGATATTAGGGGAAAAAAAAAAGTGAAGGCCCAGGAATCAGACAATTATTTCTTCTTCTTTATGTTATTTAACCAAAACAGCATGAAAACTGAAGTGTAAGGATGAGTTAGGTAACAGGTCTCTTGTTAAATAGACATAAATAAGCCACAGTGTCATCTAGCCATCACCATAAACCATAGGAGGCAGCTTCATTCTCTAATCATGACAAAAAATCAAAGAAAGTTTGTTAGGATCAATGAAGCATGGGTTGGAATGATTGTTATCTGTTGCAGGTTTGTCAGGCTGGCTTGAGCTAGGTCTCTGGGTACAGCCTGTCTGCTGAGTTGTGTGAAGATAGACCCTAGTGAACTGAGAGATTCTCATCACCCTGCTGGCTTTAAAACTGCTGCTTTCCTCTAAAAGGAATTACAAGGGGTTGGGGGGCTACATGCACAAGTGTGAGAACCTTAGTGACTGAGAACATAAACCTTTGTTTCGTCCTAGCATGAAGGACACTCAGGATGAGTGATCTGTCTTCATGCAAACAGATGAATGGCTTTAAAGGTGTGGAGAACAAAAGTAACTCACTCTATATAGTTGGCTATCATCTTTCTCACGTGAGGGTCTCACAAGTGGGTACAGGCTAGATAAGAACACCAACAAACTTACTTTACATATAACGTCTGTTGATCACTGTGACCAGCTTTCCCCTTATGGACAGCAGTAATACCTTTGTTCTCAGGAACACATATTAAAGATACCAGGCAAACAGCAATTTTTCAAGGTGTAGTCTTTTAAAAAGAGGTTAAATATAAAGGACTTGATTTTTGACAGGAAAAAGGCTTAGAAGGGGTAAAATTCTATACTGTCCTCTTAGGACAAATTCTCTCTCACTCCCTATCAGACATTTGGGTGCTTAGAAAGAGCTGGCCTATTATCTTTACTCAGAATAGTCAAATCAGACAACAGATAGATAAAATTTGTTTTCCACACAGTTCAACAGCCAACAAAACAAACAACAAACTTAAAGGATATGAACAGGTTTGGATGTCATAGTGTAAACAGCACATTGGTGCATATACTAAAGTTGAACTCCTACAGAGTGTGATGGTGCTGAAGCATTTTTTATCCAAACAGGAATTTTATGTAGCAAATGCTTAGGTGACTATTTGTTTGACTGATTTTCCTAAAGTTGGAAGGGAAAAAAATAAAGAATATTAAAATATCTTTCTAGTGTTTTCAAAAAATGTTCTAATTATTTGAATTCAGACAGGCTTTTGTCCTTACAGTGTTTCAGTTAGCTCTTTTCCTCCGTATTGTAGAGCATTTTTCTGACATCTATTTCTCATCCTAGAAAATTCTGTTTTGCAGCAGCCTAATGAATCGATTTGACTGAGTGAGAAGGCATACTTTTTAATGAGAATTTCAATGTTTGGAGTGAGAGGGAAGTCATGATGGAAATAAAATCAAGCTGAAAAATACTGGTGAAATGAAATGACCTATGTGTGATTCTGTGATCTCTATATAGTACTATTCTTGGTCATCTAAAATACGTTCCCCCTCACAGCTGTGCATCTCAGAACTGTAAGATAATTATGCTAAACTTCCAGTTAATATCAGAGTTTGGATTTAAGTGCTCAAATTTTTATGTGTCTTTAGCACCAATCCAACAAGTGCAACTGAAAAAAAAAATTTGATTTGGTTCCACACAATATGTATTGTGTATATGGGGGGGGGGGGGGGTTGAATTGAGGAAAAGATCACTTTTTTACTTACTACACAATGTACTATATTTATTATAGCAGTTCAGATATTATACTAAAGTTTAACATTAATAAAGTTTAACATTACAGCTGTGCTATCAACTATTTGATACTATTCCACTGGGCAGTTCACCTCTGTATCTCAACTTCATCGTATGCAAAACGGGAACAAAAATTTAATTAATCTTAGTCTGACAAATTAGATCCCAATCTTCAATGATAATTTCAAATACCTTTACGGGAAACAGCTTTTAAGACCCTGACATCTGTAATTTCTCTGTAGGCAAGTGATACTAGGAAAGGCTAAGAGTTATCATGCAAGGCACAGAAAGAATATCAATAACTACATAATGAATTTGCTGTTCTGAAGTTAAGAACTATTGCAGTGTGTAGGGGGAAGAAAGGATGTAGTCTTGTGGATGTTACAGTCTGCACTGGAGTTAACAAGGAAAATTTAAGCCTAAGTGGGATATGGTACTACCTCTTAACACTAACACTAGCAAGAATTATCTCTCAATTAGGATTTTATCATGAGATAGCTAACTTTAGGTGAGAACTCTTTGCGCCTGATGTATTTGAAGAAGTCCTTCTTGTTGTCCTTGATGTGTCTTGCTAAATTTAATTCTAACCAGGCCTTGGCCTTCCTCACTGTATAGGAACACTGTATAGGACAGTGTTCCTATATTCTACCCAAGTGGTCTGTCCCTTCTTCCACATCATGTATGCTTTCTTCTTTCTTCCAGCAGCACGCTTCTCCTCCTTGGCTCACCTACCACCTGCGTCAACAAGTTATCCACAATGTTCTGCAGTAACCTCCTATACTGTTTGTTCTGAGCTGTGTTGTCTTCCCAGCAAATATCAGGGTGGCTGAAGTCCCCAGTAAGAAGCAGGGCCTGCAAATGGAAGGCAATGTGCAGGTGCCTGTAGAAGGCCTCATGCACTTTCTGTTCCTGATCCAGTTTACAGTGGCCTGTAAACACCCACCACAATGTCACCCCTGCTGGCCTGCCCTTTAATCCTCACCCATAGTCTCTTGATTCACACTTCATCCCCCCCAGGCAGAGCTGCAAATGACCAGAATGACAAAACTCTACTATATAAGAATTAGAGCAATTCTGCATCTGACATCTATAGCTGGAAGAAAAATAGGTAGTGGTGGTATGAATCACATTTTACAGAGATTTGTACTCATGGAATAATATGGGAGATGTTAAGCAATGCCATCCCAGAAGTACCTGCCTGACGGGCAGCTGTGATTTTTAGCTTAGTGAAGGATGACTTTTATTTTATCTTTTGGAGTTCTTAGCTGCGTAGGATGATGATCTTGACCATGACTATGATATTATTTTGGAAGAAAATACAACAATAAAAAACATCTGCCAGTTCAGCAAAATAAAGCTTTGGATAGACAATGTTTGATATGTACTAAGTAATGTGATACCAAAATAGTAAGATATCACCAACTCATTGATTAAGCTGATGTTTGGCAAGGGCATGCAGCTGCTTCTCAAATGTGTTTTGCAGATGTTGAGCTAACTAGTATGCAACATAAGTAATTTTGACTACTCTGAGACTTCTAAAATTTTTTTGGGTGCAGAAGGCTGTTGTGGTTTAACCCGGCCAGCAGCTAAACACCACACAGCTGTTCGCTCACCCTCTACTCTCCCTCTCTGAGATGGGGGAGAGAAACAGGAAAGTGAAGCCTGTGAGTTGAGATTAAGACAGTTTATTAAGACAGGAAAATAATAATAATAATAACAATAACAATAATAATAATACATGTAATAATAATAGTAGTACTACTACTACTACTAATGATGTGCACGAAACAAGTGATGCACAATGTAATTGCTCACCATCCACTGACCGATGCCCAGTTTATCCCTGAGCAGCTGCCTCCGCCCCCTCCCCCCCCCAGCTAGCCACTCCTATATATTGTTCAGTATGACATCAGATGGTACGGAATACCCATTTAGCCAGTTTGGGTCAGCTGTCCTGGGTCTGTCCCCTCCCAGCTCCTGCTGCACCCCGAGCCTGCCCGCTGGCAGGACAGAGAGAGAAGCTGAAAAGTCCTTGGCTTAGTGTAAGCACTACTCTGCAACAATTAAAACATCAGAATGTTATCAGCACTCTTCTCAACCCCGAGAAGAGAGTCAAGATTGGGGGAAGTGCAAAACATAAGGATCAGGTCCAGATGGAGCACCACACTGTAACCTGTGCCACAAAAAAAGAGCAGAGAGTCCTGGTGATTGGGGACTCCTTGCTGAGGGGCACTGAGGCTCCTATCTGCCACCCAAATAACCTAGCCAGAGAAGCGTGCTGTCTTCCTGGGGCACATGTCAGAGACGTTAGGAAGGCTCTGCCATGACTCATTAAACCGGAGGACTACTATCCTCTCGTAGTCATTCAGGTTGGATCCCGGGAAGCTGCTATTAGAAAAATGAAGAACATTAAAAAGGACTTTGTATCCCTGGGGAGGTTGTTGAGGGGATTGGGAGTGCAGGTAGTGTTCTCCTCTGTCCCCCTGCTGGGTGACTGGGATGCAGATGGAAGGAGCAGAACAGGGCAGGTAAATGACTGGCTGAGGGGGTGGTGTCTGGACCAGGGATTTGAGTATTTTGATCTTGGGCCATCCTTTGAGAGGCCGGGTATGTTGGCTACAGACAGACACCAACTGAGCAAGTGCGGTGCAAGTGTGTTGGGAAGCAAGCTCTCTGGGCTGATTACCAGGGCTTTAAACTAGGTTTGATGGGGGAAGGGAAGGGAACTAAAGGTGACAGAGAAGGGCTGGGGGAACTCGTCACTACTGTCACTGTTGAAGACAGGGAAAAACTTCTGAGCTCTCCCATAGGATTGTCTGAGGGCTCTTCAGAGAAGGTAGCATTCCTGATTCCCCATCCAGTATCTTCTTGCATCCCCCCAGGGGTAACTGCACCTGCTGCTTCCCTAAAGTGCCTGTACACCAATGCACGGAGCATGGGAAACAAACACGATGAGCTCAAGATCTGTGTTCGGTCGCAGGGCCACGATCTCGTTGCAATCACTGAGACATGGTGGGACAGCTTGCATGACTGGAATGCTGTCATTGAGGGCTTTGTCCTCTTTAGGAAAGACAGGCTGGGGAATCGAGGGGGTGGGGTTGCCCTTTATGTGAGGGAGCAATTAGAGTGTACCCAGCTCCAGCTGGGGGAGGGTGAAGGACAAGCGGAGAGCTTGTGGGTAAGAATTAAGGGGTGAGCTGGTGTGGGAGACATGGTGGTGGGGGTCTACTACAACTCTCCAGATCAGGAGGAGGCCTTCTATGAGCAGCTGCTAGTAGCCCCACAATCATGAGTGCTGGTCCTCATGGGGGACTTCAATTACCCAGACATCTGCTGGGTAAGCAACTCAGCCAGGCACAAGCAGTCCAAATGGTTCCTACAATGCATTGAGGACAATTTTCTGATGCAGGTGGTGGAGGAGCTGATGAGGCGGGGGGTGCTCCTGGACCTCCTTCTTACCAACAGGGATGGGCTTGTTAGGGATGTGAAGGTTGGGGGCAGCTTGGGATGCAGCGACCATGAGATGGTGGAGTTCCAGATGGGACTAGGCAAATGAAGTAAGGCTAAAAGCAGGATTGCTAGCCTGGACTTTCAAAGAGCCAACTTTGACCTCTTCCAGGACCTGCTTGGCTGTATGTCATGGGATAAGTTGCTAGAAAGCAAGGGTGCTTGTGAGAGCTGGGCTTCATTTAAGCAGCACTTCTTCCATGCTCAGGATCGATGCATCCCAAAGAATAGGAAATCGGGGAAAGGGGGCCAGAAACCCGCGTGGATGAGCAAGGAGCTCATCAATAAGATCAAAAGGAAGAGGAAGGTCTATGAAATGTAGAAAAAGGGCCTGTCCTCTTGGGAGGAGTATAGACGTGTTATCAGGGCCTGCAGGGATGCAACGAGGAAGGCTAAAGCCCACCTAGAGATGAGGCTTGCAAAAGAGATAACGGATAAGAAGGGATTTTTCAAGCATGTAAACAGCAAGAGGAAGACTAGGGATAAGGTGGGTCCCTTGCTGAATGAGGGGGGTGTCCTGGTCACGGTGGACACTGAGAAGGCAGAGATACTGAATGCTTTCTTTGCTTCAAGGACACTCCCCTGGGACTCCTCACCCCTGGCAATAGGACAAAGGGTCTGGGAAATGGAGGGCTCCCCCCTGGTGGACGTGAGAGTGGTTTGGGAGCGTCTGAGTGGGCTCAACACACACAAATCCATTGGTCCCGATGGGATGCATCCATGTGTGCTAAGGGGGCTGGCAGATGTGATCACTGAACCGCTCTCTATCATCTTGGAAAGGTCCTGGAGAACAGGAGAGATGCATGAAGACTGGAGGATAGCCAGTGTCACTCCGGTCTTCAAGAAGGGCAAGAAGGAGGATCCAGGAAACTACAGGCCAGTCAGTCTCACCTCTGTCCCTGGAAAGGTATTGGAGCAGCTTGTTCTGGATGCCATCTCCAAGCAATTGGAAGAGAAGAAGGTTATGAGGAGTAGTCAACATGGATTCACCAAGGGGAAGCCACGCTTGAGCAATCTCGTTGCCTTCTATGATGGCATCACCGGCTGGGTAGATGGGAGAGAGCAGTGGATGTCATCTACCTTGACTTTAGCAAGGCTTTCGATACTGTCTCCCATGACATCCTACTAGCAAAGCTGAGAAAGTGTGGGATAGATGAGTGGACAGCAAGGTGGGTTGAGAACTGGCTGACTGGCCAAGCTCAGAGGGTAGTGATCGGCAGAGTAGAGTCTGTCTGGAGACCTGTGACTAGTGGTGTTCCCCAGGGGTCGGTGCTGGGTCTTGTCTTTTTCAACATCTTCAATGACGACCTTGATGAGGGAATAGTATCTGCCCTCTGCAAGTACGCTGATGACACAAAGCTGGGAGGAGTGGCTGACACGCCAGAAGGCTGTGCTGCCATTCAGTGAGACCTGGACCAGCTGGAGAGATGGGCAGGAGGAAACCAAATGAGATTGAATAAGAGCAAGTGTAGAGTCCTGCACCTGGAAAGGAACAACCCGAAGTATCAGTACAGGCTGGGGGACAACCTGCTGGAGAGGAGCTCTGCAGAGAAGGACCTGGGGGTCCTGGTGGACGACAGGCTGACCATGAGCCAGCACTGTGCCCTTGTGGCCAAGAGGGCTAATGGGATCCTGGCGTGCATTAAAAGGAGCCTGGCCATCAGGTCAAGGGAGGTGATCCCCCCCCTCTACTCTGCCCTGGTCAGGCCTCACCTGGAGTTCTATGCCCAGTTCTGGGCTCCCTGATACAAGAAAGACAGGAATCTCCTGGAAAGAGTCCAGTGGAGGGCCACAAAGATGATACAGGGTCTGGAGCATCTTCCCTGTGAAGAAAGGCTGAGAGACCTGGGTCTGTTCAGCCTGGAGAAGAGAAGACTGAGAGGGCATCTCGTCAATGTATATAAATATCTGAGGGGTGGGGAACAGAATGATGTAGCCAACCTCTTCTCAGTCGTTTGTGGGGATAGGCTGCAAGTTAGAGCACAGGAAGTTCTGCACTGACATGCGAAAGAACTTCTTCAGGGTGAGGGTGACGGAGCATTGGAACAGGCTGGCTAGGGATGTTGTGGAGTCTCCTTCTCTAAAGATACTCAAGGCCTGTCTGTATGCCTACCTGGGCAGCCTGTTCTGAGGAACCTGCTTTGGCAGGGGCATTGGACCTGATGATCTTTCAAGGTCCCTTCCAACCCCTATAGTTCTGTGATTCTGTGATATCCACAGTCCTGTTGTGCATGGGTTCTACAGGTATATTCGCTTTCCTATGAAAGCTCATTTTCTAACATCCTATGCATATTGTTTTTATTATCAAGATATATGTGGTAAGTGAGCTGGTGGGTAGCAGAGGCCTCGGGTCTGGGCTGGTGTATCGGACAGGTGGTGCGTTCATGCTGTTATAGCCAGGATGACTTGTGAATGAGGAATGAGATGCAAATGTGTGTTTACATTGAAATTCAAGCTGGACTAGCTGGTGAGTAGGGAAAGAATTAAGTGAGTAAGAGGGCCCAGGATCTGAGCGGGTGTGCAGGGTGTATAGAGGGGCCATGGTAGTGCTCATAGGATCCAGGGGGGTACAGGGCAGACAGAAGGTCTGTGCCAGCTACTTGAATATCTGAAAATGTGTGCATGTTTCTGAACATATAGAGTGATATATGTGTGCCTTCAGTAGTGAACTTGTACCCCTACCAGCTAGAGAGAAAGAAGGTGTCTCAGCTGTCTCAGTCTGTTTTGCTTGAGTCCTGCTGCTGTTAAAAGGCAACCCTTGGCTGGGGCAACTTTTGCGGCCAATCAGGTCAGTGTCCTGTCTCTCTCTGTGTGTCTCCAGGATTCATCCCTCTCTATGGCAGGGGGGTTGGAGTTAGATGATCTTTAAGGTCCCTTCTAATGCAAGCCATTCTATGATTCTATGATATGTGCTCAGCTTTGCTACCAGCTGAACCTTCAAATAGGAAAGGCAGGTCCTGCTTGACGAACCTGATCTCCTTCTATGACAAAGTGACGTGCTGGGTGGATGAGGGAAAGGCTGTGGATGTGGTCTACCTTGACTTCAGCAAGGCTTTTGACACCGTCGCCCACAGCATTGTCCTCAAGAAACTGGCTGCTCTTGACTTGGACTGGCGCATGCTTCGTTGGGTTAGAAACTGGCTGGATAGCCGGGCCCAAAGAGTCGTGGTAAATGGAGTCAAGTCCAGTTGGAGGCCAGTCACTAGTGGCATTCCCCAGGGCTTGGTGCTGGGGCGAGTCCTCTTTAATATCTTCATCGATGATCTGGACGAGGGCATTGAGTGCACCCTCAGCAAGTTTGCAGATGACACCAAGTTAGGTGAGTGTGTTGGTCTGCTCGAGGGTAGGCAGGATCTGCAGGAGGATCTGGATAGGCTGGACCGATGGGCTGAGGTCAACTGCTTGAAGTTTAACAAGGCCAAGTGCCAGGTCCTTCACCTGGGGTTCAATAACCCCAAGCAGAGCTACAGGCTGGGAGATGAGTGGTTGGAGAGCTGCCAGGCAGAGAAGGACCTGGGAGTGATGGTTGATAGTGGGCTGAATATGAGCCAGCAGTGTGCTCAGGTGGCCAAGAAGGCCAACAGCATCCTGGCTTGCATAAGAAACAGCGTGACCAGCAGGGCTAGGGAGGTGATCGTCCCCCTGTACTCAGCTCTGGTGAGGCCACACCTCGAGTACTGTGTTCAGTTTTGGACCCCTCACTACAAGAAGGACATGGAGGTGCTTGAGTGGGTCCAGAGAAGGGCAACCAAGCTGGCGAGGGGCCTGGAGAACAAGTCCTACAAGGAGCGGCTGAGGGAGCTGGGCTTATTCGGCCTGGAGAAGAGGAGGCTCAGGGGCAACCTTATCGCTCTCTACAGGTACCTTAAAGGAGGCTGTAGTGAGGTGGGGGTTGGTCTGTTCTCCCACGTGCCTGGTGACAGGACGAGGGGGAATGGGCTTAAGTTGAGCCGGGGGAGCTTTAGGTTGGATCTTAGGAAGAACTTCTTTACCGAAAAGGTTGTTAGACATTGGAACAGGCTGGCCAGGGAAGTGGTGGAGTCGCCATCCCTGGAAGTCTTTAAAAGACGTTGAGATGTAGAGCCTAGGGATATGGTTTAGTGGGGCCTGTTAGTGTTAGGTCAGAGGTTGGATTTGATGATCTTGAGGTCTCTTCCAACCTAGAAATTCTGTGATTCTGTGAAAGCAGCAGCCACGTCCCACAGCCTGGGTAGAGACCCTGGTTTCCTTTCACTAGGCTGGGCCCCAGCAACCATACAGGAGCAGTCCTGGCTGGAGCGGCTGGAGGAGGCAGCTGCACTCGCTCTTGTCATTCTTTTTTGCCTCACTTAACAAAGGCATTCCTGGGCACCATGGGATCACAGGTTTTGCCATTCAGCAGCAGTTCTGGTGTAAGTCACACTCGGGACTTGTATCTGTTTGACTTTATAGACCATACTCCCTGTGCTGTTATGCTTCCCTGTTCCAGGACAGCTGTCCATATCCTGGCAACCCAACACTTGGGTCTTGATAATGTCAATACCCTCATCACCCTGACAACAGGTGTCCCCACACCCTGGGACCAGAAGCAGGGAGAGAGAAGGGGGCATGGATATACAGTAACATCCTAGTTACATATTATGAGAATTTGTCTTATCATTGGTTATAGTAACCTTATTGCCAGGGCTCAGGAGCAAGGGGTACTGGGTGCATAGGGTCACTTTGCTTCTATAAGAAATGGAGGTTTGAACCTCCTTAAAGGCTTTTTACTCTCTTATTAGAGAAGGACTTTGATAATACTGCTATAATCAGAAAAGGAAAAAAGGTATCACAGCTACCCAATTCCTGAAGCAATTTTCACACTAAATCCATGGGAAATTTGCATCATAGGCTGAAAGTTTTCCAAACATTTGTTTAAATTGCTTATAAACTGTGAGTTCTGACTAGATTTTTGAAGAATCATACTGTAAAGTTCTAGCTGTAGACAATGATGACTTACATAGCAAATGCCAGAACTTGAACTAAATGTGACAAAATCAAAAATTTCAAAGGTAAAAAGTAGAATATAATTATTTGTCTTGCACTTGAACTGGAAGATAATAAAATTACAAGAATAATTTTGAGTAGATATTATGAAGATGCAAGAAGAGGTTTGAACTACAATTCTAAGTCTCCACTGTTTTTTCAATGAAAAGAGATCACAGCTGCTCATAATTTCACCAGAGCTCAATCTATGCAACTTCTGCAGAGATAAACAAGCTGCATGCTGCTTCAACACGTCTTGTTACATCAGATAAGAAACACAACCTAATTGTTTCAGATATGGGTTATTTATTAAGACTATATCTTGGTAATATTACCTCGCTTTGTCTTCTGGGGACAGTTCCTTTGACTGTGGAAGTGGTAGAGACTTACTTGCTCTAATGTAATACAATGGGGGTGTAGCTGAGATATCTGAGGACACTGGCAAGCTTATTCCTCCTATGTCCCAAGATTTGGGATGTGCCTCACCAACTCCCATTGGCAAGACCACATGATAGTCCACATATGATAGGATCAGGAATGGATCATAAATGTCAAAGTGCAAAAGGTCACCTTCATGGCATTGTGCTAACAACCAACACTGGCTCTGGGCAGGCTGCACACACACCTGGATGTCAATCACAATTCAAAAGCAGGTGACCTTTAACAAACATTAATCTCACTAGGGAGGGGCTGATGGAAGGAGTGGCTCACCAGCTTGCATATGGCGAACCCATATGCACTTACAGCATAAGTTTCACCAGATGCATGGTCTGGTGGAATCCAAACTCAAAGAAGGCATGTGGTCAGTCCAGGTTATTAGGATGTGCTAAGATCTTTAGCCACCACCTTTTCACAGCAAGCTTGGATGTTTTCTTCCCTTTCTCTGTGAAGGGCAAAGACTAGATATTTATAAAAGTTTTTTACAGACATTTTTACAAACACTTTGCCATTCCAAACATGAGTTGCAATTATGGCTTTGTTCAACATTTTTTCTACATGAGTATCTGATCTGTGGTCTTGAAAACTGCTTAGGTAAAGCAAACATCATTAGATGTACTTTTCAGAGTGTTTTGAAGAGCATTTCAAGGACTTTCCAATGCCTGTAGTCAGTGAAGTGGGTGCTAGAAGAGCTTGAGGAGCACTCCCTAAGAAAAATACAAATGCAGTCACAATGGTGCTTCTCCTATTAACAGAAAAATCTGTACAAACCAAATGATATTGTGTCAGAACTACCTCCTTGCAATACAAAACAAGTGACCGATTTAAACTTGGATAGATATAAATAATGAAAAGTGATTTTCTACATAACTAAAGAGAAGATCTTTTCTTAAAAAAAAAAAAAAAAATTAAAAATTACATTTTTTTATGAAGATTTAAAGACCCACATACATGGAATTAGTTAAATTCTGAAGTTATTGTTATTATTAGCTTGTATGTATCTACTTATGTGAGACTAGCTTTCCTATTGTCTGGTCAGACAATATTGATAATAGCTAATTAGCTTTAATTCACAACACACATCAGTGTTGTCAGTGATTAGTAGTTCTGATAGCCCTTTTGCTGATCTATTCAGAAAAAAATAGTTCTACATGTGAATGTCTTAATATTTAACCTCTTTATATCTTCATTTTATTCATTGTGAGTGAAGTTTTTTTTTTTTTTTTTTATTTCAATATTTTAGTCTTTTTCTTTAATACTCCAGCAGTTCCTTCCCTATATACTTCCAGATAATTTTTTAAGTATTGAATAATCTGCATGCTTGTCTTTTAAAACTCTCCATTTTTATCCAAAATTACCTTTTGACAATTTATTAGCACTGAGGGCACTTCCTGACAGGAAAATATATTATCCTGATGTTTGCTAGTTTTATTGTATGACTTACAAGCTGCTTTTTTCATCATATAGAACTTGATAATAAAACCAATGTGCGTAGACTGTTAGAAAAAGAGCTTTCATAGAAAAGAATTATTCTGAAACTAAAAAGAAAACAAAACAAAACAAAAAACAATCAAAAAAGAGTCTAATTTTTTCTGAGCTATTTCTCATATACATACCCTTGGGTCTTCTCGTAATCTTATATCTGCCTCTTGATCTCAACGTTAAGTGAGATAAAGTATGCTGCAAACAAGCATACACTTAGCACTCATGCACACCACTTTTGCAAGTCCCCCTGGGCATACAAGCAAGGAGCACCTCTGGCCCTGCTGATACTCTGGCCCAGACCCCAGGCCTTTGCTACTCACCAGCTAGTCCAGCTTGAAATTTGCTAGCACGCATATATATATATATATATATATATATATATATATACATACAAACCATATACACCAGGGCTGTGGAAGATACAGACACTCATCTCCCTGCCAGGAATTATCACTAGGCATCCAGTCTGTGACCCATGCCTTAGTCCAGCCACCAATGTAGAGCCCCTCACTCACCTTACTTATGACATTTCCCCTCAGGAGCTGGTCTGGGAACACACGCTGCTCCCATCCCAGTGGCTGAAATAGGATCATTCCAGTAGCTGGCACTGAGACCCTGCTACTCGCTTCAGTGACACCATATGCCAGTGGCACTTACTCTGCTAGTCTGACTCCTGTAGCTGGCATTCACTTCAGTCACACCAATCCCCACAGTAGCTGGCACTCCAGACTCAAAGTCTGTAGGACCCCTTTCAGATCCAGACAACCAGGGTCCTTCTAATGACTGATGTTATGACCTTCATTTGCTCCAGTAGCTAGCACCACAGTCCATGGGTGCCTACACTTAGTCTGACTCCAGTAGCTAGCAACAATTCCACTCACATACACACAGGTTCCACAGCGACTGGTGCTGAGACCCCCCACACTCACTCCAGTAGCTGGCACCACAGGCCAGCAGGGTGTTTGTTCCCTGACCTGGCCCCAGTAGCTGGCACTGAGGTTCAGTCATTCACATCCAGGTCTTACCAGTAGCTGGCACTTAATCCTTTCAGCTCGTGTACACATGGGAAAGAGTACAAATACGCAGAGAGATAGTTAGGAAAACAATTTAATGAGAGACATAAGAAGGTAGGACAGACTGGTGATAAGGCACAGGGCTCAGGCAGAGAAGGATACTGATCAGTCTTTTTTTACACACACCATCTCTCTTGTACCCTTTTCTACCTGTACCCCCTCTTTGTTCCTCCTGCTACCTCTTACCTCTGGAATCACCACCGTGTCCTTCCCCCCTTTTCCCTCTAAGGGCTTTTCAGAGTTCTATAACTTCAGCACCCTTCAAATCCAGGGCACCTTTGTGAGCAATCTCAACATTTGCAAGTTCCATCCTTCCTGGAAGTGGCACCTGTAGCTTGTTAGACCATCAACTACTGTGACTGGAAGGCTTGTTTCTTGTGACTGTCTCCCACCTTGGAAGTCCTCAGTCAGGTAACCCTGTTGGTATGAACATTCCTATATTCTCACCTGCTCTTGTAAATTAGCGTGATAGACCAGTCTTGGTTCTCATAATTTCCTGCCTCTCTTACTATCCCTTGCTGCCTTGGAAAAGGCCCTTAACCAGCTACCCTTAAAGGAGCAGGTATTCTTCTTCCACATACCTTTACACTCATCAATTTAATCTATAGTCACAGGCTTCTCCTGAAATAACATACAGTTCTCAGAAGTCTAGAACTGTATTTGTCTATGGGTTACCTTCACTTATGCACCGATCCCTACACAAAAGCTATACAAAATAGTACATATAGGCTTAAAATAATAAGCAAGGGAATCTAACTCAAAAAAAAAAAAAAAGAAAAAAAAAAAAAAAGAGACAAACTAAACTACATCTGTTGTAGTCCTCACTGTGCATAATTCTAAAAAGACTAGATTTGTGAGAAGACACAACTGATTATTTTCCACAGCAGTAGGGAAAAACAAAGCAAACCTGCCACTCCTTATCTTATAATAGGCTTGTCATTCGTAGTCATGATCATTTCTGAAGGTCAGAAATGAGATAATTTACCAATTTAAAAAAACAGTTTACTCTCTAACTGGTTTTCAGTGGTTTTCATGGCAAGTTGTTGAATTTTCTATTATGTATCGGACACATAGTAGGAAAAGCCAGAGAAGAATTTACAACAGAAATGAGAATTACACTAGGAAAGAACTCTCTGTAATTTACTATTATTTCCTGAAAGGCACAATTGTTTATTCTAATCCATAGCCTTTGCCATGAAATTGTTTTTGATGCAGAATCGTATCTCATATTTGCCTATGATATAAAAATTTATATTTTTCTAAATGAACATAGCCAGAAACAGTGAGGAGAGAGTAACTAATACATTTATAACTGGATGTGTTTATAGAAAGCCTTAATCCACATCTACAGCAGATTCTTCATTCATCTCAAGCAAAGCTTTCGATATTCTGCATTTAAGTAACTGGGCAGTTTGATAATTTCTTTTTCAAGATGCTACAGAAATCAATGTTTCTGACAAAGAATGTGTAGCTTTTTTCATCTGGTTGATGCTTTATTTTCCCAGCTGCCCCCTTGGAAAGTCTAGGAACTACTACACTTTCTTCAACTTTCCTTCCTTCTCCCACATAGAAGTGGGGCTACAATTAATGCACAGAATGATTTTGCCAGGTGGCTGTCACTCCAGCTTTATTTTATCAGTAATATAGTTAATTAGGACATGTTGCAAATATTGTCCACCTGGTAGCTTTAATTTATTAGTATATTATATGAAAACTCATAGATCAGCTTAGAGATCTCAGAGTGTTTTTGTTTTTCTTTTTTAAATCATTCATTCTGATATTATAGACAGGTTGAGCTTGAGAAACAATGTAATATTTCATTTCCCAGTTCCACATCTTTCTGAGATATGTTAGTTGGTTAAAGTCCCTCTTCTTTGCAAAGAATTAACTGAGATTGTATTTTGTTAATGAGTCTTAAGAACAAGTTTTTCATGTATGCAGACAGATGCTTCTATTGCAGCAGGGGAAAAATAGCAGCAGAACTTACACAGTTTGCAATTTTCAACCCATTACAAAAGAGTAGCAAGACCAGAGGCTGATCATAACGCTCATCTCAGAAATTCTTGCTTACATCATCACAGGTTTCTTCTCTCAAATTTCATTGCAAGCTTTCTCAAGGCAGGCTCAAAACTCTTGCCAAAGAGTTCTTTGTGCACAACGGAGACTTTGATTAAAATGCTAGCATTACAGAAATAAAAATAACCTAATTCTTAAAATCAATAGTAAATGGCTGTAAGTATTATCACAATCTTATATGAACCAGGTATTTGCTAAATTAGTTTATTCTCATTTGGAAAAGTTTCCAAAAAAAATGTAACATGTAGTTTTAACTTGTTTATTTCTTGTTTTCTTGTTTTAACTTGTTTATTTCTTATTTTCTTGTTTATTAAGACATGGATAAGGATGGTTTTGTTATTGTATTTATTATTAAAATCTGAAACATAGTACATATTACTGCAAGTAAAGCTAGGTATTGCAAATGAGAAAAAAAAAAAGTGCAAACACAAACCTGATTAAACTACGGTTTCAATTTGTTAACAATTCTACTCATATCTAATATGTTTCAATTTGTTAACAATTTTTTACTGTAAGCAGCTATAGCAAGGACTATGCCTCCCCCTCACTATACGTTTGAGGACTATTGCCTCACCACCCTCTGATATACATCATTACACCAATGTAAAGACATGGCTTCTTCAAAGAGAGCTTGTACTGCAGTTTTCGCTGCAGTGAAAACTTTTGCACAGATTTTGTATAATGGAATTTCCAAAGCAGATTGCTGTGGAAAAAGGGATTTAATCCAAAAATTTAACTTGGACCCAAACATGATGATCCAAATATTATGTCAGTTGATGTCTGTGACTGCTATTAAATATATATATATATATATATATATATATATATATATCCCATGATATTTATTTTAGACACAAAGTAGTAGACAAGACAGTCCATGTATTTAAATTTTTTATTTTCAGCAAAATACTTGTCATTTTAATACATGCAGCTGGATCAGAACATTCATTCTTGATACATTATCATAAACTCAGAAGTTACTTCGGTAGTTTGGAAGATAGATTGAGGTTAACAGTTTCAAGGAAGGTAGGAATGTTTGTTTTGAAATCATTGCAATGTTGTCAAGAGGGAGAAGGGAGATACCTTTCAACAGCAAGAAGGAGCAATACTGCTTTGGAGTTTTAGTTTATATCTACATCACAAAATGAAAAACACTGGATCAAATCCTGAAGGAGCATTCATGCAGAATATTAAAGCAAAAGTGCTTTACCTTTTGTGTTACTACAGTCATTGTTGTTTCCCTGTCTGAGATAGATTGCATTGAGCCAGCAATGCAATGTTTTTCTGGTGCCTCCTGACATTCATATAGGCCCAGCAAGTGTGTATATGCCCTAATAGAAAAGGGTAGATATTCTACATTTATAAATTAAATTTAATATATTTATCTTCATTATTTCTGCTGACCTTTACCACCTGAATTTTTTTTCCAATAGCTGTTGTTCAGCTCTGAGCTTGAATAGAATTGGTCTAAATTGATCTCTAAAACACAACAAGAATTACCATATTTTCTCTACACTTATTGACATAAAGCAAGTCCAAATATGGTAAATAAATTACACGGATTTAATGCTGTTTTGTGCATGGTTTCTATGCAAAAATGTTGAAATCTAATGCTTACAGACTGCAATTTTTAAAAAGGCACTACCTTAAAAATATGGGATTTTTTTTCTCCTTATGGAAGGCAAATACAGAAGTCTATAAAAGCCTAGCACTGTTAACTGAGTTCTGTTTTGCCTCCTGCAAAGTCAATATATTGTTATGAGTTCTATGGTCAAAATTTTCATTACTGTTTAAAGTGATGAAGAAGAACACAAATGCATTCTCAGAGCCAGGGTTTATACAGTGTATATGTCAAACTAGTTTATTATTATTATTATTATATTGTTAAATAATGACAAAGAGGAGTCCTTGTGCAGAAATGGCCAGTCAGCTCCATCTTAAATGTATTTCTGTAGTTTTTCAAGCTAGTGAAAAGACTGTGAGAGTAGAGGGGAAGCCATCAGTTCTTTCCTTCCTGTTATTTCCCATTCACTGGAAAGAAAATTTATCTAAAATTAGAGCAACAATTCATATTTTTGCTTAATGCTCCACATTGTTTCCATATCCATAGACCATCAGTGCAAACCCCAAATATTTAGGGAAGGGCTGACAACACTTAAGTAAAAAAAAAACTTTCAATTCAACAAAATGTATCAGCTCAGAAGGTATGCAGCTGAAGTACAGAGAGACAGTCTCATATAACTACACATTCAAGAAATAGAAAGACAACATTTAAATAAATACACATAATTGCAAAGATCATGACACTTATTACAACACCTGCAATAGAGGAGATGTGGGAGGTGTTTGCAGTGATATTGCAGAACAATCAGAAATCCACTGGATTCAGCTTTTTTGTTGTCTGCTTTGCTTATCACAAGGTGGTTTGACTCAAAGCCTAGTGCTAGATTACAATCCAGGGTTTCTTAAAAAACAAACATTCTGTCATTGGTACAGTCAGAAAGGAAATGTTAAGACCATCTGCTGCTTTTCACTCACTTCTGCTATTGGAATGAAACTCTACACTCATAAAAAAGCTAAAACCCCAGGAATGATAGTCCACTTCTCCGAGCATTTCTCTATTTTTCTTAAAGTGGCCCTAGGCAGATGACATACTGACAGACTGAAACATCATCATGCTTGTATGGATGACCTAGATATGTATTAGATAGTTTGAGGCTTCTCATGTGTGTGTGAGAACACCAGTTTCTGAACTCCTTTCACAATAGCTCTTATCTGTCTATCCAAAATTTCTTCTTCATTTCATTCACTGATATATTGTAATTCACTACTACGACTGAATTCAGTGGCTCAGTAGTAAGTCAAAGCACTATGGTCCAGAACCCTACTCTTCCAAGGAAAGGAAAAGCAAGCTTCAGCTCACTTTGGGGCTTGATAACACACTGCTGAAAGGCACCTAACCAGGTCTAGAACAGGATAGAATAGAATAGTTCAGTTGGTAGGGACCTTCAGAGATCATCTCATTATATCTGCTCAATAGGAAACAAAATCCCACTTCAGATCTTTCAGGATCCTTCCAAGAACAGAAATCACTTCTTTCTTAAAAAAAAAAAAAAAAAAAAAAAAAAAAAAAAACACAGCTTAAAGTGCATTCCTATGTTGAAAAAAAAAATAAATAAATAAAATAAAATAAAAAATGAAAATCATAAACCAGAGGAGTCCTACTACGATAGCAATGTTGAAAATGCAGCTAGAATGCAGCTCTCTGAAGAGTTTGCCATTCTTCAGAAGGCAAAATCTGTGCAGGCCTGAATAGTAGGCCGATTGAATAGTTACAGGCCTTCTAATCATCACAGTGTCAGAAACTACCTTCATTCTTGAGATTAGTTACAGATGTTTTTTTGTTGTTTTGTTTTCCATTTCTGTACTAAATCATAAAACAGTACTTCAGTCAGGTGTATTTGCAATGAGAGCTCTGGGATATTGTGAGGGATATTGTAAGACTGGAGGGAGAGATTATACTAAATGTTATACTCTGGGAGAGGTCTTACTGTTTGTCTCTTTGTAAATAGTTGAAATCCCAGTGCTGGCTTCTATTGCTCATTTCTCTAGGTTATTACAAAGAATTGCAAACAACCACAGGCCCTAGATCAACAAGCCCACCACCTTGGTGCAAATATTAGTGCAACAACAGAGACACCTAAAAGGTAGAAGAGAAAAGACTGCATTTGTATATCATAGCATAGTCACCATGAACTATTCACAATGCACAAGCAGAGTTCTTCATGGCTGTTGAATTTGTAGCATGCTTGAGTGTGTATGAACAGCTGGAGGAGACAACTGCTGTGGCAAATGAGATTTATGTTGTGGAATGGAAAAATAAAAACAATTTTTAAAAAAGGAACAAAAAAAAAAGAGAGGTTTAGACATCATATACCTCTTCCTCCATGGCATGATTGACCTCTCCATGAATTGAGTGGAAGGTGTTGCGCCTCAGGATTTCCCAGCCACTGTGAGAATTCATCCTTGATGTGCTCCGTGACAATGACAGAGCAGGCAGTTCCTTCTTGTACAAGACGTTACTGTCGATTTCCATTTTTTCTGGACCTTTGTCACAGTTATCCCTATCATGAGCCTTAAACGCTTCTGTGTACCGCATCATCTTGTGTTTGTTGGGATCAACCCTGTCTTCTACTCTGTGAGAGGATAAAAAACATAAACAGAGTTAAGTACAATTGTGCCAACAAAATGATGAGGCAGGCCTCTTCCAGATATATGCTTACAGACCCAGCCACCCCAAAAACATCTACACAGAAACAGGAAAATGATTAATAGGCATAGCTCTTTTAGTTTTCTTCTCTCTTTAACATGTGCTTTCATAAAATTACCCTCACCGTCTCAGTTATTACCAGCACAATAATCTCCTTTCTAGGCTTTCATTCGTGACACTGAATTCAGTACTCTTATCCATTTTTATTTTCTGTCCTTTACTTTGTTACCTAGTCATGATTTGCCTTTTCCATTTTGACAGCTGTAAGCAACTGACCACTTGACTCCATCTCCAGATCCTTTTTTTATACAAATATATTAATCTATTTCCTTTGTCATTGTCTTTCCTTCTTTGATACTTGTTAAGCTCAGGATGTCATTTATCCTTTACTGAACTTTGATTTATCTGTTCCACTTCCACCAACCCTTCTCTGCTTTACTTATAACTTGGACATACTGTCCCTATATACATGGGGACATGTGAATACAATATACTTACATGTAATATATATACCATATACAAAGACCATGCATGTAATTTGACAGAACTACATGTAGATCATACTAACACTCCTTTCTTTTTGCATCGCATGAAGAATTGCTGCTGGTATATTGCTCTTGCAAAGTGATATTCTGCACCTTGCAATTAAAGCCTTTATTGTTAACACCAGATTTCTCTGTTCTGCCCAGTAAACCTGAAAATCCACAAGGCTCACTACTCTGCTGAAACCTGAAGAAAGTCCTGTTTCATACAGCCACCACTCCCCCTTCTGGCTTTATCAGCAAAAGATGAAGCCCTGGGAAAGGATGCATGACCAATGTTTATTCTTTTCTCAAGCTGGTAGAAATGTTGAGTAAAATCAGAAATGATGAACAATCTTTTGTTATTTAGATTATAGACAGTTTGCCTGTTATTTCAGGGCTTAAATGGAAATCCGGACCCGAGACTTTGTCACCAGATGCAGTCCTTGCTAAGTATATTATAGTTACCAGGTTCACACCAGAAAGAAAGCTTATCTTTAATTATTCTTGTCCTATTTTTCAGTCATCTGAATTGCAGTTCATTTCTGCTGAACACCAAATTGATTGCTTCTGCCTCTGCTGTTTCATGCATCCAATGAATAAGGACAGATAACCAAAGCATAACAGTACTGTTTTGTTGTAATCATTATAAAGAGTTTGAAAAAAAAATCAGGCCTGATGACATGCAGTTTCTGAAGTATGTCTACAGGGATTATTGGATAGCACTAATTCATGCAAGGAATTGCACAACAGAACTTTCTGAGGGGAACACTGCTTGTCTCCAATAGACATAAAATGGACTGGGATCTGTATTCTAGAAGAAAAGGACTATAAACACTCCTCTCCAGGCACTTGGAATGGCTCTTTTTTAGTATCCATGCATTGAATGCTTCTTCTGGGATCCTTATGTGCACTAGAAGAAAACTCACCTGAGATACCATCGGTCCCCTAGCCCATATTCCCGGCCACAGATCCCGGAGCGAGGCCAGAGACACCGTGGCAATTTCCGTTCCAGCATGACAGTAGTAGCAACAACCTTTAAAAATAACAAAACAAACAAAACAATAACTAAGATGACTTAAAAAGGAAAAAAAAATCACTCTCTCTTTTTAAATTATCAGCTTTATGAGTACTGAGCAGATGAAGGAAAAACAGAGAACCAGTACTCTTTATTATAGGACAATTCACAATTTTAGATCTAACTGTGCCATGATTTGAGGAAACAATGGTGCTTTTCAAACATTGTTAAACTTGTTTGCTTTTACACTTTGTGGCAACATGTAGGATAATTAATTTGCAACCTAGATAAGAGTAAAATGTTTATATCAGCCTTAACCATTTTCAGAACCTAGTACCCTTAACACTCAACTACAGTTAACTCTTTGACTTGTGTTTTCTTTCATAAAAATAGTAGGAAATGGTTTTCCTCTTGAGCAGCTATATACTTGATCTGGTTTAATTCATCAAAAGGCAGCATTATCCTTAGCCTCTTCAGCAAGTCAAACCAACTTCTCTTAATGGATCTAAAGACATAACCTACCTACCTGTAACCATTAGCCTTCATTGTATTTCTCTCCCAGTCAATCTCTATATTATTTAACTCTCAGTTACATGGGAATGTGATTTGTAAGAAAGAGGCAACATCAATTCAATTTAAGAAGAGATTGATTCCATGCTTAGTGAAGAAACAGATAGGGAGACACAAGATGGACAAGAAAGGCTGGATGAGGTTTTTTCTGTTATGTAAAACAAGGTACAAATATTACTATAACAGAAATATACTGGAAGGTAGCTTCACATGGGAAGATCTGCAGACGAGTGGTCTTGCACTCAGAAAGTTCATACTGATAAAAGGGATGGAAGACATTTGGGGGCTGATGTACAGAAGCTGTTAGATAGAATTAAAGGGACATGGCTTATTGAGACATGAGAAGTCCGCAAACAAAGTGAAGACCTGGGAAAGGTTTTAAATTACCTCTCTCTTTGCAGGGACAGTAAAGTAAGTAATTGCACTGTCTAGCACATTTTTTCTGGACAAATTTTCCCCATTTTTATTCAGAGAAACCCCCCTACCTAGATTACCTGGGCTCTCCAGAGTTCATCCCGCTCATGGGCCACTCTCCAGTGGGTGTCACCCATCATGGCAATTAGCAAGTTGAGCATAAGGAGGGTGGCAATGATGGCAAAGGAAAAATATACGACACTGTACATAAAAGGCAGGTCCACATCATAGTTTGCAGGGCCATCAATTATAGTGAGAAACAGCTCAAAGGTGGTGAACAAGGACATGGGATAGTTATAGAATTGCCCAAGGTTTTCAGGGTTCTCTGTCTGGAAGATGATGTAAAAAGCTAAAGTAGACCAAGGAGAAAAAAAAAAAAAATAAGGATATAGTTTTAAAATGTGAATAACATTCCAAGAGCAACAACAGGGTCCTATAACAAAAACTGACAACACTAGGTGTTCTGGGAAAGAGCTACATATATTTCTATGTAAGTGCACACTATGCAGCATAACAATGGCAAATCCCTGACTAGAATCACTGGTCACCATTTAAAAATTACTCTGAATTACTCTATTTATCTGCTCTCAAAATGCCTTAAAAATATCAATCTTTTCTTCTTCATGGATAGAAGAAAGCTATGTATGTTAATCCCATTTTCCAAACATAAATACCACAAATGCAATGTGTTTTTAAACTTTGACTTACATATATGTGGATTTATCTGGGTTGTCCTAATTTATACTATCCTGGAAAGAGCAAGAGTTGAAAACCAAACAGAAATCAGTGTTGGGAAAGAGACCGTACTCAAAGAAACAGGAACTATACATCATCACCACCTTTGCCAGATAACTAAGGGGGTGACCAGAGAATAATCCAAAATCCACTGCACTTAATTCTTATCAAAGAATTTGTGAGGGTAACATAACACTGTTTTCCTTTTGTAGACTCACCTGATGCAAAGCCTAGTATCACCACAGCCATGAGCCAACAAAAGCGCATAAGATCTCCAAATATCATCTGTAGAGCAAAGATAGAGCCGCCATAAGGCTCAGCTGTTTCACCAAGTTACCATGCAATCCCATGTAAACCATTTCCAAAGACCATAAGTGTATTAAAGGAAGCTTCTCCACTACAGAGAAGCAAAACTCCCAAATGCTTCATGCAGACTTTACAATTGGCATTAATGCAAGTCCAGAGGGAGAAAAAATATTCTTTCAGATCTCCCTGTCTGCAGAGAGGTGCTAAGATGTACACAATGAGTACATATTTGTTTCTTATACCTTTTGGATCATGATGGTAAAGGGTCCAAGCATCTGGAAGCCTCGTGCGAAGTACATGACATTGCACCATCCTAGTACCAGGGCAAAGGACATGGGCACCACCTCACCAGTAGTGCTGGTGAGACGCATTACCATGGTTACCAGAATCATACAAGCATATGTGATACTGCAAAGGAAGAGGAGAGTGAAAATATTTCGGTAAATAATTTTTACCCTTGCTTATCTTTTCTTGCCAAAAATTCCAAGACAGGCACATACAGCTATAAGTTCATAAGCAGAAACCAGTCGGCATGCTCAAATCTACCTGTACACTCACCTGGCTTCTTATACACAGTAAGAGAAAGAAATCAAGAGAAACAATACTTTAAGAGAATGGAGAAGGTTGCTCATCTGGCAGAAGACTGGAGGAGTGGAGGTAGGAGGTGCAGGAGGGAATGAGAAACAGTAAGTTTATTGAACTTAAAAGGTGGTGTACTTACACAATTATGTGGAAAGGCCCTCCTAGGATGGTTTGTCCAAAGTATTTCGCTGCTCCAACTCTAAGGATATCTGGGATCTAAGAATGACATCCTATTGACTTTAGGACTTAGATTCTGTTATACTATTAAACATAATGGTAACCATCAATTTTAAAAGGGTCTTGGAGCCAGCGGTATCTGCTTTGTTTACTGCTTCACAGTTTGACTGAAAATTTACTTTAAAAACAGAATGAATTAATCAGATGCCCTTCTGAATAAGGCAGATACTGCTCTTTTCTTGGAAAACCTGAGAATGCTTGGGCAGATTGAGAGACTTTGCTATGAAGATCACCATGCTGTGATCTCGAAGTTCTTGTGGACTACTGAGAAGAGACCAGATCTGCTGAGCCTCAGAAAAGACAAAAAAAAAACAACAACAACAACAAAAAAAAAAAAACTTGTAAACTCAGAGGAGCTTGGTATTTTTCAGACTCACTGTGTTACTTGTAGGGGAGCCATAGAGTCCTGTCCAAGCATGGAAATAAGTACCTGTCCTTCTGGAACATATATGAGCAGAGAGAAATCGTTCTCTTTTCCTTTTTCAATGGGGTTTGTAAACTCCATTTTATTTCAGTTCTCCCTGAGATCATCATTTGAGCTTTCTCTATATAACAGTTTCATATTCTAATAAAATTATGTGTTTGTCATATGCTTCATTTTAAAAACTTCATCTCTTTTTTAATTTTAAAATCACAATTCTGAAAATCATGGTAAGATTACCTAGACATGGCCTCTGCAGAACCCTGTTTGAGTAAGGCTCCTTTTATAGGCTCAAGTAGTCACTGATCTCCAGTTAAATATAGACTTTCCTATGTAACCACAGGAATCACTTTACCCAGCATCCCCAAATACGTAAGTACAAAAAGTCTCTAAGAATCTCATGTAACAGCTGGGATTCATCTGGAACTGCAGATGATGCTAATGGGATCTCTGGCATTACCCTGCAGATAGTATCTGATAGCAACCAGTCCATCTAATTACTCCTTCTGTACCTGGAGTTTTACTAGTAATCTCTCACCATCTGTTTCACCTAATAGATTTTGTTGACAGTGTCAACTGCCATAGATGTATATTGAAGCATTTAGACTTATTGAATAATCCTTACCAAGTTTTGAGGACAAACTCCTGTTTGTCCAGTAGGTAAAATCTGCCTAGATTAAGTTCAAAACTGCAGAGCTCACTGTTTCTCTTACCTCAAGGATCAAAATTACTACAGCTCCAATCACTGTGATCAGCTCCCCCACCAACCTCAACTCATCCTCATATGTTATATATGATTCCTGAAAGGAAAAAAGGAGTGAGAAGAAATTAAAATAGATGGCAGGAAAAGAAGGCCTAATGTTAGTGTAAGAAATGTGACTAAGCCTTACAAGACCACAGGAACCATCCCAGGCCAAACAACAGAGAACAGACCATACCCAGAGTTCCTCATCGATGAAGGTCAGCTGATGGCAAGAGAAAAGGAGAACAGCTGCAAAAGCTGGGGACTGGGGAATACTTCGACTTTCCAGTTAAGTAGGTGATTATTGGAATTGCCCAATGCTGCCTGTGGGGCCCTGACTACTACTGACACAGTACCTGCAGCATTTTCTGGACATAGATTGTATTGTCTCTACTGCTTGTTTTGTTGCCTGTTCGGGCTTTCAGTGGCCGGTAGACACAGCACATAGTGAAGCAGACCATGTAGAGGACATAGAATAAAGCCAGGAAACAGAAATAGGGCCGTCCATACATATTCCACTTCAGGCTCACCAGCTCCTTCACAGGTGTTAGGTCTAAGATCTGGCGTGCCTGAGAAAGATACAAAGAAGGAATTATTCACTGTGAGGGTATTTGTTTATGAGCAACATTCACAGTTTCCAGGGTGTATGTTAACAAGTTGTTCTTACCTACGCTATTCAGATTTAGGAAGCCATTTACTTTTTTTTTTTTTTATTTCCCAAAAAATGGGAACGCTCAAGTGAGTTTGTATTTCTTCAGTTTACCAGCAGAATTTTGGAAATGTAAAAAAGTATATCTTTCAGAGAACAGATTTTGAGCACCAATGGAAATAACAAGAAAAGTATGTTAGACTTGAATACATTTTCCATATCTGTAGACCTGGTTCCACATAAACACTTGAGACAGACCTATGATCTAGGTCCATGAATGTGGATATATGAATCTGTGTTATAGAAATTAAAAGGTATTATTTAAAATAGAATTTGATAGCGACCTTTATGAAAGATCCCATTACCTTTTACAAGGATATCCATAGAGAATAAGATACAAATACAGAACGGTTGGGCTAACTTTACAGTGTCAGAAAGTTTACAAAACCTGTGAAGATGTATTTGAATATACATGTATATTTCAATGCATTATCTTTCACTGTAACTGGAATACTTTTTGAAAAATATTTTGTGTTAAGCAAGACAGCACAATGCAATTCACACCAGGCTCTCCTCTGTTTAAAATATACAACATTATTACAACACAGAATTGAAAATAGAATATTTTAAATTCTATTTCCAGCTATGGAAAAGAAGCTTCTAAGCATCTTGTACAATTCACTTAGATGTTTTTCTCTGAATTGGATTTATTTTTTATTTTATTTTATTTTATGTTCCAACAGCTAAATCTATCAACTTGAAATTGTGGAAATTCTGTATCTCTAGGAAACATCAAAAGGTCCTATAGATCATTAATGCTCTTTTAAAAACTCTGACATTTTAAAAATCTCTGACATTACCTAGGCAACTAAGGGGACTTCAGAAAGATTTTGAAGGTTCATTTATTTTTGTCTGAATACAGACTATTAATGGCCTGGATTTTCAAGTTTTCATCATTCAACTACGATGATAAAAACTGAAGTATATCCCCAGTGGGACTACTGTTAAAAAACACACAACAAAACACACACACAAACACACAAACCCTACAGTCTCTTTCAGCTTACTTCCTTTAGACTGTTTATATCATATTCAAAGTTTTGGCCTTTCTTTTTAAAGTATCAGTGGTGCAGCTCTGGTATATTTAGAAGACTGTGTACTTCCAGGAGTAAATAGAAGCTTCAGAGAGCATCTTACACAATAGGAAAAATGGCACTATTACATAGTTTACAGTTGTGCTTCTGTCAAAGATCTATATATTTTCGTACATACTGTGCAGCTGAGAAAATTTAGAAAAATAAAAGCTTCTACAAAAAGTTAGAGGAGTGGAGTTATAAACACTGGAGTGAAAAATCTCCTACTATACAATTTACAAAACTAACAGGAAGAATCCAGAAATTTTCTGAAGTGCCCTCATGGTTGATCTGGTATGTTTACACACATACATATAAAGGGCAAAGAAAATACAGGGAGATGTTATTAAAAAAAAAAAAAATCACCATTTTTCTCTGTTAAGCATTGCTAACTTACACCTCTGGATGAATCCATTGATTTGCTACACTAGCAATTATTAAACATGGAAAGATCAAAGTTACTCCACTTTTTATAACTGTTTCCCTAAGACAAGATGAAATTGTGGCCTCATTGTTAAGGAAATATCATTCTTCCCAGGAATGGTGTGTCAATCTTTCTTCAAATGCTCTAGGTTAAAAAAAGACTTAAGACTGAAGAATTTTACATGGGAAAAATATGTCTCCTGAGCATATGTACATGTATATATATTTATATATATAAACGCATATATTCAAGATGGGATGAATCTAGGCTAACTGTGTTTCTTTACCTTAATTTTTCCAGTGTGAACACATAATACTGTGTAAAAAAAAAAAAAAAAAAAAAAAAAAAATCACTCAAAAGCTCATCCAAAACTAGATGTTCTGTTTAGAAAACTACTCTGTGAAGAATGAATGAACCAAGTGGGAAATCAAGTTATATTTTTGTATGCAATACGCTACTGGAACACATTCTACATTGTACTGACAAGAGCACTATACTGACATGAATAAAATGGAAGAGATAATATTAGGGTCATTAAAAAAAAAAAAAAAAAAAAAAAAGAAAGAAAAAAAAAAGCTCTATGATTCTTTAGTAGCCATAAATTACATAGAGTCCCACTGAAAGGAAATAAGTATAAGAGAAGTGGCAAATGTTATTTGCAGAGTGGATGGATGATGACGGTTCAGGTTATCATTTTTATGGCCTCCAAAATCTGCAGTAGTTGAAGAGCCAGATCTCTACTTTATATAATAAAATAAGTTGCCTTAAATATTTTCAAAAGAAATTATTATTTTTCATTCAATTTTAAGCTGTATTATTTTCAAGTTAAAGAAAGGCATTTTGTCTATTGGAGCCTGCAACCCCAGAAAATGTATTCTTCTGTCACCTCATTACAGCTGCTTAGGGTACCTTCCCAATCTGCAAGATATTAGTATATCTGAGCTGAATTTGTATTTATACTGGTTTCCTATAACTGAAGTGCTAACCTGCAGTCCTTCATCCGTCTTCCCGTTGTGTGTATTTTCTGTTGATCTCAACACTGATGGAAATATTCAAGAACTAGAAACAGGACTACAGCTGGTATGTTTGTGTTGCGATTTAGTCTGGCAGACAGCTAAATGCCACACAGCTGTTTGCTCCCCAGGGACTGATGGGGAGCAGATTTAGAATAAATAAATAAATAAATAAATAAATAAATAAACAAACAAATAAATAAATTCATGGTTTGGGATAAAGACAGCTTAACAGAAAAGGGGAAAAATAAGTAAAAGAAAAGTAAAGCATACAGAACACAAGTGATGTAAAACAATGCACTCGCTCACCAACAGCTGACTGATGCCCAGCCAGTGCCTGAGCAAGAGTAACCCCCTCTCCCAGTTTTATTGTTTAGTGTGACATCATGTGGTATGAAATATACCTTTAGTCAATTTGGGTCAGCTGTTCTGGTTGCTTTCCCTTCCAGTTTCTTGTACACCGCCAGCCTCCTCACCAGCAAGGCAGTATAAGTCAAAGAGTCCTTGACTTAGTGCAAGCATTGCTCAGCAACAACTAAAACATTGGTGTGTTAACAACATTATTTTCACCGTAAATTCAAAACACAGTACCATACCAGCTACAGTGAAGAAAATTCACTTTATCCCAGTCAAAATCAGAACATTATGAAGGATGAAACTTTGCTTTGTAAGTCAAGGGGCTCAGTCTACTTCAAGACAACCAGTGTTATTTCATTTGCAGTTCGTCTGCCTATGAAAAGGGAAGAATTTGACTGGCTATTCTTATAGAACGTATGTAGGGAATGTAGGGTTTGCAAGAACAGTAAGCTACTTTTCCAGTAATCCTTGTTGAGTTTGCTAGCTGAGAACCAAATAGTCAACAAGGACTTTTCTGTAGAAAGGAGACAAAGACATATATATAATTCACTGAAAAATACCCCATTTCTGACAGATCCTTGAAGATAAAACAAAAGACTAACAACTAAAGTTTCTGATAAACTTAAAAAATGTTTTTGATATGTATGCAAACAAAGAACTAAGGAAAGCAGACTATTCCCATTAGTACAGTAATACGGGTATTTTTTTTCTCAGATTATTTAGGATAAAAAAATAAGAACTTCTTTTTCAAATGTGATTAGTACTTGTCTAAAGCTTCATAGCTTATATAAAATTATAACATTTTAGGTTTCTGAATTATGAACTGGGTGGTACTTAATCGAATCATCTATATCAAATCTTAAATTTCTGATAAAAGATTGACACTTAGAGCATAAGTAGGACTTATGCTAATGAAATTGATCCATACAACTAAATTCTTCTAGACCTACTTCTTCTTGTACCATTTAGAGGACTGCTGCAATGAGCAAGAAGGAGATATAAGTCAAGAAGTCCAGAGAAGATGGGAAATATTTTGGGCCAAAGGTATACAAAATACAGAAAAGAATTCCAAGCTATACATGCAAAAATTGCAGCTACTCATGTTTAAGAGCATTTTGGAAAACAAAGAAGTCTGATGGTTTCTGGGGACACCTTACCCTCTGAAACTGAGAATGTTGGATCTGCATTTACTATGTGTTCTGGAAAAAAAAAAAAAAAAAAAAAAAAAAAAAAAAAAAACAACAACAACAACAAAAAAAAACAGATGCACAATATTCTTTGGTTTTTTTTTTTTTTTTTTTTTTTAGGGTTATGGCTTAGCCTTCTGGATGACTTCTAAAGTTGTTTTGTTTTATGACATGGACTGCTTTCCTCTGAATTTCCATATGTATCACCATACATAGTAGCTCAGAGGATTTTTAAACATAAACAAATGAGAATTTCATGAACTTCCTCCTCATAGTACAAAGCTTTCCAATAGCTGAAACTTTTGTTACAGAAGTTTAACTTAATTTTTTATAAAGTGAGATAATATATGATTGAGAGCATTGCACTAAAACATTTATTTAATAGCTCAAGTGTCTTCTGATTCATCTCTGATTCAGCAGAGATAAAATGCCCACTTTGTTTTGTGTCATAACCTGGATAAGCAATGCCATTAAATGAAGAAAACAATAATGAGCGTTTTTAAAATGTGTTCCAATTTAGGATTTTTGAACATAGTTTGCCTCACAGGAATGTTGTGAGAGTTAATCAGTATCACTGCTACAGAAACTACTTGCTAGAGCTACTCTAGAGCTACTTGTTATTTATATCTTTAAGGCTGGGAAAAGAGAGAGAACCTTCACTGAATCACATTTCCTGTAGCTTGCTAATATGAAATTCTTTCAATCATCTGCAAGCTCCACATCTCAGAAAAAAAAAAAAAAAAAAAAAAAAAAAAAAAGTTAAAACTTGAAATATAAGCACATAATTAAAAAGCTGCTATATTTCATATATTGCCTGAAATATACAGTACAAAGTCCTTGCCCTGTGGATCAAAGAATCATAGAATCATTCAGGTTGGAAAAGACCTCTTTAAATCATCTAGTCCAGCCTTTGACATAGTACTGACAAGTCCACTAATAAACCATGCTACTAAGTTCTACATCTACATGTTTCTTGAAGAC
Organism: Aythya fuligula; assembly: GCF_009819795.1. Classification (NCBI taxonomy): domain Eukaryota; kingdom Metazoa; phylum Chordata; class Aves; order Anseriformes; family Anatidae; genus Aythya; species Aythya fuligula. Next base: position 82,026,845 of record NC_045559.1, read on the forward strand.
CTCCAGGGATGGTGACTCAACCACTTCCCTGGGCAGCCTGTTCCAATGCCACACAACCCTTTCAGTAAAGAAATTTCTTCTAATTTTCAACCTACACCTCCCCTGGAGCAATTTGAGGCTTGTTTTCCCCTTGTGTCATCACTTGGTGCTTGGGATAATATGGAAGAGTATGAGTCTTCAAACTCATTCTTCTCGTTTTATAATCACCATGGTATGCACATAGAAAGCATTTTGTGCCCACAGTACCTCTCTCTTCTTGGTTGAGACAATGAGCTCAAGAAAGGACTGATCTTCAGCCCAGGAGTCAATCTCTGTGAGATCATATAACACAGTGGTCAAGGGTCCAAAGGACCAGAGATTGTGCTTCCGCTTTTGCATGAGGTATTGAAACATCTGGGGAGATAAGAAGTGGGGTGAAGATATCAGAAGATTTCCAGTAAGTATTTGTTCTTATTGCATATACACTGAAGTGTGTAAAAGCTATATATTACAAAATATTTTCCTTGAACTTTGTTATTGTGGTTCTTACAGCTCTCTGAGACAATTATACCTTCCAGCAGGTTAGGAAAGGGAAGAACTTCAGTCTCCCATTTGATTATCAGCTCATGTTCAAACTGCTGAAGTTATTTGACACATTAATGTCTCCAAAGTATAGATTTCATGTGTTGATTAGGAAAAAAAAATAAATCCTTTTATACTTTTCTACAGGTTGTCAGGAAAGAGGTATGGAAAGGGATACTGTCTTTTGTGGATCTACAGAAGCAACACTGACCATCTTCATCTTTTTGTTAAAGGGAAAGATGAGAGTTTGTATTTAATATTGAGATCTTATCTCCAAATAAGTGTCTGTAGATATCTGGAGAACTTCTCTTTGCATTACATTTAGGGTAACAAAATATTGACAACAAAAACAACTTCAGTCAGACTTTTAAAATATGGCTGGAGGTGGATATTTCTGTTAATAGTTATTTAACTGAAATGCTTCAAAACTTAGATCAAAAGATCTATTATATAACCATTAGTTTATTTCATTAGGATGAAGAAATTTCTTATACAGGTTATCTGGTCTTACATAAGATTTCCAGGGGAAATAAATAAATAAATAAATAAAAGGACTTGTTTTGTATCTTCTACCCACTAACAGTATGCAGAAACTCCTGTACTCTGTGTAATATTATTTTAAGTTCTCCGTTTCTGAATAAAATCTTTATAATAGAAGCAACTGCATCATACAAACTCACCACAGTGTTGCCCTCAACTCCAGCCAGTTTGAATGGAGTAAGCCCCTCATTGTTAGGAATCAATTCAAGTGATCCTGGTCCTTCCTTGTTCCTGTCATAGGAAAGTATCAGGCTGTACATGTGGCAGGCAAATGTCTTATTAGGCTGGAGAACCAAGATGTGAAGAACAGTGTTACCTGTGAAGGAAGCAGAACAGATAAAATACATTAAATAGCCCAAACCTGTGAAAAGACTGGCAATAGACTGATGCTATTAACAATGGCTTTCATTTTCCTCACAACCCTCATCCCAAATCTGTTTGTAATGAGAGAAAAATATGTGTGTACATAGATGATAGGATCTGATTTAAAGTGTCCAGATCCACTGTATGTAATTCACTAGGCACGTACCCAGGTAATCCTGAGCTCTAATGTCGGCTCCATTTTCAATGAGCAACTGCACAATCTCCTCATTTCCCACACAGGCAGCAAAAGACAAAACATGTTCTCCTGCAAAGAAAGGAATAGGGGGGATCAATATTAAGACCCTAGCAGGCAACTGAAGTTGGAGCATTCTGAGGAAAATCTATTCATGTCACAAAGCCAGAGGGTATAAAAGCAATCTGTAGTTCCTGCATCACTCCTCATCCTACTCAGAAAGCACCTGTCTCACACAACATTGAAAGGGGAGAGTATTCTTTTCAGAAGAGTATGTCCATAAAAAGGATGACAAGTGTGTTACAGTAGATGCTGCTACAAAGAAATTACATTATATTTTTAAGTGATATATAATTTTTGTATACGTGCAAATATGTAAAATGTATATGATTTAGGTACTTGTATTTAAGTAGTATTTACATACTTAGATGGAGCTTTACTATCAGCTAAAAAGTGCATGAATGATGACCCCTGAAGACAGAAGCCTCCACCTATGCAGTTTAGATGTGGAGCAAGGCAAGTCTCTCCCATATTCCCTCATCACTCTGTTGGTTGCCTCCCACAGCAACAAGACAAGAAGATAAGGATATACCAAAATAGAGAAGGTTCTGGGAGCTGCGTCTGAAGAAGTGCCCAGTGGCCTGGGCTGTGCAGATATTGGCCCCTCTCTTGAGTAAAGCTTTCACCAAAGTGATGTTCTGGTTCACTGCTGCAATGTGGAGAGCTGTCTGCCCTGTAAAACACAGAAATAAAACCTTGCCTTCTAAGAAAGCAGCATTTAACACATAGTAAATCCGAGTTTATTTGGATTGCATCCATAAGGGGAATATGATTTTGCTTTGAAGTTAGCCCTGTTGAAGTTAGTCCTGCAGACTGGAGACATCCAGTAGTCTTGTTCTACTTAAATCTTTTTTATGAATTAATGAAAAATGATTTTACAAACTGCCAAAAATATGCAGGATGCAGTCAGTAACAGCAACCACATTTGTTTTTAATCCCCATTATTTGTCAGTGAAATAACTGTTTTTTGTCATTTCAGAGTTCTTTTCTCACCATATGAAGGACATTGAGTTGCTGGAGTATGTCCGAGGATGGGCAATGAAACTCTTGAGAGAAGAAGTCTTATGAGTAGTGGGTGAGGGAGCTGGGACTGTTTAGCTTGGAGGAAAGAAGGCTCAGGGGAGACCTTATTGTAGCTTAAGGCAGGCTGCAGTGAGGTGGGGATCAGGCTCTTCTTCTAAACACTAAGTGTTAAGACAAGGGGAAATGGCCTCAACCTTTCCTTAAACACCCCCAGGGACGGTGACTCTACCAGCTCCTTGGGCAACCTGTTCCAATGCCTAACCACTCTTTCTGAGAAGAAATTTCTCTTAATTTCCAACCTGAAATTTCCAACTTGACTAGATGTGTCTATAGCAGAAAGCAAAACTCTACATATTTTTGCCATCCCATTGTAGCCAACAGGCCCACCTGTATTTAAGGGTTTGTGAGTTGTGCATTTGCATGCTAGTTTTAATATAGTCCCACCTTCCACAAAGTGTCAGGAATCATTTGTATATTGGTTTTGCAATGTAACACTTCAGTAATATATTGAACAAAGCATGGTATAAGCCAGTTTCCGAAATGGAAACAGCTAATACTTCCTCCCTCCCCATGCAGGGAACCTTTTCCCATTCTCATTCCTTGAGATACTACCTTCATAGAGCTCTGATGTCATCTTCTCATTGACAAGCTCTGGAGCTGCTTCCATTAGAGCCACTGCAGCCTCCACGCTATTATACAAGGCAGCTACATGAAGGGCAGTCTCCCCTGTTGCACCTAGAAACAGTAAGGGAAGCACATGAGTCATATAGACATTTAGACATAAGCTAGATGGGACAAAATAAGATATGGAAATATTGGGGTGGAGAGTTACGGGAATGCTAAGTTCTCCTTTGAGTACTGCCAGGTGCCACCTCATCATACATGGTAATGGCCACATAAGTGCAAGCAGCAGCAGACTCACACATCAAGTAAAATGTAAAAAAAGGCCTGTTCAAGCTGTAAAACTCTGAACTTCACCAACCATTTAGGATTTGATGACAGGAGTTAGAGAACTCACTTTATTGCAAGGCTGCTGACATACATTTAAAGCCAATTGATTCTGCCAATGCAAATATTGTAACAAACTAACTTACTACTATGCTCATTGTAGCAGTCTCTTGCTTTGCCCAGAAAACAATTTAGAGCAAATAATTGCATTACCTCTCTGGTAGATATCACATGTTCCATCAATGAGAAGTTTCCTAATGGCTGGGATGTTGTTCTCCTTGGCAGCCTGGAGGAGCGGGGACTCACAGATCCTGCAGTCAAGTAAAAGTGGCTGCTAAGGAACACAGAGAAACACATGGTGCCTGTCTACAGAACATTTCTTGAGAGAGTATGAACTTTCAAAAATTTCCCTAAAAGACAAGTAATGCACCATTTGAGGTATTTTTGAATTTAAAAAAAAAAAAAAAAAAAAAAAAAAAAGGAACCAACAAAAGCAAACAAATGCAGGGGTAAAACAAGCAAGCAAGCAGGCAGGTAGTTAGTTCATTATCTCCTATCTTACTGATGCTCAACCATACGGTGGCAGCAGAGGGAAAGCTAGGAGAAATGCGTAACTAAGTCTGAAATGTTTCTGGTTTATATAGCCCACATTTTGAGGCCCAGAAGATACGGAATGACAGGTCATATGATACTCTTCCTGCCAGTAAGCTAGTTATATCAAGACCCAGAAGAAAAACAAGTAGGCAAATAAATAAATAAAAGTTTTGAAAATAATAATGTTTTAAATGATTTTAAAAAAATCTGCATCTGAACTTCTCCCATAATTAATAGAAAAGAAGAAGTATAAATAAGCATTCCCTGTGTGTCTTAATAAGGTTTCCTACGGGACAATTCATGGAAGAAGATCTGAAATAGTTACTCATCAAACAAAGTTATGAGGAAAATTGAAAAGCTTAGTTATACTATTTTTTCTCTGATGTTGAGAAAATCAAGGAAATTAACAGGAACTAAAATGTATGCCAATGCTAGAAAAGAGCATGTAATCAGACATGTTCCAGACCAAACTATTCATTTATAGTTGAAGAATGCCTTTGGCACTTCCACCAGACTGGATTATTTTAGTAGTTCCTTTGGTGTTGATTAAGAATTTACAAGTACAGTCACCAAAATTCAAGTAGGTCTGTTGATGCAAACAGCAGATTGAGGGAGGTGCTTCTCCTCCTCCTCTATTCAGTATTGGTGAGGCAACACCTAGAGTACTGTGTCAAGTTTTGCACTCCTCAGTATGAAAGACATATGCAGCTCCTAGAGAGAGTTCAGCAAAGGACAATGAACATGATTAAGGGAATGAAGTATCTCTCATATGAGGAAAGGCTGAGAGAGCTAGGACTGTTTAGCCTAGAAGAGAAGGCTCAGGAGAAATCTCAAAGTGCATGAATATCTGAAGCTAGGATATAAAGAGGATGGGAGCCAGGCTCTTTTCAGTGCAGCCTGGTGACAGGACAAGAGGCCATAGACACAAACTGAAACACAGGAGGTTCTGTCTGAACTTCAGGAAAACAGTTCTTTACTGTGAGGGCAACTGAGTACAGGCACAGGTGGCCCAGATGGCCCAGACAGGCTGTAGAATCTCCATTTTGGGGGGTAATCAAAAGCTATCTGGATATGGTCCTGGTCAACCTGCTATAAGTGATCCTGCCTGAGCAAGGGGATTGGAACTAGGTGACCTCCAGAGGTCCTTTCCAACCTCAACCATTCTGTAATATTCTAGAAATCACAGCAGTAGACAATCAACTCTTTTAATTTAGTGTAGCCCTTGCAATATTCAATGCTTCTTCAGCTTCTGTTCTGACATGATGTCTGTAAGCTACCTGCCCTCAACTACTAGTGTAAAAATGGCAAAACAGGAATCTTTAAACTTGAAAACCACATCTCCAAATCATAAATACATTTTAAATACGTAAATACGTTATGTGTTTTTGTTGTCGTTGTTGTTTTTAAATATGTCCAGTGCATCAGGTTTGAATGCCTTGGACAGGCATTCTTTCAGTCTACTTAATTTGTCTAAAACTTAGGTGATCAACCTGAGCTGGTCATCTGGGTACTCAGTACAATCAGTGGATAGAAGTGTACCTATAATGCACTGTAGTTAGTGAGACTGACTATGTAGTCTATAGTGGCTTAGACAAGTAAGTTAGGCAAGATAAACCTCATGCATGACGTGATTCTAGATGTACTGAATTCTGCTTCTTCAAAGATAAAATACAGCTGTTGCAGAGCTTTACACTTGCTTGGGAAACTGAACAAACTCAGTCCTCTGCCATATATGCCACTCATATTTACACTTCCTTTTACGTATTACCACCTGTGTTGCCCTGTTTGCCCATGCTACCCTTGGTAGCAGGCTGAGAAGGGCCAGCGGCCTCAGATTTTGTGGCAATGTCTAATTAGCAAATGAAGTACAAAAAAAATCTGTAAAACAAGCAAAAGAGTAAAAGAATAATCACGGTGAATGATTGGTGAATAATTCAGCATAACTTATCTGCAAACTCCAGCTGAAGGAGCTGTTAAGTCTCTTCTAAGACACATATGAATGGAGCAACTGGCTTTCATCCCCAGGCCTCACAGATCCTGAATGGGGTTATTGCACTCATTAACACAGACCATACTTATGCTTTTAAATTACAAAGAATAAACCGGTTCTATAGGTGATGAGGAACACCCTTCAAACCTGCCACTTAGGATTTTAATGTGCCCTGTTATCCCAAAGTATAAGGACAAAAAGCAGGAAAGTCTAATCTTGAGATGCTTGAAGAAAGACCCTTGGCACAATATTGAGTGTACTTGAGTACAACTTATATTGCTGATGTCTTGGTTTTGGTTTCTTCTGGGGAGGATGGAGGAGTTAACATTGTGACAGAGCTGGGTCACAGACCTGCTTCATTTTCAGGAAAAAAAGAAGCAGCATCCAGTTTCCCAGAGGAGTTAGGAAAACCCTGAACCAAAAGAGACCAAATGTTTTCTAGATAATAAATAAGAGAGGTATTTGCAGGGGGAAAAATTAAAATGGTATGGAAAACTTGAACAACGGGTTCCATCTCTTCCTATAAGTTAGCCAAAGTATCATACAAAATATTTCATAAATAAAAACTTATTTACAGTTTTCTTATTTACTGCCTTCCGAGAAGAATGGAAAAATTGTTTTTAATTAAATTGTTGCTGTACTAGTTACTTGCCATGTGTGCTTAGTCATTGACCAAATAAGCTTTGACTGTTTTCAAAATGATGAGTTGCAACTAAAAATTACACACACGCACACACACACACACACACACAAGAACAAATGAACTAATAATTTGGGGTTATTATCTCTGCTATCCTACAATATATTCAGATTAATCTTTTCATTACAGAATCACAGAATCACAGAATTTCTAGGTTGGAAGAGACCTCAAGATCATCAAGTCCAACCTCTGACCTAACGCTAGCAGTCCCCACTAAACCATATCCCTAAGCTCTACATCTAAACGTCTTTTGAAGACTTCCAGGGATGGTGACTCCACCACTTCCCTGGGCAGCCTGTTCCAATGCCTCACAACCCTTTCAGTGAAGAAGTTCTTCCTAACATCTAACCTAAAACTCCCCTGGCTCAACTTAAGCTCATTCCCCCTCGTCCTGTCACCAGGCACGTGGGAGAACAGACCAACCCCCACCTCGCTACAGCCTCCCTTGAGGTACCTATAGAGAGCGATAAGGTCACCCCTGAGCCTCCTCTTCTCCAGGCTGAACAAGCCCAGCTCCCTCAGCCGCTCCTCGTAGGACTTGTTCTCCAGGCCCCTCACCAGCTTCGTCGCCCTTCTCTGCACCCGCTCAAGCACCTCCATGTCCTTCTTGTAGCGAGGGGCCCAAAACTGAACACAGTACTCGAGGTGCGGCCTCACCAGAGCTGAGTACAGGGGGACAATCACCTCCCTAGCCCTGCTGGTCACACTGTTTCTGATATAAGCCAGGATGCCGTTGGCCTTCTTGGCCACCTGAGCACACTGCTGGCTCATATTCAGCCGACTATCCACCATCACTCCCAGGTCCTTCTCTGCCTGGCAGCTCTCCAACCACTCATCTCCCAGCCTGTAGCTCTGCTTGGGGTTATTGAACCCCAGGTGAAGGACCTGGCACTTGGCCTTGTTGAACTTCAAGCAGTTGACCTCAGCCCATCGGTGCAGCCTATCCAGATCCTCCTGCAGATCCTTCCTACCCTCAAGCAGATCGACACATGCGCATAGCTTGGTGTCATCTGCAAACTTACTGAGGGTGCACTCGATGCCCTCGTCCAGATCATCGATGAAGATATTAAAGAGGACCGGCCCCAGCACCGAGCCCTGGGGGACGCCACTAGTGACTGGCCTCCAACTGGACTTGGCTCCATTCACCACGACTCTTTGGGCCCAGCTATCCAGCCAGTTTCTAACCCAACGAAGCGTGCGCCAGTCCAAGCCTAGGGCAGCCAGTTTCTTGAGGACAATGCTGTGGGAGACGGTGTCAAAAGCCTTGCTGAAGTCAAGGTAGACCACATCCACAGCCTTTCCCTCATCCACCCAGCGCGTCACTTTGTCATAGAAGACAAAGAGCTGACATAGAAGACAAAGAGCATTCATAAGAGCTGTCCAGGATAGATTCATTTGATATTTTTCTTTTTGTTTCTTTTAAATGAAAAAAAAATAAGTAGCTGAAGTTCAAGAGTTAAAGATTTAAGGGAATGAAAGACCCCCAAATCCAAAAGAAACAGGCTATGTCTCATGAGTTTTAAGTATGAAATAGCAAGAGAATGCTCTCTCCAAATGGGTTAAGTCCAGCTTTAGATCTGTGTTCAGATATAAGTTTTGTGCTTTTATCTTGCCCTGGTGATGTTTCCTTTCTCACTTTTTTGTGCACCCCCTAAGAGGGTTAGAGAGAGTGCTGATGTTGTGCCAGCACTGCTCAGCAACAGACACAACACTGGTGTGATAACACTGCCGTTCTAGCTATAAGTGCAGAGCACAGAACTGTATGGGCTGCTGCAGGGAAAGTTAACATCCCAGCCAGACCCAGTACAGTAGTTGAATTGCACTTTTCTTTGTTCACTGAACACGTGGTATATTTGAGCAGGAAGAAACCAAATGAGATTGAATAAGAGCAAGTGTAGAATCCTGCACCTGGGAAGGAACAACCCGAAGTATCAGTACAGGCTGGGGGATGACCTGCTGAAAAGGAGCTCTGCAGAGAAGGACCTGGGGGTCCTGGTGGACGACAGCTTGACCACGAGTCAGCGCTGTGCCCTCATGGCCAAGAGGGCTAATGGGATCCTGGCGTGCATTAAAAGGAGCGTGGCCAGCAGGTCAAGGGAGGTGATCCTCCCCCTCTACTCTGCCCTGATCAGGTCTCACCTGGAGTACTGTGTCCAATTCTGGGCTCCCCAGTACAAGAAAGACAGAGATCTCCTGGAAAGAGTCCAGCAGAGGGCCACAAAGATGATACCTGGATGCCTGGAGCATCTCCCCTATGAGGAAAGGCTGAGAGACCTGGGTCTGTTCAGCCTGGAGAAAAGAAGACTGAGGGAGGATCTTATCAATGTTTTTAAATACCTGAGGTGTGGGAGACAGAGGGTTTTGGCCAAACTCTTTTCAGTGGTCTGTGGGGACAGGGCAAGGGGCAACGGCCACAAGATGGAGCACAGGATGTTCTGCACCAACATGCAAAAGAACTTCTTCATGGTAAGGGTGATGGACCACTGGAACAGGATGCCCAAGGAGGTTGTGGAGTCTCCTCTGGAGATATTCAAGGCCTGTCTGAACACCTACCTGGCCAGCCTGCTCTAAAGAACCTGCTTTGGCAGGGGGGTTGGACCCAATGATCTCTTGACATCCCTTCCAACCCCTACAATTCTGTGATTCTGTGATCTTGTTTCTGCTATCTCAAAATACAGATTTTTAATTTATTCTTAATCACCTAGCATGGCTCAGGTGATGTAATGTGTGAAGTGGAATAAGTCTAACTTCAGCCCTCTTTTTCCTACCAGCCACATTATGTTCTTTTACCACAGTATAATAACAACCTACAGCGGACTACATACTAGGACACACACGTGAAAAAAAAAAAAAAATAATAATAATAATAAAAAAAAAGGTGGGACAACTACATTGGTCAAACCATAAACCCATAAACTTGAAGAAATATTCAATGCTTTCTCCTTGTGATGCCACCAATTTCTTCCTTGCATTCTGGTATTACTTAGCTGTAGTTTATGGACATGTAGTTTACAGAGCAAATACAATATGCGTTTTGCTTTAGTTGATTACACTGACATTAGAATACATTATGAATATAACTCTATTGTAAGCCACAAGAAAGCCCACATCAGATTGAGAGAGAGAGGCCTATGGCATAAGATGTTTTATCAGAACTTGTGCTTATTAGGATAATTTAATAACAAAGTCATAGAAAAACAAGCAACATAAATTCTGTGGCTTATGGATATATATTTCTTGCTTTAGATTATTCTTTTAAATGCAATACTATAGACTCTTGAAGCAGAAATAATTCTTTGATATGCAGTTTTTTCTGAATTTAATCCACCTGAAATATTTGAATTCAGCACAGCTTTACAGCAGAAGGAGACTGAAACACTGAGACAAAAGCAAAACAAAAAGAAGTATCAGAAATCCACAGATAAATAGGAATCATATGAATAACTGTGAACTAATGGGTACAGGCTATAGGTAAAGTCAGAACAAATTCAATAAAGTACAATAAAAGTAACATTTCCTATTACCAATAGCATCCTATTTTCTAAATCAGTAGAAACTAGGCTAGAAAAACAGTAGAAGTTAAGAAGAAATAGAATAGAAGAATTCTTAACTTCTAAAGAATAGAAGTTAAGAAATTCAGAATATAAAGAACCAAACTGAACAAACCATGGAGTCATTCTGACATATTTTTTTGGTGTCCTTCAAATTCTTGGCCTTGCTGCTCTGAGAAGTATTACTTATTTAGCTTACTCATGCATTAGTTGCGTTAGCTGCTAATTATATGACGAGAACATGACATCCAGGATCAGGCAAATAGGGACAAAATAAAGTAACACTTTGAGCAAATGTTATAAATTTCAATGTCACTAAAGCAAACTCGTCACCTCTGCCAGTATTTTGGCTGAGGAAGACTGTTTTCCTGGAGAACTTAACTTTCAGAGGCAGGAAGTGGGAAGAAGGTGGGGTTTTCCATAGTATAAACAACACTACAATTAATTTGTTGATGCTTTACTGGGTAGGCATTTATCCCTCAAATGACCTCAGAGAGGAGGAAAGATTGGGCAAGAGACAATGTGGGAGGACGCAAACACAATACCTTTCTCAAAAAACTCTCCAAAGCCCATGTAAACAACTAGTTAAATTAGAAGCCTGCTAAGAGGTTGACACCTAATAAACAATGTACTCAGCTTTCAGAAATCTAGGGGAAAATTGTCAAAACTCCCTACTTGTAGGGATCTCCAACTGGGGTCAGAGAATTGGAGATCACAGGCCAAATAGCAAGCTGGTGATGAACCCAGGATTGTTGGTAAATGTCATAGCACACTGCCTGTGATGCCTCAAAAGTCCATGACATATGTTTATACCATATGCTTCTACTATCATTTAGTTTTCAGACCTCTAATTGGAGAAGTATTTTACTCTCATTTAAAACATACTATCATAACTGTCAACTCGTTTTTAATAAGTTTAATGAATTACAGCAATGTGCTGAGCATATAAATGTTGACAAATAGATGATGCCGATTTAAAAAAAAAAAAAAAAAAAAAAACACAAAAAAATACAAATGAACCTAGAACCTTCAAACATTTGAATATATTGAACTGCTTAAAAAAACAGTTCTGCAGTTCTGCATATTTGGCCAATTTTATTCCTGATCCATTATGAACAGCATGAATTTTACATATTACAACTCTAGTTTCTGTGTTAAAGCAGCAGGAAATAAATAAATAAATAAATAAATAAATAAATAACTTGGTCTCTTAACAGAGTTTTTGACAGTACATGCTTAGATTCTATAAAGTACCATTATGCCACCAGACAGATTTCAAAGATGATTCAGAGGCATATTTAGACACATATTTAAAGAGAAGATAATTCAGCACATCTAAGTGAATCTGCTGTTCTAAATCATTCCTTTAATCAACTATGGAATCAAGGGACACTAAGCTCTTACTTTATCCATTTACTTTAGATATGTAACACCAAGTAGTGCTGATGTTGCCTTATACGCTACAATAGTAGCTGTCTGGAAGCACACACAGGTTCCTCTTACTGAGCCAAGCTGTAGCTGTCTTGAGACACTTGGTGAGTGTTGGTGTTGAGACAGTGGAACAGGTTGTTCAGAAAAGTAGTGGATGCCTGATCCCTGGAAGTGGTCAAAGTCTGGTTGGATAGGGGTTTGAGCAACCTAATCTAGTAGAAGATGTCTCTGCCCATGGAAGGTGGGATGGAGCTAACTGATCTTTAAAAGTCTTTTCCAACCCTAAGTATTCTATGATTACTATAAGTCAATTTTCTTAATAGATAGTGAGATGCTCAGGAAGCTGTGAGTTGTTTTTCAATATAGGTAAGGCCAAAATCAGGAACACCCAAAAATCCATTGTGAAACAAAGGGAAGATAGAATGTAGGTCATCTGCTGACTGAGAGAGTCATGTAAAATAGTTTTAAATGAGATTAAAGATTTCACAAACACTTTCTGATGGCAACATGTATCCTTCTGGATTAATGGCTTCCTAAGTACTTCTTTTAGAGTGCATCCTGCTAATTGCATTTAAGAGGAATACAAGAACTCCATAAATCTTATCTCTACTGAAAAAATAGGAATTTAGATTCATAGGGTTATCGTTTGAAAAATTAAAGAATTATACTAAATATGTGAACTCTTTGGAAAACCCGCAATCTGAAACTGCCTTTTTCAAAACTGGGCTCACTTGAGGTGTAATGAAGCATTTATTTCTCCTCCTTTCTTCCCTTCTCAGATTCTACTGCTTAAGTCATTCCCATTATGGAGATTTCCTATTGTTTGCTACAGTTTAAGATTGACATCTGCTAGCTTCATGCGTTATCCCTACACCTATGTCAGCTACAGAGATTCTAAAGCAGTTCTTTGTAACTTGGCTATAAATTCATCTGCAGGATATTATTTCAACTTCCCCTGTCATGTTCAGATTGTCCACGCTAAACACTTCATTATGGCATGGCCAAAGAAAATTCATCTTCACACTCCCTTCTGCTGCATGTTTTTGTGAATATATGCACGTCATTACAAGAGCAGTGGATTGCCAGAAAGAGGATCAATCTAACTGGATGCTAAAGACTGAGATATAAAGTAACAGTACAAAGTGAACAAGAGACAGATGATAGGGGCTTGGATAAGCAATACAGAAGCAGGGACAGCAAATTTTAAACTCTTGTGCATCTATGTTGAAGCCCTTTCAGCTGTCAGTAAAATAAAAAGAAATAAATGAAATGGGTTACTAACTAGTAATGTCACTAGGAAAAAAAAAAAAAAAAAAAAAAAAAAAAAGATATTTAAGCTGTCTTCTTCACTGAGTAACAATCTTGTTCAGTCAGTTCCAGCAAGGCTATCTCCTATCTTTCTTTTTTCTTTTTTTTCTTTTTTTTTTTTTTTTTAAATCTGTGTCTGTGAGCACCCCAAAAATACTCTCTTGCTAGAATTGGATTAATAGTTCATCAGAGGTTACTTTTTATTATCACTAAGTTATTTATTTTAAAAGCAAAACAAAACAAAACAAAAAGTTATCTGAAACACAACCTCTCCCTGCATCAGAACTTCCAACCTTCTTCAGGAATGTTTTTCTTTTATTTCAGTTGTGTTCCTCACCCTGTGTCTAACTGCTTTTCTCTATCTATTTTTTAATTTGTTCTTTTTATAGGTAAATAACTTCCAAAAATCAATGAGTCTAAGCCATATCTTAGGCACTCATGCCAAATGCGCACTTGTTTGTATATTGAGAGTTCTGGAGGACCTTTACACCAACGCAATTGAAGTGTTTTGTTTTCCATTATTAGACTCAAAAATTCCATCAGGATGAAGGTGTAATAGTATAAGAAAAAAAAAAAAATCATGCCTTTGACTTAATTTTACATGTAGAAGCAAAATTTTTTCAACAGACTGCTCTTTGCATCTTGACTACTCAGAACTGTTACTGAACAGTATTACAGGTAGAACTGGAATCTTCTTTTCACTGTGAAGACATCTTTTGAAGCAAAGGAACCAATTAATATTGACAGGCATTGTGGATTTTAAGACAGGAGAGTTGTATGTTAATTTGTGCGCTGAAAACTCAGTAATGTTGTTTAGACTAAAGAAAAAAGAAAAGAAAAAACATCTCTTATGCACAACCCACCTGGCAAAGATTTGTCTAGAAGATGAAGGCTTTCTGTGTCTCCATACAACTCTTAAGCAAACCAATTCAACAGCATTAAACTGACCTAACTTTTATTTGTGCCATGTTTGTTTTCACAGGAGTCAAAGCACTTTACTAAAGCACCTGTGAGACTGAACAACCACAAAAAGATTTGGCAACTAAAGGGATTATAAAGCTTTCATTTCAGCATGGTTGGAGTGACTTCTGCCAGTTATGCAAAGCTAGCTCCTTGCAAGTTATGTGAATTGGTCCAAGCTCCTTTAATACATTGTTTCTCATAGCACAGATTTCTATAATTAACTGATGTGTAAAAGGGCTTTGATAATTCTGTTGAAATGTATCACACAAATTAAATGTTTTATTGTTATTAGAATAATTAAGTCTCACAGCATCCCAGGAAAGTCAGGTGATACCAGTAATCCCTGAGAAACAGCTGGGAAACACACATGAAATAGATGATATATCAATCCAAATTACAGAGGCAGGCAATAGCAGAAAGAAAAATAAAACTTAATAGTATGGGTCCATGTATTCAATTGCTTTAATTTATCGCTTGATTATTTTTGATAAACAGTGTAATTCTTATACTGTGGAGTTTAAAAAATTACACGCTAGGAAGATTCTGTTCATATTTACTTAGAACATTTTACACTGAAAGCCAGATAAAAACAAACAAAACAAAAGCCATCCAACCAAAGACTCTTATAGTTTCTGGGAGATGTGTTAAGCTGTGACAGGCGCGTGACTCCTCTTCACCTTTATCAGGCCTGCATTTTCAAAAATTTTTCTCTCTTTATTCAATCCATGATTATGAACCATGTTGGTTCTTCATTGTTATTGTTGTTTTAATATTCATAATGTTCATATGCTCCAGGCTATTCAAATCCAATAGTTTAATTCCAAATTCTAGAATACACATATGAGCTGTGACCTCCATCTTCAGGATGCCTCACTGAGCTACAAGCTCGTTAAGGAGATTCTTGAATTGGAGAAGACCAGTAGAGTAAGGCATAATAACCTCTAAAGTCCTCTCTATTAGAAGGAGTTTGTATCACATTTCCTGAACTTGGATGTCACTTTGGGAAATGTTATACAGTGCAGGATTAAGCCAAAAAAAAAAATACCTCACTGTGGATAATGCTGAGATCAAATTCCAGTAAGATTCAATGAACTAATACACATGACGAAGGAGAATAAACAGCAACACCAGTGAAGGTGAGAACTACCAAAACAGTTAGCTTCCAGGTTTTATCAGTATTAGTTGTGAGACAGTAAAAAGCATTCTTCTTCTAGTGCAGAATCATGACACGCAGAATTATGAATTCAGAACACAGTAGAAAAGTAGTACCATATTTGCCACTGGCTTTCAGTATGATAAAAATGGAATGTAATTGCTGCTTATTCCAGTGTGTATTCCTTGTGTTAGTGCCATTAACATTTAGGTGAATTCAAGCTGATGTCACAACACTGCAGTTCCCCAGAAGAAAATGACAAGATGAAGTAAAAACAGTCTTTGTTTACAGCAGTGTTTCCATATAAACACAGGTTTTCTATGAGTAGATCCATACATAAATCACTACAGGAAGTTTTC
The DNA here is from genome assembly GCF_009819795.1 of Aythya fuligula. Lineage (NCBI taxonomy): Eukaryota > Metazoa > Chordata > Aves > Anseriformes > Anatidae > Aythya > Aythya fuligula. The sequence continues at coordinate 82,042,582 of NC_045559.1, forward strand.
TTTTTGTGTCTTTCTACCTGTACATAATTAAGAATATGAAAGCAATAAAAGTGATTCTAGTCCTTTGCAAAATGCTCCTTTTTGCTTTCTCAAAATCTGAGTATCTCTGGGGACAAAAACATGGCTGCCTAGGATGAAACAGAAATATAGAAAGGAAAGAGTAAGACAAGGGGAAGAAATGGTCCTGTCCCTCCTAAGGAAAAAAAAAAAATAAAAAATCACATATTGGCACCATGTTACTTTTGGGAAACACATACACCTAAAATTGGAGGGAAAAAATGTGTTTCCATGCAAGCCTCATTTCATGGACAGTGAAATCATATGAAGTACACGTGTTTTTACATAGATTTTTAGAAAGAAACACATAAATGTTGTTTTGGGGACCACTGGGGTTTCACCATAATAATTGATAAGAAATTTATGATTTTTCTGTTTTTCGCTGTCAGAAGCAATGCACAAGATATTCATGGGCCTGCAGCATACAACTTATGAGAAAAGGTTGAGGGAGCTGGGCTCGTTAGGCAAAGAGAAGGTTGAATGGCAATCCAATATCAGCCTACGTGAATAGGAGTGACAAAGAGGAAGGGGCCAAACCCTTCTTGGTAATAGCTAATTGGTAAACCATTTGGTTTGGCTACAACATCAAATGATGATTTCAGAAGTTCAGACTGAACACTAGGAAGAAAAAACAAATAAACAAAAACCAAACAAACAAAGAAACAAACAAAGAAACCCTTTAGCAGACAGAATACTACAACACTTTAACAGATTCCTAAAAAATCTCTGTCCTGGAAGGCTTTCAAGACACACACAAAGCCAAAGTGGTGCGATTTAGTGTTGGCAATAAACCAGCTTTGAGTAGGTAGTTAGATTAGAAACCTCCAGAGGTCTCCCACATCTCTGTGATATAAAATTGTGAAGATAATGTTATAAATATAAAAATATTAATGTCTTTAGACTTTTATCTTGTATCTGTTCACTTGGAGATTACAGAGTCTGAGAATGTATTTTTCAGTTACTTATGATGTTATTCATAAATGTATACAAAGTTAAACACTTCAGAGTTCTATGGAGAAAATATTGTTCCCACCCTCCCTTCCATTTTAAGTGTATTTATGTCTCACTGCTTTGAAATAAAACATCACAGGCCTTTGTTATTTTGTCAGAAGTTAAATGATGATGTGGAATTTCTTTCCCTAAAGACAGATAGGTACAGCTATTGCTGTAATAAAATTAGCCTACTTATTTCTATGCGTGTGTGTGTGTATACATATGTGCATACATGCATACACACAGATAGAACTCTGTCTCTTGAGCTCATTTTTCTAAGTTTCAGGGGAAAGAAAAACAAAAGACTGGAAACAATTTTTGTTGTTTGAATACTGCAGACTTTGTGCATGCAGAAATAACAAGGAACAACAAAAAACAGATACAGCTGGATTTCTGTGAATGCTCCTGCATCCCTGCCTGTGGAGGGAGCAACCTTACACAACAGTAACAAACAGCCTTGATCCAGTATTTACATGTGAAAACACAAGCAATCTTCTTGATAACCGTACAGTCTAAGAGAATTCTCTCTGTGAGATGTAGGTAATGACACCTGGTTGAAGGAATGAGAAATAGCAGTCAAACTGAGGAACTGAATGACCATCAGATTGTGGAACAATATTGCACCCATTCTATCAAACAGTAAGGGCAACCTTCAGAGAGACAGAAAGCAGAATCCCTGCAAAAAGCCATAATTTCAAACAAAGCTGACTGAAGTATAAATGCCACACACACTCTCAGTTAAAGCAAAACAAAACAAAAAACACTGCATGTGAGCTTTACCAGTGAAGAAGGAAAGTAAAAAACACATGTTATTAATTTGTGGGTGAAGCCCTGCACTCAGGGTAATTCAATGGAGATCTAGTAAATCCACTTGTGAAAGCAGATAAGATTGGAACTCCAGAAACATTCCACTTTGAAAGAAGAAGTCTGATAAAGAACAGTGCTCCAAGGTTTTTTAAAGCTTATTTACTGGCAGAAATGCCTAAGGGAAGAGAGTAAGAATGAGCTACAGGGAGAGAGCAGCAGAAGAAAGGGAAGGTCAGAATGCTACAATACACTGTACCTTTTCTGCTGGAGTAAGTAGATTTCATCCAGATGTTTATCCCAGGATTTTTTGCCTTGCAGCTTCTGACTTAGTCCATTCCAGATCCGGTAATAGAAGGGCTTGCTATCACCAAATAAAGGTACCCCCATTGGATGTCACTTTTTCTTTCTTGCCTAGTTGTCTGAAAGCCAGCAATCCTCACTATGAAAACAGTCAGGTGAGGCTTCCTACAGGGCACCACTTGTCTGCCTTTGATCTGTTACACAGAGGACACTGTCCTTCAACTGCATCGGCTCATCAAAGTACATGTAAAAACACAAAATAAAATCACTTCTCCCTAGCAGACCAGACCTCAAGCCTGATCAAGTATTTAGTTTCCAAAATAGCCCAACCCAAAGGTGTGTCTGATTTAGTAATAGCTCACCAGCAGCCTACACCTCACAAAGACCCTACACAGCACTGAGGAAATCAGTATAGCATTGAAGTCCCATGCTTCTACTATTATTTTTTTTCCAAAGGCAAGAATTCAGAAGTAATCACTCTCCTTATGTACCTCTGAATTCCTCTGGAAAGCAATCTCAAAATAAACAGCTAAACGTGTAAGGCAAAACACCTTTTAGCCGAGTGAACATGTGGGAACCTGCCCTAAAAGATACTGTGTACTGGGAAGGCGGTATAGAGGAGGACACACCTCTCATCCCAGCTGTCTGCAAATCCCATTAAAGACATAGTCATTACAGACTCCACCTTCTCTGTGTCAAACAAAATCACATCACTTCACAAGTTGGAAGGACAGTTTATATAGATTAATGTATAAATGTTTCATATTTCATTTTCCTTTGATTTTCTACAATCTCTCATTGTTTTTCCATGCTATTATTCGAGGAGAAACAGTCATCTCTTCAGAACTCTTGGTTTATTTATTACCATGCCAGATTTTACATCTAAACTTTTGCAAGCTCATGATATATCTTGTTTGTAGAAACAGAAGTCACCACAATGAAAAAGAACAATGCTTCAATGCAAACTTGAGGAATTTCATCCAAAAATGTAAGATTCATTGAATTATCCAGTTTTAGGAGAATGTGTCAGGTTAAATTGTCATTATGGGAAAAATGAATTCCTTGCTATATCAAGAGGTCAAAGCACAATACCAGCCAGATGTTGTAAGCAAAATGTTTTTTGTTACTTTGTTTTTTAAACAATATCACTAATACATCCCTTCTAGCATTCTTGGCATTGGGGGGGGGAGGGAGCAAACTATAGGAGGGGGGTGTGGGCAGGGAGCAACTCCACTCAAAGTTGAGCAAGATATTTAGATACTGAATAACTAAGTTAAGTGCTGTGGTAAAACAAACACAATCTCTATTTTCCTGGGTTGTTCTCCCAAGCACAGAACATTTTCTATTGTCTCTCCTTGCAGGGTAAAAACCCTGGAAGACTGCTATGAGCAGGGCAGGCAAGCAGTCACACATTATTCCCTCTTGTGGCCAGCAGTACTGCTGTCACCTAGATAGCTTCTCTAAGATAAAAGATGTAAATAACGTTCATCTAGCCAGTAGAGAACACAGATCTCAACTAGTCATGAAGGTAACAGTTGCAGCAGTCAATGTAATTCAAACAATTGCAAACCAGTGTCTCTGGTGGACTCCCTAAGTTGTCATGATAGGGGAGAGGCAGAGCTCATTACAGCTCACATGCTTCAGGCTGTTGTAAATCTGACTCAACAGTTCTCTTTTACCCACCAATATGAATACAAAATCTTAATACCGCAAAATAGTGCTTTTTATAATTCATGATACAAGTCATTTCCAAAGTTAGGAGAATGCAGAGCTGGAAGATAGCTGAAATATGGAAGAATACTGGGCCTAAGACTTTCTAGTAGGTCATGGCCATACCTCTTAAGTACTTCTAAGCTGTAATTTTTTTTATTTATTATTCTTTTTTAATAAATAAAAACTAGGGACCTGATAAGGTGTAGTATTTGAGGGGTGTATTACAAGTCTGTACATTTTTTGTGTATGTGGTTTCCCATACCACTGTATGGGTCTGTATAAGCCTATACAGTTTTTGTCTACATGGTTTCTCAAACCAAGAGCTAGGTTATAACTCTTGGTATTCCTTTCCATTGCTCCTGAGTCATACTGTGACTCTAATTCTCAAGGCCTCCCTTTAGCTCCTGACATCATTCTAGCTCTACATTGTTCTATAGGTGTTCCTTGCTTCAAGCTCCAACTGCAAAATGGGTCTTTATCCTGGATGTCTGTCATGCCTTTTCCTAGTGTCTTGACTTCTCTTGATTCTGACTTGAACTGTTCCTGTTTGATACTTCTGATTACTGGAATGTCCTGATTTCAGCTTAGCCCTACCAAAAGAATATGCGAGTTGATGTGAAAATCTCATATATACACTTTCTCTGCTTTTCTATAGGCCATGAGTAGCAAGTAAGCATGAAAAAACGCAAACACACACAAATGCAAACACAATCTGAATAAATGTGTTTCTTACACCACAGTGTCTAAACACTCTAAACACACAAAATTAGGAACAAAGTAGCAACAATGAAATAATGCTGGTTCTGTACAGTTCAGACACTCTGTGGTTCTAGGGGATATGTCAGAATTACATATGGCATGGTTAGCATGTGTTATCTTTTCTAGAGCTATAGACTGTTTAAGTAAGCCAATACATGGAAATACTTTTACCACATCCAGGGAACTCCCATTTTCTAACATACTTGCTACAAATACAAGAAAACAAGAACCTTGCTTTGACCACTGGGTATTGTCATGTTGCCACAAGCACCGCTTCATGCTTTTTTTGTTTTTAGATCATACTATATTTTCAACAATGACAGCATAAATCTGAATAGCCAAATACGAATGAACTGATTTCTGGTGACCATAGATCTAAAGTTAGCCTTTTCTATCAGCATGCCTGAAAAGACTACAGGAATAATTTCTACATAGTCTCCATTTTTTTCCTCTGTTCTGCACACCTCTTCAGTTCCTTGTTTGTTTAAGATATAAATCAAAGTGTCTATTACCTAGCCTATTATAAAAGTAATTTCAGCACTAATGTAGAGACTGGCATGATTTGCAGAGTACATGGCATGGATTCCTTTCCTTCAGAATGGCCTTGACCCTTATATTCCATGTTCTCACAAAACTCCTGTTAAACCTCCTGGAAATTTTGAGTGCTGAAGATATGTAGGATTTAATACAATGTGTTTGTCTGGTGATAAATCAGGATAGGTGTGTGTTCTTTTTTCTCTTTCTCTGGTTTTCACTTACAGTTTCCTTAGAGTGGGAAAACTATAAGAGTTGTGTGGTATTTTAAAGTTACTACAAATATATATCTAATCCTAATCTTTCACAAAATCCACAAGAATGTGAACCATGACTATTAGGAAACAGAGATTATAAAAGGCATCATAAAAACAAAGAACACTGTTCATCCTAAGGGAATAACAATATTAGCTGCACATGGTAAAATCCTTCATTTATATCTTTTGGAAAGATTTTAAATGTTTCTGTTAAGCACAGAAATGCATGTAATTAATACATAGTATCAGGAAAACTTAAACAAAGTGACAGAAAAGAGAAAGGAAGAGAAAGGAAGAGAAGAGAAAGGAAGAGAAGAGAAGAGAAGAGAAGAGAAGAGAAGAGAAGAGAAGAGAAGAGAAGAGAAGAGAAGAGAAGAGAAGAGAAGAGAAAAAAGAAAAGAAAAGAAAAGAAAAGAAAAGAAAAGAAAAGAAAAGAAAAGAAAAGAAAAGAAAAGAAAAGAAAAGAAAAGAAAAGAAAAGAAAAGAAAAGAAAAGAAAAGAAAAGAAAAGAAAAGAAAAGAAAAATCAACTTTTATATTGCTTATGATGACCTGAAATTTCCTTCCATATTTGCCACCCAAATCCATGTTAAGCATCTGATAAACAACTTAAGTAGCATGATTAGAGCACATTACAGACATTGAGAAGCCAAGTTGTCTTGACTGGTCTAGCCAACCCATGTTGTCTATAGATAAACTTTGTCCCAGACTTTCTGCTTGGACAAATTTCAGCACAAATATTTGTCTGGTTTGCTGTCTTAGGGACACCTTCAGAACCACAAGTGCAAGGTCATTTCAGATGCTCTTATTCTTCCAATGCACATTTCTTTCTGTCTTGTTCCATATATTCTTTCTGACTTATAAGTATGCATAAACCTTAAAAATAAAATGTTCTATTTTTTGTTCCAATTCACAAACATCTTTCACCTTACCTCTAACAAAAGTTTGTTCTAAAAAAAAAAATTCCCACTTCAAAAATCACAAGAGAAAATTTATTGTTTCAACACTGGCAAAACAAAGTGCATGTATCTGCATAATAACATCTAGGCTACCTTCTTAAGACCAAGAGTGGAAGTGCAGCCTACAGCTATATTGTCTTTCAACATCCCTCTGTACATTTCTGCTTGTATTGTAATTCTTTGTCTGAAACAGTAGCACCTAAGAAAAGCTCTCAGATATGTGTTGCAAGGGAAAAGAATGACAGAAGCATAAATATATAAAAAAGCAATGAAAAGTAACAGTTCCTGTGTACAGCACAGAACCCAGGACACAAAGCCAAGAACTGGATTGGACTCCAACAATTGAGCTGGAGATCTGTGTACAGTCACAGGGCCACGATCTCATTGCTCACGGAGACATGGTGGGACAGCTCGCATGACTGGAATGCTGCCATGGAAGTCTATGTCCTCTTTAGGAAAGGCAAACTGGGGAAGCAAGGGGGAGGAGTTGCCCTTTATGTGAGAGAGCAATTACAGCATACCCAGCTCCACCTAGGGGAGGGTGAAGGATGAGTGGAAAGCTTGTGGGTGAGAATTAAAGGGTGGGCTGGCATGGGGGACACTGTTGTGGGGGTGTACTAAATCAGGATTGGTGCATCCCTGAGTAGGAAATCAGGGAAGTGGGGCGGGAGACCTGTATGGATAAGCAAGGAGCTCATCAACAAGATCAAAAGGGAGAGGAAGGTCTATGAAATGTGAAAAAAGGGCCTGTCCCCTTGGGAGGAGTATTGTCAGGGCCTGCAGGGATGTGACAAGGCTAAAACCCACATGGAGATGAAGCTAGCAAAGGAGATAAAGTATAATTAAAAGTTGTTTTGTTTTGTTTAAGTATGTAAACAGAAAAAGGAAGACTGAGGATAATGTGGGTCCCCTGCTGAATGAGGTGGGTATCCTGGTAATGGGGGACGCTGAGAAGGTTGAGATACTGAATGCCTTCTTTGCTTCAGTCTTTGCTTCAAAGACTACCCCCTCCCTCCCACTGGACTTCTGGACCCTGGAGGGAGGAGAAATAGTCTGGGAAATGGAGAGCCCCTTTGTTTGAGGAGGGCGTGGTTTGGGAGCTTCTGAGTGGTATCAACACACACAAATCCATGGGCCCCAAAGGGATGCACCCACGTGTGCAGAGGGAGCTAGCAGAGGTTATCGCCAAACCACTCTCTATCTTCTTGAAAGGTCTTGGAGAACAGGAGAGATGCATGAAGACTGGAGTATAGCCAATGTCACTCCGGTCTTCAAGAAGGGCAAGAAGGAGGATCCAGGAAACTACAGGCCAGTCAGTCTCACCCCTGTCCCTGAAAAGGTGTTGGAACAGCTTGTTCTGGATGCCATCTCCAAGCAATTGGAAAAGAAGAAGGTTATGAGGAGTAGTCAGCATGGATTCACCAAGGGGAAGCCACGCTTGACCAATCTCGTTGCCTTCTATGATGGCATCACCAGCTGGGTAGATGGGAGAGAGCGGTGGATGTCATCTACCTTGACTTTAGCAAGGCTTTCGATACTGTCTCCCATGACATCCTACTAGCAAAGCTGAGAAAGTGTGGGATAGATGAGTGGACAGCAAGGTGGGTTGAGAACTGGCTGACTGGCTGAGTTCACTGGATGGTGATTGGTAGCACAGAGTCTGTCTGGAGACCTGTGACTAGCGGTGTTTCCCAGTGTTGGGTCTGGTCTTGTTCACAACTTCATCGATGACCTTGATGAGGGAATAGTGTCTGCCCTCAGCAAGTACACCGATGATACAAAGCTGGGAGGAGTGACCAAAATGGCAGAAGGCTGTGCTGCCATTCAGTGAGACCTGGACCAGCTGGAGAGCTGGGCAGGAGGAAACTAGATAAGGTTTAACAAAAGCAAGTGTAGAGTCTTGCACCTGAGAAGGAACAACTGCATGTATCAGTACAGGCTGGGGGATGACCTGCTGAAAAGGAGCTCTGCAGAGAAGGACCTGGGGGTCCTGGTGGATGACAGGTTGGCCATGAGCCAGTAGTGTGCCCTGCTGGCCAAAAAGGACAACGGGATTCTGGCGTGCATTAAAAGGAACATGGCCAGCAGGTCAAGAAATGCGATCCTCCTCCCCCTCTATTCTGCCCTGGTCAGGCCTCACCTGGAGTACTATGTCCAGTTTTGGGCTCCCCAGTACAAAAAAGACAGAGATCTCCTGGAAAGAGTCCAGCAGAGGGCCACAAAGATGATACAGGGCTTGTAACATCTCTCCTATGAGGAAAGGCTGAGAGACCTGGGTCTGTTCAGCCTGGAGAAAAGAAGACTGAGAGGGGATCTTATAAATGTTTATAAATACCTGAGGTGTGGGAGACAGAGGGTTTTGGCCAAACTCTTTTCAGTGGTCTGTGGGGACAGGACAAGGGGCAATGGCCATGAAATGGAGCACAGGATGTTCTGCACCAACATGCGAAAGAACTTCTTCACAGTGAGGGGCAGAGAACACTGGAACAGGTGGTCCAGGGAGGCTGTGGAGTCTCCTTCTCTTGAGATACTTAAGACCCAACTGGATGCCTACCTGCTCTGGGGAACCTGCTTTGGCAGAGGGGTTGGACCCAATGATCTCTCGAGGTCACTTCCAACCGCTGCAATTCTGTGATTCTGTGATCCTGCAACTCGTGAGGCCAGCAGTAAGTAGTAGTGCAGGTATTCCATGTATACCATGGATAATCTTCTATCTGAAAAGGCTGTAATAACAACTAGCCAGCAACTGCTTAGCGTATTACAGATATGTTAGGGAATCCTGATGGACTGTGATATTTCCAGTCATTCAAGTTACAGCATCTTACTTGAGTAGCAAAGCAAAACAAAGTTTTAGAGGAGTGTATGCAAATGTACAGTATTATGTACAGTTTCATATCACGCAACTGAATGTTGATCCATATCTATGTAAATCAAAGCTAAACAACAGAGGAAAATGACTATATATTGCAGGAGAAACATAGTAGTACTGTTATCTCCTTTCTTGAGAAACTCTTATCTTCACAAGATCTAAACTACTATGTAAATATGAATTACTTTACCATCATCAAATTGCAGATAAGTTAGAAATAGAAATAATTAACAATGCATTATAAACCATATCAGGGCATTGGTGTCCTTTAAGGATCTACTATATATCACACAACCAGCCTTGATGTATAATTCTGGTAATCTTTCTCCTGGCCTGAAAGACTGAAAAATCCTGGAGGCAAGCTTGCTTTTAATTCAACAGTAAGCTGAATTATCTTAATGAATAGTGTGTGTGTGTTGTGTGTAGATGTGTGGTTAGTAAGCCTGGTTAAGAAGAGACTTAAATTGCACTTCTTGACTTGGGGTAGTGGAAGCAAGGCCAACTACTTGTGGTGGAGAATGGCAGCAGAGGTACAAACTACTTTGAAGGATACATTCCAAAAGTCTTGGTGAGTTGGACAAAGTATCATCAATAGTTCTCTCTACTGTTATAGAAACTCCTGGTGCAGCCACAAAAATGGCACTAGATTCTGTAAGACTGACCACACCAACATTTACAGAACACTCCATAGTACTTGAGGGTTGGACTAGATAATCTTTAAAGGTCCTTTCCAACCCAAACTGTTCTATGATTCTGTGATTTCCAGAAAAAAAGACAAGAGAAAAAAGTAAGAACTGAAGACCTCTGGTGCAGCTATATTGGCAGTTATAGGAGAATTCTTGCTGAAATAGGGTCACCAAAGAAACTTGCTTCACAATCAAGCACACACACACTGCCCATGGACATAGGAGTCCCATTTAACTTCTGTCTTGGGCCTTCAGTTCCTACCTGAGATAAAAGTAACCTTGAATGAGTGGGTAAGTAGGATTCCACCTCACTGGGGAAGCTCTGGTAAGTGGTCAGGAAGTTTTTCTAACTGTTGTGCTTTGAACAAGATAAAAAACTTTCTGTTGGAGAGTTGGGAAGCTTACTGTCAGTTTAGGTAAGAGAAAAATCCCCATGGCTCTTGTAGAGGGGGAGTGCCTCAGAGAGTCAGGCACTCAATAAAAGCAGAAGTATGTTCTTTAGGAAAATATGAAATTAGTGAATATGAAGCAGACAACCTAGTCCCACAAGTAGGAAACTGGGAGTGGGTTCTAACATTAAAAAAAAAAAATAAATGTAGAAAAAGTAGGAAAGAACATGGAATCTGGCCTCAACTGTATACTAACAAAAATTGAAACAGTAGGATTTTAAAGTTATAAGATATGGAAATCAGGCCATGAAAGTATTCTCACCTGGATTTCCTCAAAGATTTTAAGACAGCTCAAAGGTGTTGCTAGGAATCTTTAAACCATTTATTAGCAGCCAGTAGGAGCCCATAACTGAGTGGGAGAAAGCATTATCTTAAAAGAAGACCTCACTAATTAGTTTTACCTTGTGGTCATGCATGCCACAGGAATACCTGTCTTTAATTCAGTAACTATGAAGTTCCCTGTGCAAACTTTGGAATTGGTAGACCCTGATTTTTTAATAGAAGATCTTGTTGTTCCTAAAGATACACAGGAGCTTCAAAGCATGTATCTGGGATGTATCCAAAGGAATGTTAACCCCAGCTCTGTGGCTAGCAACATTTTTGCAGTTTGGAAGAAATAAGAAACTTCTTAGGGCATGCAGAGATGTGGTCAGGAAGGCTAAAGCTCAGCTAGCACTGAAATTGATCAAAAACATCAAGAACAAAAGGGTTCTTCGTGTATGTGAGCAGTAAGCAGGAGAATGGGGAAGATATAGGCCCATTGATGAACAAGGCAGGGAAACTTGTTACTAATAATGTTGACAAGGCAGAAGTCTCACTACCTTCTTTACCTCTGTCTTTACCAGAGTAGCTGGATGCCAGACCACGATCTAGTGGCAATGACAACACATGTTTTGACCTACCAGTTGCAGAGGGAAGGCTGGTCAGAAGCCTTTTGCAAGGTCTTAACACACATAAATCTATTGGCCCAGATATCTCTGATGACTGGAGGAGGGCAAAGATCATACACATTTACAAGAAGGGCCCCCAAAAAAAGACCCAGAAAACGACAGGCACATTGGTCTTCAGTCGGTGGGAAAATAATGGAACAAGTCCTCCTAGAAAGTATTAAAAGCCAAATGAAGCAGGAGATTAGAAAAAGCCAACACAGATCTACCGAAGTCATATCGTACCTTACTAACCTGATCACCTTCTATGACAATACAGTATTTTCTATTGACACAGAGAGAGCAGCAGATAGCAAAACATTCAACACTGTTTCCCACAACCTTTTCCTGGAAAAATTGAAAAGGTACAGATTAGATAGGTGGTCTGTGAAATGGGTGGGAAATCAGCTGACAGGCTGCACTCAAAGGGTGGTGATCTGTGTTTTTTACTCAGGCTGGCAACCTTTCACAAGTGTGCTTCCCCAGGGATCATACCGGGCCCTATGATGTTTAACATCTTCATGAATGATCTAGATGATGAGATTGAAGACACTCTCAGCAAGTCTGCTGGTAATACCAAATGGTGAGGTGGTTACATCAGAAAGGAGAGCCATCTTACAGAGAGACCTATATAGGCTGGAGGAGTGAGCAATCAAAAACTGTAAGATGTTTAACAAAGACAAGTGCAAGGTCATGCACAGAGGAAGATGCAGCCATACAGCCCAATACATGTTAGGATCTGTGTGAATGGGGAGCAGACTTGCTGAAAGAGACCTGGAGGTCCTGGTGGACAGCAAGCTGAATGTGAGTCAGCAGTGCACCACTGCAGCAACGAGGCAGATCAGATCCTGGACTGCATCCACAGTGGCATTACTAGCAGAAATAAAAACAAGATCATCCCACTCTACTGAGTGCTTGTGAGGCCACACATGAAGTACTGTGTCCAGTTCTAGTCCCCACAATTCAAAAAAGACACATAGAAACTCAAAAGGGTACAAGAGAAGGCCTCAAAGACAAAAAAATGGCTGGGGAACTTGCTTTATGAGAATAGCCTGAAGGTCTTTTCACCCTGGAGAGGGCTCACGGGGGTCCTGGCTATAATATTGCAGTACTTAAAGAGGTTCTCTCCTCACAAGGCACAACATGGAGAAGACAAGGGGCAGGGTGTACAAGCTGCAGTAGCATAGGCTTCATCTTGTTATAAGAAAGAAATTTTTTTACAGTGAGAACAATGAATCACTAGAACAGCCTCCCCAGGGATGTGTTAGAATCCCTGTCAGTGGAGGTCTTCAAGATGCTGTTGTACAGAATGTGATTATCTCAACTAGGCTCCCTTTTTCTACAAAAGCTTGGACAAGACTATTTTTCAAGATGCCTTTCAACCTTGGGCTTCCTATGATTCTAAGAAGCTAGCGTGATAGCTGTTTGCTGTTCAAATTCTACAATGTTGAATTAAGATGGCCTAAATACTCTGACTCCTTATTTCATTGCTCATATCAGCCTTGGAAAAATCTCAGAGATGTCTGATAAATGGATTATGGTGGTTTTACTTACGTGGGCAGCTGAGCTCCACCACAGCTGCTCTCTCACTCCCCCTCCTTAAAGTGAAAGGGGGAGAAAATATGATACAAAGAGCTCAAGAATTGAGATAAGGATGGGGAGATTGCTCAACAATTATGGTGACAGGCAAAATAGACTCAGAGTAGGGAGACAGTAAAATGTATTGCTTATTACTAGCAAGCTAGAGAAGTGAGAAACAAATGAAAGAAAGCAAAAAACACCTTCCCCCCCTTACACTCTTTTCCACCTCCTCCCCCCAAATGGTGCAAGAGAATGGGTAATGGGGGCTGCGGTCAGTCAATAGCACTTTATTTCCACTGCTCCTTCTCAGTCACTCTCTTCCCCTGCTCCAACATGGGGTCCCTCCCACAGGATGCAGTCCTTCCTGAACTGATCCTGCATGGGCTTCCCACAGGAAACAGCTCTTCAAGAACTGGGTTCGTACCATGGGGTCCATCCATCAGGGGCAAACTGCTCCAACATGGGTCCCCCACGGGCAGCAGCTCCTGCCAGGTCACCTGCTCATGTGTGGGCTCCTCTCAACAGGCTGCAGCTCCAGCCCAGAATCTGCTCCGGCAGGGGTCCTCCACAGGCTGCAACCTCCATCAGTGCAGGTCCACCTGCTCCAACATGGGCTCCTTCACGGGCAGCAGCATGGAAACCTGATCCACCATGGTACACTGTGGGCTGCAAGGGGACAACCCGCTTCACCATGGTCCTCTCCACAGGCCACAGGGGAACTTTGGCTCCAGTGCCTGAAGCACCTCCTCCCCCTCCTTCTTCACTGGTCTTCGCATCTGCAAGGCTGCTTCTCACTCCTTTCTCTCCCAGCTGCTCTTTCACAGCATTTTTTTTTTCTTTCTTAAATATGCTCTCAGAGAGACACAAACAACTTCACTTATTGATACAGCACTGGCCAGCAGAGATGGCCCCTATCTAACAAGGGGCAGCTTCTGAATTTTTCTCTCAGAAGACACCCCTATGGTTCCTGTTACCAAAACCTTGTCACATAAACCCACTATGTGAATACATCCTGCACATTTTGTTTATTAGCCTGTAATAGTTTTTCTACTCTGTCAGGATAGCAGACAGAGAATTAAACTGAAATGGTGAGTGTTTTATTTTGGGTGACAGCAGAGGACACAATACTTGGAGCACACACACCTCTGAGTTACTCTGTGTTCCAAAGCATCATTAGCAATCTCCCTAGTATGAGTTTTTGATAGAGAAATGACAGTTTTAAAGGTAGCTCTTGACGGCATGGGTTCAGGTCTGGTCCTAGCTAACATGGGAAATCTGGGCCCTATTAAAATTTTGTCAGTAAGAACCAATGCTTGCTGATGGCTTAGTAGACTCATTCATCTATACATCACAGGTCACACTGTATGGTACAAACATCCTGTGATTTGTGAAATCTGAGGGCAGAGTCAAAATATTTTGCTTATTTTTATTCTACTTTCACTCTACAGAATTTTCTTTCTAACTTCAGATCCCCATAAGGTGAGAGTACACACATTGCTAGGATGGAAGGCTACTGTCAGGTCCCTGAGTGCCCTAATAGGCTTTGATGGCTTTAACCTGTCTTACCCAGGTACTTCACAGGTGAACACACATGCCCTGCCCATGGGCAGAAGAGCTCTATTTAAGCTCTGTCTCAGGCCTTCAGTTTCTGCCTGAGCTATGCTATAGAAGTATACATTTTTAGTTTATCTACAGTTATCACAGAATCATAGAATATCCTGAGTTGGAAGGGGCCCATAAGGATCGTCGAGTCCAACTCCTGACACCATACAGGTCTACCCAAAAATTCAGATGATATGACTTAAGAGCACAAAAAATTCAGACTATATGCTTAAGAGCAAAAGCTTCTTAAACTCCAACAGGCTTGGTGCAGTGACTACATCCCTGGGGATCCTGTTCCGGTGTGTGACAACCTTCTCAGTGAAGAACCTCTTCCTGATATCCAGCCTGAACCTCCCCTATCACAGCTTGACACCTTTCCCTCAGGTCCTATCGCTGGTCACTAAAAAGAATAGATCAGTGCCTGCCCCTCCACTCTCCCTAGTGAGGAAGCTGTAGACCACAGTGAGGTCTCCCCTCAGCCTTCTCTTTTCCAGGCTGAACAGATTAAGTGACCTCAGCCGCTCCTCATACGTCTTCCCCTCTAGGCCCTTCACCATCTTTGTAGCCAATTTCTGGACACTCTCCAACAGTTTCACATCCTTTTTGTACTGTGGTGCCCAGAACTGCATACAGTACTCGAGGTGAGGCTGCACCAGCTCAGAGTAGAGTGGGACAATCACTTCCCTCGATCGACTAGCAATGCTGTGCTTGATGCACCCCAGGATACAGTTGGCCCTCCTGGTTGCCAGGTCACACTGCTGGCTCATATTCAGCTTGCTATCAACCACAGCCCCCAGATCTCTCTCTGCAGGGCTGCATTCCAGCATCTTATTACCCGGTCTGTACATATAGCCAGGGCTGCCCTGTCCCATATGCAGGACCCAGCACTTCCTCTTGTTAAACTTCATGCGGATGGTGATTGCCCAGCTCTCCAATCTGTCCAGATCTCTCTGAGAGGCCTTTCCACCCTCAACAGAGTAAACAATTCCTCCAAGTTTAATATCATCAGCAAATTTGCTCAAAACACCATCTAGCCCTACATCCATACATTTATAAAAACATTGAAGATAACTGGCCCTAAAATGGAGCCTTGGGGTACCCCACTGGTGACTGGCCACCAGCCTGATGCTGAACCATTTACCACAACACTTTGAGCTCTACCCCTCAGACAATTGTTCACCCATCATGTTAAGTTTTTGTTTAGCTATATGCTGGACATTTTGTCCAGTAGGATCCTATGGGGGATCCTATGGGAAATGGTGTCAAAAGCTTTACTGAAATCCCAAAAGATCACATCAGCTGATTTCCCTTGATTGACTAGATGGGAGATCTTATCATAAAAGGAAATCAGGTTAGTCAAACAAGACCTACCGCTCGTGAACTCATGTTGTCTGGGACCAATGACTGCATTGTCCCCCAGGTGTGCTTCAATAACTTCAAGGATAATCTTCTCCATAATTTTACCTGGCACTGAGATGAGACTGACAGGCTTGTAATTGCCAGGGTCTTCTTTCTTGCCCTACTTGAAAATTGGTGCAACATTTTCCATCTTCCAGTCATCTGGAATCTCCAGATTTCCAAGAACTTTGAAAAATAATTGAGAGAGACCCTGCAGTTAAGTCAGACAGATCTCTAAGCACCCTGGGATGAATCCCATCCAGACCCATGGACTTGTATGGGTCCACGTGGCATTGCAAATCCCACACACATTCAGGGTTGGTTGGGAGTTTATCATTCCCACCGTCACAGTTATGTTAATGTTTGACCATGGGTTCCAATTATCTGGACCAATTAGTCAGATTTCCAACTTGACCTCAAACTTGCTTTGTCACCATGGGCCTTCCAAATGATAAGTGGACCTTGGTTACCATCACTAGACATCATTCTGATCAATGGACTAACTTTATAGCTTTATCTAAGAAGTGCATCATCACCACAAAATTACTTGATGATCTGGACTTGAACCTGGATACTATCATCAGGTCTGCTCACTTCACAAAGGTACTGTGGGGCTGGACCCTGAGTCATGAGACCCCTGTACTTCTTGGCGTGTGATAATGCTTAGCTCCCTGCCCCTTACTGTGTGACCAGCCCTTGCTGCTCCCTTAGATTTCCTTCACAATTTGAGAGATGTCCTATAAAAAAACCACTGCACTTATTAGTATTGAAATTGTAGTATTGAACATTGTCCCAGTGAAGTCTTGACTTCTCCTGAAAACTTTGGCAGTAGTAAGAGACCACCAGAAGAGGCCAGATCTGACTGGTTGTTCTGCAAAATTATCTTGGTCAACTCACTATTCCAGAAGGATTCTTAGAGTAGAAATAAATATATCTGCCTATGTGAACTTGTTGCTTTCAACAACAGAGTAAAAAAGAAATTGAAAAATTGTAGCGTCCTCTTATAGTACCTGAAAGGCTGCTTATAGAATTTAAGCAAATACAGAATTTGCATAGTAGAGAAATGACAAAGGAGCAGTGGTTTATTGCATTAATCATTGGAAGGCCTTTGATTAAGTGAATATATCAGAGCTTGATTCCAAGCAGTCAGAGTAGAAAAAAAAAAAAAAAAAGTAGATAATGAAGGCTGCTGTACACAAAGTAGAATTGATTCAAGAAGGCAATGAGATAAATTTTTAATGAAATTTTGACAACACTGAGAAAAAAAGTGACAGGCCTCCTGTAGAACAGAACTAGTTATTTTCTATTTAATACATTCAAGTAGCTACTAAAACTAAGATAACATATTTTTAAAATTAGCTATTAACTAGTTATTTCCCCCGTCCACTGAAAAAGTTGCTGGTTGAGATTTTTTGTTTGTTTGTTTCTAATTTTGTTTTTCCATGGATTCTCTCAGTTTTACCCTATTTAATAATGCAGAATTTGTCTTATGAAGAAAACGGTCTATGAGTGCATGATAACAGCAAGAACTTTCAGAGTCTTTAGCTGCAGTTTCTCTGTGTGCCTTGTCACAATGAAAAGCTTGAGATCTTTTAACTTCTTTAGCACTGTGCTGGATCAGAAGGTTTTATTTCATTGTCATTCTTTTGCACTTTTTGTAATATACTGAGGTTTTCTTCATGTTCATGTTCATGTTATCCAATTAGACTTCATTAGCTAACAAGTTTTGAACTTGATATACCGTGACATCAAAAAAACTTGTGTTTGTAGTATTGTATTGTAAAGTCTTGTATTTGCATTGTTTTTGTTGTTGTTTTTGTTGTTTGTTTGTTTTTCTTTTCCTATGTAGTTGAAAATTTTACTCTATAACAGAAAAATAGTCACTACAGACACATAATTAAGACCAAGATGAATCACCACAATTTAACATTATGCTCTCCTCCCCAGAAAATGAAGAATATGAGAAAGCTGTTCTCTGAAATAGGTCTGCACTGATTAAAAAATGAGTACAGAACAGAAGTTATTCTCAAAAGTTAAATCTTCAGGTACATGCACATACTCTAGGCACTGCCTGGGCTGAATTGTTGTCTCTGGATTTTTTGTTTGTTTGTTTGTTTTTCCACCAGGAACAGTTGAATTTTTCTATTATGAAGATTGTCCTGAAGCACTTTGAAATATATCTTGGTAGTGATCAGTAACTGAGCTCTTAAGAGGAAAGAAGTTCCATTCACTTATATAACTCTGAATAGGACAGAATTTTAGAAAAGAAAAACAAACAAACAAACAAACAAAAATTTCGAACAAACATTCTGTTTTTCTGAAGGTTTCTGTGAATAGAACTTGAAATAAAAAGTTACTTTTCCCTTTACAAGCATGATTCATGACACATTGCAGGCAGAGGCTCATGTGAAGCTTCCTATTGTCAGTGGTCATGGACCAAACAATTAAATGTGTTTACATTTTCCTTAAACTCCTCTTAACTAAGGATTTACTTTTTGTTTAGATGATCCAAAATAACATTTTTTCTTGAATGATCAACAATATCTCTCCTGCTCTGAGAAGAGTATAGGTGATATGACTCAAACATTGCAATTTAACAAAGCAGTACAAATTTGATACCATAAAATGACATTAGGAGATGACTCAGTAGGCACCTCATTTCTCCCTGTTCAGTCCATCTGTCCCAGTACAGAGCTATGTTTACTGTACATCAACTATCATTAAACACAAGCTCAAGGCTCAACATAACATCCAACAACTGAATAACAAACATAAGTGCATGTTTTACTTTAGGTATTCCCAACAGTCCCTGTAGTGGGTGCACTAGTATTTAAAATACTTATCTTTGCAACATAATGAGAGCTGACATAGAGGTGGTATGTATGCTTTGACATTCCTCTGTCCTGCATGTGTTAATACGCAGAGACTGACTGCTCTCTACTGGATTGATGAAAGTTTGCTCAAATATTTAATGGTTTTCTTATGAATGCATTCAAAGTACAAAGGGTACCTTCAGTAATTTTACAGATTACAAAATCACGGAGAGTGGTTGAAATGCTGAATAACAGGGCTGACACTCAGAGGGTCCTTGGTAAGATGAAGTTACAAGCCAACAGGATACTCATGGAGTTCAACTAACACCTGGTGGAAAAAAAAAAGAAAAAAAGAAAAAAAAAGCTCTACTTGTTGGTACAGGCTACAGGAAAGATTATTTGGAGAGTATCTCTGCAGAAAAGAACCTGAGAGTTCATGTGGGAAGAAAGTTGAACATAAGCCAGCAGTGTGCCCTTGCAACAGTGAAGGTCAACCACATACTAGGCTGCATTAGCAAGACCTTAGCCAGTCTATCAATAGAACTGTTATTCCCATCCATTTCAGTTGGGTTAGGTTTCATACCACATCATATGTCCAGTGCTGGGGCTCCCAGTACAGAAGAGAGGATGGTCATCTGGAGCATGTCAAGCAGAGATCCACTAAGACAGACAACACTGTGTGTGGTGAGGCTGAAGGAGCTGAGTTAATTTACAACGGAGCTAGCTAAGGGAGTTGGGGGAGGGGAACACATGTCTAATCACAATCTCTAACTACCTTAAATGAGTATATAGAAAGGACAGAGACGGACTCTTCTCAGAAGTACAAAGGACAAGAAGCAAAAAGTTTAAACACTGCAGTGAAGGTGGTTCTTGTATGGATTGCCAAAGAGAGGATGTAAAATCTTAATTCTTTGAGATTTTCAAAACTCAGTTAAACAAACTGCAAATAAGCCTGATCTAATTTTGCTGTTAGTGCTGTTTTGAACAAGGAGACAGTACAGCCTTTTAGAGGCTATAATTCTACTGAAGTGTTTTTAAGGACCAAAAGTTTGACTACTCTTTAAAAATTATCTTTTGCTAATTAATATGTGAAATTCCTGCATCTGACCATTACCTGTTCACTGACATTAATGCATGCTAGAGCTGTAGAGCCATGAAAATTACATCACTAGCATCTTTTTCAAACATTAATCAAAGTAGCTATTGGAAGTGAATAAATGTCCAAGAAATGTGACTCTCTTGTCCTTCAGTTTTTCGTGTTTGCGAACCAGCTTTATTTGTGCTAGTATTTTCAACATTTAAGACCTGAATACTAACTCATTTTGTGATATGGTCATGAGTGAAGTTATATCTAAATCAACAGATTGTATTTATGAGTAACAAACAGCAAAAGCTGCATCTCCTGTTTTTGCTGAAAAATAATTTTTTTAAAATGGCCTTCTGAAACAAGAAAAATATAGATTTGTAGCATTTGTTTATTTAATTATTTTCTTCAAAGAAATATATGAGGTTTGGGAGGTCTGAATTTTGCTAAAATAAGCTGGCAAGGTCTTGAGTTGCAAAAGGAAGAGTTTGACTTCCATAGCACCTGAAAAACTACAGTTCAACTTGTATATTACTATATATTCTACAAGATAGTGAGGTATCCAACCTCAGTTTCGCTACCAAATAATCTTAATCTTTATCTATTTGGAATATATAAACACCAAAGGTGCAACAACACTGTAGTCACAATATCTCTGTGTATTAGCTAAAAGATTTGTGATAGCTCATGTATCTCAGCACTACAGACTGAAGTGTAAATGTACTGCAAAAAAGACCCTTTTAGTTTCCTCTGTACACAAGAGTTCCCTATGATCCATTCTATTTCTCACTCTGCTATCTCTTGAAATGTGTGAGATCTCTGCAGTTTTCACTAGGAAGAAGCATCTTACCCCCTACTTCTCATGATTTCAGAGTCAAGTTGCTGGAAGCCAAGATCATAATTTTCCTGAAAATAAAATGTAGCTTTATCACAGTTTTGGGAAGAGACCTCTGGTGCTATCCAGTCAAACCTCCCTCTTAGAGGAGGACATTCACAAATTCTGGATCAGATCAGCTAAAGCTCTTAGATAACCGATTTTACATTACCACAGCAGAGTAATGAGTATTAGGACTCACAGCTTTGCCCATCTTCTGATTTTAAGCCTGTGATGAGATGAGAGGTCACTTCTCTAGAACCACTTTAAGAACACTGTATCTGGTTGACCTTCATCCAAACCCTGAGGAAAAGACCACAAAGTATTTTTCCATGTGAACATCCTCTGTGCACCCAAGGCATTTTTCCATAATTTGCCTTTTGGAGTCATGAAGTTTACTGAAAAAGAAATACTGTCTGAACAAACCTATTTCACTTAGTTCCTCCTGTAGGTAGGAATGCCAGGGAAAATGTTAAATATCCAAGTTTCTCTGCCTCTTAAATCCCTTCTGAAGACAACTATAAATATCGACTCCCGATCTATTCTCACCTGATGCCACATGCAAACTTAATCTGAAAACCAATTATTTCTATCACAGACCCACTCATTGGTTTAGTGTTTTGGTTCCAGTCTGTACAAAGTATACTGTCACCTCTTGCTCTTTTCTTCCTTAGGCAATGTAGTGTTTTTAATCCTTTTCCATTTGGAGATTTCTTTTTTTCATCAGTTTGAAACATTTTCATTTCCACCATCATGTAATGGAAATCTTATGCCTGCTTCTTTGTCAGAAGTAATGTAAACAGAACTTGGAGTGTGGGAAGCATGCATATATACTCACCACACTAATTCTTATAAAACCTGTAGGCACCACTTTGCCAGATCATTCCCACAGCTCACAAAACTGCTGATTTGCAAAGCCGTGAGCTCTGTGCAGCTCTACAGCTATTTCATGGACATTTCTAGCTCCATACCATTTTCAGTTAAAGTTGTGTTGAAGGAGTACATCATGATCAAGCAGAAGTTTAGAATTGATACTTTCTCATTTTATATATATATATATATATATATATGTATGTAACTGGAAGCAATGATTCTAACAGTACAAATTTAAACTGTATCATTAAATATATCTGAACTGGTAGTTTCCTTCAACTACTGCAACTATGTCTCCAACTATCTATACTGACTTCTGTGCCATGGTATAATGAGCACAAACTTTTAGCTGTATTTTAGTTCACATGCTGCCAAACAGCGAGTATTACATAAAGATTCTGTGGTGTTGATTGTATGAAGTAAGAAGCAGGGACAATTATTCAGCTACTGTTTCTTTTTAGCCTTACCTCTGTGAGAAGTATTTCCTTATTATAAACAGAGAAATAATAAATTATAATTTAAATCCAAAAAAATCTAAATGTCCAGACAATTTTCCCCAACTATCTATGTTAGGGGAAAGATATACTTTGAAACCTTACCCAAATGAACAAATAACTTTAAAAAAACCCTTATTGTAGGGCTAAGGAAAGATAAATCATTTTGCAGTTTTAAGAATATTTCTCACTACCATTAAGAAAATATAATTTCTACCATCTTAAAATCAGCTTTCATTTTTTGCATCAGTTCTTTACTATTGTCTATGCTCTTTGTAGTTTTAGTCTTTCCTATAAAACTATATGAAATATCTTTATATTAATAGCATATCGATTGTATTGTGTAGAAACAACAAACTTTCCACACCATGACTAGGAGGTCATGGAGAGAGAACCATAAGAATATACCTCTTAACTATGTAGTTTAACATGAAAAGACCAGCACAAAGGAATTCCAGGCACTCCAGCCTGTAAGCCGGCTCCATCAGGGGCACAATTTAAATGTCTCTATGCTAACAAATGTAGCATGGGGAATAAACAAGAGAAATTAGAGATGTACACATGCCTGCAGAGCTGTGGCCTCCTTAGCATTATGGAGATGTGGTGGGATGGCTTCCACGACTAGAGCGCTGAAATGGAAGGATACCAGCTCTTTAGGAAGGACAGGCAGGGGAGACGAGGAGGGGACATCATCCCCTATGTCAGTGAAAAGCTGGAGTACACTGTGAACAGCACTGTTTACCATCTTTTCAGTGACATGGACAGTGAGACTGAGTGCAATCTCAGCAAGTTTTACAGTGACACCAAGCTGTGTGGTGTGGTTGACATGTTGGAGGGACTGGATAACATTTGGAGGGACCTGGACAGGCTTGAGAGGTGGGCCTGTGCGAACCTCATGAAGTTCAACAAGGCCAAGTACAAGGTCCTGCATCTGGGTTGGGGCAATCTCAAGGACAAATACAGGCTGGGTGGAGAATAGATTGAAAGCAGCCCTGAGGAGAAGGACCTGGGGGTGTTGGTGGAGAAAAAGCTCAATGTGAACCAGGAATGTGTGCTTACAGCCCAGAAAGCCAATTGTATCCTGGACTGCATTGAAAGAAACATGGTCAGCAGGTTGAGGGAGGTGATTCTCCCCCTCTACTTGTCTCTGCGTATCCCACCTGAGTGACATGCCACTTTGTGTACTGCATTCAGCTCTGGAGCCCCCAGTACAAGAAAGACGTGGATGTATTAGAATGAGTCCAGAGGAGGGCAACAAAAATGATCACAGGGCTGGAGCACCTCTCCTATGAAGACAGGCTGAGAGAGCTGGGGTTTTTCAGCCTGGAGAGGAGAAGGTTCCGGGAAGACCTTCTCAGTAGACTTCCAGTACTAAAAGGGGGCCTACAGGAAAGATAGGGAGGGACTCTTTGTCAGGGAGTGCAGTGATAGGACAAGGAGTAATGGTTTAAAACTAAAAACTGGTAGATTTAGATTATATATAAGGAAGAAATTCTTTATTATGAGGTTGGTGAGGCACCAGGACAGGTTGCCCAGAGAAGCTGCGTATGTTCCATCCCTGGAAATGTTTAGGGACAGCTTGGAAGGGACTTTAAAGCAACCTGGTCTAGTGAAATGCATCCCTGCCCATGGCAGGGGTCTTGGAATGAGATGATCTTTAAGGTCCATTCCAACCCAACCCATTCTATGATTCTGTGAAATGAAGCTCAGAGGACGGTCACATAAGTTACTAAATATGAGACATTTGAACTTCCCCACCTTTGGGGTTCATCTCAAATACACTTGTGAATCTGCTATCTTTGGAATGAGGGAAGAATAACAAAAAGAATCTTCAAAACAACTTCTGCTATTTGTTGCCTAGGGCTAGACACACACAAAGTACAAAGCAAGACACACACAAATAAACTCAACATAGGGCTCAGACCAGGTGCTACAGTAGTGGGTCAGGTTCCAAAATGTACAGATCGCATTACAGATTGGGTGTCACATTATCAAGGGTATTATGAGGATAATGTACATTCTGGCAAATTCTGCCCTTTGTTGCAATCCTGAGAAAGCATGACAGGGTTATTACTAGGGAGTATTTCTGCCACAACTGCACTTTAAGAGCACTTTCTCTTGCCTTATAAACAGTAAATACAGTTTGCCAGCAGCATAAATCTATGGTCATTTTTGACGAAATAGCTGTAAAGGGGAATGTCCCCAGCTTTAAAGAGGTAAATAAAGAGAATGTAAAGCACATCTACAGAAGATAGATAGGGTAAAGCATCTGAAATCATATCTTTGGAGTTGCATCTGCTAGTGGTCTAGTCCATCCTGCCACACAGTCACCTCATTCAAAATGTTTCACAGTGGGACACTAATACTTGTCTCTCCCTCCTCAGACAGCTCTGTTTAGATGATTCAAAGAAACTACCAAGCAATAATGTTGAAACATTAAATTTGGGGTTAATTATTGTTGTCTTAGCAAACTGAAAAAAAAAAAAAAAAAAGGAAAAAAAAAGCAAACAATAAAATAAAATATATATTAAAAAAAAAAAACTCTAAAATTTCTAGAGCAGTGTATTGTCTGATTACCTGTGTTAGACACTTTGAAAGCTACACATTGTAATACTCCCATGTAGGTACTACACATGCAGATGCTATTTAAGCAAAATATTGTCTCCAAATGAAGGTTTTGATATTTCGTAACTTCCTTCTTTTTAAAATCAGAATACGGTTATATTCAAAATGCAGTTCCCTACATCTGCCTAGTCCATTACAGCAAGTCAGTATTGCAAACACAGGCTTGCAATACCCTAGGAAGAAACTGAGAAGAGTGGAATTTCTCTGAATAGACTGGGAATATAATTATATCTATCCCATGGCAAATTCAGAAGTGAAATTCGCTGAGGTTAAAATATAGTGTCCCATGGCTATTTAGAAAACATTATTAGAATAATAAGAATGAAATAAAAATAATTTTCTTAATAATCTTAATTGTTTAAACAATTACATGCTTATGTAGCTCTTTGAACACTAAATATTCTTCTTTGCTATTAAGAACAACTGATATGTATTGCATGGTAGAGATCATGCAGCTTCAGGGACAGTAACACTTCTGACAGCAGTGAACCTTCGCAGTCTTTCTTCCAAACAGCTTAACTGCCTTGGCTCTCTGTCTTATCATTGTACAACCCTTGTTTACCCCAAACTAAATTACAGCCTGGAAGATTACATCAGTGATTTGTGTACCTTATCAAATGAATAGCTACATCATAAGGTCAGCTCTGGAGCATGTTCAAGAGAAATTAAGACAGAATCTAGTATAATTGCCCATTCATAAAGAAAACATGTCAGAAGAATGTCACTGATGTTTTGCCTGAGGAGAAAGGAATGCCCTGACAATGAAACTAACGTTTTTGCATTCCCATGGGAGCTATATCATTCCTGTTTTCTTCACTTTCTGTAAGGACATGAAGAGTTGCCTCACATTCTCATTGCCAAGAACCCTAGGTATACGTAGCTTTCATCCATTTGGAGGCTTCATTCCATTGCCATGATATATATTAAGTTACTGTATTTATTAAATAATAGTTACTACGTATTTAATTAAATAAACATGAATTTTTATCTTTTCTTCATAGACCATCAATCACTTCACCAATGAAGGAAAATATTAATATCTGCATCATGGGGCAGTGAGAAAGGCTTCTAGAGGTACATCAGTGATAGAAGGGAGACTAGGGAAATTGTGGGCCCCCTCCAGAAGGAAATGGGAGACCTGCTTGCCCACGATATGGAGAAGGCTGAAGTACTCAATGACTTTTTGGCCTCAGTCTTCATGAGCAAGAGCTCTAGCTGAGTAGCCCAAGTCCCAGAAGGCAAAGGCAGGGACTGGGAGAATGATGAACGATGTGATGTAGGAGAACAACAGGTTCAAGACCAACTAAGGAACCTGAACATGCAGAAGTCCATGGGACTTGCTGAGATACTTCTGCACGTCCTGAGGGAACAAGCAGATGCAGTTGCTAAGACACTATCTATCATATTTGAGAAGTTGTGGCAGTCCAGTGAAATTCCCACTAACTGGAAGTGGGAAAAGTAACCCCCACTTTTAAAAAAGGAAAAAAAGTACATGTAGGAGACTGAGCCACTTAGTCTCACCTCTGTGCCTGTCAAGATCATGAAGCACATCCTCCTGGAAAACATGCTAAGGTACATTGAAAATGAAGAGGTAATTGATGGCAGCCAGCATAGCTTCAATAAAATAAATCATACCTGACTAATCTGGTGGCCTTCTATAATTATTTAAGGCCAGGTTGGATTGGGCTTTGAGCAACCTGGTCTAGTGGAAGGTGTCCCTACTCATGGTAGAGGAATTGAAACTTCAAGGATTTTCACAGTCCGTTCCAATCCAAACCATTCCATGACTCTATGATTTACTGATGCTGAATCAAAAACGAAGGGATGGATATATGCAGATTTTATGGAAAGTTAACATGACTTGCATTGTACAAACACTAAAATGCCTTCTTCAGCAAGTCCTTCAAAGCCTACAGTTTATATTGGACTGAGTTCCTGAATTTTGCAAGTTTTTTAATAAGTGATTTTCTAGATTTCATTACTAAAATAAAGGAACCATAAAAATTATAAGCGATCATATTCAGAGAACAGAAGGCAAACCTTATTGTGTTCCCATATTGTGTTTCTTACAACCTTATAAATAATTTACCAATTTTCTGAAGAACTTGCCTAAGAATTGTGGCAGAACTAATAAGTGTAAGAAGCTGAAGCTCTTTGTTTTATCTTGTGCCTAATTAGGGTTGTTTGAAGTCTAAAACAAATCTAATTAGATCACTTTGAAAGAGATTCCAACATTTGTTGATAGCATAAGGAGTTGGTAGATGGTTGTCAGAAAGACAATTGACTAGTTACCCAGTGATTGTGAGGCTTGAGATGACAGAGAGGAAAATGCTTCAACAGTTAAAGTTGTTGTGTGGGAGAATATTTTTTCTCTATGCTACACTGATTCCTCTGCTGCTGAAAAAGGCACCAGCTACTTCATCCATTTAAAGGAGGGGGACAAGCAGTGGAGTACTCTGCTTTAGGAGCTCCTAGATGTGGCGTTTTTCCTTGATCCGAATTCTTTTTTTTTTTTTTTTTTTTTCAAAATGAGAAGCAGAGGTGCTCATCTCACAATCTAGATAGTTAAAAATTAGCTAAGTCTGAATTAGTCTATAAAGTAATTTATCTTGTACTGATACAGGTGTTTGAGCTGGTTGGGAAACATCATTCCACAGAGGTGATACTTTCTTTTCACTTGGTATTAAGTAGGATTAGGTTTAATACAGGTTTGAACAACTGAAAAATAAACATCTAAATTTTGGTGAGACAGCTTAGGGCCCTGCAGCCTACCATTTGCCTTAGGCATGCAAAATCCAAAGACGAATCATTTGGTAACCTTTTGAACATATTTCTAAGTCCTCAAGTTACTTTTGGCTTAACATCTAATATAACCTCCAAGCTACTTTTCTTCAGCACAAATTATAAATATTATATAATTTTCAAGGCTGCTGCCACTATGAAAGGCAGACCCGAGTCTGAAGCTGTGTGGACAGTCTCATTTCCTTTTCCAAAATTCACACTAGATAGCTCATGTATATTTTCACTGTTAATATTTTAAATAAATAATAGCAAACAAGAAAATAGAAAACTAAAACAGAAAACTTACAAATAGAGAGTGAGAAAAGAAAGTGACATTTATTGTCCATGATTCAGTGAAATCTAATCTGCACAGTTTTTTTGAAATAAAAAGCATCAATTGTTGAATTGTTGCCATCACTCCCAGTTCAGATTTTTTTTTTTTTTTTCACTGTGCCATAGTAAACTAAATGAAACCTCTAAGATAATAATGTTATGTTAATCTCTTGCATGGGGTGATACCGCCTGGCTGCTGGTATCTGCTGTGTTAGAAAAACCAAGGTATCTTCATTTTTCAGTATCCATCGTCACAGAATCACAGAATCACAGAATTTCTAGGTTGGAAGAGACCTCAAGATCATCGAGTCCAACCTCTGACCTAACGCTAGCAGTCCCCACTAAACCATATCCCTCAGCTCTAAAAAGGGACACGTTTGGAAACCTCAGCCATGTTTCAGTTCCTTTTCGTCCCTCTAGGTATACTATGTGCTGATGACCTTAGAAACTGAATTCTTCATGAAAAGAACAAAGAGAGGGAGTGTGTTTCTCACTGTGTAATGCATACTGAGTCATGAAGAAACCGTTTCTAGTAGACCACTTGCCACTTTCGCCAGGGGAGGTTTAGGTTGGATATTAGGGAAAACTTTTTTACCAAAAGGGTTGTTGGGCATTGAAATGGGCTTCCCAGGGAAGTGGTTGAGTCATCATCCCTGGAGGTATTTAAAAGACATTTAGATGTAGACCTTAGTGATATGGTCTAATAGAGGACTTGTCAGTATTATGTCAGAGGTTGGACTAGGTGATCTTGGAGGTCTCTTCCAACCTAGATGATTCTGTGATTCTTATAATAAGCATGACTGAAAAATGTAAAGGACTTGTCTGCCAGAGGGGAAACAGTTGCTCAGAATTTGCAGTGCAATTGTTGATTCCCTGCAACAGCAGATCTTTTGCCATAATGTAGAACTGTCAGCAGTTACTTCACCACAATTCCTGCCTGCCTACACTCACAGTTGTTTATGGTCTGATCTTCATTCTTTTTAAACACAGAACTTCCAACATCCATCATTCCTGTTTTACAGATGTCCAACCATTTCCATCCTATGGTCCACTACTAAATCTGCCAATTGCTCTCTGTCCTGCCCTGCATCTCTCCACTTATTTCTGTACTGATTTCTTCATGCATTTCTACTTGTACCATTCACCTTTACCCTATTACCTGGCTTTTGTAGTTTTGGGTTCTCTGAAGGACATGCTTCAGTCATGTCCTTGGACTCCCCCATAACAGTCTGGAGTGTCCCCATTTCTCCATCTCTATCAATTTTCTGATCATAGCATCAAAATCAGCCAGTGGGTGTGGCTTTAGTTGCCTGGCACTATACTGTCCTGTGAGAAATACAGCCTTAGGGTAGGATGCAGAATTTCACTGATTATGATCTTTCAGCCCATTTCCTTTCTTCCCTTCATTGGCTCCTTCTTGCCTCTAGGCCTTCACTGCTTCATTTTGGGAATGACTTTATAGCCTCCTCCGCCCCCCCATTACAACTCCAGTGGGGCTTTGACCTCACACAGAGGAGTCATCTGATGCAGACAGTGATAACCTTCCTGGTGCTGCCTATGGTCCTCTGCTTCACTGGACCGGAGAGCTGCTTTACTAGATTTCACGCACCAGCTCTTTCAACTTGGTGAGAGAGAAAACATACATTAACTAGTTTGCCTTATCCATGCCCCTTAGGCCAATCTGAGAGAAGTAGCCAATGAACTATACTGGCTTGATATTTTGGTTGTCTTTGCACCTCATACCAGGTCACGTTGCAGAGTTAACTAAGTAAGGGAAACATGAAATATTGAGTCATTTTTTCTAGAGTGAGTTATCATTGCTATAACTCTGGTTTATCCAATTGTTTCAATTTCATCACCCCTCTCACAGGCTGCACATTCCCCACCCCTCTGGATCTACAGTATGAACAGGGTAATCCATAGCCATTGTTCTTTTCTCCCTTGGACCCCTCTTCAGACGAATACAAGGGCAGTTATTTGGACTTCACTGAGTCCATTCCATTAGCTACAGAGATGCACTTGTATCTCTTGGACTAGTTAGAGAAGCATAGCTTTAGACAGGAATTGGTTGTCCAGTCCAGCCCCTGTGACAATAAGCAGAAATGGTTATGATGATTCCAGAAAAGGACAAGACCATATTGAGCAAGATTTTGCATATAAGCTAAACCTATTCAGAGGCAGGAAGTGATGTCAACCTACCTAATGTCGAGGCCCAAGCACAAAAAAACTTGATTCAAAATATGTCCAATTTAGTTGCAATATCCAACAACTTCAAATTAGCTACATTTTCTGTTCCTTCCCCACCTCAGATGATCTTTTTTACCCATTCTCTCTGTTAAAAGCCCCAGCTTCCTTTCTTAAATGATATTATCCCTTTCTTAGTTATAACTCTACCTTTCTTTTAGATATATTTACCACTAACAATAATGTATTGATCTAATTTTGTTTGATCATTGACTTAGGTATTTGGTTTAAAGGCTTTTTTTTTTTTTTTTTAATCAGTTGAATTATCTAATGAAGCTAGATCTGTGATGTAGAGGAATCTATATTATACAAATTGGTGTGAGTGAAGCAAGTGTGAGCTCTGCACCAGAGGCTGGAGGGGGCTGCAGATCACAGCCTGTGTGCCTGGTGCTGGCTGCTGGTCTGGGGGTTGAGTGTCTGTATCTTCCCCAGACCTGGTGGGTGTGAAAGAGTGTGCATGTATTTGCTAGCAAACTTCAAGCTGGATTAGCTGGTGAGTCTTTGGCTGGGGAATCAGGTGGACAGGGGATCTGTGCTGATATGCCCAGCGGGACTTATGAATGTGGTGTGCATAAGGGACAAGTGTATATGTGCATGTTTATTTGCACTGAACTTCAAATTGGACTAGCTGGCAAGTAGGTGACCCATGAAGGGGGTAAGAGGCCCAAGATCTGGACTGGGGTGCTGGGCAGACAGAGGGACTGTGACAGTACTCAAAGGATCTGCAAATGTGTGTATGCTTATGAACTTGGAGAACTCTGTGTGTGCCTGCAGCAGTGAACTTCTAACTCTACCAGCTGGAAAGGAGGAAGGGGGCTGTCTATGTTTTACATAAGTCCTGAGTGTAGGTGATGTTGAAGACAGCCCTTGGCTGCAACAGCCTGTATGACCGGTTGTGTCAGTGTCTTGTCTCTATCTGTGAGTCTCTGGGATACGTGCTCAGCTTTGCTGCTGGTTAAACCTGCAAAAAGGAAAGTGGCAGCCCACTCAGTCTGCGCAGAGACCATGGCTCCCCCGAGCGCAGGGGTGAGCAGCAGCAGCTGGACAGGGGTGGTCCTTGTGCTGGAGCTGCTGGAGGACTCGGGGCCACTCTTTGCCCCACTTCACACATAGTTATCTGGACCTAAAACTCACCCATTAGTGATGTAGCAAAATGCCTGTATTTAAAACATTTTTGTCACTTAATCTGTCTGGTTAACTGTGCCACCTCAACACTAGTGTCAGCACTACAGAAGATGTAGAATTGTCCCATTTCAGAATCCTCCTGGTAAGGCAGAAGCCCAGATTTATGACAAAATGAATACCATGACCTGAATACCATGACTTCAGCAGGAGTATGTTTCCACATCTGGGATTATTTACTTATCCACTTTGGTTAAATAAAGGTGCTGGTGAGGACTTGAAAGTATTCCACATTCCCTGTGAGGAATGCACATCTTTGATATGCAATCTTAGCACTGAATTGGGTACAGGTTCCTTTAGATCCAGAGATCTCTACAGGGAGCATGCCCCTTGTTTTACTAGTCACATGGCAGAACTGAAAATTCCACATTCCAGTCCCACTCCCTTTTACTAGGTCTTATGAGCTGTGTCTTGAGATCTCTTAAGGCCTGAGTATATTGCTACTGATATATGGTATATTGATCTCACTCCTTATCACAAACCACTGCCCACTGTAGGAGACAGTATGTGACAAATTTATTCATCTATGTATTATTCAATCATTCAATTTACTAAATATATTTTTTATTGGGGGGGGGGGGATGATTTAAGTTCCTGAAATCGTATTCTAATAAACACTTTCTGGGATTAATCAATTTATTTATTTATTTATTTATTTTTGATTAACCGGAATAAAATAAAAGAAGGAAGGAAGGAAGGAAGGAAGGAAGGAAGGAAGGAAGGAAGGAAGGAAGGAAGGAAGGAAGGAAGGAAGGAAGGAAGGAAGGAAGGAAGGAAGGAAGGAAGGAAGGAAGGAAGGAAAAAAGAAAGAAAGAAAGAAAGAAAGAAAGAAAGAAAGAAAGAAAGAAAGAAAGAAAGAAAGAAAGAAAGAAAGAAAGAAAGAAAGAAAGAAAGAAAGAAAAAGAAAGAAAGAAAGAAAGAAAGAAAGAAAGAAAGAAAGAAAGAAAGAAAGAAAGAAAGAAAGAAGGAAGGAAAAGAAAGAAAGAAAGAAAGAAAAAGAAAGAAAGAAAGAAAGAAAGAAAGAAAGAAAGAAAGAAAGAAAGAAAGAAAGAAAGAAAGAAAGAAAGAAAGAAAGAAAGAAAGAAAGAAAGGAAGGAAGGAAGGAAGGAAGGAAGGAAGGAAGGAAGATTATTTTTTTAAAAAAAAAAAAAGGAAAAAAAATATCGAGTATTTTGAACAAGAAGCTGAAGATGACCAAAGGTCACCACCTGGTACAGAGATTTCACTGTCTGTAAATCAGTATATATGTATATATATATATATGTCTATGTATATACATACTTGTGTATTTTTACTTCTGTAGTGAGTTTATTAGGTCTGGGAGAATTATTATCTTGATTTGACAAGCTAAATTCCTGACATGCCTAAATTCCAGACAGGCTTTGAACATCTCAGGAAAAAAAAAAAAAAAAAAAGTCTTGAATATAAAGATCATTACTAATAGTAATTAATTAATTAATTAATTAATTGTAAAAGCCATTGGTAATATAAAACTCTACATAAAGTCAAGAACTGTGGAAGATATTTGGTACAGTAAATGATAGTTGGGGTTAAATGTGAGTTTGAAAATAATTACAGAATTGTCCCAGAGACTACATGGTGAAAAACTGTCATTCAAGTCCTAGACAAAGCATAGTCCAGACTGAGACTCCACTATAAATAGCAATTTGGTCTGGCAAGGTGAAAGGCAAGGGTTAATAAGACATGAGGTTTTTGGTTTTTTTTTTTGTTTTGTTTGTTTTCCCGTAGAATAGGTACTCTGTAAGAACAGATGTTCCTGCATTTGATATTGTTAGATCACCATCTAGAGGGCATTTAAGAACACATGCTTATAATTCCGATTTATTTATTTTTTAATATTTATTACTCTCTACAGAAAGACCCAAAGAACATGAAATACACAAAGTAGTAGACATTATATCTTCTTTTCCCTTTTAATTGTACCAGTCTTTTATATATCCATCTTTATAGATATATATTCCAACTTCAGAATTACCTTGGGCACTTCTTGAAAGGAGTGGCTAAAGAAATGTTGACAATGAAACATGATATTTCATATTAGGTGACCTTCTATTATTATGGTCCTATCATATGTAGACCCATTCAAATTTCTTTCTTTCTAACTTTGAAGAAAGATACACTCTCACTGATTCCTAAAATCTTTCACACTCTTTTCATGCTTTAGGATGTCGTTAGCTAACTATGAGGCAAAGTCCATGGTGTTTCTGCCTGAAAGTGTATAGCACCTTTGTATATCAGAAGAGCCCAGTGATGTCACAATGTGTCCCAGGACTGTGATGCTAAGGAAATTATGACTGTTAGCTGAAGGGGGGTGAGGAACAAAAGTGTGTCAAGTGGACAAGAGATTTGGATCAGGAGTAATACAACCCTGATGGTTTCCCTGAGATATGCCATCTATCTGGTGTCTATGCTCCTTGCCACTTACTGCCTCATCTTCTCCAATGCCTTCATACCACTAGAAAGCCAGACCAGGACAGCCAAGGAGGGACAGCAAGAAGGAAACAGTCCATCAGCAGGTGAGAAGACATGTTGAAGTGGGAGGATAAGAAAGAGGAGACTTAGAGAGTAAGAAAGGTAGAAGATGAGATGAGAAATGGACACAGAAACTTGGTTTTGCAGAGACAAATGCAGAAGAGGTGTGAAAAGTGATGTGAAATGACGATGGGGACCAGTTGTTCCCTAAGGAACAAGAAGCCACCAAGTATAACAATACCTGCAGGGCAGAGCCGTCACCCACCAGGGCCCAGTCCCCATAGCCCCTGAGAAGCAGCAACAGGGCAATAAGGACAGGCCCAGGGAAGAGATGAGCAGGCATGTCCATGATGGTGAGGCAGGTCTGAGTTCAAGCAGGAAAGTCAGTCAATGCCAGGATCAGACTCAGTGACAATAACCAGGGTCAGACACAGCCTAGCCCTACACTTAAACCACACAGAAAATGTGGAAGGATGCACAAGCTTAGGCGAGTCAGGACTATTAAGGTCTCTTAGTTCACTCATGGCCCTGACTGCAGCCTGCATTCTCAGTAGGTTCCTCTCACAAAATATGGAGTGATGGTTTAGAATTGACAGGTTGTAGAATGATTTAATTGCTACAGGGTGCCACAGGGCAATTTCCAATGGTGAAGAGCCAGGAAAAGTGACAAGGACCTGGGAAGTGGACATGGCATATGGGGGACTTAAAGCCTAGTGTGCTTGAAAAGAAGGGTCCAGGCCACCTCAGGGGAGCACAAGAGACTGGGCATACTAGAGGTGCAGGGGGCCTCACTCAAAGTCCCAGTGGCTGGGTAGGTGATGGGCACTGAAGACATCAGTGCCCAGAAACAGGCTGATCCTTTGGAAGGGATCACAGGCACTGCTCAGTAGTGGGTGCAGCTCCATGTTGTTCAGCTTAGGGCTCAGGAAAACCCAAGCTAATTTTCATTGAGTTCCAGCTGCTTTCTAAGGGACAAGGAGCCGGTTGACAAGTGTCTGCTCACCAAGGCAAGCAAGGCAGGCCTGGAATGCTAGTTAGAGTCAGTCAAGAATATAGATCATTGGACAAGTCCATGATTATGCAGCAGATCAATGGTCAAGCTGGAGATGAAAGGATCAGGACAAATGAAACTAACCAGAGTCAGACTGTCCAGTGTCTGCCAGGCAAGTCCATAGTGATGACACATTCAAGGCCAAGTCAAGAAGTTAGTCTGCAAATTGGGAGACAGAATAATAGGGTCCCTCTCCAGGAACAGATAAGGTGAAGCTAGAGCTGGAGATAGGTTTGCTTACAGCATACCCCAGAAAGGGACTGGAGTCCCAGGCCTGAGTTTAAATGAAGCTCCAAGAACCGTGGGCAGAAGATGGGGTTCCAGGTCAGGCTGGTAAGGGATATGGGGGAGATCAGAGCTGAGCTTCCTCAGAGCATGGTGGAAGCAGGGAACCAAAAGTTCTTTAAGAATCTCCAAGGCAAGAGTTAAAACTCTAAGGAGAAAACAATTCTTAGAAGATCCCACCTGCGATAAGAAACAAGTGCTCCTAATGTGTAACTCCCTGAAAAATCAGATCAGTGCTTGAAAGAGCAGTATCTAAAATAACTTAAATTACCCAATGGCAAGTCAGTAATTACTGTTCTTAATTCCTGGAAAAAATAAATAAATAAATAAATGACTGGCTGTGCCCTGGAAAAGGCAATGGCTCTGGACCTTTATCTGATTTTTTATCTTTGGAATTGTGGTTCTCCTAAAGTTCTCCCATCTTTTTCAGAAGTGATCAGTTCCTCTCAATGTGACAATAGGTCACTCTTAAAAAGAAAGAAAGAAGAAAGAGAGAAAGAGAGAAAGAGACAAAGAGACAAAGAGACAAAGAGACAAAGCATACCCATACACAGTATACCCAGGAAACAGGATCAAAGTGCAGTAATTCAGGGACAAGTCTGAGAAGTTAGGCCAGCGTGGGAAGAGAGAAAGCAAGACATGCAAGAGTCAGGGAGAAGGTGTGTTGAGAAGGAAATGGGGAAACTGCCCAAATGCAAGAAGGAGGGAAGAGAAAATCATTCCTGTTACACTTGTAACAAGAGAATGGGAAAGATTGTGTTTAGAAAAGATACAAAAAAAAAAAAAAATAATCCTACAAGTCACAAACCACTGGAATCCAGATGCCAGTACCCAGTTCTTCCAATGCCTTGCTTCACTGCACCTCAGTTCCCCTGGTAAAATAGCAATAAAGATGGTCTCCCCCTCCTCAATGGCAGCTTACTACCCTGTAGCAATGGCATGAACTTATGAGGGCAGAGGGAGAGAAATTCAGGCCAGGTTTACACACATACCCACATACATTGAGGAACAACATTTGCAAATTATGAGAACACTGTGGGGAGGGCGAGCATTGAGGAATGCATACAGAATTGAGAAGAATAAATCCAAGGAAAGACCAAGGGAAAGAGACAGAGAGTGGTGTGAATGAAAAGCTCCTTACTATGAAGGAGAAAATGGACACGCAGTAAGAGTAAAGTGAAGTCTTAAGTTTAGAAAGCAGGTAGAGAAAAGAGATAAGGACTCAAAGCTCAAAAGAGTCCAAAAGAATATTTTAATACAAAATGGGAGAAAGAAGAAAATTTATGTTGTCCATACCCATCTCTAGCTGCAGGCTGGGAGCAAATGGAAGAAATGTTTGTGGCCTCGTCTACAGGAGAAGGAATGGAGCTGATCAATATGGTCCAACAGGAGGACTATCAGAGACTGAGGAATTCAGCTGTGAAGGATCTGCTGTTGAATCAGGCCCTTTTCTTGAACATTATCATTACCGTGCTGTTTCTTCAATGCATGACATAAAGTGTGAAATCATTGTTGTGGTCACAGATGATGGCAATGTGAACATCTACTTGTGTTTCAAGATCACCTACTAGGCAGCAAGGCTTCTTTTCACCACCCACATCCCACTGAATCCACAACACTAAGCAAAAAGGACAGAGACCTTGTGCACATACTGAAAGTGCTTCTTTCTTCTCCCCTTGAAAAAATTAACCAATAAATTCAGTAAGGGCTCATGCAATTGTTTTCTAACCCAGACCTCCCTTCTTGCATTTCTCACATACTTTTCAACTGTGACATGAAAAGGTTCACACTACACTGTGTGATAAACTGACTCGATGGTAGAGGTCATAGGAATATAGTGATGGCCATTTATCTGGTTTGATGGCCAGTCACCTGTGGTGTTCCCCAGGGCCCAATTCTAGGGCCAGTCCTGTTCAACATTTTTGTCAATGATCTGGATGCAGAAGTTGAATGCAGCAAGTTTGCTGATGACATTAGACTGGGAGAGGCTGTTGACTCTCTGGAAGGGTGAGAGGCCTTGCAGAGAGATCTAGACAAATTGGAGCATTGGGCAATTGGCAACGGCATGAAGGTCAACAAAGGAAAATGTTGGGTTCTGCACCTGGGACAGAGTAATATCAGATGCAGGTACAGGCTGGAAGAAGAGTGTCTAGAGAGCAGCTCATCAGGAAGGGATCTGGGAGTGCTGGTTGACAGTAGGCTTAACATGAGGCATCACTGCACCCTGGCAGCCAAGAGAACAAACTGCATTTTGGGGTGCCTTAAACACAGCATAGCCCGCCAGTCAAAAGAGATAATTCTTACACTGTGTTTAGCATTGGTGTGGACTCAATTTGAACATTTTGTACAGTTCTGGTCTCCACAATATAAAAATGATAGTAAGATACTTGAATGAGGAGGGCAACAAAACTGGTAAAGGGTCTGGAAGGCACATCCTATGGGGAGAGGCTGAGGACACTTGATTTGTCTGGTCTGGAGAAAAGAAGGCTAACAGGTCACTTCATTGCTCTCTACAGCTTCCTGAGCAGGGGAATCACAGAGGGAGGTGCTGGTCTCTTCTCCCTGTTAACCAACATTAGGTCACGAGGGAACAGCCCAAAGCAGCACCAGGGGATGTTCAGACCAGATATTAAGAAAATTTCTTAACTGCAAGGGTGTTCAAACACTGCAACAGACTTCCTAGTGAGGGGAATGATGCCCCACACCTGTCAGTGTTTAAGAGGCATTTGGACAATGCCTTCATTAATATACTTTAACTTTTGGTTAGCCCTGAAGTGGTCAGGCAGTTGGACTACAAGACCTTTGAAGATCTCTTCCCCAATTGAACTACTTGGTTCTATTCTGTTCTATTTTGATTAAAAAAAAAAAAAAAAAAAAAAAAAAAAAATCTCATTAAGACGAGCCTTTGCTTTTTATACACATTATAAACAAAGAAGCCAAGCTTTCTCAGTCCAGTGAAATAACTGCTATAATACACACAAGTTCTGGTATAATGATGCATATAACTAATTATTATAGCACCTGATAGAAAGACCAAACATTTTGAACATGCTGGTAGGACAAACTTAATTAAGCAAGTAGAGGAGTAGCATGCACTGTTTAAAAGATAAAGATAAGCAAAATCTGAATTTTGTTATTTTTTATGATGAGTAAATAAATCCCATTATTCTGAGGAATTATTTATTATTAGTGAAGTTCAGCTACAAACTCTGGTTATGCTGGGAACTGTACAAATAAAGAACAAAGAAACAAAACCTGGCCATAAAGAGTTTCTAATCAAAGTATATTTTTTTTTTTCCTGAAGCATATTCATTATTAAAATTTTAGTTTTTAATAAATGAAAAAATCTCTGAACAGTCAACTCTTGGAAAATACTTTGCTGCATTGGTCAGTACCTCAAAAGGAGTAACACAGTTATTAAGATTTCCATAATGGTCATTATGCTTATATTGATAAGGGGTGTTTTCACTTGCCATCATCTATTCTACAAACAAACCCAAGGCATACAATATATTAAGTAAAATAAATGGAATAGTTTGAAGTTAATGCAAAAAGGAGAGTTTTGTATACTTATTAATTTTGGTAAAATGTGTAGAAGATTGATGTATGTATATATATATATATTTAAATTATCAGAAGGTGAAATTGATGAAATTAATATGTTGTTCTTGAGAATGTGCTTTAATCATGTCTCTCTCTACCCTAAAATATATTATTTCTTACTCTTTATTTTTTCTGGAGTAAATTAATATCTAAAATTCAGTTTCAAGTAGATAGTGAAATTCTATTTCTGACAAGCTCCTCTTTTTGGATGGTAAATATTTACAAATGCGGGGATAAGAAAACTTGGAGGGATGAGAGAAACTGGTTTGGGTCTAGAGAAGTTCTTGGAATTCTTAATATTCAAGTTAATGATCTTCAGAGACCCCTAGCAACTCCTGTTACTGTTCCACACTTCACCCTTAACCATATCCTCAACCTT
This sequence comes from Aythya fuligula, assembly GCF_009819795.1. Lineage (NCBI taxonomy): Eukaryota > Metazoa > Chordata > Aves > Anseriformes > Anatidae > Aythya > Aythya fuligula. Next base: position 82,081,585 of record NC_045559.1, read on the forward strand.
AAACAGAGACTAAGAAAGAAAAAAGGAATCTTGATGGAAAAGAAACAAAGCAGAAAGAGAATTAGTTCTCAGCTCCCAGTCTCACTTTCCTCGAAGACGATGCTTTCCTAGATTACATGAGTAACCTTCATTATTTAGTAACTCTCTTCCAGCCTAGAAAATGCAGCCACTGAGTTTTCCCTACTACTTATCAGCAGATTGAATAGAAGTGGACTCTTCCTTCTCTGATAACTTACATGTGTAGTTTGCATAGTAACACAGAATTTTCCGAAGAGGCAAACTTGTATGATCAAATGTTAGGAGTCTAATATGTTGCCGTGCCCATTCTACATGACCGAGGTTGCTAGAATAGTCAGGGAAATGCACTGAACAGATAGTGTGATAATGCAACAGTACTTCTGTTTACAACTCATCAGAAGTTGTTACCTACTAGAGACTGGCTAGTCATCTTTTTACCTTGGGACTTGCTGGTCTACAGAGTTGTCCCATTTGGGGGACAGTGCTGGGAGCAGTGGGAAGACACCTTTTCCCCTTATGAGCTCAATTTGAGGCTTTTGCTACCATAAACTGACAAGAAAAGGATATCAAGAAAAAGAAGGCAGAAGAGTGAATAAAAGCCCCATGTCACCCCATGGGCCCTGAGTATGACCCCATGGGTCATACTTGCATAGGTCAGGCCTTCATCTTCCTGGAGTTGTATCATTCTTCCTCCTCCGTACAGGTTACCAAATGTGGCACTTGCTGTCTGGGTTCATTGGTGATCTACTGGGACAGTGGAAGTGCTTGGAAAAGTCCTTGCTATTGCTAACAGGTCCACGGATGCGAAGTGACAAGGGACTGTGTGGATCTGTGTTCAAGGAAGACTGTAATTCCTCAGGATCCTGGTGTCCACACATTGCCTGAAGGAAAGTAAAACAGAAAAGTCAGTTTGGGTGACTGTCCTCATGTAAATAAATCATAAGTTCTTATGCCTCTGCACATTCCACATCACTGAGGCTGCTGAAATAAACTAAGAACCACATACATGGGTGCCAACAATGTTCAGATACTTCCCTTCACAGCCACATTTTATGACTATTTTCCCTTCCCTTTCCCTAAACATCTCATTCCCAATTTTCCTACCCAACCAGCCACCTGCTTTTTCTCTAAGCTACACAGTCCACAACAAAATGAATTGGGTTTTGGGTTCATGCAGCCTTGGACTCCAAAGTTCCTATTGTGTCCTACTGTTGTCCTACTGTGACAGTATAGATGTAGCCTAAGTGTCCAGACTTAGTTTATTAACAAAAATGAATTATATCTCATTAGGAAAGGTGAGCACTCATTACAACATCCCATTACTACTACAGACAGTGGGGGGAAGATTATGTGACTTTATTGGTGTTACAACTGGAAATCCAAATTTTCACTCTTGTGATTTGAAAATTTTCCTTTTGCACATTTACAGTCTTTAATATGGGTATGACCTTTCTGAGCACAGAAATCCAATGGCATGATGATGAAATTAAAAAAACTCACCTGCAAAACCACACAACTTTGCACAAATCCTTAAACCATGTTCCCACAAAAATCTCCAACTATGTGTGCATGTATTTCTCATTCTTTATCTCTAAACTATATCTATATTCTAAACTTTTTTCTCTACCAGTCACTCAGAATGACCTTACAACTTGACAAAGAGATGGATGGAGCAAGGGATGGAGACCTATGTGTGTTTTCTACTAAAATTTCATTTTCTATTAGTAAGATTGCTCAGAGTAGCAAAAGTACTGAGGATGGCAAAGAAGTCTTCTTTCTCTGACACAACTTGTCTGCTACAACTTAATTTTGGTAGACTTCAGAGCTTTGTAAAAGATATATTTACAGACAGGCATCTTGTTTGCAGTGAGATCCATGACAGATTAAGAGCCCCATATGTAAATTTTAGCTTTCTAAATAAGATTCTGAGTCTTCCAACAACATCTATCATTCCCAGTTCTAGGAAGAGTGGGGAAAAAAAAAAAAAAAAAAGAAAAAAAGACTGAATATTGAGAAGGACAGACTGTAATAATGTAAAAGATAATGGAGAGTGAGAGACACATGACTAGCCTAGAATTCATTACATGAGCAAAACTGAAGTAGAAAAGCTGGTCGTATGAAAGTCCGATCTTGGGTAAATCCTCCTCTTTGTGCTTATTCATCCAATTCTTATAGGCCTGTGGAGAGAGAAAATTAATAGTAAACTCCACTTCAGACAGTGTCCAAGAAACATGTCTTCTGTCAATTAAATATATCAGTCTGGTATATTTTTAATATATTTAGCATGCTTGTATCTCTTTCTGCTCACTCTGATGTGCCTAATAGCTGTAAGAAGGGAGAATAACAATGTTAATTCCTTTGCTTCCATTTTCTGACACTACTGTACACAGCTGGTCAGAAGAGATATGATGACTGCACTATGAAAAAAAATGAAAATTACTTTCAAAGAAAGTTACAGATACCTGAAAAACTTTATTTATTGGTGCTATGAATGCCATCAAAAAATCTTTGTGTCTGTAACAGTCTCAAAGTTCTTCACACAGAAATGCAACAAGTGCCATTTGACACCCAGATAACTCAGAGCACTCTGCACTCATTAATTAACTAAACCTCTGAATTCCTGCAGGAGTTCTAGACAGAAATATTGCTGAAAACATGACAGTAGAGTAATTTTATCACAATACAGAATTCTAGTTCTTATCTCAACTTAATTCCTTAGGTTTAACATAAATATATAATAACCTAATATAAAATAATAACTTGTTTTGTATGCATTACATAATTAGGGATGTAAAAAAAGGACCACCCCAGAACAGGTGAAGGGGATAAGCAGTCTTATATGGTGGTAGTGAGATTATAAGCACAGCTCTGTGAAGAACCTATGTTTGGAATACCAGAGGAAATGTAAAGCATATGCTGCACTGGCACAGACATGCAAGAAATCTGGGACTGGAGCAGTATGTAGGACAGGGATATTACAGGGCAGTCTTAGGACATGCCAGTTGAGCTGTCTGGTGAGACTCTGAGATCATAAAAATGACATCAGAGAAATAAGTAAACTACAATACCTGGTAAGCAATGGCAAGCCCTCCATTGTCAGCTGTATTCTCCAAGAGCGTAATAGTACCGTTGACCTTAAAGTCAAAGCTTTCATACTGTTCAACAAAGCAATCTATAGATTTCTGTAGCACACTGCTGTTGCATGTAGGACAGCCACCAGGCAGCACTGTAGGGAAAAAAAAAAAAAATCCTAAAAAGTAAAGCTATTTCTGATGTTCACTTGTATTCCCGACACTGAGTTTTCTTCATTTGGTATGGAGTGGATTTCCTTAGCTTCACCTGCTTTAATAATGTATGTATATATGGATATAGGGGCCAGGACTGAAGAACCCCTAAGGGAAACTACCACTGGGGGCCTAGAACAGTAAACGAAGAGGATAAGCTTTACCCTGCAGCTGGTACCCACCATAACCATAGAATGCATGAAGAAGTTCATGCGCCATGAAGACCCCAATAGCTCCAAAGTTCACAGCACTGAAAAATAAACATGAAAAGAATGATTTTGAAAATAAAAGAAGAACAGGTGAGCATTCTTTATCACCACTGAGCACAATTGTGTACCGCAAAGAAGCATTCTACTCTGAGAGACCACAGAAGCACTTTCTGTTTATTGCCTCCCAGATGTGGTACTCTGTAAAAATATGAACACAAATGTAAATTACTCTACCAATGCTTGAAATTGCACAATGGACTTGCATTAAAGCATTCCTAGCTAATAAGCCATCTTAATAAGAGAGAATTAAATTCTGTCCTTATTAACTGTAATGTGATACACTGTTGAGATACATCCTTAGTTACCCATTATTGGCTGAACTGCTACATAAACAGTAACTGCAATGGCAAAATACAAGAGCAGGATGGTTGGAAAGGCAGTCTTGCAGCAGTCATCTTGTGAAACACAATACATAAAACTGGTAAGGCAAATTAAAATCATGAAGGCTTTACTAAAATTACTCAGGCCTAGCACTGGTAATCTTTCCACTCACTACAAGCAGGAGGTTCTTTCCAATATGAATTTCTATCATTCTGTGCAATGAATTTACAGTCACACAAGCATGAGTACAATTAAAATATATTTCCATAATACAAAATGATGATTTTGTTTGTTTGTTTGTTTGTTTTACAGCCACTGATTAACACTACTAAAGCATGAAATGGGTCTAGAATCATAGTGTCATAGAAAGGTTTGGGTTGGAACAGACCTTGAAAATCATCTAGTTCCAACCCCCCTGCCAATGGGGACACCTTCCACTAGACCAGGTTGCTCAAAGCCCTATGCAACCTGGACATGAATACTTCCAGAGATGGGGTATCATTATTATATCAACAGGAACTCATTAGGACACCGACAAGGACAGGATAATTTATCTTATTTTAGAGTTGCTCTTGCAGAAACTCTGGAGCTTATAATGATTGAACTGTCTTGCCAAATTTTAGTTTTAACAAGTATACTCATAGTTATCTGAACTGGCAAATTATTTTTGACAGTAAAATTTAAATTCTGGAGCATCATCTGACCAACTGTTAATGTGCCAACACAAGTTTGACTTATGAGTCTACTGACCCAGAATGAAGGTGAGAAAAATATATTTTACTAACACCAAATACAAAAGGAATAAGAAGCTGCAGACACTTTCTCTCTCTTCTTCTTCTTCTTTTTTTTTTTTTTTTCAGAGGAACAATAATGTGAAAACCTACACCACTGGATTTTTTTCCTATTATTCTTTTCCTATTCTCCATAATATAATGAATTCATGAAACAATGCAAACACTAGCAAATGTCATACAAGTAGTGGCAGAAGATTACCATGGAAAAAATAATTACTTTAACTGAGATGGGTTTCTTTCAGACTTCAGTCTCTTCCCACTGTGTGAACTGATCTTTGGAGTATGATGGGATTATGTCAAGTCTCTGTCAGTTATCATGCAAAAAAAGGACATCAGATAATATTTTTACAGTCAGATGTTTAAGTGCTTTTTAATACCAGAAAAAAAAAAAAAAAAAAAAAAAGTTTAAAAGAACTGTTCAGTATGATGAAAGAACCAAACTATGAAAGTATAGTCTATAGAGGTATCGTTGTTGCAGGAGAAGTCTCAGAATGAAAAATATGTCTGCTAATTAGAGGAGGTTTCTTGAAGAAAAGGAAGAACAGAACTGTGTTTGATCCATTTGAAAAGACTTTTTACAAGAAGTTGTTCCTATTTGCTCTGGGTTGTATTTCTATGAATTAGATTGAAGAAATACTTGGAATCTAGAAAAAGAAAGGCAGAGGTGTTTTTTTTTATTTTATTGTTTTTTTCAGTTAACCTATGCAAGACTTCTACCTCTTTGCTTTGGGATGATACACTTGTCTCAGCTTACTTTCACCTATATTCTAATATTGCTCCAGCAAACTCTTTCTCTGCTTCCAGAGAAAGATCACACTCTTTCAGAGTTCATAGAGCAGAACTGGCAAGCCACATCCATGTGGCTTTAGAAAAAAGCTATTTTTCCCCTTATACTTGATCTTTCTGGGATGCAGTTAGAAATAGAGGTTCAGGACACATTCACTGAGATTCTTCCTGGAAACATGGTGTAGCAAAAGGACTACATTCAGCTTCCACTTTTGCAGCCCCTTCATACCTGGGAAACTCCATGTGGAAAAAAGGGCTGCGGAACATTCCAGCAGGAAAGACCACCATGTGGTGCCTTAGTGAGTAGTATGAATGGACAGCCCAGGGGAACACCTGCCAGCTAGAAGCAGAAATGAGAGAATGTATTAATCTGTATCTCATACCTTGCTCCTTTCCTCCATTGGGTGCGCAGAAATGCTTTGCTCCATACAACTGTTCACACAATGAAGGAAAATGATGAAATTCACATTATCTAGAGTTAAAGGTGCTTGAAACAAATCTTTACTCATTTACAGACAGAGCTGGTAGCTTAGCTTTCACACACATTTAGAGATTCACCTTCACAATTTCACTGTCAAATAAGTCAGAATTATTAACCTTCTGTAACGTCCTGCACAGAATACACCTCAAGTCCCAAGTATGCCTATCTCCACTCCCTGCCTTCAGAAGCATCCATGTCCTGACTTCGAGGTGTTCCTGCCAATATTCATCTCCACATAATGCTTTACTGTCAGATAGCTCAGCCCAGGAACACCAGATATTCCTCTGTATTACGGCTTTATGACAATAAGCAGAAAAGATTCCATTTTGAAGGGTTTGGGATTCCCTCCACAACAGTGGTGGTTTTGATAGCAGGAACTCATGCTGAACACAAGATAGAGTGCCATGTTCAGGGTTTTTTTTTAAGATGAGGCAGGAATGTGTCCTTGCAGAAAAGGACAACGGCATCCTGCCCTGCATTAGGAGAAAAGTCACCACTAGGTCAAGAGGTGGTTATGAACCTTTGTTCACGACTAGTGTAACCACAGCTGTAAGTACTGTGTCCAGTTCTGCCAGAGCCTTTCCCATCCTTAATAAAAGAGAGATATAGACAGACATCTGGATACACTCCTGAGTGACCTCTTCCAGCTGATCCTGCTTTGAGCAGGAGGATTGGACTAGGAGATCACCACAATTACCTTCCAACCTCAGGTAATCTGTTTTCTTCATATCAACATCTGACACTTACTTAACATGTGAATGATGCTGAAGGAGTTTTGAGTAGGAATTCTCCCTCATTGTCTTCAAGCAAGCCACCACATTGAGGAAAAAAGTGTCTTCATTTATCTCCAGCTGAGGGAAGAGTTGGGAAATGTCAATGTCACAGAGCATGAGAGAGGAATGAATTGGACAGTATGAGAGAGAGGAAAGTCCCACAGGTAAAAAAGAGTTTCATCAAAAGACAAACTAATGCAACACTTGTTGTTTTTGTTGTGTTGTTTTTTTTTTCCTCTCCCAGTTCAAAAGACTTTTGATTTAAGATGTGACCAGAACATTATCTTCAAATAGAACATACAAACAGGTCACAGTCAGTAGGAGGCAGCACAGGCAACACTGGACAATGCAGAAGCAATAGATACGGGTTGTCTGGATCCACCTCTTCTCAGAAAGTGATATGTGCATTGCTCAGAGGTTATGGCCTCTTTTATCAGCAGACAAGACAGCAGTTAGTACAAGTAAACTGCCAGTAGTGAGACAGACAGGTTTACATTATATAGCTCACATTCTGGTATTCCAGGTTCACTTTGGCAGTCTGAAGTATGTAAGCTGGATAGCCAATCTCCACTTGTAGCGTGGACATCTAAAATCATAATTAAAAAAAAAAAAAAAATGTGACCAACAGGGAGTTTTACATTCTGGAAGTCCCTTTTAAACTCTATTTCTAAACAAAAATAGGATCTATTAATCAGCAGTTTACAAAAACAACTGCTCTTTTTCAACAAGACATCTCCTCTTGTTATTCTGTTCTACTTTTTTTTTTTTTTTTTAGTACAGTTTTCTGGAATTCAGTTTATATTTTTAAAATTCTATAGATGTGTAAATCTGAAGGTACTATGTAACTCATCACATTACATTAATTCACAGTATCTGTGGCCTATGTATCAGTGTCTTGTGCGTGATGACACCTATAGAACCACATAAAGGTTTTAGTGTGTATAAGGAATCTATTTAAAATTGTGTGCCTGTAGGAACAGGTAGAAATATGTAGGCCCCTTCCATTTTTCTCCAGAGACTATAGGGAAAGTTTGGCCTCAGTAACTTCTGCCTTCTGCACGCACCAAAACTTTAGCTTGTTGGCGTGTTTGCTCATCCATCCACTCCAACTGATCCAGTTGGCTGTAGAGAGCATCTTGGATCTCAGAGAACATCTCTTCAGCCTGCCATGGAGAACAGAAGGCACATTCAGAACTGCAGAAAAACATTGTTCAGGCCTAGTTATTGTCTTCCCATGTTCCAGCAATTCAACCATACAATAGTTGGAATATTATTCCTCTTCTCTTGATGAAAGAAGAAATAGCAGCTTCTATATCTATTTAGGCTTAAGTTTCTTAGGCATCCAGTGGTTCCTCACAGATGTCATCATTCTTTCCCACACACCTTTTCCTCTCGACCATCATAGTAAGAGGGGAAACATAATCCCTTTTCATTAAATCCCTTTCGGGATGGGAATGGATCAAATGATTGTCCCATTTCACAAAACATCCACAATAATTTCTTATTGGTGTCTCCCTTTCCAAAGTTACAGCAGTCTGAGTCTCTCCTTCACAAAATTGTGCTTTGCTTATTCAGCTTTTTGCTTCAGTACATAGTCTCTTTCTTGGAGTTATTATTATCATCCTTGTTACTTGTATACACTGAAAACCTCAAAAAACTTGATGCCTACACTAATTTCCCTCCATTAAATAAAAAAAAAAAAAAAAAAAAAAAAGTCTCATCATCAAAGTAAAGAAAGATATCTTTTCCACAGTGCCAACAGGTGTTCCGTTTACTGTGGATCCTCTCAGAATGTTTTGATATTGATTTGTTTCTGTAAAACTGGTCATAAATATTATGCAGTCCTTGTTCACCCACCATTCCCTTATTGGCTTTATGACTGAAAAGTTTATTTAAATACCTCAGGATTTCTGATGAATAATAACTGCCATTTCAGTTAAACACACTGAAATGGCATGCACTCACAGGGTTCTCATAGGTATTTCTGCAGTCCATATAGCTTTGCTAACAGATGAGATAAAGATTCTAAGTGGTATTTTAACATTGATTATTCTAGCAGTGACAGTGCTCTTGTTCTGTTGATATCACACATTTCCCCCAAACAGAAGAGAAGTATGTAACATACAGGAATACATAAAAAGGTACAAAAGCTTTTGCTGCCTTGATGCTGTTCTAAGCTGACAAGGCAAAAAAAAAAAAAAAAAAAAAAAAAAGGAACAAAGCTGAGCTATGCTTGGGGTTTTGGGGTTTAAGAGGATGAATACTTACAAGTTTCTTGGTTTGCTGAGGGAAAATTTCCTTCACAAACATCTGCCCTAGGACTGGCTCAAAGAAAGAGCTGGTATCAGTCAAACACTTCTTCCAGCGCTCAACTGGGGTCTGTAAGAATAGAGAAAAAAATAAAGACAGCTGAGAGTGAAGAGACAGAAAGATGAAGATGGTAAAAAGATAAATAAACACGCTGTCAGTAGTTTATATGTTGTTATTTAAAAATGACAGCCATAAATACTGAAAATTTTAATACAGTAAAACAAAGAATTATTTACCCTACTTGTATTCACACAAGATGAATACTCATATTCTGACTGTAACAAATAAATAGAAGGAAGGTGGCTATCTATACATTGTTCCTCACCCCATGATACAGTGCAATTAGCCCTTGAAATCTTTTTTGTGTCATGTTTACAAATCCTTGAGAAATGTGAAGCCTTAATTGGCCTAGTAGGAGTGGTTCTCCACCCCAGATCTAAGAAGCTCCATCCAGGTGAGGGATCAAGAGAATATCCAGAAGGTGTGCGCTGTGGAAGTGAAGATGTTTAAAAGCTAACTCACCACTCTAGATCCCATTTTCCCATGAAGAGTCCTAGATAGCTCCAAGCGTGCATCTTGGAATCGACTGTCAAGGGCAGGGGAGAGATTCCCAACCAGACAAAGAATCATATAGATGGAAAGGACCCTGTAGGAACATGACATTTAGGAAGACCAATAGAGAGGACCACTTTAGCCCACATTAAGATGGGATCACCTCCTAGCTGGATGAAGTCAAATATTTAAGCAGTTATTCCATCAAAAACCTGGACCTAAAAAAAATAAGCAGAAACCAGTCAGCACTGAACAGCAAACAATATTCAATGTTATGAATTAAAAGCAAATATGTGGACAGGATACCATGCAAAAGCTTGATGGAAATGACAAAAATCATGAATAACTCTAAGAGGAGAACAAAGTCAATACAGTGATTTTTTTCAGCAACAGTCAGATTATGGCGTTAAGAGGTCACCATAAACACAGAAGCATGGCAAGTGTCAGAGGAATAATCTGAGGCAGAGGAAACCTGGTAACCTGAACAGTGACAACAAAGTATCCTGAATGGACTACTCCTGGGGTTAACAAAAGAACGATGATTTGCTCATTCATTTTGCTATGAAAGCCGCTGACATGAGTCAACCAAAGAAACTCACACTCAAGAACACCCTGAATACCCAAGGGATAATTACCTACTTGAGTACAGGATTCATTATGGGAAGAAGGGGAAAGAGCACTTTAGGACTGGGTAATACTTCTTATGGGATACTTTGAGGGGACTGTAGGATTCTGTGAGACTTAATATGGGATGCTTGTACGAAGCACCAAAGGCAGAGAAAGGAAAGGATCATGGTGGACTGAGAGGAGTTTATGCATGGTAAAGTTAAGGGGAAAGGTGATAACAGAGAATGGACTAGAGTAAACTTGTGTCTTGTCAGTATGTCTGTCTGGTTGAGTCCTGTGCATGGTCACCAGAGTCTGTCTCATCAAGTTATTTTTAAATATCTTTGTTTGTGGGTGAGTTTGTTTGTGGGAATGGGACTGGATACCAGGGAGACAAGGTTGGCTATTGGAGAGAACAACAGTTTGACCAGCTACTGGAGAGATCTGTTTTTAATGTGTATTTGTAACTAGAAGATATCTGAATACCAGCAACCAGAGTTGGGCTGCAAGTCTCAGTGGCCCGCATATCCAGGTGCCAGCAGCTGTGGAGATCAGGGCATCTGGGGCAGGCTACTGAACATTCTGAGTATCAAAGGCCAAATACTGCAGTAATCCATATTGTGTGTGTACGTAAATATATATTTTTTATATTTCACTAGTGTAGTCCAATCCTGATCATGTGCAGAGGAGGACTAGGATCAGGCTGACTGCGCTATTCATGTTTGCATGGGTGGTGGTGGGGGGCAATATATATCCTTATATGTGTACATATACGTTGTATGCATGTGCAAGCCTATTGGGAGTATATGCTAATCCTCAGCACTGGACCTGTGAATACAGAGACACAGCAGGCTTGCAACTCATTAACTTACGTTATCAGAAGTAAATATTTCTTAAGGCATGAATAACCTCAACCACAGATTTGTACAACTCCTACCTTTCATTGTTCCAGCCTTCAATGAGCTGTGACATGCCTCTTAAGTAATCCATGTCATGCACTGCAATTGGCTGAGAAAGGTTCATTGGCATAGGATGGAAGAGGGCCTGGAGACATGACAACCAATCAATAGCAGGTGCCTTTTCCTAGAAGTAAAACAAAGCTTACATGCTGAGCTGTCAGCCTAAACAGATTGTCAAGAAATAACAGGGAAACTGGGATTGTCTCCTTGATACTGGTAATGGATACTTTCAACAAGTTGAGCTGTTTTTATGGTGTGGGTATTGATTATACTAGAAAAGGAGAATAGACATTTATTTCTTTTATCAGAACAGCATGGGGGAGACAGGGAGTGGATTTGGGGACCTGGAAATTCCAACTGCTATCAATAAGAGACAGTAAGTTAATAGGTTATTTAAAATTCAACAGTCTCCAAGGGTAATTTGCAAGAAGGGCATCTAAACAGTGTAGCTCACATCTCTTTTGATCTGGATCTTCAGAATGTGAACATCACATGTAATTGTGTTTCTCAAGTTCTAAGGCACAGATAGATACCTGTAGCTCCTTAATGTTAGTGCGAAAGAACAGCATCCCCCTCTTCTGTCTTTCCTGCAGTGGGGTAACAACACGCTGGAGTTTAGAGATGAAGGACAAGGTAAGGGAAAATGAATGAGGGAAACCATCCTGTGGACCTCCAAGTAGCCCTCCAATTTTTTCCAGGTATGAGAGATAGACACGGAGAACCTGCAATACAGAGCATATGACCGGGGGAGAAACATGACTGAAAGTTAGTCACCTCATCCATCCATCCATCCATCCATCCATCCATCCATCCATCCATCCATCCATCCATCCATCCACCCATCTTGACCACATAAGATTCACTCTTTCAAAAACAATGTAGCACTTGTCCTGAAAACTGTCATCTTCACCACAACATCCTCATGTAATTCTTCAAGTGGAACACACTTTGCCAAGTACAGCTCCTTTCTCAGTGAAGAACAGTGAATTCTCAAAAGGTAATAATTTTAATTTGTCCCAGCTAACAGTTGCTTTAAACACCAGAATCACTTTAGGGCTGCAGGCTTGTTGTCTCTGGAGTTAGGAGAGCTGTAGTAGACAGTGACACAATTCAGTATTTTGGATGGAGAGGAAATGGCAGTCTTGCTTATATGTTAATGAGTTATCACAGGAATACTTGTGATGGCTAAAAGGGTTTATTTTTTGAGAACTCTTCTGAAAGAGTCAGACTGAGAAACTGAAATCAGCTCAGTTTTTATGCAGTTCAGAAAAATTAGATAGTTGTGATGAAATTATCTTTGCTGCAATGACTCCCATGTTCAAAGACCTTATTTCCCTAGCTTAGGTTAAAACATTTTAAAATTACTCCCCTACTACACCAATGTTAATAGATTATAAAGCCTTTATTTTGAACAAGAAAAAAGTTTTGAAACATTCATTCAACATAGAGGGAGCCCCAGATTCATATTACCTAGTAAATACAAAATAAAATTCATAAAAATCATAGAAACACAAGATTTGAAAGGACCTACAAGGTCATCTAGTCCAACCATCCTCCTATCACCAATACTACCCACTAAGCTACTAAATCACATCTCAATTTTATATCTCAATCATATCTCAAAATTGTAACATTCTCTTTCTATACTAGAAGTTTTAAAAATGGCATCTAAAATTGGTTGCATTATAGAAGCTAGTATTTTACAAAAGCAGACTATTTTATAACAAATTCCATCTGGAGACATTTTTAGAGGCCATCGACCATACCTCATGGAAATAGGTCACTCTGAATCAGGAAGAAATTCAAAGAGATCCCTACACCAAATTACTATTTTTACCTTTCGTCAGTCTCTGATATGTTACCTCAGGATAATTTTTCTCTTTGAATTTACTCTCAGGTGGCATCTCAAACTCAGGATGGTCAATCTGCAAAAAGGAGTAAAGGACAAATATCTGGCTATTTCCAGAAACACTAGAAGTGTTAAGACTATGTTAAATAGGCTTTCTTTGTCTCTGTGTCACAGCATTTGAAATGTTAATAAATTGCCTGAAAGATTCAAAAATGTTTCCTAGGTACTTTTTGTGGATCTATCGCATTCTGCAGCTTATTTACAATCTCATTACAAATCTGTGGTGACTGACATTCAAATATAAACCACATTGTTAAATATTTCTCATGAGATGCAAAATTAATAGTATAATAATGTATTAGATGCTTAACAGTTAGAGTGCTTTTGTAGAGTACACTGCTCTACTAGCCACACCTGTGAACAAGTGACAATTCCACAACAAAGCAGAAATTTACACCAATCAACCAGAAGAGGTGAAAGCAAGCGATCTATTCCTCCTCATCTCCTCATTCTCCAGAATTAAGGGGTCTTTTTTGCAATAAAATTATGAAGATTACAGAAAATTTTATGAAAACTTTCTTCAAAGAAGAACTTGAGCAAGCCTGGATCTCATGAACTGTGTTACTGACTCTTTGTTCCTGGCACTTCCTGATAACTCTCTTTCGTTAATCCACTCACCTGAATTACATTGGTCTTGGGATCAAAAGGACTAGGTCCCACATGCACTCTGAAAAAGGGAAAGGTGTTGTATCTGCCCATGAGAATCCGAAGAGTTTCATTAAAATCTTTTGCTTTCCCTATGCCTGTGATATTCCATCCAACAACCTAGAGAAGGGATAGACAGCATAACCACAGGTGAGAAAAACACTTTTTTGATTCTTATTTACAAACATTTTTTTCACTCCTATGAACTCAGTCATTATGACAACAGAGAAACAATAGAGCAAATAGCAGCAGGGAAACTCATGAAGGTTTCTACATACCCTGCTTTAAAACTACCTGTCACTTTCACTTAAGGAAAGTAATGAATTTCAAGATGACACTGGAGGGGAAAGAGATAGAAAAAAAAAAAAAGAAAGCTGGTTAATATTCAAGGATCACCTCCTCCAAGTTCAAGAATGGTCCACCCCAATGAATAGGAAGTAAGACAAAAATGCCAGGAGGCCTGAGTGGATTAACAAGGAGCTCCTGGCCAAACTCAATCACAAAAAGGAAGCCTACAAAGAGTGGAAGCAAGACAGGTATCCTGGGAGGAATACCGAGATGTCCAAATATGCCGGGATGAAGTTAAGAAAGCTAAAGCCCTAATGGAATTGAATTTTGCCAGGTATGTTGAAGACAACAAGAAGGGCTTCTGTAAGTGTATCAATTAAAAAACAAAGGCCAGGAAAGATGTGAGTCTGTTGCTAAACAAGATGGGGAACCTGGTTACACAGAAAATTAAGATGGCTGAGATTCTGAATGCCTTCTTTGCCAGAGTTTTTACTAGAAAGACTAGAAACCCAGGTCACAGAGACAAAGAGGAAAGGCTGCAGTAAGGAAGACATACCCTTGGTGGAAGACCATCACGTCAGGAAATATTTTGGCAAACTGGATTTACAGAGCCCATGACCATTGATAGGATGCACCCATGAATGTTGCAGGAGCTGGCAGATATTATTGTGAGACCACTCTCAATAATCTGATTGATCATGGAGACTGGGAAAAATACCTGGAAAGCAAACATCATTCCTGTCTGCAAGAAGGGCACAAAGGAAGACCCAGGGAACTGCAGGTTGGTCAGCCTCACCTCAGTCCCTGGGAAGGTGATGAAATGGCTAAACCTGGAAATCACTTGCAGGCACATGAAGAAGAAGATCATCTGGAGTAGTCAGCATGGCTTCACCAAGGAGAAGTCATGCTTGATCAACAGGATAAGCTTCTGCAATGAAATGACTGCCCTGGTGGATGGTGGATGAGGGAAGGGTCATTAGGAATTATCTTCCTGCACTTCAATAAGGTTTTTGACATTGTCTCCAAAATAATCCTCATTGACAAGCTGCATGGGCTGTATGGGCAGATGAGTGAAATGGATTGAAAACTGGTTGAACAGCCAGGCCCAGAGCATGGTGATCAGTCTAGTTGGAGGCCACCACCTAGCAGTGTACTCCAGTGGTCCCTTCTGTGTCCAGCCCTGTTCAACGTCTTCATTAATGATCTGGATGATGGGTCCAAGTGTGTCCTCAGCAAGTATGCAGATGACATAACACTGGGAGAAGGGGTTGATTCACCAAAGCATCATGCTGCCATCCAAAGAGACCTGGACAGGCTGGTAAAATGGGCTGACAGGAACCTTATAAAGTTCAACAAGGGAAAGTGCAAATTCCTGCACTTCGGGAGGAACAACTGCAGGCACCAGTACATGCCGGGGGACTCCTTGCTGGAAAGCTGTAGGGGGTTCCGGTGGCCACCAACTAGAACATGAGCCAGAAATGTGCCCTTACCACAAAGAAGGTTCATGGTATCCTGGGCTGCATTACGCAAAGTATCACCAGGTTGAGGGAGGTGATCAGCACTGTACTCAGCATTGGTGAGGTCACACCTGAAGTATTGTGTCCAGGTGCTGGGCTAGTGGGCTCGGCAATTCAGGAGAGATATGGAGCTACTGGAGAGAGTCCAATCAAGGGCCACAGAAATGGCTAAGGGGCTGGAGCATTTTACATATGAGGAAAGTCTGATAGAGCTGGGACTGCTTAGCCTGAAGAAATGAAGGCTCAAAGGGAATCTTATCAATCTATATAAATGTCCGAAGATGGAAGGAATATAGTCAGGCTCTTTTCAGTGGTGCCCAGTGACATGGTGAGAGGTAATGAGCACACACTAAAACACAAGAGATTCTGAACATCAGAAAATATTTTTACTGTGTGCGTGACTGAGCACTGGCACGTGTTACCCAGAGACATTGTGGGGTCTCCCTCCTTGGAGATATTCAAAAGTCATCTGGAGAAGGTCCTAGATGCTGGCTGTAGGTGGCCCTGCTTGAGCAGGGGAGTTGGATCAAATGACCTCCAGAGGTCTCTTCCAACCTCAACCATTCTGTGATTCTGTGACAGCGAAAACAAATGATAATTATCAACAGAACAGGGTACACTGGAAAAATATAATAATAAAATAAATAAAAAGGCAGTGAAGGAGGGAGCGAAAAAGAATATATTTTTCTAAAGTTATCCAGGTGGGCAAACAGAGATCAGGAATTTAGGGTTCCTCCTCCCTAACAGGCAGATACTCAGGGGGCCTTGCTGTCACTGTTCCTTCTGCTGAAAGTTTCCACATCAGCCTTGGAGACAGGGCATAACTGCAATCTGCTAACAGGAATTCTCCCTGGCACTGGGAGGAAGCTCCCAGAATGGCAATAGAAGCATTTTCCTCTTCAGACAAGTTTTCCTGAAGCCTGGAGTAGTGGATGGCTGTCAGATCTTAGACAAGCGTTTCACCCATTTTGCAAGATGTTTCCTGATCTGTAAGTCAAATTGTATTGAACTGAGCTTCTGAGATTAAGTAATCCCTCTCTGCAGTCTTGGTTGTTGAGCAGTTGTAAAATGTAAGGTCATGAGGGCAGATTTATGTACCTGATGTCAGAAAGCCAAATCTTTAAACAGCATTCAAATTGAGATTTATCTTGTAGAAGTCAGGCTGCGAACCATGAGCTTATTTCAAAACCAGATGCTAGCAAAATTCCACCATGCAGGAATATATGGCCTAAATTTCACTCTTTCCTTTTTTTTTTTTTTTTTTTCTTTTTTCTTACAGGAATTGTCTTCTGCATGTAGAAGATGCAGCAGAAACATTCACCTGATTTAGGAGGTTCTTCCATGTTTGATTTCCTTGGGATTCTATCTTTTGTGTATCCATGCAGGAACGATAGAACTGGATTGCTTTCTCTTTAGCTGAACCTCTTATCTCAAACTGTGGGGCCTCTGAGGAAAAAAAAATAAAATAAAAATGAAAAACTACAAGAGTGATAAAGGTGATAATAAAGAAAGATGGGCAGTACTAGAGCAGAGGAAGGTTGTAAGAAAATATCACCTTGCACTTTCAGAGCAGTTTAGTAAATATATCTACACTTTGCCAAGTAACCCAAAGCAAGACGTTTTCTAGTGTTTGCTATGACTCTTCCTGAGATCAAATATGTGACTTTCTTTGCATGGAGACTGGAGCACAACAGAAAGGTTGATCATACCTAGGTTTTGGTCCCACATGGAGTCAGGACAAGGTCACAGTGCACACTCAGACATACACAGCAAAAAGGGTCTACTTTTACAAGGCAGTAGGAAAATGGTTTAGTTTCCTGAATTTTGAAGTGTGACTTCCATTTCTTACACTTGGCAAGGAGAATTGAAATGTTTGAAATGCAACTATTTTAATATGATCTCTCAAGAATATACCTGCACCTGTAATAACAGAAAATGAAGAGACTGGACTCAGTCCCTGACAGGAATGATTGTGCTCTCAGTTATAAATATTCTCAGCTCTGACTCAGAAAGATGCTGAAAGTAACACAACAACCATCTCTCTCTACCTAAAAGCCTTTTCAGGACAAGCTGGTTTTCCTCCAACAATATATCAAAGACGTTTTGTGACTCTTCTGTGGTTCTGCTTGAGTGATTGCTTTCCCAGTTGCTGCAAGCATACTTGTAGAAATCCTCACAGGGGTCTACAGCATCATTCCTAGAATTCAGGAGTCTGGACAGCAGTGCAAGCCTCAGCTCAGCATCACATGATCCTGGACAGAAGTAAACAAGAGAGAACTGAGCAGTGGCAGTGAGAACAACTCCACACATGCACAAAAAAAAATAATAAAAAGGAGTTGTCTGTGGGACATGCCTTTCCCCTCCCTCCAGATTTATTTTTGGTACAAACTCTTTTGCATACAGACTGTTGAATTCCTTGTAAGTTTTTGCTGAAGATGGAACAATACGTATTCTGTCTTTAACTTTACAACAAGGCTGCCATTGCACTTTGTAAGGGAGATTCTTTAAATAAAAGACAGGTAGTCAGTCCAGAGGTGGTGCCCTCCATTCTATCTAGGCAGTAACAGGTTGGATTATTCTGCCTTCTCAGTGTGCTCTCTCTGAAACAGCACACAGTGATTTGGCCAAATGATAAGAAGCTACTGATGATGTCAACAAATGGAGCAAAGAAAAGACATAGTACAGAGAATTAAGAGATAAGCTTAATACATAGAGGGAGATGTTCAAGCGTAGGAAACAAACATTTCTTATAAATGACATTTCTTAAAACAGAATAAAAATTTCCTAGTGTTTCTTGTATTCCTCCTTAGATAAAGGGGGATCAACACCCCCCTCCCCACCTCCACCCTCCTTATCTAAGGTGCTGTGAACCCCTGGGTATGTGTTCTCTTTTGGGGTCAGGGTATCTTGTAACAACAACAGATCAGCTCAATTGTTAAATAAGCCATTTGTAAATCAAGGTAAGACTTTCCATTCTGTGGTTTCAGCAGTTCTCATAGGAGAAAATATGCAAAGTGAAAATAAGCAATATCTAAGCTAACCAATATCTTTCCTTAGTCTCTATAATAAATGGTTTCCAATGTACAACAGGGGCTGGAATGGGTTTGTGCCTGTTCCTTCTCGTACTGTCACGGGGCACAATTGAAAAGAGGCTGGCTCCATCTTCTTGACACCCTTCCCTCAGATATTTATATACATTAATGAGGTCTCCCCTCAATCTTCTCTTTTCCAGGCTAACTTGCCCTCCTACTTTCAGCTTGTACAACAGATGCTTCAGTCCTCCAATTTTCTTCGTAGCCCTTCTCTGAACTTGCTCCAGTAGTTCTGCTTCCCTATTTTACTGGGGAGCCCAGACTAGACCTATTAAGTCAGGGATGGAAAAGCGGAGGAGGAGCTACAAATCTCAAATTCTGCACCAGTTTCCCGGAAGTTACTACAGGGTCATAGAAGCTGGAGGCCAGGACAAGGAGATTCAAGAAGAACATCTTGACAATATAATGCTGCTGTCCCACAAAGCTGAACCCAGGCTTATTAAATGACAGGCAGAGGAGGAGGAGGAGTGTGGGGATATATCCCTGCTATGAGAAAAAGAGAAGGCAGAAGAGTGTACCTTTTCACAACTGGTGTCTTCATATGTTTCTTCAAGATCCTGAAAGTCTGATTCTTAAAAAAATGCTAAGCCTAATAAGCATTGGAGGCAGATAGGAGAGGAAGGGTACTTAAAAATAGATTGTATGAGGAAGCAGGGAAAAGGATATCCCATATTATACCTAGACCACAAGTCATCATGATGTAGGTGATAAGTAATGTAAAACCAAGGAGAGTACTGAGAAGAAGTGCACACAGAAGTAGGCTTTTCCGTTGAAGACATCGTTCCTTCTTTGCACCTGTTCTCAGCTCCTGGTCATAGGTCTGAGGAGAGAAAAATAAGACAAACAGAAAAAAATTAAAAAATATTTGTGTTAAAGTTAGCACTGGTCATATACTCTGTCTTCTCACGTATCTACTGGAAAATCACTCATGGGACTAGTGACAGAATACTAACAGTGGCCCCAGTCATCTAATGAGTTTGTTCCCAGGGGCATTCTCACCTCTTCCATATCCCTTTCTTTTCCAGCAACAGCTGTTCCACAGTGTTATTAAATACACATCTAAACACCGCTTGCCATGAGGTGGCCTACCCTCCCATAGTTTCTTTTGTTTTATGGAATCATCTTGCATATGACTCTTGAAAGTAACAAAGCCCCTAAAGCTAAAAACAGGATGGCTAGGTGTGGTGGTTTGACCCAGCTGGGCAGCCGAACTCCATCCCAACCTCTCTCTCACTCCCCCTCCTCAAAAGGGAAGGGGGAGAATATATGATGTAAAGGGCTCAAGGGTTGAGATGAGGACAGGGAGGTCGCTCAACAATTGTCATCACAGGCAAAACAAACTCAGCATAGAGAGATTAATATAATGTATTGCCTGTTACTAACAGACTAGAACAGAGAGAAACTAAAAGCAAGCTGAAAACACCTTCCCCCCATCCACCCTCTTCTACAACCTCCCCCCAAACAGTGCAGGGGAAGGCATAATGGGGGCTGCAGTCAGTCCATAATGCTTTGTCCCTGCTACTCCTTCATGCTCAATCTCTGCCCCTGCTCCAGCATGGAGTCCCTCCCATGGGATGCAGTCCTTCCTGAACTGATCTTGCATGGGCTTCCTACAAGCAGCAGCTCTTCAAGAACTGCTCCAATATGGGTCTGTACCATGGGGTCCATCCTTCAGGAGCAAACTGCTCCAACATGGGTCCCCCACAGTCAGTAGCTCCTGCCAGACCATCTGCTCATGTGTGGGCTCCTCTCAATGGGCTGCAGCTCGGGCTCAGACTCTGCTCCGGCAGGGGTTCTCCTTAGGCTCTCCTTCACGTCAAATCCATGTGCTCCACCATGTGCTCCTCCACAGGCTGCAGCATGGAGATCTGCTCTGTTGCACTACACCATGGGCTGCATGGGAACATCCTGCTCTATCATGATCTTCTCCACAGGCCACAGGGAACTATTGCTCTGGTGCCTGGAGCATCTGCTCTCCCTCCTTCTTCACTGACCTTGGTGTCTATAGGGCTATTTCTCTCTCCTTGCTCTCCCAGCTGCTGTTGTGTAGTGGGTTTTTCACTTTCTTAAAAGTGCTCTCACAGAGGTGCAAATACAATTGTTTATTAGCTTGGCTCTGGCCAGTGGTGGGTCCCTTTTGGAGCTGGCTAAAACTGGCCCTTCTCTAAATGGGGCAACTTCTGGACTCTTCTCACAGAGGCCACATCTGCAGCTTCCCTGCTACCAAAACCTGGCCACATAAACCCAGTACACTAGGACTAGTGGTTCTTTAATGTTTGTCTACTTGAGCACTAATTTCAACATGAGCACTAATCTCTTCTCAAGAAAGAGCATCTGAACCCTAAGCCCTGTAGTCAAGTTCAAATGAGAGAGATTTGTCCCATTCTAAAAAGTGCAGTATGCTGTAAGTCACAGGGAGTATCTTTTTTACAGACTTTACATTGCTCTTAAATTCGGTTGTATTTGCAATTTAGTCAGTGGAAAAGGTTAGCCATGTTATGAGTACTGCTTCTATTTCAAACATGTCTTAAGATAAACTGAAGCATTCTCCAAAGATACCAGTCCTTTTCTCCATTGACTGCAAAGGAAGCAACATGACTATGTCATTTTACACTTCTAAATTCCACCTGGGTAAAGTTACATAAAGTTACCTTTGCAGTGTGTATTCACTGCTTTTACCTACTTTGGTGTGCATGAACGTGGACAAGAACAGTAGGTTACAGCATACCACAAGGGAACAGACATGGGAATGCATGTTGGTAGTCTAATAAAAGGAAAAGAACTGAAAAAATGAAAAGTAGAATGATTGAAAAGAATATACAGGGCGAAAAAGAAGGCAGAAGGGGAAAAAAAAAAAAAAAAAGCAGAAAATAAAGGAAAACCTGAGACTAAGAGGATAATGAGGAAATAGTATAGCAAATAAGGAGTAAACCTAATAGCCTTGAAAGCTGAAGGTAGTGCTAGTCTGAAATTCTTACATATCACTGTTAGAACCTGGCTTGCACTTCCTCCACCACAATTCCAGCTTAGCTCCCTGTGCTCAAGCCTGCCTCTCCAATATAATAAAGTTGTTTGAGAAATCTTGACAGAGAAAGCTAGAAGAAACCTCGGTAGAGGTGCCCGCCAAATGCCACTGAGTGCCTTAAGTGGGAGCTGCTTTTTGCAGATCTCATGTATGATCTTCATCTCAGCTATGCTTCAGCAGCATTATAGCCCCACCTACGGCTGGCCATGTACCCCATTGATCTGAACCCTGACCTACAGACTTGATTGTGCAGGTTTGACCTTGGACTTGCCTCCTCACAATGGACTTACTTTGCAATCTAGACTCTTGGTTGACCCTGGCTACTGGCACCAATCCTGCCTTACTCCCTTCATTCCCATACTGTGGGTTTACGCCCTTTGCTGTTAAGGCCAGTACTTGTCTCATCATGGCTCTCAGCTTCCAGAATTTTTCCTTGTTTGCCCTTTCTTCTCACTTACATGGAGAAGATAAAGATGATGTTAAAATGCATTCATCATCATGCTTATTAGGCAAAAACAAACAAACAAACAAACAAACAAAAATCAGAAAACATATATCTTTACAAAAAGAACAAAACCCTACAAGATGTAGCCATATACTTCACAGCATAGGCCCCTTCCTCTAAGGAAAGGCTAAGAAAATGAACAGCCTGCTGTTAACCATCTTAGTAAATCATTTCCGGAAATACACTTCTGGAGTATGTTTGGACACTGTGGTGGTGATTTCTGCTCAAAAACATTAACAGAACAGAAAATATAGAAAGAAACAGAAAACAAACAAAATAACAACAAAACAACAAAACAGACCCTATTATTTGATATATTTCAAATGTCCATTTATTCAATCATTGACTTCTCAAAAGCAGCTTATTTGACAGCTGTAACAAGGGTTAAATGCCTAACTACTTTTATCCCTTTATAATCCTTTTCTGATGACTTCTTAAGACAGGATACAGGATAACTAAGCAGAGAGCAAGTGCATACAAGTGAATCCTGGCATTAAAAGGTGCAAAATACAAAACACGAACATACTGGCAAAGTATAGTGTAGGAAATATAAAAGAAGAAATCTAAATTCCTTTCAAATGCTTCTGTAGTAAAACATTTTATCTTTTACTCTCCAAGTACAGACAAAGTGAGGGAAGTGAGCAAAAGAAAATTTGCTTTGCTGAATGGAAAAAGAAAATCCAAGCCCTTGTCTCTCACCATTTAGGAAAGAGTGAACTATTTATATTCACTATGCTCCAGAATTTTCTGGAGTTCTGGAATACATCTTGTCTTTAACACTGAAAATCTGTCCTATACCTATAACAAAATGATTAGCATTTTGCAGTTCTTCAGTCTCACACTGTTAGAGGATAACTATTTCTCTCTTTTGAGTGCTAATTATGCTATTTACTACTCAAAAGAGAGAAATAGATACCCTCTGCTAACACACAGATACTAATGAATCTGAGAAATCAATGCTCAAGATCAAAGTATTTGTTAACAGTAGGTCTACATCAGTCCTATAAATTACATTCCGTTTGAAAATGAAAATTTCACAAATAACCACTTTTCTTTAAAACCTGTAAGAAAACCAGACTGTCCCCCTCAAAACTCCAGTGTGAAATGACTAAAGAATTGCACATTTACCAGACTGAGAATAGCAGAATATTGCACACCACAAAAAAAAAAAAAAAAAAAAAAAAAAAAAAAAAAAAAAAAAAAGGAGAGGAGAGGAGAGGAGAGGAGAGGAGAGGAGAGGAGAGGAGAGGAGAGGAGAGGAGAGGAGAGGAGAGGAGAGGAGAGGAGAGGAGAGGAGAGGAGAGGAGAGGAGAGGAGAGGAGAGGAGAGGAGAGGAGAGGAGAGGAGAGGAGGAAGGAACCTTGAAAGATAATTGAGTCCAACTGCTTGACCACTTCAAGGCTAACTAAAATTTAAAGCATATTATTGAGGGCATTATCCAAATGCCTCTTGAACATTGCCGGGGGAAATTGAAATTGGTTGTGTACCTCTAGATTAAAAACTGGAGTCTAAGGTCTATGTTATCATAGAATTGTAGAATCATATGACTCTATTATTTTACTTCTCTATTAGAAACTGGATTTTAAGGTCTGTGTTATGTGAGCCATAAGGATAAAAAAATTTCTTTAAGCACCTCACCTTCCCTAAGGAGTGTCTCTCTAATCTGGCCTCTGTTACTGGGGCTGGCTTTGACATTGTGAAGTTTAGAGTGAAATATAAAGTCCATCCTAATTCAGTGATCCTTGGCAAGAAACTGTGGATTTAACTAGGTGGAGCCAGAACTGGGCTATACAAACTCCCAGGGCACAGGACACAGTTACAAAGCTTGCAGGAAGCAGAAGCATTTTATGTGGTATATTTGAGGTTTGGTTGCATCACCCACCACGCCCCATATAAAGAGACAAGTGAATGGCCTGAAGAAGCCTGTGCAAGAGGATAAAGAGCCTTTAATCTCTGACAGAGCTCTTACATATGGACCTCATCTGAGTGAGTGAGAAGTATGATTAGTATTTGCATGAAGTTGAAGATAAATTTCCACTACAGTTTCAGTTCTTTCATGTTTTTCTTTGAAGAATGTACAAGTGCTTAAATTTAAATGGCTTCACTGTAGCTAAGTGAGATCAAATGCCTGTGAAATCACTAAAAGCAGACTTCTAATCGTCATTAGTTATAAAACAAATGAATTAGTTATAAAATGAACAACTTTGAAGATATGTACTACACAAATTATCCCATTTGAATGAGAGCATGCTAGCAGAATCCTTACAGGTACTGGGTAACATTAAAGAAAAAACAGTTTGATGCAATTAAATCAGCCAAAGAATTTGATTTTTCTTCAGCATCTCCTTCTTTCTCTTTCCAAGACATCTCTGAATTCTGCAGAGGTTGATGTTCCTCTGCCGCATTCTCTCCCATCTCTTATTTCCCCAGTGTTTAGTACTGCTGCAGAAAAAGATGACTGTAACTTGGAGGAAAATTAAATTCATTAAAATAAAGAGACCCAAAGGAGGGAGAATTGGAGCTATTTTTCATAAATGTTTACCAGACAATTTAAGGGTATTGTTTATCAGCCAGTAGACTATTCAGGAATTACTGACTTGAATAGTTGCCCAAATTGTCTATATCACATTAGTTAAGTGGATGATGTTTTCAAACTAATGCCTTAAAATTAATTTAGCATTTTCTTAAATTTATCTTTTGTCAGCAAATCATTTAAGCACATAAGTTGAGCACACTGAATGGCATTTCAGAAATAATGTTTTAGACCGTGTTCAAAGTATCCTACCTCCTAACATGAGAAACTAAACAGAAAGTGTGTTGAATTATATTCTGAACTACTAAAAGTCAGAAACATAACAAAAGGCAACAACTATTTGAAATTGTGATTGTTGGCTGATCTCTATCACACAGTAATACGAGAATGGATATACAAACCAAACGTTTCTGCAAATTCTTTAGCTAGAAAAATGCAGATGAGATAAAGTGAATGACCATTTGCAATAAAAACATAGCTCTTGCAACACTGAACAGTTTTCAACACAACAAAATATGTTTCTTTTTAATATAATCTAGTTATATTGAAAATATTACTGTTGTTATTATATATGAATGTTTTGTACCTTTTAGCAACCTTCAGCTAACAGTTTAGTTAGTAATTTGTCTATAAATATCCAATTAACACTCTACTAATCATCTACTAATCATCTGTGAGATGTAAAACCAGGAAAAGGACACCATGCTTCATGGAGAGCAAATAGCCATTTTCATGTTCAGAAAGCTATGCCACATTTACCCACAATTTTTTGAGAGGAAAAAAAAAAAAAAAAAAAAAAAAAAAAAAAAAAAAAAAAGCACATTTCTGCATAAGTGCTTTCTGAAAATAATTTGAATAATTTGTTTGTTGAAAAATGAGGATACAAAATAAGAAGCAAATAATCAGCTTATTAAGCTTATTATTACTTATTGCCAGGGCTTCAAACAAGTCTGAATAGAGCCTTGGAATGGCTGTTAGGATGACTAACAGGAAGAGCAAGAATCCCTAAATCCTCACAACATACCCCACCACATCAGTAATTCTGAGACCTCGGCAAGGTCCTTCTGGATGCAAAGTCTCAAATTTCAATTACTTCAGTACCCTAGGGCAGTAATAAGAAGAAGAGCTGCTGTGACAGGGAAAGAAAATAAGACAAACCTTCCTTACCTCTGAAACAGTCTTCATTTTTGTCACTGAGCTGGCTTTGCCTCTATAGTTACCGCAGTTGTCAGCTCTGTTTACTTGTTTACTATCAGTCTTCTGTGCTCATGGCACACTACTGAGTTCAGAGACAATCTCTTCTTCCCAGCTTGGCTGATTGCTGTGGGGAGGGGAAAAGCAAGGAAAAGCTCTGAGAAAAACACCCTTAAAGAAAATGGGAGGGAGGGAAATGGATATATTTCTGCAACTCTCCACCCACCTTCTCTTCCTAACACCCCTGTTTCTCATAAAACTAGCTTTATTGTTCCCTTCTGCATCTCTCTGCAGCCCAAGGTCTTTCTCTCTTTTGGCTTTATACTGAAATCTATTTGAAAAGAAGTATGTGATTCTGTCTCCTCCAGCCTCTTCTCAATTATTTGCTTCTTCTTTTCTCTCCGACAGCCTTACTATCCTGTCCACCCAACAAGCCTGTTTTGGTCTGATATTTTCACTGCTACTAGGCTGTTCCAACCTGATGCTCTGTGGCCTAGAGGCCTCTGTCTACTGCAAGATTCTGCAGGATATGGATCCTGTTGTTCCTCCTCCCCCCAAAAGGAAGGTTGACATGCTGCCTTTTTTTTTTTCTCTGTCTCATCTGCATCTAAATTAATTCAAAGGCATGAACAGAAATCCATTTCTGGTTCTTTTTCTTTTGCATTAAGAGGCATAATAAATAAATAAATAGATAGATAAATAAATAAATTGTTACTGACTCTATTTGCAATTGAATGTTGCTTCTCAGGTGATGGCAGCCTGTGTGTATTTGCTTCCTTAAGAATGTATATTGGAGAGATTAAGGCACACAGTTAATTTACTTTGAGTAATGAGAACAAGCATCACTTCCCTGAGACATTAAAAACAGAGTAATGGAAGTTGGGAGCTGAGACCTGATCAAGTGGGTGCCGGGATTTGAGAGGGATGGTAGACACGAGTTTGGTGTCAGTTTCCAAAATGACCGAAGCAAGCAGAACACTGGGACAGGACAGTTTACCTCCCTACCTTGTGAGTATCTCAGAGGAGCACAGTGTCTTGGTTCACTAGTTTGGAAATAAACAGATATCAGTTCAGTTGTTCAGAGCTTCCCAAAAAAGCTCTGGGAAAAATTTTGGGAAGCTTTCCTAAAATCCAAATCTTCTTCCCACCACCAATCAAATTTTAATCTGTGTTCGAGTAGTGCTGAAACTTTTGGTATACTGTGACAAAAACACTTGTTATATGTCTGAGACCAGTTACATAGACCCAGTTTTTTCTACTTCTGAGGTCAATGGTAGTTATGTATTTCTATATTTAATTAACATCTCTAAATATTGTAAAAATTATTGCATACAGCAAAAAAGATCCTTACTGACCTTTCTTTCCTTGCAATAGGTCACCTCCCTTCAGCTTAACTTCAGACTCCAATTTGAAATACTTCTTGCATAAGTGATTGAGATTTGTCTTACGGGAAGCTGTAAGACATCGTTTTTTGTAGTCACAATTCCTACATCACTGGAATGAGCATTACCGTGATTCAAACCATCCAATAGATGCAAAGGTGCTTTGTTCATGATGGCCTAAAGTAATTTGCAGCTAGTCAGATCCCAAATCTTTATGCAAACTGAAAAATGTGAATATGTCTTAAAAATATATATATGATATTGTAATCCTTTTTTTCAATACATCTTTAAGTCTTTTGTATGTTTTTGTATTTTCTGCCACTTTTGCCTTTGTGCCTTTTTTACTCTTCTCTACTTTAAATCTTCTCTCACAATAGCTATAGTTCTAGTAGTCTTTCACAAACGTTTTTCAGTAGTTGAACTGTGTACAAAGAAATGTTATGAATATGTGTGTAGGGACCTGATTAGTTTTAACTACAAGTGATCTTACAGTGGAGATATTTTTGTATCTTAACTTGTACTTTCTCTAATGATAACTATCTAAGCTTTATAAACTCTCTAGGCAAGGAATTTATTGCCTTTTTAGTATACAATGGCTATGATCATGTAGAACACAATATGATTTCAATTAAAACAGGTAAAATCTTGGCTGAAGTATTAAGTTTTAAAACATAATGTAAGAAGACCAAAAAAGCCTGTTTGTCAATATGCTAATGCAATGTGACTGCAGTTTCCTGGTTTCATAAGCTGGTATCTTTTACACAGATCCTCTGTTTCTTTGTGGTTAAATGCGATTTAACATATAAATTAAGAAAATTCTACATTGGTATTGCCACACCATATGGATCCTCCCACATATACTATCTAAAAATACTTTGAATGTATATATGTGTATGAACTTTCTGCACCTTGTAAACCAATCAAGACACGTCTGAAAAAGCAGTTAGATTAAAACCTCATTTTCAGTTCAGATAGAATGTTTCAGGAAGTGGTGCTACTATTTCAGAGAACAGTATTGGTCTTTGAATCTCTGGGTGAATTTCATTGGTCATGAGATGCTGAGAAAGGTATCTTGCAAGAAGAAGAAGAGGGACAGAGGAGAGGAGAGGAGAGGAGAGGAGAGGAGAGGACAGGACAGGACAGGACAGGACAGGACAGGACAGGACAGGACAGGACAGGACAGGACAGGAGCTGGAAGGCACCTAGAAATATAGTTGAGTTCCAACTGCCTGACAACTTCAGTTCCCTTGTGTCCTAATGTTGGTTAACAGGGAGAAGAGACCAGCACCTCCCTCTGTGATTCCCCTGCTCAGGAAGCTGTAGAGAGCAATGAAGTGACCTGTTAGCCTTCTTTTCTCCAGACTAGACAAATCAAGTGTCCTCAGCCTCTCCCCATAGGATGTGCCTTCCAGACCCTTTACCAGTTTTGTTGCCCTCTTCATTCAAGTATCTTACTATCATTTTTATATTGTGGAGACCAGAACTGTACAAAATGTTCAAATTGAGTCCACACCAATGCTAAACACAGTGTAAGAATTATCTCTTTTGACTGGCGGGCTATGCTGTGTTTAAGGCACCCCAAAATGCAGTTTGTTCTCTTGGCTGCCAGGGTGCAGTGATGCCTCATGTTAAGCCTACTGTCAACCAGCACTCCCAGATCCCTTCCTGATGAGCTGCTCTCTAGACACTCTTCTTCCAGCCTGTACCTGCATCTGATATTACTCTGTCCCAGGTGCAGAACCCAACATTTTCCTTTGTTGACCTTCATGCCGTTGCCAATTGCCCAATGCTCCAATTTGTCTAGATCTCTCTGCAAGGCCTCTCACCCTTCCAGAGAGTCAACAGCCTCTCCCAGTCTAATGTCATCAGCAAACTTGCTGCATTCAACTTCTGCATCCAGATCATTGACAAAAATGTTGAACAGGACTGGCCCTAGAATTGGGCCCTGGGGAACACCACAGGTGACTGGCCATCAGCCAGATTACAGGCTGCCACACTGTGAGCTCTGCTGTTCAGCCAGTTAGTCATTCATCATATTATGAACCCATTCATCTCAGAGTTGGAGAATTCTCCTTAAGGACACTGTGAGGGATGGTATCAAAGGCCTTACTAAAATCCAGAAAAACTTTATGCACCACCTTCCCTTCAGCCACTAAGTGAGTAATATTGTTGTAGAAAATTGAATTACTAAGACAGGACTTTCCCTTCATTAACTCATTTTGACTATGCCAAATAACAGCTTTATTATTTGGA
Organism: Aythya fuligula; assembly: GCF_009819795.1. Classification (NCBI taxonomy): domain Eukaryota; kingdom Metazoa; phylum Chordata; class Aves; order Anseriformes; family Anatidae; genus Aythya; species Aythya fuligula. The sequence continues at coordinate 82,111,081 of NC_045559.1, forward strand.
TGCCTTTCAGTAGCACACAGAATAATCTTTCCCATAATGTTTCCAGGCAATGAGGTTAGACTAACAGGTCTGTATTTTTCTGTGTCTTCTCACACACCCTTTTTGTAGCATGAGAAGATGCATCATAGCAATGTTGTATAACATTGGCTTACTTCCATTCAGATTGGACCTTCTCATACTCCCAGGTCCTTTGGTAGATTGTTGAGAGAGCTCTAGTTAGGATCTGCTAACTCCTTCAGTACTCTATGGTGAGTTGCATCAGGTGATACAAACATTCAGCTGATAAAACCATTCCCTTACAATTTTATTTGCCACAAATGGAAAGTCACTACTTCCCAGTCATGTTTGTCCAACTCAAATGACCAGGCAGCCCAAGATCTATCATAAATATTAAAAATTGGTAAAAAAAAAAAAAAAAAAAAAAAAAAAAGACATTAAATACTTCAGCTGTTTCTTCATCCTAGTAGAAAAGATGCAGGAGGTAAGGTTTCCTCTCTTCAGTCATTACAGACCATAATAGCACTGCATAACTGCTCTTCTTATGATTTCCTTTGGAGAGCGTGTTCTTGAGTAGCATTCTGCTGCAACAGAGTTTGTTGAATAGTTAAACGGGAAAGTGACAATGTTATGGAGAGAATCAAGATGCTAAAACTTTCATTTACTCCAAAATTCCTGTCTTCCTTTGGAGAGAATGTGGATTCATTTCACATAGGTGCACTCTCTGTGCCTGTGTTCTGAGATATCCAAGTATTTTATCCAAAATTATGTGACTCACACATCATAAAAATCTGCTTGCCTGTGGTCATTTAACTGAAGCTGTGTAACTCAGACACTGTAGTTATGTGCCTTTTTAAGCAGACCCTCCTGCATCTGGCTAACTCAGGGTAAGGACAAAACACATTTTCATCTGGCAGCAATAATCCAAGGAAGCAAGCATATCTTATATGTCCAAAACTACCAACTGGATATGCAAGTCTTTTTCTTGTCAGGTGCCACCAGTCAGTGGAATATCTGTATATACATTTAAGCCTTGAGAAAGGTCTACCATGGAGGAATCTGCATATTGTTAGTGTGCAATAATGTCTTTATTGCATATACAGCCTGTACAGGTCTGGAAAACTTGTGAGGTGAATACATGAATTATCCACATATACATGAATACAGTATTGTTTAAGTAAAGTTTTTTCCTGTTAGCATGTAAATTTATTTGAAGACACGCTTATCAACTTCTGAAAGTAAAGACAAAAAGTTTCCTTGTTTTCTAATTACTGAGAGGTAGAAAGAGTGGTTGGCAGTGTGTGTGGAGGGAGACGTCATAAGTAATCCTTATCAATTGATTCCCTTCTTATCTTTAAGGCGCAGATGCCTGCTGTGCTCTCCGAAGTCCACAAGTTCGTGAGAGGACCTCTAGCTTTTTTCTTTGTGACAGAATCTCCAACTTCTTTCGCTTCTCTATACAGTGCGTTAGGTTTTCCAAGTGTATCACTGATCAGCACAAGAATAAAGTGTTGGATATATCTTTCAGCTGTCACACAAAAATGGCAATTATCTTCCAGATATCTCCTTGATTCTGGTTCATAGAAATGTGGAATTAAGTGCATTAGTATGTATTTAGCAGATATTGTTACAATACATTCAGGATGGCTGTTAATCTAGGAATATTACAAAAAAGTATTTTCTCATTATCTGTCCCGAAGGGACATTGAACTGGAGAAGCGGACTAATTTTTACCTGTGGCAAATTCAGGATAAGATCTGTGCTCATGAGAGTAAATTTAAACTAAGCCTTAGAACCTAAACTCTGGATGCTAATGTGTGAGGTGAAAAGGGCCTTGAATTTCAGAGATTATTGGTCTAATAAGCAGAAACAATTAAATTTCAAGTGTAGATTATGTTATTTTGATGATGAATCACTAAAAAACTATAATTTGCAATCGCTATTCCTCTAAGAAGAATCAATTTCAGTTACAAGACTTCAAGCTGGCTTTCTTAAATCAGTTGTTCCCTGGAAAATCCATGCTAAACTCTGATGAAAATGAACATAAGGAGAGTCATATTGGAAGGAAAAAAGGGATTTGAGAACTGAATGTGCAGGAATGAACAACAGAAATTGCAATGGTCTCATGTTAACCACTGTCAAATACTGCCACAGTATGCTTGTGTTCCAGAAAAAGTTTGTGAATGTAAATAATAAAGCAATTAGTTTAGTTTCTTAGGAAGTACTGCAAATCCTTAGGAATCTTTTGGGGGCTGTACTACTCAAAGGATGAAAGTTGAGCAGGACAGTATCCAGGAAAAAGAAGCAAGCCCAGAAGAATTTTGCAAGAAAAATGATGACTTAAAAATGTGTAATTGACCTAGAGTAAGTACTAAGCATAAATTAATCCATTTTTAAAACAAACTGCTAACTCTGAGTAGCAGAATAGAAGCACATAGGTATTTAGCACTGTCTGAAGACAAGGCAGTTAAAAGGAAATGAGTGATAAAAGCATTCAGATTGCATGTATGTGTACTTTTTGCAAGTGTTTGAACTTGAGTACATGCAATATTTAGCTATTCCATTATTTACTAATTAATTTCACTCGAGACATGGCTGTTACAGTGCAATAGACAATTACAACTGAGAAGCATGCATATCAACATTTTGTTTTAACTGTATTGTCACAAAAATAGATTATGCAAAACCACAATATTTACAGTTTAGTTAGGTAACATAAAAATTCCATAGCTATTGGCTATGCTTTAGCAGGTGTCAGTAAGAACACTTTTTCAGAATTGTTTTGGACAGAAGTATATCCATATTATTTACCAATAGTTACAGCTGTGAACTGGGTATCTAACGGTCTTCAGTCATAGAAATTATTCTTTCTATCCAGTCCCCAAATCTGCTGTCTCCATTTGCATTTTAGATCATATTTAACATTACTTTGCAATGTCACAAATAATGTTTGTGAAACACAAAGAAGATAGACATTAAAAAAAAAAAAAAAAAAAAAAAAACAAGAAAAGAAAAGAAAGAAAAAAAAGAAAAAGAAAAGAAAATGACCTTATCTTTCCTGAGCAGAACCCTCAATTTCCTCTGGTTCCACAAATTTGTCATTTTATGTTCATACTCTTTTGTTTTAAGTTAACAGCAGGATCCAAGAGAAACTCACAAGGGCTAAAGAAAACTTGTGGGGTCAGGGTAAGAGTTTAGTAAGTCAAAAAGGAAAAAATAAAAATAAAAATAAAAATAAAATATAAAAAAAAAAAAAACACAGCACAAATCAAAACAAGTGATGTAGTCACTCACCACCAGCTAATTAATGCACAATGACAGACCAGGCAACTCCCTCCCCCCTCCAAACAGTTTTGTTTTATTTATTTTATTTATTTATTTATTTATTTATTTATTTATTTATTGAATACTACATCATATGGTACAGAATATCCAGAATATCCCTTTGCACATTTGGGATCAGTTGTCTTGATGTGTCCCCTCCAAGCTCCTTGTGCATTCCCAGTCTTCTCACTTGCAGGGCAGTGTAAGAAGCAAAAAAGCCTTTGATGTTATGTAAGCACTGTCTAGAAATAGCTAAAATACTGGTGTGGTATTAGCATTGTTTTAAACACAAATTCAAAACATAGCACCATACATGCTGCTATGAGGAACATTGACTCTCCCACCCAAAACCAGGACATCTTTTCATCCTCTTTGGTATATCCAGGTATTGCACTGTCCTTTAGAGATTAAGGTCTAAATTTAGGATTATGGAGATTTCAAGTTCCACTCTTATCATTGATTCATAATGTGTTATCATGAATGATCTGCTAACTTACCAGTGCATTTCTAAAATGGATTATGTCCCAGACTGATGAAATGAATCTTTTTCAGTAGACTCTTATATAGTTAAATGAGTAAGTTGTACTTTCACTAATTTCTCAAAAGCAGGATCAACTTTCCCTGTGAAACTCCTGTGACATTCTTGTTCAAACTCTTCTAAAAAGCTTGCAAAGAGACTATATATGATTTTTTTCCCCATGTTTTTTGCCTCTAGTCATAAGAAAGATCCAACTTTGTCATTATGAAGCCTGCCACTCCTTGCTCTATCCATAATATACATGGAGAAAAGTTTATTCCTGTATTTTCAGAGTTATCTTTTCATTATTTAAGCTCTTTTGTAGATTTCTTTAAACTAAATAAGGCCATTCCTTTCATTTTTTGCATTTTTTTCCATTTTTTACAGTTCTGTTGCACAGTTTTAATAAAGCCATATAGAAAAAGGTAATGTCTTAATCTGTGCAATAAACAAATGTGCTGTTTATATTCCAGCACGTCATTTGTCTTTTTTTCAATTGTCTTCACAACTGTTTCTTTTTTTCTTCTGATCCATTGTATCCACCAGATTCTTCTGCTAAATGACAGTGTCTTCCCCATCTGGTACATTTGTAGATGTCTGTTCATTTGTTCATATTTTTTCGGTCTGCTTCTCCAGTTTGTCCACTGAACATGTCTTCCAAAGTTTTGTTCTGAATATGTTTTCCAAAAAATTTTCCAACCAGTCCCAACCTGGTGTTATTTGCAGAATTAATAGTCTCCAGTGACCAGAAAAATAAAAATACTACTCAAAGTTATTAATAAATTGGCAAGCTATCAGAATCCTTTGTTCAATCCCTGAGGAATTTTCCCCATTCTCTTCTCCAGTTCTGATAGTGAAGTATTTATATGACTCTTTAGGTCTGAATTTTTCAATGAGTGTTTCATTCAGTTTACAAGATAGGTTTCCCAGTTTGCCTATGGGATTATCATTTGAATGTTAAAAAAAAAAAAAAAAAAAACAGGAGTGAAGCTGTATCACTTTCAAATTTACTCCCTAATCCACAGCCTCCTACTTTGTCAAGAGAAAAATTAGAGAAGTTTAACATAATTCCTTATTGATATAGTCAGCTATTATTCATTTATTCATTTCCTTCTACATGCTATTAAGGATTTTTTCTTCAGGTGGTCTCAGGGATTACTGGAATGCTTCTGACATCTCTTCAACCTTTAGTAAAATACCCTGGTTAAATTCTATCAAGATCAGCTGAATTAAGAACGTCTACACTTCTAAGTATTTTGTAACACATTATTTTCCTATTACAACCCAGCACCTTTTTTTTTTTTTTATGTTGCTGATGCAAATGATACTAGCTATCTGATATCAGCTGACCACTTAAGGAAACAAATCAAAAGTTTCTTCCAGCTTTTTGCTATGTTCTTTGTCTTTGGAATTTGAAGGACTATACTATTACAGATAGTCACAGAGAAAAGAATAGGACTCTTAGATTTCTAACAAGGATATATATTACCATATGAGACTCCGTAATGAGGTACTTGCCTTTTCTAAAGAATCTAAACAAAAGGAGACTTTACAAAATTAGCAATCAAAAAATGTTTTTTTAAAATTGTCCTCAGTTGTTTTTTTTTTCATTCTGAAAAGTGTATCTTATCCTGCAATGATAATGAAATGAGATTAAATTTCTCATAGTAAAAATTCAAATTCAGAGGATTCCCAGTAACACAGCATTAATATATATATACATTAATGTAAATAAGAATCCTTTCTGTCTTTGCACATCCAAATAGTAAAAGTAATTCATTTGAGTAAATGAGGAAGAATAATTTCTCTATATACATGTCTTTTCTAAACAACTGCATAAACTGCTATGGTTTAGGAAAGACAAAACTACCAACAGTGGAAATGGAGAACAATTAAGTTCAGCAGGAACCTCAGGGGGTCTCTAGCCTGACTTCCTCAGAACAGGATAAGGTCTTAGGTCAGACCAAGTCACTCAGGGCTTTATGCATCCTAGTGTCCTGGTTTTGTCTGGGATAGCGTTAATTTTTTTCAAAGGCTTGTATGGTGTGGTGTTTTGGATTTGTGATGAAAATAAAGTTGTTAACACACCAATGTTTGACTGTTGCAGTGTAAGCGGTGCTTACACTAAGTCAAGAACTTTTCTGCTTCTCATGCTGCCATGTCAGTGAGATACCTGGAACTGCAAAAGAAGCTGTGAGGGAACAGAGCCAGGACAGCTGACTCAAACTGACTCAACTGACTCAAACTGAGATATTCCATATCAAATGATGTCATGTTCAGCAACAAAAACTGGGGGAAAAGAAGGAAGAAGAGGGAGTGTTGTAAATAATGGCATCTGTCTTCCAAAGTAACCATTACATGTGATAGAGCCCTGCTTTCCTGGAAATGGCTGAACATACACCTGCTGATGGCAATGAACTCCTTAATTTGCTTTGTTGCACATGCTGCTTTTCCTTTATCTAGCCAACTGTCTTTTTCTTAACCCATGAATTCTCACACTTTTACCATTGTGATTTTCTCCTCCATCCTGCTGGGGTGGGAGTATGCAAGTAGATGTATGGTGCTTAACTGCCTACTGAGGTTAAACCACAACACCTGGTCTTGAATATCTACAAGGATGGAGACTGCACAACGTCTCTGAGAAAACTGTTCCAGTGTTGGAGGTCCTCACAGTAGAAAAGGTTGTTCTTACCTGGTTGGAACCTTTCCAGTATCAGTTTATATCCATTTTCCCACCACACACCATTATGGAAAGCCTGGGCCCATTTTCTTGATTACCTCCTTGTAGGTACTGAAAGACAATTAATTAGGTATCCCTTACATTTTCTCTTCTCAAGGCTGAACAAGCTCAGTTCCCCCAGCCTCTCTTCTTAGGGTGAGTGCTCCAGCCCCCTATCTTGGTGCTCCTCTACTTACTTATGGCAATTTTTCAATGTCTTTCTTCTATCAGGGACTTGAATATTGAATGCAGTATTTAAGATGTTGTCTAAAAAAGTGCTGAAAAGAGGGAGATTATCACTTCCATAGATGTACTAGTTATGTTGGTGTTAAAACAGCACAGAATACTGTATACTGTGCATATAGTCTCTGTACATTTACTGAATTTCTTTAAGTACCTTAATGTTTAACTGCTGTGGTAGTTAAATTTGTTTACGCAAACTGTTTTCTTGGTCAACCTTTGGAATATACTTTTTTAGAACAGCACTGTTATTATTCTTTTCACCATCAGATGTAGGAAGATAGTACTGGTATGGACTCATTGGTGAAGTTCCCAGTAATGCAGATTTTCATTCCTTTTGCACTGCTCCTGGGGTTTTGGCTGCCTGGGTTTTAGCTCCCTAGGTTCAGGTCCAATTTTCATAGTTCAGCTGTTGGACCTTAAATCAAATCACTGTGAGAAGCCTCAGTTGGGCCTGTCCCCTTACTTTGCTTCTAAGCAGGGATCTCACCCTTGGTCTTTACTTAAGCTATGTTACAGATATGCCTATGTTTTTATATGTGTTTAGCTGATCCGGGTACTTGATCCTGACCTGTGGACTTGACTTTTTGGTCTGATCTTGGCTCTGCCCTGTCTGGTGCTCTATGGACTTGTCTGGCAATCACTGGACTGCTGGCTGACCCTAGGTACTATCACAGAACTTAGCTGTTATTCTTGCTCATACACTCTTGGACCTTACACTCTTGTATACCTTACAGTGCTGTTACTGTTCTTGCATACCTTGTGGTGACACTAACTTCCTGGCTCACCTTGCATTATGGAACAGCCTGTCCTGCTGTTCCCTGATGCAAATACATGCTTCATCCATAATTATCCTTCTGTGACTCATCAGGACTTGAAGAATGTTCAGTAGCTTTTGAAATAGATGACCTGCTAGTATTTTCTCTATAAACAGTGGGAGGACACCTAATTTGTTAATTGCCTCCGCACAGATGGGGAGTTCAGGTTGGGCTAATGTACATATGACCTCTGTGTTGTTGTTTACTCATGGGTAGATAGACTGAAGGGAAGCATGGGAGATCTCCGGGATATATCAGCCTTATGCACTATGGACTTCAGTATGGCTGCCTACCAATAAGCACCAAGATAGTGAGGCTTAAAAATGCAGTGGAGGACTTTCTCCACAGGTGTTAGCACCCAGAATGTGGTATGGTGACACGTGACAGTAGGCACTAGAACATTGCATAGAACCTTGAAGGTGACCTTCCTTATGTCAAAATTCTATATTTTCTGTTGGTCCATCCAGATGCTCAACACAATATGACCCCAAGTAATGGAGGGTCATTTTCTGCAGAGTGAAGAAAATATCTGCCCTACAGCATCTCACTTCCTGGAGGAAAAGACTGGTTCAGTTCTTTCTAGATGCTTCCTGAGCATGAATGTAATTGAGAATACAGCAGCAGTAGAATCAAAAACAGCAGTGAGAATGGCAGCAGGATCAGTCAGCTTGTTACTCAGTTGCCAGACATGGTAATCATAGTCTGGCTTTTGAGCTGTGTAGTGAGTATTTGCATATGGAAAGTTCTGTAGCAGATCACCAGGGCAAGAGAAAGTTGATGAAATAGTTACAAGATCTTTAATTTGCTTGTTGCATAGGGGATGAATTATAATATACTAATAGTCAACAAAAAACAAAGACTATTTCTCTCAGCAATTTGGTGACATGAACTGTGTCCAGTTCTACAAATGTACGAGTAATTTAAAGCATTAAGATGGCACTGTAGTATGTTAATAACTGTATTAACAGATTATAAATTGTTACATAATTTCATTGAATGTTGAAACATCACCAGCATAGATGGTATTTATAATACTTGATAAAAGCAGTATTTAAGCCTACTATTTTTCTTAATAACTGTACTGCTACAGCTTGATGAATCCATTATCCCAGCAGAGGCATGGAACTGTGTCTGTTTTCCTGAGGTTGGTCTGGTCATAAAGCAGAGCACATACTCCTTACACATCTACAGAAACACACACAAGCACACACAGTCACACACACAGTCACACAGATCACCACACATAGAAAATAATTATCTTACCAGCATACATATAAACACAGTTCTCATACGAACAAAAAAAAAAAAAAAAAAAAAACAAAACACAGACAAACTGATCTTGATAAATACAGTATGGATGGTCCCTCATCTCATTTAGTAACACATTCACATCACCCCTAGTCTTTTTTTTTGTCACTGATACACTTACAGAAACCCTTCTTGTTCTCTTCAATCCCCGGCGAAATTCAATTCCAGTAGGGCTTTGGCTTTCCTCACTTCATTCCTGCATACTTGGACAATGTCTCTGTATTCCTACCAAGCTACCTGTCCTTGCTTCCACACTCTATAAGCCTCCTTTTTGTGTTTGAATTCAAATAGGAGCTCCTTGTTCATCCACACAGGCCTCCTGGCAAAAGAAGGAGAAATCAGAATTGTTGCCCTCCTCTGGGGTACATGGATTTGACGTGAAGGAGAGCCTAAGGAGAACCCCTGCCGGAGCAGAGTCTGAGCCCGAGCTGCAGCCCATTGAGAGGAGCCCACACATGAGCAGATGGTCTGGCAGGAGCTACTGACTGTGGGGGACCCATGTTGGAGCAGTTTGCTCCTGAAGGATGGACCCCATGGTACAGACCCATATTGGAGCAGTTCTTGAAGAGCTGCTGCTTGTAGGAAGCCCATGCAAGATCAGTTCAGGAAGGACTGCATCCCATGGGAGGGACTCCATGCTGGAGCAGGGGCAGAGATTGAGCATGAAGGAGTAGCAGGGACAAAGCATTATGGACTGACTGCAGCCCCCATTATGCCTTCCCCTGCACTGTTTGGGGGGAGGTTGTAGAAGAGGGTGGATGGGGGGAAGGTGTTTTCAGCTTGCTTTTAGTTTCTCTCTGTTCTAGTCTGTTAGTAACAGGCAATACATTATATTAATCTCTCTATGCTGAGTTTGTTTTGCCTGTGATGACAATTGTTGAGCGACCTCCCTGTCCTCATCTCAACCCTTGAGCCCTTTACATCATATATTCTCCCCCTTCCCTTTTGAGGAGGGGGAGTGAGAGAGAGGTTGGGATGGAGTTCGGCTGCCCAGCTGGGTCAAACCACCACACCTAGCCATCCTGTTTTTAGCTTTAGGGGCTTTGTTACTTTCAAGAGTCATATGCAAGATGATTCCATAAAACAAAAGAAACTATGGGAGGGTAGGCCACCTCATGGCAAGCGGTGTTTAGATGTGTATTTAATAACACTGTGGAACAGCTGTTGCTGGAAAAGAAAGGGATATGGAAGAGGTGAGAATGCCCCTGGGAACAAACTCATTAGATGACTGGGGCCACTGTTAGTATTCTGTCACTAGTCCCATGAGTGATTTTCCAGTAGATACGTGAGAAGACAGAGTATATGACCAGTGCTAACTTTAACACAAATGTTCAAATGTTTCTTTTTTTTTTTTTTTTTTTTTTTTGGCACAGTAATTTTCACATCAGGGCAAGCAGGGAGGGCTGTAGGCAGGCAGATCTCTACCCTATTCCTCTGGAAGTATCAAGAAGTGGCTTTCCAGTGAGGCATAAATGTTGTCCACCTGCCTCACCTGCTGGGTTGAGACTGAAACCCAGATGGAGGAGCCATGACCCACCCGGGCAGACATCTATATCCAGACAGACCTCCCAAGGACCAAAAGAGCTGCTCAGACTATCTGTTGCAGGGAATGTCAGTATCTTAAGGTCCCCATAGGGCCTGAAGGCAGAGTTGGGTGTCATGGGTGCAAGTGTGACCAGGCAGATGAGCTCTGAGCAAGTTGCGAGGTCGCGAGACGAGCTTGGCAGGCTGCAATGCATCCAGGAATCCAAGCAGGAGATTAGCATGTGGTATTATGCACTGGCACACGCTGAGCAATAGCCTTACCATAAGTCCTCAAAAGGGAGTGGTAAAGTGGATTCTGACCCAAAACCATCAGAATTCATGGACTCGCAAGACACAAGAGGCTGGATCCTCATCTCTGCTCAGAGCAGAGTGAGAAGCATCCCCTACATCCTTGAAGTGTCCCTACACAACAGATATGATTCTCTGGGGCTCAAAAAAATGAGATAGTGTCAATAACAGCAATGGTAATGTACAAGACCCAGGAAAGGACAACTCAGAAAAAGTGGACCAGCAAACCACTTGTACAAGAGCCAGTGCCACAAAAAAAAAAAAAAAAAAAAAAAAGAATGGAGTGTGTTGGTAATTGAATACTCCTCTCTGAGAGGCACCCATTTGCCACCCGGGCAATCTCTAGACGGAGGTTTGCTGCCTGCCTGGGGCCTGCATTTGTGACATCACAAAAAGGCTACTGAACTTGGTCAAACCGGACTTGTTCCCGCTCTTTGATGTAGGCACAGCTGAGGCCACATCAAGGAGACTCCAAAACATCGGAAGGGACTTTATGTCCCTTGGAAAGATGGTGAAGGGATCAGGAGCACAAGTACTGTTCTCCTCAATCCTCCCAGCTGGAGACTGGGACTCAAGGAGGAGGCAGCATGCACATCACATGAATGATTGGCTTCATAGTTGGTGCTATGTTCAGGGTTTCAGGTTTTATGATCTTGGGTGTGCTCCTTACATGGTTCAGAGCTAAACTATTGCAGCAAGGAAATGGGAGCCAGAAGTACACAGGATGTCATCAATGTGGCTAATTTTATAAAAACAAACCTTAAAACAGTAGAAACTTTACAATGCTTTGTATTCAGGATAGGGATGACCATTGTCGCGTTAAGGGGTGTAGCTGATTAACCATTACGGGCCCGGTCGGATTCAGAGTACTGAACCAGTTGGACATTCACCAAAAACACGTTAACCGTCTGGGGGTCCCGTCAGACATTCACCATCAACACATTAACCATCTGGGGGTCCGTTCAGACATTCACCAAAAATGCATTAACCGTCTGGGGGTCTGGTTAGATTCAGAACACTAAACTATCACGGATAACCACCCTCACCCTCGTTGCACTTAATGAGAGTTATCACAATGCAATCAAGTATGGTTTATTACAGCAACAGATAATCACGTTCTTTTGGATTGCCGGTGATAGGGGCTGTCTGCAAAAGCAAGCTAGTATGCATGAAATACACAGGTGTTATAGGTGTTACAGATGTTACAGGTGTTATAGGTGTTGTAGGTGTTACAGATGTTACAGGTGTTATAGATGTTATAGATGTTACAGATGTTACAGGTGTTTACAGGTGTCACAGATGTCACAGGTGCACAGCCTAGAAATAAACGCGTTAAAAGGATCAAAGACTCTAGAGAGATTTATAAGCAAGTATTCAGATCTCACCCAAAGGCGTCCCAATGGGGGGGGAAGAGAGGCTCAGCCCATCAACTGATCCCAGGAGTCAGGAGGTCCTAAGGATGTTGTATTTCCTCGGGATGGTATCTCCCCTGACGGTAGTATCTTCCCTAACATCCCCTTTCTCTTGGGCCGATTTATATTATTTTCTATCTTTTAGGTGGAGCTTGAGTGGCTCTAGTCAAGCATATCTTAGTTATGATTGGTGTAAAGTTTTCCCGTCTCCGTTTAAAGTAATAGGCTCCGAGAAATTCAGAGCGCATGCTCAGTGAGGGGTGGTCGCACCTTGGAGGCAGGTAGCTTTTGGGATGGAGGTGTGTTTTGGTATTATAATGATATTATAATGAGCAAAAAGTACACTAGGGTACAGCATTTGTCAAAACATGACAGGTCTTTGGCTCAGGGTGGCAAAAAGTGCAGCTTTGTGCACAAGAACAGTCGAGGCCCCGCCTGATTATAGAGCCTAGCCGTGGTGTCTCCACTCCACTCTACGCTCTGTGCTGTTCCTTAGAGCTAACACACCAAGTTTCCCCAGCGCGATAGCATCTAAGGTTGGGAGCCTAGGGAACGCTCAGATAATGCAGTTATGCCCTACCCTGAAAGCCTCTTCAATGCTGTACCTTTTCCTTAAAAATTTGAATGTTAGTTTTATTTTCCTAGTTACTTCAGGCATTTACACCACAACCATAAAGATGTTTTGTACCACGAAGAGTTTCATTCATCATTTCATGGCAAAGGGCTTAAAAGAGATGTCAAATTTAAAGACAACATTTTTACACATATTTCTTTTACAAAAAAAGTGTTCTGAATCTACTGACCTTTTTGTGATGACAAGTGGCTGTCAATAGTATGCTACCCAGCAGATATTTTCAGAGAAATAAACATATCTAATCTGTCCCTTCAAGGTTAAAGTGACATTTTAACAATGAGTGAGAAAGTAAGTGTTTTTCAAAAGAATCTTTTGCTGTGGAGATTTTAAGATTTTCTTGTTGAAAATTATTTGGGCTACCTATAAAAATTCTCATATCTCTACAAACTTGAAAACAATTTTCTAACCTGTTTCCTTCCAGAGGAAAGTTTCAGTGGATTTTGAACCCATTTGTTAAAGATATAAAAATTCAATTAATTTGCAAGATCAACCGACTGACTTCAGGGAAGATGGAAATCTATTAGCTAAATTACAGCAAAAACAACTACATAAATATTGAGTGGAACTGAAAAATCAGTATCATTTTTTAGTAACTGCAGCCAAAGATGCATTTCTCCCATTTCAATATTTGTGAGGTATCTTTTCAGCTCTGACAGCCATTAAAGCCAAGTTGTGAAACAAATTAAACTTACAGCCAGACCCTGAGTCACTGTATGAACCATATTCAATCACACTATTCTAACTAATAAAATTTGTTAATATTTTAGCACAAAAAAAAAAAAAGTCTTGTACCATTAAGAAGTCAAGTAAAATAAAAATAAAATATTTTTATTGATTTTTTCTATTTTTGTATGTTTTATTATGCAAATGGGTATAATATGTACATAATACGTACATAATACGTACATGTACACATGCACAATAGTACATTTAAATTCTTTAACAATAAATATGCATATATCAGGGATTGCATGCTCAAAAATTTTTTACCAGTAGAGGTGCACAATCAAAAAAGTTTGGAGACTACTCTCCTAGGCAAACATAGATTACATTAAAATATTTTTAAATTCACATTACATAAAGAAACTGTTTTGAAGAAAATATTTCAAAAAAACTTCCGTTCATAACTGTCCATATCTACCATATTACTGACAGAAATTTCTGTGACTTCATTTCTAAAAAGGCTTTGTGCTCTTTCCTGTGTTCTATCCTACATATAAAACATCCCTCCCCAGCTTTTTCACTAAACCCCAACCTGTCCATTCAGAAGAACATTTAATATTTTTCTTGTTATATCTGGAAAGTGTTTAAATTCACTTCTTTTATCAAGCACAACAGATTTTCGAAAGTATGCAATTTCAGCAGTCCTGGCTATCGGGGAAGGTCCCAGTTGACTGGCAGCTAGCAAACGTGACACCCATCTACAAGAAGGACTGGAGGGCAGACCCGGGGAACTACAGGCCTGTCAGTTTGACCTCAGTACCAGGGAAGCTCATGGAGCAGATCCTCTTGAGAGTCATCACGCAGCACTTGCAGAGCAAGCAGGCGATCAGGCCCAGTCAGCATGGGTTTATGAAAGGCAGGTCCTGCTTGACGAACCTGATCTCCTTCTATGACAAAGTGGCGCGCTGGGTGGATGAGGGAAAGGCTGTGGATGTGGTCTACCTTGACTTCAGCAAGGCTTTTGACACCGTCTCCCACAGCATTCTCCTCAAGAAACTGGCTGCTCTTGGCTTGGACTGGCGTACGCGTCGTTGGGTTAGAAACTGGCTGGATAGCCGGGCCCAAAGAGTCGTGGTAAATGGAGTCAAGTCCAGTTGGAGGCCAGTCACCTGTGGCGTTCCCCTGGGCTCAGTGCTGGGGCCAGTCCTCTTTAATATCTTCATCGATGATCTGGACGAGGGCATTGAGTGCACCCTCAGCAAGTTTGCAGATGACACAAAGCTATGCGCGTGTGTCGATCTGCTTGAGGGTAGGAAGGCTCTCAGGAGGATATGGATAGGCTGAACCGATGGGCTGAGGTCAACTGCATGAAGTTTAACAAGGCCAAGTGCCAGGTCCTGCACCTGGGGCGCAATAACCCTAAGCAGAGCTACAGGCTGGGAGATGAGTGGTTGGAGAGCTGCCAGGCAGAGAAGGACCTGTGAATGATGGTTGACAGTTGGCTGAATAGGGGCCAGCAGTGTGCTCAGGTGGCCAAAAAGGCCAACAGCATCCTGGCTTGCATAAGAAACAGTGTGGCCAGCAGGGCTAGGGAGGTGATCGTCCCCCTGTACTTGGCTCTGGTGAGGCCGCAAATCGAGTACTGTGTTCAGTTTTGGGCCCCTCACTACAAGAAGGACATCGAGGTGCTCAGAAGAGTCCAGAGAATGGCGACGAAGCTGGCGAGGGGCCTGGAGAACAAGTTCTACGAGGAGCGGCTGAGGGAGCTGGGCTTGTTCAGCCTGGAGAAAAGGAGGCTCAGGGGTGACCTTATTGCTCTTTACAGATACCTTAAAGGAGGCTGTAGCAAGGTGGGGGTTGGTCTGTTCTCCCACGTGCCTGGTGACAGGATGAGGGGGAATGGGCTTAAGTTGCGCCAGGGGAGTTTTAGGCTGGATGTTAGGAAGAACTTCTTTACTGAAAGGGTTGTTGGACATTGGAACAGGCTGCCCAGTGAAGTGGTGGAGTCACCATCCCTGGAAGTCTTTAAAAGAAGTTTAGATGTAGAGCTTAGGGATCTGGTTTAGTGGGGACTGTTAGCATTAGGTCAGAGGTTGGACTCGATGATCTTGAGGTCTCTTCCAACCTAGAAATTCTGTGATTCTGTGATTCCATATTGGAGCAAGACACTGACTCTATTAACACTCATGCCATTTCCCCAAACATAATTTTGTACATGTCCAGACTTCACATTCCAAAGGTGAATTTGATATTTTTTCACAGGACAGTAGAACAAAATGGTCAAGTGCAGTACTTCCAATAATTTTTATTTTCCCTGTTCATATCTTCCTACAAATTAATGGTTATAATTTGCGGCACTCAGAACAAGCATGTAATGATAATTATAATGTTTAAAAATGTCTACGCACATGAGAAAAACATGATAATCCACTTTGTAATAACCATTTTAATGTATCTGATAAATATAAAGAGCTGATCTGATGCTATAGTATAAGGACATCCATTTTATTTCTTAATGTAAAAGAGCCCATGGTAAATATTTCTTATAAACTCAGAAGTGATACATCAAGAAATTATGCAATTCAGGGAGAAGTTAAGGCATCAGATATAAAATACGAATATAGGTCTATAAAGTGGCACTTCAGTTACCTGATTTCAAAACTGTAGTTAAAAAACAAAAACACAAAAACCAACAGCTTGGCTACTGCATAATCCTAAACTTCTGTATTTCATAGTGTTAGGATCTTGGGATATGTTGTTGTGTCTCCTCTTCCTCTGCCAGTGCAAGAGAAATCACACACTTTCCCAGTGATCACTGAAGACAGACACAAAGGAAGAAAAGGAAAGAAAATGGCCAAATCTCTCTCAAGGAAGTGAAAGAGATAATAGATACTCTCCTACACAGAGTTCACTGTATACTTTTTGAAAATGTCTTACATTTCTTGCACTTTCTAATATTGAAATGATCTTTTTTTCTACCCCAACACGGTCATATGGGAGAACGCAGACATTTGAAACTTTTCTCCATCTTTACATAAATAATTTCAGAGGTCTCTGTAACAACCGGATTACAACACAATCTTAAAAATCCATCTGAGCCCTTTAAATGCAAATCCTTTCTCTAAACTGAAAAGACAGTAATTGAATACTTATCCAATTTGCATGTTTAGAGATAGCAGCTGAGCTATTTATCATCAAACAAATGTAAAATAGCATAAATATTTAATGACTTGTTATAAGAGTTCTTCCCCTGAGATAAATAGATGGACAAGTGCTAAGTTGGGTGTAGCATTGCTCTGTATGTCTAGATCTTTCAAGAGCCTATGAGAAGCTGAGTAAAAATTCTGAGTTCTTGATATGTCCAATATGTCTGATTTATTTTCTGCTATATGCCTAATAATTGCTATAATTGAATCAATGATGGGACTTCTTGGAAATGCGACTATTTTGGCTGTCAGTTCAACTAGCTGCATCAGGAGCAAACTATCGTCCTCCTATGATATGATTATGATTTTTCTGAGTTTATCCAGATTATTTTTGCAGTCCTGGATGATGCTGGATTTCTTCCTAAGTCTGTTTTGTGAAGCCTCCTATTATGAAGAAAACTTGTATGTAACTTTCAAGACAGTTTTTGTGTTTCTGAACTACTCCAGCCTCTGGTTTGCTGCCTGGCTTAGTGTCTTCTATTGTATCAAGGTTGCCAGTTTTACTCAATCATTCTTCGTCTGGCTGAAGCAACGGTTTTCCAGTTTCGTGCCCTGGATGCTGATAACATCATCTCTTTTCTCCTTTGTAATCTCTCTGCCTTTTTCCTGGGATATCTATGATGTGCACAACAACTTGACTACTCCTTTAACCATGAGAAACTCTTCAGAAAGGAGAGGCACAATGAAAACTAGTTTGTTAATATTGATCCTTCTCTGTAATGCTGGTATAGCTTTACCTTTAATAATGTTTGTTGTTTCAAGTATCCTGTTGATTAAGTCTCTCTGGAGACACACCAGGCAGATGCAAAATAATGCAACTGGTTTCAGGGATCCTAGCCAAGAGGCCCATATTGGTGCTATCAAGTCAGTCTTTTCCTTCCTCATCCTGTACATTACAAATTTTATTGCTTTGGTTCTCATTTTATCCGATGCTTTCTTACCTTTCAGCATTGGAGAAGCCATATGTATAGTTGTAATGGCTGCCTGTCCTGCAGGACACTCTATGGTCTTAATCTGGAGCAACCCCAAATTTCGAGAGATGCCAGCTAGGATTTTACAACACATAAACTGTCATGTTAGAACTAGATCCATGTAAAAGACCATGAGCTGTGTAGGACTTTCTATTTAGATTCAAATAAATTAAATTGAAGTCACTGTAGTTGTAAAATTATAGAAACACAAAAGAGTAGTCTATAGTCCTAATCTGGAATTATGAAATGGGATTTTGCTTTGTTTGAATGTGACCCTTGCAATGAAGAACTTCATAAACTCTCTCCTGTTTTAAAAGATGATTGCCTGCAGCATGTAAGTACTGTACCTGCTGTATTTTTGTTTGGAAATCTCTATTGTTTCTGAAAGACAGCAGGGAAAAAAATAATGATAATAATAATAATAATAAATAAATAAAAAAAGATGCAAACAATAATGTAATCTCATGAAATTCTCTCTTAATTCTTCTCTCTTGCCCAGAGTTGTGAATGCCCATCCCTTGAAGTGTTCAGGGCCAGGTTGGATGGGGCTTTGGGCAACCTGGTGTGGTGGGAGGTGTCCCTGCCCACGGCACGGGGTTGGAATTAGGTGATCTTTAAGGTCCTTTTCAACCCAAATCATTCTATGATTTTATGATTCTACAGAATTATTTATATTCTGGGTTACAAATCAGATTCTCACGATGCTAATAGAACAGACCTGCTTAAGCATAGACATGCTCAAACATCATATGTGAATTTGAGGCTTGAAGGCTGTTTTTGGTGAGTACACGCATGTAATGAGGATGCTGAGACCCAAGAATCTGGAAATTTCTTACAGATCATTTTTGACTGCTTGTTGATTCTGAAACTGGAAGATTCAAATTGAGTCAGTAAAAAGTAGCAGGTTTTGAGCTTCTCGGAATTGTTGAATTAATAATCAGTGTCTGTGTCCCCAAGAAAAAGATGTATCAGAAAATTGTCTAAAAACATATGATTAAGGCTAATATAAAAAACATAAATATTTTTTTTCTTAATAACAGACTTCTCTGAAGAATGAACATAAAGATTAATATTTCAGATTTTGCTATGGAAAATAAATTCCTCAAATTTAGAATCACTGCATATGTGTACCATATAAATATTGTCAAAATGTATTAAAATACTTACTATTTTAATATTGAAATTAATCATCATTGTTGAGAAATTAATTCACCATTTTCAGTGTTAAACAAAAAAAAATTAAATATATGGTTTGAAACTCTTTAAATGTTTCTTGAAACAGGCCCATCTCCATAAAGTGTCTTGCTTCTGATAATGGTGTGTCCTGTAAAATTCTTCTACAGAGGGATTCCTTCACCTTTAGAAATATACTGCTACTTCCTGTACAAATCATATATTTGTGAATCTGAAACTCAGCACATTATTGTTACACTAGAAGTGGAATTTTATGATCCCTTTCAGTTGCAGTGGTATGCAAAGTTTACATTCTCTTAAAGTGATCATCGCTAAAACTTTTATATATGGTTTGAGCCTTCTGTTGTGATTAGCATTGGACTAAGCCCATTCTCATGTATAATATGTAGTTACAGCCAATCTGTTAAAAGCAATTTATGTGTATTTAATCTTGTTTTGTGCTGGAATGTGCTTTTGTTATCTGTTTTTTAATTTTTAAAATGCCAGATTAGAGAATTATTTCTCTTGGAGTCTTTCTTTCCCTTACAACATAAACTGTTGCACGGGTGATGGTTTTGGTTTTTTTAAATTTTTTTTTTTTTTGGCATTTAACATAGCTGATGAAAATTTAGAATGAAAACAATGACACCATTGTTAGGGAAGCATCCATGAATAGCAGTGGTTCCCAGCTTAGCACCATGAAACATTTTTGGAGGTTTAGTCTTCTCTCTCCTTTCTTGCTGCCATAGCAAAAGCATCTCATATCTCCCTGAGCACAAGAACAAACAAGGCATACGGGTTTATGGTCAACCCATTAAACAGGTATTTTGTCCTGCTCCAGGGTGTTATCAGGTATGTGGCTACTCAACAGAGGCACCCTGAACAATATCTATCACATCACGTGTTTTACTTCATATTCTTTCTTTGCAAACAACTTACATTTTTTAGTGGACATGAAATTTGAAAGAGATTGTTATATTGTTTTAAAGGCTTTCCTCCACAAATTTCTTTAGAGGGAGGATTCTGGAATCTAAGAGGGAAAGTAGACAGAAATACTGGAAGGCAACTTCTAAGGTCTACCTTCTGCTAAACATTTATTATTATTATTATTATTATTTTTCTTCCATTGCCCAGTTAACTAAATTGTCATATTAATAAAATCTATTTAATATATGTTTTCTAAACTGTTTACCAAATCTGTTTTGCTCTTTTTGACAAAAGATTAAATAAGATTTATGAGCTTTTTCTTTTTTTTTTTTTCCTAGGGAAAAAAAATAACACTCTTGTTAGTAGGAAAAAGATATAGTTAACAGAGTCTATGATTCTTTCAAGTCAAGTATCTTATCTCATAGGAGGCATTTTTCTCTTTCATAGAAGTTTTTTAATCTAGAAATCTAGAGATGATAAAAATCATGTAATCCTGTAACTGTTTTCATTGGGATTCCAGAAAAACTACAATATTTTCTAAGCTATTGTTACGATGGAGCATAAAACAGATGTCAGCTTTTGGAACCAAACCCTTTTCCATTAAGTAGATTTTTCTGGGTTTCTATAAGTTGCTGGTTTAATCCTAGAACCATAGAAAATTCATTAAGGTTAGAAAAGACCTATAAAATCATCTGGTCCAACCATCCCCTTACTACCAATGTCAGCCTCTAAACTATGTTCCTAAGTACCACATCCAACCTTTCCTTAAACACCCCCAGGGATGGTGACTTCACCACCTCCCTGGGCAACCCCTTTCCAATGCCTGACCACTCTTTTTGAAAAGAAATGTCTCCTAATTTCTAACCCAAACATCCCCTGGCACAATTTGATGCCACTTTCTCTAGTCCCATCACTAGTTATATGCAAGAAGAAGCTGACCACCAGCTCCCCACAGCTGCTTTTCAGGTAGCTTTAGAGAGCAACAAGGTCTCCCCTGAGCCTCCTCTTCTCCATATTAAACAACCCCAGTTCCCTCAGCCAATCCTCACAGGACTTGTGTTCCAGACCCTTTACCAGCTTCATAGCCCTTCTCTGGACATGCTCCAGGGCCTTTATGTCCTTCTTGTACTGAAGAGCCCAAAACTGAACACAGTACTCAAGGTGTGGCCTCACCAGAGCCAAGTACAGGGGGACGATCACCTCCCTGGCCTGGCTGGCTACACTATTCCTGATACAAGCCAGGATGCCTTTGGCCACCTGGGCACACTGTCGGCTCATGTTCAGGCGAGCATCAATCAGCACCCCCAGATCCTTTTCCCCCGCACAACTTTCAAGCCACTCTGCCCCAGGCCTGTAGCTGGAGCATGGAGCTGTTGTGCTCCAAATGCAGGACCCAGCACTTAGCCACATTGAACCTCATCCCACTGGCCTCTGCCCATCAACCCAACCTGTCCAGATCCCTCTGCAGGGCCTTCCTATCCTCCAGCAGATTGACACTTCCCCCCAATTTGGTGTCATCTGCAAACTTACTGAGGGTGCACTCAATTCCCTCATCCAAATCATCAATGAAGATATTAAAGAGGATGAGCCCAACACTGACCCCTGGGGAACACAACTTGTGGCCAGTCACCAGCTGGATTTCACTCCATTCACCACTACTCTCTGGGCCCAGCCATCCAGTCAGTTTTTAACCCAGCAAAGAGTATACCTGTCCAAACCATGGGCTGCCAGCTTCTCCAGGAGAAGACTGTGTCAAAGGCTTTGCTGAAATCTGTTGACTATGTCAACAGCCTTTTCTTCATTCTCCAGGTGGGTTACCTGGTCATAGAAGGAGATGAGGTTGGTGAGGCAGGACTTGCCTTTCATGAAACCGTGCTGACTGGGTCTGATCCCCTGGCTGTTTTGTACATGCTTTATGATGGCACTCAAGACGATTTGTTCCATAACCTTCCCTGACACCAAGATCAGACTGACAGGCCTGTAGTTCCCTGTTTCTTCCTTACAACCCTTCCTAGACAGGCTTTACCCTAGCAAGTCTCCAGTCATCCAGGACATCTCCAGACAACCACAGTCTCTTATAGATGATGGAAAGAAGCCCATCCACCAGCTCCCTCAGCACCCTCAGGTGGATCCCATCTGGCCCCATGGACTTGTGGCAGCCCAGGTGGAGCAGCTGGTCTCTCTTTCCACCTGAACTATGGGGGTTTCTTCTCCTCTGTCACAGACTTCCAGGTCAGGAGGCTGAGTACCCCAAGGATAAGTGCTCTGTCTAGTAAAGATAGAGGCATTAAAGGCATTATAAAGATAAAGGCATTAAGAACCTCAGCCTTTTCCTTACATGTATACTCTATAGTCAAGTTCTCCCCTGCATCCAGTAATGGATGGAGATTCTCCTTTGCCCTTGTCTTGAATTTAATTTATTTATAAAACATTTTTTGTTATCTTTAACCATAGCGGCCAGGTTAAGCTTGTACTGGGTTTCGGCCCTCCTGATTTTTTTCTCTGCATATGCTGACAACTTCCTTGTGCTCTCCCCAAGTTGCCTGCCCCTTCTTCCACTGGACATAAACTCTTTTTCTCCCTCTACCAGACATAAACTCTCTTTTTCTCCTGGACACTCAGCAAAACCTTTGTTTTTGCCAAAAGAACAACTTCCTTGTAAACTGCTGTGTGATGTGATTTCAGTTCCCTGAAAAAGTACTATACAACTACAACATTATGACTGTATTTTAACAATGTCTATGAGAAGCCTTGAGATTCCTTTGTAGAAGACAGAAAATCACTGTATGTTATACTACATGGGACTATGGACTATTGGATACTAATGAACTATTTGCAGTAAAGGCACTGAAAAAAAATGATTAATGGAAGGAGTCACAGTCAGAACTTCAGTTTTGTGACAATATCCACATATTGTACTAAACTAACCTATAGATCCCTGATAAATCACAAAATCCTTCATAATGATTAAAAAATAAAAATAAATAAATAAAATCAAAGAGCCATTCAGAGAAAAAGGAACATCAACACTCATTTGTTTTCTAAATCACAGTCTGACAGTCTGGCCTCTTTTTCAAGTAATGAAACAGTAATTTGATTGTATTAAGTAGCTCAGGACAAGAAATGCAAAGATATGCAATGAAATTGACAGCTCACTGCAGCATCCTCTTTAAATTTGCATGTTTATAAACACAGCTGGAGTTTTCATGACTGAAATGCTGGAAAACATGCCCTTTCCCACTAAAAATGTTCATTTAAAGACAACTCAGCATCTGTACAGTGTGTGTGTGTAAAATGTTCCTGAAAGTACATATTTTGTCAAATCCATTGTCTGCAGAAATCGCTTTTCTAAAACTTCTAAATTTAAATTCTCCCATTTATACCCAGGCACTCAGCTTTGAAAAAATGGAGTGACAGACATCATACTTAATAGTACAAGAAGAATTAGGTACCAAATTCTTTTCAACATGGTTTGAACAAAGCTTAATAAGATCCCACTGCATAAGAGTAAGGCATGAAGTAACTCACACACTCTAACTTGGAGACAGTTGGAAAAGAACACAAGCAAGACACATACCATGTGCAGGAGACAGAGCCAGCAAAAGGGTCAGAGTGACTAATATTAACCTTTAATTTATTTTTTTTCTCAGCATTTGGATGAGTACTTCTTCCCCATTTGTGTTGGAGGTAAAATCATTTTTCAACTCCTTGACAGTCAGTATCATCAAAGTCTTCACTGTCTGGCACTTTTCTTCTAACCAAATGCAGGAGAATAAGGACACATTATAAGAATGGCCTATGTCATTTCTCAATAGATTGGTTCTCTTATGGCAAAATGGGGTCATTGTCTGGAAAAGAAACAGTGAGGGTAACATGTTCACGCATGTGCCAATTTTAGAAGAACAATATAGTGTCTCTTAGGAAGCAAGAAAGACATTGTATTATAGAAAAAAATCAGACACGTGGATCTTCCCTGATCATTTGAAAAATGATTGAAGGAATGTACTTCTGAGAAAATCAAAGGTTCTTTGTTTAACTTTTTTTTTTTAGGAGAGTAGCTTAGTCTTAGAGTCATGCCATAAATGAGGTGGGATTTTGTACATTCTTCTGCTTGTTAAATACAAATGAGTCTTAACAGTTAAATGGGTGACTTGAAACTCTATACACACTTTTTAATGTACCAAATATTTTTAAAATAAATTAATACAAGATAATCTTTCAAACTGTTTTGAAACTCCTTTGTACATGTATCATATAATTGTATAATTATTTGCTTTGAATATAAGTTCTTCCTGTAACTGGCATTGTAGTTTCATACTGTATTTACATACAGTTTCAGATACTTCATAGCTTGAATAATTTTAGGTTTTGTATTTGTAGGGAAAACTTTCTAATGCTAAAGCTGTTTTTAGTCCTGTAACTTCTTTCATCAAATAACACTGTGCTATAGATTAAAGTGTTCTATATCTCATATACAAATGTACAGGCATATGGTATCTGTGTGGGTTTTTCACAGACTATTTGTACAAGTTTGCCTGAGAACACTGACTGAGAATTTGAAATCAAAAAGGTGTACTGTAGTTGCTGTTAAATAGTGTAGTTTATCTTTACTAATGGGTTAATCAAAACATTCATGAACTGTGATATGTGCTTGTCTCATGTATGAACAACATTACATTTACAGGTCTGCTATTCTCAAGGAATCATTTTTCTCCTTTCACTGACATGAGTTTGTAAAAACTCCCAGGTGCCCATGTTCCTGATAGGAAGTTGTAGGGCCACAGGCTACCTGCTCATACATAAAAATGGTGTGATAGTGGTCTCTTCCTCTAGTTATTGTTGCACTTTTTTATGTTTTTGAGGTTTGCCAGCAATAACTCAGCTTGAACATTGGTATTGTCACATATAAGTCATTGTCACTCTTTTAGAATCAACAACCACACTGTTTCTGCAAGCCAGAAGAGGACTTAAAACCCTCATTATTTCCTTGATATAGCATGTTGTATGAAAGCCAAATACTAAAGAGAGGTACAAAAAGCACTGGAAGAAACTTATAAAATTTGCTAGATTCCATATTGTCTGCTTATTTGTGAATCTGTGAATTTTGAATTTCAGTTGTGTAAGAACTGAGAAATAGTCTATCCTATTTCTCATTTTAATTCTGGAGAAGATAAAATAAAACCTAGGTAAGGCAGCATATACCTTCTTCATGCATTATATTTGTCCTGTCCATAGCTAGCAGATCCAAAGACTGAATCACAACTGACTTACTTTCATTAAAAGTTGGTAGGAGAGGAATGTGCTTCTCCTCCCTTTCTTAGTCTACTGTCTAGAGTATTTCTTCAAGGAAGAGGAGCAGTATTTAATGTTCTCTTCAACCTGATAACAGGCAAACAAGCATTCTTAACTTCAGGATGCTTGCTATGCATTGAGGGGGTTGGCTGCAAAGGAAGTTCTTTCCATTCATTTAATGATGTTTCATGGTGTAATACTAATTGGACAGAGAACATGACTACCATTTAACATAAAGTGTCTGGGTCTAGGAGAAAAGAGTCCTTGTTTCCAGACCCTTCCTATTGATAGATTATCAGTTTTACACGAAATGTTTATGGAATTAATATCCAGTAGTATTTGGGGGAAAAAAAAAAAAAAAAAAAGAAAAAAAAAAAAAAAGACAATACAACATGTAGACAATTAAATGTCTTCCTGGGAATGTGATGTCATATTCATGCTTTAGTTATCCATTTTGGCCTATATTTTTCAACAAAACAACCCGAAGTATTCCTTGTTTGTATATGGATTACTGCTTCCTTGTGGGAATCCTATCATTTTGCATTACCAAATCAATTTCTTACAACTGCCAAGAGCCTTGATGTTGATATGAGCAAGGTCTATTCTACTCCAGGTGTAAAATACTCAATTCTTTGCAGACTCTCTAGCCACCAGCTACATAAAAGATACAAATTAACTGGCACAGCTTGAAATTTTTTAATTGCCTGTTCTTTCTGGGTGCATGTTACAGAAAGGTGATACACAGATTGACCATAGAAAGAGTTAAATTATGAAAAGAGGATATGCAAACAGGCATGCACTGTAGTTTGCATCTTTGTGATTACTGATTGGACTTTTAAAATCAAAGTACTATTTATTGAGTGAAGAGAAGTAGAAAATCCTCTTGTATCTCTGAGGCTTTCACAGAGTTCTGGGCACTTTATCTTAAAAGCGGTAATATTATCCTGATTTTAATTCCCTTAATGCCTGTACACTTATAGTAAATATGTAAAAACTGGAAAATAATTTTAAGAGTGTGTAGAAAATGTATAAATATATGTAGTATATATATGTGGTATATAATATAAAAATATCTCATATTTTTCAGTGTCTCTCTTTAAGTGATTACTTCCACAAAGACAACTAAATTCAACAACTTCTGCTTCTTGACATCTTTCTATGTATATTTTCACTTTTTTTTTTTTTTTTTTTTTTTAGCCTGAAGTGGGCTTCATGAAACTTACCTCATTAAGCAGATAAAATATCCTTCTAGATTATGACATATATTCCTTATGGCAAAAAATATAACTGAAGTAAATAAATAAAGTGCTTTACAGAGGTAGAAATGAAAACTCAAATATCACATCAGTAAGGGCTAGTAATAATTGCTTTAACCGTATTATGTCAGTCAGTTAGATAATTTGAAAGAAAAGATTTGTTAGTATCTCTGAAGAAACCAGAAGAGAGGTAGTTGGGATACAAATATGAAAGCTCAGAGAGACTCTGTAGAAATGACAGAGACTAGCAGGAAGTGGAAAATCAGTATATTTGTAAGGGGTCATAAAGTCATAAAGTCCAAGATTTTAAAAATCTTAAACAATAATGAATTTTAATCCCAAGACTCATTTTTAAAAGGTGTTTTCTAGAGTTTCCCTTAAGATCCATGATGAATACATGGCAAATCATTGTTTATGACCCTTATTTAATGTTTGTCACTTGTGTATTTTTATTATTGTGGTGGAGTTCAGCTACCTAGCAAGGTAAAACCACCACAGCTAGTATCACTGATCCTTCAGAAGGAAATTTGCATATATGAGGCATCACCCTTTCCCTGACATTTTAGGACACAACCAACTATATTGGATCTCCAGGAGGTACACTGTACTATTTTGGCTTCAGCAGTTGTTGTGCCTTTACAGATAGTTTCTCACATTTAGGGGTGTTTTGTAGCCCTTTTTTTTTTTTTTTTTAGTGTGGCACCACACAGATGCTGATTGAGGTGGCCATGGTTTCTTTCTCCTCTCGATCTCTTTGCTCCTTTATGGAGGGTCATAAGTCAAACTGAGATCTACCCAAGAAGTGAACGTTTCTTTTGAGGATTTGTTGATACTTTTCCTAATAACATTCTAGAAGTTCAGAAGTGTATGCTTCAATACATATTCCGAGTTCCCATACTATAAATAGCAAATTTCAGGACTATTAAAAACAAACAAACAAACAAACAACAACAACAACAAAAAACACTTTTCAGTCATCAAGATTCCTGAGACAATTAAGTTCATAGGATATATATACTTCAGATTACTAAACAAAAATCTGTTTAAGGAAATCTGGCTAACAGCTATGCAAATAAGCATAAATCAATAGGAAAAACAGTGACAAATTAGGAACTCAGACAAACTAATCACTCTGAATCAGCTACTCCTAAAACCACTGAATAATTTAGTAATTGCTCCCGTTCTAAAATACTCATTGGTGATTCAATTCTCTTTGGAATGCTGTAAAAACTAAGGCAGACTATTGCATAAAAATGTAAAGCAGTTAAAATGGGGTGCTTGGGGGAAGAGGAGAATTTGGGGATTGAACAATGCAATTTTGAGGGGCACAGGAGAAATTATGGGTTGCTTACAGGGATAGGGGTGGATCATGGAGGGAAATAGAAAAATGGGGGAAGTGGAGTATAAAAAAGCAGTTGTACATTAGTATAGAATTAGTCTGGCCAATCCTTGCACCTGATCACTACAGGCTGTCTTGTTTCCTTATTAAACTCTACCTATTTTCATGTAAGTATGTTCTCTATTTCCTCTTGTGTGTGGTTTGTCAGCAAAATTCAAGCTGGACTAGCTTGTCAGTAACACAAGAAATTTTGGATGAATCTGAAGGTCTGGAAGGCAGCTACCAGAGATGCCTTATCCACTGTTTTTTATCTGTGCCTTCAAAATCAGGAATGAAAGGTTTAAATATTCAGATAAAAGAAAAACTTAACTTATAAAGAGAGACAAGCACAAGCATGCATATATCATCTCCTTCCTTTTGGAACTGGAATCATTTGGTCTTAAGAACTGAGATCCTGACATTTAATAACAGCTACAAAAAGAAACTACCAAAGTTTCTATGTATAAAATAAAATATCTCAGAGAAAGTTCACAGAAAATGTCTGCCTTAGACCATAATCCAAAACAGAATAATAAAATAAAATAAAATAAAATAAAATAAAATAAAATAAAATAAAATAAAATAAAATAAAATAAATAAAACTTTAATTTCAATTTGTTTTTTAACTCTTGGGGACAAATGCTTCATATATTATCGAATCAAGATGTGGTTTATTCTTAAACTGAATGACATTATAACATGGCTTAAAAAACATAGCAAATTGGCTTGTACTTGTGCAGTCTCTAAAAACAAATTGTGTCAAATCTATGTGTTTCTTTAAAATATGCTTTCCTTAAATCATTGTTTTTAGATACATACTTTTATTATAAAATTTAATTGTCGTTCCTCCAAAAGAATTTGGGTCCACTAGACAGCAGCAAATGTGTGACTAACTTTTGGAAGTTTCTGAAAAATACAGTCATAAGAATTTACAAAGGCAAGTGATTCCAGATAACCTCATTTTAGATGTTTGTTTAAACCATTGTCAGTTTGAGATACAGAGATCCTCTCAAAGTTCAGGTTTAACTTAACCACAGAATACATTTAATTTCTCTGAAATTCTAAATTCATCCAGCACAACCTGAGCAAGGAAGAAGGTGGTTTCCTTCCTAACTGCTCATTTTCCTTCAGACCCACTCCCTCCCCATCTTTACCTTATCATTACATATATTAGCTCCATCTCTTATAAAATATATATATATATATCTTTAGTTTAAAGATAACAGCAGTTCAAAGATGTGTGTACTTTTCTAGCCCCAAAACAAGATTTGTAACACCCTGTATAAATTTTGAACCACAAGATATGACTTTATATATGTTTATCCTCCTCACTCACTTTTCACAGATGTATGGGCCTGAAGGTCTTAATACCTGGAGGTTTTTATAAATTTGTACAAAAAGGTTCTGCATTCTGATTAAATCCATTTAATAGTACTATAGGACAAATACCTAAGAGTTTTTGGTTTTGGTTTTGGTTTTCACCTGTAAGCCTGATGATTTGAAATCTTACCAGAAACCATTGTCTAGTAAGCAGAGAGTACAGTGGCTTTTTCTGAACACTATAGAGCAGAAATTGGCACATTGTTGGGGCAGTAGCCCCTTCACCTGCCTACTTATAGCATGCTGTATAGGCTGGTGAGGGTAGGCAGCCAAGGGGCAACAAAAGCAGCTGCAAGACGACAGTCACAGGAATGCTGCCTAACTTTTCTGGATGGAGACTGAAAAATTACAAAGATCTGCCATGCTCTGTCAATTTTAATTGGAAAGCTGTGCACGCCTGGAGTCCAAAGTGTGGAAAATAGCTGTAGAGTGATACAGTTCATGTTATTTGTGGAGAAGACTGTGTCAGCATGTAGTAGAGGGTATCAAAAAAATCAGACAGGAGCTATTTACTTCCTAGTTATGTTGCAGTAAGTTGCGATTCTAAGTTTTACTGTACCATATCACTGGTATACATTTCACGTAAATAGAAGAGAATTGTGTCCAGAGGAGTCAAAGCTAAAGATTATTTTTGCAAGCTGAAATCCTGGGATAAGGGGCACCTTATGGGACACATGCTGGTTTATGCCTCTGCTTAGATACTGCATTTCTGTCATAATGTCATAAAAGATCCTACTAGGCAAATTTGTGTGAGTGAGCTGTGCCTATGCGTGTGAAGGGAGAAACAGTAACCAGAAATAAGGACGTCAAAGAAAGGAGACGTAGGTGCTGAAAGGCAGCACGTAATGGTCTCCCAAAATACGTAAGATGAGTATTCTTGCCTATCCTCCCAAGAATATATAAGATGTGGAGACTAGCAGTCTTGTGGATCCGCAAGAACAGACTAAGTCAGAACATCAAGAGTCAGACAGATTAGACAGTCACCCAGCACACAATAATCTCAACAGTGTGTTGTGTATCTTAGTCCTAGGATGCAGTGACTGCTACGTACAAAGATAAAGATTGGTTTATCCTGTTGAAAAATATACCCTCAGAAGCCTTTCTGAGCATCAGTCAGAACCTTCTGGTACAGCATCCCTCTGCTTCTGGGATGAGTTTCTTGGATCCTGCTGTAAACAGCTAACTGTTATTGAATGTCTGTGTGTGAGGCAATAATTGAACATACTGTGTGAATTGTTATCTGCTATTATAATAACAGCTTAATCCTATGGATAGCAGTTTAACTAGCAAAATGTGATCTAACATACATTGATTATATTTTTCTCTCCTGGCTTGAACCATTAATGAGGAAAAAATATAATTCTACTAATGAAACCATCCTGTTCTGTGATATATTTCCTACAGCCAATTCACTGTCATCCTCAGATTAGCCACTTCCAATAGGATCCTCCTTTGCACAGTTAATGCATGCTAACTTTGCTCCACCAGCCCAAGACAGTTTTCCCACTTTCTTAAAGGAACAGCATACTTGTTTCTGTAGACTATCTAGATAGATGTGGAAATTTCCATTCAAAAGTACTTTTACCATCAAAAAGAAAAAAGGGAAGAAAAAAAAAAGTTATAAAATTTAAAAGAAAAAAAAAAAAAAAGAGAGAGAAAGAGAGAAGAAACATGCTAATTCCGAGAAACTGAGAAACTGGAAGTATTGGAAAATAGCACAGATGTACAGATGAAGTCTGATATACAGGGAAAGGTAGAAGAGCACAAGGTAAAAAAAATAAATAAATAAATAAAAATATAAATATAAATAAATAAATAAATAAATAAAACAGATCAGAATTTAATGTTAGATAAAGAAGACCAGGTCTGGGGATCACAAAAATGTGGACATTTGAATCAGATCTGAATGATGCTACACAACAGTATTAGAGCAGGAAAGAAGAAATGAAGGATGGAAGGGGAAATATATGGAAAACAAGCAAAAACCTAGAAATAATGAAAAAATCTGAAATTTCTTCAGAAATTGACCTCAGAAGACTGAGGTGACAGGAAGATTCTAAGAATAAAAACAAAAGTAAAGATATAATCATGACCTAAAAGGAAAACTCAGTAGAGTATATCTTGAAATACAGTTGTGTGCTGTTCCTGAAATTAGGGTGTTTCCAAATCTGGGACCCCAACAGCAGCAAGACAGACAGAACAGTACTGTGGGTCCAACTAGTAGTGAGGCTGAGCATGTGTTCCAGTAGTCACAAAAACAAACACATGTATACAATACACATACATACATACACACAGCTGGCCACAGAATATCACAGACAGAAACATCCAACACTTATGCAAGCATGAACAGCACCAGTGGCCTCATTCTGTGCCCCTCTTTGGCTTACCAGGTTGAAGACTGTGAAATGTATACATACAGTATACGTACCTCCATGTGCAATCTATCCAGTTGCTAGTCCTTGAATTCCCAATTCCCCCCAGCTGCTGACATCTGAGCATATGAGTTTGTAGTGGGTTTATGTGGCAAGGTGGCTTCTGTGAGAAAATTCCAGAAGCTGCCCCATGATAGATATGGGGCTCACCACTGGCCAGAGCCGAGCCAAAAAATGATGTTGTTTGTGCCTCTGCAAGAGCATAAGAACGGAAAGAGAAAAAAAAAAAAAAAAAAAAAAGAAGAAAAAAAGAAAAAAAAAACTACTGCAACAACAGCAGTTGGGAGAGTGAGGAGTGAGAACCAGCCCTGCAGACACCAAGATCGGTGAAGAAGGAAAGAGAGGAGGTGCTCCAGGACTTCTGCCGGAATAGAAGTGCAGCCTCTCCTGCAGCCTGTGGAGAGGACCATGGTGGAGCAGGCTGTCCCCCTGCAGCCTGTGGTGTACCATGGTAGAGCAGGGTTTCATGCTTTCATGCTGCAGCCCGTGGAGAGGAGCCCACGCAGGAGCAGGGGTTCTGGGGGGAGTTGCCACCCATGGGGGACTTATGTTGGAGCAGTTTGCCCCTGATGGATGGACCCTGTGGTACGAACTGATATCTGGAGCAGTTCTTGAAGAGCTGCTGCCTGTGGGAAGTCCACATAGGATCAGCTCGGAAAGGACAACATCCCATGGGAGGGACACCACATGGAGCAGGGGAAGAGACTGTGAAGGAGTGGCAGCAAAGTACTATACACTGACCACAATCCCTATCCCCCTGTTCTCCTGCGCCACTCGGGGGGAGGGGGTGGAAGAGGGTAGATGGAGTGAAGGTGTTTTTGATTTCTTTCATTTGATTCTCACTTCTTTATCTTGTTAGTAATAGGCAATCAATTTTACTAATCTCCCTAAATCTAAAACTAATCTGAGTCTGTTTTGCCAGTCACAATAATTGTTCAGCAAGCTGCCTGTCCTTATCTCAACCGTTAAGCCCTTTGCATCGTATTTTCTCCCTCTTTCCCTTTGAGAATGAGGAGTGAGAGAGCAGTTGTGGTGAAGCTCAGATGCCCGCCTAAGTAAAACCACCATAAATCTTCTTAAGATTTATGTGTATCTGGTGATTTATGCGTATCTGGTGACCTGTGTCTTACAGTATCATTCCTAATGAAGAGCAGTTGCAGGGTCAGAGTTACTGCAGTACCTCCACGTAGTCTTGCTTGGACCCATGGACATTATGCACCTTTTGTCTTGTCTTAGTATGGTCAGTGGTGCTGCTGAGTTATGTTTTGGTTATGCAAGCTGGCGTAGGAGCTTCATTGTTTATAGTACGTAGGTAAATAAATTCCTGTCACGTTCACAGATCACTGAGTGCCAGGACAACACGTTCAACACAATAACATAGTAATTCTGTGTAGCTGAGACTGTTTTAACCCTGCCAGCCTTAAAGGACCTGCAGAATCAATGGGGAAGCTACCAGCCATGTCCTTGGTTGAAAGGATTTTCAACACAACTGGCACAAAATGCAAGGTATTCATGTGGGCTGTTGGCAATGATCTTCTGTGACCCTATTTTTTGTCACAGGTGACCCTAAAGTATACTGTTTCAGAACTGGTTGTCAAAAAAATACACATTGATCAGGCTACCCCAAGATAACTCCAAGAGAATTTAAGAGGCTATTTTGCAGACAACTGTGAGGGAAATCACATCTTTCAGGGATTTCATGTAGCAGGCTGTGACAAAAACTGTGATGGGTGAAGCTGTCCCACACAACCTCCCAGAAGATGTTGAGGACTGTATTAGGCGTGGTAGTGACCCAAATCACATCTCTCAGAAGCATGATTTAGTAATCTAAGTCACTGAAAACAATTTGAGCAAAGCTGTTAATGGGGATGGCCAGGAGTGTGCCAAGTGACCAGATTTCTGTGGTCGTGTATTTTTACATTGATGATAGAGACCTCTTGAACTGATTGACTAATTTCTACTGTGAATTTACAACATGTGTTTGGATATCTGACAATAAGGCTGTGGTATCTGAGTAATTTACATCATTACAGCTTTTAAAATGTCTTGTATAGCATCACAGATCCTGTTCCCTTCCTAGGCTGGCATTGCAGTGGGGTTTTAGGGAAGGTTTGACAGTGTCTCCCTTCCTTCCAGCCATGAATGCTTTCTCTTCCTATTAATGAATATTGGTCATCAGTCACTACCTATGGTAATATGATGTCAATTGTGAAACCAGCTATATATTCCATAGAAACGGTTAGGAAAAGAATTACAGAGCTTTCAAAGTTCTCTGTAAATGCTTTTTTGAAGTCCCTGTTTAATTTCAACTGAGGTTGCAAACGTAGCTGCAAAGTTGGTAGTGAGAATGAGAATTGCATTTCCTGAGGGGAAGTGATCAGCTGGGGCCAGAGGAAAGCAGCTAGGGGAAACCACTTTTTCCTGTCTCTGTCTTGCTGGATGTATTTGTGAGTAAGAAAGAAGTCAGAGTAAGAGGTATTTACTGTGTCTCTACAGTGAAGTGCTGTCTTTTAGAAGATTAAATCTTGTATAGGACTGATAATGTTTTAAGTAGCTACCTGAGAAAAGTCTTTCTGGAGCTACATGTTTGTGTGTTTGCTGATTTCCTGAAAGTATACATTATTTCTTTTGTTTTCTATTGATTATAGCAAACATTTTTAGGGACAAGCTCTGAGATAATCACATCAAATAAATGTAATAATACAAATGTCTCAAGTTTGACTTACACATATCTTGTAACACACACACACTTTCAGAGCTGCTCCCTAGGACTTCCTGTATTGCTACCTTGATGTTGGCTCTCAGTTGTATATCAACCATCTGTCAGAGACAAGAGGTGTTTGTCCACAGAAGAGAGCTATGCACAGAAGACAGAAAAGTCTTAGACATTCTTAGCAGTGATGTTTTATGTTTTGTGACCACCAAATGAAGGTTCAGAGGTTCTTATGTGTTCTTAGAAAATTTTAATGGATGCTTAGCAATCATCGTGATTGTTTGTTTGTTTGTACTCTTTAAGAGAATAGACAAAAAAGTCTTTCTTCTAACAAAGTTCTAGATTTTCCTTTAAAGTGAAGGATTTACTGCTGTGCCTGGAGATATTTTCCAACTGCACTTTAGCAACAATATTGCTAATTCCACTCTTTCCTTCTGCTTGCACCATGATGCCATGTAGTGAAGTTTGTGTTGTAAGTGCTGTGCTCTTAGAAAGAACACTCATTTGTGCTACTATTTTTACATGTCTCATGAATAGGATAATAGCAGAGCTGATCTCTCTCACCTGGCTTAAGGTCCTCCAGAAGTGGCTTTCCTCGACATGAGATAAGCCACCTGATTTTGCCATTATGAAAACAACAAAAATTCCATATGCTGTGAAGCAGACTTCATTCCTGGTTATTTCCTTGCCTACTTTACCATATTTACCATGAAGGTGCACATCTGGCCACAGAAGCTGTGATATAAGGAATGTAGATGACAAGCATTCCTGGTGCATAACTTAACAGCTGAGATACAGTAGAGGGCTTTAATTATGGAGCTGGCCTAGCTTCAAGTATACTGTGCCAGTGTAGGAAACATACATGATGAACTGGCAGCTCTTTTTGTCATTAAACTATGACACAGCCAAGAGTGCTGCATGGGCATCAGTATATATTGAAGCATCTACTTGACAGTGTGATGGTTTAACAGCAATGGTTACCTAAACATCATACAGCCTCTGTCTCACTGCCCATCCGCAACAAAACAGATGATAAGTTTTTCTGAACCACCCACTTTTTCAGTTGTTCCTCAACTTCTTGTTTTATCAATGGTATCTTCAAAATGTCTCCAGTTCTTAAAGTGCCACAAAGATGTCCCTGGTTCCCAGGCCAAGTTTTGAAGTCAAAGGCCAAGTTCCCAGGCTGAGTTCCCAAACTGGCAGTTATTTTCTTCTGTCAGTGTTTAGCAGCCATTTTATATCAGTATTTTCTCAGTATATTCAGGCTGGCCCTGTAACTACTGCCATCAGTGCTATTGCAGAATGTCACTCCATCCAGACAGAGAACACCAACAGTAATGATGAGTTGTGCAAAGGTAACCTATGGATTACTTCTCCATAAAGAAATATGTCATGTCCAGGTCAAGTGAGAAGATACCCTTGAGGTCCTTCATAAATGCTGCTAGGTACATAAGGCTGGATGGCAGACATGCTGTCATGTTGCCATTGATCTTGTCCTTAAATAAATGCCTTCTCTTGGTCATTTAACTATAAAAACATCCTGGTGTCAGTAGATAGCATCCATGTACCTGGTTAATTGGTTGTAATGCCCAGGAGCCATACTCTGGTCATCAAGGGCCTGCATGACGAAGAACAGATCTCACTCTTAGAGGGTTTCAAATGTTAATAAGAATTCTGTTCATGGCCACTAATCAGTAAGGAAAAGAGTTCTAAGAGCAGCCAATGAAACTAAATCTCACTAAACCTGAGATTTGGGATGAACATCAGATAGATTCCATCAGGTAACAACCACAGGTATATCAGTGTCATAAACTGTGTGTTCACATTGGTGCAAACAGACAGAACGTTGCAACTTGTTCCAGTTTCCAAGAACGTGCCAAGTAGCCAGAGTTAAAATTAGAAGCAGCTTTTATTCCCTAAATTCATTGTTTATTTTTACTTATATACATATATATATATGTGTTATAAATAGAGTGAAAGAGAGAGTAGGCGGAACTACCAGAAATGGTGGTACATAACAAAAAGAAACTCAGCAGAAAATACAGGAAGTCCTACAATTTTAATACTAAGGAAGATGTTCTTTCAACACTTGAAGGGCCCTTGCCTCAAAGACAGAGTGGATGTCATTTGTTACTTACAAAACTACCGCCAGTGATAAACTCCAGTTGGGGATTATATCATGAGAGTATAATTGCTCCCAATGAGATTGATGAGTTGCAAATTTACGAATTTTCTTTCCCTTTTTACCTTCCAAAATGATTCACAAAGTGACCAATGTTCTGCATTTTCACAATGCTTTATTGGGTGAGAAATAACGGTTTTACTTATTGCTCTGCCTGTACCATGAATGTCAAACCCATAGTTAAAAAAATACGGCATCGATGATGACATCAGAAGCGCAAACATCCCTCAAATATGGTCACAGGTACAATTTTCAAATTTTATTGGAGGTTTTGGTTCTTTCAGATTTGAGATTAATCTGTTGATAATGTCTAAAAAGGTGAACAATATTTCTATTGGTTCCTTCTTATAGCGCATGCTAGGATGTGAATCTATATATTTCCTCCTTTGCAGTCATTTGTGAGGCAGAGAAACCCATGAAGAGGGTTTCGTCTTTGCAGTGCCTAACAGAGAGTGAAGCTTCATCTGGCTGCAATAAGGATGGCGACAATGGGGCATCTTTCTACTCCAGTGTTGTGGCTCTTTCTCCTCTCCATTCAGGTTTCCCTGGGTAAGTATGTACTTTATTTTTCACTAGTCACTGAGCTAAGAAGAGGATGTATATTCAGTATAAATGGGTTGTTACTCCATTTGCCTATAAGCTAAAGTGTCAAGAAGGTGTTTAAATGAAGTTCTCTTTGATTCAATCTCTTTCCTGATCCTGGGAGAAAGAAGGATAAGCCGGTCTCAGTATTTTACTGAGATATCGATGACCAGACATTCTCGCCAGACTTCGAGTCCATATTCAGTGAAAAGTCTAGCTGTAATGGAAACCAGATGTGTATTTTTACTACTGTCCTGCCTTCCCTGCTGAGCTCTGTGTAGATGGAGTGAATAACTCTGAGTCTTTATTCAATCCCATTTAAAATGATGTTGCTGTGCTCTGTGGGTCCTGTAGAGTTTGACTGGGTGAGGTACTATCCTCTCAGTTGTTCCTGTGTATCTGAAGTTTACCACTATTTGTCTCTCTGCTGTTGTAGAGCTATGTGCAGATGTTTGAAACTGACAATGAGAACCAGATTTTGGGGTCCCCATTTTTGTTTCTGTACACATGGAGGTGGTATTATGGCATTGTGTTTGAGGGTTGCATCCCTGTATAATGAAAATAAGACTTCATAGTTGATACTTCATTTACCATTGCAGGCCCCTAGTCTGTTAGGTTCCCTCCAGTTGTATGAATGCAAATGGATGGGAAGAAGAGGCATGAGACTTTCTGTGTAAAGGAGTAGGAACAAAAATATTAAATATTTATATTTAGTCATCTCTGTAGCAGTGTTTGAGTGTGAACTCAGCAGTACTGTACAAAGGAGAGTGAGTTTTCTGCCAGTTTGTTTTTTAGTAACAGGGAACAGTAGCAGAGTGACTCACTAGCAATGCAGACAAGAGTAGCTTTACCTTGACATCACCATCAACATCTACGATCCATGATTTGGTCTGGCTCTGTCTGTACTTACACTCTCCGTGCTATCACAGCCCTCTGCTGGTCCCCAGAAAGGATATAGAGCGAGAGGCACAGACATCAAGGAGTGAGATGGCATCCTGAGATCAAGGCAGCCTCCACATAGGGTCTGAATACAGGGGCACACGCCTCTTCCTCATCTCTGGCTGATGAAGGTACCCAGGTATTCAGATGAAGCAAGCACAAATGTGATGCCTTCTTTTCCAAGCAGAACCCCATCCTGTGACTAGTACCACTGAATTTAATGAAGATCTTTGTGGGATATGCTATGGAGTGTGAGGAAACACAAAAGAGTATGTCTGTAGGTATCAGAAAATCACATGAGATTGATTACAGTAAATAGCAGTTTTAATTAGGGAAGAATAAAATCTGTTGGCTACTTTATGCCTAGCTTTTCCTCTGCATACAGCCTTGCATTCTGTCATGTGTTGAAAACACAAAATGTTAGATTATTTAAAAATTCAAGAGAAGATCAGTCAAGTGAGGAGCTGTCTGTTTTAGTCCCATATGTGGCTAAAGGAAATAGGTTATCTGGTTCCTTTAATAATATATTATGAGTTTAACTTATCTTAGAAATGACTTCTCTATAAAATGTGTACAAAGCATCTGGGGGACTATATTCTTTAAATAAATTGTAAGTTGATCTCCAGAACATATTTCATGAGGCTCTTTAAAGCTTACCTACAAAAAAATACTACCTCTGAGACAATATGTCACAAGTACAAAGGTTTTTTGTAGTTCTTAGGTGCTTGTGTTATGTATTTGAGAGATTTTACTCAGGAAATCTGAGAAAAGATGACAGCATAAAAATAGTTCTTCGATGTTACTATTTGTCAGTCTCTTGAATAATCTCCCTTAAACTTTTTGTGTTTCTGAATCTAAATGATAAGCAGAAAACTGGGGGAATCCAGCAATATCATCACAGAGGTAGTGTTATTTTGTGGTTCCACTTTTAAAAGGACAGTGGCATATTAGTGGAATTACCATATTAGTGGAAAGAGATGGGCCTGGAAGCAGAGGTCCATAGAGCAGCAGACAGTGGGAATACAGCAGAACAGAGAAGACTGGGGGGCAATCAGTCCCACCCCAAGAGATTGTGGGGTATGAGGAACAAGATGAAGACCTACCTATCCATCTCTGCTTATCCCGCTTCATCTCCTAAGATAGATCATCAGCCCTTGATGATATACTCATGGGACATTATGAGACATCTTCTTCTCTTGTCACATACCCTTGAGTAGGGGACCCAATGGCTATGGCAGGGGAGGAGGGGAAGACGAAAGAGTTTTGTGAAACCTGTTGGCAAATAATAGTTTGTCTGAGAGGAAGAAGTTGAGACGGATGATAGAAATTACTTCTTCACAACATATTGAACTCGGGAATAAAGAAAACAGTGCCCAGTGAGCATTTTCAATTGGATATCATCATGGTAGAACAACAAAAAGAAATTAGAAGCTGCTACTGAAGCCTTTGGGAGTCACACAGCAGGGCATTGCTTAGCATTTCCCATTTCTGACAGGTCAGGAGGAGAGAAATCTTGCCTGTCATTAGGAATAACTTAAATTTTAGCAGTTTGGCTGTCTCAGACTTGTAAACTCACTAAAAACAAACAAACAAACAAAATTAAATAGGACTATTTAGAAATGTGATCCTAATAAGTCTGATTTAAGTGTAATTTAAAAGTAATAAAAATCTCATTAACCATCTGCAAGAGATAATAGTGATAAGTTTCTGTCCTTTCTATAACCTTGTTCTTTCTCTGTGTATGAAGGGGATGATGAGTTGAGGCTGACAAATGGAACTGGCCCCTGCTCTGGGAGAGTGGAAATAAAACATAAAGAGGAGTGGGGAACTGTGTGTGATGGTGACTGGAACATAAAAGATGCTGAGGTTGTTTGTAAGCAAGTAGGATGTGGATCTGCTGTTCAGGCCCTTAATCGAGCTCCTTTTGGAGAGGGATCTGGAAAAACGTGGTTGTATCGAGTTGACTGCCGTGGTGATGAATCTGCTCTCTGGGACTGCCCACATACAGGATGGGATGCCTTTACCTGCCCTCATTATTTTGATGTTGGAGTGATATGCTCAGGTAAGAAGTTATACAACCTTTTATAACAGAAAAATTCCACGAGGCAAAGGAACTGATGTCAACCTTAGTCCTAGCTGAATAGTCAAGTATTGTGAACAGAACAGAGGTAACATTTTCTCCATGGTCTCTCAACCCAAGCAAGTCACTATCATTAAGACTTGTGCTGACCACAAGTGTATGCCTGCTTTGCCTGGGCACAACAATGATACAGAATAGAAATAGACAGAAAATTACATAGAATAGAAATAGAAACACTATTTCTTTTTAACACCCCTCCAGGCAATTTGAGAGCAGGACTAGATTTGCCTTTGGCTGGAAAAGGAAGCTAACAAACAGGGAGATGGAGAAGCAATAAAATGCTGTTATGCCATACATCCAACCTCCTTCTCCTCCTTCAGATCTTCCTGTAAACTAAGTCAGGGAATTCTGCAATGGCAAAGAAACTCAATGTCTCCTGGCTGCCTTTCCCTGCAAGATATGTTTGGTTTTGCTCCTTGGATAAAGAACCATTGTAAAGGGTTCTTCCTTACTGACTTCAGGACTTCACATTTGGCCTTTCTTATTTTTATAAGGTTCTTGTCAGCCCATTTCTCTATCTGTCTAGGTTCCTCTGAATGGCAGCTTTGCTCTTGGGGTTATCTCAACTTAGTAATAGTGTACTTCTTCACCTCCAGGTTGTTGATAAAGATACTGAATGGAACAGGTCCCCAAAAAACCCTCTGTTGTACTCCACTTGTTGCCAGCCTCCAGGTAGAGTGCAACCCACACAGTCTGAGCCTGACCATCCAATCAGCTTTTTGCCAATCTATTTGTCCACCCATCAAGACTGTCACATCCTAGTTTGGACACAAGAATATTGTTCAAGATAGTGTCAAAGGCCTTGTTCTAACTTTCAGGTAAATATCATGCACTGCTCTCACTGTCATCCAAAATCATTTTTATCAGACAAAATAATCAGGTTATACAGGCATGTTTTATCCATGGTTTATCTTGGTGAATCCCCTGGTTCTCCTCTTTCAGCTTCATCTTCTTGTGCCCAGATATATGTTCCAGGATGGCTCTCTCCATGTTTTTCTAAGGTACCAAACTGAGACTGACTGTAGTTCTCCAGATTGTCTTTTCAATCTTTCTGAAGATAAGTGCAACATTTACCTTTTTTACTCTTGTTATAGACATAATTCACACAACCATTCCAAGATGTTAGAGAGCATCCTTGCAAGAACACTGACTAGCTTGAATGCACCCCATTGCATCCCATGGATCTGGAAGGTCAAATTATCTCAAGTTATCTGATGGTAGTCCATCTCCTCATTGATCTGAGCCTCTAACCAGAATAGACTGAGAAATCTTGCTTGTGAAAGCACAGAGTACCTCTTTTTTTTTCTATGTTCTCCATCAATAAATCACTCACCCCATCCAGTAGCAGGCCTGTATTTTCCTTTTTCAGCCTTTTATTACAAAGGCAGAAAGAGAATCTCTTTTCTTTCTCCTTGATGTCTCTTGTGGTATCAACTCAGTTTGAGCTTTGGCTCTCTGAATGTCATAGCTACATGACCAGCCAGTGTTTCTGAATTCATGCTTTGTGTCTTGCCTGCTTCTACCTCCTACACAGTTTACACAGTTCCTTCTTTTCTTTTTTTTTCATTTGAGTGTTGTTTTAAGCTCCCAGCTTAGCCAAGTCAGTCTATTAGGCCATCTACTTTTTTTCCTCATACCATAGTAGACTGTCCTCACACTTGGAAAATGATGTCCTTAAAGACTTTGTAGATTTCATGAGCTCTTCTGTCCTTCTGAGTTGTTTATCTTGGGATTTCACTAGCCAGTTTCCTGTATAGTCTGAAATATGCTCTGTTTGCACTGTGCTTCTCTTCTTCCTCACTGCCTTCAGGATCTGGAAATCCACATTTCAGTTTCACCTATAGCCAAGGCTGTCAAAGATCACTATAACCCCAACTATTTCTTCCCTGTTACTGAATAGCTATGTGGTTCTTTGTTGGCCCATGCAGTGCCTAATCAAGAAGTCACCCTTGACACCCTCCAGAAATCTCTTGGACTGCTTCCATTCCACCATGTTGCCTTTCAGTCAGGTGCCATGGAGGCTAAAGATCCCCATAAGTATAGATTTATAGAATCATCTAGGTTGGAAAAGATGATCTTGAGACACACTTTTTCTCTTGTCAGTAGCATACAGGAATTGCCACAATGGCTATTTAAAAGTGTCACTGGTCTTCTGAGATGTGAATACCATGTGCCTTGCCTATGAATGTATAAGAGTGATTAAAGTAGGTCAGTGTAATGAACAATTAATGCTGGATGTATTTCTTTGCTTTGTTTGTTTGTTTGTTTGTTTTCTCTGATGTATTTCTTTGGGTTTTTGTTTGTTTGTTTTCTATTCCCGTTTCTCCCCCCCCACCACCCCCCCCCAGGTTTCTCTAGGCTGCGTCTGGATGGAGGGGACACTGCCTGCTCAGGACACCTGAAAGTAAAGCAAGCAGAAACCTGGTCTACAGTCTGTTATTCACATATTGATTTCAGTGCTGCCTCTGTTATATGTAATGAGCTAAAGTGTGGCCACGCTGTGGATATCATGAGAGGATTTCACTTTGGAAACAGTCATGAGTTGATCTGGCAAGAAGAGTTCCACTGTGTGGGGAATGAGAATCACCTTGCACACTGTCCCAGAATGTCGGACCGTATCAAGACATGCTCTCATGATGCCTATGTTCTATGTTCAGGTGAGACTTTGTACGCAGTTTACATGTATCCTATATGTCTTCTTGTCAACCCACTTTTAGAGTCTCTGCATATCTCTGGGGTCCTAAGGATTCCTTCTCTATCATGCCTGAGCTGTTTAGGGAAGGCCCAGAAGTAAAGGAGAGCATCCCCACAGTCTCTCTTTCACCCTACTAAGAGTCTGCCTTTAACATATCCTTTTCTAACCATTTCACTTTGTCACCGGGGATGGAGGGTCACAAAAGGACTATAATTTCTCTTATACTACTAGAGGCCTTTTTCTGAATGGCTTGTGCATTCTATAAGATTTCCTTCTTTGTCTTTCTTATATGCATAAAAGGAGAGGTGGCCAGAGCAGACAGCCGGGAACATGGAAAAAATAATTTTCTGTTCAATGTGTGTGCTAAACCCTGGCACTTCAGTTAATTATAAAATTGGAGGAGGAACATCTCCATACCTTGGCTCCTGTCTCTGTCCTACAAGATTTATAGGTCTGAGAGGAAATCCATTTCTCATTAGAAGGTGTATGATGCAAGGGGGAGGCAACAGTAAGTAATAACAGTGTGAGAAGATAGAGGTACAATGTAGGGCTGGCAGTAGGACACCCCAGTCCTACCCATATCACACTTAAATTATTGTGAATGTGCTGATGGGCATGGCCTGTTGCTTGTGCTTATGCTGTGGCACAGGTGAAAGCTGAGAATTTCACAGAGCGGCTGCTGCTTACTGTGCAACATGAGAGGACCCCCTACTAAGAAAGTGCTACTGGTAGCTCGTACTCTGTTTCTTACATGTGCCAAAAGCAAGATAATGCTGGGACTCCCTCTGCAAGAAAAGATTTGACAAAGTAGCAGCAGCATTGTGGGGGAGGACACATCAGAAGAAGAGAGAATGAACTACAAGAATTTGCATGTCTTTTAGTCGTGTAGTACAGGCTATAACATTGATGATAAAGACTTGTTTCAGAGCTGGCTTATGCAAATCCTGGTCTAACATTCTCCCCAGTCACCTTGGACACAGAAAGTACTAGTTCCATTCTGGTAGATATCTCTCACAATTTTCAGTGCAATAGCATGAAAAGAAAAATGTAAATGCTAAGCTCCTTTATTCTTCCTGCAGGCTATGGTGGATACAGGCTGGCAAATGGCAGTACCACATGTTCAGGGAGAGTAGAGCTTCTTCATGGAGGCTTGTGGGGAACATTCTGTGACTACCTGTGGAATTTACCAGCTGCCAATGCCCTCTGCCAGCATCTGGACTGTGGAATTGCCCTATCAATACCAGCTGGACAGTCCTTTGGAAAAGGAAATGGGTCTGTCTGGAATGGCACATTCAGCTGCAATAAGGAAGGCTCACACTTGAGAGAATGTCATGTGAATGTGCTAAGTCAGAATGAATGCCCTGCTGGAAATGAGGCTCGTGTGGTGTGTTCAGGTGAGCACTAGTAAAGGTTAAGAGGATAAATGAAAAACTCCTTCTTTGAGACAGATATGGACCCAAAATCTAGAGAGTCTGCAGAGCCAAGTTCCATCTTTTGCCTGCTGCCACAGGCATTTCCAGAAGCTGAGGCTGCACTTCACTTGCACCATGAGCCTGGTCTCTGTGAAATGCTCCTAGTGCCAGGCAACAGCAAGAGAAGGGGTGCTCCACAGGAGTGGTTCAGCTGGGTGCAGAGGGTGTGGATAGCACAGGCACATTCCACCAGGGCACAGTCCAAAGCATCTGAACATAGAGGACAGAGAGAAGTACTGAAAACAAGGTCTGTGCCAGACAAGGCAAAGTAATCAATCAGCTTTAAGGTCTAACTGGAGAGTAGAGTCAGGAGCAGCAGGAGACAGGGCTGGAGACAGTTACACCAGTCACATAGTTAAAGCAAGCACTGAAGGCCTGCCCCAGGCTTCAGTGAGCCCTTGGAACAATGGCCTGAGGGTGTATAGCTGGGGGACAGAAATGAGGATGGTCAGAGCAATCAAGGTTCACTTAGAGATTTGAAATCTAGTGACCCGAATCTAAAAATTGCAAAGGGGACCAGATCCTGATTTCTAGTTATTTTTCTTGGCAACATAGGG
This sequence comes from Aythya fuligula, assembly GCF_009819795.1. NCBI lineage: Eukaryota > Metazoa > Chordata > Aves > Anseriformes > Anatidae > Aythya > Aythya fuligula. The sequence goes on from NC_045559.1 coordinate 82,155,844, forward strand.
GAGACTGAATTCTAGTTGTAAGTACAAAAGTTCTAGTGGCCTATTGGAGATATTTTTGCTACCCCTCAGTGCTAAGAAAAACTCAGTCCCAATTCACAGTCACATTCAGATTTTCTCTCTTATTCAGGGTGTCCAAGGAGCAGATTAGTGAATGGCACCACATGTTCTGGCAGAGTGGAGATCCGTCATGGGGATACATGGGGAAGAATCTGCCGCTCCCAATGGAATTTGCAAGATGCTAGCGTTCTCTGTCGTCAGCTGAACTGTGGCTATGCAAAGTCAATCGAGACAGGAGACCTTTTTGTGGATGGGAATGGGTTTGTATGGAGAGATGTTTTTCACTGTGAAGGGTCGGAGTCCTGCCTGTGGGACTGTGCTCGAGTGGCTTTGGGCAATCCAACCTGTTCAGCCAGAGAAACAGCCACTGTTGTTTGCTCAGGTAAGTCAGGAAAGGCTTTTTACAGGTTCTGTAACTTTGGACCAAAGCAGTCTTGATCTCACTCTGCTAAGTCAAGTATCTCAGACCATGTTTAATGTCCTTTCCCTTCCCTCACCACCAAACCACCACCCTCTCACCCACAGTTTCAGCATAAGAACTTCATTTAGTAGAATTCTGTTCTGGAGGGATTCACATTATTTAGATGTTCCTGATTCCTCATAGGATCTAGCCTTTGAGCTGGGCAAGTCTTGCTGTAGCAAAATCTTGTGTGCATGGAGGCAAGTAAAGCCTTAACACAGGCTTCATCCTTAACCAGTGGTGAGAAATACTTTTTACTGACATAGAAATTTGACTTCCATCTCTCTCACATGTTATGTCTACTGTGGTAAGAGCAGTATATATTATTCAATACATTTTCCAAATCTCTTGAGCCCAGGCCTTCCTGATTCACTCAGACTCTCAGATGGTGAGAGCCGCTGTGATGGGCGAGTTGAGATCTCCCTCCATGGCATGTGGGGTAGAGTCCTGGATGATGACTGGAACATTAAGGATGCTACTGTGGTGTGCAGACAACTCCAGTGTGGAATAGCCAAGAAAGCCTATTACCTTCCAAGGTCTGAGAGAGGCATTGGTCTTGTGGGCTTAAGAAGTGTCCAGTGTGATGGAAATGAGACTCAGCTGGTGCTCTGCAAGACCTCCCATTCTCAGGCACTGCCAACAGGAGTTGCTGAAGATGTCGGCGTGATTTGTTCAGGTGAGTTATTGCAATACAAAAGAATCAGAATGCTTTCCAGGGTTACCTCTGACCAGCCTTTTGCTGTGGTCTCACCAGATCTTAAACAGGCATGGATCTGGTGACCCACCTGCTTGTATACTCTAAGGGACAAAACATGGTCAAGGAACCAAGTGTAATTTACCTAATGCTTTCTTCACCCAAATTTCTTAAGTAACTTAGAGCACAGAATTGAAAGGAAATAATATAATACAGAAGTCATAAGAATACTAATTTGTCCATGGCTACCATGCATTCTGACTGACACTCAGGAATTAAATAAGTTTGGTTTTGTGACTTTTCTTTATATGTATAGACACATGCAGCCTTTCTAAGCATGCATTTAAAATAGAACTGTTGGTACATTTCTTATTTAGTAACTTATCTGTTGCAGAAAGTATCCCTGAAACAAAGGAGTTTAGTTAGAAAACAGTTTCTCTTATTTTTAGTTTGCTTTTATTTCTCTCTGCTCTAATCTGTTATTAGTTGGCAATAAATTAAATTGACCTTCCCTAAGTTAAACCTCTTGTGCCCATGATGGTAACTGGTGAGTGATCTCCCTGTCCTTATCTCAGCCCATGAGCTTTCTTCAGGAGTGTAGAAGCAGAAAACAGCTTCTCATACAAGATAAGGTGATCTCTACAAACATCTGGAGAGATACACTCCAACCCCTTTGGTATACTCCTACACTTTTGCAGCATCCCATGGGAATTATTTAAACATTTGCCTCTTTCAGGATTAGTCCTTTTCTATCACGTGGTTTTAGCTTCATAGGAGTTCTGCCCAAGAAATCATAATAAAAGTACTGGAATGTAACAAGAACATGATGCCTTAAAGGTGCTTTAAATATACCGCCATTACACTGACTTGTGCATTATTATTATACTGCATGTTTATATCAGGTTTTTCTTCCTGCAGAGAGCAAGAAGATCAGGCTGGTGAATGGGACACAACGCTGTGCTGGGAGAGTGGAGCTCTATCATGATGGCATATGGGGCACAATCTGTGATGATAACTGGGATCTATCAGATGCAAATGTTGTTTGCAAACAGCTGGGATGTGGATATGCCATCAAGGCATTTGTCTCTGCTCATTATGGTGAAGGCTCAGGACAGATCTGGCTAGATGATGTGAACTGCACTGGGGCTGAATCTGGTCTCTGGGCATGTCCCTCCAGGGCATGGGGTCAGCACAACTGCCAACACAAGGAGGATGCTGGAGTCCTGTGCTCAGGTGTGTTCAGAGACTCTTTTTTTTTTTTTAAATGTGGGTTGGAAGAGAAGGGATATGAAGAGGGAAGCCGAGACTTGGTAGTCTTTCTTGGACAGCCTATTATTCTGTCTTGACTGCAAGCATGGCTGGACAGCACATCTTGTATCCCATCAAAATACAAAGGGTGTACTGAAGTCCTTATTTTTCATTAACAGACACACACACCAAAGTGTATGGTGGGGTATTGTGATAATTTGAGAGGGTTCCCAAGCAATAGGATGTGTGTCTGCCTTCCTGGAAGGAGGTCATCAAACGTCATGTGCCATTTACAGTCAGTTACAGTTGGATCTGAAACTGATAGAAACAACCCACTGTGCACCAAAACATCAACCAGTCAGAGGAGTACATGGTGCCTCTGCCCAAGTATCTGTTTAATTGATTTTTTTTTTTTTCCCCTCAAAACCCAAAACAATCATTAAGATTGTGGTAAGTGGCAACAAATACTATTAAGTAAGATTTCCCAAGTAGGAACTGTTTTGCCTGTGATAGCAGATGGTAAGTGCAGGAGACACTCCAGCAACAAAATGGCATGCCCTGGGACTGGACTAACTTGTAGTAACTCAAGTTGTCCTTTCAGGTAGCTCTTGTTAGAGTAACTAAGGAAATCTACAGAAAAGGGAGTGCTGCTCCCCAGAGTGTGACCACTCAGTGGGTCTTTACTCTTGAGTGAAATTAAAGAAATGTGAGGAAACTTACTGACACTGCTCCAGGGAGAGGCCTCTGCAGTGGATATAGCATTGCTGGAAAACCAGATCTGATGTGATACAGCTGAAAGCTTAAGAGAGCAGGGATTTGGGGTGTTCAGGGCCTAAGCTATTTGTCAACACTGTCCTGTACAGTGGAGTATGACTTTAGGCTCAGTTTATGGAGAGTTATGTTGAGCAGTGCCTAATTCTGATGGTCCTACAAACAACACGCTTTTGTTTATTATGTAGAAGGGACTGTGAAGAAGGGGATAATCAACTGCAGTTTCTTGGGCTGTTTGAATGTGCTTACAGGGAAGAGGAAAGGGACACTGAAAGGATTGTGATCACTGATGTTATGGCTTGAAGAGTCCAAAGGCAAGGCACAGTAATGCCCTGCTGATATTATCTGCTGGGATGCCCCGTTGTTCAAAAAGTGACCCCCTCAGCCATTTGCTGAGGCGATTGGCTCCGAGGGAGTGGGGGATCGGACAGGCAGGGCTAATTTTTCCGGCATCGAGCCCACTCGAGGAAGCCGCCAGGACCCATACGAACACCTCTTCTAATGGCGATCTACCAGTAGCTCAGCTGCAACGGTGTACACCAGGCACAGTGCGCTCTCTAGGAAGTCTACCCAGACTGACTGCCAGCTCAAAACTGTGGCAGTTCAGGTCTCGGGGTACAGGGAGTGCCTGAGCCTGTGGCTACCACCTGCAGGGGGCAGAGAGACTGTGTGCGTGAGGTGCGAGCAGGTGGACGACCTGGTTCGCCTCATGGCAGAACTCGAGGAGGTCAAGAGGTTGAGGGATACCAGGGAGTGTGAGTGGGAGATAGACTTATGGAGTAACTCCCTGCGCAGCCTGAAGGACAGGTACCAGGGTGAGACACCCCAGATGGGGGTGGACCCCCTGCCCCGTTGCTGTCGGGCAGAGGCAGGGGACCTAGGAGTTGAGGAGGAATGGAGACAGGTCTCCGCTCAACATCGCAGGTGATGCCCCCCCCTACCAGCCCCACCTTCCCAGGTGCCCTTACGCAACAGGTTTGAGGCCTTGGAGCTTGAGAGACCAGTAGCTGAGAAAAAGGTAGAAAGTCTACCCAGGAGGATGCCTAGGGTGAGGAAGTTGACTCCACACCTCAGGACTGCCTCCACCAGGACAGAAAGAAGGGTGATTGTTGTGGGTGACTCCCTTCTCAGGGGAACAGAGGGCCCTATTTGTCTGCCTGACCCTACCCATAGGGAAGTCTGCTGCCTCCCTGGGGCCAGGGTAAGGGATATTGCCAGAAATTTTCCCAACCTGGTTTGCCCCTCTGACTATTATCCTCTTTTAATAGTCCAGGCTGGCAGTGATGACACTGAAGAGAGAAACCTGAAGACCATGAAACAGGACTTTAGGGGACTGGGACAGTTAGTGGATGGAGCAGGAGTACAGGTGGTGTTTTCATCCATCCCTGCGGTGGCAGGGAGGGGTACAGAGAGGACATGGAAAGCCCACCTGATAAACACATGGCTCAGAGGCTGGTGCCAACACAGAAATTTTGGTTTTTTTTTTGACCATGGGGCGCTTTACTCAGCACGCAGCCTGATGGCGGTAGACGGGTCCCTATCTCTAAGGGGAAAATGGATCCTAGGCCAGGAGCTGGAAGGGCTCATTGAGAGGGCTTTAAACTAGGTAAGAAGGGGGACGGGGATGAAACAAGGCTTGTTAGAGCTGTGCCAGGGGGGAACAATGGCAAGGCTGGGAGAAAAGGCAATGGCCCAACTGAAGTGCATCTACACTAATGCACGCAGCATGGGTAACAAACAGGAGGAGCTGGAAGCCATCATGCAGCAGGCAGGCTACAACTTGGTTGCCATCACGGAAACGTGGTAGGACCACTCTCATGACTGGAGTGCTGCGATGTCTGGCTATAGGCTCTTCAGAAGAGACAGGAAGCACAGAAGGGGTGGTGGTGTGGCTCTCTATATCAGAGAGAGTTTTGATGTCGTGGAACTTGAGGATGGGAATGATAAGGTTGAGTCCCTATGGGTTAGGATCAGCAGGAAGGCCAACAAGGCAAGCATTCTGGCAGGGGCCTGTTATAGACTGACAAACCAGGAAGAGGAGACAGATGAGGAATTCTACAGACAGCTGACAAAAGTTGCGAAATTGTCAGCGCTTGTTCTCGTGGGGGACTTCAACTTCCCAGATATATCCTGGAAGCATAACACAGCCCAGAGAAAGCAGACTAGGAGGTTTCTGGAGAGCATGGAAGATAACTTCCTGACACAGACGGTTAGTGAGCCTACCCAGGGAGATGCCCCGCTAGACCTTCTCTTCACAAACAGAGAAGGACTGGTGGGAGATGTAGTGGTTGGAAACTGTCCTGGGCAGAGTGACCATGAAATGGTAGAGTTCTCCATTCTTGGAGAAGCCAGGAAGGGGACCAGTATTGAACTTCTGGAGGGCTGACTTTGAACTGTTCAGGACACTGGTTGGTAGAGTCCCTTGGGAGGCAGTTCTGAAGGGCAGAGGAGTCCAGGAAGGCTGGGTGGTCTTCAAGAAGGAAATCTTAATGGCGCAGGAGCAGTCTGTCCCCACGTGCCCAAAGACGAGCTGGCGGGGAAGAAGACCAGCCTGGCTGAACAGAGAATTGTGGCTTGAGCTTAGGAGGAAAGAGAGGGTTTACAATCTTTGGAAAAGAGGGTGGGCCACTCGGGAGGACTATAAGGATGTAGCGAGGCAGTGCAGGGAAAAAATTAGAAAGGCCAAAGCTCATCTAGAGCTCAATCTGGCTACTGCCGTCAAAGACAACAAAAATTTTTTTACAAATACATCAGTGCAAAATGGAGGACTAAGTAGAATCTCCAGCCTTTACTGGATGTGGGGGGGAACTTAGTTACAAAAGATGAGGAAAAGGCGGAGGTGCTTAATGCCTTCTTTGCCTCAGTCTTTTTCAGCAAAACCAGTTGGTTGCTCTCTGGATACCCAGCACCCTGAACTGGTGGAAGGGGACGGGGAGTAGAATGTGGCCCTCACTATCCATGAGGAAATGGTTGGCGACCTGCTACGGCACTTGGATGTATGCAAGTCAATGGGGCCAGATGGGATCCACCCGAGGATACTGAGAGAACTGGCGGAGGAGCTGGCCAAGCCACTTACCATCATTTATCAACAGTCCTGGCTATCGGGGGAGGTCCCAGTCAACTGGTGGCTAGCAAACGTGACGCCTATCTACAAGAAGGGCCGGAGGGCAGACCCAGAAAACTATAGGCCTGTTAGTTTGACCTCAGTACCAGGGAAGCTCATGGAGCAGATCCTCTTGAGAGTCATCATGTGGCAGTTGCAGGGCAAGCAGGTGATCAGGCCCAGCCAGCATGGGTTTATGAAAGGCAGGTCCTGCTTGACGAACCTGATCTCCTTCTATGGCAAAGTGACGCACTTGGTGGATGAGGAAAAGGCTGTGGATGTGGTCTACCTTGACTTCAGTAAGACTTCTGACACTGTTTCCCACAGAATTCTCCTCAAGAAACTGTCTGCTCATGGCTTGGACTGGCGTACGCTTCATTGGGTTATAAACTGGCTGGATAGCCGGGCCCAAAGAGTCGTGGTGAATGGAGTCAAATCCAGTTGGAGGCCAGTCACTAGTGGTGTTCCCCAGGGCTCAGTACTGGGGCCAGTCCTCTTTAATATCTTTATCAGTGATCTGGATGAGAGGATCAAGTGTACCCTCAGTAAATTCGCAGATGATACCAAGTTAGGTGCGTGTGTTGATCTGCTTGAGGTAGGAAGGCTCTGCAGGAGAATCTGGATAGGCTGAACCGATGGGCTGAGGGCAACTGTATGAAGTTCAACAAGGCCAAGTGCCGGGTCCTGCACCTGGGGCGCAATAACCCTAAGCAGAGCTACAGGCTGGGAGAGGAATGGTTGGAGAGCTGCCAGGCAGAGAAGGACCTGGGAGTATTGATTGATAGTTGGCTGAATATGAGCCAGCAGTGTGCTCAGGTGGCCAAGAAGGCCAACAGCATCCTGGCTTGTATAAGAAGCAGTGTGGCCAGCAGGTCTAGGGAAGCGATTGTCCCCCTGTACTCAGCTCTGGTGAGGCCACACCTCGAGTACTGTGTTCAGTTTTGGGCCCCTCGCTACAAGAAGGACATCGAGGTGCTCAGAAGAGTCCAGAGAAGGGCGACGAAGCTGGTTAGGGGTCTGGAGAACAAGTTCTACGAGGAGCAGCTGAGGGAGCCTGGTTTGTTCAGCCTGGAGAAAAGGAGACTCAGGGGCGACCTTATTGCTTTTTATAAGTACATTAAATGAGGCTGTAGCAAGGTGGGGGTTGGTCTTTTCTTCCATGTGCCCAGTGATAGGATGAGGGGAAATGGGCTAAAGTTGCGCCACGGGAGGTTTAGGTTGGATATTAGGAAGGACTTCTTTACTGAGAGGGTTGTGAGGCATTGGAATGGGCTGCCCAGGATAGTGGTGGAGTCACCATCCCTGGAGGTCTTTAAAAGATGTTTAGATGTTGAACTTAGCAATATGGTTTAGTGGAGGACTTGTTAGTGTTAGGTCAGAGGTTGGACTCGATGATCTTGAGGTCTCTTCCAACCTAGACAATTCTGTGATTCTGTGATATACACCATTCTGGAGTCAAGATGTAGCGGTGCTAAACAAGCAGTCATTCATGGAGGGGACTGGAGGAGAGACATGGCCATATCCAGAGGAAGGAAGTCTTAAGTTTGAATAAATGGATTTGGCACACCTTACTTGTAGTAGCTGGTCCTACTGCCTCTGCCATATTTGGCATTGTCTTTCTTGACCACTGTAGTTAGATGGATGGGGCAGGAAGGCCTAGGGTATTTTGAAATAGGCAGTGTAGCTTGCAGAGGGAAGAACTAGCTACCAAACTCCCCAGGACTCTCTATTCACCCCAGTATTGCTGAATTTGTGTAGGTAGACTCAGGTGTCAGTGTCTTGGCAACCCAAGTAATTTGCTGAAAGGATCATCAAACTGACCAAGGAACCACTGATGAAATCCCAAAATTAATTATTTCCCTGGGAAAAAAAAAAAAAAAAAAAAAAAAAAAAAAAAAAAAAAAAAAAAAAGTGATGGTCTTAAACAACAGTAAAATTACAACAGTCCTGCTTGACCTGTATGGAGGCCTGTTAGAAAATGTTGGTTTACAGTAGACTTTAGAGCTTTGAAAGAGATCACACCATCATTAACTGTTACAGTTCCAGACATATTGCAGCTCTTGTATGACCTAGAAACCCTAAAATATACCTGATATGCTATAACTGGTATTGCAAATGCTTTAAAAAAAATAAAAAAAAAAAAAAAATCCCAGTCATCAAAGAAAGAAGACCTTAGTTTGCCTTCACCTGGAATGGTGTGCAGTACAGCTGGAACCACCTGTCTGAAGGGTCCAAATATTCCTTACTATATGCCATGGCATCATCCATCAGACTTTAAAGCAAGAGATCTCCAAAGAACTTTTTCTCTGCTGACAATGGGATAAACTACTTTAGAAGTACTAAGTAAAGGGCAATAGGTAATCATTACTTTTCTTGGTGCTAGATTTACCATTAGGGTCTCCAAAGCAAAAAGGGACTTTCAAAAAATGCAGGTTTTAGACATGCACTATGAATAAAGATACATCCCAGCTGACCAAATTGCTTGGATAAGCACCACAGATACAATAAACAAGAAACACAAGCCTTCTTGGGCATTACTCTATTGGAATATGCACATCTGTTGTTGCTGCCAATTACTGCCAATTGACCAAACATGCATATTAAGTGATCTGAAAAAAATAAATAAATAAACAAATATTAAAAGTAAGAAGAAGAACACCAGTGAGCTTTGGAGCTAATCAACAGGAGATAGCCCATGCCATCAAATTAGGACTAGTTTTCATAGGTAGTAATGTAAAAATAGAAAAATTAAATACATGTGCAGGAAAGAGGCATATCATACAGAGTTTGTGGCAACCAGCCTCTGAAGAGATGAGAGAGACACTTGGAACCCTGGAATCTGAACCACAAAAGAGCAGAAAATAAATTCTCTCTAGTGGAACAAGAGTTCCTAGCTGCATATGTAGAGGGTGTGTGAGCATCACAGAAGTGTTGGAGTGCAGAGCAGCCACTATCATTATGCCCTCCATAAGCTATCCTGAATTTTATGTTCAAGGATTCAAAACAACTGAGGGAAGAACAACCACCGTAACACGGCAAAAATGTGTCCTAGCCCTTAGCCAATCTTTACATATTGTTTCAAGCTCCAGATCAGGGTTAGCTGAATTTATTAAGTCAATGGCCATCAAATCAATAATGTGAGGAAGGCCAAACACCTTTGGCTGTTGAAGCTCTAGTGTATGATGAAATAAGTACTGAAAATAAAGAACAAAGTTTGTTTACTGATCGATTCTGTAACAGCATAGCAGGAAACAGGAGATGGAAATACTTGGAACATTTCTACAGGAGAAGCTGCCATCTGGGAGGAGGCTTGAAGAACTTTGAAAGGCCTTAAAAATAGCCTTAGAATATACTCAGAAGCATCAATGGGCTAGAGTATATGTAAATACAGAATCCTGGACAGTGAGTAATGTTGTATGGAAATGGCTTAAAAAGTGAAATTGTGGTAATTGGCAGCAGTTAGGAAAAATATTTTAAGCAGAAGTATGGAAAGCAGTACAACAGATGCTTGAGCAGAAAGACTTAAGAAAGACCTAATGTCAGGCTAATAATATACATATCCCAAATTCAAAGGCAACTTAAGATGAACACAGTAACTAAGCTGACTAGCTGCCTCAACTTTTTCCTTAAAACTGTCCTAAAAACACCAGAAAAAGGGTCTGTTGGGATTTATGGCATCCTCACCTTCCTCACCTCCAGAAAAATGTGTGACCAGCTTATTTATAACCAGGACTATCTCATAGGAGCACTGAAGAAAAACATATATGCTGAGCTCGGTTGGATGATGAAGTACCAGCCAGCCCTGGGGATTCTTGGATTGCGAAGCCTACAACAGTCAAAATCCCTAGGGAAGTGGCCCTTATTGTTTGAAGAGCAGGGTTTACTTACTGTTTGGTCTTTGGAAACAGAACAATGAAATGTGTGCTGAATCATGTCCCTCTAATTCAAATTTTATGTCTTTATTTTTAGAGTTCTTGGATCTGAGGTTGGTGAATGGCAATGACTGTGCTGGACGGCTAGAAGTTTTCTACAATGGAACATGGGGGAGCATTTGTTCCAATCATATGTCTCAACTGACTGCAATAACTGCATGCAAACACCTGAACTGTGGAGATGGCGGGGAAATTGATAAAGATTTTAAATACGGCAGAGGTTCTGGGCCCACGTGGTTGGACCACATTGACTGCAATAAGCAACACAGCTCTCTCTGGCATTGTCAGTCAGACCCCTGGGATCCTCAGTCATGTGATAACCGAGCAGAAGAGACCCATATTTCTTGTACTGGTAACTACAAATGTATCTGTACAGGACCTCCCAAACATACAGAAACCTGTGCATGCATATGTGGACATTGTAGTACTTAAAACATGTTCAATTGTTTTCCAGTTTATATAATTTTTAGTTTCATGAAAATGGCACAAACATTTTTGTCTAATTCCTGTTGTAAATTAGTTAATTAAAATGATATGAGTATTGAAATCCAAGGGAAGACCCTGATAGCATGGTGCCATTGCATACCTGTAAATTAAAAGTCTGTGATATGCAGTTAGTCTGTGAGGTCTGAGATAAGATCAGATTTCTCAAGAAGTCTAGAGGCATGTATGCATACATGTATGGACGCATAACAGAGCATGTAGACACGTGAATGCACAGAAACATGTACAAGTGTACTTTAGTTCAATTCTAAAGGTCCATTTCTGGTGTCTGCTCTTATGATAGTATTTCATATCTGTGGGTTCCCACTGAAATATAAACGAATTTTAGATAACATTCAGATCTCTTGAAAGGCACTTCAAGAGGAAAGAAAGCAAAGTCCTCAGAGAGTTTCAGGAACATTTTTTTATTTAAAGCAATAGCCAAACAGTGGCCCAGCAAGTATTAAATACTCCATGCATACATTACAGGAAAAAATGAACTTGATGATTAATCATAGAAACATAGAACGGTTTGACCTTAAAGACCATCTAGTTCCAACGCCCCCTGCCTTAGGCAGGGATGATACCCATTAGACCAGGTTGGCCAAGGTCCCATCCAACCTGGCCTTGAACACCTTCAGGGATGGGTCATCCACAGATTCACTGGGCAGCCTGCTCCAGTGCCTCACCAGCCTTACAGTGGTGAGTTAATGATCAGGCATTTTATGTAACTTCACTTTTTTAGAATAATCTAATGATTTATTTACAATATTTAATTTCTGCAGGAAGAAAAGGGACAGCAACTCCAGCTACTGCTGAGTGTCCAAATTCTACAAGTTGCTCAGGTACCTCTACTTTGTTTTTCCTTATTGGTCCCTGTGGACCTTCCTGCTGTTCAAGCAACACAGAAGTATGTTTGTTTTGCAGACAGGGAGAAGTTACGTGTTGTAGGAGGAGAGGATGTGTGCTCAGGAAGAGTGGAGATTTGGAACCAGGGTTCTTGGGGAACGATCTGTGATGATTCCTGGGATATAGCAGATGCTAATGTGGTATGCAGACAACTGGGTTGTGGGTCTGCTGTGTCCGCTCTGAGTGAAGCTGCCTTTGGAGAAGGGACTGGTCCCATCTGGTTGGAGAAGATCCACTGTAAAGGAACAGAACTGTCTCTCTGGGACTGTCCTTCCAAGCCCTTGTTTGGCAAAAACTGTGATCATAAGGAGGACGCTGCTGTGGATTGCTCAGGTTAGTAAATGGTCCTTGGGTTCATTACACAGACTAGGAGAGGAGGTAGATGTACATCCAAGTTACTAGCCCCTTCATACTTCTGACTGCAGGAACCTCACAAATGATGTGAAGATGTTCTTCCTATTTTTCACACTTACCTATTCCTTAACCTAGACTTGTATTCCTTTCATAGGTGTGACAGGAACAACATCATCCACTAGAGCAGGTAAAATATTTCCTCTTCCCCCCTTTCTTTCTCCCAACAAATGAGAATTTAATGTGCTTGATACTGCATAGTGGGTAAAACTGCAATATATTCCAGCTCATGAGAAAGCATCTCACTTAGTCTTTTGTAAAGGATGGTTGAATGGCACCATCCCCAGCTGCTGAATGCTCTTTGCTTGAGCAGGACCCACAGCTAGGCAGCAGGTGACCTGCTTCACCCTGCTACCATGGGCACAGCAGGAGGCTCCAGAGGAGCAGCTTCTGGATCACCTGATTCTCCACCTGTTGCTTTTCTGTTTCCATTCAGATCTTCCCCGCCAACCAGAGACACAAAATGTGAGAATTTCAGCGCCTGTCATCGTTTGTGTTATTCTGGGGGCTCTTCTCTGCCTGGTCCTTGCCATTCTCGCTGGACAGATCCGAAGTGCCAGGGCACAGAAGAGAGGTGTGTCCCTCAGTACTGTTATGAAATGCCTCCTTGAAGAAGCTGGCAAGTGCTAATTGGCTGGGGCAGCTGGGAGGATGGGTGGCTGAGGTGACTGATCCCTGCTGCCACACTGAAATTTTCGCTTACCCTCTGGCAGTGAAATAGTCCACCAGTGCAACTGGGAACTGGCAGCAGCCAGGACAGCCACTAAGACACTTGGACCATGTCTTGTTCTGTACAGGTCTTGCAGTGACCTGTTTGTGCAGAGAGAAATAGAGACAAGAGGACAGGAGATTTTGATGACTGCAGCAACTGGAAAATTTACAGCCAACACATTAGATCTCAGACAAATAGAATCATAGAACCATAGAACCATAGCATCATAGAATCGTAGAATCATAGAATCGTTAAGGTTGGAAAAGACCTCCAAGATCATCTGGTCCAAGCATCCCCCTACCACTAAATTTCCTCATCCAAATCATCAACGAAGATATTAAAGAGCATGGGCCACAACATCGACCCCTAGGGAACACCAGTTGTTACCAGTCACCAGCTGGATTTCATTCCATTCACCACCACTCTCTGGGCCTGGCCATCCAGCTGGTTTTTAACCCAGCAAAGGGTATATCTGTCCAAACCATGTGCTGCCAGGTTCTCCAGAAGAATACTATGGGAGACCATATCAAAGGCCTTGCTGAAAGGCTACGTCAACAGCCTTTCCCTCATCCTCCAGGTGGGTTACCTGGTCATAGGAGGAGATGAGGTTGGTCAGGTAGGACTTGCCTTTCATGAACCCATGTTCACTGGGCCTGGCCCTCTACTTGTCTTGTACATGTTGTGTGATTGCACTCAAGATTATCTGTTCCACAACCTTCCCTGATACCAAGATCAGACTGACAGGTTTGTAGTTCCCTGGGTCTTCCTTACAACCCTTCTTATAGATGGGCATCATATTAGCAAGTTTCCAGTCATCTGGGACTTTTCCAGTTGACCATGACCACTGATAGATGATGCAAAATGGCTTGACAATCACATCTTCCAGCTCCCTCAGCACCCTCAGGTGGATCCCATCTGGTCCCATGGATTTGGGACAGTCCAGGTAGGGTAACAGGTCTCTAACTGTTTCCACCTGAATCTTGGGGGGGGTTATTCTGCTCCCCATCTGACTTCCAGGTCAGAAGTCTGAGTACCCCAAGGATAACTGCTCTGACTATTAAAGACAGATGTAAAGAAGGCATTGAGAATCTCAGCCTTTTCTTTATCCTCAGTAGTCATGTTTCCCACTGTGTCCAGTAAAGGATGGAGATTCTCCTTGGTCTTACCATTTATACATTTTTAAAAATATTTTTTATATCTTTTACCACAGTGGCCAGGTTGAGCTCATGTTGGGCTTTAGCCTTTATGATTTTTTCCCTGCATATGCTAGCAACTTCCCTGTACTCTCCCCAAGTCGCCTGTTCCTTCTTCCACTGGACCTAAACTCCCTTTTTCTCCCAGAGACCAGTTTGCTAGGCCACTCTCCATCATCTTTGAAAGGTCATGGAGAAACGGAGTGGTACCTGAGGACTGGAAGAACGCCCATGTCACCCCAGACTTCAAAAAGGGCAAGAAGGAGGACTTAGGCAACTACAGACCAGTCAGCCTCACCTGTTCCTGGAAAAGTGATGGAATCTCTCATCTCCAAGCACACGGAGAAAAAGAAGGTGATCAGGAGTAGTCCGCATAGGTTCACAAAGGGGAAAACATGCTTAACCAATTAGATAGCCTTCTATGATGAGATGACTAGCTGGGTAGATGAGGGAAGAGCGGTGGATGTGGTCTACCTTGACCTCAGCAAGGCTTTTGACACTGTCTGCATAACATCCTCATAGACATGCTCAGGAAGTGTGGCCTAGGTAAGTGGACAGTGAGGTGAATCGATAATTAATGGCAGAACTCAGAGGGTTGTCCTTAGCGGTGCAGGTTCTAGTTAAAGGCCTGTAGCTAGTGGTGTCCCCCAAGGGTCTGTGCTGGGTCCAGTGTTGCCCAACTTATTCATCAATGACCTGGACAATGAAACAGAGTGCACTCTTAGCAAGTTTACTGATGACACAAAGCTCAGAGGAGTGGCTGATACCTCAGAGGGCTATGCTGCCATTCAGACAGACATGGACAGGCTAGAGAGTTGGGCAGTGGGGAATCTCATGAAATTCAACAAGGGCAAGCACAGGGTCCTGCACCTAGGAAGGAATCACCCCAAGCACTAGTACAGGCTGGCGGGTGACCTGCTGGAGTGCAGCTCTGCAGAGAGGGACCTGGGAGTCCTGGTGGACAGCAGGCTGACCATGAGCCAGCAATGTCCTCTGATGGCCAAAAAGGCCAATAGAATCCTGGGGTGCATTCAGAAGAGTGTTGCCAGCAGGTCAAGGGAGGTGATCCTAACCCCTCTACTCAGTCCTGGTGAGGCCACACCTGGAGTACTGAGTCCAGCTTTGCACTCCCCAGAACAAGAGGGACGTAGAACTACTGGAGTGAGTTCAGAGGAGAGCTACAAAGATGCTTAGAGAACTGGAGCACCTGTCATACGAGGACACTGAAAGAACTGGGCCTGTTTAGCCTGGAAAAGAGAAGACTGAGGGGAGACCTCATCAATGTGTATACATATCTGAGGGGAGGGTGTTGAAAGGATGGAGGCAGTCTCTTTTCAGTTGTACCCAGCAACAGGATGAGAGGCAATGGGCACAAACTGAAGCACGGGAAGTTCCAGCTGAATATGAGGGGGCACTTCTTTACTGTGAGGGTGACAGAGCATTGGAACAGGTTTCCCAGAGAGGCTGCAGAGCCTCCTTCTCTGGAGATATTCAAAACCCACCTGGATGCCATCCTGGGCATCCATGGTCTAGGTGACCCTACTTGGCAGAGGCTTGAGCCAGATGACCTTCAGAGGTCCCTTCCAACCTTGGCCATTCTGTGATTCTGTGAGACTCAGCAAAAGTTCCCTCTTCAGCCACACCGGTCTTCTCCCCCACCAGTTCATCTTATGGCACACAGGGACAGCCTGCTCCTGCACCCTTAAGGCTTCCTTCTTGAAAAGCGTCTAACGTTCCTGGACCCCTCTGCCCTTCAGGACTGACTCCAAAGGGACCCTCCCTACCAGTGTCCTGAACAATTCAAAGTCTGCCCTCCGAAAGTCCAACGTAGCAGTTTTACTGACCCCTCTCCTGACTTCACCAAGAATAGAGAATTCTACTGTGTCACGGTAACTCTGACCAAGACAACTCCTGACCACCACATCTCCTACCAGTCCTTCTCTGTTTGTGAATGGCAGGTCTAGGAGGGCACCACCCTGGTAGGCTCACTAACCAGCTGTGTCAGGAAGCTGTCTTCCACACATTCCAGAAACCTCTTAGAATGCTTCCTCAGGTCTATATTAAATTTCCAGCATATCTCCAGGAAGTTGAAGTTATGTTCTCCAGTTCTGACTGAGACCTTTCCCTAAAGTGCCAAAAACATCAGAAGAGTTTTCAGTACCCTGAGTGAGGAATTGTTAGAACACAAATCAAAACATACATTTAAACCAAGAAACTCAGATCTGCACAGACAGAATAAATCGAATGGATTTGTTAACACACCTGCTTCCCCATCCAGTATCTACTGTCCCTTTGTCAAGATAAACTTTTTCTCCAAGTTTATTCTCAGACAGCACCTTCCTGTGACTTCCTGGGTAGTAAATAGGCTGTGTAGACCCATTTACATGTATGTCATTCATTTTCATGACACCAGCCCAAGTGTGAACAGAGACTGTGTGAGTGATCTTGTGTTTTACTTTCAGGCTCCAGAGTATCATATGACCCCTTCTCTGAGGCTGTCTATGAGGACATTGACTATAATCTGATGAGAGAAAAGCAGGGGATGACTCACCTCTCAGGTCTGTGTGTCTTGTTCTTATCAAGAGAAAATAAATTGAGGATAATTCCTTCTGGAGGCCCAAATCCCAGTCTGAAACTTTGCAGTTCCCAAATCTACCAGAAAACTGAACAGTTCCTTGAATTGAAGAGAAGTATTTTCTGACCAGTGGACTGCAATAATTCCTCTTCAAGGGACAATTCATTTTGTGCTGTCCCCACTGCAGCTATAAAGCACAGAACAATATGCCTCCACCTCCTGTCTGTCCAGTCGACGCCCTCCTCCCACCCACCACCCCCCCCCCAAAAAAAAAAAAGAAAGAAAGAAAGAAAAGAAAAAGAAAAAAAGCTTTTGTTGCAATTGTTTAAAGTAGGAACAAATAAACCAATAATCTGTATCCCCCTTCTGGTAGCCACATGTGTCTATAGGCTTCCTTCTGTTGATTGCTTTTTGCTTTTATGGCTTGCCTTCCCTATGAGTTCCAGAAGAATTGTTATCTATTTCAGTGTAAGCCCTTAAGGACTAATAATACTGACCGCCCAAGAATCTGCTTCTCCTCCAAAGAAGCACCTTAGCTCACTTGGTTATGTTTGCTACAGGTTTTATTGAAGACTGCAGGCACTCTTCCAAATGGCAGTATAGACTATGTGCTACAATTGGAAAGAATGCAGTCAGGTTTGACTGGCTTCCTGAATTTACAGACCCAGGCTACCTGTCCTCTTATATGCGTTTGGTTACTTCCCTGTACATTGTATCATGCATTGTTTAGTTGTTTTTTGTTTGTTTTTTGTTTGTTTGTTTGTGTGTGTGTTTTTTGTTTTTTGTTTGTTTGTTTGTTTTTGTTTTTGTTGTTTTGTTTTGTTTTTGTTTTTGGTTGGTTGGTTTTGTTTGTTTGTTTGTTTGTTTTTTCTGACTGATTCATACATTCTATGAACTGGCACATTTGGGGTTATTTGGCTGTTTTGTTTTGTTTTGTTTTGTTTTGTCATTGGCTATACTTTATCTGCATGCATTCAGCCTCCAATCACAAGTAATATAATTTGTTACTTCATGCCTATCCTTCAGAACTATTTAGATACCTCCCCTGCTATCCCTATACATTACCATAACTGCCTTAGCAAACAGCTACATTGGAGAGCAATAAACTGAATGTATGTATAATCCATACAATCAGCCATACTCAACCTCAAGTTACTTGACTTAGATCTGCAGCCTTATTGATCCTGGATCTGTTTTCCTCATGATGCAGTTTAGCAGCTCAGGAGAGTTTACTCTGATAGCACACTTTCTCATTGGTCCTGTAGCAACTCAAAGTAATGTAATGGAGATCCTACAATGAAAGAGACACTTCTAGCTTTTAATTTCCAAAGCATTATCGATTATTAAAACAATTTTATTTTTCCTGAACTTCATGTTCAATAATAATGTTAGATAGTAAGTGAAAAAATTCTCTTTGATTTTTGTGGTGGAAATGTGTCATACAATCTTGTATAAAAGTGCCAGTCTTCTCTTTTTTTTCTACTTCTGAGGGCTGTCTTCCCTCCCTGCCCACTTTTTTATGCAGGGGGATGGAGAGTTCTTGCACACTAAGGAAAACATCCTTAAAGAGTTGCCAGATCTGCTCAGCTCCTTTGTCCCTAAGGATGGTGTTCCAGGGGAATGGTGTTCTCATCTACTAGGTCTTTAAATAGCTTGAAGTTCACTCTTCAGAAGTTCAGATCCTGACTTTGCTCTTTGCCAGACCTGTATTCCTTAAAATCACAAACTTAACCAGAGCATGGTTACTGCAGCCCAGTCTGCCTCTAATCTGGCAACTGCTTCTCCCAGGAATGGTAACTGTAATAAGTTGCAAACTATTGTTTCATTTCTGAGATAAATGTGGGGAATTAAGACAGAGAAAAAACATGCTGTGGGTGGCATACTGCTGGAGTTGAACAGGAAATGTTCAGCCCAGTGACCCAATGAAAAATGCAGTCTTCCAGGTATGGTTTTGCTGGTGGTATTTTTCTTTGTTTGCTTGTTTCTATTTGACAATGGAAAATGGAAAATGCTCCCTGAAAGGGAGAGGAAGTATCTGGAGAACTACTACATTTTCCTAGTGCAGATCAAAAACCTCATTTTAATATTGCCCTCAGAGATATCAATTGCCAAAGGCCCAACCAGTTGTGGACTTCAGCTGCCCACATCCCTAACCCTCTGCTGTGCTATGGTTTTTTATATTTTATTGTGTTTGCTATATTTAGGGTTTTAATTATTTAAACTAAAAGCCTTTATTTTTCTTACTTGTTTTGAAGTTTTCACCAAGAAGATAATTATTCCAAAAAAGATCTCTTTTTTTCTAATTCACATTGAATGTTGAATATTGTAAAAAAAAAAAAAAAAAAAAAAAGAAAGAAAGAAAGAAAAAAAGAAATGCGAGCACTTTGATTTGCTTTCATTTCATATATGTTTTATATGTATGTGTGTTTGTGTATGTATATACCATAAGACAGTGAAAACTAAGATTCTTTGAGGGATGACTTCCAGGTATGTCCAGATCACAGAGCTACCTACCCCTGAGAAATCAGAGCGCTCACTACTCACAGAACTAGTGATACATAGAGATAAACAAGGAAAACTTATTATTTTTTAATTATTAAATGTAATAGGGAAGCTTACCTTATCACTAGCTGCATTCTTCCAGACCTTTCACCCTTTCACGTTCATCCTCCATATTAGCTTCTGTTTTGTACTTGTTACAACAATGTATAACAATTATTGGAGCTATATCACTGTCATCTGGAATACTTTAGAGCTCTCAGGAGGATTCTTAATTTCTTATCATTCCTTTTCATCACGGTACTATCAGTATTGCAAACCCTTATCTTTGGATTGTCAGCTACTGTTCTCTCCAGTGGAAGTTCTCTCCCTTTTACAGTTAATACCAGTATCATTCCAGAGGTCCCACTACTGCCTGGAAATACCCTGGAAGACGGTTATGATGATGTGACAGAAGATCCTAGATCTAAAGATGCTTCCCTTCCAGGGAAGAATGAGCAAGAAATCATTGGAGTTCTGGACAAAAGTGACGGAAACAGGTATTCATGGACAGGTGAGTCCAGAAGAGCAGTGCTGCTAATTTTCATAATCTATAGTTATTGTACTGAACTCAGGGGAAATCAGTGTGGAGCATACCACAAGAGATCACCTAGATTTATCTAACCACTGTAAGGAAGGAACACTACCTTCCTACACTCTTCCAATTAGATGTTTGTCTGGTCTTTCAGACATTCAGTAACAATATTCTCACAACCCTTGCAGGTAATCTATATCCATACCTTGTTTTCCTTGGGAGGATCCAAATCAGGGCATATTCATGGGAAGAGTAAATCTTCAAAATTTGCTATGTGTCAGATAAAGATAGCAAAAAAGCTTTTTAACCCTTGAGGTGGTAAAGCACTGAATCAGGTTATTTTGTGTTATTGAATACAGATTGCCTTTATTAAAAATGTTTATTATTAAATCAGATCTGAGAAAAGTATGCTTGATCCTTGGATATGTGTACATGTAGCAGGAGGCAGAATGTAAAAACTGTTCTCAAGTTTTTCTGAAGGAGACAACCGCCAGCCCACACTTTCAGCTGCACAACTGTGTAAAGGTAAAACATACAGAATGTACATTTGACTAAGTTCTTCCCTTCATGTTTTCAGACTCTAATGTGTCAAGAAACAGGACATCTGAGACTCAAAGAGATTCATTCCCTGGTCTTGAAGACACAGTTTATGATGACATTGAAGAGACGGGACCCTAATCAAGATCGCTGAGCAGTACTGAATACTTTTGGACGTTCTCCCATGTTCATAAAATGCTAATCATGTACTATCAGAACCAGAACAACCTGCATTTAGAATTAGTTTTCATAAGTTTGGTTTATTTGCAGAGAAGTGATTACATATTTAGAAGAAATACAAGCATTATCTTGTTTAGACAGTTTTTCAAGCTTCTCCTAACTACCCGGGCTTTTTTTTATTATTATTATTTCTAAATAGTTTCATTGCTTCTTTTTCATTTTTATTTTTTTTAAACTGAAGTAATTTTTCAACCATGATATTTTCTTATTAAAACTGCTTAAAGATCTTTTCTCAAATGTATGTTACTCCTCGTGGATACATTTCACTGTATGATGAATTTTCATTATTAGGAATTGAGACTGAACTGCAAGAAGATCATCAAAGCAGTGTTTAAACTTTTGGATATTCTTATTTGTCACATAGAATGTGAGAGCCAGAATTAATGCTAGGTAGCACTACATGAGATAACAAACTAAACGAGAGGTTATTCTTGTCCTCACTTTAAATGCAGGGCTGTCATTTGAACTACATGCAAATGAATTACAATTTGGACTGGGTGGAAAAACTCCTCTTTTCTCCCTCTACACCATGATGAATTATTGTCTCCCAAAATCATATCAATTATACAGTAATAGAAAGTTTAATTTCTTTCAACATAGGACAAATAGTGGTCATATCTATAGGTTTCCATCGTGTCATTTATTTTCATCATGTGAATGCAGACTGCAAAAGTCCACAAGTTGATGGAGTAGAAGTACTGTTGTCTTGGCTCCTAATAATAAATAAAATAATAATAAAAATAATAAAATTAAATTAAAAATAATAAAATAAAAAAATAATAAAATTTCTTTCAGGTTTTGAAAGAAAAAGCTTCCCTTGAAATCTGCTATCTATATCAGTGTAGTGGTTTTGGCTGGACTAGAGTTAGTTTTCATCATTGTAGCAAACATGGTGAGGTGTTTTGGATTTGTCATGAAAAGCAGTATTGCTAACACACTGATGTTTTAGTTGCTGCTGAGCAGTGCTTACACAGCATTAATGTCTTTGCATCTCATGCTGCCCTGCCAGCAAGGAGGCTGGGAACGCACAAGAAGCTGAGAGAGGACACAACCAGAACTGATTCAAACTGACCAAAGGGACTTTTTATACTGTATGATGTTATGCTCAGCAATAAAACTGGGGGGAAAGAAGGAAGAAGAGGGAATGTTCAGAGGCATGGTGTTTGTCTTTCCAAGTAACAATTATGTGTGATGGGCCTTGCTTTCCTGGAAATGGCTGAACATCTGCCCATGCTTAGGGACACAGTTACTGCCCGTGCTTAGGGACACGGTTTAGTCGGTGATACTGGTGGTAGAGTGATGGTTGGACCAGATGATCTTGGAGGTCTTTTCCAACCTTAATGATTCTATGAAAATCTGAGCCCCACCTTTCCAATAGCCACTCCCATGCCACCCAACAAAGCTGTATTTGCATAGAGGATGCCACTGTAAAGATGTGTCTAGATGATATATCCATAAGAGTCGCCATAATGAAGATGAGAGTCTCATTTATATATAAAAACAACAGTTGTTCTAGCTAGCATGGTACATAACGAAGTGTGAGTTTGTCCAAAACAGCAGGGAAGACAAACAGACAAGTAGATCCTTGCCCAAACAATCTCACTAACCTTGTTAGCTCACCATCAGGACACCTTATAACCTTGTGCCAAGGACTGAGGCAGAAGAAGTTGCACTGAAATTAACTTAATATTTCTTTGTACTCACTGAGGATCCTGGCAAATCTATGCTTCTCTGGACGTCTGCCTCTCAGCACCAAGTAGAGCTTCACTATAGAATATCATGAGAGCACAGTGTTCTGTTAATCTGTATTGCTACTATTAAGTAATATTTAGGATATTTCTATCTGCATAGCTTTATCCTTTCTGAGCTAGACTGGAAGGAATGAAGAGGAAACCAAAAAGGAAAGGCAAATTTGGCAAAGATTAAGCCTTTTGTTAAAATTCCTAAGGGAATGTAACCACCTGGACATGTAGCTCCAAGTAGGACCTGTTTACTTTCTCCCTGGTTATACCTACTATCACAAGAGTACATAAAGTCATTCCAGTAGCCAATTATCCTGGTTCTTCTGGTAGCCGAGTCCTGTTTATACACAACTATCCCTTTTTATCCCCTTATACCTCTATTTCTGAAACCTTGTTCCTCCTCACATCATTTAGATATATTCCTTTCCCTCTCTTTGGTTCCTCCCATAAAAACCCATGAATTTTGTGCAATCCCAGAATGCTCTTCTTCTGCATCTGATAAGGTATCCCAGATCCCTTTGCAGTAATATCCTTTCAGTCCCTCTCCTGTTGACTTGATGGATTTTATCCTTGAATAATGGGGCTGATGGCTGTCCTAAGGCAGCCCTGTGAGGATCCTGGGAAAGTGTTTTCCAGCTCTTGGAGGGAGATGGAGTTTGGGTTCCTGTTGTCGACGGGAGGAAGACACAGACGCTCAATATGAGTGAACAGTGAACTTCAACTTTAATGGATAGCTCAGTCGCCTTTTATCTAGTTCGAAACTCATAAACATTCTTAAACTAAACTTAGGATTGGCTAACATTTTCCCGCACTTTGCAGTTGCTACCGTCCTGCCCCAGGGGGTCTACCCAATCGCCTAAGGGCATCGTGTTCTTGATCCTGATTGGCTCTCAGCCACCTGTGTACGTGCCCAGACCCATGTAAGCTAAGTACGGTACTTTAACAGATTATTGCCTCCCAACTGCCCAACATTCACACGTCCCACTTCACTTAACCATTCCTCAACAATTCCCCCGTTTTTATTTTGCTCAACAAATACCTTCTGTGTGAGTTGCTCTAGTTTCTTAGTTAGGCAGTTAAAGATTACATATGCAGCAATTATAATCAATATAACTATAAGTAGAAACCGAAGTCCCTCTTTAACTAACTGAACAGAATGAGCTCTGTCCAGACTGATTAGCCCAGGTGACCCATATATTCTGCTGAGGGTCAATTTTCCCTAAGATGGCATTACCATGTCCAGCCATTATTATAACTGATAACATAACCAAAGTCCCTTGCTTCGTTAATTCAGCCATGGTCGCTGTTATCCTTTCTTGGTGACTTTTCTTCAAGGGCTGGTTTTACATCAGATGTCAAATACATAACATAACACAACTATACAACTTAACCCTAATAACACTACAATTACTGTAAGCACTCAATGGCAACACAATTAATAGTAAGCAACACAACTCAATAGTAACACACCCAAACCCAATCACTTGATGGTGATTAAAGGCTGCTCTTGATAGTCGTCGAGATGCCACAGCCCACGTCACCGTCAGAATAACTATCAGGAACCTCTTCCTGGTCGTCCTCGGCGCGTGCAGACTCCAAAGCTGCTTCAGTCCGCTTCTGCAGTGATCCACCGGGCACCCACTTCCGGCACCTCTTCAAAATCTCTATAACATTTTATAACATTTTTGCAAGTAACCCTACAACCACATTTATCACAATACTACATGCAATGATGATTGACACCACAGCGAACAAAATCCTCAATCCCTCCTTGATCAATCCCAGTAAGCATCTATGCACTGTTTCAAACAAACCAGTGAACCATTGATGGAAAGGATTGATACCATATTGACTCTCTCATGTGCTCTTTCAAGAAAGTAATGGATTTGTGAATCGACTCAGTACAATCAAAAAGTTTTAAACAGTACGTTCCCTTAAGTTTCTCCAAGTGGCTACTTCACACAATGACTGATTTCCTATGATTTCAGCCTGTACTATGGCAATAAATGCGCTCTCACTAACACAGTACACAGCACACTTGCACACTCAGATCACACTTGTACACCCAGAGCACACTTGCACACCCAGAGGCCTCTGGCACATCTCACTCTCAATCATACCACAACCTCAATCATACCACAAGAATATAATTTAGAATGATAAGCAAACAAACAAGTATTGCCTCTCATTGTGTTCCTCATGAAGTGACTTGCAACACTTTGTTTTAACCTTACCCTTACATAAATACTTTCAACACAAAATACCTGGACATTTAAGAATAACACATCTTGAATTGTTCTTCGGGGTTGCAATAGGGGAAGCTATCCATTCCAATACCACAGTTTCCATTCCCGTCTCCCCCATTTTTATTTTTTGCTGTGTGATAGCACCCATCAAATATTGCGGACCACACAGAATAGTAAGATCGAGTGGCCTGTCGGGTATGCGTCGATGTGTGACACGCGTTGTAATCAATGATGCAATTTGTTGTAATATTTCTGACTGTTTTTCTGATAATGTTACCTTTGTGGCAGGGTCGGTTCCTTTTAATAATGGCCGAAGGGAATTCAACAGTTCATTTGGAATTCCGACCACTGGCCTAATCCATTGTAAATCTCCTAGCAGTTTTTGAGCATCATTGAGGGTTTTGATGTTCGATTGGATGGTAAGTTTCTGAGGCTGAATAGTGGAATCTGTAATTTTCCACCCCAAGTACTTCCAGGGGCTTGCCTCCTGAATTTTTTCTGGTGCAATTACCAGTCCCATTTGTTTAAGAGCAGCTGCCAGAGCATTTTTCTGTTGCAGGGAAAATATCTCCTTCTGGGCTAGCAAAATATCGTCCATGTAATGGTAAATTATCGTTTTGGGCCATGCGCGGCGAATTGGTTGAAGTGCCGCATCGACATAGAGCTGACATAAAGCAGGTGAATTACGCATGCCTTGAGGTAATACAGTCCACTCAAATCTCTGACATGGCCCTTCACAGTTTATGGCAGGGAGTGTAAAAGCAAACCTCTGTTTATCATTTTCATGTAATGCAATTGTAAAAAAGCAGTCTTTAAGATCTACAATTAACAATTTCCACCCTTCTGGTATCATAGCAGGATTAGGTAACCCAGGTTGCAGTGCTCCCATAGCACACATTTGACTATTAACTGCTCGTAAGTCGTGTAGCAAACGGTATTTCCCTGATTTTTTGGGAATCACAAAAACCGGAGTATTCCAAGGGCTTGTTGACAGTCTCAAATGCCCTTGTTGATACTGTTCCTGTACTAATTTATGAGCATGTAAAAGACTTTCCCGTTTTAGTGGCCACTGTTCAACCCACACAGGTTCATCAGTTTTCCATTTAAGTGGGATTGGGAAAGTCCGAGCAATGGCCACACCTAAAAATTTTGATGATTTGTTGTGAGAACCGCTCCCATTTGGGCAAGGATATCTCGCCCTATTAACGCTTGTACTCCCTCAGGCAGTGATAAGATGGATACACTGCAATTTACCACCTTATCACCTATTGTCCATTGCAGCACTGGTGATCGACGAGCAAGAATCATACCTCCTACTCCTGAAACCGTGGCATTAGACTCAAATGTAGGCCAATGTGACGGCCAATCTTTTGTGCTAATTATCGATACATCAGCACCAGTATCCAACAATGCCTCAATTTGTATTTTTTCATCCTTTAAGCACACAGCGACCTTTTGTCGTGGTCTTTGACGCATACCAAGTGTCAATAGCACCACTTTTCCCGTGGAGCCAAATGCTCCCTGTCCTCGATACTTTCCAGATTCTGGTGCTAACGTTTCAGCAAGATGAGGCAATGGGATTAATTGTGCTATTTTTGTGCCCCGCAGCACATGAATTGGAGGGAACATTGCGGAAACCATAACTTGTATTTCCCCAAGATAGTCCTTATCAATAAGTCCAATTAATATTTGTAATCCACTCATAGTGGCAGACGATCTCCCTATTAATAGAGCTCCCACGGGTTCACCATTAATAATTATTGGTCCAAAAACTCCTGTCCTTACCCTGGTGGGTCTCGAATCCAATAAAGTCACATCGACTACTGTTGCCAAATCCAGGCCGAGGCTCTCTCTGGTGGCTGGTCGGAGAAAGAGGGAGCCGCTGCAGATGGTGCCGGTGCTGTTGCTGCCGTTGTCACAAAAGCCGCTTTTTGTGTCGTCGCGGGGCGGCTCTTCCCGCTGCTCCGGCCGTTTCCCGATGCACCTCGTCGGCATGCCGAAGTGCTATGAGTATTTGATTGACAGTTTTGGCACCACACTGATTCTGTTTTACACTCCCGTCTGATGTGTCCCGCAATACCACACCGAAAACAACGGCGCTGCGGTGCCGATCCTCGGCCATTAGAACGTCCTCCGGGGGGTTGCAAAGGTGCAAGGGCGGCAGGCACTTTAGACTGCTCGTTCATGTTGTCACCTAATTGTTTTACTGCTTTTACTAACATAGCCTGTGGACCTACAGGTACCTGAGACATTCTTTCCAATCCTTCCTCTATTGTCCAAGTACTCGGCAATGTAGCTAATATACTTCGAGTTGAAGGGTTACAATTTTGGAGTGCACATTGCTTTAATATAGTGCCTTTAAGATAATCGGGAACTCCCGCGGCTTGTATTGCATTTGCTACTCGATCGATAAACAACCCGAATGGTTCCTCCCTACCCTGTTTAATTCCCATGTAGGACGGTATTCCCCCTGGTTCTCTAATTTGTTCTAATGCCCTTCTGGCTAGATTCATGGATACCTTAGCTTTGTCCGGTCCCAAAAGTGCCTGTGCCTCTGTTCTAAAATATGGTCCCATACCCATTAATTCGTCCAATGTAACACCATACAGGGGATCTCCAGGCGCTCGTATCATCGCTACTGCCTCTTGGCAGACACTGTGCCAATGTGCATTAAACAAAAGTTGTTGATGCTGTGTTAAGATTAATTTCATTATGCTGCGAATATCTCCTGGGAGTAAAATATTTGTTCCCCAAATATAGTCTAACATTTGACGAGTAGGTTCTCCTTTTAGTCCAGACTCATTTACTGTAGATCGTAATTGTGTTAATAACTTCCAATCCAAATTAGTCAACTGAGCCTGTACATTTCCCTGTGCATCTGGAGGTGAGTACACCACCGGGAAGGCTGTTGTTATCTGTGCTGCTATCTCGATATTCCCATCCTTCATTGCCTCATGAGCTATTCTTTTCCATGTCTCCTCCCTATCCTGTAAATTGGATTTAAATGGATTTGTCGAAAATGAATTTGTTCCCGATTCCCCACCCACCCTTTCTCCTTTCTCTAATTGTGCGGGTGGGGCTGTCGGTGGCTGTGAAGATTCTTCTTCCCCTGATATGGGTACAGACGTTTCCCAGCCACCCGAGGTCCCCTGTGGAATTATAACTGTTCTATATGATGGTGGAGAGGGGTAAGACTGTTCCTCAGCTCTTTGTTGAGTAGAGGAAGCAGCAGAAGTCCCCCCATTCTGACTGGATGATCCTAATCGCTCTGTTGCGGCAGCAGCTATTTTTTGTTCAGCTTGGTGTGTTGCTAACGCATTAGTTACCGCCCTCCATGGCTTCATTAATTTTCTCGCCACCTTGTTATCACTAATCACCTCATCAAATAGTTTGTCCCCGAACTTCCTCCACTCTGCTTGTTCAAACACCATATCAGGATTTAAGAAACAACCCTTAGCTACCCCATAAGCTAATAACTCTGGCAATTCCTTTTTACAATATATACACTGTGTGCTCCGCTTTTCTAAAAAGCATTTGAGCAAATCATACGCCGCTTGCCTCTCCATACCTTTATATGCGTCGGTACCGTTGCAGCCTTTGCAAGACCTCGGCGGCGCTTTCCGGCGGGACCCTCTATGGGCTCGTCCCGGGTGCGAGGACTCCCTTTCCGAGCTGCGGGTGCGGGGATTCGAAGTTTTCGTCCCTTTCGCCTTTCAGGCCTCGGGTGCGGGGATTCGACAATTTTTAATCCTTTTCACCTCCTGAGCTGCGTTGCAGGACCGGTCCCCGTATCCCGTCCAACCGTGGCTCGCAGGTTCGACTCCAGCCGAGTCCCTGTTCCCGTTCAGATCGGTCCCTGTTCGGGCGCCATTTGTTGTCGACGGGAGGAAGACACAGACGCTCAATATGAGTGAACAGTGAACTTCAACTTTAATGGATAGCTCAGTCGCCTTTTATCTAGTTCGAAACTCATAAACATTCTTAAACTAAACTTAGGATTGGCTAACATTTTCCCGCACTTTGCAGTTGCTACCGTCCTGCCCCAGGGGGTCTACCCAATCGCCTAAGGGCATCGTGTTCTTGATCCTGATTGGCTCTCAGCCACCTGTGTACGTGCCCAGACCCATGTAAGCTAAGTACGGTACTTTAACAGATTATTGCCTCCCAACTGCCCAACATTCACACGTCCCACTTCACTTAACCATTCCTCAACAGGTTCCCACCTGCTACTGTGCCCCTCAACTCCTCTGGACTTGTGGAGATGGACCTGTGACAGGCTCCTGTGAAGAGCCTGGGAGCAAACCTTTTACTTGGGCAGGGTATTACTTGTCGTTCCCACCACCCACCCCATGCCCCCATTTTCTCTCTTCTGCTCCTTTTTGGATATGCACTTGGGGTTTTTATGAGATCACCCAACAACTTCAGGCTGCATTACACGGTGAGTAGGAGGAAAACCTGCTTCTATAAAGACTGAATCTGAGCTGTAAGTGGCTAAGGGAGCTTGGAGCACAGTTCAAAGTCCAAGATAAGAGCCTTTGCTGAGCATAGAGGGATCCATGAGTGCTTGTGAAATAGGTGTCTAACTGTATGCCTCTGCTAGCAGGTATTGAGTTGAATAAGATAAAGTAATACTTCTTAAGTAGGAGACCTAAATACTTGGCAAAAGGGCTCAGGGCATGAGCAGCAGATGGACTGACATTCCATGCTGATATTCAAGGGATCTACAAATGTGCAAGTGCTTGTGAATCTTAGAGGGTGATGGTGTGTTTTTTCACTAGCATGGGTGGGGGGGGATCAGCTACTGAGATGAGGGATATCTTGGCCAGCTGTGTGCCTGTGTGTGTGTATGGACAACGGTCTGTGCCAGCAACTGGAGTGAGGCTGTAGCCTCAAGGGTTCTTATGTCCAGGTGTCAGCTGGATCCAGGGGCAGATCTTGAGCAGTCTGAGTGTCTGAGCCCAGCTGTTGGAGGGATCCACCTTGTATATATCTTCACTAGTGGACTTCCATTTTGCTCAGCCAAAGAGGGTAGCAGAATGAGGCCATTGGTGCTGTCTGCATTCATGTGAGCACCCTGAGCAGATCTGTGATCTGTGTGGCCAGCAATGTTCATGCGCATACATAGTGCATATGTGCACTCTGTGTGAATATGCCTACTGGGAATATGTCCTCAGCCTCACCACTGGATGGTCCTGAGAAGGACATGGATTTGAAAGGCGGACTATTTAGTGGATAAGAAATTGGCTGGACAGTTGCATCTGGAGAGCTGCTGTCAACAGCTCAATGTCCAGGTGGAGCTCAGTGATGAGCAGTGTCTCTCAGGGGCCCATACTGGGACCTGAACTGTTTAATACCTTTATTAATAACATAGACAGTAAGATTGAGTGCACCCTCAGCAAGTTTGTGGATGATGCCAAGCTGAGTCACTTCTTGAGACACCTCTCATTTGTAGGTATCTGCTACATATCCAGCACTGTCCCCCAAAAGTTGATCAACATCCTGAGTCCTAAGAAAGCTACTTCTTTTGCTGTGTGTAGTGCTCAAACACGCGTCTTTCTAGACGTAGCCCTAATTGAATGTGTTTAATTGGCAGTCACTGCATACGATCATTAAATAGAAATATGCCATTCACTATCTTACAACCTTATCACGAACCAAAAAATTTGTGAAGGGCTGGCAGCAGCATCTTGGATATGAGGATCTCTTCTAGCCATGTCCACAGAGCTCAGACCTTGCAGATACCACTCAGTGGTCCCAATGTGATTAACCACTCCTAGTGCAATATCCTGGCACTTCTTACTCTTGTTTGTGCCAGCACCCACAGAAATTAGACCAGTATGTTTGTTATTGGCATTCTTACTCTTCTTTGCAATTTTAGTTTCATCTCAACCTCTTATACCCAAATCCTTGTGGCCATCTTGATTCATTCTTGATTCATCTCGTGTAGGACAGCTCAAAGCATTTTTAGCCCATGCTTCCCACTTTACTGGGGTTCTACTATTCTATGGCAATGCCACATTCATGTAATGACACCTGCATCTAGCTATTCACCAGATCAGTCTGTTTCACTGCCCACTATTGGACTGATCATACAACCAAAGCTGTCAACCCACCTGGCTAAAATGGTGTTGGGAATTAGCATACAGGACGTGGACATGTACTCGTGGAACAATTGTTCCATTTGAGCTTGCTTTAAGCAACCAGGGGTAGGCCTTAGAAATCTCAGGGCCTGCTGTAGCTGAGCAAACCAAGCTGCCAGAGTAACTGTGAGAAGCTCCCACGGCAATGACTCCCACATCGCCCAATTAAGGAACTCAGAAAATATTGTTACCAGCAGCTGGCCTCAAGGACTAGGTCTACGTGACCGCTAATCACAAAGGGGCTTGTTTTCCTGACTGCTAATCAAAAGGGGGGTTCTTTTCTTGCAGGTGGGGTTGTTTTCTTATAGTTGTTTGTCTGAGTGCTCTTGACCAATAATCTTGTGTGAAACACTGTCCGCCCCTGTAAAGTTCACTATAAAAGTTAGGCTATTCGGGCAATAAAATGGAGCAGCATGATCTGACTCAACTGGTGTCTGTTGTGCTTTCGGCCGTGCTTCGCAACAAATGGCGCCCGAACAGGCTGAGACCTGAACAGGACCTGAACAGGACATCGCAGCGGGACAGACATCGCACCGGAGCAGGACATCGCAGCACCGGAGCAGACAACGCAGCCGAGCACGGACATCGCAGCGGCGCCGGGAAACACAGCGCAGCGCAGCGGGACACCAGCGCAGCGGGACACCAGCGGCGCCGGCACATCGGAACGCAGGGAGACCAGGAGACCAGCGGCGTCGGGACCAGCGGCGCCGGGGACCAGCGGCGCCGCGACATCACAGCGCCGAGACTGAGACATCGGAGCGGCGCGGGGCATCGGAGCGCCGCCGGGACATCGGAGCGCAGCCGGGACATCGGAACGCAGCCGGGACAGCCGGGACGACCCGGGACCGCTCTACACAGGACTCACGGTGGGACGCGGCACTCACGGTGAGAGACGCGGGAAACGGTGGGACGCGGGGACGCGGGGACTCACGCTGAGAGACGCGGGAAACGGAACCGCGCAAGAAATTGAAGTAACGCAGTGGAGGTGAAAGGGACGATAATCCCCGTACCCGCAGTCTGACAGGTGAACGGGACGTAACGGGACATAAACGCGGAATCCCTGCACCCAGGAGCACCTATAGAGGGTCCCTGCCAGTCACGTGTCTCACAAAGGCTGCAACAGCATAAATAAAGGCATGGAGAGACAAGCGGCGTATGATTTGCTCAAATGCTTTTTAGAAAAGCGGAGCACGCAGGGTATAGACTGCAAAAAGGATTTACCAGGATTATTAGCATATGGAGTAGCACAGGGTTGTTTTATCAATCCAGATACAGTTTTTGAACAAGCAGAATGGCGCAAATTTGGGGACAAATTGTTTGATGAAGTTATTAATGACAATAAGACTGCTAAAAAATTATCAAAGCCTTGGAAAGCAGTCACTAACGCCTTAGCTATGCATCAGGCTGAGCAGAGAGTCGCTGCTGCCGCTACAGAGCAACTGGGATTGCCAGGAAGAGCTGGTACTGTTAACCCTCAACAGGGAGAGATGGAGGGAGCTGGGGATTGCCCATTACCGCCTTCAGTGAGAACGATAACGCTGCCATCCTCAGAGTCGTCATTGGTGCTCCCGCCATCACCAGCAGCACTACCGACTCCTACTCCCGAAAGTGGGGAGATGGACGAGGAAATAAGAGAGCAAAAACCAGACAGAAAAAACACAAGCCCGTTTACAGACGGTGTTCAACAGAGGCAGAGGGTGTGGAACCAAATAGCAAATGAGGCCCTACGCGAGGGTGAACACGAGATAGCTGCACAATTGGTTCCAGAGGCCTTCCCAGTAATATACTCACCACCGGACGCCCAGGGTAATGTTACGGTTAATCTACTGAATTTGGACTGGAAATTGTTAACTCAGCTGCGGTCCACAGTAAATGACTCAGGTCTGAAAGGTGAACCTACGAGACAGATGCTGGACTACATTTGGGGAACAAATATTTTGCTTCCAGGAGACATACGCAGCATAATGAAGTTAATTTTGACCCAACACCAGCAGCTCTTATTTAATGCCCATTGGCACGCTGCTTGTCAAGAAGCAGTCGCAGTGATAAGAGCACCAGGGGACCCTTTACATGGGGTCACGCTGGAAGAGTTGATGGG
The DNA here is from genome assembly GCF_009819795.1 of Aythya fuligula. Lineage (NCBI taxonomy): Eukaryota > Metazoa > Chordata > Aves > Anseriformes > Anatidae > Aythya > Aythya fuligula. The sequence goes on from NC_045559.1 coordinate 82,188,468, forward strand.
GATAGGACCGTATTTTAGGACAGAAGCACAGGCATTGCTGGGACCTGATAAAGCCAAGGAATCAATGAGAACGGCCAGAAGAGCATTGGATCGGATAAAGGGGCCAGGGGGAATACCTTCCTACATGGGAATCAAACAGGGTAGAGAGGAACCATTTGGGCTTTTTATTGATCGCGTAGCAAACGCCATACAGGCGGCAGGGGTGCCCGATTACCTCAAGGGCATGATATTAAAACAGTGTGCAATTCAGAATAGCAACCCCTCTACCTGCACTATATTAGCTTCCTTGCCCGGGACATGGACAATCGAGGAAGGGTTGGAAAGAATGGCTCAGGTACCAGTAGGCCCACAGGCTATGTTAGTAGAGGCAGTAAAGCAATTAGGTGACAGCATGCGAGAACAGGCACAGGCTGTGAAAGAGCACGTTCAGTCTACACAGAGCCAGGTCCTTGCAGCTCTTGCTCCTTTGCAAACCGCCGGTTCACACTCTGGTGGTCAAGTACCACCCCCTAGTAGCCAATTACCACACCGCTGCCGATGTTATCGTTGTGGTGCTTTTGGACACGTGAGACGATACTGCAAAGCTGGGGCAGTATGGTGCTCAAATTGTCAGTCGAACAATCACAATGAAGCGGCATGTCGACGCAACGTGCCGGGAAACGGCCGGAACAGCGGGAAGAGTCGCAAACGCCTCCCGCAGCCGCTCCGCTCTCGGCTCCGGCGCCGGCACCAGCCGGGGCAGCGCGGCCGCGGGCGGCCACCTCTCGGCTGGGGCCGGTCCCGGTCCCTGTGCCCGAAGTTTCCCACGCCCGCCCCGCCAAGGCGGAGGATGCAGCAGGACGGCGCGGAGCAGGGCGGCTTCCCGTGGCCGGAGCCGCTGCCCGTGGCCGGCCCGGCGCTGCCGTTCCGCTGCCCGCGCCGCGGGGAGCGCGGCCGGTTCGACAGCCTGGCGGCCCTGCGGGCGCACCAGCAGCACGGCCACGGCCACGGCGAGCGGCGGGCGCCGGCCGGGGGCCGCCTGCTCCTCCCGCTGCGGGACGCGGCGCCGGGCTCGCCGCCGGGGCCCTGCGGCCGGGGCAGCCCCTCCAGCCGCGGGGCGCCCCTCGCCGCCTTCTGCGACGCCTCCGGAGAGGGGCGGCCGGAGCCGGAGCCGGAGCCGGAGGCGGCCGGGCTGGGTCCCCGCCTCGTCGGCTACCTGCCCGCCGCCGACCCCAAAGCCTTGTTGGAGGCGCATGTCAGGGCGAAGTTCAGCAGGATGGTGGAGGCCGTGGACAAGACGATGGAGAAACGGCTCGACAGGCTGACCGTGGAGCTGGCCCAGAAGACGGCGGAGCTGCTGGAGGTGCGGGCGGCCTTCGTGCAGCTCTCGCAGAAGAAGCGGGAGGTGCAGCGGAGGGAGCGGGCGCTCAGCAGGCAGGTGGACGTGGCGGTGGAGATGATCGCGGCCTTGAAGCAGCGCCTCAGCGAGTCCAAGGAGGAGCTGCACAGGAAAGAGGAAGAAGTTGTTACTTTCAAACACTTCCTCGAAGAAGCGGCAGAAAAAGAATTGCGGGGAAAAGCCAGGCTCCAGCACTTCATTGAGAACCTGCTGCAGCGCGTGGACCTGGTGGAGAGGCAACTAGAGTATTACCAAAACCAGCAGATCGCCTGCAGCCGTATAGCAGACGTTACACTCTCTTTCCTAACTAGTAATCATGTGTCTCATCCATTTGTGGTGAATGGTCAGTGGCAAAAAGAAAAGGGGGAGAGTAAGGGGCGGCAAAGACAGAAACGGTACCAGGAGGATGCCACTGACACTGATGGTATGGGTAATAGCAGTAGTATAAGTGACACAGGTGCGGGGCGGCGGTGGGCGCCAGTGTCCTGGAAATGTGATGGTGAAAAGGACTGTGACAGTGCAGAAGATTAAGAGAATTGTGGCATTGTGACTTGTAGTGCAGCAGAATTTACATGCAGTAGTGGGCAATGTATTTCCAAAAGCTTTGTCTGCAATGGTCAAGGTGACTGCTCCGACCACTCGGATGAATCTTTGGAGCAGTGTGGCCGCCAGCCTGCACCTCCGGTGAAGTGTTCTGCGAGTAAGGTGCAGTGTGGCTCAGGTGAATGTATCCACAAGAAGTGGCGATGTAACGGAGATCCTGATTACAAGGATGGAAGTGATCAAATTAACTGCCCTTCTCAGACCTGCAGGCCAGACCAGTTCAGATGTGAAGATGGGAACTGTGTCCATAGGAGTAGGTAGTGCAGTGGTGTGAGAGACTGTCTGGATGGCACTGATGAAGCAAACTCTAACAATGTTATTCAGTGCTCTGGACCTGGTAAATTCAAGTGCAGAAGTGGAGAATGCATAGATATCAATAAAGTGTGTAACCAGCAGAGAGACTGCAAGGACTGGGGTGATGAGCCCCTGAAGGAATGCATCATAAAGGAATGCGACTGTCCAGCTGGGTTTGAGTTTGTAAACAAGAGAAACTGTGGAGATATCGATGAATGCCAAAACCCTGGTATCTGTAGTCAAATCTGTATCAACCTGAAGGGTGGCTACAAATGTGAATGTAGCCGTGCCTATCAGATGAATCCTGCTACAGGAACCTGGAAAGGGCCATATGGGTATAGAAATACAAATAACACCTGTGATTACAATGACACTGCTAAGCAGGGTTTAGGGGTTTATGGCACGGAGACAAGGGGTAACAACTACAGTGTTTGGAACAATTGTACAGCTTTGGCCTTACCTCCTGATGTTTTTCTGATTTGTGGGGATAGGGCCTGGCAAGGTATCGCTGCAAATGCTATCAGAAGTCCATGTTACTTAGATAAACTCATTGTATTTGCTTCTAGCTTGTTGCAGTTGCATGAAATCACCAGACATAAATGGGCATTGCTTGCACCGGATTGCAATGATAATGTTGAATTGTGCGGGGTTCCAGCTAGAGCGGCATTGGCAATTTTAGTGCTTGGAGTGGCATCTGTGGCCGCACGTAACAACTGCTCAGCTGCAGGGATTGGCTGCGGTGTGGACGCCCCTAGGTGCACCCTGAGCGTTTTGTTCGGAGGGGACTCCACTCTCAGCTGCTCACCACAGGAGCAGGCAAAGATCTCCTGTAGCTGCAGACAAACAGTATGTTTTCAGCTGCTGGAGGGATACTAACTGGAGTGTTAATAATTGTATATGTTATTCTTAAATGTCCAGGTATTTTGTGTTGAAAGTATTTGTGTAAGGGTAAGGTTTTAAAACAAAGTGTTGCAAGTCACTTCACGAGGAACACAATGAGAGACAATACTTGTTTGTTTGCTTATCATTCTAAATTATATTCTTGTGGTATGATTGAGGTTGTGGTATGATTGAGAGTGAGATGTGCCAGAGGCCTCTGGGTGTACGATTGTGCTCTGTATGTGTGATTGTACTGTGTACTATGTGAGTGAGAGCGCGCTTTTGCCATAGTGCAGGATCCTGGGATATGGCCATAGTGCAGGTTGCCATAGTACAGGTTATTGTTGCCATAGTGCAGGATTCCGGGATATAGCCATAGTACAGGTTATTATTGCCATAGTGCAGGATTCTGGGATATTGCCATAGTGCAAGCCAAAAGCATAGGAAATTGGTGTCGGCAAAAAATCATAGAAAAATGGATTTATTACAGCACTTTTTAGAAAAAACGGGGAATCAATTGTAAGCAACTAGCAGAACAAGTTGCGATCGGTCAAGCAAAATCATGTTTCACAAGTACAGAGTCATTGTTTGAAGTAGCCACTTGGAGAAATTTAAGGGAATGTACTGTTTAAACCTTTTTGATCATAATGAGTCAATTCATAAATCCATTACTTTCCTGAAAGAGCGCATGAGAAAGATTCAATATGGTATCAATCCTTTCAATCAATGGTTCACTGATTTGTTTGAAACAATGCATAGATGGTTACTGGGATTAGTCAAAGGGGGATTAAGGATTCTGTTCATTGTGGTGTCAATCATCATTACACGTAGTATTGTGATAAATGTGGTTAAAGGGTTACTAGCAAAAATGTTATAGGGATTTTGAAGTGGTGCCGGGAACAGGTACCCAGTGGATCACTGCAAAGTGGACTGAAGCAGTTTTAGAATCTGCACACGCCGAAGACGACCATGAAGAGGTTCCTGATAATCATTCTGACAATGACGTGGGCTGTGACACCTCAAGGACTGTCTAGAACAGCCTTCGATCACCATCAACTGATTAGGCTTAAGTGTGTTACTATTAAGTTGTGTTACTTACTATTAAATTGTGTTACCATTAAGTGCTTACATTAATTATAGTGTTATTAGGGTTACGTTGTATAGTTGTGTTATGTTGTGTATTCAACATCTGATGTAAAACCAAGTACTGCTTGTACAAAAAGAAAACGGGGGAATTGTTGGGAATTAGCATACAGGTCGTGGACATGTACTCGTGGAACAATTGTTCCATTTGAGCTTGCTTTAAGCAACCAGGGGTAGGCCTTAGAAATCTCAGGGCCCGCTGTAGCTGAGCAAACCAAGCTGCCAGAGTAACTGTGAGAAGCTCCCACGGCAATGACTCCCACATCGCCCAATTAAGGAACTCAGAAAATATTGTTACCAGCAGCTGGCCTCAAGGACTAGGTCTACGTGACCGCTAATCACAAAGGGGCTTGTTTTCCTGACTGCTAATCAAAAGAGGGGTTCTTTTCTTGCAGGTGGGGTTGTTTTCTTATAGTTGTTTGTCTGAGTGCTCTTGACCAATAATCTTGTGTGAAACACTGTCCGCCCCTGTAAAGTTCACTATAAAAGTTAGGCTATTCGGGCAATAAAATGGAGCAGCATGATCTGACTCAACTGGTGTCTGTCGTGCTTTCGGCCATGCTTCACAACAAAATGGAGTATGATTAACTCCCCAAATATTCCCACCATCGCCAGACATGTGAATTAACTATACAGAACAAGCACTTGAAAGGACAAAAATTTCAGAGAAACAACATGACTACTCAGAATGGAGATCTGAGCTTGGAAGTGAGCATAATACAAAGGGGAGAGACGAAACTAACTTCTTGAAGCAAAATTCATGCTGGGGAAAAATGTTTCTGTACCAAAGTAAAAAGCATACATCAGTAAATAAGGGAAAAGGCATGTAACTCCTTTAACAATAATTACTCCTATAGCAACAAATTATGCACGAAGTAAGTGAAACCAGGCAGAAGAGATGAGAGTAGGAGGATTTGGGGAAAACATCCTGCACTTCTCTGCCTAAGACAGCTCCCAGCTTTCCTCCTTGGGAGGGTTCTCCTCCTGCCCCAGCACAGAGAAAAACAAAGACTCCCTCCCCAGCTCCTCCCTCTTCTTCCCAAGCCAGGCTCCACACACAAGCCAGCAAAACAGCACCACGCGAGAGGAAGGGCGCCAGGCGCCGCCTCGCCGCGGGCCGGTCTGGGGGTGGTGCCGCTGGGGCACTGGGAGAAAGGTGACGGCGCTGCGGCTCGGCTCTGCTCGGCTCGGATCGGGGCGAGGATGGGACGGACGCTCGTGGAGCTGTTCTACGATGTGGTGTCCCCGTACTCCTGGCTGGGGTTTGAGGTGAGAGGAGGGGAGGAGATGAAGGGAGGCCGGCTGGTTGCAGCCGGCGGTTCCCACGTAGCCCCGTCCTCTCCGCGGGGCTCCCCGCCGGGAGCCGGCCTGGCACGGCCGGGGTCAGGAGTAGGCTGAAGGGCAACGCGTGCCGTGCCCGCCCTGCCCCAGGCAGCGGCCTTACAGAGCCGGTTTACCTAACGGGAGATCCGTGTTTTGGTTTGGTTTGGTTAGTTTTGATTTGCTTTACCCGCGCTGTGTTCAGATTTTATTTTTGCCTCACTTGTGAGAGATACTGCAGCTTCTTCCGGGTGTTTTGAAAAGCAGGGAACGCTTAAAAAGCACATCCCAACCTCACTGCAGCATGGCCTGTGCTGATTTGGGAATTACTGCTGAACATTTTACTTTAGTGAAAGTTTTGATGTTAAACAAGTGCCTGCTCATGAGCCTGATCTCTTGTTTATTTTGCCCTTGCTTAGACTTGTGTACTCATAACCCAGATGTGGTCTTTTCGGATTTTCTGAAATGAGATTTCTCAGGCAGCATCCAGAAAAAGGATTTTAGGACATTGCTAATAATAAAGGATTTGTCTGCAGCGTTTATTTCATGCCTTAGCTTATTTTCTATTTGCATGGAGATCTACAGACCTCTCCGACTGTTAATCTCGCATTGCCTCTCTATGTTGCAGGTACTCTGCCGGTACCAGCACATCTGGAACATTGATTTGCGCTTTCGTCCGGCCTTCCTTGGTGGCATAATGCAAGCAACTGGTAGCTAATATGTGAAAATTAACTCTGTTGGAAATTACTTTCTTCACTAGCTCCTGTGGGCAAGCTCGATGAGTGCTGAACCCACAGAGCCACCTTTAAACTCAGTTTTGGCACCATCAGCAAAGTAACTATAGGATTGTGGAATTTGGTAGTGACTGAGAAATCAGCTGCAAGGCATTTCATACTGTTATGACATTGCCCCTAATGCTTATACTCTCTGTGGAAAATACTGCCTACTGTCCAAGTTCCATTCTAAAATAGGATAATAATAATTTGATATGGAATGGTTTTCTAGAATTAACCCATGGAACACCTACAATTTCTTAATATACATTAAGGATCAAAGTGTGTCATAGAAATAAATCACTGAGATTTATAAATCATGAAATTAACAAGTCTCTGCATTTATTTACCCATGTGTAGCTTTTTAGTTTAAAGGTCATCAATCCAAATCAATATAAATCTCTGCCAGGAGATTTGCTCCTTTGTTTAAAACTGGTTCTACTAACTTAAAGGGCTGATCTGTGCAAAACCAAAATAAATAACGTTTAAACCATAGTATTATATTTGGAAAATCTGCATATGTTTCACTAAGGAGATATGAGATTGTACTCTTCCTTAGGCATATGTATAGATGAGGTCTAATTTATCAAATTTTGTTTTGTCCAGTGCTTTTATAATATAGTCGAAATCTCCTGCTTATAGTAGAACTTTTTCTGAAAGGTAACAAGCCCCCAGCAATGTTGCCAAAGCGTGCAGAATACATGCTGAAGGATTTAGAAAGGATGGGAAAATATTACCAGGTGCCTGTATCAATTTCAGCAAGTGACTTCCAACGTATCTTTGGTAAAAGTAAGTAAGAGACTTAAATGATATTTTCAGCTCTGGCTCAAATTTTCTATGACAGTAAAGGTTAAGATAAATTCTCTTACCACAGCCCTTTCCTTTATCTGGGAGCACTATGAAGTCTGTGCGTTTTTTCTTAACCATAAAAAGGGAACTTCTGGGGAAATATACCTGTCAATGATTTAACATTGAAGGTACTGTGAATCAACATAAGCTTTGCCATTTGGGAACTGTTACATAGACGATCATACTGGTTTTAGGTAATACTTCTGCAGTCGATATCTTTTCCTGGTCCTGTGCCTTGTTTCAGCATGTTTCTTTGTCTCTCCACTAAACACAGGTAGTCTTGGAGCCATGCGTTTTATCACAGCCATTGATATGACACAACCAAAATACCTAGAATCCTTATCTAGAGAGTTCTGGATGCGTTTTTGGTCACAGGTCGGTATTTTATGAAGCCAACATCTCGATCCTGTCTGTCACCATTCCTGTCCTACTTCATTCAAACGTTGAATGTGAACAAGAGAAAGGAAAAGTCTTTTCATTAAAAGTCATGGCAGGAAACATAAAGTGATAGTGGTTCAGGAATCACTACAAGAAAAGAACTAGCTTCTAATCAGCTTAATTTGCCATTTCTTATTTTCAGTATGGATAGTGAGTTCTGTGGGCTGAGCAAATCAGTAGTTCATGTCAGAAAACACACAATGTGTTCCTTGATCACGTGTCTTAAAACTTTTTCTGAGAAAATTTTTCCAGTAGTATCAACTAACATTGTTTTTATTCCTGTTTTCGTAGAAAATTTGTTTTCAAGTCCAGAACTGAGCTTTTGTTCGTATGTACTGAATTACTTATTTTATTCTTTTACCAGCATGAAGATATCAGTCAGATGGAGAGTATAGTGGCTGTAAGTGTCTCCTTTCTGTTGGTGCTTCTGCATTTCTGGTACAGATTCTTACTGATGGCTTGTATCAGTAATAACCATGGAAACAGCTTAGTGTGGCCTTACTAATTACTAATTTGTCAATTGATCACTTGGAGTTTTGAAAAACTCTGTTAGGAAAAATGAAGATTTAATTTCTCTAGCTGCTCTGTTTGTATTTATTTATTTTTTTTTTATTTATTGTCATGCTTTGAATAATACTTTGAACCAGAATCTCCCTTTTTGTTAACTCATGTGGCAAGATACCCAGAATGGACAATGAATTATTTGTTACTACTGTTTTATTAACAGTAATGAAAGTATAAACAGAGTCTCCAGAATGCATTGAGATTTTGCTACATATGAAATCTTCTGGTGAAATGCAACACTTCATTGTGGAAGTTAACTCCCAGTGGGATGATAAAGCCAAGCTTTACTATTAAATTCAGTGCTGTATTGCACCCTTATATGCTTAGACATTGTACTTGCTCGATGTATTTTCTTTTGCTGGCGAGATTTTTTACAGGTTATAGTGGCATCTCGGTTTCTGTGTAAGAACCTTTTTAAGGGATATCTCTTCTGCATTCTTTTATTTTTAAATTCTTAGAATATGAAAAGAAGAAGAATTGTCCATGGCTAAGGGGTACAGTCTCTACTGCCCAACTTCCCTATCTGAAACTTGAAACTTGCTGTCCAGCTGTTTTCCCAGAGTCTAGTCCTTGTACTTTAGCTTCATCTTAGTGCATATTTTTACCAGAATTTCAGAAAAAGTTTGCATTTTGCCTTTTCAAAAGGCAAGACTTGAAGGACATATTTAAACATCCAGTGAAAAAGTCCTAAGCCTATGAATCCATCATTATTTAAATAAAGCAAGGACACGAAGAACTTCAGAGAAACAAACTTAATACTCAAAAAGATCTGTAAGTAATTTAGCCATTCTGTGGAAGTCTATGAATATATCCATGTTCAGCAAGGCAGGCAGGTAGGTATCTTCTCACTTGCTTTTGTCTGTTTTCATTCACTCCTGCAGCAAGTATTAGAGCATCCTCTCATGTTGAAATATACCATCCAAAGCTGCAAAGTGTCCTCAGCCTTTTCTTCTGAGTATTTGTAGGTGAACGTATTTTACACAATGATTGAAAAATATTGTTTACTTGATACATTTCCATTGTGTCTGTGGTATTTTTTTACTCAGTTTTCAGTCAGCAGTAATTTCTCATAACTTGCTATAGAAGCAAAGTAGTCTTTGAATCCTGCCTCAATCTTCCTAAATCCTCCTGCCCTAAAATGATGAGGATCAGATACTATGTCTCTGCATAAAGACTGCAGTCTAAACACTTTAGTTACCCTGCTTGCACAGCATTTTGTACTGCTATCAGTCTACACTTGTTTATCTCCCATTTGAGTAGCGTCAGAAAGAGCTCCTGATTGTTCTGATGTGGGGGAAAGAGGAGAAGGTACAAAAAAAGTGTGGATGCTAAATGAAGAAGGAAAAAAAAAAAAGTGATTGAGAGAGTTTTCTTTCAGGAATACTTCTTTTTTAAAAGCAAAAACAAATAAACAAAAAACTGTATGTCATTCCAGTAGATGTTAAGACTAGAAGTTAACATTCTTTGTGAGATAATTTTTAAAAATAGGTATTTGTAACTTCAGCATTACCCAATAAACATTTGACCTTTACCTTTGGCACCTTTATTTCATTCCTCTACTGCTTGTGTAGCAGTGGCACAGAGGAGACTAAAAAGATAGATCAATAGTACTAGCAACTGTGAAAATTCTCTGATTTACAAGTATCATTTACAGCTCCTATGTGGCCATCTTTGTAGTAAAAACTGTGTCTTGGCGTACTAATATGGTAAGATTCTTGATTTTCATTTTCAGAACAACTTTTTTATTTAATTTTAAAGTTACATTATTTCAATAGATGTTAAACTCAGCATTCCCTCTATTTCTCTCTAAATCGTGAAGAAAAATAGAATAAAATTGCAGATTTAGGGCTTTAGGGGCTAAGAGTTGATAAATGATGAATGGGTTGGGAATACAGCAAGACAATGGGCAAGAAGTACTTCAAGGACATTTTATAATGTTTTTGTAATAGATTTTGGGTGATAACACTGAAGACTAAATTAGTTAGTCCATAATAAGAATTAGAATGCTTCCTAGTAAAGCACTCTTAATTAACTTGTCTTTTCTCAGGTTGCAGGACAGGCTGGGCTATCATCGGAGTTCACCCAGAAGCTACTTGACATGATTTCATCCCCTGAAGTGAAGAATCGTCTGAAGGAGACAACAGAGGAAGCAATAAAATATGGGGTGAGATGTTTCCAACGCCTCTTTTATCACAGCTATGCATTTCTTCTCTATTAAGAAAAATAGGAAGCAAGGAACATGATCTATATAGATCATCTCTCTTAGTCACTTTTGCTTTTTGAACATGTGGAAGCTAACTCCCTGTTATTAGGATTTTTTTGCATTGTCATCTGGGAAACTCATTCAGCCCATTCCACTTGGTTGACAAAGATGGGCAACTAAGGGACCAGTATCAAGTGATACTGCTTATCACTACTTGAGATAAATCTGAGTTTGTCAGGTTGCTTTTTTAGCTCACTGAAAAGGGGCACGCAGTCTGGATCCAGAATCCCCTACTTTCTGATGGCTCCATTAGATTCATCTTTCAAAATGAAGAAGGTGAAATGAAGGGGAGGAAAAAAGTCGGCATTCTGGGGTTCTACTCTTGAAGACTGATCATGTACCTACAAAAATTTGATAACATTCTCTGTTTAATCTCCATGGTGTCAATAGGCATTTGGGATGCCTGCTGTTGTGGCACATTTTAATGGGAAACCTCATCTCTTTTTTGGCTCTGATCGTTTAGAGCTGCTAGCCAACGTTATCGGTGAGTGTACCTAATAATACAGCTAAACAAAACATACTTAATGTCTTTCAAATATTAAAAATGTTGAGTATACTTCTTAAAATGTTGACTGGAATGTATTTCAATACAGTTAGAGTGACCAAAGATGTGAGTTCTCCATCCTCTCTCACTGGTTTGTTTCAAGGCTTTGCACTCCACATGCCATTCTCAAAGTACTACCGAGTTCTTTAGTTTTTAGAATGTTCATATTTAACTATTTGATACTGGATATTGGATCTTGGTTAAGATTAAGAGTATGGCTGATACTGATTTATTTTTTTTTTTTGTATTTTAACATTTTTATTTTAAGTCTGTTCCTTCTTAATAAATAACATTATCAGAGCACCCAAATCCAAATTACACAACTTTAATAGAAATTCATTGATTGACCATCCTCTTGGATGTGAATGTCCTTATTTTCATTTTCTGTATTAATAGAAGACAAATTTTAAATTTTTAAACAGAACTGGGTTAAGTTGTGATAACTAATACAAAATGGAATTTGGCTACAGGTCTCACATTTAGCAGCACCTGGAAAAGAGGAGAGCAGTAACTAGAAAGACTTATGTATATGATTAGGTGTGTTGCATTTGTGGAAAATTTTCAGCAGCAAACCTTCATTAATGTAAATTAAATTTGGTCATAAGATAAACAGAAGGGAATTTTGAACACTTATTTACTTGTTCTGAATAGGTTTCTGATTGTATAAAAAAGTTCTTGATGAAAATGAGAGTGAGGAAGATTCACTTTCACAGTAACTAATCCTAATTAGAATGTTCTGCCTGGTTTCTAGTCTCCACTCCAAACTTGGAAAGGACTTAAACAGATTCTCTTTTTGTTTCTCTGACTCCCCAGACTTCTACCCTTTTTCTCTTCCTTACCACCAGCCCCTCAGAAAAGTATTCCTAAAGACACTTGATTTCACCCTCATGCAGAGTGTTCCAGACTTGCAGAACCTCTCATCTGTAACAGAGGAAAAGAATTATTCTGTACAGCTGCAGTTGTAACTAGACAGCAAAGGATGTAGGAAGCAGGCTGCAGCATGCCAAACAAGATAAATATCAGTATTCCATCATCAGTAGTTACCCTTCAAAAGAGAAGTAGGAAGAGTCACCCTGCTACAGAAATGCAACCAGCCAATCACTTTTCTGTATTAAATTTTAACTTTCTCTTTTGTTCTGATTTGTCTTGCAGGTGAAAAATGGCTGGGGCCAGTTCCTTCAGTTCCAAGCTCCAAGATGTGAAAAGTCTTGGGAAAATACATAAGAATGAAAGAATTACACAGATATGGTCTATCTTCGGTGATTATCTGAATGTATCCAATGAATGTATTTTATGGTGAGATGGCTTTCTCTTCCTTATCTGTTAACTCTACAGATCAGTCTTGTTTCTAGTTAAGAAGTTAGAGGTTTGCCAGTATTACCAGTCTGGTTAGTTCTTTACAAACTCGTAAAAATATTATTCTTTCAAAGATCAATGATTAACAGTAAAGATAAAACATTAAAGATCTAACTACTTACCGATTAAACATCTTCCCTGACTATATTTTTCCCTTACTCTAAAAGTATGAGAAATAAATTATTATGGGACTGAGGTCTTGATGGTTCAGAAATTTCTTGTATCTTCCTGCTTGTCCTTTAGAAACACGCACATATGGCCTAAAAAATGTTGGTTATATTCTCCTTTTACAACAAAGACACTAGAAGTACACAACAAGACATTCATGCTTCTCTTTACCCTGCAGCATGCCAATTGGATAGGACACCAGAGAGACCAGTGGAAGAGAGAGGGACAATTCAAGCCCAAAGCAAAATCTGGGAAATCAATCGAGTACTTCAAAAAGAACTGTTTCCCAACGTGGACAGTATTTTATACACTTTGCATTGTAGTGACTGACATTTGAGAAGAGACTGACACCACACACATGCATTCTTGGGCACCAGCTCCAGCCCTTGCAGGGGTTTTTAATTAATGCCAGTTTTACAGTAGGGTCCTTGGAGGACAGTGGTAAATATGATGTAAACTCATTTGGTAACTGAACTAGACTATTATGCTTCCTCAAAGATAACCAAATTGCTGCCTATCCAAAGGTAATCTTGGATATGGCTATAGGGAACTTCATGTTGTGTGGTCTGCAGAGGGGAAGATATGCAAACAACAACATTAAAACCAAAATATGTAACTTTTCACTCTCTGATTGATTACGTTAGTTAGAAATTTTTCACTGAAATAGTTTGAAGTTGGCCCTGTAATAGATTAATTGGGATAACTCTTTAATTAATTTGTGTAAGGCTTGATTTTTCTGTGATTCCTTGCTGCCTCTGATGCATCACTGAAGGAACAAGGACTAGCAGCAGCTGGAATTCTGCTTTTGTCTCTTTCTGAACTTAAAGCATAGGCATGCTCAGTCACTTGAACAGCAAATCAGCAAGTCCTGGAACAAATTATCAGAAAAAGACCAGTATCCTTCATGTTCTTTTAGCTCTGTGTGTTGTGGAGTGTCATTTGTTCCCCCATCCACTATTTTTCCTTCTTACACTTCTTTTACCTGTTCAGGGAATATCCTATAAATTGAGAACTCCTTCTTCCGTTCTACCAGTGCACCCCTTAGTCTGGGCAAATCAAGCCTGGAATTTAAGGAAATCTTTGTGAGATATAAAAAGCTACATTCATATGGGACCAATTCGTTTTTTAACATTTCACCCCTGAAATTTGCTACTCTCCAATCTGTGCTACAAAACTGATTCTGAGGTTCTGATGTAAATGGAGTGAATGAGACGTTGCTTTAATTCAGAACACTCCAGTGACTTGATTTACAGTACTTGCTCAGAAACAGGTAAAATGCATTTTTTTAATGGAGGTAATGAACTCTGGTGGGAAGGGAGAATGCAAGGAACATCTTGAATTAATCTCATGGTGAAAGCCAGGTTCTCATGAAACTTTATCCTTCGAAAGAGCTTAACTAAAAAAAAAAAACAGCCTCTGAGGCAAAAATGTGTTGATGTGGCAGATGAATCAAATGAGATGGATTTTAGAGTCTGCTATGCACTTCCCCAAATTATCTTCAAGGCCCTCAGACCTTGAAATCAGTGGAAATTAAATGCTCAAAGACTTAGGTACTAAAATATTTAAACAGTACTGAGAAGATTAACAAAATCTGAACTGAGTTGTTTTCCTTATATGACTTATTGTCTGTGATAACCATTAGTACATGATTATATCTTTTGCATTTTTGTCAGTGAACATGCACATTGCTGCCAGTCCCTATACCTACCTTGAGCGAAATTTGCCTGTTTGGGAGTAGAGGTTTGAGCAAGTTTTGCCTCTTGTTAAGGCAACATTACTCCTCTGTTACAGAGACCTGATCATGAGCATGGTACCAGGAGCTGGTACACACTCTTGTGACTACCCCAATAAACACTGGCTGGCAACTATACCTCTCAGGTAGCAGGCATTTAAGTAGTCTAAGCACTAAGTACTAGCTTCTTTACCTGCCCTCCCTTTCTGATCTTCTCTCTATATATGTTAGCTTACTGGGACACCAATGGCCTGGTAACATCCACTGTGGGAATTCAGCTGTTTATCTGAATGTTCTAATGCCACCAGGTGGCAGGGCAGCTAAAAGTTGAGCATTACTTTAAAAAACATTGAGGACCTAAACTGCTGTCTTCTACCAGACACAGGGGTCGGTGCTAAGCACTAGTAAGAACTGTCAGCTATTTGGAAATAGCTGGAAGAATTTTCTGTAAAGTTGATATCTCTTCTACTAAATTAGTTCTTCAGAGCTTTACATACACATTACTAGTTCTTCAGAGCTTTACATCCACATCACTTTCAAGGTAGCATGATATTTAGCTGTCAAGACAGAGAATACCAAGCAAGGAGATGGACTTTTGAACCAAAACAGAGACTCTGAAAGATGCAGGAAAAACTTAACTTGGAATTCTAGGGAACAAGCCTGGAGTTGTGTTCCCCTCTGCCCTATTACAGACCTAAAGGAGATACAGTCTCACTTCCCACATCTGGTAAATCTGTGAAACTGGCATGGAAGAGTAGGTGCCAACAATGCTACACTAAAAGCAAGCAAGCAAAGATAGAGATAGGCATGAAGGTAGAAAATAAGCAAAAGAAAGTGGCTTAGTAAAATAATGAAACCATGGGAAGCACAGGATAGGCACAGAGAAAGATAGGTGGCACTTGAGCAAAGGAAACCCAGCAATGGAAGAAACAGAACAGAATAAAACTGAACATTGATTTGAGCAGTCAGAGGTGTCTTAATGAGAAAACGTTCACTGAGAGGGAGCAGGCAACCAAAAAAAAGGCAGAGCTTAAGTAGACTAAACAGGCCAGAGTCAGTTGGCCACAGAAGAGCATTTGGGGAAGAAGTTATAGGATTAACTGTATTTACTGTGAAGCTCTACAGTATTTGTTGCACTCTTTCAGTGAGGCTAGGGATGGCCCAGAGGCCTGCTTCCATGGTTTATGGGTCTGTTCCATGTCAGTTCCCTGTGCTTCTTACCCAGCCTGCACTGAAACAGTTCTCCAGCAATGACCTCACACACAGCACAAAACAGAGGCTTGCAGAACGAGATAGTTCTTTAACCTCGTGCAAACACCTCCTTGTCATTTCTTGTCCTTCCAACCTTCAGCAAGCAAAGCCTCCTAAATTAAGTCTCTCTCTTTTCTGCCATCCTTATGGATGCAGGTGCTGAGCACACCTGGAAGGCCCAGCTGATCAATACATGGCTGAGAGGCTGGTGCCATTGCAAGAATTTGTTTGTTGTTTTTTTTGATCATGGTGATCAAGCATTGATGACCTTGACCAGCAGGAAAACACAAAACTGCATTCTACAAGACAAGATGAAAACTATATCGGTGATGAAGACATTGAGAAAAACATCAGATGAGAAAAGCTCTGCCTTACTACTCTGTAGACCTCCAAAGTCATCTATCTGAAAGGGTAACAAGCTGCTGGTATGTAAGGAATTTAGGTAGCTGTTGTTTCACATTAGTAGAGTAAATTTAGTGAAGCTTTAGGCCACAGTACGAGTTTTATGTCACCTCAACCTGATATGTAGTGGTGATTGAGCAACAGTGAGCAGCATTGTGTGGGGATTTGGGTGGCGCTGATGGGGAAGGGGGGGATATGCTCACCAAGGAATGGACCAGATGAGAGCCTGCCCAAATGGAATTGGCTCAAACAACTGTTTGTTGTTATTACAATAATAATGGCATTGTGTATCTGCCATCCCCTGTGACATCCGAAGAAGAATGTTGCGCCTTAATGTTGGAAAAACTCAAGAGTGGTGTATGTGAAGAGGTGCAAAAACAACAGGAGTAAGAAAAGAAGAGGGGAGAACTGTGAGAAACAAAGCTGTGATTTTGGAATAGAAGGTGTTTTTGCAGTGGAAAATTCCACTAACCTTGCATATTCAACAGTGATTATGCGGCACAGCAGTAGGGAGTATGTTAAGCAGATAAGGGGAAAGTCCCACTGTCCTAAAATAAGGAGGATAGCTAAGAAAAACAGGATAAGCTTGTAACAGGATAGTTACAAGAGAAGAAGGAAAAAAAAAAAAGAAAAAAAAAAGGAAAAGGAGAAATTAACAGTTGGTCAAATAAAATTGTACATATATCGTATAGAAACACATCAAGTAGGTTGTGAACCTGTAGTACTCAGTGAATGAGGAAACAGGAGAAATCAGGTGTCGGGTAATAGGGCATATAAAGTTATGATAAACTTTTACTGTGCGCTCCTGTTTGCAGGATGCCCGCCATTGTAATCACAAATAAAATAGCTTCACAGAAGATCCTGTCTGAATAAAATTATTGAGATTTTTCTCACAATATGCAAAGCCAGTACATGTCAGTGAATTACACATGGAATGACAGCAGAAAAGGAAAGGATTGCCAGGATCACGTTAAAACAGCAATGACAGATTTCTCTGATAGCAGAGAGGCAAGTCATTATAGTGAGGATAGACTGAAGAGCACAAAACTGAAAGCATGGGCCTTGTCTCAGTTGGATCAACAAGTTAAAAAGTTTACAGCAATGAAATGGAATTCAAAGGAGGGGGATTAGAGCAGTCAAATCCAAACAGAAAGACATGGTACATATGCAAAGTTTTTGTGCTATGTATGTACCTACGGTTTTCCAAATTGTCAGTAGGACTGCTAGAAACATACACCGTATGCGGAGGGAAGTCAGACCCAGAACGATGTAGTGTAGTTAGGAGCACTTTCGGGGAAAATACCTGGATGGAAAGGCAATCAAACAGCTAAGGTTCTTTTTTCAAAACTACAGATAAAGCAGCTTCCAATTTTTCTCTGTCCAGATAATCTGAACCAGTTGGGATTACTTCTCACAAACATCTCCTATCAGCCTGAAACTCTGAAACTTTGAGGGAATTTTTCATATTCTGATAGGGATGGACATGTTTAAGAGTCTGAAGTACAAACGGTGGTAGGGAGTAACCTCTGCTAGGCTCCCTCAAGTTTGGGAACCCCTAGGGGTACAACACGACCAGTCCAGAGCCCTCTTCCATGGCAGGAATCCCCTCCTTTTGGCACGTTTCTGGGAAATAAGAAAGATGCAGATGGCCCTTTAAAAGCATGAGCAGCTGCTTATTAGTGCAGACAGCACAACCCACTGCAATGTACAAGCTGGCTGGAAACAAGAAGTATCCACAAATTATTGTGCCTTAAAAATATTAGGGAAATCCAACATGGCATAGACCCCAAGGTATAGAAGTTCACTTCTAAATACATTGGGCAGGGAGGATGTTCATTGTGCTAATCTCTTACATCATCAACACTTGAAATGTTGTGAAATTACATGTTTCAGTGAAATATGTCTACTCTTTCGGGGGTGAGGGGGGAGGAGGAGGAAGAGGGAGGGAGAGGGAAAGAGAGGGAGAGAGATAGAGATAGAGATATAGAGATAGAGACAGAGACAGAGACAGAGATAGAGGTATTGAGGAAGGCTGTAAAGACAGCTTAGTAAGCTCTTGACCTTGTTAGCAAAGCACTAAATAAGAGTCAGTCCCCATCCTAAAAATACTTGTTCTCCAAGAGACCTGCAAGGAATTTGTGTGCTTAAAGTCACACCAAAGGTAGTTTGTTAGAACTTGAAATTTAACTCCTTAACTGAATCACAATCCAGTTCTTTAGCTACAAGAACAATCTCCTTGCTTCCCTTTTCTTGCTGTTATTCCTTAATAGACGAAAATAATGAGAGAAAAAAAAAAAAAAAAGAAAAAAAAAGTGCCTTTCTTTAATTACAGGAAGGGATGGACACTGCTACTTAAATGAGAACAGTAAACAAACCATATGCAAAGTGTTTACAATTACTTCCTCAAGATAATGTTATCAAAAAGCACCTACCTTGGATCAAGGAGTATCCCACAATGACAGGATGTCAGGAGAATGGCAAAGATGGTTTATGTAGAGCATAGGAATATGTAGGAAATAAAACCAAGGGTCATTTATTTGTTTGTGAAATAAGGACACATAAAAATAAAGTAGGTCTAGTGGTACAACTATGTGTGGCAGCAGAGAGCATTTGATACTTGCTTTGACAAATATTTATTGACTGAAAGGAGGCTATTAAACCTTTTTTATCAAGTAAGACAAAATTTGGAGGTTGCTGGGAGGAAGAGAGGAGACAGCAGATGAGAATATATACCTCATCAGTAGTTCCAATATATTTTAACAAGTCTCTCCAGGCTGAACTATGACCTTCCATATACCCAAAGTGAGAGCACTCAGATGAGAGGTTTTCAAAGAGTTAACAATGTTTCCTGAATCACTCTGATGTCTTCCAACTGCAGGTAAGGTCACAGAACAGTCTTACTAATCAGAGGTTGCCATCAGGCTCAGCAGCTCTTCTCAATAAACAGTGGAATTATCATGCAGATCCTTTTTGGCATCAAATATGACTTCAGTCCAATACAGATGTCCATGAACAATGTCCACTCTACCCTGCAATTCCCCCTTCATTGGCAATCTTCTCATATTCACAGAAAGACCCTTTGCAACCAGTCATCACTCCATGCACAGTTACCACCTGTAGTAAATTTTGTCAAAGCTATCTGTTCAACCAGACATACACTTAATTCCACATGTTGCATGTCGTGTTTTTTGTAGTCTACAGTGAACAAGAAAGCTATCTCTCAGAAGCCTTAATAAAAGAGAGCTCCCTTTAAAAACACAAGGAATTCCAGAGAAAGCAAAAGTGGTGTATGGGTTAAGAAGGGTTATAGGTTAAAAGAAGGGTTATAGTCATAGGAAACTCCATTCTGAAGGGAACAGAGGGCCCAATTTGTCATCCAGACCCAACCCACAGGGATAAGGAAGTCTGCTGTCTACCTGGGGCTCAGGTAAGAGACGTTGCTCAGAAAGTCATTCGCCTGGAATGTCACTCTGATTATTACCCTTTATTGGTTTTTCACATTGGCATTAATGAGGTAGCAAAGAGAAGTCCAGGATCAATGAAAAGGGACTTTAGGGCTTTGGGGCTATTGGTTAAAGGATCAGGTGCACAGGTAGGGTTTTTCTCTATCCTTCCAGTAATGGGGATCAACACTAAAAGGAACAGGCAGACCCAGCAGATCAATATGTGGCTCTGAGGCTGGTGCCACCAACATGATTTTGGGTTTCTTGATCATGGGAAGGTCTACATAATACCAGGCCTACTGGGTCCTTATGGGAAGCTTTCTCAGAGGAGGAAAATGATTTTTGCCCAAGAGTTACCAGGGTTGATTAATAGGACTTTAAACTAGATTCAAAGGGGGAAAGGGACAAAAATGGGCCTGCCAGTGATAAGCTATGAGACTGCATGCCAAAAACTGAGGGACTGCATTCTAGTAAGAGCCTTCAGTCTGTCCCACAAGGGTCTGGGTTCACTGAAGCACATCTGAAACATTTCTACACAAATGCACACAGCATGAGAAACAGTCAAGAGGCGCAAGAAGTCTTGGCCCAGTCCCGGAGCTAGTACATCATTGGCATAAGTGAAACCTGGTAGGAAGAGACCTGTGACTGGTATGTTGTGATGGATGGTTACAGGCTCTTCAGAAGGGGCAGGCAGGGCAAGCAAGGAGGGTGGTGGCTCTGTATATAATGGAGGCACTGGACTGTACAGTGCTTGCAGTCGGCAGCAATGGGATTGAGAGCCTCTGGATAAGAATCAAGGGACATGAAAATAAAGAGAATGTCATTGTGGGAGTCTGCTATAGAACACCCGGCCATGATGACCACACTGATGAACTTATCTTTAGAGATCTGCTAGATCATAGAATCATAGAATCATAGAATATCCTGAGTTGGAAGGGACCCTTAAGGATCATCAAGTCCAACTCTCGACACCGCACAGGTCTACCCAAAAGTTCAGACCATGTGCCTAAGTTCACAGTCCAATCTCTTCTTAAATTCAGACAGGCTCGGTGCAGTGACCACTTCCCTGGGGAGCCTGTTCCAGTGTGCAACCACCCTCTCTGTGAAGAACCCCCTCCTGACGTCCAGCCTAAATTTCCCCTGCCTCAGCTTAACCCCGTTCCCGCGGGTCCTGTCACTAGTGTTAATGGAGAAAAGGTCTCCTGCCTCTTGACAACCCCTTACGAGGAAGTTGTAGACTGCGATGAGGTCTCCCCTCAGCCTCCTCTTCTCCAGGCTGAACAGGCCCAGTGACCTCAGCCGTTCCTCGTACGTCTTCCCCTCAAGGCCTTTCACCATCTTCGTAGCCCTCCTCTGGACACTCTCCAACAGTTTCATGTCCTTTTTATACTGTGGTGCCCAGAACTGCACACAGTACTCGAGGTGAGGCCGCACCAGCGCAGAGTAGAGCGGGACAATCACCTCCCTTGACCTACTAGCGATGCCGTTCTTGATGCACCCCAGGATACGATTGGCCCTCCTGGCTGCCAGGGCACACTGCTGGCTCATATTCAACTTGCTGTCTATCACGACCCCCAGATCCCTCTCTTCTAGGCTGCTCTCCAGCGTCTCATCGCCCAGTCTGTACGTGCAGCCAGGGTTTCCCCGTCCCAGGTGCAGGACCCGGCACTTGCTCTTAGATCAGCTGAACTAGATCAGAACTAGATCAGCTGCCCTTGTTCTTATGAGCAGCTTCAACCTGCCAGATGTCAACTGGGAACATCACATAGCTGAGACAAGCAAGCCCAGGAGATTCCTGAAGCACCTTGATGATAATTTCTTGGTACAGATACAAAGAGAGATGACTAGAAAAGGTGCACTCCTGGATCTGTTACTTGTAAACAGGGATGATGTTGTGGGTGAAGTGGCAATAGGTGGCCACCTTGGCCATAGTGACCATGAGGTAGTTGAGTTTAAAATCTTTGGTGATTGAAGGAAAACTGCTACCAAAACTTCAGCCCTGGATTGGAGGAGAGCAGACTTCAGTCTGCTGGAAAACTGCTTTTAAAGACATTGGGTCCATCACTGGTTGTCAGTTTTCAAGCACTATCTTCTAAGAGCACAGGAACAGG
Source organism: Aythya fuligula (assembly GCF_009819795.1). NCBI lineage: Eukaryota > Metazoa > Chordata > Aves > Anseriformes > Anatidae > Aythya > Aythya fuligula. The sequence goes on from NC_045559.1 coordinate 82,209,979, forward strand.
CAATTCCAAAATGTTAGAAGACGAACAGGATGGGCAGAAAGCCAGCATGGCTGAGCAGGGATCTTCCAGTGCATAAGCAGAAAATGAAAGTGTATGGAAGTGGAAGCAAGGTCAGGCAACGTGGAAGGACTACAGGGATGCTGCTCACCTTTGTAGGGAGAGAATTCAAATGGCCAAGGCTCAATTAGAGTTGAAGCTTGCCAGTAGTGTAGGGGACAATTTAAAAAAAATGCTTTTTTAAGTATCTTAACAGGAAAAGGTGGACCAGAGCAAACATTGGTCCCATACTTGATGAGGGTGGTCACCTAACAAACAGGGACATAGACAAAACAGAGAGAGACTTTTAATGCATTTTTCATTCCTGTCTTCAACAACAATCACAGGCTCTGGAACCTCAGCTGCTCTGAGTAGGACCATGACTGTGGGAACAATAAACTCACAGTCAACCCCAAACTTACTTGTGCAGGATTTGCTGCTCCACCTGGATGCATATAAGTCCATTGGGCCTAATGGAATTCATCCCAGGGTACTCAGAGAGCTGGCTGATGTCATGGTGAGACCTCTCTCAATGATTTTTCAACAGTCTTGGGAATCTGAAGAGGTCCACTTGACTGGAAACTGGCAAATGTGGTCCCGGTTTTCAAGAAGGGCAGGATATAAGATCCTGCCAATTACAGGCCTGTCAGTCTCACTTCAGTGCCTGGTAAAATTATGGAGATTATTCTGTGAGTTTTTGAAAAACACCTGAAGGACAATGCATTGGTAAAAGCCAATGTGGGTTCACAAGAGGAAAGTCATGTTTAATAAATTTAATTTCCTTTTATGATAAGATCACCCGTCTAGTTGACCAAAGGAAGCCAGGTGATGTAATCATTCTGGATTTCAGCAAAGCTTGCAATACTGTCTCTCACAGTATCCTTCTGGACAAAATGACCAGAATACAGTCAGATAAAAGCATAATAAGATGTGTGAACTATCGGCAGATGGGTCAGGCTCAAAGGGTTCTTGTAAATGGGGTTACATTGGGATGATGACCTGTCATTAGTGGGGTTCCCCAGGGCTCCATTCTAGGACCAGTCCTCTTCTTCTTCTATTGTTTTCTTAAATGATTTGGCTGTAGGACTTGAAGGTGTTTTGAGCAAGTTCATGGACAATACCAAATTGGGTGGAGCTGTTGACTCTGTCAGGAGTGGTGAGGCCTTGCAGAGAGATCTAGGGAAACTAGAGCTGGGCAATCACCAACAATATGAAGTTTAACAAGAGCAAGTGCTGGATTCTGCACCTGGGAAGAGGCAACCCTGGCTACATGTACAGACTGGGAGATGAGATGCTGAAGGGCAGTCCCACAGAAAGGGATCTGGGGTTTTGGTTGACAGAAAGCTGAACATGAGCCAGCACTGTGCCTTGGCAACCAAATGGAGCCAAGTAAACTGACAGTTCACACCTTGCAAATCATGACAAGCTAAAAGATGCACCCTTTTTAGCTCACATACCTTCTTGCTTTCATAGTGTAACAAAGAAAATGCTCTTTCACTGACACATATAAATGCCTATTTGAAGAGATGTAACTGAAATGTAATGCTCATTTTTTTCCAGAGGCAAAAAAAAAAAAAAAAGTTTCTAGCTTCTTGTCTCGGAGGTAAGTTGCTTCTATTGTATGGCTGAAGCAAAACAGAGTGAAAACTTGTGCTTTTTTTCTTTTTTACTTTGTTAGCTTAATGCCTTGTTAGCAATTTAGAGCATGTCAGGAGGACAACCCTATGTATTGGCAACATAAGCAGCAAGAATATTTCGCTAGGAGCAGAGATGAAGACAAGGGCACAAGAAATATGCAGCAAATACATGTTAACTTTTCTTACTGCATATCATCTGCTTTGGCTTTATGTCTGCAGAAAGGGGATGCAAACACTGTCCTACAATAAAGTTGCTCTGCATATTCAGGTCTTATTCTCTCTTATTTCCAGCATGACCTAATATAGTCTAGTATAAGAGTACATGATCTTCCCATGTTCTTTTAACTATTCTCAATTGATTTCTTAATTTCATTTTAAAACAATTTCTTCTCACTTCCTCTTTTCACAATACATATTCCACTTGATTCTTTCACAATATTCTAGCAGTTGACTAGAATATTGTGAAAAACTGCCCTCCTTCCTTGCCTCTGGTCACAGTCAGGTTCTTTCCTCCTCTTTATGATCCACTTTAGGAGATGTCAATTAGCATGAAAGGAGAAGTGACCCTTATACTCCATTTAGTAGCATTACAGTGACTGGGGTGCTCTCCTTCAAAAGAGCGTATACTGGCAATTTACATCTTACATGTAGCAACATCTGATTTTTCAGCAATACAACTATTGCATGTGTAGAGATCCTACAAAGTATGGAAAGTCCTCCAACAAAAGACAAACGATACAGACCAGACTAGGTTCTGTCATAAAACATAACCAGCTGCAGAAAATTTTACCGGTGCAAATGAAATCTGAGGTTTATAGCTTCTGTCATAAGCAAGTTGCAAAATAAGAAGCTGAGGAAGTTTCTAGACCTCCTCTTTTTTATTTTTATTTTTTTTTATTTCAGAGAAAACACTAAAAATGTGAATACAAAAGGCTGAAATAAGAGATAAAATCCTCAAATACCACAGCCTTGGTAAATGCTTGTTACTCTTCTGCCATTCTCATGACATAAAAGGGGGCACTGCTTCACTAATTTTAAATACTTGTGTACTTCAAATGTGTAGACAGCCCTGAAAACACTTCTTACATGTTTTTCAGGTATTCCGGAGACAGATCAGGAGCTACTAGCAACAGTAGAAGCTATCCCTGCAACATGAGTCTTTCTATGAACAAATTTCTACCATGACTGATACAGAAAAGTCACTGCAGGTAGAAGATAGACATGCCAACAAAACACCATACAGTGACTACACATAAAACGACTTTCACCTTGATCCAATAAGAACTGGAATAAGCTGGAAGATGGAAAGAATCTGCTGGTTCCCAAGAAACGAATGTTTATTCAACCATGAACATTCAAGCATAACGGTCATTCTCAAAATTACACACATTTTTGAACATCCAAGCACAGGTGTAACTTTGTTGGGGTTTTACTTCCTCATAATCCAGACATCAGACTGACCACAACTGTATTGACCACAGGTCATGGCAGCCCCATAGATACAACATAATAATGCCTTTGACACAGAGTAGTCTCAACAGAAAAAAATGAAGTCATGCTTTACAAAGGTGACTAAGCAGAATCTGGGAGTCAAAACAAGTAGTAGACAAGACAGGAAAAGGTGGTTCTGTACCACTTTGTTCATAATACTTGTGCAGACTCTCAGAAATTGCTTCAGGAAAAGGTTATAGATTTAGTGATTACAGAGAGATTAATGGTGCCATGGTATCTACGTCACAAGCCCTTTGGAATAAAGCAAGTTCTCTGCATACCCACCTGATAAATGAGGTTACACTAGGTACTAAGTTAATTAGTAGCAGCCTGGGCAGGAGGTAAAATAGATAGTAAGAAGAAACAGGGGAAAGGTGAACTGATACTTAGAGACTGAATGAAGAACAAAGATCAACAAAGAGGTACTGGAAGAAAGACTGAAAAACAAGACCTGTGGTCTTAGGAGATCTGCTATCAAATGAAGACTGATCCCCACAGCATGCCCGAACAATAGAGAACGCAAATAGAAAACTCTTTTTTATAAAAAGCATGTCTACTTCACATGAAAGGGAGAGAGTTTAGGATGAGAGTATAAATGTCCTTGTTTACTCTCCCTGACTTGCACCCCTTGTTTTGTAACCACGGCATAGTAATACCTATTCAGGCCTTTCCCAAACAACTCTGGGTTCTCTAAATCTTGGTATCACCACAAACTTCCTGATGCGGTCATGTGATTGAATTTTCATTGTTATGGATAGTGACACACTGTAAGCAACGTCAGTCTGAACCCAACTAAGGAGATAATCAGAATGGCAGACACAGAAATCTCACAAATCATTCAAAAATGCAAAATGTTCATACAGCATTATATCTTTAGATTCACACAGCAGTCTGTATCATATTGAGAGAAATGCTGAATTAATGCACTCACAGATGCATTACAAAGTATTTTTCTTGTAAATGCATAAAAATCATTCCTAAATATTCATCTCAGAAATCCTTAAAATTCCTTGAATTAAATATACAGTAGTTACTGTGGTCTTACCCCGCTAGGCAGCTAAGTTCCACCACAACCATTCTCCCACTCCCCATCCTCAAAAGAAAAGGAGTAGAAGAAATGATGACAGGAAAAAAAGGTTCATGGGTTGAGATAATGATAATTTAATTAAAGGGAAAAGAAAGAGTGGAAAGGAAAAAAAAAAAAAAAAAAGGAAAAAAAAAAAGGAGCATAGGCTGAGCAAAAGCAAAGAGAATAAAATTATTCTCTACTTCCCATCAACATGTGATGTTCAGACATGTCCTTTGAACAAGGGCCTCAACACACAAACACAAAAACCTTTTTTTTGAGGAGGACAGATGTCTTCATAATGAGGGCCCACCCCCCACACTTTCTCTTTCCCCTAGCCCAGCTTTTATTGCTGTGTGACATCATATGGTACGCAATATATCTTTGGTCAGTTTGGGTCAGCTGCCCTGGTGATGTCCCCTCCCCACCCAGCCCACCACCAGCCTCCTGGCTTTGAGAGGTTTGGAGAGGGTCTTGATGCTGTGCCAGCACTGCTCAGCAATGGAAAAAAACACTGGTGTGATACCAGTGCTTTTCTAGTTACAAGTGCAGAGCACAACACTATATATGGGCCACTGCAAGGAAAGTTACCTCCATCACAGCCAGACCCAGAACAAACTGAAATAAACTGAAGTAATAAAAGTAACAACTAATGCAACAGAGATAACCACCATTTCTAGCCTTTTTATTTTTTTTTTTAATTTTTTTTTTGTCCTGGTATTTCATAACTATGTCTATAAATACTTTTAAAAACGGTGCACCACTCAAAACCACTACAAAAAATCTCAACAAAAGCTATTTCTTTTTGGCTTTCCACAAGTCAAACAAAGCCTTTCCAATCGCATAGGTAGTTTTCCATCAAATAATGAAGGTTTTTCCACCTTCATAACTTTCTCCCGACTTGGCAAAAAGACCTAGCCCCTAAGCAGTTTTTACGTTTCTACTTCCCACAGGAAAACGTGCAGATGACTGCAGTGCTGTGGCTCTCTGCAGAAGGAAGCTTGTAGAAAGATAAGTACTTTAAGATGGGATTTGATAGTCAGTGTAGATACCAGAGCTGGAAGTTGCCTCAAGTTATCAGTCTGTGCTAGAAATTCCTGATACAATTAACAGGCAAGGTGAATCAGCTTCTACACCTTTCTGCAGGGCTTTGTTGCTTACTCAGTCAAAGAACTTCCTTCTACTCCAATAGTTTGGGCTGGGTTGATCAAATGGTGCACACTGCAGATATAAGAGATATTCCTGCTCTTCCTCCCATGCCCTCCACCACTCCAGTTATGCATTTGTATTGCTTCCTTTGAATGGGGATCTAGTGGTTAGATGATCTTTTGGAGATCAGATTCGGCCCAATAAATTGGCAAATAATCCACTCTGGAAAAATGTAAATACTTTCTGGCTAGCTTAGACAGCTGAGCTGGCTCCGAGAGGGATCAGCTGATCGCTAGAATCCCTGCAAGGACAGGTCTTGATAGATGGCAGATGGAGAAGAGGGCAAAAGGAGATAGGGCTACCAATGTCCACAGCAGTTATCTATTAGTTTTATTCAGCTGCCTTGTCAAATCATACTTTAACTTCCTACTTTAAAAACTGGAAATATTTTCTTTAGAAATAATTCTTCTGATAGTGATGCTCTTTTATTAGAATAGCTCAGTAAGTAGAACACTTAGCCAAGGTCTAATGTGTATTTTTATTCCCTCCTAAACCAAGTAGGATTTAAATCTTTTATTTCTAAGAAACAGTTCTAACAATTACCAACCTACTAGCTACCTGGTTAGAAGGAAGTTGCTGTTTGTACTCAGGCATCAGACTCCACCACCATTCAGTCATACTTTCTGTGCAGAGAAACTGTGAAAACAGTTTTGTCAAATCGTCCTTATCAGTTAAGGTGTTCTCAACATTAGGCAACCCCAAAACAGAAAAGGCTATAAGAAACAAATCATTTTTCCTATTTTGATGATAGTCCTGCAGAATGACATGCTCACACCAGAAGCCTGACTTCCTCCTCTTTACATGGATGTTAAGTCTTGCATCTTCAATGGAATTCTCTTGAAAGCAAAGAATTGGCAACAACCAGAGAGCTGAACGTCTTTATATGTTACCAGCCAAAAAGGCAACTCTAAAGGTAAAAATAATAGAAACATAGAAGCATAAACAAGTCTATGCTAGAAGGGGTGACCATCTAGTCTGAAACCAGGGCTTTAAACTCAGCTGAGTCTTAACTATTTCCAGCCAAGATGATTCCATCACTTTTCTGGGCAAGTAACTGCAACATTTACTTGTTTTCACATTGAAAATTGTTTCTCACATTCAGAAAGCTCCCCTCTTCCCTATTGCATCCTGCCTGTCACCATGCATCCTTGTGAAAAGAGTACCACCAGCCTCTCTGTAACTACCTACTAAGTATTGGAAAACCATGAGTAGGCATTCCCCACCTGTTCAAGCCTTCCATTCTCTAGGCTGTACAAACCCAATTCCTTCAACCTCTCTTAACTTCTCAAGTTCTCCAACACTCAAATCTTGGTGGCAGTTCACTGGATCTCATCCAGTTGTTCAATTGTTGGAAGGACCAACACTGTACTCAATAATCTTGGTATGCCATAACAAGTGCTGAGTAGAGTGAAATAATCACACCCTTGGTCTCTTGACTATACTCTTACTGATGCAGCTCAGGACAGTTTGCTTCCAGTGCTTCTAGCAAAAACTGCTGACTCTTGCATAGCTTGTTGTTTATCATGACCACCAGGCGTATTTCAGTAGAGCTCCATTCCAGACCCCAACCTGCTTGACATTATTCCACCCATCCACGACTTTACGTTTATCTTTGTTAAACTCCATACCATACCTTGTTGGCCCATGGTGAATTATAACCTCAAAATTAATTAAAAAACAGTTGGCAGGACATATTCCTATTACAAATAAACATGAGCTGCAGCTAGCCCCTTGACATAACTCATGTTCAGTGTTTGAGAACTTCCAATGATTTTCAGACATAAAGGTACAGGTGGTAACAGACTTCAAAAAGTAATTCTGTACCTGCTCTGTTGATTACCAATATTCCTCATTCCCAGATACACCTGGAAGTAAAAAGGATTTTAATGCAGCCCTCCATAAAATAGAAACCTTTTTTCCTTTTGTCTGTAAAATCAAAGAGGTCATAAAAAAATACCTGACTTGCAGCACCCAATCAGGATAGAAAAATGTACTAATTTACATTTTACAGAACTCATAAACAGATTTATATGTGGGCCATGAGATGTGGGCTGGATCTGCAGTCCTTCCTGCTTTGTGAGGCAGAGATCAAGATTCTTCTGCTGTATGGAGAGAATGTAATTTTCGGAGCAGAGTTTCTCTTATGAAAGTAGAACATATCTGACGCAGGTAAGCACTCCCCCTCTGTTTACTCCGCCCTCTTTTCTAATGAGTTTCCTGCTTTTGTGGGACAGACCTGGAAGAGCTGGGAAAGTACAGAAGGTATGTGATCGTCCAGAAATTTTTTCAGAATCAGAACCTGGAAAGCTGAGGTTCTACTTTCCCACGCAAGACTAGCACAACAGGATCTCCCTGTGGTTTTGTGCCTACCCATATTCACTAGTTTCCAGCTTTTACTTTCAAAATAAGTCTTCCTCGTCTCCCTGAAAGAAGACTCAAAAGGAGGAAGGGAAAGTTTTTACTAGTATCCTGCCCTCAGATCAGAAGGGGAAGAAGCAGGGACAGAAGAGCTTGTATGAATCTCCTTGTGATGAAGATAGAAGTGAAAACATGACTGTTCCTACCTACCAAAGCCTCATTCTGGTAAGTCTATGTTTAAAGCTGAAAGTAAACAAGGTACTAAGAACATAACCTGTTCAGAAATAATGTGTTTCTTTATCTGGCATTTATATATATATAAAAATTTACATGTTTTTGCTCTGTAACTAGAGAATACATTTAGTGTGCAAAAGCACACAATGTAACATGGAACTATATAAAACTGTATTTGTTTGGATATTTATAGTAATTAAAACATGCCTATTTTGTCATACTTTTTTCATTTAAAGCAGTCGTCATCAAAACAGTGGGATATATGTTAGTGTAGTGTAACACATACTAGATGACTATTTAATGATTGTATTTCTTGAATACCACAGATCCTTGGTATTCATTCCATATTGACTGTACACAACAACTACTGTCTCTTTCAGAGATACATGGTTTGGAACTAAGGATAGGAGGGGCACTGGTGAGAATAGAATGGTGAAAAAAAAATGTAGATCAAAAGAAAAGAACTGAAGATATAGACTTGTACTAAAATGTGTCTACATTTTACAAAAACAGACATACTGAAGCTATATCTAGAACCTAATATAACGTTATTGCTAAAATGCTACACAGAGGGCATTCAGTTACTGGGACAGAGAGCACCTTTGGCGATGTTTATTCTGTGATCTGAACTAGTACCTGAATGTTCATTATGCAATTTTAAAATGTCCTAGAATAAACCTTTACATCTATTCCGTTTATTACTTTTATGCAAAGTGCACAGAATCAAATTTGCATCCTAGATTTCTCTAATAGGTAACTCTACCACTTTAGATAAGCCTGAGAGTAAGTGCTAATGGTCGATTTAAGCATTTTATGTTTCATGCCTTCAAGTCCAAGCACTCCCATTATTCAGTGTGCACCCACACAGGAAATTCTAGTAAATTTACATTGGCATCTATCTATGCACAGATCTCGCAGGCTTACTACTGGATTCCATGATGGGTAATATTCCATCATGAGAACATACAGTCTATAGCTGCCTGTTCTCATGATGGAATAAACGTGCATGTATGTTATTTTGGTCGTGATACTGGTAATGTGTTTGTATAGCCACATTTCAACCTGAAAAAAAATATTTTTATCTTCCACAGATGTCTGTCCCCTTAACTGGTTATCCGTTCTCAAATGTCTGCTACCACCACCCATACTACCATGTGGTTAGAGTCACACTGGAAGAACATCCGCCAAGCCTTGTTGCTTCTTTTCACTGCTGCTCTTCTCATTGGGGTCACCATGCTAGCCATTTCATCTAACATTAACCCAATAGGCTACTTCTTCCTAGGGGTAGGTGGAGTATGCCTGATTGGTTATTTGCTGAGCGTGTTTGTTGAGTGTTACTTGAAGAATCGACACCGACATGACACAAATGAGATACCTCCAAACAGACAAAGCCAAGCAGGGTAAGCACCAACTCAGTTATTCCTCTGTGACTCACTCTCTCTCTCTCCTTAAAATCATTTTGTTTTGCTGCCCTTCCACTAGGGAATCAAACACAGAAACCAATTCAGAAGACAAAAGGTTTTTTAGGTTGTTTTCCTTCATTACTCTGGTATAGCTTACAAATGTCTGTGCTATGAATCTCCTTTATCCTGTCCAATACATATTTTCTTCCTCCTGGGAACTGATTCACTAACTATTTCCAAGGTTACCAAGGTTAAACAGATCAGGCCTAGTTTTATCTCCCCTTGAGTAATCAAGTCCTGCCGCCAATGAGTCAGACAAGGAAAAAGAAAAAATGCTGAGGTAATACTGAATGTTAGCTTGGTTTAGTTCTATAAACCTGACCTCCGAAGCAACTGTTCTTTGGCAAACTTTTAAAAAAGAACCTGTAACTGGGTGTGTTTCCAGTCTTCAAAACACAATTTCACATTAACAGGATCTGATTTTGAGAGTCTCTGAATACTCACATTGCTTTTTGGATTCATGCATGTTTGCAGGTTGCACTTTATCACCTAATTCACCCACAATCTGTGTACTATAGTTGAAGAGTTTGTTTATGTTTGCTTCCTTGTCACTATAATCCAGACAATCATTATCCAGCTGCATAATTTGCTTGATGTTCTGAAATGTACGGTGTTGTAAGAATGCAAAAATGTTATTGTGTTTATTTTTAGAAAGATTAGAGAGAAATAAATTCTGTAGTTGTCATTGATAGTTTTGGAGTATTCTAAAAGTAAACTAGTATCTATTTATTTGAACATATGTCCTAAAAGGGAAAACATTTCTAAAGTAACAATTTTCTCTGCAGACATTCTTCTTAAGACAGGATAGCAAATCCTTGTTTAAATGAAATGATTTATTTTTCTCCACTTACATTCTTAAATACTGATGAACGTTGAGCTAATGTGTTAAAACAGAGATAAAAAGCAAAGTCTTATTTTATTCAGAGAAATAACTAGTAATCAGTAACTCCTTGTAGTAAATTGTCACTGCTGGCACATTTTAAACGAGTAGATATCAAGCTAAGCCTAACACATTGAATTGAACAGTGTGTTTTTGTTTTTGCTTTTGTTTTGTTTTTTTTTTTAACTTATTCTGGTGAGTGTGGGAAAATGGTCAGATAAGACACTCTCTAGACTAGGAAGCAAGGTATTAAGCTGGCTGGATAAGTGAACTGATGCAATAACAGAATATGACATGCAGTAATACCACATGAAATATCCTGCCTCAGCTCCATCTACTGATTCTAGCATGGCCCCTATTCTACATTATTCAAACTACAAGCCTCTACATGAAAAATAAAATAAAAAATCAGTAAAATAATCAGTGTAACTGACATTCTGCTTTTGTGCATAGGGTGAATGCTGCCTATGAAGCACCTACATACGAGGAGGTGATGACTATGTCAGTTCCAGCGATATGGACAATTGCATCCAATCCAGGCTCAGTGCCCTCACCATTGAGTGAACCCCCCCCTTACAATGTAGCTATTGAATCACCTGCCCAGGAAGAGACTGTGATGGAAACCCTCAGGGTCTCAGTGGCACCAGACACAAGGAGCACCTCTGAGACAGACACAGGCTCCAGGATGCACTTGCAGCTGGTGCTGCCCCCAAGATTGCGATTTACTTCAGACATCCATGAAGTGAAAGGTACTGCAGACAGGGTTGAGCCATTGGAGCCGCTCACTCCTCCACCTGCTTATGAGATTGCCATCAACGATGAGGTCTTTGAAGATGTCTTCCAGCCCTCCACAGTATGATTAATTCCACCTTCTATGAAGGCAGGACCAAACCCCCACCAGGCTGAACCTCATGGTTCTCCTGGAGGGAAGGTGAAAGAGCTGATTTTTTTCATGCCTCACACGGGTGAAGTTTGTCTTATCATTCCTTGAACCAGAGCTGAACTACAGACATAGTATCTACATTCACTACAAACTTTGCACAATTTACATATATACAGTGCAATACCATGATGCTTCATCTTGGCACAAAATAAGCAAAGTCACTGAAGAGAAAATTGCGTGACATACAGCAACAACCGAAACTGGAGATATATCTTTATGGGGGAGAAGAGCGAATCATAAGGAAAGACAAGCTGCCTTGGAAAGGGGAGGAACAGAAACAGCTCTGAGTAGTTTCTGCCTGTGCATTACTGTTTGCCTGTGCATTACTGTTTGCCTGTGCAAACAGTATCACTGAGAGTTTTGTGATAATCAACCACCCTAACTTTCCTATTGAGAGACTGAGACTGCAGTTCCCTGATTATAAAAGTTTTGGCAGCAACACAAATTTCTGATCTGTGCTGCTTGTTGCTACGCCTCTGCTGCACTCACACCACATCCTCAGTTGTGCTAACCTTGAGAGGAGGGTGGCTGTATGCATTTGGAAGCTGGCACTACCTAATACCTATCACTTTGCTGCCAACCAGCTCGAGGTTGAAAACCTCACAGCAGTTGTGGCCTTATGAAATGACATGTTATTTATAATGTTCTCATCCTACACTGCCTGCAGGTGATGAACATAAGGAAGACACCACCATTTTTTATTCCAGTGAGAGGTCAACAATGGAACACATATACATACCCTCTGCCTGGAGGTTTGGGCCGAGAAGAACCTCATTAAGTTCAGCAAGGGCAAGCACAGGGTCCTGCACCTAGGAAGGAATAACCCCAAGCACCAGTACAGGCTGGCGGGTGACCTACTGGAGTGCAGCTCTGCAGAGAGGGACCTGGGAGTCCTTGTGGACAGCAGGCTGACCATGAGCCAGCAATGTCCCCTGGTGGCCAAAAAGGCCAATGGGATCCTGGTATTCGGAAGAGTGTTGCCAGCAGGTCAAGGGAGGTGATCCTAACCCCTCTACTCAGTCCTGGTGAGGCCACACCTGGAGTACTGAGTCCAGTTCTGCACTCCCCAGAACAAGAGGGACATAGAACTACTGGAGTGAGTCCAGAGGAGGACTACGAAGATGCTTAGAGGACTGGAGCACCTGTTGTACGAGGACACTCTGAGAGAATTGGGCCTGTTTAGCCTGGAAAAGAGAAGACTGAGGGGAGACCTCAGCAATGTATATAAGTATCTGAGGGGAGGGTGAGGACGGAGCCAGCATCTTTTCAGTTGTGCCCAGTGACAGGACAAGAGGCAATGGGCACAAACTGAAGCATAGGAGGTTCTGGCTCAATATGAGATGGCAGTTCTTTATTGTGAGGGTGACAGAGCACTGGAACAGGTTTTCCAGAGAAGTTGTGGAGCCTTCTTCTCTGCTGGAGACATTCAAAACCCACCTGGATGCCATCCTGTGCAATGTGCCAAGGGGTTGGACTAGATGATCTTAAGAGGTCCCTTCCAACCTCATCCATTCTGTGATTCTGTGGACCACCAGTTTTGACAGCTGTACAGGAGGGCTTATTACTCTGTTATAGTACTGGCCCAAAGAGATCACTTGAGATATTTTGTCATCACAACAAATGTTTGTGTAGAAAGGTCAATACTCCAAGTTCACCATAACCCCATGCATAGGCATTTCTCTCTGGTACCTGGAGAGGGGCAGTCTGTCTGTCAAGGCTGTGACTGTAGCAGAGAGCACCTGAGAGTAACAGTCACAAAGCACAGGTGGTCTTCATCTTGACAGTTCTGGTTTGGAGCCAGGTTCTAGCTTTCATCAATTAGTGATGCTGTTCAGTCTTTTAAAATGGGCAAGTTAAACTGTTATGCCCTATTAACCCTGTTAAAGTAGTTTGCAGTAAGCAAAGAGACACTCAAGTCCGGTGAATGTCCAAATTAAAAGACAAGAAAAAACAAACATGGTCATCCAGATCTCCTTATGACTGCAGGCAGCAATCATCACAGCATTGTTTCATATGTGTACATCATTTTTAACTCATATCATAGGCTAAAAGCAAGTAAATTATTTCTTATTGTTTGATTCTTTATAGATGAAAATATTTTGTATGTTGTTTATTAATAAACAAGACTACATAAAAACCGAGTGGCATTGTTCACTTTTCTTCTCAAAACATGTATTTCACAAAGCCATGATTTATACCTGTTTACATTATGCTTTTTTGATAAACTTAGCTTAGAAAAAAAAGTGATGAGTTCAATTTCTAAGTCTACATGTGAATCTCTTTATTACCATTAATGATGAATCAGTTATGAAACCTCTGTCATAAAACCAATATGAGACAAGTTTGCTGATGAGGTGATTTTTTTTTTTGGAAGTCAATCATTTTCTGCATGTTTCAGAAGGTGTCCTCTGCTTCCTGCATCTGCAAAAGAACAAACCACAATAAACAACAATACAGGTATATAACATGGGAATAGAGTTACGCCTAAGGTAGGCAGCCAGGACTTCTCTGTGTCAGGAAGAAATTCAGTTGACCGGCACAGATAAATAGCCAAAAGAAAGACAAAAAGAAAGCCACCAGTTATGAACACTAGGGTTTTGTTTTCTTTATCTCTTTCAAGTATCATCTGTACGGCCTGCGTGCTACTTTTCTTCCTTTTTTTCTTACTCAACGCTAATTAAGCCCTTTGCTTTTACTTCTGCTGCAACGCATTAATAACAAAAGCGCTAAAATAGAAGGGGAAAAAAAAAAAAAAAAAAAAAAAAAAAAAAGGATCACAGAACTGGTATGCTTGCAAAGAAAGCACACCCGTTAATCCCGATCTGCTGACGAAACCCCTTCCGTTAACCCGATCTTGCTCCGACTCGGGTTTCTCTGCCCCCACCAGGCGCTCTGGGACCCCGTTCCCCGGGGGCCAATTTCCCCACAGCCCTTCCCGCGCTGCGGGCAGCACGCACGCGCCGGCCCGTGAGGGCGCGCCAGCCGGCGCACGCGCACGGCGAGGCGCAGGGGCCGGCGGGCGGGCGCGCGCAATGCGCAGGCGCCGTGACTCGGTGCCGTTTGAATCTCTGGGCCCGCGGCGCGCTCGGTGACGGGAGCGCGGGAAGGCAGGAGCGCGGGAAAGGCGGGAGCGCGGGAAAGGCGGGAGCGCGCGCGCGCGCTGCGCGGCCTCGGAAGCCGGCGGTGGGAGGGGGAGCGCGCAGCTCCCCGGCAGGGCCCGTCGGGGCGGGTGCTGGAGGCCTCTTCCGCCGCTTGTGGAGCGTGCTCCTGCCCGGGGAGGCCCCTCCTGGGGCATCCAGGTAGGATGCTGGGGGCGTGCGGCATGCAGCGCTGTCACCAGGAAGCGCTGAAGAAGAACCGGGTGATGCTGGCAAAGCAGCTGGTCCTGAAGGAGCTGATAGAGCACATGATAGAGAAGGACATCATCACCGCCGAGATGATGGAAATGATCCAGGTAGGCGGCTCGCTGCGCTGTCAGCTGTGTTTCTGCCCCAGCCCCGTGCCCCTCCGGGCAGTGGCAGCACAGCAAAACTACTGCCTGTGCTCTGCTGCCTGTGTTTTGTTGTGTGATTACGCGTGGAGAGCATGCACCAAACAGGTAGGGCTTGTTTGCAACATGCACAAGAACTGTAAGTTACTTTGGGTGATGTTGATTTTGACTGAAATTTAATAAACTGCTAGTTTGCATGCTCGCATGTAGTTGCAGTAGACTGTTCTTCATGAGTCTGTTCGTATCTTCCAGCCCTTTGTTGTTATTTTGTGCTTCTCTCTTCTTCTTCTTCTTTTTTTTTTTTTTTTTTTTTTTGTAAAGGCAGAAATACTACCAATTTCCAAAATAATCCCGTAGGAGGAAATAAATAAACGTATTATAAACAAGTATGTTCTGGCACTTGCACGCCTTTCACATTCTTCAAGTACTTCATGTCTTTTTGTAAATTTCATGAAGAATTTTGCATGACCCAAGGCTCTAAAGATGACAAATATCATTCATAAGCTTTTGTTGCTTATGCTGAGCAGTGGGTACTTAGGAAAAGAAGTCATTAGAAGTGGGTTGGGATAGGCCCTAGGCGTACAGTAATGCACTGAAGACTGCAGAAAGGAGATGCAGGTCTTCAAAGAAAAAGGACACTGATGGTAATGACTGCAGGTGCAAGTCAAGTACATCCTAAGGGTCATGTAAGCAACCGAGAGGTTCTTTGTCAAGTAAGGTTGATGGTCCTGTCTTAAGAACAGATTCTGAAAAATAAGAATGATGAGCTGTTTGCTGGGTGCTACTGCAGATGGTACAAACCTGAGACTGACAATGTTTTTGCAAGGAATAAGGAAAAAACTTTTTGATGAATTTTGACTTGGTGTACACCAAAAGATAATCTGAAATTCTTTGAGACACATCAAGGATACTTGTGCCAAGTCGTGGCAGTTGCAAGCAGTCTTACCTGAAGTAGCTCCTATTCCTAGTGAAAGAGGACAAAGACAGTAGGAAGGTGTTGAAAGTCAAAGGGTGACTCAGGAACTTATAAAGTATGGGTGGTTACTAGAGATGCTCAATTGCTGACCTGCAGTTAGTCACTGGAGGAAAAAAAAAAAAAAAAGTCCTCTCAAAGTCAGTATAATGACAATGAGTCTCTTAGAAAATCCTGCTCTAGTCAAGTTGTTTTAAACTAAGACAGAGAGGAAGATTACGGGAATCTTCCCTTCTGGATATAATAAGGAAAAGAAGATGCAGAGATACTTACTAATGGATAATCAGTTAGGAGAAAGTTTTTTAGGATGGAAAAGTCAGGTAAATAGTACACTTTCTACACAAAAGTGAGAGCTTAGATGTACATGAATAGAAATAGCAGCCTGATCAAGAGAACAGAGTGACTTAAACTACTGTTGCAGGATATGAAGCTGGAAATTACAGCAAAAACAGAAATTTGACAGGGGCAAGAGGACAACATTCACAACTGAAACAGTAATGCTGCAAAGTATGCATTGCACTTACAGGATAGAAAAGACAGGAATGTTTGCAGAATAGTACTATTCGTTAGAATGCAATAGATGAATAAAAAGTAACAGGCATTTAAAGAAAAGATCTGAGCCAAAAAGCACTTTGTCCTTTTTTTTTTTTTTTTTTTTTTTTTTTTTCTGGAGTACTTGAATTTGCAATTGTGTGACACTCTCTGGCTTAAATGTGTGCTAAGGTCTTAGGAGAACTGTTAGGCAGACTGTTCTTGAAAATGCATCATAACACTAACTGTCACGCACCTTTGTGGAAATAGCAGGAGAGGAATGCCATTGACAATAGAGCATAGGTTTTCCTGGATTTGTCAGTATCTAATTTCTATGCACACCTTACCCCACTCAAAAAAAAAATGTCATAGAATGAAGATCTAGATAAATAATTGTTTTAAATTATCTTGTCTTTAAAAAAAGAATATGCTGGTGATATCTTTCTTTGATTTAAAATAAATGGAAGAATAAACAAATTGGTTCTGGAAATATCTTAAATAAACAAACTTTTGTCATCTAAGGGAAGTGAAATAAACCAAAGAGCTAAGGGAGGTGAAAGAAGCATGGAATTTAGAATTACAGAATGGTTTGGATTGGAAGGGACCTTTAAGATCATGTAATTCCAGCCCCTCTGCCACGGATAGGGACACCTTCCACTAGAGCAGGTTACTGAAAGCCCTGTTCAACCAGGCCTTGAACATCTCCACAGATGGGGCATCCACAGCTTTTCTGGGCAACCTGTTCCATTGCCTCACCACCTTCACAGTAAAGTATTTCTTCCTAATACCTTATCTAAATCTACCCTTTTTCAGTTGAAAGCCATTACTAGTTGTCCTATCACTACACTCCCTGGAAAAGAGACCCTCTCCTGCTTTCTTGTAGGCCCCCTTTACGTACTGAAAGGCTGCTATAAGGTCTCTGCAGAGACTTCTCTTTGTCAGGTTCAACAACCCCAGCTCCCTCAGCCTGTTTTCATAGGAGATGTGCTCCAGCCCTTTTATGATCTTCACGGCTCTCCTTTGGTCTTGTTATAATACCTCCATGTCCTTCTTGTGCTGGGGGCCCCAGAGCTGAACGCAGCACTCCAGATGGGATCCCCTGAGTGGAGTAGAGGGGGGAGAATCACCTCTCTCAACCTGTTGGCCATGCTTCTTTTGATGCAGCCCAGGATATGGTTAGCTTTTTGGGCTGCATGCACACATTGCCAGCTCACGTTGAGCTTCTTAGGACCCAACAACCTCAGGCTCTTCTCCTCAGGGCTGCTCTTGATCCATTCTCCACCCAGCCTGTATTTGTGCTTTGGATTGCCCCAGCTCCGTTGCCGGACTTTGCGCTTGGCCTTGTTGAACTTCATGAGGTTTGCACAGGCCGAGCTCTCAACCATGTCCAGGTACCCTCTAGAAGCCTGTCCCTTCCCTCCAGTGTATCAACTGCATCACACAGTTTGGTGTCATCAGCAAACCTGCTGACGGTGCACTCGATCCCACTGTCACCATCAAAGATGTTAAAACAGTGCCGGTGCCAATACTGACCCTGAGTATCACCACTCATTACTGACCTCCACTTGGTCATTGAGTCATTGACCACAAATCTTTGAGTGTGACAATCCAGCAAATATAGACTTGATTTTAGTAAGAAGTTCGTTAAGTAATGAAAGGGACAGAACACTGAAGTCCAGGGACATTGTTGATACAAAAATAAGAGCTATTAGCCAATCATGAATGAACATAGCTTGAAATTTTAGTAGTAACATTAGATCAAAAAGATTTTGCATTATCATTCCAGTGCTGCAGGACAAAAGCCAAACTGCTTTGAAGAACAAGCTGAATATATTTTATGAAAGAAAACATAATGGTGCGAAAGTCTAGTGCAGCATAGGATTTACACATGTGCCTTAAAGTGATTTGTCTGATTTTCCTATGATTGCTCACGCAGTGTTAGTGTTTGGTTCTGTGTAACTCACCAGTCACTTCGTATCATTTAAAAAAATGAAGAGATCTTGGATCACAGTGATAACTTTAAAAATGGAAGGTCAATTCCATGGAACCCATAAAACGTACTTTCAGTAGCCAATATTTTAGTATGTGATGTTTCAGTTTTCTACACAGGAAAGGCTTTTATAAATCAGACAGTTTGTTAGCAGATGTTCTGCTAACATGCTAAAAATTAGAACTTCCTGTGAATGTTTTACAGAAATGTAAATTTAATTTTTGATTGTTACTTTTTCTTGTATACTACCATATATTGCTTCATTTGTATAAATGTAACACATTATACATATATAGTGTCTTTCTGGAATTGACTGTGTGAAATAAATATTTTCATTCACACTCTCCAAGAGATTTGTGTATTAGTGCCTGAGACCATAAACACATTGAACAGTAGTGAAAACGGGTTCTGGACTTGGTGTATTGAAAGAGGATAAGCAGCTACTATTCAGACAGTAACTGGAAGTAAGAGGTTAGAGAGAACAGGGTGTATTACTGTGTGTGGAAATGTATGAATTGTTGGCTTGCTTCATTGTCGTATGCTCTTCCCCTTGAGATAGTGGGAACAGAGGGGTGGGAGTGAAATCAGCTAGGAAAAGCTGTAAAAAAGGATATAGCACAGCAAAGCATGGTGACAGGATATTTACATGACGGAAAAAGACTGAGTTGTTCTGAAGCTTAACTGAAATGAAAATGAATTGTGTTGGCATGTTACTTTGAGTGTTGGATTTGTTTCTTCTCTGGATCTAGGCCAAGTCTGGGAGCTTCAGCCAAAACGTGGAATTCCTCAATTTGTTGCCCAAGAGAGGCCCTTATGCCTTCTCAGCCTTCTGTGAAGCTCTACGAGAAACCAAACAGCAGCATCTGGAGGAAATAATCTTGAAGACAGAATCCAACCTAAGCAATGGGATTGCACAGGTATGTCAGTTTTAAAAAATAAAATGGATGGGCTGCATTTGGGGTTGGGTTGGGCACACAGGCATTTTTTTCAAATGTTTAGGAAAAATGCTTATAGTGGAAAGGATGCGGTTTAGTTACAAACTGAAACTTGCAGTAGCCTTAGAATAAAAAGGTAGTGAAAAGAATTTGAGATGAAGATAAGTTTCACGCAGAAGCAGAGAATGGTTGAGGTTGGCAGCAACCTCTGGAAGTCATCTGGTCCAATCCTCCCCCTTACAACAAGTTGACTGGGACCATGTCCAGACAGGTTTTGAATATCTTTAAGGAGTGAGACCTCACTACACCTCTGGGTAACCTGTGCCAGTGCTCAGTCACCCAGCTGTGTCGGGATGTTCAGACGGAATCTCCTGTGTTCCAGTTTGTGCCCATTGCCTCTTCTCCTGTGTGGACACCACTGAAAAGAGGCTGTTTCCTTTCAGATATTTTTGCACATTGATAAGGACTCCCTGAGTCTTCTGTTTTTCAGGCTAAGCAGTCCTAAGCCTTTCCTCTGATGAGAGATGCTCCAGTCCCTTAATCATCTTTGTGGCCCTTTGTTAGACTCCCTCCACTATGTGCATGTCTGTCTTGCACTGGCAAGCCCAGAACTGGAAACAATACTACAGGTGTGGCCTCACCAGAGCTAAGTAGAAGGGAAGGGTCACCTCCTATCTAATCTGCTGGCAAGACTCCTAATGCAGCCCAGGATACTATTAGCCTTCTTTGCCACAAAGGCCCATTGCTGGCTCATGTTCAGCTTGGTTTCTATGAGGGAACCCAAGGCTTTTTATTCAAAGCTGCTTTCCAACTAGTCAGCTCCCGGCATATGGGATTGTTCCTCCCCAGGTGCAGGATTGTGCACTTCTTATTAAATTCCATGAGGTTCCTGCATATTCCTACGTTTAACATGTTCTTACTGATGTGTCATCAAGAACACAAAAGCTGCATTATTTTTTTTCTCTAGAATACTTTAATTTAGTGTTCAAAGATTTTCCAAGTAGAAAGCTACTAAAAGACAGTCTTCTCTGCTGAAGGGAGGGACTTCCCTTTCCTAATTTTGTTATCTTTATTTTCACCTTTTCACCATCTGCTGTTGTTAACACCAGACTGAAGGAAGAATTCAATAAAGATTCAGTATTCTCAGTGCATTGAGAAGGATGGGAACTCTCAGTAAGCATGCTTTATACTGAGGAAGAAAGACTAGATACTTCTGAGCAGAGATGTTGCCTTATCAAAATTTATAATTTATTAGACTAGGCAAACGATGAAATTTTGAAAGCAACCAAAAAGAGGAGTCATGGAACAAACCAAGTTTTGGCAAAAATAAGAGTAAGGTGTCCCAGAATGGCATTTGGGTAAAAGTAAAGATGAGCAAAGACAGGAAGGAATTTTGCAATAACAGAAGGTGCTGCTGTTATCTTCTCATAATCTGTTTTATTTGGATGTAAACCGTAGTATAGTGTTTTATGTTAAATTGTATGTAATATATATTGAATATATTACAGCAAGTCATATATGTGTATGTAAATACCTATATCTTTTTTCAATGACACCTACAGCATTGTACCGTAGAGAAAAAAATAGATGTCTTTTGCTAGTCTTTTCATGGATTTATTGGATGTCTTGTAGCTTGAACACTTTTATGGATCAGATCTACCACTCCCTTCAAGTGAATCATGTAATTCAAAGAAGCCACGCTGGATTGGTGAGTCACACGTTACATCATGAATACCTGATTGGCTATCTGGTTGGTTGACTTTAATTTATTAATACTCTCTTATTTCAATTTTAGAAATAAGCTTGCCACCACTTTGCTCATCCTCGGAATACAAACTTGTAAATGAATTGACTACATTATGATCAGATGCAAGAGGCAGAAACAGGCTGGAAAATTATATTTAAATAGCATAGTGGAAAGAGAACCTAATTAATTCTAGTCAGCTTCATTTATTCTTACAGGAAATTTAATTGCTTAAATAGAATGTGTCAGTTGTAAAATTTTAGATCTTCAAGGGTTTTCTTTTTCATTTAAATTTACAATAGAGTATAAGTGAGCTAGAGCTGTGGAAAGATACTGATTATTGACAGTATTCCATAACTTAGACTTTCTTCTTAACAAATTATTTTAAGGTGGTATGTAAGGTGGGCCCAACACAGACTGCTGTAGCTTCCCATTGAATTCAGGAAATCAACTTTTCTTTATCAAGAATTTGTGACTTACGTCAGGAAACTAGTTGTTGGAATGAATCTCCTTGTTAGTTTTTATATTATATCTGGTAACACCTGAAGAGTACTCATGCATCCTAACCACAGCTTTAACAGTGTGCTGGTTATTAGGAGCTTTCTCTGGTATTAAAGAACAGGTTTCAAAGCTTTTTTTTTTTTTTTTTTTAAATCTACAAAGGGTATAGTTTTTTTTATAGAGCATTGTGGTGGTGATTTTACCCAGATGGGCAGCTGAACTCCACCATGGCTGTTCTTTCACGCCCCTCTCCTCAGATGGAAAGGGGCAGAAAAGACAATGAAAAGGGCTCAGGGGTTGAGATAAGGGCAGGGATATAGATCACTCAACAATTACTGTCATGGGCAAAACAGAACCAGCATAGGGAAAGTAATACCATTTATTGCCTATTACCAACAAGCTAGAGCAGTGAGAAACTAAAAGCCAACAAAAACCACCTTCTCCCCTTCCACCCTCTTCTATGTCCTCTGCCTGAGCAGCACAAGGGAATGGGTGCTGCCCATGTGTCCCCCCATGGGATTCCATCCTTCCTGAACTGATCCCTGCGCAGGCTTCCCTCAAACAGCAGCTCAAGAACTGCTCCCACACGGCTCCATACTATGGGGTCCATCCCCCAGGAGCAAAGTGCTCCAGCACGGATCCCCCATGGCAGCTCCCCCCAAACCTCCTGCTCCTGCGTGGGCTCCTCTCCACAGGCTGCAGCTCCAGCCTGGGGCCTGCTCCTGCGAGGGCTCTCCAAGGGCAGCAGCATCCTGGGCATCTTTTCCATTTCTTAAATATACTTTCACAGAGGTGCAAACAGCGTGGCTTAATTGGCACAGCTGTGGCCAGCAGCAGGTCCCTTTTGGAGCCAGCTAGAGCTGGCTTTTATCTAACATGGGACAACTTCTGGACTCTCCTCACAGAAGCCACCTGTGCAGCCCCCCACTACTAAAACCACTACCAAAGCCCCCCACTACCAAAATCTTTCCACATAAACCCAATACAAGTACATGGTCCTCCAGCTGGGAGAACCATGACTCAAAATTCTGAAAAAAGGATTTCAAGAGACCATGAATGTATTAGCTCAGTTTATTCAGGACAGGGGAAAGAATGTCTATAAATGGCAACTAGTTAACTCTCATTCCTTTTATCTGCTGCTGACCAGAGGCAAAGGCAGATAAACTAAAAGAAAAAACAAGAGTGTTGCACTTCATGGAAATTAGAAATGTCTAGTTTGATCACTGTTGTACCTGTTCAGCATAAAATGTGAAATAGAATTGTATCCAGTGAGAATGGGAATCTTTTATGGAAAGAAAAAAACTTTTCTATTTTAATATTTCTAGTAATCATCTTCTAGCTCATCAACCTTACTGGGAAATGGATGAGATACTGTACAAAATGACAGAAAAGCACACTGGTCTAATTTTAGATATAAACTGTTTTCACACTCTTTAGAACTAAACTTGATAGACATTACATTAACCCACAAATGAGACGGAAAATTAAAATTTGTTGCCAATTAAAAATACAATAAATAGGTGTACCGTACCAGTATGTTTTTTTTTTTTCCTGTTGTGTTTCATTGTGTGAGTACAGTCCCTGATGAAACAAAATCTTTAGACATATGGATAGAATAATACAGGAATGTTCCTGTAGACAGTAATAAATATGTACTTATGAATATGCAAATTACTACCTTTTTAGTTAGTATTTTTGTTGTTGTTATTGGCATTTTTGTTTTGCATAGAACCAGTGGAGCATTCTTTGGATAATGGAGATGGTCCACCGATTCCTCCTGTGAAGCACTGCACTCCAGAATTCTATCATGATCACCAGCGCTTGGTAAGTAGTTGACAGAGGAAATCTCTTTAAAATGTGAGGTATTTGAATATATCAACTGAACATGTACTACTTACAACTGAGTTGAAACGTACTTCATTGGGATGCAGATTAGTGTTACGCTCTTGCTGTAACTGAGAGCTCTTACCAATCACATTTGATTTGATGTAGTTCTCATTTACAAGTGATAAGAAATTCTGAGAAGTTCTGTTATTCTGTACAAATCTCTTTCTCTGGGTTTTGTTTATGAAGAACTTCATGGAATGCCTTCTGTTCTGTTGCTCTGTGCTTGTAAGCTGTCTATATTACTACCTCATATTTATTTGTTTGCATCCCCATCTACCTTCTCTTGTGTTCTGTGTGCTGACACACTCTGCAAATGTCTGCACAATATTAGAACTGTTTTTCAGTACACTGTCACAATCTTTGCTGTTTTAATTGCTAACTGTATTGGAAAATGTCTCCTTAGGCACAAAAATTAGATCAGAGTTCTGTGCAGCCCTGGATAGAACAACCTGAATTTCTAATCCTTTTCTCTAGCTGCAGAAGTTATGTAGATAGTTGTAGTTACTTTCTTGTTTGTTCTGTTCGTCAAGCATAGGTTGTGGTGATGGTACAGGCTTAAGGAAAACTAAGCATTTCATATAATAGGGCAGACGCTTTACTAGGGTTACACTACATGCTAATGCTTAACGTTTCTGTTAAAGGCTCTATGTTGTCACAAGGCAAAGCAGGTTTTGTTTTGCTTTATTTAGGTTTCCCCAACAGAAAGTTACAATTTGGCAACATCAGTGTGAGCCTAATTCACCTCTTTTTATATCTGTGTCTGTTTACACCCTATTTGATATGGTCCTTCAGTATTAAAATTTACTTCCAATTTAGGTCCTTCAGTATTAAATTTACTTCTGGATTACAGGGATTTGCTATTGCTATTTACTATTGGTTTGTTGTTAGAGTGGGAGAGGCAAGCTTGTTTTGAAGACACCCTTCCTAAATTAGCTCTTTTCCCTACTAACATTTTTTGACATCTTCATAACTTTGAGAACCAGCGATTCATTGTCCCTTTCTGCTACCATTATGTTCACATGGTATTTTGTATCTCTACTTGGTCCCAACCAAATTTAAGAAATGTTAGCTCAGTCTTTCCTAACGTTGTGCTAGGCCTTCAATGGGTATGATGAAAATATGTGTGGTCCTACTGGTGTGTGTGTGAAAGAAGGAGAAAAACGTTAGCAAGAGTTAATTCACAGTATGAAATGTGTAAGCTGTGTTCCTTTTAAAATAAGAAATAAGGGAAGGTATTACAACATGTTATTAATAGTTTTGTAAGATCATCAGTTGTGGAGTCTTGCAGAAACAGTTGCCTTTGAAACCCTTTGCAATATAAACATTTTTATGTTAAACCACACTTTTTTGACCTCTACCATGCCTTCTCAAAGTAGAAATCCTGCATATTCTTAGTAATCAAGCTAGGACATAGGGCTTAGTGTTCTACTCTGAGACTATATTATTTCCTTGTATAGTCTAAATTCACCAATTTTAAATCTTCTTCTCAGGCATATAAACTGATATCGGAGCCCCGAGGCTTAGCACTTATTCTCAGTAATGTCAATTTCAATTGTGAGAAGGACTTGGAGTATCGCTCAGGTGGAGATGTGGACTGTACTTCCCTGGAGCTGCTTTTCAAGAATCTTGGGTATCAAGTGACTGTCTTTCATGATCAAAGTGCAGAGGTAAGGGGGATCCTAGTACTTCACAAACAGTATGGCTGAGTTTGTAGCTGTTACATGAGCATCTTAAGAAGTCTGCTTTGGTCTAGCTAAGCTTGATCAGGAAGACATGAGTAGTCACTTTTGAATAGAAAAGGAAGCTAAGTGGGATGATATCTGCTAGCATACCAAAAATAAGAAACTTGGAAGGCAAAGGAGTCACCATATATCAAATAGGATCACAAAGGACCACAAGAGGTACTGCCTTTGTAGTGTGAGGTGCAAGAATATCTAGACCACACCTGCCATGTGTGTTAATACTGAGAATGAACAAGCTCCAGTTTACTCTAGGTAGCCCTTTCCAGTGTTCTGCTGTCCTAACAGTTATGGTTTGCAAATATTTAAGTGGTACAGAACCTGTTAAAGAGTGTTTTATTCAAGAAGGCAGTGTTTACAACATTCTGAGTCTTCCACACCTGCCACATTATCATATTTCCTGAAGTTTTCTGCCTTAAATAGTTGAAGTGTTTTGATCATATTTGAATGTCTAAAGTACCAGAATATGTATCTGTTAAGATGGTCCAATATCCCAGCCAGACTCCAGTGTCAGTATAAAACCTGTGTAAAGTATCACTTGCTTTCTCCTGTGTTAAATCCACATATACCAACTCTGGTATTTGCTTTTTCCCCCTCTTGGACAGTATGGAAAAGCAGAAGTCCTAAGTTATTCCTACTAAACAATGTTATACTTAGGACTGAACAATGCACAAACGAAAAAGAACATTTTGCTATTTGTTATGAAACAGATGTCTTTTGTCCTGTAAATCTGATGTATGTAGTTTATTCTGTAACTGGAGGGCCATTTTTATTTTTCCCTTCACATTAGCCCATTTTCCCTGTGTAATTCTGGGAAGGATTAAGCATTTTTTCTCTCTTCCAGGAAATGCAGAGTGCATTGGAGAGATTCTCTAAGCTGCCAGATCATCGAGACGTGGATTCCTGTGTAGTAGCTTTACTTTCCCACGGTGTAGAGGGTGGAGTTTATGGAACTGATGGCAAACTGCTACAGGTATATTACTTTGTCCTGTTGTGTTGTAGGTTACATCTTGGAAAGTAAAAATGGAAGGAGAAAAAAAAGAAAAGGAAAGTGAATTGGTAGGGAAGCTGAGGATTTACATTTTTAAAAAAGCAAAAATAAGAGCTTGTGGGAAGAAAATGGCAGAGAGAGCTATGAGAAGTCTGTAAGATAAGGAATGACATAGATATATGCCAGATAAGAAAGTTATTACCCTATTCTCTCTTCCTGTTACATGTACTAGGTAGAGCGCATGATCTCAAACTAATAGGAGCTTGGGGTGCAGTGGATATTTGTCACAGAGTTAGTAGATAAAGGATAAAATATCGAGAGCAGTGAGGTAATAACTAAAATACAGGGAAACAAGGTGACACTGAGTTTGGCTCACAGAAGGCTGCAATAAAGAATACTTAGCTTTTTTGCTTCTCTCAGTTGCAGGAAGCTTTCCGGCTCTTCGATAATGCAAACTGCCCATATCTCCAGAATAAGCCCAAAATGTTCTTTATTCAAGCCTGCCGGGGAGGTGAGTGCCCAAATACTGGAAGCCATGATTTGGCATGCCATTAAGGCTCATTTTACACACACACACCCTCACATTCAACTTGCTGTCAACTCTCCTCTTTGCTTCTCTCAGGTGTAAGTGGGATCCATATTCACCTCCCTCTGCCCTGCTGCTGCCACTGCATCTGTTGCTCTGTAAGTGTCTTTTGCTCTGCATGAGGTGTGTGCATTGACTTGCAGACCCCAGAGCACCTCAGATGTAACGCTCTATCACAGCCCACTCATATATTGAAACTTTCTCTTGCTACATCTGCAATAGGGGGAGTGGGGCTTACGGTGCATCAAATTACAGCACAGCATGGCGTGGTACACTAGCACTGGAGTCTTGTCTGAATACTTGTCTTTCACTTGATCCTGGATATGTTGTCTCTTGTTTTGTTGTCTCATGAGCTATCAAAGTTAGCTGTTACTTGCTTTTTTTTGTTTTGTTTTGTTTTCTTTTACAAATGTCCTTTCAATCTTTTTTTCACATACTGTTGTGATTATAAAATTGTTCTCTTAATTTGTTCTTTTATCACTCTTTATGTTCCTATTGCTTTTTTCTTAATTTTGCTATTCATTTTTCTTCCTGTTGTAACTAAACATATGTCTATAACAAACTGCTTTTCAGATCTGATAATGGCCAAATTTTTCCCTAAAGTGGACTTAAAAGGATAGCTGTGAAACCACAAGTGCTCCAAAGAGAAGTTCTGTCTTAAAAAGCTTTGTTTTTTTCTCTTATGATAGAAAAGTTCTCTTTTCTAACAAGTATGCGTTTTCCCCTTCTTGTTTTTTTGGTTTGTTTGTTTTTAATTTTCTCTGTTGTTTTTTTTTTCCATTTTAAGCTGAGCTTTATAGTTTGTCCTCTAGGCAAGAGCATGTTTCCTTCACTTATTACCATATTTCATCCTAATATGGGAAAAACTATAAAGCCTAGGTAAAGTATCAAAAATATTTGAGTATATTTGAGTATCAAAAATATTTGATTCTTTAAGCATTTGGGAATATTTAATGTGCATCTTTACACTATGTATTCAATGCATTTCTTTTCCTTATGTTATTGAATGTTTAAATAATCTTGAACAAATGTGAACATGCAGATTCTTAACAGTATAGAAATAAGTGTAATAAGCCAGAATTGAGTGCTGACCTATTAGGTAACTAGGTTTATTTGACTGTAATGTTACTATAATGGATCTGTTCATGTTAAGACATCTTGTTTGGCCTTCTTCTTCCCCAAAAAAAAATTAGGAAAGAGTGAGAAGCTTGCTATGCAGAATGCTGCAGAACTGGGATATTGCAATAGGCAAAGGACTGAGACTTGAGCAAATGAAAGGGGAAAAACAACTTTATTTTATTTAAATACATTTTTTAACCCCATGTGTAAAGCTTGATTAATAGTCAGAGAGGAATACTAGTTATGAAGCAATTGAGCTGTCAACAAAATGTATGCCTTTTGATGCTCGCATTTAAAGGTTAGACTGGGCAATGCTGCTTTAAAAAAAAAAAAAAGGAAAAAATGTATTTAAAAGGCTGTCCAAGTAGTGTGGACAAGTAGTAGATTAGTAATCAATACCTCTATGCTTTGCAAGTTAGCTGAAACCAGTTGAAGTAAAATGAGAAATGCAGAGGATATTTTTCCCCTAACTATATGTAATAAGCCTCATCTTTCTTCTATTAATGACATATGAAAAAATGCAGATAAAGAAGAGTTGATACGGTCTACTTCATTTCCAAAGGACCTTTGGAGGGAGTCTACTAAAAAATTGTAGTCCAGTTACTGTCATGGATCAAAAAACAATGGTGACAAAGATCAGTGAGAAAAGATAACTAGTCAGATTTCACCATTACATCAACTGAGGCTTTAAAGCTGTTTAGTATCTGTTTAATATAGTTGGTTCATCAAAGTGAAGAACTGTGATAAATATTGACAAATGTGCAGTTGGCAATTATTGCAATCAATTGGGAAAAGTGAAATCTAGGAGCTTGAGAGAAATTTAAACAGATTGGATCTGTTTGGATAGCAGTTATTGGTGATATAAATTAGAGCTTGAATATGCAAAGTAATATATTGACATAGTTAATGCTTTATACTTTTTAGTTACATTAGTAAGTTGATTGGAATGATGTTTGAAGACATGCATAAAGAAGACCTCTAATTCTAGATTTTTAATGAAAAAAATTTTGATTTGATACACTGGAATATGGAATGATGATAGCGTGAATAATACAGCTTGACTATAAAATTACCTTCTTATCTGAAGTAACATGCTATAAACAGTACACTGAAGTTTTAAGATCACATAGAACAAAAATGGATTGGAGAAGAGTGATAAAAGGCATGGGGAAAAAGTGTGGTTAAAAATGGAAAAAAAAAAAATGCATTGCTATCTTAAAGAGAGGAGGAAGAAACATAATGGAGTACTCACTAAATTTTGAGCTAGGGAACCATAATCATAGACTATATGTAGCCTTTTTTTTGTAATTGCCTATGTAGACAATTACACTTCTCCTGCTGTTGTTTTCATTTTGGAGGAAAAGAAGAACCATCTTGCTGCATTATGAACTGACCATCTCCTGTGTGTGTTTACAAGATGCAACTAGTGCCACTGCCTGTAAAAGGGTTAGAAATCCAAACACTTTTCTTAGGTACAACATAGCAACAGAGACCTAGCGCTATCATAACAGGAAGGCCTCTGAAATGGATGCTTATGCTTCCTAGATCTAGAATCTAATTCACACTGTTAGGAAGTAAGTAGAGCAGTAGATTTTTGTCTTATAATACAAGAACAAAAGGGCAAAATTACATAGAAAGCCTGTAAAAATGTAGTTTTATTTTTCTTGCAACATAGCTGGACTCTTAATGTTATTGCCACTATTGTTAGTCTAGATTACAATGGAAAATCTGTATCATGTAAACAAACAATTGAGACTATCTAGAATTGTCACAATACATATTAGTGAATCCTAGAAAGGGTATTAAATGTTTTCCAGGTTTTAAAGTCTATGTACTGTAGATGTCTGTCTGTAGTGTTTGGAGTCAAAATATTTTTGTATTTTCCTATTACACATATTATGGTTTTGATTGAAGCAAATGGTATTATAGTCAGGATTTTGAAGGTGAGATATTTGGTCAATGTTTTCTTGGAGTTAAACCATAGCAACTAACGTTACAGCTCTTGTTTGCATACTGCAATAAGTAGGTACTAAGCACTGCAAACTAGACTAGTCATTTTTTGAATTTCTAAGTTAGGCAAAAGTTGAAAATAGAAGCTTTTAGGGCTAGGTATCAAATCCTTCCACCGATCATGAAGAACTCTCAGAAATTTCTTTACTTTGCCAATTATCTATATTAATCCGCATGGGAAAGAAGAAAAAAAATCAATTGCTGTGTAGACTATCAGTTGCATTATACTGAACAAGTTCAGCACTTGTTGGTGTCTGTGCTAGTTTGTGCAGGAGAACTTTCAGATGAGTTTTTAAAACAGCTGAAAAAGCTAACTGTTCACACAGAAGCTTTCAGCTTGACATTAGTTGTGGCGTTGCTGACAGGGGCCCAAAAGTAAGGAAAACTACATCCAGTAATTTCTTCAGATAATTTCTTCTTTTCTTATAATTTATCTTTTTCCTTCTTATTTGTTGTCCCTCACACCCTTCCCCTCCTTCTTCCCCCCCTAGATGAGACAGACCGGGGAGTGGATCAAAGAGATGGTAAAGAACGGTCAGATTCCCCAGGCTGTGAGGAAAGTGATGCAAACAAGGAAGAAAATGTCAAGCTGCGTCTGCCTACATGCTCAGATATGATCTGTGGATATGCATGTCTGAAAGGTAATGGGGAGAGGCACTAATTCTTAGAGATTAAGGAGTTTATATGTGTCTGTCTTCCACAGGAACTTCATTGTATACGCTCTTTGTTCTCAGGCACTGCAGCCATGCGAAACACCAGACGTGGATCCTGGTATATTGAGGCACTCACCTCTGTGTTTGCAGAGGACTCCTGCGACACTCATGTGGCTGACATGTTGGTGAAGGTGAGATATAATGCCTTTCCACTCCCACACTTACCTGGTTTCTGAAGAACCTTCTGTTGCTTCAGCTTGCTAGAACTAATATAATCTTTAAGTAAGTGTTGTTGCTTCATTCATAGCAAAATTATTACTTCCTTTCCCATTTAAATATGTATTTATATTCAATTCCACATCAGTTTAATCAAAGTAAAAATGCAGTGTTTGACTCTTCCCATTACACTTGTGTGGCCACGTGATGAATTTAGGAGGAGAATTAATCTGACTTGCCAAGCACTACTTTTCTTAGATAGAAATAGTATTTTTTTCAGGTGGATTTCATTGCCTGAACTGTCTCGGTACGTAGCAGCCAACATTTGTACTTACATAAGGGAAAGATTTAAGAAAATGGGAGGACAGAGTGAAGACTGCAGTGTGACCACAGTAACTTGAGCTACTGTGAAACTGCACCCCAGTTCTTTATCCTTCCTGTAGTTTAGAAAACTGGTATACCAGCAACTAATTAATAAGATAAGCAGAATAATTTGCAAGTAAGGAAAGCGATGATACTTTCCTTACTTCCATTTTCTTAATCCTTACAGTCACTTTTTTTTGTTTGTTTTAATCTTATTTTTAGGTGAATAGACAAATCAAGCAACGAGAAGGTTATGCCCCAGGCACAGAATTCCACCGCTGCAAGGAAATGTCAGAATATTGTAGTACACTCTGTCGCGACCTTTACCTATTTCCTGGTTATCTGCCAGGCAAATAACCCTGCCAGCTCCACTTGAAGAGAGATACTGCCAAAACTGAACTCTCAGTATGGATGTCTATGTTTCTATTCTTACGGGCTGTGGCATCAGATGCCCAAGCAAGGAACGCATCTTTATGTTTGGCCAGACCAATTATTGATGTCCTTTTCTAAGATAATTTAGCAACTCTTTGTAATCTGATTCAGTTCAGGTTTTAAAATTCTAATATTCTGATTTATTCCATATGTATGGACATTGTTGAAAACAGATCAGCATTGCAACTAGGAAAATGTGGGAACATCCTTTGGAATGAGACATAAGGACATTTGTTAGAAATGTGAATGCAAAAAGGGAAACAGACTATTCATACCAATTTTGGAAAAGATAAGTATTTTTAAAAGGAAAAAGTTTCATAAAATGCTACTTATGCTTTTATTTTTATTTTTTAAGTACTTTCTGCCTGGTTCTTCATGCATGACAGTCAGGTTCTGTGTACATTAGAGAAGAACTCTGTAGCGAAGGAGAGTCCTTCTCTCTAAAATGGAGTGTTACTGTTTTCAGTACTTGACATTTACCACTACTACCGTCTTGATCACTGTAAGTCTATTTTTGTGCATTTTTTCTGTAGTCAGGTTATCAAGAGAACTCTAGAAGAGTTATGCAAGACATCCTGGGTTATTAGAAAAACAAATGGAAATCCAGTATTTCTCATACAGATGAGTCTCATTAAAATGCCCCAGAAATAATTTTGAATCCAGAAATTCTAGATTAGCTCACCGTAGTCCAAGTGGAAACAACTGTATAGAGTATTACTTTTGATGATTTTGTTTGCTATAGTACCTATATGCCACAACAGGCATAGCATTCAGACACTTCACCAACTTCTCAGGAGTCTATAAATTGCACTGTATAACTGAATCCCTGAAATCCTACAGCTTTATGGAAAGGGATCTCTTTTAATGAAAATATTCAAGGCAGCTCTTTACAGTCTAAGCATGTTGCTTATATTATTGGTCACTGCAGTCTGTTTCCCTTTCATTTAAAAGGGTAGAGTTTCACATTAATACCCTGATAAATGAGTTTTCAGCTATGATCATTTTAAAGCTGTTTGTTTAGCTAATATTGTTTGCAAAGTGTCATTTCAACTGGTCAGTCAGAAATGTGCTATAATCCAAAACTTTGTCTGGAAGTTTCCTATTCATTCTCTTCATACTGTAATTTGCCTCTTGCCTATATCCAGGTGCAGTTACTCCCATGTGATGTAATGGTGGGAGGTGGGCATTAACATTTTCTGCAGTAGCTTAAAATCTGATATACTGCGTTATGTATAGGCTACAATCTGTACACTTGAGTCCCTGTCTTCTCCATTCTGCAGCAGTAAGTTAGCATAGTTCCTGGAGTATTCTTTATGTGTGTGTTGGTTTTTTTTTGTTTGTTTGTTTTTCTTTTTTGTTTTGTTTTTGTTGTGTTTTTTTTTTTTTTTTTATCTTTCTTTGAGGATAGAATTATGAATAGAAAGCACAAATAGATATGAAGGGAGGCGGGAAAATTAGGCATGTGCTTTTTTATTGTTCTGCACAGGAAAACAAAGGCTGTGTTTTCTCCAGCTAACAAAGGTGTAGCACTAATATGAATCTTGCACTTACCTTACACACAACATGTGATAAACAGAAGAAGAATCATACCTGCCAATTGTTGCCTTAGTCTGAAGATACCACTATAGGGCCCTGCAGCTGTACCTCCCTGGTGTAGAAACACTTCCTTCCTCAGTGCTCCCTCTTTGAAATGGTGCAATATTTTACAGATACGTAAATTGACAAAGCAGTCCACTCTGGAAGCTTAGATTTCTGTAGGATTGCATCAACATGCATTATCACTGCCACTTTCTTATATACTTTTTGTATACTTGTATTTTACTGCCTTGAGGTGTCAAAATAAAGAATTCTTGTTTGATTAATTAATCTGTGCAGTATCTTCCATTTGGAGAGCTGTACCTCTATGAAGAAATGGAACTTCTGTGTAAGGAGAATTTTGCATAATTTCATAAGATAATACCTCCCAGAGGTACTTCTGAACTCTCAGGCAGAATCCTGCTTCTTGCTAGCTGGATCCAGTATGGGCTACTTGTTACGTTTGGCAACAGCTGAACTAAGAACTTAATAAATCGATAAAGATACATGAGATAGAACCATCAATTATGAGGCTGATATTGTCATTCAGCACGTAGAATACTTAGACTGGGTAAGCCAGGGGCTTGGTGTTCCGGAAGGAAGAGTTGATGCCAGAAGGTTTCCAGAAAAAAAAAAGGGGGTGTGGGGGAGAGAGGAGAGAGAGAGTCTTGGAAAGAGGAAGGACCCAAAAAGGAGGTGAACATAAGAACTGGAGAAAAAATCCTGAAAGTGTTGGGGAAGATCCATGGGCTCAGAGCTGCATGGAAACTAGTGTGAAGGGATGCCCGGAGAGCTTGACCCATAGTGGCCAAAACTGGTAACTCCAAGTAGCTGTGCAGCACAGAGCTAACGCAGCTTTCTGGCCCTCCTTTAGAAATAAACAGTGATCTCTTA
This sequence comes from Aythya fuligula, assembly GCF_009819795.1. Classification (NCBI taxonomy): domain Eukaryota; kingdom Metazoa; phylum Chordata; class Aves; order Anseriformes; family Anatidae; genus Aythya; species Aythya fuligula. The sequence goes on from NC_045559.1 coordinate 82,243,925, forward strand.
CTGCTGGGAGTTGAGACCTAGGTAATGCACCTGGGGGGAGCTAGTGTGTGTGTATGTAAAATAAGAAGATTAAAGTCCCATTCTTGTTAGCTCAAAAAAAAAAAAAACTATCCATACCCACTAAAGTGGTATTTGAAGAGCCATTTGCTGAGGCGATCGGCTCCGGGGCAGACGTGTTCTGCAGCGGAGCAGGGGACCGAGGCGGGCAGGGCTTTTTGTCCGGCATCGAGGCCACTCGGGGGAGCCGCCGGAACCCGGCTGTCCTCGCGAGGGAGGCTGACGAGGCGAGGGCGGAGCCAGCAGCGCCCCCTCCCAGGCTGCTAAAAGCTGCCCCTAGGGAGCGCGAGCGACCAGGAGCGCGGCGAACAGGACGGGCAAACAGGGCGTGGCACGTCGAAGGGCGTGGCAGTTTGCGCGGGCAGGACGAGCGGGGGGCTCATCGTCGCTCTGTTGCAGCTGCCTCTCCCTTCGGTGCTTGTAACCTGCTTGCGTAGAACCTGACCATGGTATCGACCAGGCAGAAAACCGTGGCCTCCGCATCTCGTGAGGCATCTCCAGCCACGGTCGCCAGTGTGGCTACTCAGACGGAGGGCTCGGGGAAACACGCAGCCGTCCAGGTCCTGGGCTGCAGAGTGTGCCCCAGCCTTCTGTCGGTCTCTGACAGCAGTGGTGGGTATGCCTGTGGGAGGTGTGCCCAGATTGAAGAACTGCTCAGCCAGGTAGCGGAGCTCCGGGAGGAGGTGAACAGGCTCAGGAGCATCAGGGAATCAGAGAGGGAAATTGACTGGTGGAGGTGCGCTCTACCCTCTCTGAGGCAGGTTCACGAGACTGCCACGGCACAGGCGTCTCCTGTTACGCAGAAGACGGAGGTTCACTCCTCCAGCCAGGCAGCGGGAGGAGACCTAGATCAAGGGGGGGAATGGAGGCAGGTGCCTATTCGGGGTGGTAGGCGAGCCCTCTCTCTGCCCACCTCACCTTCTCATCTACCCTTAAATAATCGATATGAAGGACTAGAGCAAGACAATCTAAATGACAAAGTAGACAAACACCCGTCCCAGTTGGAGGGGGCGCCTAAGACAATGCGACCTACACGTCGCATTGCCACATCATCCTTCAAAAAAGAAAGAAGGGCTATTGTTATGGGGGGCTCCCTCCTGAAAGGGACAGAGGGACCGATATGCCGACCGGACCCAACCCGCAGAGAAGTCTGTTGCCTCCCTGGGGCTCGGGTGAGAGACTTTGCCAAGAAAGTCAAGCGCCTGGTACGGCCCACTGACTACTACCCGCTACTGGTCTTTCAGGCTGGTAGCGATGAAGTAGCAACGAGAAGTCCGAAGGCGATCAAAAGAGACTTTAGGGATTTGGGGCGACTACTTAGAGGATCAGGGGCGCAGGTGGTGTTTGCCTCTGTCCTTCCGATAGGGGGGATCGAAGCTGAAAGACGTACTGTTCGCATAAACTCGTGGCTTCGAGACTGGTGTGACCGGCAGAATTTCGGTTTCTTTGATCATGGGAAGGTCTATGCTACACCAGGCCTGATGGCACCGGATGGGATGCGCCTCTCTCGGAGAGGGGTAAGGATCTTAGGTCAGGAGTTGGCAGGGCTGATAGATAGGGCTTTAAACTAGAGTCGAAGGGGGAAGGGGCTAAAACCAGGCGAGCCGGTGAAGACCTAAGGGATGGTATGCTAGAATCAGAGGGGCTGTGTGCCAGTGGGGTCCTTTGGTCAGATCCACAAGGTGCTGAGTGTAAGGAGACGCACCTGAAGTGCTTTTACACAAACGCACGCAGTATGAGGAATAAAATAGATGAGCTAGAAGTCCTGGCCCAGTCCCGCAACTATGACATCATCGGCATAAGCGAAACCTGGTGGGATGAGTCCTGTGACTGGGGTGTTGCGATAGATGGTTACAGGCTCTTCAGGAGGGACAGGCAGGGTAGGCGAGGTGGTGGGGTGGCGATGTATGTGAAGCAGGGGCTGGACTGTGTGGAACTTCAGGTCGGCGATGGCAAAGTTGAGAGCCTCTGGGTAAGGATCAAGGGACGAACGAATAAAGGGGATGTCGTGGGAGTCTATTACAGACCGCCTGGCCAGGACGATAGCGCCGATAAATTATTCTTTACAGAACTAAGAGAGGCCTCGAGATTAACTCCCCTTGTCCTTATGGGGGACTTCAACTTGCCGGACGTTAACTGGGAGTGCCACACGGCTGACACGAGCAAGTCCAGGAGGTTCATGAAGCACCTAGATGATAACTTCTTGGTACAGGTGCTAACGGAGCCAACTAGGAAAGGTGCCCTCCTAGACCTGTTGCTAGAAAACAGAGAGGGTCTGGTGGGAGATGTGGTGATTGGTGGCCGCCTCGGTCATAGCGACCATGAAGTGGTTGAGTTCAAAATTTATGGTGACAGAAGGAAAAGTGCCACCAAAACCTCATCCCTAGATATGGGGAAAGCGGACTTCAGGCTGCTCAGGGAACTAGTCAGTAAGGTCCCCTGGGAAACTGCTCTTGAAGGCCTCGATGTCCACCAGTGCTGGTCACTCTTTAAGCGATGCCTCCTAGAAGCACAAGATAAGGCAATTCCAAAATATCGCAAGTCAGGCAGGCGGGGCAGGAGGCCGGCGTGGCTGACCAGGAACATTCTAATGGAGATTAGGCGGAAACAGAGAGTGTTTCGCTACTGGAAGGAGGGCCAGGCGTCATGGAAAGAATACAGGGATGCTGTTCGTGTTTGTAGGGAGAAAGTTCGAGTGGCCAAAGCACAGCTAGAGTTGAAGCTGGCTGTGTCTGTGAGAGAAAATAAAAAGGGTTTTTTTAGATATGTAAATGGAAAAAGGAGAACTAAAGAAAACATAGGGCCGCTCCTTGATAGGGAAGGTCTCCTCACAGACGATGACGTAGGCAAAGCAGAGACGCTTAACGCCTTCTTTGCCTCTGTCTTCAATGCCGATGATGGGCTTCGGGACCCAGGGTGCCCTGAGCTGGAGGACCGGGACGGTGGGGATGACAAACTCCCAACTGACCCTGAACGTGTGCGGGATTTGCTACTCCACCTGGATCCCTACAAGTCCATGGGTCCGGATGGGATTCATCCCCGGGTGCTGAAAGAGCTGGCGGATGTCATTGCGGAACCTCTATCAATTATTTTTCAACGATCCTGGGAATTTGGAGAGGTCCCAGTAGACTGGAAGCTGGCAAATGTTGTGCCAATTTTCAAGAAGGGTCAGAAAGAAGACCCTAGCAATTACAGGCCTGTCAGTCTCACGTCAGTGCCTGGTAAAATCATGGAGAAGTTGGTTCTTGGACTCATTGAGGCGCACCTGGGGGACAAAGCAGTTATTGGTCCCAGCCAGCATGGGTTTGTGAAGGGTAGGTCCTGCCTAACTAACCTGATTTCCTTTTATGATAAGATCACCCGTATGGTGGACCAAGGGAAACCAGCTGATGTGATTTTTTTGGACTTCAGCAAGGCTTTTGACACGGTTTCCCATAGGATCCTACTGGACAAAATGTCCACCATAGAGCTAAATAAAAACATCATACGATGGGTGAGCAATTGGCTAACGGGCAGGGCCCAAAGGGTTATGGTAAATGGAGCTGCGTCAGGCTGGCGGGCGGTCACCAGTGGGGTCCCTCAAGGCTCCATTTTAGGGCCGGTACTTTTCAATATTTTTATAAATGATCTGGATGTAGGAATAGAGGGTATTTTGAGCAAGTTTGCTGATGACACCAAACTTGGAGGAGTTGTGGACTCAAGTGAGGGCGTAAAGGCCTTACAGAGGGATCTGGACAGGTTGGAGAGCTGGGCGATCACCAACCGCATGAAGTTCAATAAGAGCAAGTGCCGGGTCCTGCACCTGGGACGGGGAAACCCTGGCTGCACGTACAGACTGGGCGATGAGACGCTGGAGAGCAGCCTAGAAGAGAGGGATCTGGGGGTCGTGATAGACAGCAAGTTGAATATGAGCCAGCAGTGTGCCCTGGCAGCCAGGAGGGCCAATCGTATCCTGGGGTGCATCAAGCACGGCATCGCTAGTAGGTCAAGGGAGGTGATTGTCCCGCTCTACTCTGCGCTGGTGCGGCCTCACCTCGAGTACTGTGTGCAGTTCTGGGCACCACAGTATAAAAAGGACATGAAACTGTTGGAAAGTGTCCAGAGGAGGGCTACGAAGATGGTGAAAGGCCTTGAGGGGAAGACGTACGAGGAACGGCTGAGGTCACTGGGCCTGTTCAGCCTGGAGAAGAGGAGGCTGAGGGGAGACCTCATCGCAGTCTACAACTTCCTCGTAAGGGGTTGTCAAGAGGCAGGAGACCTTTTCTCCATTAACACTAGTGACAGGACCCGCGGGAACGGGGTTAAGCTGAGGCAGGGGAAATTTAGGCTGGACGTCAGGAGGGGGTTCTTCACAGAGAGGGTGGTTGCACACTGGAACAGGCTCCCCAGGGAAGTGGTCACTGCACCGAGCCTGTCTGAATTTAAGAAGAGATTGGACTGTGAACTTAGGCACATGGTCTGAACTTTTGGGTAGACCTGTGCGGTGTCGAGAGTTGGACTTGATGATCCTTAAGGGTCCCTTCCAACTCAGGATATTCTATGATTCTATGAAAGTTTGTAGTTTCACTCTCTCAGCTGTGACATCTAGAAGGCCAAGGTATCTTTTTATGAAAAGAGTATACTTTTTTTTCAATAGTACCTAATTCTGATACAGAAAATCCAGTAGGAATTCAGTGGAATTATTAACATCTATCTGTGCAGAAAATGTTTCTAGTAATACAAGAGATTAACTAAATATAATATTTGTATTTTTAGAGAAATAAATATAAGCTACTGGCATAGTTTAATGAATGACTAATATTTGGGTTAGCAAGAAAGTGTTGACTGGTTCATATTTTGGCTTAAAACCAAAAAAATAAGGTCAAAAGTTTTGTTCTGTTATGTGGGAAGGGGAGTAAAAACAGTGAATGAGATGTAGGTAAGGTATATATACAAATCTAAGTTACATGAAAATTTTGAAGTTACATTTTAATTTGTGGAATAATTCATTAAATTATTACAGTTATAATAATTCTAAAGTGTTTTTGTTCCCCTATTTGCCTTTATAAAAAGTGATAGATGCTCAAAGTATCTGACTTTGTAAAAAGTCATAGTTCTTTCCTTAAAAATTAGGATGTACAGAATGATATTGTAAGAAAACATGCTTTTCAAAACATCAAAAGATGTGGCTGAAAATACGTAAAACATCTTGTAAAATAAAATTTTCACCAATCTGAGATTCCTAACATACACTGTACACGTTGCAGGGAGCAGTATGCTCATAACCCTGAAGAAAAAGCTAAGAATGTTTTTCACTACATTACATCACTAAATTACTAAGTTTAGGAGAAGGAAAAGCAAGTAAAGATAATATTGTTATGTAATAACAATATTCATTATGAAGTGATGATATTATCAGAGTATGTATACAGAAAATGGTTTCTTTTAAAGGAGAAGAATGAAAAAATCTCCAGAGAAGTTATAATCAAACTGTCACAGGAGTAGTCTTGGTGAGGCTGGGCTTCACTGGCAACAAGTAATAAGCCCTACATGGTGCTGTTTGGCCTACTGCTGCTGCTATTGCCAATTCTACTTGTAGAACTTTCTTGTAAAGCTCTAGGTTGTGGGTTGTTTTTTTTCATTCATCTGCATTTCGTACCTTGTTTATAGTTGCTGTTATGTATCACTTGAAGTCTCCAGACCACATTTTTGCATGAACTGTTAAGTAGAAACCTCCTGTGTAATTCAGTGCATCTTTTGAAGACCTCAGTTACATTCAGACTTACATAATTTATGAAACATGACTGGAATTACTGTGTTTAGGCTATTGACTTTTTGTCACTACTGAAAATTCTGATCTTCAGAAGCAAGATAAGTGGAAATCAGCTTAGAAATCACCTTTCATTGATACAGTGCTTTAACAAAGGTAAATATTGTGCTGCATTGAGAAAATATATAGATTACGGTTTGTTATTTTCAGGTTAACAAATGTACACAAACTAGCCAGTCCCATCCCTGGCCTTAACTATTCCGTGAGTCTGCTATTTGCTGGCTAGTCCAGCTTAATACTTGTTTGCAAACAGATGCACTCAGACACTTTCACAGGCAATTCACACTCATGGGTCTCCTTGAACACCAACACAGCCCCTCTGCTCTCCTGGTACCCCTAACTGGACACAGGTCCTCCTACTCACTGACTAGTCCAATTTAAAGTTCACCACCAAATTACATACACACACCCCCAAGCAGCCCAGGTATGAGGAAGGTACTGATGCTCCCCCTCAGCAGCCAGCATCTGACACGTGGGCTGTGTCCCATGGTCCTTCTTATCAGTTACAAAGTCTAGGCTGGCTCTCTCCATAAGCTATCTATGTAGTTTCTTAATGGCCAATCAATTAAGTGACTAGACTCTTTTGGACAGTTTCATCATCTCCATTATCCCTTCTCTGTCAGGTTTGATAGTCTATGTAGTTTTGTTTGTGGCTTCACCTTCTTCACTAGAAAGATCTTTGACTGAATAACCTTAATGAACTAAGTGTTTTCACATTTGACATAGCCTTACAAAACGTATCTTTATTTGGTAGGAGAAATAGCTTGGAAAGTCATGGTGTTGCCCTAAGTAACTGTGCTTTGTCTAGTTATATAGAATTCATAAATTTCCCTGAAAAACTTTACAGATAGCAGTGGAAAAAAACAGCAGGTATCTGTGAAAAAAGCTGTGACCTGTTGCACTGGGCTTCCATGACAAGGTTTGGTTGTGGGGGTCTGCAGGAGTGGCCTCTGAGAAGAATCCAGAACCTGTCCCAGGTTAGATAAAAGCCAGTTGCAGCCAGCTCCAAAAGGGACCCACCACTGAGCAACACTAGTTGCACCCCTGGGAGAGCATATTTAAGAAAGGGAAAATAAAATGCAGTGTGACAGCAGCTGGGAGAGAGAGGAGTAAGAAAAAGCCCTGCAGACACCAAGGCCAGTGCAGCAGGAGGGCAGGAGGTGCACCAGGCACACGGCAGTGGTTCCCCTGTGGCCTGTGAAGAGGCCCCTGGTGGAGCAGGCTGTCCCCCTGCAGCCCATGGGTCCCACATGGAGCAGATCTCCACGCTGCAGTCCATGGAGGAGCCGCCGGTGGAGCAGGTGGATGTGGCCTGGAGGAGGCTGCGGCCCATGGAGAGCTCCCGCAGGAGCAGGCCCTGGGCCAGACCTGCAGCCCATGGAGAGGAGACCACGCAGGAGCAGGGAGTCTGGGGGGAGCTGCCGCCCACCCGTGGGGGACCCGTGCTGGAGCAGTTTGCTACTGGGGGATGGATCCTGTGGTACAGAGCCGTGTGGGAGCAGTTCTTGGAGAGCTACTGCCTGTGGGCAGCCCCCGCAGGCTCAGTTCAGGAAGAATGGCATCCCGTGGGAGGGACCCCATGTGGAGCAGGGGGCAGAAAGTGACCGTGAGAGAGTGGCAGAGATGAAGTGCTGGGGACTGACAGCATCCCCCATTCCCTGTTCCCTTGTGCTGCTCAGGGGGAAGATGAAAAAGTGGGTGGCTGGGGAGAAGGTGGTTTTAGTTTGCTTTTAATTTCTCACCTCTCTAGTCTGCTAGTAATAGGCAGTAAACTGTATTACTCTCCCTATGCTGAGTCTGTTTTGCTTGTGACAGTAATTGGTGAGTGATCTCTCTGTCCTATCTCACATCTTGAGCCCTTTTTCATTTTCTCCCCTTCTTTCTCTGAGGAGGAGGATTGAGAGGCAATGTGGTAGAGTTTAGCTAGCCATCAGTGTGAAAGCACCGCACCTGTCCCATTCCCTACAGAGCTCTGGGCTTGCTGCTGCCTCAGGTTATGGGAGACACTAGATTCTACCTTATTAGTTCCTCCCTCCATTATTATTTTTCCTTTGTGGGGTGGGGGGTGTAAAGGCACAGTAAACACAGCAAACACAGAAAGGAGGACCTCCCTTTTTAACACCCCTGCTGAAGTTCTTGCATTCTCAGTATCCTATCAACCCTTCCAGACTGCTGAGTAGCTTTGGACTGATTTTGAATATAATGAATTGTGTTTCGTCAGCATAATTTTTTGGTTGTCTTTATATTCTAAAGCCATTTCTAGTCAGAGATTAAGAGGAAAATCCACTAAGAGAAGAAAAATATGAACTCTTTTAAAGGTAGTTCTCTGAAATTAGATGACATATTTAGATGTTAGAATGTGCATTCTTTTTGTCTATCCATCTATCACTAAGTGTTTCAAAACTTGAAATTCACTTCAGAGGATGATGGGCAAAATTTTTTAAAAGGAAGAAAAATGGAGAGGAGAACTTTCAGTAGTTGAAATAATACTGAGTGCTGGTTATATCAGTGAATGAATATTCATGAAGGGATGTTCAAACAGTAGGAGGAACATGGTTTATCTGTGGTGAGGTATCATGGCCAGGAAACCAGCAATAATGTGTATGCTTGAAGGTAAACTATGTTAAATGTAAGGACAGTATGTAATTTATGTAAGGAATAGTCTTCCAAATAATGCTAAGAGAACTTGCCCTCTTAGATGCTTAACACTTCACAAAGTTGCTTCTAAAGGAAATCACAGTAATAATTCTGATCAAGTTGCAGGAAGGTTCTCTTGTCTAATTTTGGTCATTTTTTATTTCCATTCTCTTCTTCTCAAGTCTGTGTCATCAGCCCCCATTCTTTGAATGGTCCCACTGTTGACCCCTTCTAAATGTAGTGAAGAGTGATACTGCCTGAGAAAGGAGAGGGAAACCTTACCTCCTGTTAATTTACTAAGCTGTCCCAGTGCCAGGGCAGCAGAGATATTAAAGCAGGGAAATGCCTGCCATTTCCAAGCACAGATTGAACAGGAGGGGGCAGGGAGTCTCTGGTTACACTCTCCCTCTCCGTCTTTTCCCTCACCAGTAACCTTCTCTCTCAGGGTGCTCTGTGGGATTTTAGCTGAAGCCTCGTGTCTGCTTCGCTCCATGATTTTGCAGTGGAGATCAGAAGGGAAGACATTGCCCTGAACAACCCCTGCTCCACAAAAGGTTGTCTCTGGGGACATGACTAGGGATGCCTCTCCAACAAAAGCATTCCGATACCAACAAACTCTGGTGAGTACAATACCTGCAGAAGGACAGAATATTTCCTACATAATAGCTGTTCCCTTCTCTGCTAAAGGGGCTAAATGCTTTCTTTGCTTACAAATATCCTTCCCTGCTTGTATTAGGTAAAATTTGTGAAAGTTCTGCATGAGCACATGCCCCAGAAGTGCCAAGAGAAAACAGGAATATATTCTCTTTTTCTCATTATGAAATTAGGAATAGCTTCTAATCCCCATGGGTGAAAAATGTACATCGTTGAATTCACCAGATGAGGAAAAATGTGCTGGAGAGACTCAGGGCTGAGTCCATGGGGATACCTGATTTGCAGAGCTTCATAGAAATGCATCTGTTCATTGCAAATTGGTTTCCTTTTTTTCAGAGAACCACTGAAACCTTTCATTGTCCTCTGTTATGGCTCTCAGAAGAGGTGGTTAGAATTCTGCCATGCTAAGTGTTAATGCATGCTGTGAGAGCAAAGACCATATTGCTCTCATTTGCATCTTTTAGGCACATCCCAGTGGGGTCTTGCACAGCTTTGCTTTATGGATATTTAGATGGAGATTGTTGCTCCTTTTCCTGGTTTAAGTACCTGCCAACTGTGGTACTAAGAATTACTGCATCCCCTCATGTCTTCTCGGACTTTTCTGGACAAGTTGAGGAAGCAGTTTGTACAGCATCTAAGAAACCACATCCTCTATTCAAGGAAGTGGTGTTTGAAATGAAAATTAGCATCAAAAAGTACAAATCATCTCATGAACAGCATGAGTGGAAATCCCAGCCTCTAAAAATGTATGATGGTGACCTGTTCCTACCTGAGCATCCATAGTTTTTGTAGCAATGTTTGGAGAGCAATTAGACTCTATTGGGGCTGCACCAAGCATGAAATCTCACTTTTTTTGAGCTACTAAAAGAAACGCGGAGACCCTCTTCATAGAAGATAGCACACCTGGTGTATTAAGGGAGTTGTACAGTTGCTTGTGGGAACAGAAGGCTGAGGCAAAGATCAAGATAGTACCTTTTTTTTTTATGCTGTTAAGTGACCCTGCTTTTGTGCATAACCTAGTGCTTTGCAGATGAATGAAGAATGTTATGATCTTTAATGTGACCCTAAAGCCCTTTAAGACTGAAAGCTTGATTTTAAATCCTGTCTTACATAATGGATCTAAGTTTCTCAGTGCTGTGCATAGGCACACCACAAGCACCCAGTCTCTTGGTATTTCAGCTCAACTATGTTTTACTAAGAATGCTGCTTATCACTTTTTGAGTGCTAACATTTCTGAAGAAGCCAGTTATTACAGTGGAAGGGATGGATTTCATGTCCGTCGTCGTGTTTCTGTAGCTCAACACTGAAAGTAGCTTCCTCAGTGTCATGATTAAATTGCATGAATACTAGAACACTGAGACTGTGGACCTAATGTACAACACAATGGGATTGCAGTGGCCTACCCGCACAGTATACAAACTTGTAAGATTTGTGGAAGGAGAACAAGAGTTGAGTTCTGAGATAAAAAATTCAAACTGCGTTGGTTTCTGAGCTGATCAAATTGCACGAGGTATTGAACTGTAAGGAAATGCTACAAAATTGAACAAAAGCATTAGTAAAGAAGGGAGCATGAGATAGCAAAAGATCCAGAAACAGAGAGCATGCTACTTGGGGAAAATAGCTATATTTCTTCTGTAACTGTAACAAACTCATGAACCTTTGGACTTCTCACTTTTATATTCATTAATTTAGAAGGAGACTATTCAGAGTGTTCACACTTGTGCTAGTTTTCCTGAAAGCTTGTGGAAAGACACAACTGCTACTAGACTTCCTGAGTTCAAAGAACATAATCTGTATAATTCGAGAAAAGGCAAGTCTCCTTTGGCAAAACATTTGTAGGTTACTAAGCAGCTATTCAAGAGAGAAAGCAAGCCAGTATATTTATAGGTCTGCATTTATTCATAAATGTGACTCAAACATTTGTCAATGAGAGCTTTCATTGTCTCAACAGGATAGGATTGTGTAGTAAATGGTAGCTGTTTGATCTTTCAATTGTCTGCATGGATAAACTCAAATAACTTAGTATATTAGTTGAATTCAAGTCACCCACACCTCAGATAAGCTTTAGGATCAGAAGGTGACTATACTACAATCTATTTCATTTAAGAGTGGGCTATAAATATAGGCATTCTTTGAGAATGATCATATATTTGATTCTTTTAGGATCAAGAGGAGCAGCTAGTTACTGGATCTATTCAGGCATCAGTGCAAGGTAGATGCTCAATCACTATGATGAAGGATAAAGTATTACTCAAAACAAGAGAAATGAAGAACAGTCATAAGGCTTAGGTAGCAGTTGAACATGAGACTATAATTCTGGATGTAGTCATTTCAAGTGGATCCTAGACACTTTGGGGACTTGAGTGTCTTAGCAATTTATGTTTGAGAATTCTACCTTTAGCAACATACTCTTATAAAGGATCATCATTATCACTATCGACTCCACATAGTCAGTTCTGTTAGTTCTTTCTTGTTTAGTGAAGAGAGAGTAGCAGAAGGCGTATGATTGCTGCAAAACTAATACTACAGACATTAGTTTTCATACATAAAACACTGCTCTCTGAGCACACTGGCCTGTAGTCAGAGAGTAGGTCATCACCTGGCTTTAAAGACTGGAAATGGCTGCTATTTTCCTCTGATTTATAAAATCTAATGCAGTGTCACAGTCCAATATTTAAGTCGTTATACCTTGGGAAGAGGTGAGACAGTAGACAGGGTACTTGCTGGTGAGCATTCCAGGTCACAAATCATCTAAATAACAGATCTGATAAGTCAACTGACCAATTCCTGTCCATCTGTGACTAAAGCATCTCTGTTCATTTATGTAACATGGCCACTGTATTCAATTTCTCACATACTGGCTCAGTCCTTTAGCCATTTATCTCCCATGTTCCCTTTAAGAGTTTTCTTTCCTCTGTTTTTATTACTTTTTTGTAATTTACTCTTTTGTCATTCTCTTGTTATCTTCACGTACCTTTCTCCCACTTTTGTCTTCTGCTGTGTCTCCTCAGTTTGTTTCTCTGATGCTCCTGCTCTCAGTATATATGAAGCCAAGTGTTAGGTTTCACAGCTGTGTTTTTCTCTGTGCCTTCCCCGCGTCACTGCCATTAGATTCTTTTCTAAAAATATCCCCTGTGACTCTTCCCCTGTGCTGTCCCAAGGCTGTGGGGGGATCCTCCACAGCCCCTCCTCCTCTTTTGCTTTCTGAAGTTATTGTCAATCATACACAAAGTAATGTTAGAAGGAAGAGGAGACCTGGAGATCTGAGGTCATGAGAAAGATCACTTGTGCAGATTTGTACTGCTAATTCCAAAGCTGGAGATGGCAGATGAATATAGGGTCATGCTCTACCAGGCAAGACATAAGCTCCTGACAATGACAGTAAAAAAGAAAAGAAAAAAAAGAAAAAGGAAAAATAAAGTGTTTAATTACTTGCTGCATGATTAAAAATGCAGGCATTTAGAGAGGTATCACCTACTGTTATAAGGAAACAATTTTTAACTTCTTACCTCTTGTATGTTGGCAGTACTTGTTGGCTCACAGGGCAGCCTCTACTGAAATTAATAGAGGTGGACAGAAGAGGTCCATTTGTCATCTTCCCGTGAGACTGGAATTTAATATCTACTGAAGCTAAGAGCTTCCTATTCACTTATCCACAATATCCACCTTGCCCTCTACTTCCACTTGTTTCAGCATCTACTGAATCAGTTCTATAGGTATGTTTGAAGGTTGGCATTCATTTCTCTCCCTACGTCCCATTCATGGGATCACAAATCTTGCCTTATCAGAAATTTGCTACAGAAATACATGGTAAGATCTTTTCCAGGCTGCATGGTACAAATGCCTGGGGAGTTAAAAAACATTCCCCTGCAATGTAGACATACTAGTGTTCCTCTATACTTAACTGTCAGTCAGTTGCTGGAAAAACAGATCTCCTCTTTTTGTGCTGTAGGATTGTGCCTGGACATCTTCTATACGAGGGATGGGTTAATTTTCAGAACCCCTGCAAGTAACAGAATGATTCCAGTGTGACCTGACATCCCAGTAGGAAGGCTGAGGAAGACACAAATGAGAACAGGCCCAGAAACAACTGGCTTTTTCTTAAAATAACACAGACTTTATTTTTAAGATTTTAATAAGGCAGAATACACATGGCATTCACTGATCCTGGATTATTAGCAGGCTCAAGCTTGGTCGGAGTGCAGATTTATTTCTCTACAGTGCCAGACCCTAGAGACATATCATGAGACACTGTTTATAGCTCTCCTATCCACACGGTTTGAACCTCTTCCACAAACAACAAAATAGTGCTCTGTCTATCTCAGCATGGAAGAGATACTTAGATCTGCCCCCACCTGTGTAAAATACAGGGATAGGAAATTCTCATATACTTCGCTGTGGCTATAAGCTCCACTGTGAGACCAAGCAGGTGCTTCTTGAAGAATTTATCTTTTCCAGTTTACATTGCTAGCAGACCTAACCTTTACAGTTTTAGTAATAAGTCTGGCAGTATTTTTTTTATCTCCATCCAAGAAGAAAAAAAAAAGTAACAGAAAGATTTAGATGGGAAGGGGCCTCTTGCAGTATACAGTCCACACCCCTGCTCCGTCACAGATCTCCCCTGTTGCAATCCATGTCTGTTACCTCTCGGGCATTCCCTGTGCCCCTCTGAGAAGAGTCTGGTTCCATCTTCTCTGTACGCTCTCTCTAGGTGGAGTCAGAGCAAAGAAAGCCCCATCATCCTCCTCCAAGGTGAAAAAACAAACAAACAAACAAACAAACAGATTTTTCATTTTCTTTTCACAGGCTACATGTTCTTCGCTTATAATGCTATGAAAGTTAAGCTTATCCAAGAACTGTACAGACCTCCAGCCCAAGAAAATAAATGTCACAGGCTGGCAGGATGCTGATCAATCTAATCCTTTACACTGATCTTTTGTTACCAAAAGTAAAATAACCTGTTTGTATGTAAATGACATAAGAGGGCATCCCACATTTGTTTGACATCTCTATATGGTAGCTACGTGCTATAAGCTCTTTTACATGGTCAAAGAAAATGCATCATTGTTTTGACAGCTGAGACTTGCATAAAAATTTAGCAATATAGCAGATTAAAGTATTTCAGACAAGTTTATGGGGCTGAGTGAAAGGCCACTTTTATTAGCATTCCCAGTATTTCAAAAAGTTAGACCAGTTTCTAGTAAAACCGTCAACAATAGTAACTGGTGAAATTGGAATACAGATACTACTACCCAAGCTGTACAGCAGATGGCATAAGAGGTACAGTACATGAGAAGTAATTCCCCAATACAGAAATGCACAGTAAATACAAAATTTTCCAGGTAAGCTTGGCTACTGTTGTGAATCTATATAAATCAGCAAACAACTTGGGTGTTCTGGAGGTAAATACTGAATAAAAATAAGTTATTGTGTTAATACTTCATATAGTGAAGCAGCAAGAAGTTGCCACTTAAGTTGCTGTTGTTAGTATTGATAGAACAGTTCCCAGATACCTCCATGATGCAATGATAACTCTCTTGTCTTGTTAATGCAGAGGGAGGACAGGCACAGACTATTAATGTTGGAGACTAAGTTATCTGAGTCTGCTTACTCACACTGTTTTAATTTACCACTGAGTAACCCACTAATCACTAAGTGATTTACTCTTAAGTGACCTGGGGAACCAAACTTCATTGCTGGTTCTCTGCACATGATGGCATATTATGCTTTTGGATTTGATAATGATGCAAGTGATACAAATCTCCACATTTTACATATGAGTAGCAAAGAGATCCTCGACAAGTTGTTATAGCAACACATAGTCTGTGGACACTACTAAGGATATAACTCGACTAATGGATTTGCTTGCATTGTTACAACTAAACCACTCATCTGTACAACAAATTTCTGCTGCCTGGTGAAGTAATTGATTCTTATGTGACCTTAAAGGAACCAAATGACTGTTGAGATTGACAGTCATTCACTTCAAGAGAATATGTATATTTATAGAATGTTTTTATTTATAAAAGGTTCAGGAATGTTTGAGTCATGTTCAGTCATGAGCATGAGAGTAGATTCTAAAAGTGGTTAAGAATACACAGCAACTTCACTTTATTTATTGCACAGGGTTAATGCAAGTGTGTGTGGCACCTAGATCTTTTCAAAGAAAGTGACCACCTGCAGCTCTGAAAACTACAATAAATTATAGGTAGTATATTTTTTTCTAATTTGCTGATACAAGGAAGCATGGTGTTTAAGAATATTACCTTATGTGTAAAAACATTACCAGTGTTTAAGACAATTACTTTGTGGACCCTCAAGTTATGGCAGCCTCATCATTAATGATCTAGATGATGGGGCTGAGTAAATCCTCAATAAATTTGCAGAAAGTAGTTGATACATCAGATGGTTGAACAGCCATTCAGACCCCAATAGGCTTGAGGAATGGGCAGGGAAGAACCTCATGATGTTTGAAAAAAGGAAATGTAGACTCCTGCACCTTGGTAGGAATGACCCAATGCCTTAGTACATGCTGGAGACTGGTCATCTGGAAAGCAGCCCAGCAGAAAATGATGTAAGGGTCCCATTGGTCACCCAGTTGAACATGAGCCATCGATATTCCCTTGCTGCAAGAAAGCTGATGGTAACCTGGGCTACTTAAGGAGGAAGGATGCCACCAAATCAAGGGAGGTAGTCCTTCCCCTCTGTTCAGCAATGGTGAGGCCACACCTGGAGTACTGTGTCCTCTCCAGCACAAAAAATTATAGACTTACTGGAGTGAGTCCAACAAAAGACCACAAAGATAATGAACATACTGGAGCATTTCTGGTATAAGGAAATGATGAGAGCTGGCATTGTTTAGCCTAGAGAACTCTTATTGTC
The DNA here is from genome assembly GCF_009819795.1 of Aythya fuligula. Lineage (NCBI taxonomy): Eukaryota > Metazoa > Chordata > Aves > Anseriformes > Anatidae > Aythya > Aythya fuligula. The sequence continues at coordinate 82,259,964 of NC_045559.1, forward strand.
TGATGGGAGGCTGAAACAGACCAAGGCAGACTCTCCTCAGTGGTGGCCAGTGACATGACAAGAGGGAATGGAAGCAAACTGAAACATGGGAAATTCTGTTTCAATATAAGAAAGGAATTTTTTACTGTGAGGGTGACTGAGCACTGGAACAAGTAGCCCAGGGTGCTTGTGGAATCTATATCCTTATAGATATTCAAAAGCTGTCTGAACATAGTCCAGGGCAACTAGTTCCAGCTGACAGTGCTTGAGCATTGTCACAGAATCACAGAATCATTTAGGTTAGAAGAGACCTCCAAGGTGACTTAGTCCAACCTCTGACCTAACACTAACAAGTCCTCCACTAAACCATATCAATAAGCTCTACATCTAAACGCCTTTTAAAGACCTTCAGGGATGGTGACTCAACCACTTCCCTGGGCAGCCCATTCCAATGCCTAACAACCCTTTCAGTAAAGAAGTTCTTCCTAATATCCAACCTAAACCTCCCCTGGTGCAACTTTAGCCCATTTCCTCTCATCCTATCACTGGGCACATGGGAGAAAAGACCAACCCCCACCTCGCTACAGCCTCCTTTAAGGTACCTGTAGAGAGCAATAAGGTCGCCCCTGAGCCTCCTTTTCTCCAGGCTGAACAAACCCAGCTCCCTCAGCCGCTCCTCGTAGGACTTATTCTCCAGACCCCTCACCAGCTTCGTTGCCCTTCTCTGGACTCTTTCGAGCACCTTCATGTCCTTCTTGTAGCGAGGGGCCCAAAACTGAACACAGTACTCGAGGTGCGGCCTCACCAGAGCCAAGAACAGGGGTACGGTCACTTCCCTAGACCTGCTGGTCACACTGCTTCTTATACAAGCCAGGATGCTGTTGGCCTTCTTGGCCACCTGAGCACACTGCTGGCTCATATTCAGCCAACTATCAATCAATACTCCCAGGTCCTTCTCTGCCTGGCAGCTTTCTAACCTCTCATCTCCCAGCCTGTAGCTCTGCTTGGGGTTGCCTTACTGAAGTCATTTAGATCACATCCACAGCCTTTCCCTCATCCACTAAGCACACCACTTTGTCATAGAAGATCAGGCTTATAAATCAGGACCTGCCTTTCATAAACCCATGCTGATTGGGCCTGATCGCCTAACCAGGCATCATCCTTGTGTTGGACAAGACACCAGATGACCCCTCCAAGCTCAAATATTTTGTGATTAATTAAAGTGCTCAGAGGATCGGTAGTGCAAATTACCTAATAGTCAGCAACATTACTGTCTTCTAAATATGACACAGATTTTTTTTGCATTCCTCATCTGTAGCAGACTGTCTTATGTACCCTTATTTTTAAAGGACTCACAAAAAAACTATTTACTTCTGTTACAGAACAACAAATTAAAACTGTTTGCATCTAAACTCCAAGAAGCTGTGACTTAAATATAACAAGATGCATTTTGTCTGACTGACAATTTATTTCTTGTTCTTGTTTTGTTTAAAACTGGTAGGCAGCTAAGTACCACACAGCTGCTCTCTCACTCCCCATCCTCAGTAGGACTGGGAGTGGGGGGAAGGGGGGAGGGGAAAACATGGGAAAAAAATGAAAGAAAAAAAAACTTGCAGGTTTGAGATAAGGAGAGGTTTAATTAAGGAAAAGAAAAACAAGCAAAGGCCACATGGAAGCAAAAGGAGAAAGAAAAATATTCTCTACTTCCCATCAGCAAATGATGTTCACCAACTTCTTGGGATGCAAGGCCTCAATATGTTTAGCAGTTTCTTGGGAAGACAAACAGTTTCATAACAAGTGTGTGCCCCTCCCTCCTTATTTTCCCCCAGCCATTATTGGTGAGCATGACATCATAGGGTATGGAATATCCTTTTGGTCAGTTTAGGTCAGCTGTGCTGGCTATGTCCCCTCCCCTCCTCTTGACCACCCACAGCCTACTAGCCTTTTTTGGTGAGGCTGACACCCAGCCCCCCACAACTGCTTTTCAGGTAGCTATAGAGAGCAATAAGGTCTCACCTGAGCCTCCTGTTCTCCAGACTAAACAACCCCAGTTTCCTCAGGCACTCCTCATAAGACCTGTGTTCCAGGCTCTTCACCAGTTTCTCTGGACATGCTCCAGGGTCCCGATGTCCTTCTTGTACTGAGGTGCCCAAAGCTCAAGACAGTACTCAAGGTGCGGCCTCACCAGAGCATAGTACAGGGGGACAATCACTTCCCTACCTAGCCCTGCTGGCCACACTGCTTCTTATACAAGCCAGGATGCCATTGGCCTTCTTGGCCATCTGGGCACACTGCCTACTTACATGTATGTTCAGGCAAGCATCAACCAGCACCCCCAGATCTTTTTCCTCTGCATAGCTTTCCAGCCACAAAGCCCCAAGCCTGTAGCACTGTATAGGGTTGTTGTCGCCAAAGTGCAGGAACCAGCACTTAGCCATGTTGAATCCCATCCCATTGGCCTCTGCCCATTGACCCATCCTGTCCAGATCCCTCTGCAGGGCTCAATACTTTCCCCCAATTTGCTGTCATCTGCAAAATTACTGAGGGTGCACTCAATTCCCTCATCCAACTCATCATTAAAGATACTAAAGAGGATGAGCCTGAACACCGACCCCTGAGGAACACCACTCATGACTGGTCACCAGCTGCATTTCACTCCACTCACCACTACTCTCTGGGCCCAGCTGTCCAGCCAGTTTTTAACTCAGCAAAGAGTGTACCTGTCTAAACCATGGGCTGCCAGCTTCTCCAGGAGAATATTATGGGAGACCACATCAAAGGCCTTGCTGAAGTCTAGGTAGACTACACCAAGAGCCTTTCCCTCATCCACCAGGCAGGTCACCCAGTCATAGGAGATAAGGTTGGCCAGGCAGGACTTTCTTTTCATGAAGCCATGCTCATTGGGCCTGATCCCCTGCTTGTCCCACGTACGTTGCATGATTGCATTCAAGATGACCTGTTCCATTACCTTTCCTGGCACCGAGGTTAGGCTGACAGGCCTGTAGTTCCCTGGGTCCTCCTTACGACCCTTCTTATACATGGACTTCATATTAGCAAGTCCCCAGTCATCTGGGACCTCCCCTGATGACCATGACCGCTGATAGGTGATGGAAAGTGGCTTGGCAATCACATCCGCCAGCTTCCTCAACACCCTCAGCTGGATCCCATCTGGCCCCATGGACTTGTGACAGTCCAGGTGGAGCAGCAGGTCTCTAACTGTTTCCAGATGAACTGCAGGGGTATCTTCTGCTCCCCATCCCAGACTTCCAGGTCAGGAAGCTCAGTACTCCAGCCTGAATTATCACTAAGGGGTAATAATCAGAGGGGTGAACAAGGTCAAGAAGTTTCCCATTAATGTCCCTGACCCAGGCCCCAGGGAAGCAGCAGACTTCCCTATGGGTAGGGTCTGGCTGACATATGGGGTGCTCTGTGCCCCTCAGAAGGGAGTCACCTATGACCATTACCCTTCTGTCTTCCTTGGTGGAGGAAGTCTTGAGGAGTGGAGTCGACTTCCTTGCCCTAGACAACATCCTGGGTGGACTTTCCCCTGCATCCTCACCACCCTGTCCCTTGAGCTCCAGGGCCTCAAACCTATTGTGTAAGGGCAGCTGGAAAGGCAAGGCATGTAATGAGGGAGTCACCTGTGACACCAAGCAGGGACCTGTTTCCATTCTTCTGCACCTCTCAAGTCCCCTCCCTTTGCCTGACAGGGCAGTAGGTCCATCACTTTTTGGGGTGTGGCACCCTCTTTGCACAAACTGCCACACCATGCCCTGTTTGCCTGCCCTGGCCACCCATGCTCCCCAGGGGCTGCCTTTGCACAAGGAGGGAGGCTTCTGGCTCCACCAGTGCCTCGTCAGCTGCCCTCACAAGGGCTGCTGGGTCCTGGCGGCTCCCTTGGCTGCCTCAAGTGGCCTCGATGCCAGAAAAGTACCTGCCCACTGCAATCCCCCACTGTGCTGTAGGACAGCACTGCCTTGGAGCTGATCACCTGGCAAGCTGAACGCATCCTTAGCAAGTTCACTGATATTAAATTGGGAGATGCTGTTGACTCTGTGGAGAAACAAGAGGCCTTACAGAGGGCTTGCAAGAGACCTTAAAGAGGCCTCCAATCTAGATAAATTGGAGCATTGGGCAATCATCAGCAGCGTGAAGTTCAGCAAAGGAAAGTGATGGGTTCTGCACCTGGGACATAGTAATACCAAACCCAGGCACAGGCTGGGAGACAAGTGGCTGGCTCAGCAGAAAGGGGCTGATAGCTGACAGTAGGCTTAACATGAGGCATGAGTGAGCCCAGGCAGCCAAGCGAGCAAACATTTTGGATTGCCTTAAACGCAGCATAGCCAGCTTGTCAAAAGAAGTGATTTTCCCACTGTATTTAACATTAGTGTGGCCTCTCCTTGAATATTGTGTGCAGTTCTGGGCTGCACAATATAAAAAGGATATTAAAATACTTGAATGCATGCAGAAGAAGGCAGCAAAGACTTACAGTCTTTGGTTGGAAAGGGCTGGAAGGCATGTCCTAGGCTGAGGATGCTTAGGTTGACTAATCTGGAAAAACAGAGTCTAAGTGGTGACCTCATTGCTCTCTGCAACTTCCTGAGCAGGGGAAATGGAAAGGGAGGTGTTGATCTCTCCTCCCTGATAACCAATGATAGAACATGAAGGAATGGCAGAAATGTGCACCAGTGAAGGTTCAGACTAGATATTAGGTAAAAAATTTTTACAGTTAGGGTGGTCAAGGACTGGAACAGGTTTCCCAGTGAGGTGGTTGATGCCCCATGCCTGATGATGTTCAAGAGGCTTTTGGATAATGCCCTTAATAATATGCTTTAACTTTTGGTTAGCCCTTAGGTGGTCAGGCAGTTCAACTCTTTTCAGATCCCTTCCAACTGAACTATTCTAATTCTAAATGACTTATTAGGAAACTGAATTTGCTGCCATCAAGTTTATAATCAGTAGTACAGGACAGTACACTTTGTGTACTCTGCTTTTAGTTCTGATTCCATACAGAAATAAAGCATGTTGGGAAGCTCATTCCTATTAATTAGAAATACATAAATGCCCCAGGCCCATAGAGTAAAAGAACTGCAGATTCACCTAAACTTTGCATGAATGGTAAAGTCAAATGCAATATTAAACAGATCTCAGCTCTGCTACATACTAGTGACTAAAGAAAACAGCCAGTGTAGTAAAAGAGGTTTAGTCCATAGTTACATGAAAAGCTTTCTGTTGGGAATAGAAAGCAAGGGTTAATTAAAGGTGAAGTTCTTCTCTTGCCTAAGCATGTGTTTTAATTCTTCATTTGAGGGTGTATTATAGCTGAGATGATCTATTGACTAGCACATGTAGGAGCTTCTTAATGCTGCTTCCCTGACCTGTTGTGAACACATTCTAAGCATGACACTTGAGAAGTTAACCACATAAAGACATGAATGTTTTCTATCAGTTTACCTTCCAGAATGCTAAGGCCACACATATCAGAGCTGGTGCAAGGAAGAGAATGTGACTGGCCTTTTATGCCACTCACAGCTGTGAGTCAGCTGTGAAGGTTCAGGTCAACTCTGAAAAATCTTGAACTGCTGTGTGTTCTCTCTCTTCTCTATCTTTCACAAGTTGTCTGGATTACTCTTACCCCTGTGACCCTTAAAGAGTTCCTTTTTCCTTTTGACTTACACCTTATGTTATACATACAGCTTATATATATACTTTATATATACTGCCCTTATACAGAACGATAAATGACCAGACTTCAGATTGTCTGGAAAGGGAAGACCTTTCCAAACAGGAAAGGAGAAAGGGAGAAAGAATAAGGGAGATTAGGTCCAAGATCCTACACATTACTGACTTTTGATTAGGCAAATGCACAGTGTGTCAAGCAGCATTTTTACTGCTTAGGGCTCAGGTAGTGTGGGTTATTCAAGCCCAACTGGTAGCCCTTTAACACAGGCCCACAGGAAGAGTCAAAATATCTGCAATAATTAGGCATCTTTCACTCTCCATCACTAGCCTTGAACCAATCCGTGTCACCCTCACTCTTTACAAACTGCTTTATCACTGTGGGAAACTGTTCCAATACTACATAGGCTATAAAGCTACCCGCAGGCATAACTGTGTCAAAGAAACACCACTCTTGAAGAGCCAATCAATCACAACAGTTTAAATTTGTGAGGCAGTAACAAGAACTGCCCAGTGTACCCCCTTGGGTCTACATCTGTGAGCCCTGCTCTACTCTTTTATCAGCAATATCTTAAGGAACAGAATGCCAGGGGTGAGGCAGGTACTGGATTGACCTCGTTCATTCCAAAGAGCTAGTCCTGGGAAAGAAAAGGAAGGAATTCATATTTCCTCAGTTGGCAGCAAGATATTCAATAAATATAACCTGCTTATTATTTCCTGATGTGATATTTCTTCCAGCCTTGTTGGTTTTATATTCTATTCAACCATCTAATTTCTGATACCTTACAAAACATGGCATCATCTTAGCAAGTATGTAGTACAATTTAGTATAATGTGGTAACAAAACACCCTTAGATACTCTGGCACACCATTTTCAAATCATTTCCCAAAGATTTTTGACTCTTTCACAACCTTTAGTTGTTTTTATTTCTAACACAACCCCTTTCTGTGAGTGTAGTCTTCTATCTCCTTCTCAATTTCCCAGATCAGTGTGTTTGGGTCTGTAGTAATGGGTATTATTTAAAGAGAATAGGCAATCGTTAACTGATGACATTTTTGTATTGAATCTTGAGGACTATGGGATTGACACAGCCAATTCCATAACAGTACAACAGCTGACTGTTTACTTTTGAGAGTAAAGTTTCTCTTTAGTCTTCCCACAGGAACTACAGTTTCCATGTTAGAATGGGCAATAGGCCAACAAGAAGTGACAGCAGCCCTCACAGAGAGTAGATGGTTGTATGGGAAGGACAACAGTCCAGTGTCAGAGGCTGTCCATGAGAAGTTGCAGTGTAAGATACAGACGCTATCTAGTCAGGAATGGCTCAACCTGATCTCCTTCCTCTGGATGTCAGGTGAAAGAAATACTGTTGAATGGTTGGAGATGGTACCAGGTATCTATTAGGGAGGGCTGACCTCCTGCCTTCATCATGATATCAGCCTCACATTTCCAATGCAACTCTTTGGTGTAGGACAGAAGTAAAATTCACAGCCAGGGCCAGACATTCCTTAGTATTGATACTTCCGTCGAAGGCCTCTTCATAAAAATAACATTGCAGACCTGGGATCAGAACACAGGCGCTAAAGGCTTTAGCGCACTTCCAATCAGATCTGAATGTGCAGTAGCTGATTTAGTAGAATGATCATGTTCCCCAAAACTCAAGACTATAGGTCAAGAGAGGAGATAGGACTGTAATGATCACTGTGGCAAAATTCAATATGAAACCTAAGTGTCCAAGTGGTCCTGCCACAAAGGACAACATATGATCATCATGTCTTCTGGGTTCTTTGTGAGTAGCAACAACACTTTCTGATCTCTGCACCCTTCATATTGTTTCTTCCCACTTGTGACAGTCAAAATTGATTCTTACTGGTAAGCATACAGCAGCTTTGTTCTAATGAGTTCCACAGAAATTTCTGCAGCCTTCATGACAGTGACTCAGCACTTCAACCTGGGTGCACTTGCTACATGCAGTTCTTCCCTTTCATCAACAATTTCTTAAAAATCAAAGTACAGGGCTGATAAAAGAGGGAGGGAGTCCAGTGACTGTCATGCTGGCTCTCACTGTCATCCCTGTAACAACAGCCAGTGATAACAAGAAAGGTTATTTCCACAGTGGAATTGCTTTGTCCTTGTTTGTGATGGATTATTTTTTTGTTGTTGTTGTTTTGGCTATCAAAAGAACTACTCTCTTCCTTCTGTTTATCTTCATCCTTATCTCATATTATTATCAAGGATTGTTGTATGGGAAACAGGGAAGACTTGTTGCTTTGAGGCTACAAGACTACTTGTGTGCAGGAAGCTTATGTGTGCTTTTATCGGTAGCTGCATTTGGACGGAAGAAGGACAACAGAAACGGGAAGCATAGTCAAAATTGTACAAGATTTAAAAGACTAGCTTTTATAATAAATGGTATTTAAAAATGTTAAATGGTAGTCATAATATGTCTGTGCTATGTGTTCTATATTGACATCATTTATCTCAGCTATGACTTCTATATTGACATCATTTATCTCAGCTGAGACAGGACAGGACACACTAGTACAGTCAAAGCAAATAGTACTTGACATCCATGGAATTCATGAATAATTTATATCACTTGCACAAGTAATACAATAAAAGTGGGAAAATTCTGAAATGTATGCAAGACACTAGTATTACAAAGAAAAGGTTCATAGTTGCTTTAGACAGCCCCTTTCCTCATTTCTAGATGCATTCCTGCCTCTTTCTTTCCTAGCATTCCTGTGGCCATGCATCAGCTAGATCAAAGAGCTGGCCTGCCTGAAAATTATTTTGTTGTTGTTTTTTTTTTTTTTTTTTTTTTCTTGCATAAGCTTCTTGATCATTAGTTCCAGTATCTAACAAAGTCAAACTGTCCTTTTCAACCAGCCTGTTCCTTAGGTCCCCTATGCCAGTAGTGTGATCACATTCTCAGAGACATTAACAGATTCTTGGAGCTCATGGCAATGTCTTTTCAAGCATTTCAAATTTGAACAAGAATCAGGAAAATTAAATCTATTCTTGTATACCTCTAATCCTAGCCATGGCCTCCCAGAGATGTCTGTCCATACTTAAGACCTCTTCTTCCTGCCCAAACACATCTCAATGTTCTCCTAACATGTTTTTTTTTTTTATTATTTTTTTAATTTTATATTTAACATGTATTTATTTTTATTTGGACCTTTTCACAAAGTCCAAATAATTTTATTTTATAAGTCTGTCTTCCTCCTAAACCTTTCAGCTATGATCACACTTTTTCCTAGTTGTTTGTGGTTGATGGAGGAGGCAGAAGTCTTCTCTTGCAACTAGCCAAGTCCTATACAGAATCAAGAGTCCTAGCACAGCCTGTGCCAGCCCATTTCTATACAGCTCATCACTGCATTTTCTTCCCACCCTTATGATGTCAGTCATGCTGCTTTCAACCAGTATAACTGCATGACTGTCAGATTAAATGTGTGTCTATTAATTTTACTTGTGCAATAAGCAATCTGCAGGGAAGAGGGGAAGAAAGGCATAAATTATCTATGGGAGCATGGCCTGCCTCTCACCTCTGAAGGATTTTTTTTTTTTTCTGGCAATAAAATACAGGACATGATGCAGGTGGCTTATTAGGGAATATTCACTATTTGGAATCAGAGCTTGTCATCTAGATGGAGATGTAAAGAGCGATTGCCCAGAGTTTGTAGACTCTCCATCCTAGAACAATAAATTCACAGGCTTGGAAACATTCCTAATGAGTTTTGATCACTGGAGATGAACCTGCATTTCCTAGACATTCCTTAGTCTCTTCTCATAAAATGCCTTCAAGCTGATACTTCGGATCATGTTTGTTAATGCAGCATTATTCTAGAAAATAAGCAGAGATCCATTGAACCCACTTCAAACCGTGCATTGAGCATTCTAACTGACTAGCCACTGTCGAATGCATAATACAGTTGTAAAAAGTTTTGTGCTTCTCACCACCATGTAGTCTATTTTTAATTTTAATCTCTTATTTTTGATATACCTCTTTGATATTTGCATACATGCTATGCATACTTGTTCTCAGTTTATTCTAAGGCAAGGCAATCAGATCTTCCCCCATCAGCAAAGTACCTCTTGTTTTGGAGAGCCATTTTGATTTAATAGAAGCTATATGGTGCTGTAGGGTAAAGAGTCTCAGACAGAACTGAGGGTTGCAATTTAAGAGGAGCAGCTGTAGGGGAAGAGCCCTAGAAAGGAGCCCAGCCTTAGAAGTGTGAAAACAATCTCCTAGGCAACAGAGTGGGAGCACAAAATTTTAGCAGCTCAGAAAGTCACCATGTTAATTGCAACCAAGCTGGACCTGGAAGCAAGAATGTACCCTGCAAAGTCATAGTGGGTGGGGAAGTGTTTTGTATAAGCTATAAGTTTATTGCTATACTGCATGACATATATCCTTGGAATTTTCTCTATTAAAAAAAAAAAAAAAAAAATCAAATAATCTTGTTTTTATTCTAGTAAAGACTAGTGTGTTTTTTGAATTTTGAACCCTGCTGAGCCTAACTGGAGAGCTCACCAGGACATCTAGACAGATCTGTCTTTAAATTCTGGGTGAGTTCGGGTCAGTTTATGAAACCTAATTTTGCTGTCTTCTCTTTCTTCTGGTTTTCTGTGTCTCACTCTTGCTTCTGGGTTTGTTTAATTTCTCTCTACTTGTTCTTTTCACACTCAGGTCCAAACTGTGACCATACTGCAACGTAAGATAAGACAATCCCAAATTAACAAGTTATCTACCCATCTCACTTCATTTTTGCCAAGTCATGGCATATCATGATCTGTTCAAGTTTCCTTCCAGGTTCATCTATTTCAACATTTACTTTAGTGGGACTTTCATGTCCCTGTTTTCCTTTAAATGTTTACCTGGTTACAATCATGAGATCTTTTTTAAATTCTGCCTCTTTTCTGGTAACTCCATCATTCCCCTATTTAAGTTATCACATGATAATTCTCAAGATCTGCCCTGTTTCTGTCAATTCTGTTCTGTTCAGTCTGGTATTAGTCAGTCCATGTCCTCTTAAATATCTTCATATTAGCTTGTCACCTCTCAGTGATAAAAGCCCATAAACTTTCTGGACAACTTCTTTTTACTTTTCACTATAAACTGAACCTGTCTTTCCAATTATCTTTGAGAGTTCCCTGTCATCATTTCTCCATATTCAGTCTTGTTTACAATGTGTTGTTGCACAGCTTAAATGTCTCACTTTTTCTGCTGTTCAAGCCCTAGTCCATAGTATATTTCTTTCTTTCACTATAAAAGCATCTTTTCTCCATCTCCCTCTCTCTTCCTAACTCAAAACATTCTTTCTCTCCCGGAGTTCCAACTGCAAACTGCAATTTTAAAGCCTCCACAAGTGTCTTCTCTAATAAAATGTCCCATTTAAACACCTTGCTCTCACATACAAGTCTTAAGGCCACTGTAGTCTTTTTCCTACCTTCTCACTCTTTTTTTTTTTTTTCTTCATCTGTTGCTACTGTTTGAGGCAATGTACATTTGCTGTGGCTAACTTCCTATCCCTCATCTCATCCTTCATGTCTTTCCATGCTTTCTTTGTCTCCTATTGCCTCCAGGTTTATCTCTTGTAGATTTTGTTACTGTTAAGTAGTAATCCTTTTGTCACATTCCTCTTCTTCCTCTTTTAAAACTACTTTTTTTCCTTTCACCTTTACAGTTTATTTTGTCTTATAACCTATCTTTTATATCGTCTGCTTCACAGCCGTATGGACCTCATGGACTAAGTTGACTGAAGCACAGAATATTATTTTTCTTTTATTCATAAATGACTGCTTTTCTATTCTGCATGGACAGTTCTGAGGAACAATAACTCTGCTTCCGCAAAGTCATCTTCTCTCAGTCTGGGTTGCTAGAGTGTTCTACATCACCATCTCCTATAATTTCTATACACATAGTATTGATGGTAACCAAACAAGAGGTGTGATCTTTCATTCCAGAGGAATGTGATTCTGTGATTCTGTGAAGGTGCAGTCTGTTGGTGGGCCATGAGGTTCATATACAGTGAGGCTGTGATCTGGGTAGATCTACTAGAGAAACAAAAAAAGTTCTAGTGTAAGGAGAAATCTTAGAAGTTATTATAATATCTCTGTGGGCAGGGCACAGGGGAAAATGTTAACCTTGTCACTGTTGATTAATAGCACTGGGATTTCAGGTGATAAATCTCCCTGAGACAGGACCATTAGAGAAGTGTGGGTCTTCAATCATCCCTTCCCCCATAATGTCAGAGCATTAGCTATAAAGGCTGGGGACTAAATTTCTACATCATGAAAAGCCTGCAGAAGAAAGGAATAAAGGCAGAGAAAGACAAGGAGACCTAAGAGAAAACTGGGAAGAGGAGGGAGATAGATGGCTGACTGGAGGAGAAACCTGTCTGGGGTGAGAGTTCTTCTAACATATTCTTTTCTTTTTCTTCACCTAGACCATCCTTTGGGCTGTAGCTGTAGGTTTGTCCATCAGGCAAGTGTCATGCTTGAAGGAATTACCACAGAAATACACTTTGGAGTACCTGTAGGGCCTGTTATACATGAAGAAGAAAGTAGTATTTGAGCAGGCTGAAAATGTGTCCCCTTGCTATGGGGCAATCTAGAAACTGTCCTACTAAGGCCTTCAAAGCCTTTGTTAGTCCTTTCAGCATGCTTAGATGCACATAGGGAATTGAGAGAAGCTACATCTACAGGTTAGCTGTATTTGCGACTAGTACAAGGTGCTTATTATATCTTCCTCTTTCTTTTTTCTTTTTTTTCTTTTTTTTTTTTTTTCTTTAACATCTTCTGACATTTCTGTGATAAGTCTCCTGAATCTGTTGGTAACCTCCTGAACAATAGTAGTACTACATTGCTGTGTCCTGCTAGAAAGGTAGTGCTAGGCTTTGGCAATGGAAACTAGGATTTATGAGCAATAAAGAAAATATATAAAGAGCAAATGTGGCATGAAATTACAAGTGATGTGATGCGAGATTTGGCAGCAGTTACTACGCAGCAGCAGTGCAAAGGCAGATTTTTTGGTGGTATGCTCGGTACTCTGTTCTTTTGGGACTCCAGTAATCTGAAAACATGGGCAAGACAATGGGTAGAGCTGGAGCAGTATGTTACATTAGATCAACTGTGCCATCTGGATAAAGTAAACAAGCCATTGGACCTACAAGTTCTTCTTTGAGTCCGAAACAGAAGAAGATTTCAGAACAAGTTGAGAGTAGCTACCCTGTGTTATGAGAGGTAAAGAGTGACAAGAGAGTGGTTGCCTCCAATAGCTGCTTTGGCCCAGGACCATTCCTGTCCAGACACTGTGGCTCAGACAAGTGCCCAGGGACCTTGGGAATGCGGCTGCCACTTTTGTCTTTCAGGTTCAGCTGGTAGCAAAGCTGAGCATGCATCCCAGAGACAGGACACTGACACAATCAGTCATAAATACTGCCCTGGTCAAGGGCTTCCTTCAACAGCGCTTATGCACAGGACTCAAGTAAAACAGATACAAACAGCCAAGACCCTTTCCACCTCTCTGACTGATAGAGATACAAGTTCATTAGTTAAGACACACACACACAGAGCACTCTCCAGGTTCACAAGAACACACATTCACAGATCCTCTGACTACCTGGAATAGCCCATATGTCCATCCAGCAGTCCTGCCCAGAACTTAGGCCTGCCTTGCAGTGCACACACACACAGGAGAGTGTTAATACATAGTGTAAAATAAAATACACCATTAAAATAAGACTAAATTAGAAAAATAAGATGATAGGACAAACTGTGGTGATTAGGTGCAGGGCTCAGCCAGAGAAGTGTAGTGACCAGCCCCATCAGCACTTGTTCTTGTAGGGGCCTTCAACTTCCCAGATACCTGCTGGAAATACAGTACAGCTCAGAGGAAGTAGTCTAGGAGGTTCCTGGAGAGTGTGAAAGATAGCTTCCAGACACAGCTGGTTAGTGAGCCTACCAGGGGAGGTGCCCCACTAGACCTGCTGTTCACAAACAGAGAAGGACTGGTGGGAGATGTGGTGGTCATGAGGTCTTCTTGGTCAGAGTGACCACGGCAAGGTAGAGTTCTCTATTCTTGGTGAACTCAGGAGAGGGATCAGTAAAACCGCTATCTTGGACTTCTGGAGAGCAGACTTTGAGCTGTTCAGGACACTGGTTGGCAGAGTCTCTTGGGAGGCAGTCCTGAAGGGCAGAGGAGTCCAGGAAGGCTGGGCACTCCTCAAGAAGGAAATCTTAAAGGCTCAGGAGCATATCATCCTGAGATTAAGTTCTAATGCTCTGTAGTTTAAATGGATTCTGGAGTTGTCCCTTAGGGCTTGCAGGTTCTCTTGGGGACTATTGACTTAGCAAAAGTGTCTTGCGACACAGACTGTACACCCATCTTTTTTTATCTCATCATAGTTAATAGCATTGTCATCTTTATGACTGTTCCTTAGTCTTTTGGACAACTATTACCCTGAGAGAGAAAGAGAAGCCCATTGAATATTGTTTTCATTACAAATATGGCTTGCTCAGGATGGGCAGATATGAAGGAAGAGATCCTCTGGATAATCATTCCGGCTTCCTCCCGTCTATTTCTGCGTCTGTATTTCTATCTCTTTCTTACAACCTTCTTTTCTCCTCTTCCCCTCCCCCTTCCCCTTCCTTCTCCTTCAGGAGTTCCCCTCTTACCCACACCTGATATTCAATCCTGGTAGAGTTAGTGCCTTTTGCTGAGATCAGACCTGGCACTGGGGAATCATGTGACAGAGGAAGGTTGCTATAAATATAGTTAAACCCTGCAATCACTGCCTTTGGTCAGGAGGAGGAGAAAGTGAGAGAGATTCGAGGAGGAGGAGGAGGAGGAGGAGGAAGAGAAGGAGGGCCAGAGAAAAAGGGAGAGCAGGAACAGAACAAGTCAGAGTGGTCTGATGAGATAAAGAAAGGAAGAAAGGAACAGAAGAAAGTACAGAGGCTATTCTCTGGCTAGACCATGAGGTGGTTCTAGGTAAGGACCAGAGAGGCAGCTGAGCATGAGAAAGAGTAGAGACATGGAGAGCTCAGACAGTATGACGCAGGAATCCAGATCGAAGTCAGCTTTGTGGGGGGGCACACCGCAATACGACTATGTCTGCTTTGAGAAATGCACCCATTACGGGATACCCTTGGAGGCAGGACGCGAGGCCGGGGGGACAGGGGACGACCTGCACTACCTGGAGAACTCCCTCAGCCACCCACAGGTAGGGCTGGACATCTGGGATATTTGTGGCAGCTCAGGTCTCACTGGGATCACATAGGCTCCTGGGGCTCCTAGAATGGTGCTGTAGAGATCATGTCCCTCTCTATTCCCAATCCTACCAACTCTCCCTTTTTCTTGTTGACTTCCAGATAAGGCATTGATTTTCAAGGTCTTGCTTAGAATTTTGAATGAAATCAGCATTTCAAGTCACGGATTATTTCCATCTGCTATGACCACAAAGTTAGAATGGGCAAGCTGGGATGGGGAAAATCAGTCAGATCAGTAATGTACATGTAAATGCAAAGAGAAACTGCACCTGCCTTCAGATGCATAGTGATATTAAGTAGAGCAGGAGAAGAAATAAAAACAAAGAGAACAGTGATGTATATAGATGGGTATCCATTTGCACAGCTGTATGGACAGTCATGCAGAGCTCTGTTTTGAACAGAGAGTAAATCAAGCTTGCAGACCCATGCATGTATAATGGTAGTTTCAGTAGCCCCTCTAGGAGCTGTGAGGGATTTTCTAACCTTTAAGCTTGATCTGACTCTCACTCTGGTTCATACAGATAGTGGCTCAGAAAAATATCTATTACATTGATGTACTCTGGTTAAGACTTCTTGTTTCATTGCCCTCTGTATCTCCTTTACCTCTCCATTTGGGACAGCCTTCTGCAAAGAGGAGGTTTTACAGCAGAGTCCTGGTGTCTTATTTCCTACCAGTCTACTCAGACTAAGCTGACATAAAAGGTCTTGGAGCAATGTAGGATTTGGTCCAGTGACGAGAGGGAGAGAGAATGTGTGAATGTGAAACTCATACAGGGAAAATATGAGTGGAAGTTTCTCAAATACCCCTACACAAATAATTAGGTCAGTGACTGAGGGATGGTAGAGATAACTGATTAATATCATTAATATGATTAATATCCCTAATAATTTTGTGAGCCAGTGATAGGACAAAAGACACATTTGTCACCAAGAAAATCTCTTCCAATAGATTAGCATCCTGACAAGGATTGCATATGCCATGTTGCAAAAGACGGAAATCAGTGCCATGGCCATACCCAAGAATTTCTCTTCTGAAACTGTCTAAAACATCTGAAAGTTTGCAAATGTTTCCTCTACCAAACTGTTCCAAAACCATTCCTTGTCTGATTCAGATGCAACACCCCAAACTGGTAGGTGTCCGGACGGAGGCCTGACTTGAGTAATTCATGCTTTATTTACATTAACACAAAGCAATGGTTTGGTGCAGTAATCACCCTAGCAGGGTAAGAATGGGGACATGATGTGATAGAGAGGTGCATGCGCCCCGCTAGAGCTGAGCTCCCGCTGGTGAGTGGATTATGCCAGGACACCGAGTCTAAGAAATATGCCCATTTCGTTACAGGAACCATTACAGAATCAGAATCATAGAACGGTTTGAATTGGAAGGGACCTTAAAGATCATGTAGTTCCAGCTCCCTTCCACTAGGCCAGGTTGCTCAAAGCCCCATCCAACCTGGCTGTGAAAGCCTCCACAGATGGGGCATGCACAGTTTTTCTGGGCAGCCTGTTCCACTGGCTCACCACCCTCATAGTAAAGACCTTCTTCCTTATATCTAGTATAAATGTACCCCTTTTTAGTTTAAAGCCATTTCCCCTCGTCTTATCACAACACTGCCTGATAGAGTCCCTCTGCAGCTTTCCTATAGGCCCCTTTTAGGTATTGGAAAGCCCCTATAAAGTCTCCCTGGAGCCTTCTCCAGGCTGAACAGCCCCAACTCTCTCAGCCTGTCTCCATAGGATAGGCACTCCAGCTCCTTGATCATCTTTGTGGCCCTCCTCTGGACTCGTTCTAATAGACCCATGTTCTTCTTGTGCTGGAGGCCTCAGAGCTGAATGCAGTACTCCAGGTGGGGTCTCATGAGAGCAAAGTAGAGGGGGAGAATCACCTCCCTCAATGTGTTGGCTGCACTTCTTTTGATGCAGCCCAGGATACAGTTGGCTTTCTGGGCTGCAAGTGCACATCACCAGCACATATCAAGATTCTCATCAACCAACATCCACTCCCCTACCCACCCCGTTCTTCTCCTCAGGTCTGCTCTCAATCAATTTCCCACCCAGCCTGTATTTGCGCTTGGGTTTGCCCTGACTGAGATGTGGGTCCTTGCACTTGGCCTTGTTGAACTTCAAGAGGTTCGCACAGGCCCACCTGTGCGAACCTCATGCCTGTCCAGGTCCCTCTGGGTGGTATCCATTCCCTCCAGCATGTCATCTGCACCACACAGCTTGGTGTCATTGTCAAACTTGCTGAGGGTGCACTTAATTTCACTGTCCATGTCACCAACAAAGATGTTAAATAGTGCCAGACCCAATACTGACCCCTAAGGAGCACCACTAGTTACTGATCTCCACCTGGACATTGAGCCATTGACCACAAACAACTCTTTGAATGTAACCATACAGCCAACTCCTTACCCACCAAGTGGTTCATCAAATCATGTCTATCCAATTTAGAGACAAGGATATCATGGAGGGCAGTGTCAAATGCTTTACACAAGTCCAGGTAAATGATGTCATTTGCTCTTCCTCTATGCACCAATGCTGTAACCCTGTCATAGAGGGCCACCAGATTTGTCAGGCATGATCTGCCCTTAGTGAAGCTGTGTTGGCTGTCACCGGTCACCTCCTTATTTTCCATGTGCCTTAGCATAGCTTCCATGAGGATCTGCTCCATGATCTTGCCAGGCACAGGTGTGAGACTGTCTGGCATGTAGTTCCACGTGTCTTCTTTTTTTCCCTTTTTAAAAATGGGTGTTATGTTTCCCCTCTTCCAGTCAGTGGCAACTTCACCAGACTGCCATGACTTCACAAATATGATAGTGTGAGAAAAAATCTGCAGCCAATAATCCAGGCTCAGTGAAGCAGCATTTTTATTCACGATTGCAGTGGTGGGCATCCTGCAAGCAGGAGCACACAGCAGAAGCATCTCATAGCCCTAGGTCCCCTATTACCTGAAGCTTGATTCCTCCCCTGTTTCCTCATTGGCTGAGTACTACAGGTTCACAGACTACCTGATGCTTGTTACTATGCCCTGTATGTACAATTTTATTTGTCCAACCTTTAATTTCTCCTTTCTTTGGGGGAGGTAAAGGGAGGGGGGAGACTGGAGGGGCCCGTGATTTTGTAGCTTCTTGATTTTGCTGATTCCGCAACTGCTTGTCTTGATTTTCTTAGCCATCCTCCTTATTTTGAGACAGTGGAACCTTCCACTGTCCCCTTATCTGCTTAACATACCCCCCACTGTTATGCCTGCACAGTCACTTTTGAATATGCAGTGTTAGTGGAATTTTCCGCTGCAAAAACACAACTTTAATTCTTACAATGGACAGTGTCTTAGCAACAACATCTGCCAGTTCCCTCAGGACCCATAGATGTATCTCATTCCTCAGTTGGCATACACAAAAATATACCAATTTATATGTATCCACCCCACACACTATTCCCATATGACTAACACCAGTCTCACAAGCTGGCACAGATGACATAGTGAGGCAATAAAACCTACCTCCATGCTCTTGCTGCCTGGCACTAGGGTTTCTTTGTATTCATCTCCAGAGACATGCCAATCAATGCATGTAGACAATCTCCAGCACAAACAAGCAGACCATCAAATGCATTCCCATACTTGTCTTCAGGAAGTAACATCCCCAACAATTATGCATTTGTGAACAGAATTTTCAATCTTGAAAATAGAATGCCATATTTATAGTTTTACTGAAATATGCTCTAAAATACGGTTATATAAACAATCACGTATTTACGCATATAGATTTAAGTATGAAACCTTGTATACAGGAATCAGTTACTATCTGTCTTCAGGAAGACAGACATTCACCATTTTACTGAAAATATGCCCTAAAAATCCTGTTATATAAACAGGATAAACACATATTTACACATGTAGGTTTATGTACGAAACTTTGTATGCAGGTATATTGCTGTAAAACAAGACTTCCTGTGCATATGTGTATTTTGCTAGCTATTAATGCACATGCAACTAAAGTATAAACATTCATACTATTGTACACATCTTGTAAAAACATGCACACGTTATTAACATGACAAGCAACAAGCTGTGCATGCTTCCATCCATTTCCATGTAGAATACCCACAAAGACTTTTTTCCTCACTATGATGTGAAAAAATGGTAGAGAGAGATTTTGGTTCTGTTGTGTCAATTTCTGGTGCTAGCTATTGCCTTCTGTTTTATACGTAGGATGGAAGCTGTTTCAGACAGGATTTGTGATTTGATTGGGCTTTCTCAGGGCAAAGAACAGTGGAAACTTGGTCTTCGGCCTGGGATCTTCTGATAATAGATAGTCAAAAATAATATAGTAGATAACATAAAATAATAATTGGTAATTATAATATATACACAGTTTGGTGCAAATAAGATAACAGTAGATATATATTAGATGATATAATACACAGTGATGAAAAATTACATTCTTGTACATTGTAGGGTTTTGTTTTCTTTCTGCATGAGAAATAAGAGCCTTTCCTCAAGCAGTTCAAACCAGTGAAGTATTTAGAAGATACATTATTTGTGCCTGTAGAAAGGGTGTTAATGGCAGAGAGTGCCCTCAGCAATACACAGACGGGTGTGGTAAGAGGGGTGTGTAATGATTATTTTGGCAATGCAGTATTACAGAGTAACAGACTTACATAAAGATGTAGGTGGGAAAGGATCTCTGGAGGCGGTCCTTGGTGGGTTGCTAATTTCAGTTTCCCTTCCCCAAACACAGATCTTACTGAACCTACCACTGAGACCTCTACCCGACTTCTCAGACACAGACCTGCAGAAAGATGTGGGTGGGAAGGGACTTCTGGAGGTCTCTAGGACAATACCCTGCTCACTGCAGGGCTCACTACAAGGTTGCAGGTTGTCCAAGCAAGTTCTGAAAATCTCCAAGAAGGAAGATATGGGATTCTAGGACTGGAGTATGCTGTGGAGAACATATTGTTGAGTCTGAATGGCATGAGAAATAACTTAGGCTTTGGACCGAGAGGGGAGTGCAGTTTTAAGTGGGTGCTGAGCATCAGAATAGCTCACAGAAAATTTTTGAGACTGGTGTTGTACATATTTTTCCTCTGAGATTCTGTGTATCTTTTCCTCAGTTATGTAGGCAATGAAACTTCTCCATCTTTTTGGGGAAGAGAAACCTGCTGTTTTTATGTAAAACCTTCCTCCCTGAAAATGAATGATATCTGTGTTGTGCTTTCTCCCTGGATTGTTTTTTGTTGTTCCTCTCTCTCTCTCTCTCTCTCTCTCCCAACAGTATTTACACCTTCTGTTGTTTTTTTTTTGTTGTTGTTTTTTTTTGTTTGTTTGTTTGTTTTGTTTTGTTTTTGTTTTTTCACCATTCTCATGTTCTCACTCAGAATTTAGCCAATCTAGACATAATAGTACCTTTTCTGGCTCAACTGTCTAGGTGATAATTGATATCTTTTAAAATTCTTTCCAGTTTTTGTGGTGCTCAGAAACCCCATGTTCCTTGTGTCGGAGAGGTAGCATCAGAAGAACAGGACAGTGTAAGCACTACCATGTTGCAGTTTTAGTTTTATATGTCTACTAATGGAAAGAATATTTCTTGCCTAATGTCATTTTTCTAAAAGGTCATCCTCTGATTATTTTGATTCTTTCTCTGTCCCATAATTGCCTACAATCTGAAATAGTGCCAGAGTCCCAGAGAAACAAAGCATATGTTTCAAGCACTCTTTAAGTGAGTTGAGACTAATCTGTTCTCCAGGACAAAACTTTCAGTTTTGTGTCCTGAGACTAGTTCCTTTTCTTCCACATCCTGAGTCTGTCATTTTCCAGCCAGAAAGGATCAGTAAACTAGGAGATGATATGAGGACTTTTACCATTCATACTACTATATTGTTATGCTGTGTTCCATCTGGGCAGGTCGAAGACTCTAATTTGAACATGATACTTGGCAGGGTAGTTCATAGTTTGGTTTAAATTCACAGTTTGGATTAAGCACTGTTTGGTGTAAACTCATCCCTCATGAGCATGTAAAGGAAATGAAACATTAGTTAAGGTGATATAATGATGCATTTAACTAAAATCTGTTAGTGCTTGGCATTGCTGGCTGAAATAGACACAGTTAGAGAAACAAGAAGTCTGCTATTTAGGACTGGATTCTATATGTGATAGCTTACCCTGTATATGATGGCTGGCAAGTCCTTCAAACTGGTGTTTCACTTTCCTGTGTATATTATGGGGATCAGAGCATGGCCATACTTCAGTGGTAAGAGTATGTATCACTTTATTTGTCTATGCTGCTTTGATAATAATGGGGTTAATAATTACATTAAAATATATCAGTTTCCAATCCAGTTACAGTTACAGGATAATTTAGAAAGCCTAGATGTGTGTTCTGTGGAAAAAAAAAAAAAAAAAAAAAAAACACTACAGATTTTAAAGGGAGTTATTGCACATGATTCAAGTGTCTATTGAGACACAAAGAAGAAGGTTTTGTCCTGGAAAACAAATTAGTCTCAACTCACTTAAAGAATGCTTGATACATATGCTTTGTTTCTCTGGGACTCTGGCACTATTTCAGATTGTAGGCAATAAACTACTCAGGATTTTCAGTCATATTTGATATCTAGAAATACAGTAACTCAGAGAAGCTGGGGAATTTCTATCCTTTGAGATGCTTAGGACTTGCCCAAACAAGGTCACCAGCAGCCTGATCTGTCTTTGGAGTTAGCTTGCTATGAGTTGAGGACTGGATGAGAAACCCCCAGAGGTGCCTTACGGCTTTAACCTTTCTGTGAGTCTCTGAGTCTATCTGATCTCAAATTCTCTTACAAATAAGTCAGCTGCATTATCCCCATTCTACGGATGAAGTTTCAGTTCATGGAAATCCCAAATGAATAGGAGAAATATCTCCTATGTTACTTAGAAAGGAGGAGAAGCAAAGCTGTCAAATAGAAGTACCTCCTAAGCACATGGTAGTGCTCCATATCTCTCATATGCACAGTCATTCTCCAGCTGAAGTGTCTAATTTTGCTGACTTTCCTCCTGCCACCAAAAATCTTTGAGAAGCAGATGTTATGCTGGGTAGGAAGCAGAAAGTCATGTTCTAGCAGGTGGGAAGTGCCTAGATCACAGGCCCAGCATCAGGTAGGAACCTGAGCTCTAGAAAAGTCAAAGTTTGCTCATTGAATGACATATGAAGAGGAGAGATATTCTCAGCTTTTCAAATGCACATCTTTCCCATCTACACCATGAAAGAATGAGGGAGAATAGCTGCTCCTGGGTGAATCTGATAAACAAAGAAGTGGGCATTGCCAGTATCTTTCACATTTCCTTGAGTTTTCTTTTTTGACAAGCTGGCACAACTGTCAAGTTTACTACAGATCCATGTATGAAATGTCATTGGTAAGCTCATGTAGCTACTTATGCATTGCATATTACCAAATGCATTTCAAGATTAGTATTTTATGACAAAGACTAGATTAGGTAGTTATAAAATTCACATGAGTTGGAGATACCTGGGGATTTGGTAGGATGGTTTGGGTAAATAATGGGATGTATGTGGTACCGTCTGATATTTCTGAGCTACTGCTGCTGCTTTTCTACTGCAGGCATCATTAGTGGCTGCATGCCCTGCTAAGCATTCCTTGGCAGCAGGATGAACAGATGCAGGCCATTCCTGCAACCTATTTGGTAGTGTGATACCTCTCTAAACCTTCAGAGTTGTTTTGCAGTGCTGCTGAAGTATATGAGATAACTCAAAGGCTGGCAGCCTCATGTGAACTATTTTGACCTTCTTTTTTGCTTCCAGAAAGTCTGATCAATCTCTTTCCCTTCAGACCCAAGCCTGCTCTTTCTGATGGTGTTACAAAGCAACTAGTATTGTGATCACAGCTTTTCGCCACCCCCCCCAGAAAAAAAAAAAAAAAAAAAAAAAAAAAAAAAAAAAGATGCAATGAGAAAAGGAAAAAAATAAAGAAATATGTATATATAAAGAAAAGAAGCTGCCTCTGTCTGCTCTGTCTGACACTTTCTGTGTCTCTGTCTCCCTGCCTGGGTTCATTTAAGTCTGCACCTACGACTGTTAGTAGGTATGTCTTTTCATCTTTAATGATATTTGTGAAGGAGCATTTGCCTTACCTTTTCGTCTCTCTTGCTTTCTGCTCTTCTAGCTTTATGGCCAATACACAGACCAGATAACTGACTTTGCAGAGAAGGAGGCAGCAAAACTACTGAATACGAGGCAGAGCCAAAAGAACAAGGAAAGACCCCTGAAACGTCAGAGTCAAGTAGATATAAAAGAAGAGCACTATTCCAAATGTCAAGGTGGGAACAATTTATCCGTGATTACTCTGTGAACAGATATTGGGAGGACCAGCCAGAGAGATGGAATTTAAGCAAGGCAAAAAGACAAGGAAACTTTGACAGGAGAGAAGTAGAGAAGAAAGGAAAAGGAATCACATTGGATTTAAAAGAGATTTGCATGTCAACTTTCACCCTAGGATTAACCAAGATCTCTTTGGAAAAAAGACCAGTTCCAAATTTAATCTTTTCTCCGACAACAGATCTCTATAACAGGAGGAAAAGGACTTTAGCTGCTAGTGTACAAGATGTTAAATTAAGCACTCCTCCCCCCCTCATTTTTAGTATTTGAAAGTTCAAAGAATTTTGCAAGACTGTAAGACTGTAATGGTCCTTCAACACCAAGCCCAAACAAATCATTACCATAGACATTTTTCAGCATAGGAGAAAAGAGTTCTTTGCATAGGAGATACAGGCTTCATCTATGTTGCCTCAGTTTTTCTGGTTCACTCTTCCCTACACAGCCTGTGCTAGACGCATCCAGAAATACATCACCAGGAAGCTTGGAGAGGACTGGATTTTCTTGGTTCTGTTGGGACTGGTCATGGCGTTGGTGAGCTGGGGAATGGACTATGCCAGTGCAAAGAGCCTACAGGGTGGGTCTCATTCAGGTGTTGCAAAAGTATAAATGGTATGAATGTTTTACAAAGCCTTGTGACCAACATTCCTCCTCCTTTAACATCAGTGTCCCATCTTCACCCCCCAGCTGCCTAGGAAGTTACTTGCAACACAGTAGAGAAAAGGTTAGCTAGGAAAAGCTTCTTTAAAGGGATCATAGGCAAAAATTTGGAAGTGTAAGTGGGAAGGGAACAAAAGATATGTGTATGAGCAAAAGACAACCCATTATTCTTACTCCCTTTCCTTCCTGCTCTCTTGTATGTGTAGGGGCACAGGGAGATGTCAACTCTACTTCTGTTATACTGGCTCCCATCTTCCTCAGGTCTGCTGAGCATGTGTGGGTGGGAAGGGAAAGGGGTCCTTAGATGCCCACCTGATACTGTGTTTTTGTGTTGTTATTTTTTTTTCCCGTTTTTAACTTGATTATTGTTCCCAATTTTTATTTATATGGTGTTCTGCAGTTTTCTACTACCTGGTCCCATAGTGCTCTTTTCTTAGGTATTTTTTTTCACAAAGATTTCCTAATCACTGGGTAATATTCCTTCTCTGCAACTGTCCTGTTGTTCCTGTCCCCTTTGCCAGCTATAACAATTACATGATCTTTCAGTGTCCCTTCCCCCCATATCTGTGCACACACATACAACATTGCCCTCATCCTTTTAATTCCAGTGTTCCTTTGTCCTTAGCCTTAGTGCCCTAGTCCCAACCTGCACACACACACCAAATCCTTTCCTCTCAGTGCTCTTTGCTGCTGGTGTCCACCAGACACTGTACTTCGACAAAGCTCCCAACATCTCCTCAGCCCAGTGTTCCTTCCTTTATGTCTTCCCCACATACCAGGCTTACCCTGTTGATCTCAGAGGCCCCTTGCCCTTTATACTTCCTGCAAGTGAATTATTTGGATTCTTTGTTTTCTCCCTGGGCAGTTCACGCTGTTGGACCCAACTATGCAGCAGTACCACTGCTGTTTTAACAGTTGGCACCATTCCCTTCATGCTGATGCTCTAGAAGGCAAAGCATAAGCACGACTTCTAAGGTAGATTTTAAGAAGGAACAAATTTTCCTGGGACTGAGATGGAGGAGAGGACACTAGCTGTTAGTGGACCACTTATGGTCCCCCAGCTGCAAAATGAGAAGACCCTGCATGGAAATTCACCCTCACAAGTGCAAAGTAATGCACCTCTTCTAATGCCACATCATGGCACAGGTATTAATAGTGTCTAAGAGCAGAGGACCACTTCTATTCATTCCTGCAGAATGCGTATATTATTTGGGATCTTGTACTTAAAATGCAATAAGGCTTTACCCCACCTAACCTATAAAATTAGGATTTATAGATAGCATTTCTCAGAAAAAAAAAAAATAGATTGGACAGGTTTGGCAGGTGTGTGCTTTTGATTGTGATTCTTTAATGTTTATCAGCCTGCTTGGAGCAGCTGTGGTTAATGACAACTTTTTTGTTTGTTTATCTACAGCCTACAAGTGGATGTACAAAGAGCTACACCCGAATATTCCTATGCAGTATCTGGCATGGGTCACATACCCACTTGTTCTCATTCTGTTTGCGGCCATTTTCTGCCACCTCGTCTCTCCACAGGCTGTTGGTGAGGGCAGAAGGCATGGCATAATTGGTTTATGTCTGTCTCTTTTTCTTACTCCATTTGCTTGTGTGTTTTCTACATCCTCTGCTCTGTTGCTGTTTTCAGGGTCTGGGATCCCAGAGCTCAAGACAATTATGAGGGGAGTGGTCCTCAAAGAATATCTCACTCTCAAAGCTTTTGTGGCCAAAGTTGTGGGCCTCACAGCTGGACTTGGAAGTGGCCTGCCTGTGGGGAAAGAGGTAAATATTGCTATCTTCATATGCAGTAGTGGCCAGGGTAGGGTCTAGGCAGTGGGAGGAGTTGTCTGTACAAGAAGAGTACAGACTTTTCATTGGCACCTTTCCTCTTCACAAAGCTCTGCTCTTCCAAGCAACACCTACTTTCCTCTGGCCATTTGAAAGACTTCATATAGAAAAAATCAAAGCACTCAAGTCAGGTAGCTTTCAAGAGGAAAAAAAAAATACTGAAGAACTGTCTGTGGTGGCCAAAGAAAAATTATGAGATCTGCATCTGGTTATCAGTGACAGAGGATAACCCTCTCTTATTTTCTCTTCCTCTTCTCTTGCAGGGTCCTTTCGTGCATATTGCCAGTATCTGTGCAGCAGTACTCAGCAAGTTTATGTCAATCTTCTGTGGTGTGTA
The DNA here is from genome assembly GCF_009819795.1 of Aythya fuligula. Taxonomy (NCBI): domain Eukaryota; kingdom Metazoa; phylum Chordata; class Aves; order Anseriformes; family Anatidae; genus Aythya; species Aythya fuligula. Next base: position 82,286,107 of record NC_045559.1, read on the forward strand.
TGAGGTAAGGCACATGTTTCTGCATATAGCTCTTCCACAGGCTGAACTCCTAAGACACATTGGCAGGCGACAAACCACAGAGGGAACATATGAATTGAAATGCAACATGCTGTTATAGAGCAGTAAGAGAACAGACAAAAAAAAAAGTGGTAGTGGGAGGACAAATATACAGTCAAACAACTGTGCAGGCCCAACCAGGTGTGTTACCTACCACATTACACAGAGGCTGATAAAGAATACTCATTTTACAAGTTTTCAGTCTCACAATGCTGATATGTTTCCACTGTGACCAACATCTGTGTAAAAAAAAAAAATAAAAAAAAAAAAAAAAAAAAAACCTTCTTAAGTAGCTATAGACAAAGATCAATTTGTCTTTAAGATAGAATGTGTAAAGCATTACTAATTATAGCCACTGACACTGCCTGTAGGCTTTTGCTATTGCAGAACGGCCTCTGGAGGCTGAATGATGTATTGACTAGTTGCAAAAAAATAATACATTTAGGAATTGCTTTACCTACAAACTCCTAGCAGTAACTGGCTTTGTAATACAATAGCAGGTGCTGTTTTACTTGATCTCGTCTATGCATAAGGACCAAATCTCACTTTTGGAGACCAACGGAGTCACTAAAGACTGGACTAAAATGTACAGGGCCTGCTATTTGTAACGGCTGAATTTGCTGCTGGCTGTTGCTTTGTTTCATTGTTCTGGATCCTAACTCTTTGGCTTTGCTACCTCTAATCCCAGCATGCCTTTCTCTGGCTGCACTCTCTGTTCCAGAATGTGCACAGGCAGCTCGAACTCCTGGTGGCGGCTTGCGCAGTTGGAGTTGGATGTTGCTTCGGGGCTCCTCTTGGAGGCAAGTTGACTTCCTGTATGTGACATTTAATGTAAAACTCAGTCTCTTGCTGTGAGATCTCTTGCTCTCAAGCAGGTTCTTCATTTCTCTAGCATCACAAGTTCTTTCTTTTCTCATGTAACTGGTGGCAGTGAAAGAAAGGAAGAGCATGATCTTGCAAAGGCCACAAGAAAAGTGACAACTTTAACTTTTCTAATAAAACATCTTTGAATCACAGAATCATAAAATCATTTAGGTTGAAAAAGACTTCAGAGATCACCAAGTCCAACCGTTAACATAGCACTGCCAAGTCTACCACTAAACCATGTCTGTAAGCAACACATCAACACATTTTTTGAATAACTCCAGGGATAGTGACTCAACCACTTCCGTGGGCAGTCTATTCTTTTGCTTCACAACCCTTTCAGTGAAGAATTTTTCCCTAATATCCAACCTAAACCTTTCCTGGAGCAATTTGAGGCCGTTTCCCCTTGTCTTACCACTTAGTGCTTGGGAGAAGAGATTGACGCCCACCCCACTACAACCTCCTCTGAGGTAGTTGTAGAGAGCAATAAGGTTTCCCCTGAGTATTCTTTTCTCTAGGGTAAATAACCCCAACTGCTCCTTATAAGACTTGTTCTCTAGACCTCTCACCAGCCTCATTGCCCTTCTTTGGACAAACTCCAGAACCTTGATGTCCTTGTAATGAGAGGCCCAAAACTGAACACTGTATTCAAGGTGTGGCCTCACCAGAGCCAAGTACAAAGGGACAGTCACTTCCCTAATCCTGCTAGCCATGCTATTTCTGATACAAGCCAGGATGCTGTTGGCCTTCTTGGCCACTTGAGCATACTGCTGGCTCATATTCAGCTTGCTATCAACCAGTAGCTCCAGGTCCCTTTCAGCCAGGCAGCTTTCCAGACACTCTCCTCCCCAGCCTGTAGCGCTGCATGGGATTCTTGTGCCCCAAGTGCAGGACCTGGCACTTAGCCTTGTTGAGCTTCATACAGTTGGCCTCAGCCCATCAGTCCAGCCTATCTAGATCCCTCTGTAGATCCTTCCTACCCTCGAGCAGATCAACACTTGCGCCCAACTTGGTGTTGTCTGCAAACTTACTAAGAGTGCACCTGATCCTCTTGTCCATCTTGTTCAGTCATTTCTACCATGGACGTTGTTCAAGTTGGAGAGCCCCACACTCTATCCAGAAAATAATAAAGATGCTGTAGAGAACAGAAATGAAAAAAACTTCCCATAAGTGGCATCATCTAACAGCAGGAGATGATGACAACTGTGACAGGGAGTGATAAGATGAAAAGAAAACTACCTTCAACTGTGGACTGGAGAAAAAATATATCAGTGTAGAAAATCTGGGGCTCCCCATGTAGAAGAAGCTTGGATGGCCAAGAAGATGGTTGGGAGGCTGGAGTAATGATGTATGAGGAAGGCTAAGGAAGCTGTTTTTGCTCAGTGTAAAGGAGAAAAGGCTAAAGGGGGGTTGTCTCACTGGTGTCATCAACCACCTAAAGGGGGATTTTAAATAAGATTAAGCCAGGCTCTTTTCAGAGGGGCACAGTGGAAGCGGAAAGGGGTACAACTTGCAACAAGGGAAATTCTGACCATGTATAAGGAAGATGTTCCCCTCCCCCAAGGGTGGTTCACCAATGGCATGGATGCCCATGGGGTCTAGAGAATCTACACCTTTGGAGATGTTCAGGACTTACCTAGACAAGATCCTGAGCATTCTGACTGACTCTTGGAGTTAGGACATCACTGAGCAGGGAGTTGGAGAATCTTCTAGAGATACCTTCCAGGCTAAAATTTGCTGTGAGTCTGTGACAATTCAGTGTGTGAATTTTTGCAGCCATAGTTGGGTTCCTTTTAGTAGAATCACACCAAATTGCAGAATTTGATTTCCATTACCTGGGAGTCATGTAATCTTTATCTGACCTTAGTCCAGGATATGATTTGCTACTATACATCATATTGCCAAAGGAATATAACTTTTTGATGTTGTTACTGGTGAACACCACCCTGTGTATTTAAAGAGAAATCTTCAAAATGCATTTGAAAATCCAGTCTGGCCCTCTAAAAGCAAAAGGTGCTCAGCCCTGCTTTTTCTGAGTGCACTCTGGTACTCTTTGTTTGTTCCTGTTGGTCTTTTCAGCTATTTCTATGTTGCTGCACAGCATCAGCACTCTGACATGGTGCTGGGTTTTGGGGGATACCGTATGCTATGGACTTTTCTCAGCAGTCGGTATGAATAATACCATACTGTGCTAGGATCTCTCCATCTCATACCGTTTCTTCAACACTGTTCTCATCAGGCTTTGCACTTTCAAACAGCTCTAAGCTCTACTTACCTCTTGCCATAATGCAGGCCATGTAATAAATACCGTATGTTTCAGGCTGTTAATCATCATGTTGGTAGGCTATAATATAACCCTCATACTATCTCAGATACTTTGAACTGAAACCCATCCCCATTCTGGACATGATTACATCTTAAGACCACAAAGGACTTAGAGGTGACCTGAGGCAAAGTTGTGATTATGGAAAGATTCTTAAGGCTCAGAGAATGTTCCATGCCCCTTTGTTGGGTGCACAGTCACAGCCTTGATATACTTCTTGGTTGAGGCTCAAATACCTGCTCAGGTAAGTGGGAATTCATGGCCTTTAGCCCTAAGAATTCTGCCTGGACACAGAATCCCGATGTAACACAAGCCTGCCCTCTCTCAAAACTTCAGTCTCATGGAAGATATAACAGGCTGCTTTAGGGACATGTAATACCAGAAAGTACCAAATATGCAGTTGTTTAACCCTCCTGTTCTTTATATTAGACACCAACTAGGATTTCAACAACTTGAAAAAAAGCTATCTGCTCCCTAAGGCTCTTCACCATTCTCAGGCATGTCAGGGCTCTCAGCCACTCTTCCAAATATTGGAGGAAGTAGGAGATTTTCTCCTTCCCATGTCCTCCAAAATTGTCTCAGGAGAGACCCTATATTTCATAACTTCACTGATGGCTTGTAAATTTATAATTTTAGTGATTGTCTTCACCAGCAAAGCACAATCCTTTACTACATGAGCTGCTACCTATTCATCTACCCAGGATGATAGACCCTTCAGCTGTCCACATTCTGTTGTGGATATGCATGTGTCTTGTGCATACAAACTCAGAGGGTAGGGTTTTTTTGAGGCACTGTCTGGCACATGTGCAACCTGAGATTCCCTTCCAAAGTAAAAGAGATGGAATAAAGTACACACATGTAGTCCACCCTCTGAAGAATTTTTCATGAGACGTTTATTCTACAGTGAAATGTAGTGTGCATGTTTCAATGAAAGATGAGATGCTGACTTCTCCTTGTGTCTTGAATATGTGACTCAATGTATATGCCTGTCTTGTGCAACATAGAATCAGTCCTTGAATATTTTGAAGCTGTCCAGAATGAAGAATTAAGATGTAATATTGGTGGCAGAGTTGGTTGACAGCATGTGTCCATAACTGCTAATTCTGTTGCTCATTGCTTTCTTTCCTTTTTTCTTTTTTTCTTTTTTTTTTTTTTTCTTCTGTTTCTCTGTCTCTTCCACCAGTAGCAGCCATATTATTACACGGATGTCCTGACTGTGGGTTGTGCTGTGGGTGTTGGCTGCTGCTTTGGGACACCACTTGGAGGCAAGTGGCTGTTCTGTTTCCTTTTTCTCAGGTACCTAAATCCTCTCCTGCCTAGTCCTCTTCTCCTTTCCTGCACCCTATTTTTGATTTTTCATTTACTTGGAGCAAAAAGGCTTGCCATTAATGTCACCAATCTCTCCAGTTTCTCTGACACAGTCTTTTCTCCACATTTTCAGCCTTCTGAAGGTCAAGAGGGGAAGATACTCTAGAACAGTAGTTTCCAAATTGACATGTGCACACCCCAGGGGGTGTGATAGACAGTCCATTAGGTTATGGAAAGATAATACTGAAAAGTCTATTTGTATTTATTTTCTATCTAAATAAATGAATTAAAATTAAAATTAAAAAAAAAAAACTTTGCTAATATTCAATATACATATTGACACTGGTGGCCTCACTTGATCCATATATCAGATGGCCACATCACATACAGCATGTGAGGTGTTCTGGGTGAAGAACAGTTGTTGCTTAATGCAGAGGGCTGACAGTAATGCCCTCATTTGTTCATTTGCATTCAGTGTATTGCAATGTATTTCAGTCTATGTGCGCATGGTTGATGGATGTATGGGTTATATTGTCTAAGTTAACTAAAATAACCCTCACAAAATGGACAAGTGCCTTTAAAAGATTCCTGCAAAAAAATTGCAGATTGAAGACAATACCTATAATGTGACTATAGGCAAATTCGGAGAAAATGGCAGAGTAGGCACCTCCACCCCCAGAGTGGCCTCTTCATATGCCACATTATGAGGTAAAAATGGTCACAATCTCATCAGGTCTGACAAGAAGCTGACCAAAATAAGTAAATAAATAATAAAGAAATTAAATTATCAAGAAAACTATTTGAAATATGGCTTTAAATCCACCATTGTTAATGATGTATTTTGTGCATTGACATGTAAGCTATCAACAGCATGAAGCTATCAGAATTAGCAAGACATTTAAAAACTAAGCATCCAGAATGTGAAGACAAACCTCTACTGTTTTTTCAACGATTTTTCAGGCTATGCATTACTCGCTCCAGTACTTCACAAAATCTCACTAAACTTAATGATAATTTTTAGAAGTCTTTTTTTGAGGTTTCTGACTTCATAGTGAAAGATGAAAAGCCACATCCCACTGGGGAAACACGTTCTTCCTGCCAGAGTAAAAAATGTCTGGCATAATGCACAGAAAGCAATATCACAAGAAATTAAAATGCACTCCTTTGTCAGCAAATACTGTTGAAAGACACAGAAAACATTGCTGAAGATTTGAAACAACAAGTATCAGAACAAATTATGGAGTGTGGGAGGCTTGCTATGCAGCTTGATAAAAGTACAGATGTTTCTAATGTGTCTGTTTATGGTATTTGCTAGATTCTGTTTCAACAGTGAAATACATGAAGAAAAGATCTACTAGAGAAGATATATTCTCAACAGTAAAAGACTTCTTTCATAAAAGCAATATTTTATGGAAGAACTCTATGTAACCACTGATGGAGCAGCTGCCTTGACTGGAATAAGAAAAGGATTCTACTGTGCGTTTACAAAGACAGTACTCCACACAAAATTCATTCACCGCATGGTTCAGAGGCAAGCTATTGCAGCAAAGAAATGAGAGCCAGACTACACAAATGGGTGCATAGAAATGGGAGCTAGAAGTGCACGACCTGTCATCGATGTGGTTAAATGTGGTTAATATCATAAAAACAAGACCTTAAAATAGTAGAATCTTTACAATAGTTTGCAGTGAGATGGGGAATGACCACAAAAATCTTCTACACCACATAAAGGTTCACTGGTTATCTCATGGAAAAGGGTTTAAAAGAGTTGTCAAATTTAAAGACTAGTCACACATTTTTATTTTATTAAAAAAAAAAAAAATGGTGTTCTGAATTTGCTGGCCTTTTCTGTGATGAGAAGTGGCTGTCAGTTTTATGCTACCTAGCACATAATTTTGGAAAAATAAACACACCTAATCTGTCCCTTCAAGGTGAAAGTGACATTTTAACCATGAGTGAGAAAGAAGTGCTTTTCAAAAGAATATTGTACCATTGTGGAGATTTTGTGGTTTTCTTGTTGAAAATTATTTGGGTCACCTATAAAAATTCTTATACTATATATGTAAAAAACTTGGAAACGAAATTTTCTAACACATTTTAAAGTCTTCCAAAGGAACATTTCAGTGGATTTTGAACTCATTTGTTAAAGATATAAAAATGCAACATCTTCCAATTAGTTTGCAACAACTGATTGACATCAGGGAAGATGGAAATATACTAGCCAGATTTCAGCACAAACCTTTGCTTAAGTGGTAAATGGAATTGAAAAAAATGAATATCATGATTTAGTAAGTGCAGTGAAGGATGCCCTTCTTCCCTTTCAATCTTCAGCAGCATATTTTTCAGCTCTGACAACCATTAAAACCAAGTACTGAAATAAACTGAACTTAGAACTAGACCTTTGAATCACTGTATCACAAAGAGTTAAACCAGGAACAAAAAGCTTTTGTGAGAACAAAAAGCTTTTTGTACCATTAATGAATGAAATAAATTTTTCTTAAAATATTCTCTATTTCATCATCTTATCCCTTTTTTTATTATTTTTGTGTATGCTTTATAATGTACCCAATATGTTAGTACAGTAGGACATGTTTATAATTTATAAATAAATATACATATACCGAGGTACATACTCAAAAATATTTTACTGATAGGATACGTGATCAAAGAAGTTTGGATATCACAGCTTTAGAAGACTTATTTAGAAGTCTCTCTTGTGCTTTTGGCATTACACTTCTGATTTTAACTTTTTAACTTTTCTCCCTTTCCAACTCTTTCTAGGGGTCCTTTTCAGCATTGAGGTCACTTCCACTTACTTTGCTGTGCGTAACTATTGGAGAGGTTTCTTTGCAGCTACCTTTAGTGCCTTCATTTTCCGAGTCCTTGCTGTTTGGAACAAGGATGCAGGTAAGCTAAAAATCATTCTTAGTCTCTTTGTACAAATGCTGTTCTATAAATTTATTATTTTCCATCTTTCTCAAAACCATAAACTTTTAGGATGTTTGAAACTTCTGCCATGACATATAATGTCTAGCAGTATAGAAGGAAAGAGAAAGAGAAGCATGATATATCATCAAGATTATAACTATAACCTATTCCAGTGTGTTGGGTATATGACTGAAAAAATGACTGAATATGATTTCCCATCAAGTAAGAGAGTGTCTGAGGTGGGATTTTTGCATCTAGTCAGCATAACATCGAGGTTGCAAACATAGAGGTATCTCATCACAGAGGAGGTAATACCTATTGCAGTATATGTTGCTGTGGTCCACTGGAAACACCATGGTCTGCCTTAGTCATCTCTTGACTAGAAGCAAACAAAGCAAAAAGTAGTCTCAAACACTGGGATGATAGAATGATTAGGAGGCTGCAAAACTGTTGGGGTCTGACTGAAGTTCCTGAGTACTGAAAGGTCAAACAGTACTTGTTTCAACTGTAGCTCTGGTAGAAAAAAAATAAGTGTCTCAGCTGAAAGGGATGAGTGCAATACTTGTGCAGACAGAAAGCATAGAAGAAGTTTGTTCAGAAAACTGAATGAAGTTCCAGCTGATGTAGAAGACTGCTATCTCTTTGTAAACTTTGTAAATGTTTTAATAACATATATAACTCCTTTGTTCTTACACTTCTGTTTTTCTGGTATGAGCTTTATGTGGTCACTTTCCTTTCTTGAAACTTAATGACTTCACAGAGTTGGATTTTTTCTGTGCTAAAACATTTTTTTGGCTTGAATACTCTACTCTCTTGATTATAGAAAGTGCCTATGTCTTTGTCTGTGAAATACTGCCTCATATTAAGGCGTATTCAACTATCAGATCTGTCAGAAGAACACCTCTCTCTGTTCTTTGCAGAGAAAGATGTAAGAAATTTGAAGCCAGATGACAGGATGCCCTATCCTTCACTTCATCTACTCTAACTCCCCTGCTGATCTCTTAAATCATTAGAAATTAACTTGATCCTGGAGCATCTTACTTATTGTCCCTTCTTCAAAATCATCCAAGCAGCTTTAACACCAATATGAATGGCTCCTTACGTTCTGCTTCAGTAGCTGACTGGGTTAAAAATTTCCATGATCAAATTGTGTATGGAAAATGATTCCTTTTCAAGGTTCTGAATTTTCATTGTCTATATGGTCAGTATCTTTGTCCTCATATTAGAGAATTAGAAACTTTTGTCTATACCAGAAATCTGTTATTTTTATGGTCTTTCATCATGCCTGCTCTGATTTATCTTTCATGTCTTCTCTTTCTCATTTTCTTCTGAAAGTTACAAGCCCAGTCTTTTCAGTCATTGTTCATGCAACAGTTTTTATTAGGGCCCTCTCATGCGTTTTCATAATCTCTAGTCTTGTCTGCTGTCAAAAGTTATGCACTTGGCATGATGACTTGGCACTAGTTTCCTGTGTGAATACTATGATGACTCAGTTAGAATGCCTTTGTGTGAGGTAGGCTAATACATAAGTTGTGACCAATGCCTCTTTTCCTTTCACTGTGTGTTTACAACTTCCCCATGAGGTAGCAAGAGTTAGCTATTGGAGCTTCCTTTGGCCTTCTCATTTTCAGGCTGAATATACCTAGTTCCTGCAGTCTCTTCCTATGCATCATGTGCCCCATGTCCTGGACCATCTTGGGGCTCATCACTGGACTGTCTCCAGTTTTGAAACATTTCTTTTGTTCCAGGTTTTCTAGATGTGGCCTCATCAGTGCCATATAAAAGGGAATACCTCAATTTTCTGGTTGTGCTTTTGCTGATGTGACCCAATATGTTGTTAGCCTTCATTGACACAGGGACACACATTGAACACTAGTTCCCACCAGGACCTACTGGTCTTTTTGTGCAGAGCTCTTTTTGTTGACTAGGTTCCCAGACTGTACTGATCCACCTGCCATTACAGATGCAGGACTAAATATTTGTCTTTGTTGTATTTGTGATCTTCCAACCTGTCAGCTCCTCCATGACTGAGGCCATTCTGAATGAACAGCTGTCCAGTCCTCCAGGTTATCAACCATTCCCTTCTCTCCCTTCCCAGTTTGATGTGGTCAGCAAACTCACTGGTGAGTGAGTTCCACCCTATCATCCAGGAGACTGATGAAGATGTTAAACATAATCACATCCAATATTGATCTCTAAAGAAATCCATTCAACACCACAGAGCCCTAACACGACAGTTTGCAGCCCATTACAGGTCTATTGTGACATGTATCATTACATATCTAACAAGATAAACCTTTTTTTTTTTTTCTCTCTCTGAGATAGTTTCTGATCCATGATAATATTTTCCCTTTCACCATTTGATCATATGGCTCCAGAGACTCTTAATAATCTAAATTAAAAATCTTTATCTTAATAATAATATAAATAAACACAATTCCTGTTAATCTTGCTAACCCACAGAGATCTGATTAAATCATTGCTCTAAGCCTGGTCTTGTTTGGGAAAAAAAAAAAAAAAAATATATATATATATATATATATATATATATATATGAATGTCTCTCTTAATTACCATATTATGCTAGAATTTTGCTGTTTGTTTGTTTTTCTGATTGTGCAAATAATTTCTTGATTCCAGACATGTTATTATTTATATCAATACTCATTGAGCTGCATTTCCATTCTGCACTGGATGGCCATTTGAACTTTACCTATTAGCATATAGTTATTTATTATTTCCACACTCATACCTCCAGGTAAAAGCAGGACAGCTTTCGACATCTGAGTAATTTTAGGAGTGAAACACAACCAGTGGAAGTGAGATGGAAAAAATGGAGCATAGTTGATCTTTTCCCTGGGACTCCTAAGACATTTATTCTTTTGGCACCAGGCAAAAATTGTGCATATAAGACTTTGGAGACGATACGAGTTTTGTTTCTAGAAGGCAATCACAATTGTCTGTGACAAAGCTTCTCCAGATAAGTGAGCACTGCCTGCCTCTGTAAAGAGTTTTTAAATCAGTGAGTGCACTAAGAGCTTTTACTGCCTAAAGAATGGTTGGCAGAAGAAAAGAAGAAATAGAAAGCCCTTTACAAATCTGGTGTTGTAGCTAAAAATATATGTACATTCTCTGAAAACAAATCTATACCATCAAGAGTGCTACAGAGTGCTACAGTTGCAAGTGTTTAAAAATAGAGACTAACAAAATCAGAGCAGTCTGTATATCTGTAATATTGTATATAATGTCATGAAACCATACAAGGGCACATATACAACTAGTTCTCCTGTCTCTACTCCCAGTTTTCATGGTATTTAACTTTTCACATCATTGTTCCCTTTCCTTTTCTACCTCTTTCTTCTCACACAGTTACCATCACAGCCCTGTTCAGAACTAACTTTCGCATGGATTTTCCCTTTGATCTGCAAGAGCTGCCAGCATTTGCTGTAATAGGGTAAGTTCCCAAAGGATTTCAAGTAAGCTCTGATAGGAATTCTTTTGCATAACAGAATAACTGCTCTTTCATTTTCACTGAAAAGACCTCTTCTTGCTGGGATTCTTCCTTCAGCAATGGTGGCCATGTAGCACAATAGGTAAGGAATGAAACATGGATATTACCCACATTACATTTTGTTCCCATGTATCTTTATCAAAAATTAAGTTCCACAGGAAATAAAATTAAAGATTAAAATAAAAGAGGAAGTCTAATTTGGTCTACGGTATAAATGTGTATAAAAATGAGTATATATATCATGGGTATAAATTTACTGAATGGCCCTCTAGCCATTTTGAGGGCATGGCCAAATGACCTGATCCAAGTATGGCCTTTTCACTTGACAGTTATCTTCTTGAGCTTGAGCTTATGGGTCCAGACCTTGATGAGATGAAGCCAGGAGTTGGACTTGATGATCCTTATGTGTCCCTTCCAACCCAGGATATTCTATGATTCTATGATTCTAAGTCTATTTGTGAAGAAACAAAACAGCAACTTAGGTTTCTGCAATCTCCAAGCAGAAATACTATGAGAGCCTGTGTCGGCGAATAAAAGGAATTGCTTGAAATGTCAAGAATAATTTGCATCTTTATTTTCTACCTTTTGGGAACAGCTCTGCCAAGGTCAAAACTTGCTTAGTTTTGAAACCAAGGTCTAGACTTCTTTAGTTTTGATATCTAGAAAGTTATATTTAGTTTGTTAAGACCTGGTCAGTTAGTACATGCCAATGGAATGCTCTGAAAGCATACAGGAAAAACAGAGAAGAAAAAAACTCAGAGAATATAGGGGGGAATGGGACAAAACATTTATCCAGGGAGTTTCCTTTCTACAAGATCAGAAATGGTATCCTTTCCAAGAGAAGTTGGTACACTTGATATGCTGACAAAGATAGCTTAACTGTAATCGGATCCAGTGATAACAGATAAATTGTTAAGATCAGCCATTCAGTTTTTGGTGGTGGTGGTTTGGTTTGCTTTGCTTTGCTTTGTTTGTTTGTTTTTGGTGGTGGTGGTGGTATTTGTTTGTTTTTTGCAGTACTGCACACAGGCTATGAAAGGTGTATGAGATGGTTGTGAAATGCTTTCAAATATCTAGGTGTCCAATGTGCTATTAAAAACAAAGAGAGAAAGAGAGACACTTGTACAGTCTTGGATGAAGTCCTGATGCCAACTTGGAATGTTCTAAATTCTCTTAACATTCATTCTCAAAGTCGAGCTCCCTTTCTATTCAACATACTTCTTCACTTTCAAGTAGCACACACACACACACACACACAAAAAAAAAAAAAAAAAAAAAAAGAGGCAGACTAAGCACTATAAAAAGGTAGATCTTGTTCTTCTGTTCTTCTGTGTCAGCAAATGTTGATAAGTTGCAAAATGCATGCAGAAGGAGCACCTCTATTTTATTGACAAATTGATAGCCAGGAATGGAGTAATGTACTTTTTAAAATAGTGTATTATAAAGAAACTCAATTCACTCTGCAGTTGCAGAAGGCATATTTTAACAGGAATGCTAGATAGTGCAGGCTTGAACTATTTGAGAAGCTCATTAAACAAATGTTTTCCTGTGAGCAGTTTTATATTTAGTTTTAGCTTGTTCCTATGCAATTTCAAGTAACCAAGCAGGAATTCTTCAAAATACAATTATTATTTTTTATATAAGCTAAAATCATCTTTGAATGAGATTTAGTAAAAAACTGCAGGCCATAAAACAATGAAAAATTCCATTCATTTTTAAAATGAATAGAATGAATATGTTACTTGTGTGTCAGTATTCTGTGGCTTAATTATTTGCCACATAAAATAACACTTCCTCTTACCAAATTTAAATGCACTCTTTTTTTTTTTTTTTTTACTTCACTGTTGAGTATTATGTCCTATTTACCCAGGTCTAATTAAATTAGAGTATAGGAATCATAGAATGCTATACATTTTTGGCTCTATTAGGATCAGGAACGTAGGCTTAAGGAATTAGGATCATAGGCACAAGAATCATACGATCACTGAATCATAGAATAACCCAGCTTGGAAGGGACCTTGAATCCCTCAAAGGGATCATCTGGTCCAACCTTCTGTGTGAAAACGGAGCCTAGGTGGGATTATTTAACACCCTGTCCACTTGCACCTTGAAAACCTTCACTGATGGGGATTCTACCATGTCCCTGAGGAGCCTGTTCCAGTGATTGATCTCACTGTAAAAAATTTCTTTCATATATCAAGATGAAGTCTATCTCACTGCAGCTTGTACTCATTGTCCCTTGTCTTCTCAATGTGTCTCCTGGTGAAGAGAGAACCTTTGTCCTCTTTGTAGCCAACCCTTAAATACTGAAATATAGTGATGAGATTCCACCACAGCCTTCTCTTCTCCAGGATGTAAAGACCTAACTCCTTGAGTTTTTTCTCATAAGGCAGGCTCTCCAGCCCTTTGATCACCTTCATTAATGATCTCAATGATGGGGTAGAGCGGACCAGCAGTAAATTCCTGGATGACACAAAAACTGGGGGGAGTGAATGATTCACCTAAGGGCCATGCAGCCACCCAGAGGGATCTCAACAGGCTGGAGAGGTGGACTGATAATAATTTCATGAAGTTCAATGAGGAAAAGTGCAGAGTGCATTACTCATCCAGGTCATTGATAAAGGTATGGAAAGGACTGGCCCCAATACTGAGCCCTGGGGTCACCACTAGTGACCAGCATCCAACTGGATTTATCTCCATTCACCAAGACTCTCTGGGCCCAGTCACTCTGCCAGTTTTTCATCCAACGAATCGAATACATGTCCAAGCCTTGAGCAGCCACCTTCTTCAGGAGAATGCTGTGTGAAATGGTGTCAAAAGCCTTACTGAAGTCTAGGTAGAGCACATCTACAGCCAATATACCTAAAGTAAGATCAGCCTTGGTAACAGTCCCTCTAATCCTGATCCAAAGAACTCAATAGAGTTCTAATAATAGAATAGACCAATTTCAAAAAAATTAAAGAATAGACCAATAGACCAAAAAATTTAAGAATAGACCAATTTCATGGTCTCCATAGCTTACCTCCATACACTCAAACATCTTTTACATAAAGTTCAACTTCGCCTCCTCTTCCCATCCTGTCTTTCCAAAGGATAGTGGCCATGCATAGTGGTCTTCCAGTCAAGTGAGTTTTCCCATCAAGTTTGTGTGATTCCTATAACATCATAAATCTCAGACTCAACATAGAACTCCAGTTCCTCTGTTTGTTGCCCAAAATATGTGCATTGGTATGCATGCTCTTGAGGTGGCTGGGCTTAGGTTTCTTGCCTATGGAGAGAATTGGTGTGCTCAATACCCTAGTAGTGGCACTCATCTGCCCTGTTGCATCTAAATGTCATGGTTTTGGACACCACCTCACCCCCATTCCCACCCCAACTCCTACTGTGTGTTACTTCTTATATTTGATGTAGGTGTACAATTTTGCTGAATCAGTCAAACTCCTTTTCTTTTTTACTATTTCCCATTCCAACCTGATGTTTAAGTTCTGACAATACATGTCTTCAATGAGCTGTTCTTTTCCAGGCCACACTAAAATCTATCAGTCTTTCTTTGTAGATCCTAATACTGTTCCTGTCATCCAAGTATTTGAACAGTTAAAATTAGAGACAGCCACAGAAACACAAGTACTAATCAGTTCTTTGTACATTCATTCTCACTTGAACTACTAAGAAACCCTCTATTCAACAAATTGTAGCTGAGATAAAAACATTACCACACTATATTGCCTACAGAGTCATGGTTTATTCACTGTTCTTCACTGATACAGCTGTTTGTATGTATTCGTGTGTATCTGTGTACATGTGCATCTGTACAAGGCATCTTTGGAAGCCTTTCTAGGCCACAGCATAGAAAAGGAAGGGAACAGCTAGAAATAAGTAGCAACCTTGCCATGTCTTGGAATTGGACATCACATCCTGACATGAGATTTCTCCATCTAAGAGGAAATTCGAGAGAAAAATCTCAGTATGTGACAAAGAAATCCAAAACCACCTCTCTCCTTTCATCAGGGAGTCAGTCTTCAAATGAGTTACTGCAGATTATGAAGTTAAAAGATGTCATAACAGATGAAGATGAAAAATATTTAAACTCAGTTTTTGGTTGGCTGTTTATTTGTTTTCTGTTGTTTGGTATGATTTTGTTTCATTTTTTTCCACTTTAGGATATGTTCTGGATTCCTTGGAGCATTTTTTGTTTATCTTAATCGTCAAGTGGTCCTATGCATCCGGCGTCATACAGCTCTAAGCCAGTTTCTCACCAAATAGTGAGTGCCTTTGAAGATGCTGTCTTTTAGAGACCAGATTTGGATACTCTACTGATATAGGATAGTAACAAATACTTTCTGGAAGCTAGTGGAACTATTTCAAATGTAAGATAGTAAAACTAAGAGAAACTGAATTTATATCACAGTAAGATATCTGCAAATATCAAAAGAAGATATTCTGATCTGGATTTTCTTCTAGATCAGCCCCAATAATTTCAAAGAGCATCTTGTTTGAAAAGGGATTCTGTAATATTTATTAAGATGACAAAGAAAACTACTGATTGGACAGGAAATGTCCAATCAATCAGAAAATCAATAATTGTGTTTCTTAAGAGGCACTGTTTTTTGTGTTTGTTTGTTTGTTTGTTTTTAATCTTTTTCTTTTTGCAAAAGAAAGAGTTAACATTTATATTTTAAGAAACTTAACTGAAATATAACTGCATCTTTAAAATCTGAAATACTTTTAAAATCAAAATGTAGACAATGTAAAGAATGTACTACAGTATTGCAATCACTGCATACTTAATAAACAGAAGGAGAAAATGATAGCAACTGAAAGGTGTGAATTGCAATATGGAAGATAAATACAAAATGAAATAAAGCACTTAGCAGCAAAGGCCTTACAGAGACTTCCCAAAAAGTGTGTTGGTCAGGAATTCAAAGGAAAGTAAAGCACTATTTTCCCATAAGAATTAATATAACAAAGGATTCATGCCAAAATGTATGGGGGGAAGGGGAAACATATTTAAACACACTAGGACAGGATATATTGCATGAGGGATGAATAAGCAAAGCTGAATCAGGACACAACTGGAGAAGAGGCTGACTTTTGATAATGGGTCACCACACAATTGTAAAAACACATCACCACTGTACATTCAACGCTATGCATTTTGTACATCCCTCCCTTATTCCCCTTAACAATAATCCCGATGGGAAAAATGGCTTTGCTGTCAGTTGAACTCTCTATGAATGATGATGATCAGTGGAGCAGGGCATTAAATTGTCAGTTACGCAATTCCAAAGTAATGGATACAAATGCGAGAGAGAGTTTTCATGGGAATAGCATTTATAATCCTGAAGTGATACTGCTACAAGAAAAAAAATGTGACATTATATTTTAACAGACTTTTCTTTCTTTCCAGCCGCCTCATATACCCTGGGGTTATATCCTTCCTTATAGCAACTGTGACCTTTCCTCCAGGGTTTGGACAGTTCATGGCAGGAGAGGTGAGAGTGGGAAGTATATTTTCACTTCTGTGTAATTCTGTAGAGCAGTGTCCCCTTCCCCTATGCCCCAATAACCTTACATCCTGGAAAGGGGAAGAAAAACTTGGGAGAACTTCGGACTGAAGAGGGACTGTACTCTGAGACTTGTGATCTCTGCTATCCCCTTTGTATAAAACTTGCAAAAGGTCCACTCTTCTAAGCAAGTAATTAGAAAGATGTTACCCCATGTGCAGAATTAGTTATCCTTTCACCAGTTCCAGTCACTCTTCTCTTCCTGAAGATTAAAAATGTGAATTAAGTCTCATAATCATGAATTACTGAAGTAAACATCTCCACTTTCTTGGAACAGAGGTAGAATATTTATTCTGTCTAATCTCACAGTTTATCCCTGTTTTTTTTGTGTTTTTTTTTGCTCTCTAGTTGATGCCACGGGAAGCCATCAGCTCTCTCTTTGATAACTATACCTGGGCAAAACACACAGGAGACCCACAGATCCTAGGTAAATCTGCTGCCTGGATCCACCCCAAAGTCAGTGTCTTCATCATCATCCTGCTTTTCTTTCTCATGAAGGTAAGGAAATCTAGCTCACTAAGCCTTTTCCAGTCAGAGTGAGTGTTCCTTGTAATTTGTAAAATTATGTTATCTGACAATGGGGAGCTGCTTGGCATTGAATGAAACACTGCAACTGAAATGGGGTCTTCTTACACTTTTGATATGATGTTTGCCCACCATGAGTGCAAAATTAACAGTGTCATTAGGGAATAATTTCCTGGCCTTACTACACTTACCTCCTTGACTGCTCCCTAGTTTATCATCCTCAAGCATCCTGCTGAATGAGTTTCAGGAGCCACTGTGTAGTGGCTGGCCATGAAAGACTACATCAGGACAAGTCTCACAAGATTTGGTAAAACAAGTAATTGAGTAAAAAATATTCTCAGATAATTTATATTTGGCCTAAATAAAGTGTGATACTGTCTACTTCATATTCCTGACTCCAGACAGGAGACAAAAATTATCTATATGTGAATGAGGCTCAAGGATTTGTTAATAGTACTGTAGCATAGTGGAGAAATGTAGCTGAGACCTGCTTTGCTCAATTCTAGGAAAGCAGCAGCAGATTCAATGTTCTGACCTAACATTGCCCATAGAAATTGCATTTGTTCAGACTTTGAAAGGATTAACTGTGTAACAGATACATCACAGAGCAAGAGAAGAGATTTGAAAGTAGTCATTATATTCCAAAATCCAAGTAATTATATTCCAAATCCTGGAAAAAAAAGAAAAAAAAAAAAAAAAAAGAGGTTTTCCAGGCCAGTGTGTGTGTGTGTGTAAAAATATCATAGAAATGCTGATTTTTCTTAAGAACAAAAAGAGCTGATGCCACCTTGAAGTATCAGTTGAATATTTCAGTAGATCAGAAATGGGCATTAATGTTTGTCAAAACTGATTCCATCTAAAGTAAAACACTGTATCAAATTTCTGACAGGCAACTGAGGGTTCTGCTTCTGTTGTAATTCTGATTATGGTGTACCAAACAGATAAGGTCTCATTTACTTGAATAAAAGAAGGATGGACTATGTGGTATATCTATCCTGAGTCCCATTTAGGCTGTTGCCTCCAGAAGAAGACTGTATGTGCTGGTCTAAGACAGCATTTGGATCAGCCTCAGCACTAACTGTCAGCCAAGAAAGCAAACCACATTTTAGGGTGCATTTGACACAGCATGGCCAGCCAGTCAAAAGAAGTGATTGATATTTAGCATTGGTGTGGCCTCACCTTGAATATTGTGTACAGTACCGGGCTCCACAATGTAAAAATGATTTTAAGTTACTTAAATACATGCAGAGGAGGGCAACCAACTGGTAAAAGGGCTGGATGTCATGTCCTATGCTGAGGACTCTTGGTTTGTCTAGTTTGGAGAAAAGGAGGATAAGAGGTGACCTCATTGCTCTGTGCAACTTCCTGAGGAGCGGAAGTAGAGGGGGAAGCTGTTGGTCTCTTCTCCCTGATAACAGATGATAGAACATAAGGAAACCACACAAAGCTGCACCAGAGGAGGTTTGGACTGGATATTAGGAAAAATTTCGTTACCGTGAGGTTGTTCAAACACTGGAACAGGCTTCCTAGTGAGGTATTTGATACCCCATGCCTGTCAGAGTTTAAGAGGCATCTGGATAATGCCTTTAACATGCTTTAAATTTTGGTTAGTCCTGAGACTATTCAGGCAGTTGGACTCAATTTTATAGGACCCTTCCAAATAAACTATTCTATTCTATCCAGACAGATTTTCATTGTTTTGCCCAACATAGTGAAAGGACAAGAGGCAACAGCACAAGCTATAAAAAGGGAAACATATGGCAGGTTGACTTCAGGAAAAAAATCTCCCTTTAGTGTGAGTCAGGAGTGACACAACTGCTCAGAAAAGCTGGGGAATCTCCATCATTCAAAATGGTCAGAATTCAATTGGACAAGGTCCTGAGAAAACTGATCTAACTTAGGATTTAGCCCTTCTGGAAGCAGGGAGTTGAGTGAGAGACCTCTAAAGTTCCCTCACACTGAAAATTTTCTGAGTCTGTGAAATGTGGACAACCTTGTTCTATAAAATAAAATGTATTTATTTATTATAAAACATCAAAACAAAAACAAACAAACAAAACCAAGCAGTAGGAAATCTCACCTTCAAAGGTCCATGGCAAAGGAATTCTCATGTTCATTCTCCTGGTGATTTGCCTTCCCTGTCACCATAGCAGTACCCAGAGGTCTTTTACATCAGTTTTGGTGTGTTGTCAGAGTTCTTCCAGCTACCCTTCACACCTCACAGACCCTTTACCTTTCACTTCCTGGCTAAACTGCCACATCCCCCAGAATGTGTCTCCTTATGGATTCACCAGCTTGGCAGTAGAGTGGGATTGCTGAAAATGCTATTGCTGCTCGCTAACAACTGCATCCTCTCTACCTCTCTTCTAGTTCTGGATGTCTGTCATTGCTACTACAATGCCAATCCCCTGTGGAGGCTTCATGCCTGTTTTTGTTCTGGGTGAGTTTGTGTTGTAGTGTATAGGTCTGATAGGTGAAAAGGATGAGAGAGATACTGCAGAGGTACCTGGCAGATTTCTTTTAGGGGATGAGGAGTCTACTTATCACTGCCTATGATAAGCTCAGTTAGTAGTTCATATACCAGTCTCTGAGCCTCTGCTGAAGGGGTCCTTTCCCATGCCCTCAAATCCAAATGCTGAGGAGGACTTTCCTGTCCTTTTACATAAGGGAAACCAAGCTGTGGAAAGGCATGCTGTATCATGGCCTTCTCATTTCTCTGCCTTTCTACCTACGAAGAAACTTTCATAGTACAATTAGTAATAGTTGCTCCTTTTGCTCCTGAAGCCCAGTGAGAAGAGACAACCTCAAAATTAGTACCTGCAATACCACATAATCCTTTTTATCTTTCTTCTGACTGGAGTATGGTGACATGGTGACGTATGGGGGTTTGTTGTTTTTTAACAGTTTTTAATTCCAAGACAAAAAAAAAAAAAAAAAGAAAGAAAAAAAAAAAAAAGACTAAGAAACACAAACTCATAATGATCAGCATTAATATTCATAGCTATTAAATGAAATGAACTATGTTAACAGCCTCTGGGTTCCTGAAGGCAACAACTGAACCTGTCAGTAGCATGCCCTTGCAGTAATAAAGGCTAACAACAAGTAAGAGTTTACTAGGAAAAGTCCAGAGAGCAAGACAAAGAAAATGTTTTTTTCCCAGCAATCAGTATTTTTGGGACAATTCT
Organism: Aythya fuligula; assembly: GCF_009819795.1. Taxonomy (NCBI): domain Eukaryota; kingdom Metazoa; phylum Chordata; class Aves; order Anseriformes; family Anatidae; genus Aythya; species Aythya fuligula. The sequence continues at coordinate 82,306,372 of NC_045559.1, forward strand.
GGAATATTATGTTATTTTGTGTCCACTTATGCAGGAAATTTTGATGAAGTGCAGTGAGTCTAGTGTAGGGCCACTGAGATTGCTGAGGAGCTGGAGCACAAAATGAAGGACAGTGTGAAGAAATTGTGCTTAATCAACGTGTAGAAGAGAAGGCCAAGATGAAGTCTGACTCTAGGTTTCACCATCTAATTCACCATCTAATGCAGCAAGGTATACAGAGGATAGAAATACACTTCTCAGAGGCACATAGTAAACAGGAGGTAAAAGGCACAAGTAATAAGGGAAATTCTAAGAGGCATAGGGAGAAAAAGAATGTTTCCCTGGTTAAGGTTTCCAGAAAGAGGATGGGGAATCACCATCCTTAGAGGCTTTTAAAGCTGGTCTGGCCAATGTCCTGGGTGACCTGTTACCACTTTTAAATTAGCCCTGTTTTGAGCAGGGATCAGATCAAAGACCTCCAGAGGTCCCTTCCCACTTAAACCTTTCTGTAACCTATTATTTTAGTGTTTAGACATTCATAGAATGAGTATATGAAGATCCCCAACTGTGATCTTAACTGACACGACACAAAATACACCACCTTTTAAAAAATCTTTCCTCCTGGCAGGGAATCACAAATACCATCACACTTGATGTGTCTACAGAAAAATGAGGGTTCAACTGTATTTACTTATCTTAGTATTTTTTTTTCCCCTTGGAGTTTATGAGGAGTTTATGGAGTTTAAATTCCATATTTTGTAACAGAAAGCTACTCTTTAATCCCTGGTGTCATTTTAATGTAAGTTTTTATTTTGTTTCTGTTAGAAAGTACTCCAGTGCTTGCCCAGCATCTCTGCATAGCACAGACTGGGTGTTCCTTATATGTTAATTCCATAATTGCTGGTGATATTTTCCAGGTGCTGCATTTGGACGTCTTATAGGGGAAATCATGGCATCACTCTTTCCTGATGGGATCCTCTTTGATGGTATTGTTTATAAAATCTTACCTGGAGGGTATGCTGTCATTGGTGAGTCTTTATGTCTTTCTCTTTCTTCACCTGGTCTCATCTCTGTGTCTTTTCTGGCTGACTTGATATTCTGTTTCTATATGACAGTCTTTCCTCTTCTCTCCCACTTTCTTTTCTACCCTACATGGGAAAGGTGCAGCAGCTCTGACGGGAGCAGTCAGCCACACTGTCTCCACTGCTGTGATCTGCTTTGAACTGACAGGTCAAATTTCTCACATCCTGCCCATGATGGTAGCTGTCATTCTTGCCAACATGGTGGCCCAGAGTCTGCAACCCAGCCTCTATGACAGCATCATCCAGGTGAAGAAGTTGCCTTACCTGCCAGACCTGGGCTGGAATCATATAAGGTATAGTAGAAAAACTGAGGTGGATGTAGGGAGTGGTAAAGAAGTAAAACAAAACAGTGAGATCATGGCAGAAGAAAAGGTCATGAAAAGGAGACAGAGAGATTGAGCTACAAAGCAAATAAAAAAGCAGAATAGACCTGAGGTGAGGAGAAAAAAGAAAAAAAAGGTGTAGTAAAAGTAAGGTTCATACACAGAAATGGAGAAAAGTTCTTTTTTCACAGAAAGCACAGGTTTGAATAATCTGCAATACTACTGAATTTCTGTAGATATTACCAAATTGCGTCAGTTTGGAAGTTTTGGTGTTTGGGATACTTTTCTCCAAAAATGTTTTAAGTATTTTATTTAGATGTTTAGCTTAAAACAAAGTTCAGTTATTCACATACATGTTTCTCTATATGGTATATATAATATACATAGGTATGTATATATAAAACATATATGTATGTGCATAGAAAGGCATGTAATTTTATCATGGGGAGTAATGGAGTGAAATACAACTGTAATGAAAATCTAGTTAATGTATTGATCCTGTTGCAAAGTCCTCCTTGGTTACTCTTACAGAATAATATTTAGCAACTGTATAGGGAACACTTTTTAAAGAAGTCATCATTTTATGTGTTTCTTTGAGGAATTTATCTGCTAGACATTTTTAATACGCTAACTCTTAACTTTGTTGTCCATAAATTCACAGCAAATACAATGTCTTTGTTGAAGATATTATGGTCCAAGATGTGAAGTTTGTCTCCTCCAACTGTAAATACCGAGACTTGCAAACTCTGCTCCAAAGCACCACTGTTAAGACTTTGCCTTTGGTGGACTCACCAGGTCAGCAAAGTGGAGAAACTAGTCCTTCCTGAACACTGTCTCAACTCAGAATCAAAGAAACTAGCTCTCAAATTATACACTTTGAAGAAGATAGTGTGACCTACTACATAAAAAAAAAAAATAATAATAATAATCCTAAATATCTTCCACTATGTATCATGTATGACAGAAGGTTGTTTCAGCTTTGTCAGCAAGGGAGGCTGGAGTGTGGGGAGTGAAGAAGATATAGCAGGTAAAAGAGGTGTAGGGGAACTTTGACAATGGGGAGGGATCTTGTATAAGTAAAGAGCCTGATGTGGTGCTGAGAAGTAGCATAGCTTGATGGTTAGCCTCCCAGAGCCTCACAGCATACTAGCAGCAATTAACAGGGCTGGTCAATGCCTCCTTTATAGCTCGTGATAGTGCTAGTCAGAGCACTCTGAAAAGGTTGGAAGGAGGAAGGGGCAGCATGTAGCATGAGACATTCAAAACCTTGAGGGGGTTTAACTGTTTCTCTATTCTGTTATGCAGAGACCATGATCCTACTGGGGTCTGTGGAGCGCTCTGAACTGCAGGCACTCCTCCAGAGACATATCAGCCCAGAACGGCGACGGTGCCTCAACAGAGAAATGCAGCAGAAGCTAGCTGAGGCACCTTACAATGGACACAGTAAGGGGTCAGGGGCAACCCTGCCAAAGCTGAAGCATGAGTCTTTTGCTTATGTTGATGAGGATGAGGATACAGATGAGAAGGCAGAGGTGAGGGAAAAGAGAAGAGACTTGATAAAGACTGCTTAAGAAGCAGCAAGGCATTTGGAGAGACGGAGAAAGAAATGACATAGGGTGGATCTAATTTTCTCTCCTTTCAATAACAGCTGCCCCCGCCACCAACTCCCACTTGTAGTTACCCAGAGGAGCCCAACGGCCCAACAAGTCCTGTTAAACAAACACACGAAATTTTGGAGCCACAGCAACCCCCAGGTATGGTAACTTCTGGCATGCCCCAGCCATATGTCAGTTAGATTATGGAAACTTTAAAGCTTGCTGTGTGTAGGTGTCTGTGCAAGGTGCTGGCTTCCCAGACACTGAGAGAAGGAATTGGTCTTTCAGCTTTCTTTATTTTTCATATATTAAAGGCACTTTGTTAATGTACCTCACCGTCAGTGTAACATACCTGAAATTATCTTCTGTTTGTGATCCCCCAGAGAGCATGGCAAAAGTAGGTCCACTCAGGCTGCTCTCTCCCTGTCAGTATTCCCAACTCCATCATTTGCCATAACATATCCTTTGACTTTTTCTGAAGGTTCTGCATGGAAGGGTCCCATCTCTTCACCCTGTGAATTAATCTTCCTGGGAAAAGAAGCCTGAGAGCTAACCAGATGTACTTATTTTTGGAGTTGCTCACCCATCTCCAAAACTGAACAACTCCTCCCTTGGATGCACATCTCTTTGTTTCAGCTACATTAATTTGATGGACAAATACTGATGTATTGTGTTCTTTTTGTGCTGCTCTACCTTTATGACCTATGTTTCCAAGACTGTACTCATATCTCATTTATGATTCCTATATCATGTACATTTGATACAGGATGGTGTTGTTTTTTTTTTTTTTTTTTTTTAATTTGTGTTTGTTTGTTTGTTTGTTTTCCTTTATGTGTCTTGAAATATGCAGACAGTGAGTAAGCACAGCGGTGTAGCCAAATCTTGAGAACAAATACAGAGAATAGTGCTCTGGCTCATGCTTTTAGACACCTAAAGGTTAACATATAATGTACCATATAGCACATTCTGGATTCTTAACACCACTCATGTATGACCAAACTTTTAAGGCACAGAAAAATCTGTATTATGCTACCATGGCAGTAGAGTGGTGGAACAGCCATTCACCCTCCTGACCAAATCATAAAGATAATCACATCAAAACAAGGACATTGTGTGAGACACTTTAAGTGAAGCTAGTGCTGAGGGATCAAGGAGTGACGAGAGGAAAAGTAGCAAGGGGTGACTTCAAAAGGCTTTCCCTACCATCATTTTTAGTTTGGCTCAGAACTGTTATTTTTTCTGACTGATTTTCCTCCACAATCTTGTTCACTTCACAATAGCACCAAACCCTATCTTCTTCCCTTTTCTAATTCCTGACTGCCCTTCCTAAGAGAATAGTTCTGCAGTCATTTTCATTTCAGCCATTACACTGTTAGCCCAGTGCACACTTCTCACCCTTTTGTACCTGTCACGTTCTGTCCTTTTGACATGTTTTGTCTTTGAAATAATTTTCAAATTTCCTTTTCATACTCATCCTCTGAATCACATTTTCCTTATAGATTGCAGAAACCTCTACTCACAGCAGTTTCTCCCTTGTATCACATTGTTTACTGTCCTGGTAGTCTTGCTTCTGTTTCTTCCTCAGGGTCACTGATCTATGACTATCATCCACAAGGGCTATTTTGTAAATGGTTTCTTTCCTCTCCTTGAGGAAAAGATATTGCATGGAAATGTTTATTCTGGCATGTCCTAGCCACCGTTTTACAAACTGAATGCTAGACTGTGGCTGGCTGAACCCTGTCATTCACAGTTAACATGTCCTTCATACTATTTCCCAGCCTGCCTTGGGCAAGGAGATGGGCATGGTGCTTTGTATTTTTGTCTCTCATTCATTCTTGTCTCTTATCCACATTTGTTTTTATCCTTCAGGCAATTTCTGGAATTTGAGGCAACTGATCCAGCAGCTCTTGTGCCCTTTCAACCGTCCACTTGAAAGAGAGAGTGATGTCCAGGTTAGGGATACAGAAAGCCTAGCAATACCCTGAAGAGAGAAGGGATGTAATAGGAAGAGAACTCTCTACACAGAGCCATTCAGAATCTGGCCAAAGAGCGTACATACTTATGGTCCTGAATTCTAACAGTGTCAGTGGGGAGCTCCCTCCAAGAAGAAAGGATGTAATTACTGTAAAAGAGTGTGCATCTTGCTAATGAGCCATTTGTGCTCAGGTGTCAAGGCTACCATCATGACTGAGACTGGGCATCTTTTTCCAAGTAATCATAATTTGGCTAACCTGGAACAAAGTGCAATTCTAGTCCATTTGGCAAACAGTTTTAGGTATTTAAAAGTGAAAAGATGCTTTTGTCTTGTGCCATGTTAGATGCCCTTATGTATTTGAAATGTCTGTACAGGGTTGGTAGATATCATATAGAGCCTATGGGAGACCCATCCTCTCTAGGGCAGTAGTTGGAACCCATGTGGAATGTCTGAGAGCATCTAAAGCAGTATTACATGACCATGTTTAGGCACCTGAATTGCTCCACCAGTGTTCTTTGGCAAGGGAAGAAGAGCAAGTATAGAGTGCACCTTTTAATATACCAGTATGAAGAAAACCTAATAACTTAGTAAGTCATTATTTGGAATAAAAAGGGGACCACAATGGGTAAGGAGACTGTGTACATCTTTTCCTTCTGTACCCTGTGAAACTGTGTACTTCATCTATCCTGACCAGCGTTTTCTCCTACAGGAGCCAGTGGAAGTCATTGATACAATGACACCAGAAGAGGTAAGACTGGATGCTGAGTGGGATTGATGTCAAGTGAGTGCTCCTTTTGCCCATTCCTTATCATTTGCAATTCTTTCTTACAACATCAGCAATTACCACATAAAGCCAAAGATAAAGCCATTTTCTTCTTCTGAGACTTGTACACTGGGCAAGTCTCACACAATAAGAGATTGTTCTGCTAGATGTACTGAGTAAGGCTCCAAGTAATCTGATCTAGCTTTGAAGTCAACTCTGTTGTGAGCAGGGTGTTGGGCTAGAGACCTCCATATTTCCCTTCTCACTTAAATCTATGGGTCTTTGTTGTTCCTTTATTCTTTGCACAAAGGAAGTATTATGTTGTAATGATGAGGGAAATGTCAACTCAGAAAAGAAAGCTAAGATGTTCACTCTCTCTAAGTAGGAAAGAGCAAAACTTCACCTTCCAAGAAAACCTCAGAGGTACTGGAATTGGTCTATTCACATAGGGACTTGATACTGCCAAGGAAGGGGTGGGAAACATGAAAGGGGTAATATAATGGGCAAAACAGGTAAACAATCTACATGGAGTGGAGGAATGATTAACAGGTAAATGGACCTGGTTTGGATACATAACCAGCAACACTGCTAATTATTGTAAGAGTGATACTCTTTCTTTCTTGTGTCAGATAGATGCTTGGGAACAGGAGGAGCTGAATAAGGATGTATGCTTTGACTGCTGCCGCATAGACCCTTCCCCTTTCCAACTGGTGGAGAGAACTTCCCTGCACAAGGTGGGTGCAGAACTCTCTCTGAGGCATCGTCTGTTTTTCTCCACCCCATCTATCATTGCAAGACTAGTCTATGACATTTCTTCTCCTTTTCTTCACCTCCAACTGACTCACTTTTTCCTCATCCAATTATAATTACCACCAGCTACTTGAACATCCAGACACAGAAGTAATTTTGTTCCCATACCTTTCTGTGTGATACAGTATCTGTGTGATACTAGTCTCCTGGAAAATGAAAGGTTAGAGGTTAAGACATTTGAGTACATTTATTAAAATAGCTTTTGGACACAACTTAGGATTTTCCAGACATTACACCAACAGAAGCAGTATACGCTACTATAGTGCTAGGAATATTAGCTGGAGAAATACACCCTGGTTTGTTGGTGCATAAGACTGGAATGAACACTCCTGAATTTCTCAGAGTGTTTCTGTCAGGGTGTGGAGTCTGCCTCAGCGTGTGAGAAAAGTTTCTTCAAACCAGCCTATATTATAGGCTCTTCATCAACCTGAAGCACAAGGAAAGAGGAAGCTAGGTCATACTGATGTCCAATGATAGGACCCAAGGGAACGACATGAAGCTGCAAGAGGGGAGGTTCAACCTGGATATTAGGAAAAAGGTTTTCACCAAGAGGGTGGCTGAGCACTGGAACAGGCTCCCCAGGGAAGTGATCATGGCACCAAGCTTGCTGGAGTTCAATAAGTATTTGGACAACACTCTCAGACGAATGACTTAACTCCTGAGTGTGGAGGCAGGAGTTGGACTCTGATCCTTGCTGGCCCCTTCCAACTTTGGGTATTCTGTGATAAGACTTCTAGAGTCAGTGCAGAATGACTGGAGGAAAAACAATCATTACATAAGTATATCAGGAGTAAGAGATGATTGGGGGTTCACTAAATGGAAAAGGAAATTGGTCTACTGAAGCAAAAGTGCACACTGCAAGTTTTTAATTAATATTTATTTAATGTGAACTGTCAGCTGGTGCCTTGCATTAAATTAATTACTATTATCCCAGTCTTTAGCAAAATAAGAACAGTCTAGCATATACTTAAGATGAGTTTGGTGTTTTCTAAAGGACTGATTGAAGCAATCTGAAAAATACTAGCATTTGAGAGTTTAGGGGTTACAAGAAAGGATACCTGAAGAGTGCAAATGAAGAAGGTTCCATACCTCTTTTTAAAAAGAGCAATTTGCTCTTTTTCAAATAAACTCTGAAATAACAGACATAATTTGACTTGGATGCACAAAAAAAACCGCAGGAATAAATAAATGATAAAGAAATAAAAAAGCTACTTGAGGTATGCATAGTTAGAGCTAAGTGTAACAATGCTGAAAATCAAAAGCACAGCTTATGGTGATCAAATTGTATTTAACCAGCCTGATTTTCTTTCATGCTAGGATAAAATGTCTTCTGCCAGAAGACTGACATTTTCCTTAATTTACACTTGAACATGACATTCAGCATCTCATGTGATGCTAAAGAAAAAGGCAAATAACAGCTCTGAAAGAATCACTTCATGTAAGGCCACAGGTAGAGTACAGCTCAGTTTAAAGAAACTAGAGGTTAAAAATATTCCACAGATGAGCACTGAGAATGCTGAAAGTTTCAGAAAGCATGGAGTATATTTAGGCTGAAGAACAGAAGGGTGATAGTAGTGCGATACCTGTCTTTTTCAGAAGTCTTTGTAAGAGAAAGGGAGTAACTTGTTTCCAGTGTTCCCACTGCACTGGGTAAAAAGCAAGAAGCTGAAGTTTTGACAGGAAGTATTCTGGACAAAAAGAAAAAGAAAAAAAAAAAAAAAAGGCTTCTGGTGGTAAGGAAAGTACTGGAATAAATAACCTAAGTATGTTCTGACAGTGCGTGTGATATTCAACTTCCAGCACCAAAATGAAGAAGGATCTCCACAAGTCCCTAAGTGTACAAGGAGACAGAGGATAGGAACAGAATGTGCTCTACATCATGAACACTCTCCCAACTCACAGCTTAGCAGAAGGACCAAAGGGTAGTATTTGCTATCTACAAAAGGAGAATGGAAGTAGTAGTTCTCACTGGGGTAACTTCAGTATTGTACACCTTTGGGATTCCCATTTCTAAATCACAGGTCTAGCACCAGATATCACATTACCTGTTTCCAAGGTCTCTAAAATGTTTTTGTGTGTGTGTTTTTCCTTAGACACATACATTGTTCTCATTATTGGGACTCAGCCATGCCTACATAACCAGTATGGGGAAGCTGAAGGGAGTGTTGGCTTTGGAAGAGGTAAGTACGCATTCTCTCATCTCCTAATCAACTGCAATCATCCTGTGAATCATTGTGAAACACAGGTTGTGGATCCAGCTAGGAATATGATCTAGGAATAGGACTGTGATTGCTATGTTTTCAGCTGAGTTCTGAATCACAGAATCATTTAGGTTGGAAAAGACTTCAGAGATCACCAAGTCCAACCGTTAACCCAGCACTGCCAAGTCTGCTGTTAAACCGTGTCACTTAGCTCTACATGTTTTTTGAAGACCTCCATGGATAGTGATTCAACCACTTTCCTGGGCAGCCTGTTCTAATACTTCACAACCCTTTCAGTGAAGAAATTTTTCCTAATACCCAACTTAAACCTCCTCTGGAGCAACTTAAGGGCATTTCCCCTTGTTTTATCACTTAGTGCTTGTGAGAAGAGCCCAATCCCCTCCTTGCTACAACCTCCTTTAAGGTAATTGTAGAGCATGGTAAGGTCTCCCCTGAGCCTTGTTTTCTCCAAGCTAAACAACCCCAACACTTTGGAAGCCATGTAGTGGAATGGATGACTTCCAGAGAAGGCAGCAGGGATCTACAGGCATGTTAAATGTTTTGTCTTTTTCCTGAAACTAGAGCTCTTAACTGAGTGGCTATTACTATCTCAGTGGTGCAGAATTTGTTATTTACCACAGAACAAAAATTACAATACCTGTGTAAAAGGCCCCAGAGGTGGAGATGTGACTCCATTTTTAAAGCCCTTTATTCTTGAGAGCTGATGAACTTCTGCAGTGTAGGGCTGAGTCAGTCTCCCTCTCATCCATTTTTCTCTGAATTTTTTCTCTTCTAATAGCTTCAGAAGGCAATAGAGGGCTCTACACGCTCTGGAGTTCGCCTCCGCCCTCCCCTTGCCAGTTTCCGTGATACAAACCGGACTTCAATCAGCAGTGAGAAGATCAGCCAGGCTACTCAGGCATGGAACCAGCAGGACAGCTGCATGGTGGCAGCACAGAATGCAGCAGACTTGGGGACAGAAAGCCCACTGCCTCCCTACTCAAACTCCCCACAGCCCTCTCACTTGCATGATGAAGGGGAAGGCCTGTGCTCCAATTATGCCACTGATACCGATTTGGAAGAGATGGAGCTGACAAGACCAGTTGCTGAAGACATCTCAGACATCCTCAAGGACATAAGCCTACGCTCCACTGATCTGTATGAGGATGAAGATGAGGATGAAGATGTCCCTTTATAACTGCTGTGAGCCCATCATGATCTTCCGTTGAGCCAGTCTTCTCGTGCACGCTCCTCAAACAGAAGCTTTTGGATGCTCTTGGTAACCACAGAGGATTGATTCAGCTGGGGGAAGAAACACAGCACTGGCCCTTTTTTGCTATTTTATGTGTAAATACCAGTTGGGTTATTGGACTGTATGGGTGTGCACAGGAGTCAGATGTGGACTGCAAGGTGGTTAAGGGGCAGACTCATAATGTTTAAGGCCTCTGCTTTCAGTTGAGGTGAGGTGTCTACACAATGTGTCACAAAGGATCAGAAGAGGACATGAATATTGCTGGACACAATCAGCATGTTCTGGGTCAATCTGCTATGTAAAAAGTGGAGGAGTAGCAGCTCTTCTCATTCTCCATTGGTGTTATCCTTCCAGTCACACCTGGCCTGCATACACCAGTGCAAACCAGACCTCCAGCCAAAAAGCATATTGCTGCTTCGGTCTGCAATTCTGTCCATGTTGCCACAGATCCTTTGGGATAGCTCTTACCTTGCACTCCCCAAAACATTCCCATCAAGAACATTCTTCCTCTTTCTTAATTTTTACTCTGGGATTTTCCTGGGTGGAAGTGCAGTTAGGAGCTTCTCCTCTGTCCTTTAGCTGAACCAAGCCCTAAAAACAGGTGGGAGGAAATATATTCGGTCTACATCTCATGTCTTGAATTCAGCCACAGCTTTGAGAAAAGCACTGGAAGGGAAGAAAGACTCTTTGCTTTCCTATCTCTCTAATTTTTAAATTGTACGTGGGAGCATCCTCTGTCTTGGAAGAAGAGGAGTAAAACAGCATGTATGTGCCTGTATTTCAATATCTGTGTTTGTCTCTCTAAAGCACTGTTCAAAATTTTTACAGAGTTATAGTCTTAAAATACAAGAACTTAAAATAAAATAAAAAATAAAGAACTATGGAGTGTTAGCAGGCTGACAAGAAATACAGCAGAGGCAAGCCACATTTTCTACACTTTGAAAACAAGTTATCTCTCAAGTATGCTCTTTTTGCTGGTAATTCAACCCTACCTACTTTCCACATATTTCTGCATAGCTCAGATCTGAGAATTCCAGCTCTCGCTTTTGTCAATGTCTCCACAAGTACTAAAAGTAGGGACTTCAACTCTTGTCTGCAGCATCCCTCTCTATTCCACATTTAGATCTGGAGGAGATTTTGATCTGTTTCCTGCAAAGAGATGTCTCGTCACTTCATTTCATAGATGCAAAACCTTTGCATTCAAAGATAAGATGCTGCTTTAACTCAATGTCCTTGTGGGGTTTTCTCAGTAAGTATACAGAATTTGATTTTGTCTATTCTGCAGCTTTCCTCTAGCATTCTACTTCTCTTTCAATTATGTTTTTGGTCTAGACGCTTAGACACAGTCCCAAGCAGTCCCTTGGATATGTTTCCATTTATCAGGATCAGGGGAGAAAATTAGGGTCTGAGACTATGTTCTTGGGAGTATTGCCTTGGACAGTGAGTCACATCCTCTTCCCTGATATTTATAAAAGTTTATCTTATTCAGAGTGACCAGTTTACCTTAACAGATGGTTTTCCAAAGGCTGTCTCAGAAGAAAGTCAAAAATAGTTACATCTAGCCCAGTCTCCCTAGGAAAATTCTCTTTTGGCTTTAATTCCAAGGACTGACCTTTTACCAAATTCATTTTTACGGTAGTCATGGATGGGGAAATCTGTAACCAAGTGATGGTAGAGGGAAATCTACATAGCTGGTCTCTTCGAGAGGGGGGAGATTTGCTTTTGTTCTCTGAAATTCACAGCCCACCAGCCTACTGTGTATTCTTTTACACACGGTTCCTTTGTTTAAGCTATCTAGGGACAGCCTTTCCCTGCCAAAGTGATCTTCACTTCTCTGAGGCTCACCCTGTCCTTGTGAGAAGACAGTGGCAATCTGAGGGCAAATCTCTCATTCACAGCAGCTGCCTGCCCCCCCCCCCCCCAGTGGTTTGGGGCACGTATGTGATTGCCAGGCATTAGAACACAGCCTTCCTGTTACCTTTGTGTCACTTACCCCTGCCTGCAAAGAAGAGACAACACAACTTCTATTTTTCCCAGGTAACTGTGATATTCCTATGTATAAGCAGAGAAACAACATTTCTTTTATATACCCATAAATGCACAGTGAGTGACAATACTCCAAGACCAAATCTGACCTGAGGGTCCACACACCCTGGATAAGTTTCTCCAAGTCTGCCCCTACCTTATTACCAGCAAGTACAGACTTGGTTCTGCCACATTTTGCAGCTTAGCCAAACAATTGGAATGAAACAGATAAGATGGGAAGAAACTTAGAGGCTAGAATCAATACACGTCCCCCAACTCTAGCCTGAATAAAGATATATGTTCTGCTCAAGTTCCTCACTTCTCTTATGGTGTGTTACAGAAGAACAGAGATTTGACTGGATGAGAAAGCAGATGGAGTCTAAATCAAAGCCAGAGAGTGTGTGAGTCATGACAGACAGATTGTGGGCTGGGAGAAATGAAGCTCGAACAAAAATGATTCACATGGAAGGGCTTGGGAAGCTCACAGGAAGCCACAAGCTAACCTGGAAAATTTCATGTTTTGTCACCTGAAGGTATAAGGATACAAACATGCATGAAAGCACATGCACACACACATATCTCCTCTGCTCCTATTGCCCTTAGCTGTCCCAGAGGAAATATTATGAATTGGACTTCTTTTTGTGGGGAAGAAGAAAGATGGTTGTTGTTACTGCTGCTTTTTTAAGACATCATTCAAGATCCATTACAGGTATGCCCTGTCCCCACCCTTCAAGCAGAAGCAGTATTCATCTGTGCCACTTTCTCACCAGAGAAAAAGTATGCATACATGAATGTGTACAGGGAGCCAGAAGGAGACAAAAAAAAAAAAAAAAAAAAAAAAAAGTACTGCAAAGATAGCTTGTGATGTGTGGAGATGTTTCCGCCTCCATTTTTACTAATAAAATCTTAACTGAGTTGATGCCAAGTAGTTTAGTAAGTGTGAAATGTGCAGTTAGCTGACTTTTGTCGAGAACTCTCTAAGCCTGCACCCCCTCAAGCAACCCAGTACTCCTATCCTCTGCCTCCCACCCCAAGTTTTAACTTGAAACCTTTGTCCTAAATACAAAGTGACATTGATCAGTCACTATAAAACCTGCATCCCTCATCCTATCAAAGTACGAGGCTTGGCTACCTACCTACAAAAAATCATTCTTCTCCCCAACCAAACTCCCCCCCAGATTTTGTGTCATCAATAAGACCTTCCTACTTATTTAGAAAATCAAACCTCAGCTCTACACAAAAAAAAAAAAAATCCAAGCACAAGCTTTGAGAAACAAGAAGCTCTAAGACTGTTTTGAATCACAAAAACTTGCTTTTGTCTTAAATAACCTATGCAGTTGCTTAGAATCACTCCTATTGGGCAAAGATTCGTGTAACACTAAGCTAGTCACTAACACTCAAAGCACTAAAATAGAGCTGATCTTGTTCAGCATTTTCTGCTCCAACCACCTGCTGAACTACATTTGGTATCTAACTTATAAGGAAATACTCTGTGAAGAACACGATAGTTAAAAATCCCTATCAGAGCAGAAATTTTTGGGAAATCACCACCACCACTACACACACACAAAAACCCACCACCCTTCTGCCTTCTATCTTCAACAAAAAATGTAGTCCTAATCTCAACTAATTGCCAGATTACCGATTTTCAGTTAACAAGTGCAAGAAGTTATCTATGAAATTCTAATCTAGCAAGAATTTGAACTCTTCCTTTTACATGGCATTTACATTTGAAAGCAGAAGTCCTGTTTTTAAAGTCATAAATATGAATACATTAAAAATAAGGAAAGCAGGATTAACAAGAAAACAGATTGGGCTTTGGGTGGTTATGACAAGGCTAAGAGACTTTGTCATGACTTCAATAAAGGAGAAAACACAAGGTGATGAACTATCAGACAACCAAAAAAAAAAAAAAAAAGTGCTTGAAAAAAAAAAAAACATGTAACTGTTTTTGGTTGGCATATTATTTCAGTCTATAAAAAAATAAATCTAGTTTGCTAACCCTATGGACAAAACCACTTAATATACACACAAAAAAAGAGACAAACAGAACAAAGAGTTCATAAAAAATAACTACACACACACACAAACACACCAGATATGCAAACACTGTATAGAAGTGCATGTTTTGTAGCCTGACAATACAAGCCAGGGCAATAACTAGCTAAGTAAATAAAGATCACTCTGCCAAATTAGTTCAATCCTGGTAGTGGTACAATTAAAAATACACTATTAAATATACTGTCACAATAAGCACTAAGTTGTTCCTGGCCACATAAAAGAGGATTTGGGCACAACTCTACAACTTAGTCAATGCTAGAGACCAGTAATTAATATGTCTGCGTAAAAGCCATGACAGAGCATTAGCATTCTGAAACAGATAAAAAACATTTTGGTTTATATTTTAATTTTAAGCCACATGATGCAATATTTTAAGGCTTTATTCATGGGAGACAAGCTTAAGCTAGTCTTGACCATAACTGCAAGTTCTCACTCTGTCCCCTTCCCGTACAGGCCAGTCAACCAGCCAACAAATATACACAGACGCACAAACATCACCTTTTTCAAATCAAGGGTGTGAAATACTAGGCAGCTCTGCAACTGGGTTGCCTGTGCTTTGAGCCACATCTCTTCCTCCCTCAGCTTGCTAGAAGTCAGGAAGTCCTGATGCAAACTCATAGTGCTAAAGCCAACGCAGTGGACACCCACTGTGATTAGGTTGCTGGATAATGAAGCCAGTCTCAGACAAATTTACTACGAGTTCAAGCACTGATCTTTCAGATGAACATTTGCTCACATTCCAGCAGTTCTGCTTGTGCAAACACTGTATGCTCCATATCTAGCCAACTTGAAGGACTGGACCTGATATGGAGGACAAAGAATGCTGAGAAATCCAGTAGCAAATCGATAAGGAAACAGTGTAGAGGAAATGCTTGTAGAGAACCTACGTGATGTACAGTACTGTTTGCTTTATATGAACAAAAATCTAAAAGCTGATAATATCTGGCTGTTTACTGAATAGCTACTTATTGGATTCGAAGGACAAATGATAAAATACAAGACTTACTAAAATGGCATCTGGATTAAAGTCACACAAGCTTAAGTTAGAAAGTTCTCAGTTATTCCTCACAGAAACAAATTCAAAAGACACTAATGGGAGGATTATGAGAAAATACAACTGCCAAAAATAAAAAAAAAAATCTGCTTTTTTTTTGCCCTTCTCAAACTTCTACAGTGCATTTAAAAAAATGGGCTGTGAAAAGAAATGGGAGTTGTGAGATGGCTGGATTATGACCAACTTTACCACTGAATCTTATGCTTAAATCAATTTTGCAGTTAGAATCATAGAATATCCTGAGTTGGAAGGGACCCACAGGGATCATGGAGTCCAACTCCTAGCTCCACACAGGACCACCCAAAAATCAAACCATATGTCTGAGAGCATTGTCCAAATGATTCTTGAACTCCGACAGGCTTGCTGCTGTGACCACTTCCCAGGGGAGCCTGTTCCAGCCTCCAACCACCCTCTCGGTGAAGAAACTTTTCCTGATACCCAGCCTGAATCATGCTTGTTGCAGCTTGTTGGCATTCCCTCTGGTCCTGTTGTTGGTCACCACAGAAAAGAGATTGCTGCCTGCCCCTCTGCTCCCCTCATGAGGAAAGCTGTAGGCCACCATGAGGTTGCCCCTCAGTCTCCTCTTCTGTAGGCTGAACAAACCAAGTGACTTCTGCCACTCCTCATATGACTTGCCCTCCAGACCCTTCTCCAACTTCATAGCCTTCCTTTGGACACTCTCTAAGAGTTTTATGTATTATATTGTGGCACCCAAAACTGCACCTGGTACTTGAGGTGAGGCTGCACCAGTGCAGAGTACAGCATGACAGTGACTTCCCTCAACCAGCTAGCAATGTCGTGCTTGATGGACCCCAGCATACACTGTTGACTCATATTCAACTTGCCATTGATCAAAACCCTCTGGTGGGGCTGCTCCCCAGCCTCTCATCTCCCAGTCTGTACTTATATCCAGGGTTGCTGAGTCCCATGTGCAGAATCTGTCACTTGCTTTTGTTAAACTCCATATTGTTGGTGATTGCCATCCCTCTAATTTGTCAAGATCTCTCTGCAAGGCCTCTCTACCCTCAAGGGATTCAACAGATCCTCCCAATTTAGTAACATCTATGATTTACAAACCCGCTTAGTGTTACTTCAAGTCCTGCATCCAAATAATTTATGAAAACAATGAAAAACAGATGGCCCTAAAATGGAGCCCTGGGGAACCCCACTAGTAACTTGTTGCCAGCCTCAGGTAACCCCATTTACTATAGCCCTTTGAGTCTGACCCATCAGCCAATTATTCACCCATCAGATTATGTTTTTGTCTAGTCAACGTGCTGAACTTTCTGTACAGAAGGATACTGTAAGAAACTGTATCAAAAATATTGCTGAAATCCAAAAAGATTACCTCAGCTGCCTTCCCTTGGTCAAGTAGTCAGGTAACCTTTTCATAAAAGGATACTAAGTTCGTTAAACAGGACTTTCCCTTCATGAACCTGTGTTGACTATAACCAGTGACTGCATTGTCTTTCAGGTGTTTTTCAATAACTCCCAGAATAATCTTCTCCATAATTTTACCAAGCACTGAAGTGAGACTGACAGGCCTGTCAGGGTCTTCTTCCTTGCCCATCTTGAAAACTAGGATAGTATTTGCCAGTTGTCAGTCAACTGGGAGCTCTCCAGATTTCCCAAAGCACAGAAAAATAATTGAGAAAGGTCTTGTGATGATATTGACTCCCACTGGGCCTCATAGACTTATATGCATCCAGCTGGATCAGCAGATCCCACACAAGTTCAGAGTCGGATTGGACTTTTTAATTACCACAGTCACAGTCCTCCAACTCAGGCTCCAGGGGTCCCAGGGCCCATCCCAGGTGCTGAAGACAGAGGTGAACAAGGCATTAAGCATCTCTGCTTAGTTTATGTTGCTATTTGTGAGGCGAGTATCCTCATAGTGTAGCAGACCAGTGCTGTCTCTGGACCTCCTTTTGTTGATAATAATATGGCACAGAAACTATGAACTGTCTGAAGGACTATACAGAAAATAACCTTGCAGCTGGCAAAGTGCAGAGCCAGTGAGGTGTACAGTAAGAATTGTGCCCTTTTTATTTACTCTTTTCATTAATTACTTGAAAAAGTAACTTAAGAGAGCTTGTAAGACTGTAAGATGAGAGAAGCATATAGTAGATTTGCCATCTAGTCTAAGCAGAAAAATGCGAGGGAAGTGGAAATGAAAGTCTGGGACAGATACCACAGAGTGAGATTCATGCTGGTGCTAAGCAGCTAAATCCAGAGAAGCATTTAACTGAGGGATAAATCTAGACTAGAACGATGATAAAAGAGTTCTGTTAGGTAAAACATTCAGCAGTTTCACACTATCTTTGTAGCATAATGTGAAATTAAGAAGAAAAAAAAATATTCCTATACTGAAAGTACCCCTTCCAAGCTCAGAGTTGTTTGTTGTTTTTTTTTTTTTTTTTTTTTTTTTTCCCAAGGACTCAAGTCTTAAATGTATGTGGAATAAGTGATTTAATTCAAGACATTACATTAAAAAAAAAAATACAGTGACAATTTAGATGCCATTTGGAGGTAGGGGAGGGAAAACAACAACAAAAAACAATGAGAGTGAATACAACGGGACTTTCAGGAGTGGAGGGGGGGGAATTAAAGGAGTTAAAACACAATTAAATATATGAACGTAATTAACAGAATTATGCAGATATACATAACAAAGGATGGATGAGAATCTATTCAGCAGGTAAACTGGGAGAAGATTAATTTCAAATAGAACACAAAAAGCAAAGATCTGCTAAGTCCTGATTGTGAAATACAGTATGCCTTACGCAGGTCGAGTGACACTGTTTAGTCCCTGAAAGAACCAGTGGAAAAGTGCAAATAAATATCTTCACAAGGAAATAAACATCTTTCATGTCTAGAACTTAGAATTCTCATATGATTAACAAAGTGCTACTGGATCTGGCCTAACATCCTAAATCCCTCTAGGAAGAGGCAGATGACACAATAATATTGGAATTGCAGAGTTGCTCCTTTCCAGGAAAAAGGTATTTCCTTTTCCAACCAATTCCCTGAACTGTTATGAGGACACCAGGCTGAGAAGTGCTGATTTAAAAATAAACCATGAAACCAGAGTCTTGCTACTAATGGTAAATGCATATGCCACCCCACCATCAGATTTCTCTTTGTGTCTCATTCTAACCTGCTGTTGTGAAACTGTACCAACTGTACCAGTTGTGTCTGCACATCACCAGTACCAGGATAAAACTTACACGCATCATCTGGTAAATGCTTTTCCAGTGCAACAGGAAAACTCACTTTGTGCTAAACAAGAGGATCCTGTCAATGTGATGCTGTCTATCATCAAATCTGTCACAATGGCCTGGGATTTGTTTCATGGTAGCCAAGCGAGATTTTAACCCTGCATAGTTGAACAGATGATGTTCTTATCTTCACGTTGAGAAATAGTATATTTCTTATTATGGGATGTTTCTCCAAGCCACCATGGATTCTTTTCAAGGCCCTTAATCAGACAACCTCATTGAGACCCACCCCTGTTCCTATGATTCTCTTTTCTCAGACGCAACTCCCATGGAACCAGTCCCACAGAAATAAAACACTTCCACCAGCCAGGATGGCAAGACCACATTCTGTTTAATAACAACTCCATAAAGGACTGTACATGCTATTTTGAGCTACCTCCCCCTATTTAATGTGGTTGCTGCCACATACAGGCATGGAGGTGTAGAGTGCCATATAGTTTCCTAAGTCTATATGTAGTGTGTGTACATGTATGTATGTGTTTGTACTTGCATGTATTTATATATAACTTTGTAGAAGTGTTATCTTAGAAGTCACATTATCAAAACATGCGAAGTATATTCAACAAAAATTTTCAGGCAAACATGTTTTGGAGCTGGAAGACCAAAGGCAAATCAGACTCATTTTAGTTATTAAGGGCTAGTGTGGGACAAGGTAGGGATGAAAGCTTACAATAGTGGACCCCTTTCTCTTTTTTGTTTTACTTCCATTCAGTACTTTCACCCCAGACATTAATGCACTTCTGTAAACACTAGCTTGAAAGAATACAGATAATCACCATGCAGCCTCCCCCTACAGAAAATGTGTATGGATTGGAGCAAAAGTCTTAAAATTGCTTTGCTGCAACCTCCACTGTCCCATACACTTATGATAAAGCAGTTTCAGACACTGAGAATACAACATTTGAAACCCCAAACCTTAGTTACTTTTAAACGTGCTTCAGGAATCCATTCCCCACACCACTACTGAGATTCCCATCCACCACCCCTGTATGTCTCAAATCCTCAGTCTGGACCCTCCCATACGTGAAAAAAAGCTGAAACAAGATAAACCCTATTCTCTGTGAAATTACTTTTGAGTCCCAACTTTATAGCATAGGGATTCCCAGAGGCCTCCAATCATGCACAACATCCACAAATCAGAGAAGAGAAATTGAAGTCAAACAAGAATATATATCTGCAAAAGAGCTTTTGGCTTGCTACATTGCTCAAACATGCAATATCTGAAAAGAAGGGAAGTCCACCTGTACTTGCTCCATGGAAGCTCAGCAGAGCTCTAGGAAAGGGTTCTTAACCTTCTGACCTCCAACAGGATTGGATTTCCATGTCCAATGAAAATGAATCCAGAAAGCTAATGAATCTATACTAGATGCTTTTATCTCATTAAAAGTAAATCTTGGTGCACAATCTTGTTTCAGTAATGGAAAAAATCCTTTTTAGATTGTTTGTCTGACCAGGATGGACATTTGTTCCCTTAGAGGAAAGCAGAAACAAGGCTAATACATTCAGAATGTCCCCAATCAAAAGAGATGAGGCAAATGCTCACTAACATTCTTTCCACAGAACACTGCAACCCCTTTCTTTTGAGAAGACAGGTATCAGTAGGTAACTCCCTTGATGTCTGCAGAGAACATTCTCACTTGAACAAGTTTTCATAATTTCACAAAACAAGTCTACAGTTTTAGTAAAAATAGTCTTTCACAGGGAGTCCTGGCCTGACTAAATTTTTCCTCTTCCAGCAATGTGTATCTGTACTGGCAAAAATCATAATTCCTTTTTCTGTTGGTCTATATTATATATGAGTAGACCTACACTGACATTCATGGAGCTTCTTTTGATTGCCAAGGAAAAGATTACTACTTTGTTCCCTATGCAGGGGAAAAAAGTAAGTACAAGTATGCAAACAGGCCCTAACGTTCTAGCACAGGTATTCTATGTCCATTTGATAACATAATAACCATTTGTCTTCATCCCTACCCCAGTCAACTCTTGGAGGTTCAAGACTCTTTCTGAGATGAGGTGAGACATCCCTCTGTCACAGATGTCCAGCTGCTCTCTTCCGTTCCTGTGCAGATTTACTACTATTTAGTGTGGGAAAAACCTGTGATATAGAAGAGGCACCTGACATTGACTTTTCCGCTTGCATTCATATTTGAGACTGTACTTTAATGACTATAGGCTGTGCTACATATACATTTAGTTCTAATAGACACCACTTTACTAACATATTTCCTATTTTTTCCTTTCCCTGAGCCATGGCATAGCAATCTTTCCCCATAAAATTGCTATAGGGGAGAGGAATCAAAGCTCTGTATAGGAATGGATTTATTTTTTCTTTCCATTCCTTTTATTTCCCTTTGAAAAAATTCAAAGCTAGTTTAAGGGAAATACTAGATTGTTTAGAGTTATCGGAACAAGGAACTTCTATCCAGAAGGAATTAGAAGGAAGAGGTTTAGACTGCAAGATAGTAGGGACTTAGGCAAACTGAATAGATTGATGTTGCACAGATCAGAGTTACAATTAATAACCTTGCCCCCCCTGCTCTCCACAATTGTTAGAGGTGGATTTATTTCAGTTTGTTTCTCTTTCTAGGCAATTACCAATGCAACAGTAAAGGTAAACTGAGCCAAATTTAGGTATTTTGCTTTTCTGCTAGAGACAAAATTCACATTGACTTTATTTGGACAATAAGTAAGTTCTTATCTGGAGTATTTCTTAATGGTTCCCCTGAAGAATTAAGCATGTGGTGAACCATTTTTCAAAGACAATGAAAAAGAAGCCAGCAGCTGGCCTAGTTCAGAAAGGTGTCTTTCCTTTCTCTCTGACAAAAAGTGTGGCCTATAATAAGGACTGCCATGAGTTGTGCCAGTCCTGGAGCTACGGCTAGTGTAGCAGTTCTCTACCTGGTTCCCTTCTGCCTGTAGTCTGGCACAGAACTTCCTACTTCTGTTTTATAAAAATAAACTTCAAGTTTTTCTTGATCTTTTTCCCAAGCCTCTCTCTCAACTTCTTCCCCTCACTGGCTACACTTCTTGCCATTGCACCAAGCACACATAGTCGTCTACAAGTTTGGCCTGTTGCACCCTGCCTTTCCCCACCACCATACCTCACACCTGTCAAACAAAGAGAACAGTTTCCTTCTCTTCAATCGTCTTCAGGCCTTCAACTAACTGTTTTTGCTGGACATAGTACATCATGCACAGACTCTGCCTAGGTATGAAAAGCCATTCTGAATCTCACACTAGATTGGAACTGGCTTAAAGACAGGGACAAACCTCACCTCCAATATCTGTGTTTCAGTCCTGCACAAGGCTCTTCCTCTTATAATTACAGGAAAAGACACCTCAGTATCTTTAGCTGCTGTGGAGTGTAATCACTGAGTACATCAGTGATTTGTGCGTATCAGTTTTATGAATTTCAAGGGTATGTCAAGTTACTCAAGGCCTCCTGCCTGATTGCAAGGGATTATTTCAAAGGATCCTGTGGAAGAGGAGGGAACCCAAAATCAGATTACAGCACTAAAAATTCTAAGGAAAATGCTAGGGAAGGAGAATAGGGGCGGTATATCCTCTCAGGTTTCCCAGGTGGGTTTCTTTTTCTTTGACAGAAATTTCACGTTCAGCTTAAAACAATTTAAGTTTCATCTGCAGCCAGAGAAACATCATTCAACATAACCATCTGCACATTTCACAGGACCTCAGTGATGCATGCCTCACCATGTAAAAAATACAGGTTGCTGATCCCACTGAAACTTATTTTGGTAGGAGATGTGGTTAGTTTTCAATGGTGCCAGTTCCTGAGCAGCCAAATGAGTGTTAGTACTTGTGCTTTTTAGGCAGCAGAAGTATACAGCTGGTGATGAGAGAAGGGAGGAAGCATGACAGCTTCTTTTGTCAGCTTCGACTTATCACAGCAATGCCATTTCAAAGTGCACTTTCACAGTTTTCCTAGCCTAATATAAAGGCCAGCTACTGAGAATAATGCTCACTCTCCCTCTGCTCACACCTGTTCCCTCTTGCTTATTTTAGAAAGGTATAAGCGACCTGACTTGTTATGAGGTCAGCAGCATGCTAGCGTCTGTACAAGAACTGTGGGAGATGGGTACAGTTAGGGTAGAGGGCTACCTCCTTCACAACAGCATCCCATTTTGATCATCTCAGAGGTATGGTTAAATTTTGTTCTCTGCTGCAAGTTTATCACGAAAGGTGATGTTAAAGTCTTAGAGAGGTAAGGGGGGTGGGGGCAGAAGAGGGAAAGTGGAAGTGGTGACTTGTCAGTGGCTTCACAGAAGCTGCTGATTTAGAGACACAGAAACTAAAGCAGCAGATTGACTTCTCAACCCCAAAGCCTAAGGTAATGGGGTTGAAAAAATTCACAAGGCTTGTCAAGAAAGCCTAAAACTTATATAAAGAATAACTTACGTAAGCTTCTCTTGTATGGTCCTTGACTTTGAGGTTTGGACTGCGCAAGCAAAATGATTCTTTGAGTCATTGTAATCCTAGGGCCCTGAAGGAAAGGATCCCACACTGTAAAACCCAGCAGGGCCCGTAGACCTCATGTGACTGATGAATAGGAAGGGTGCAACCCAGTGTGCCCAAACATGGTGGACTCTACTGGATTTTAAGTGGAGAAAATAAGATCTGCCCTCCCCCTAAGTCATACAACCACAGCAACAGAAGCACTAGCACTGTGACATTCCTAACACCAGCACTGGAAAAAGAGCAAGGGGGGCAATTAAACAATCATTTGATATTCATCAAATTACATAAATGGTCATACAGGAAAGAGTTACAGCTACTGGTAGATAAGCAGAGGCTCAAACCAATGTCTTGGTGGTCCTAACATGCCACAGTTCCCTAGCCCCTTTTTTCTTTTATTTTTTTTTTTTATCAAGGTCTGTGGGATACAATGTTCATGTGCCATTCAGCAATTCCCTAACTCACCCAGCTGCTCTACATTTGGGTAAGCTAGACACTATGCCTTAGAGATGAAACATGTTCCTGTCCTATGTTTAGTCTGCTATGAGGCAATCATTACCCATACATTATTAGGGCATACTCAAACTGCTGGCCCAAAGGTGCTGGCCCAGTGCTTGCTCCAAATCTTAACATATTTTCTGCCAAGATTTTGCCAATCTTATTTTCCTATTCCTTCCTCCAATCCAGTCTCTGGGTTTAAATGAAGTAGTATAGCTGGCCAAAAATAGGCAATCAAGGGAAAAGGAAGATAGAATTTTCTTACAGTGGAATCTGAGTTTTCTTTCAGATAGGGTCACATGTTTAACCCTTCATTCATATTCACTATAATAACAGCAGTAGCTCCTGTTGAAGTCAAAGGCTTTGAGATGCTGGTAAGGAGAAAAAAAAAAAAAATCTATCTTTACTGCTTCAAGAAATATCCAAAAACTATGTAGTGCAGCTCTGGTCTGAAAAGGACCTGTATAAACAAACAGTAGAGCTCAGTTTCTTAGTAACCCCAGATCAAGCATACTCAGCTTACCTCTCCTTCTTATTTTCAGCCTCATGGGTTCAATTTGCACTCTGAGTATTTGGCTGGACTCCCTCCAACTCATTTACCCTTACCAGCATAAAGAACTGCAGGCCAAATTTTTCTCACAGAGCACCTGTGCCCTCCATATGCTTCAATAGGTATAGCTATATAATAGTGGCTTTTCTGGAAAATGTACAGTAAGTTCCAGGTCCCTCTCTCTGATACTGGATACACAGAAGCAGCAGGCTTGTTACCTAAGAAAAGGCCAGGTTATACAAACCATTTTCAAATTATATTCAAACTGCCTTTCCAGTCCAGCTCTGGATGCTCACTCAGGTTGCAACTGATTATGGGTAGGCCTGCTATCTCTAGTCAAGCTCCTTGCAACTGGAGAGGAAGATACATTTCTCTTTTGGATTGTGGAAGAGGTCATGAAATTTTATTCACAGAAAGTCATGGTCTTTATGAAAAAGCTTTATAGAATTTAGAAAACTTTAAAGTTTTTACAGAGAGTAGTCTTGAAACCTGTCAGACTTCACAGAGAATAAGTGTATCTACAGGTTGCTAGACATAAGATTATGAAATTATAAAGCAGGGTATGATTCTCTATCCCATTCCATAGAAAACCGGAAAACTCAACAAGTTTTCCCCTGGTATTGAACTCCACAGAATTTTTCTACAAATTCAATATTTTATATATATATATATTTATATATTTTTTTGCATTTTTTACTGTGTAGATCTTTCCCTCTCACTCCCTTGCATGGAGAAAATGTACATCTTTTAGACATTGATCAAACACCTTAGTAAGTGTATCACATGTCCACATTAAAAGAAAAAAGTCCTGGACAAGTTGGCCCTCTCACCTTAGTCCTATAAATAACACAGAGAGATCATTTGAAGCTATTCTGAAAGCTACCATAAACATCCAGATTGGTCCTGGAGAGGCACATGGGAACAAAACTGTGAGAAAAAAGCAATAAACCCAAATTTTCTCCCACAAAGAAACATACTAGACCATTCTGTATCCCTGAAGGTTTTTAGAAACAGAAATAATTAACACTTGCTCATTTGACACCTGATTAAGTGTCCTTGGCACTTGCCTTGTCACCTGTTCTGGTTTATGTCGTTTCATAGGCCCTGATCCCTGACTAGGCTCAAGATAGTTCAGGAAAATGAACTAGCATTGATCCTGCAAAACCTGTAGATTCATCTTTATGAAGTGCTGCTGCCCAGGAGAGGTTAGCACCTGAATGTGTAAACATTTGTACAAAGATACTGAAAGTTCATCATTCAGGAGAAGAGCTACCTCCTAAGACAGATGTAAGCAAGCCCAAGGAAATGGGTAAAAAAAAAAAAAAAAAAAGGAAAAAAGGTCACAAAAGATTTTATCTCTTACCTATACCAAATTATCAATCTTACTTTAATATCCAAAGGTCTTTTCCTTTAGAGGAGCAATGGAGAGGGAAGACAGATCTTCTTGACATGGTCTTGGCTAGAAAGACTTGGGAGTTCATAGAGGAGTTCCCTCTTCATGCAGCTGCCTGTGTAAGTGGGAGAAAGCTGAGTAGGGTAAAGTTCCACCTGAGAGGAGACAGTTTCAGGGTAGGGTAAATTTCTACCTTGAGACAGGTTTTCAATTTCCTTTCAAAGTCCCTCCCCTGCAAAAAGAGGTCTGTAGAAACATGGTGAGCAATTGCAAGAGACTGAACTCCCACAAGTCAATGAACCATTTTTTTTAACAAAACAAACGAACAAAACAAAAACAACAACAACAACAAAAAAAAAGTAACCCATACAAATAGGAAAAAACTCCTAAAATCAGCTTTTTCCACTCCTGAAAAAGAGATGGAATGTGAAAAGAAACAGATCAAGGGTTGAGCACTATTTACATTTCTTGGGGGCAGGAAAACAAAAGAAGTCAGGAATATAGTCAGGAAGAAGAAAGAGGAAGAAACATCCTCTCTAGCCTCTTTCCTCCATCTACATTTGGCACTGCAGAAGGAGTGGCAGAAATGGGAGAGGTGCAGTATTTCTGATACTGGAGTACAGGCTTTTACCACTATTAACTGCTTTTTTAGGAACACTTAACCAGCAATATAAAAAGTTTTTTAAAAAAGCAACAACTGAAAATTCCACTGTAAACTGGATATCTGTGATCTCATAGTTGTACACACTATTCCTGGATCTGCTGCCTCCCCATGCTTCTGGCAAAGGAAAAGACAGAAGGATGCAGCAGCAGCACCAAGATGGACATGTTCTCAAGCCCTCTGCAAGAGTCAGCTTTTTATGACTGTCTCCGTAGCTGAAAATGTTCTTTCCACTGGCATCCAGTGCTCAGTGCCAAAAGGACACACCACTCTTGCCAGCTCCTAGGAAGGTAGGAATGTCAAAGACAGAAACAAATAAATGAAAGACTAGAAAGAAAGAAACCAAAGCGTGAGTATCTCAGAGCAGGGTTAGATTCGTATCTGCATCCATTCTTTCATGCCACAGTAGAGCCATGCCCACAGATCCACACCATCTGTACTGCAACACAGTGTGTGCCCACGGAGCGCAGTCTGTATCCATTGAGCCTACGATTTCATATCAAGGTGCTATTGAGGATCTGGTTACACAGCAAATCCTTCATCTCAGTACAGTCTATATTGAATACAGCCTTATTCTCTGCGTCAGCCATAATCACTATACTAGTGCAATCTATATTTGTAAAGCCATATCTTCATTTAAAACAGTCTATATTCATATATTCTATCAAAGGGCATCAAGTCCACAAAGCAACATCCATTTGGCCAGGCTGGATTCTAGCCCCATAGCCACTCCCTATATCAAGCCTGTCTTATCAGCCATATCCCCAGTACCAGAAGTTTGTATCCAGAGCCAAGACTTTGTATTTATAACATTTAAACATGATTTACCAATCCAGATCTCTCCAAGCACCTCACGTGCATTGCCCAGAGCAATGAAAATAGAAAATATACATGTATGTCCACACCAGAGGGAAAGGTCTTCATGTGTCAATCACTCTGAGATTTTCCTTTTGTTTAAAAAAATAATTAAATGTAGGAATGTAAGGTGTGTCTGCTCGGAAGTACAGGGAGCTGGAGAGAAGAATTTCTGTCGTTTCATTCCTCGTCACCCATCTCTTTGTTCAGCATTAATGAAAATTTCACAAAAAGCATCAGTTGTTTGTTTCTCCCTCTTCCTCATCAAAGGATTGAACCCCAGAGGAGGTGACATCTGAGACTTTGCGGCTCAGAGCAGCATGTTCCAGCTCCTCTCGAGGAGACAGAGATTCCAGGTCCCGGCATACTACATCATCCTCCTCTGGAGAGGGCTTCTTGTTTATGAGAGGAGCCTTCTCCAGCTGTGGGTGCCCTTCGTCCTCAACATGGTCCTCCATGTAGGTGCTGGACTCAGCCCCATCCCCACCCTGAGCAGTCTGCAGGGGCCACACATGGACCAGCCCTGTGCTCTGGATGAAGTTTTGCTCCTGCTGCTGTGGCTGCAGCTGTTGCTGCTGGAGAAGACCGCTCTGGATCAAAATACTTTCCTGAAGGTTTGTCTGAGACTCATCGAAATTCTGGCCTAGGTAGGAGCCAGTTGCTGGAGAAGCGATGAGGGACTGGTCACTGGTCTCCCAGGCATCAGATGAACCTAAGCAATACATGCCCTGTGAGACATAGGAATGAGGCCAGCTATCATACTGTGTCTGGGCCATATGCTCTGCAGGAAAAGGAAGGAAACAACAGACAGTTAGACACGGTAATCCAAGCTGGTTCATTCAGATAGCTTGGATGTCTGTAAATGGTACTGTATTGGACAGGGTTGATAAATCGTTTTGAGGAGAGGAGGGTGAAGAGGAGAGGCAGTACTAGGCAGTAGGCATATGAACATGACTATACCCACAAGCAACTGCAAGAGCTAGTGGCTCTCCACAGTTGTGCCCAAAAAGCCAAAGGAACTGGGCTTTGGAGCCTCTCTGCTAATGTCAGATTCCTTGGGGTGCAAATAGGTGATGCCTCTGCTAGATTCCAACCCTGGAATTTGACACTGCAGAATAAAACAGGGCAGATGGAAGTACAGTGACATGACACCAAGAGCAGAAAAGGGGTCTTTCAAGATTAGCAAGAGGTGCTGGAGCTCACCTTGGCTCTCCATTAGCTCCTGATAGTTCTCAGAGTAGTTGCCTGCTGGATTCTCCTGATTTGAGTTTACACTCACATCCTCACCATCCATAGAGGACCAGGCCATGAGAGTCGCCTCTGATATAGCAAATTGCTCCATCACTCCTGTACCAAAAGAGACGTGGAGGGGGAGCAGTGATGCATGAATGCCTCCACCTTTCACCACCCTCTTAAATCTTACCTCTTGGTCCCTCTGTCCCACTATGGTCCAATATCAGCAATGCCCATCACCCATAGTTGGCCCTTGCTGTCTACACTTTGCATGCCATTGACAATACTCCAACCACAGTCTCTCATCTCCTTCTGCCACCTGAACCACCCAGAGACATTCCTAAGTGTGTTTTTTGAGGATCCTGCACATTGGTATCCCAGTGATTCTGCTCTGGGCCATCCCAACCAACCCAATTCACATGCAAAAAAGTCAGAACTACCTGCAAGGAATCGGGCCTCCTTTTCACCGTCACTCAGGTCTGAGTAGGCATCAGCATCTTTGCGTGCTGTCTCATGCGTGTGCTGCTGCTGCTGGCTGTTACCTTTACCCCAGCCTTGCCATTCAATCATGTGAGCCACACGGCCTTGGCCCATAGCCGTTGGCTTTGTGACATGGTCCTTCATGCTGCGGGATATCCCTAAGGGGCCAGACATTAGAAAACAAGGAGGGGCTATTACACAGCTCCAAGGTTGTTTGCCTCTCTGTTTACCTCTCTTGGAAGTGGGGTTTCTCCCCTCCTTTCCTGACAGGGTTCAGGCCTTGGGTTGGGCGTCTCCCACCTTTCACTGTATCCCTCTCCAGGAGAGTTTCTCCATCTGTCCTTGGACTGGTTCTCAGGAGGGGGAAAAAGAGGAAACCCCAAATATGAAAGACCATTTCCTTCCTTGCCTAGAATCCATTTGGGACAGAGTTGGGCATGAGTGATGAAACCTGGAAGTGAACAAACTAAGAAATAGAAAATGGGGTTAAACCCAAGACAGTTTGAGGGGAAACAATTGAGGATGTCTGAGCTGGGGTGCGTGGTGAGAAGCAAAATCTGTTTCTTGGAAAGTGCAAAAGCTAAGAGATTTCTATATCTCTAACCATGGTGGTAGAGGCTGCTCTAAGGCCTAGAAAAGGCATGAGTAAGAAGGGAGCAGTTGGGAAAGCAACAGGGAGCTATAAGAAGAGGCCTTGAAGGCTTGTGGAAAGAAGCTGCCAAGGATAAACCCAGGTTTTAAGGACCTCACCAGAGAAAGACGATTTAGCCAAAGCCCCAATCCCATAAGCATTGGAGTTGCGTTTCAGCTTGGGGAGGATGGAGGTCGTATCTTCCATGGAGAGCTGAAAAGAGAGAGAATATGAAGAAATATATAGAGGAAGATGAAAAGAAAGTGAATGGAAGTAAGATATCAGTTTAAGAATTCCAGAAGGTAGAGGGAAGATGAAGAGCAGAAGCAAGCAACAAGAAAGGGCAAAAGAGGAGATGAAAAAATTAGAAGCTATTTAACCAACATTTGATAGTGCATAGCTGTGGGACTGAGTGAGGCAAGGTCAGTGGCAGAGACAGAAGCAGGCTGTGAGAGGCCTCCCTTTGGCTGCTGCCAGTCCTCTATGGACATGCTGCACTGTTCTTGCTCTTCGTCAGAGAGGCAAAGCATGGCTGATGGACAACCAGGGAGCTTACAGTGAGGAGCTGACAATGTGATAGGCAAGACACACCAATATGCATTGCACTACAGATATTATTTTATATGTTGCTTTTGGTGTTAATTTCCTCTCATATTTTACATGGTCTTAAAATGAACATGACTATATCAGTGGTGCATCTTGTTTCATTCAAGCACCTACAACTACTAGTAAAGAAATGAGGTCAATTCCAGTAAATTTCACTCTATTCTCTTTCTTCATCCTAAATCCCTGAATAACAAGGACAGGCAGCAGTCATAAACACAATAAAACACAGTTTCTCAAGATGAATTCATCAGGCTTCTTCAAAGATGCCAGGCATTGCATTTGAGGCTAAATTTTCATAAGGGCTACAGAAGCATTGCTTTTGCTCTTCATTTCAGCCTCTAAAACTCAAGTCCACCATGTTCATACTCAGCATCCAAACACAAAGATACTCAAAAGTAGTGACCATGACAGTGGAAATTTTAAAACCTGATCTGAAGCAACCATTTGGCCATAGGTATAGACCTCATGAAAGCTGAGAGGAGCAGGAAGTCAAATAATCTCAGACAGTCAAATAATTGGAGGCAAAGACAAGCATTGATATCAAACTGCATATAATCCCAGTCAATTGCCAATCTAAGAGAGATGAGTTTCTCTGAAAACTGAGTGTAAATGTAGTGAGTGAGGCATTCTGTAACTTAGCAGCCAGGAATGAGTGTGTGTGACACATAACCTGAAGCTATCAGAAAGCAGGGAAGAACAATAAAAAAGGTAAGGTGTAGCTTAGAACACAGCTTGTTCCATTGTGCACTTCCTTTGATGATGAAGCTGGTTAAAGAATGCCAGTCTATGCCCCCACTGGTCATTCTTGCCTGGGCACTGCTGTTCAGTATCTGTCCATTTGTATCAAAACAGCCTGAGGACTCTGCTATGATAAACCTAATGAAAATGACCTAGAACAGAAAGCATCTGCAGGAGGTCTCTGCCACTCCAAGGCTGAACAGCTATGGCAGAAAGGCAGGAATGAATAGGAAGAGAAGGAAATTCATGAGCCAGCATTGATGCCAAAGATATACAGAATTACACTGAGAAAGAGAAAGAGACACATTGAGAAAGGACTTGACGGATTCAGAATGGGCTAGAAAATTGGAAATTGCAAGTAAGAAAACTATCTTCTACTGTCTTTAAGGAAACATGACCTTGTGTACCTTGCTTTCAGGTAGACAGAAATGCAATGAGGAAAAAAAAAAAAGTGGTAAAGTTCTTCTAGTAAACTGCTGTATGCTGTGTAATTTTCCTGCTCAATGTGTTTCTCTAAGCAAAAGAGACTAAGCAAAACATCCCAAGCCATAAGTGCCACAATGGATGAGATGTCAGTAGTAAGGGTTGGTGTATTGGGTTTATGTGGCAAGGGTTTGGTAGCAGAGGTGTTACAGGGGTGACATCTGTAAGAAGAGCCCCAAAGTTGCCCCGTGTTAGATAAAAGACAGTTGCAGTCAGCTCTGAAAAGGACCTGCTGCTGGCAGAGCTGACCCCACAAGCAATGCTAGTTGTGCCTCTGGGAGAGCATATTTAAGAAAGGGGAAAAAAACTGCTGCACAACAGCAGCTGGGAGAGAGAGAAATGAGAAACAGCCCTGCAGACACCAAGGTCAGTGAAGGAGGGGGAGGAGGTGCTCCAGGTGTCATAGCAGAAGTTCCTCTGCAGCCCATGGAGGAGCCCCTGGTGGAGCAGGTGGATGTGGCCTGGAGGAAGCTGCGGCCCATGGAGAGCCTCCGCAGGAGCAGGCTCCGGGCCAGAGCGGCAACCTGTGGAGAGGAGCCCACACAGGAGCAGGGGGTCTGGGGGGAGCTGCCACCCATGGGGGACCCGTGTTGGAGCACTCTGCTCCTGAAGGACCTCTCCCCATGGTACAGACCCATATGGGAGCAGTTCTTGAAGAGCTGAAGCCTGTGGAATGCCCACATAGAGGACTGTATCTCATGGGAGGGACCCCACACTGCAGCAGGGGAAGAGAGTGACCTGAAGGAGTGGAGTGGCAGAGATGAAGTGTCATGGACTGACCACAGGCCCCATTCCCTCTTCCCCTACACCACTCAGGGGGAGGAGGTAGAAGAGCGCTGATGGGAGTGGGTGGGAAGCTGTTTTTAGTTTGCTTTCAGTTTCTCACTGTTCTAGTCTGCTAGTGATATGCAATAAGTTATATTAATCTCCCTGTGTTGAGTCTGTTTTGCCAGTGACAGTAATTAGTGAGCAATCTAAATTAGTGAGCAATCTAAAATCTCAATCCTTGAACCCTTTTCTATTGTATTTTCTCCCCCTCTTCTTTTAAGGAGGGGGAGTGAGAGAGCAGTTGTGGTGGAGTTTAGCTGCTCAGCAGGGTAAAAACACCACAATTGGTTAAAAAGGCAAATCCCCTCGGCACTCAGTGACCCAAGTGCTCTCAAATCACAGAGAACCAGAAAATGACACACATTTAAAAAGTATCTGAAACCTGAAATTGCTTACAACTGCCAAAAACTTGGCTTCTAATCCTACCTTTCAAAATGTATAAAACTATCAACACTAATTTATGGGAAGATACTTTTAAGTATCTTTTTTAAGTATCTTAAGTATCTCGGCCAGAAAGAATAGTTTGGTAGCACTAATAGAAATTATTCCCTTTTCAGGATACTCTTTTTGCGCTAGTGGAAAAAAAAAATAAATCATGGCATAGGTGTTAAGAGCAACAAGGAACATATGTTATTAAAATATTTGTTTGTTTCTTCTTCCACTTATTAGCTAAAGTTAAGTTGTGCTGACCATCTTCCTCAGGGGACTGTAAAAAATGTCTTTACTTCTGTATGTAGCTGAAAATTATAAGATACATTTCTTCCAAAGTCCTGGAAAAGATCAAAGACTACTGATTTTTTAAACTTGTTGGATATACTTCTTCTTTATCTAACAGTGCCAAGAAATATCACAAAGAAAATATCAGAAATTACACACATTTATCCCAGAGGGATAAAGGCAACTTAAAAGCCACCTGCAGATCTAAATATCTTGTGAGACAGAAGCACATCAAAATTCATCAGCATCCTCTGAATCTTAGACAATGCTCAGAATTTCAGTGGCAGTGAAGACTTTCATTCATGTTTCCATTCTGATTGCCACTATATCTAATAAAAGACAAATCCTGGGCTTTCTATGACTAGAATATGAACAGTAGTGTGGTGCATACTCACATTGATACCATCCCAGGAGAAATCTGTCCGTGTTTGCTAAAGAAACCAAAAATGGACATGATGTTAGTGTAATGAACAAGTTGCAAACAGCTATGCATCTCTCCAAGTAGTTTGCCATAATCAACAGCCGGTACTCTAGCTGATAGATTAAAAAAACTTGTGTCTTTCAAGCTGGCTTATTCCCTTTTGCTGGATGTGGTGACTGTAGGTACAATGGTATTTGGAAGTATGCAAGTAAATATGAAGATAAAAAAGTACGAGAGGGAGAAATACAAACACCTTTAAGACTCCCCTTCTTACAACTTTTCGTTGCTAAATACTGCAGCTGGAATCTCTGTATGGGAGGTGCATCCCTCAGGCTAACACAAGGAGGAGCTACACTACCTATCTATTTTTACTGTATGATAGCAAGTTACAGAATGATTTTCTTCCAAAATTATTTTTGCTTGTAGTCTTTCAGTTTGTCCACTCTGACCCACTTTCCCTTTGCAAAACAGATCCCTTGCCCATACCAGTCATTACAGCAACAATTCATAGTGCATTTCCTTCAGCTGGGAGGACTCGCATCTCAACATCTTGGCTTGGGGATGTGAACGCTCAGGAAAATTTAGATGAATTGATTACAGCTATGGTAATTTACATAAATCAAAATGTTTCATGAGATATGGTTTATACTCATTGGCTTTAAAATCTGTATTTGATTTTAACTGAGTTTTTCATACAAGGTTAGGCTCCACTATTTCTGTCATGATTTTGTGAAACTCCAAGATTCTTAGAGTTACATGCCAAGCCAGCAAAGTGTAATAAGGAAATAAAGTATTAAAAGGAAATAAAATACCAATACATTAGTACTTTGTAAGATTAGGCAAATTGTATGTTATTTGTGAACATTCTTTGTGATTTCCCAAATGTTATTTGTTGATATTTTTATTAACCAGGACTGCATATTCTGAACCTTACAAAGCTGAAAATTCAGGTATCTAAACTGCAATAATTCAGAGCAGGAAATGAATCAGCCCTTGACTAAACACTAAATCAATTGGCAGTGAGTTACTAGTGAATGCATTCCTAAAAATCAAAATGGAGACAAATGTTTCTTCAGAAGATTCTATGGCTATACTGCAGAAGCTGGGACATAGTGCTGGATATTTCAGTGAATCCATTATTCAAGGAATGCAGACCTACAGGCTTGTCAGAACTGCCACAGTCTTATTCATGTTCTGTTCTGCCTCTGTTGTGAGTGGTTAAAAACATCTTTACGTGCAAACTCTTACTCACTCTGGATATTCAAAAGAGTGACTCAACTCTACTCAACACAAGCCAAACTGCACAGATACGGAGGTCTGATCCTTGGGTGCACACTGACATCCTAGTCCCCTCCCACATGATGCCCCAGTGATAAACAACATGCATTTCTAAACTCAGAAAGAATCATATATTTCTGATTCCCCTGGATAAGTGTGTCTGGGACAAGCACTCACCTCAGTGGAAGGACGGTGGAAGCTGCTGCCATGCAGTGAACTGGTGCTGTCCATATTGATTTGGTCCACATCTTTCAGTCCTTTCCAGTCTACTGCAATCACCTCATTTCCTGCAGGAACATATCTAGTCAGGCTTCCAAATGCCACTGACTTAAATGTGTTTTAAGAGTCTTAAAAGCCAAGTCAGCTTAGCATACAGAAGAATCACTGACTTTAAGGCCATAATGGCCTTAAACCAAACCTGATTTTTATCAAACCATCTGTACATCATTAACTGTTACATTTCACAAGGATATCTCCATATGAAGACCAGTCATTTGTGTTGCTCTAAAGCAGAATGTATGCTTGGCTAAAGCATAGCTTCCCAGAAGAAAAGAATCTAGTCATGATGTGTGACAGAAATAACCAATTCTTTTGATATCCTGTTCAATATTAAGCATCATTACTTAAAAGGCATTTCTTCTTTTTAATTTGAAATGGTTTGGCTTCAGCTTAGAGGTGCTGGTCCTTGCTTTGCCTTTCTCAGAAAGATTAAAGAGTTTTTTAATACCTGCTGTTACGTTTCAGAAAAGTTATTCATACATTTGACTTTCTTCTTGACGTATCAAATAGACTGAGATCCTTAGGTTTCTTATTGTATAGCATTTTTCCATCCCCCTTAATAAATTGTTTATTATTTTTAAAGACATCTAAATTTGACATCTAAATTTTTTTAGTTCTTCAAAATGAAGACATGAAACCATGCATAGTAATACAGGACTCCTATAACCCATTCTGCTAATAAAGGTAAAAACGACTGGCTGCTCCTCATCATATTAACCCATTGTGCCATAACCTTGCAGTAGACTCTCATGTTCAGCTGTTTGTTCACTGAGATCCCTATGCATTCAGCACAGTTTTCTGGGATTGGCACCCATTCAAAAGCAGAATCTGTGCTGTTTGATTTTAGATGCATTTTAATACAACTTAAAGGATTAAATAAAAATAAATGTTAATAACGTAAAATAGGAATGATAAAATTGAAAGAATAAATATAAAAACCAAAATGATTAATACTAAATTTTAATATAAGTGAAACTAAATGCAAACTTCATATAGCCAAGTATCAAGACTGTTCTGTATGACCTCTCTGTCCATATAGCTATTTACTGTGCCTTCAATCCTTGTTCCATCTCAAACTAAAAAACATTTTATTTCTGCATCCATGTCATGGAGGAGAAGGTTATACTGTGCTTAAAACAGCCTTTTGCAATCTAGCAAGAAACAGAGCTCCAATAATGATCATTGATTCCTGGATCAATTGTGTAATCTCTAGTCTATTTAAAATATATATTACTAAATGTGAATGGTGCTATTTTCATTAGCATTTTGCTTTTTATTTGCTCTTTGTCGCAAATTTCTTTGCCACAGACACATGAAAACCCTGTTGCTTTTTCTAGCATCTGGCACATTTACACTGGTTTGTCACTACCTGGGTAGAGATTTTCTGACAGGCAAGAGGTATTGTGCAATCCTCTGCCCTACACAGGCCTGTAGGAGGCATGTAGGCATTTATGGGTGGGAAGCCTGAGGCATTCATCAGCTAGAATTCAAAATGCAAATAAGTTAATTTGGTCTTTTAAAAAAGGCTAAGCTTGGTAAGTCAGAAAACAGCAGAAAGCAAGTATTATTTGATTTAGTGTCCACCACATCTTCACACCTCATCACTTTCTGCTGTGTAAGAAAATCTCCTTCTCAAAGGATCAAGTCATACTTTCTCCTCCACACATTAAATATGTTTCTGTTCATTGGGATAATTGTAACTGAGTGCTTTAATAGCATCCCCAATGTGCTTCTGATTGGCTAAGTAAAACAGAAACTATTCATGGAACTTAAAAGAAAAAAAAAATCCATAGTGTCTGCTACAAAGCCAAGCATTAGAAGTCAAACATAGCCTGATTTCAGGAGGTAGCAGGATTTGGCATTAATGAACATGACAAAGACTACCTTTCAAGGTTGTGATCATCTTGACTGATTTTCCTATCAAGTACATGCATGTATTTGTCCTTACTGAGCTCCATTATTTACTTCTAATTGTGATTACCATTAACCATGATCAATTCATGAGCTAGAAGTATACAGCTGAAATTGTTTTCAATTCTGATTGGATCATTCAGCATCTATCCACAGTCACCCTCCCTCCTTTGCAGGGTATGTCACATCATTTGATACAAGCTTATCTGCACACCCACAAAGAAGCACAGAGAGACAATGGCAGAAGGTGGGATCCAAATAGTACCCTGGCAGGCTGCTCCCAGGCACAGAACAGGAACCATCATCCTATCAAAGTCATGTCTCAATACACCCAGAGGCTCATAGGGTGACAACAGCAGGTGGAAACCCAAGTTGTGCACTCACACGAAGGGACACCCTGTCTGGACCCCTCACAAGGGTTGTTGCATAGACAGCCTCAGCCCCATGGTTCAGAAACAGTGCCCATGAAGATAAGGCAGGGGAAAAGGTTCTCTAAAGCAACTTTGAAACTGAGGGAGGTGTTCATATGCCATGGAATATGGGACCTACTATTGGATGTAGGAGAAGAGCATTTAAGGATTGCAGTAGATTTATGAGATGTTTAGGGGTAGAACCAATGGCAGGGAAAGCGTGGGATCGAGGTGGCTTGGGGAGGAATGTATGTATATATGTTGCGTATGCATGCTTGTGTGTATGCTACTCAGCCTTGCTACTCACTGCAGCTGGTGACATGGAGCTACAGCAACCTTGCCGCTACTGGATTCATCTCTGCTCATGGGCTTCAAGTGCCCATTTATAAGGGCACTTGAGGTTGTGCACGAGCTTTCCAGCGGATCTGGAGGTATCTCCACTCAGGCCTTGGCAGGTCCCCAAGGCCAGGCTGCCAAAACTTCCTCTAAATCCTGGTGTGCAGTGCCTGTATGGGACAGTTACCTCACTTTTCTCTGGCTGTGGAGTACAGCTGCAACTAGCTCACCCCAAGCAGTCAGTTCTTGTATCGTTACATAAAGCTTTGATACATCATTGCTACCTTCTACACAAGCTTTTATTATGCTTTGTCCTTCCTATTTGGCAGCAGTTTCATTTTTCTGTTTTGTTTTGTGGCAGACAGCACTACTCCCTGCAAGACTGAGCAATCTTGAATTTGTCAAAGCAAGAGAGGGTGCTCTGGTGTGTGCTTGGATTCAAGTGAGAGGGACAAGGCCATAGTGGGCCCACTCATGGGCTGCTCATTCCTAATGTGGCTGAAGAGCTATTAGGTTTGGCATTAAAATCAAAGCTAGAAACATCTCTAGCAAAGGAAAGTCTCTGATAGAGCCTTGAGAAGCCCAGCTGCGAGTCCCAGGTGCATCAGCTATAAGTTTTGCTGTTGGCTTAAAATAAATGTATTTGATCTTCCTTGAGCTGGGAAAGGGTAGAGGGTAGAAGCTGGTGGAGGGCAAGAAAGGGGAACCACAAGGAAGTGCAAATCTGGAGAGTGCACATAAAGGAAGGAGTGCGGGGGCTGAATGTCATCAAAGTGAGCCAATGAATTCAACAGAGGTCAGTGGAAGGTTGAAATTGGAGTTAGGTGTAGGAGTGGGTGCCTACTTCTGCTTATTGGGATTCGGTTGCCTCTTGTTGTAGAGGCAGCTCCTGCTCCTTCACTCCATCAATAACTCTCTGTCACACCAGAAGGGGAGAGCTGAGGCGTTCCTGCTGCAGAGCTGATATAGACAATGATGCTGGAGAGGCAGAAGAGGTGCTACCACTCCAAAGCAGAAGGCAAAAGTACAGAAGCCTTCATTACAGACTTCAACAGCAGTGCCATAGCTGTTTTATTTCCATTTATCCTGTTTCATTCCTGTACTCTCAGTTGTTTCTGAACATAGTGCTGTGACACTACTGTAAGTCTACACATCCTGGCACACAGAGTAAAACAGGCTGCAGCACTGTTCTGAAAATGCTC
This sequence comes from Aythya fuligula, assembly GCF_009819795.1. Classification (NCBI taxonomy): domain Eukaryota; kingdom Metazoa; phylum Chordata; class Aves; order Anseriformes; family Anatidae; genus Aythya; species Aythya fuligula. Next base: position 82,344,756 of record NC_045559.1, read on the forward strand.
TGCAAGGACCCCTTGACACAGAGATAGAGAGAGACTAACCTCAGGCAGACAGGTGCTCAATACAGGCAACTCGACAGCCGCAAAGTTTGGCAAAAGACATTCAATTTTTGATCTCAATACTGGTAGCACACTGATAGTTTCCATTTTTGTACAGTGTGTATAGAAAAAGCACAGAGGAATTTTGTTTTTCCTTGCACTTTTAAAAGTTGTTGCTTTTTTTGTTTTGTTTTGTTTTTAACATCATAAATTCCATCTTTTCCCTGAAAGACTCAGTAGATGACTGAAGAATAAGTAGGAAGCTAAATATAAGAAGCAGTAAAATGAAACCAACACAGTTGAAATACATAAATATACTAAGTGACAGTGTTTACAGATCAAAGTTGCTTTGTATTTTTAACACAAATTTAATTTAAAAAAAATCTGACAGACGCATATCTAGAAAGCTGTATCCATCACAACTGAAGAAATGTTTCTACTCTAGCCCTCTAAGCCTTTGGGGGAAAGACAATCCCTCTGCTCTTTACAGCACTGCTTAAGTAAAAATAAAGATTTAATTTTAAGTCAGACATTTCTAAATAATAAATATGAAAAACATTTTAAAAGGAAAAAAATAGATGAGGGAAACAAAATACCAAGATGCCTCCCCCTGCTTTTTTAAGCATGGTAACTATGGACTCACAAATTAGAAAATGTATTTTCTAAAATTCACAAGTAATATGAAATAGCAACTATTTTTAAGAATGCACTGGAAAACTCCAAGAATCCATCTGGATGACTGTATCCCACGTTGCTGATGTAATATTAATTATTACTTTTTTTTTTTTTTTTTTCTTATTTGGAGCCCATTTTGATGAATACTTCGACTTCTCATGGAGACATAAAATATCTTGAACATATTTCAGTTTCTTTTTATTTCTGTGATCATAGGAAATTCATCTGGTTTTGAATTACTTATCTATTGTAATGTTAAAAAGTCTATTATATTTGGGTTTCCTTTTGCAATTTCTCAATCCTATTACTACTGTGCATTCATTGACAGTGTATTTGATATGTATGCCTGTATTTTGTTCATTTAACAAGGTACTTGCTTGAATTGCACACCTGCATCTATGCAGAAGCCTTTAATAACCTATTTTGTTGCAACTTCTGTGTTGAATGCTCAAAATCTCTAATTTGTCTTCTATGTTTTGTTTTGCACTGAATAGAACAATATAGCTTTAGAGTCCTAAATTTTCTTCTTTTTTTTCCAATGCAATGCTGGTGAAGATACACACTATATACTAAACATATATTTGTGTCAATCGCTTTCAGATGTGTTGTCAATTAACATAAGAAACACATTAATTATACAATGAGTTTCCAGCGCTGTTATTATCCACTGTTAGCAAACCATCTTCTGTTTTTCAAGTTTTACTTTCCGCAGAGAGCAGAAACATTATCATTCGATATTGGTAGGCAACTTTAATGTTGGTAAACACCAATATTTAGAGTAAATGGTTCAATTATTTCTTTCCACTCCTTTCTTTACCCTGAATGACTAAGAAAGCAACAAATGTAATTGCAGTAATTATGATCAGTATTTAAATTGTACTTTCCCCAATATCAATTTTGGAGGAGCTGTTAACTCCCTTGAGGGTACAGAGGCCTTGCAGAGAGATCTTGACAAATTAGAGGGATGGGCAATCATCAGCAATATGGAGTTTAACAAAAGCAAGTGACAGATTCTGCACATGGGACTCAGCAACCCTGGATATAAGTACAGACTGGGAGATGAGAGGCTGGGGAGCAGCCCCACCAGAGGGTTTTGATCAATGGCAAGTTGAATATGAGTCAACAGTGTATGCTGGGGTCCATCAAGCACGACATTGCTAGCTGGTTCAGGGAAGTCACTGTCATGCTGTACTCTGCACTGGTGCAGCCTCACCTCAAATACCATGTGCAGTTTTGGGTGCCACAATATAATACATAAAACTCTTAGAGAGTGTCCAAAGGAAGGCTATGAAGTTGGAGAAGGGTCTGGAGGGCAAGTCATATGAGGAGTGGCAGAAGTCACTTGGTTTGTTCAGCCTATAGAAGAGGAGACTGAGGGGCAACTTCATGGTGGCCTACAGCTTTCCTCATGAGGGGAGCAGAGGGGCAGGCAGCAATCTCTTTTCTGTGGTGACCAGCAACAGGATCAGAGGGAATGACAACAAGCTGCAACAGGCTGGATATCAGGAAAAGTTTCTTCACCGAGAGGGTGGTTGGATGCTGGAACAGGCTCCCCTGGGAAGTGGTCACAGCAGCAAGCCTGTCAGAGTTCAAGAATCATTTGGACAATGCTCTCAGACATATGGTTTGATTTTTGGGTGGTCCTGTGTGGAGCCAGGAGCTAGACTCCATGATCCCTGTGGGTCCCTTCCAACTCAGTATATTCTATGATTCTCTGAATTTTCATTATACTCGTGGAAGTGTAATATCTTTGTCTAATAGAACACCTTCATGTCCTGTCAAACGTGGTTGAAATGAAATAAGTGGAAGCTACTGGAAAGTACTGACAGATGGACAGATAGTGTATCACAGGACCCTTTTTCTTCCCTGTGTGCTTTACAGAAAGCTGTTGAAAGCTAGCCTAAAGGGCAACATAGAGGAAAGGAATAAGCCTCTGTGCCAAGTGAAGTGTTCCTGAGCTGAACCTCAGATGAAAGCATTCAGATTCTCCCAGATAAAGCTCAGAAATCAAACTGAGTTATTTGCACAACTCTATGAGCATGGATAAGGAAACATAGAAAGTGGTTAGCTGTTGGCTTTTTCAGAATGTAGATAGCAACTGAACCACTTGTGGAAGGTGAATATTAAAATGCCTGTTTTCATGGATGAGAGTGGGTTGAGCAGTGTAGTGCTCTTCAAAGCATCTTGGTCTCCACAAAACAGATGTCTCAGAAATTTTTGATCAAAAATGAAAACATCTACAGTTCTGAGATGTCTGTAGGATTAGGCATCAGACAGGCAGTTCTTCTTCAGGATCTTTGCTTTGAATTTGGGTAACCTAAATTATTTCCCAGACCATTCTGATTCCTTCTGCAGGTAGGTCCCTTTTCAGAGCTGTTTAGGAAATAGAATTAAGGAACAAAGCTCCAAGACCAACATTTTCCTTCTTGACTGGAAGCATTTTCAAACCAATTCTAAAGGTTACTGTACACCATGTCCTTGCAACTAAAAAGAGCTGAACACTGAGCCTAATGTTACACACATACAGCTCTGTTCTGAGAAGCAGTCATGTCATTTAAGCTAAGGAGATACTGCAAAATGGAACACATCCAATTAACACAACAACAACAAAAAATCTCAAAGACCTGTCTCATTTGCAGAACAAGTATCAGCCAGCATGAACAGCAGCGATGGATTTATCCTCATTCTTCAGTGCTTCTCTGAAGTGCAGAGAATGTGTCCCCAGGGGCCTCATTCAGCACAGTAAGTATGAAAACGTCAATATGAACAAAGGTAACAGCCTTTTTTATTTTTTTCTTTTTTTTGGCGGGCCTGTAGCCAACATTGCAGAAGTAATATGCAGCAGGCAATTTCATATCTTGCTCTCCCTATGTATTTAAATTTTAATCTCTGTGATTGTCACATGACACTGAGCACTGTCTTAGAGAATAAGAATATCATTAGTTGTGACATCTATGTTCTGTAGCTTCATCTCTACCAGTGAGAAAGACGGACCATCCCAGCTACTCACCAGGAGTCAACTGGCAAATCGCAATGCACCTTTCTCCCTGCACTCTGGAGCAGGAAGAGAAAGAAAGGTTTCACTACCATCTCAGGTTCTGCAACACACAGAAGGACTTGGAGAAGGGACAGCACAGAACCTTTCCGCTACCCAACTGTCCCCTTTACCCTTTTCTCCCCTCACCCTGATGTTACCATTTTACATATGAAAAACACATGTGAGCCCCCCTGCCCTTTCTTTTCCTATAGGCTCTCCCATTCACACCATAGCCTTCCCCAGGCTCTCTTTTCCTCCTTAGCACCTCTGTGCATTCTTTGTGTTCTGTTTTTCTGCCCCTACCTGTCTCCAGGACAGCCCTGATCCATGCTCTGCCCTCCAGCACTACCTGTGGAGCCCAGGCCTTTTCCCCTTGCACAGTCCACTCCTCTCTTCCCAACTTCCAGCCTTTCTGCACCCTTCTGGACCCTCTCCCAAATATTATTACAAACACCCAGATACCCAACCCCATTGCCCTGCCTGTGTGGAGAAGATAGGACAGACTGAGAAAGGGTGGTTGTTGACCCCAGGGACTTCTCCCAGACCTTCTTTTTCCCCTCAGCCGGTGGGGTAGGCAGCACCACTGCCAATATGATGTCAACAAGCCCAAGACAAGACTCCACTGCTGAATCTTCAGGCCCACTATCATTCTCCAGTCAGCAAGACAAGTTAGATGAAGAAGCAGAACAAGAGTTTGCTTAAAACACCAGCACACAGGGGCAACTGCCACCTAACAGTTTCAGGCTCCTTTCTCCCTACCTGTCCCTGCTCAGTTTGGGGGTATCACTTTGGAAACTCCAAAGTATACAGCCAGGTGGCTACATCCTTCTCCACCACAGCCACCACACACTTAGCCACAGTCCTCATCAACCACCTCATTTTGGAACAGCTGTATTGGTCAGAACCACTTCCTTCTACAGACAGGAGGCATGAAGACTGCTGCCTCCCTCTTATCACTCTCTCCTGCCAAAACAAAGTGTGGGAGTTGCTAGAGGCAGGCATGCCATGACAATGGCCACCAAAGCATAGCAGATTTTCTTTCTGCCAACAGAAGCCACTCTGTGGGAAGCAACAGGCAAAGGACTTCAGTTGGAGGCTCTTCTTCCTCCTCAAGCTTCTGTAAATCCTGGGTGTAGAGGTGATCCTAACTTTGTCTCTCCCCTCCTCCCAATGCTGCTCTCCTCACGCTCCTATTCTTTGCCCTGAAGAAGGTGGTGTTTCTCATCAGCCCCTTCCTGCAAAGGGTATCTCTCTCTGCCAGTGATCCATCCAGATGCTGGTGGCTGGACATGGCATGATGGAGAGCTGCAGAATCTTTTATCATTTAACATCAGGAATCTTCTTGTACATCCACAGCTCCTCCAGGGACATTTAGGGCTTTCCCTGCAGAGCCTGGGACACTTATGCATTGGCTGCTTTCTGGCCCAGAAATGGATCACTGGCCAGTGAGAAATGGAAGTGGTCACAACATAAGCAGATACCCACTCTAGCTGTGGGGAATCCCACACAGGGAGGCAGAGAGTTGTTTACAGGGAAAAATCATTTCCTTTCATGCCGCCTACCTCTGTGCTTTAATGCCTGGAAAAGCATATGGATAGTATCTCTGTGGGCCTGATATCTCCCATCCCTTAAGAGGAGACAGATCTCTTCCAGAGGAGGCCACTTCAGGTCACAGTTGGACCCTCAAAGACAGCCAAGAGGGCAGAGCTGGCCACAGCTGGCTGAGGTGAACAAGGCCATTGCTGTCATTCCTCTGTGACAGCCCTTCTACAGGATCTCAGAATGGTTCCCCCTCTTTGCATCTTCAGTCACTCCAGTTAGCACTGAATCTAGCATCCTTAGCCAGTGGGGGAACAAGCCACTACCTTTGCTAACTGCTGAAGATTAACTGCTCTAGGAAGAAGATGCAGCTGACCCTTGCCATGGCAGACAACAACCTCATCTTCATCAATGAGGACCGTGTTCAAGGAGGGAAGGGGAGCCAGGCAGCAGAGTGCTTCCCTGTAACCTAGGGACCATAGTTCTCTCTACAGAACTTGCTGGCATACAACTGAGATGTCTGTCATTCTACACCACTGATACAAGAGGCCTCTTGCAAAGCCTTCTTGACTTTTACAAGGCCCTCCTCAGAACCCAGAAGCTCTCTGGTGCAATCAGGTCCCTCATGATCACCAACAAGGAGGAATGTCTTTGTTGAGTCCCTGCTTCATAAAACCCACCTCCACATGTAGGCAGAAACCTCCTCACTGCATAGAAGCATGGCTCCTGCAGCATCAGCAAAACTGAGGAGCACTGGGTCTATGGTCAGTGAGACTGGGTCAACCCCACATTGTTTGCCTGGTATGCGGCATCAAACACCCGGATTATATCAACAACTCCAACCTCAGGCAAGTCCCACAGGAGGGTAGCCCCCTCCAACTCCTACTTCCATCGAGCTCCTTCTGAAGCCTTGGCCCTTGACTCCCTGTCCAGCCTACACATCACTCTAGTAAGCTTTGAAAACCAGATGACCTCCCTTGAGAACACTTCTATGCATTCATGCTTCAACTGCTTCACTTTCTTACTGTCACATCCCATACAGATATATGGTTGTAGAACAACTCCTTGTCAGGAGAGGATGAGAAACCCCAGTAGCTAGTTTCTAGTCTGTCTAATTCTATGGCCCACTTGGAACATCAGAGGGAACACCCTGCATCAAGCACCTAAGTTTATTCACAGGATCCCCCACCTCCTGTTTCTTCTGCAATGAGAGACAGACTGGCACCAGTGTATACCAGGCATGTAAGTCTTTGGACCCCTCCAGAACTTGTTACTTAGATTCTGGATGCTCTTCTTAACAAATTTGTTGTACAGCTCCCATCTCAAGCCATACTGAATTCTGATCCTTCTTAATCAACTTTCCTCTGTTTCTCACCAAGCTGGCTATCTGCAGCTGCAGGAGGAGGAAAACCCAGGACCCCAGCAACTAGAGCAACTAGGAGTCCTACTTCTATTCCCTTGTTCTAGGTAGGACATCACTAGGAAGTATCCACTAGTCGCTGTATACCATGGAAGTACAGAAGAGCTCTACTCATTGCTCTGCTCTGGTTCTATATTTTTCTATTTTTAGTCTGTTAGTCTTTACTCTGTTCTAATTTTATCCCTCCTTTTTTGCCACCAACAATTCTCTTTTTATTCCTCCTGGTTTCTTTCCTTCACTGTCTTTATTTTTTTTTTTTTTTTTTTGGGGGGGGGAGGAGAATCAGGGGGGGAAAGTAAGCATTTAGTAATTGTTTGGTATCAGTATTAGTTCGTCCCTCAGATGGGAGTGGATATATAAGAAATAATAAAAGAAAAGGAGAAACAGTAGTGATTTTTTCCTACAATACTTCTCTTAACTTCCAAGTAATTTATACCTCCAGTAGTTCCTGAAACAGATTTTGTCTCTGTATTTAGTCACCTTTAAGGGATTTTTCTTCTATTAATCTATTCATTTTCTAAACCAAAGAAATCTTTTTTGTACCCATAGCACCCTATAACAATAGTTCTTCTTTTTAAGTATACATTATGTGAAAAATGCTAGCTCTTATTTGTTTGAAACTTGCCATTTTGGTTTCATTTGATGTGTAGTATCTATCTTTAAAAAGAATAATAAAATATTCTTCTCTGTTTGTTTTCTCCATGTTATTCATATTGTAGAGAAAATTCATGACCTTAAAGATATCTGTCATAACTTGCCCTCATCATCTGTTTTCCAGACTTGAGAAATCCCTATCTATATGGCTCCCAAAACATAAGCCACACCATACCTTGATTGTCTTTGCTGCCTTTTCTGAATCTTTTCCAGTTCAGTTACATCCTTTCTGAAACAGGATTGAACAATCAAAAACAACACATGGTATTCAAAATATGGGCACAGCATGGATTTACACATAGTAGAATAATGCCGTTTGTCATTTTATTTTCTACTTTTTTCCTAGTTATTAACATTTGATTGACATTATCGCTGCTACTAAGAATTAAGTTTTCTATTATAACTTCAAGATTTCTTTTTGGAATGGAAATAGTCAACTCAGAACCTTCATCATTGCTAATGTAACACTATAATTGTTTTATTGTGCATCAGTTTACATTCATCTACAACAAATTTCACCCATAATTTTAACCCCTAATTATTCAGTATTGTGACATCCTTTTGTAAATCTCTGCACTCAGCTTCAATTGCTCCCCCAAATAATTTACCCTCATTATGGTATTTTATCTCATTAATTGCCCCCTGTTTCACACCATTCATGGATACGCACATCTGAAAAAGATCCCTGTGAAAACTGGCCATTTCTTGCTAATCTTTTTTTTTTTTTTTTTTAATACTATCTTTACCCATGTAATTAATAAGTTTAGGAACTTTCCTTTGATCCGACAGCAGAAAGGCTGTCTTTAGCAGCCCTTACAAATGTGCTTTGGAAATCCAAGTAGACTATAGCCACTGGATCTCCTTTGTTTACGCTTTCTAAGACATATATTGCTTGTTGAGGCTTTCTAAGACATACAAGGCATGTTTTGCCTCAACAGTAGCATTAGCTTTTCCTTAGTATATCTTACTTGTCCATGCATGCACTAGTGCTGTTCTTTAGAGCAACATTTATTAGCTTGCCTGGCATGCATATCTTGTTGACTAGCTTATAGTTTCCTACATCTCAAAATCTGTTTACAAACAGGCATCACATCACCTAACTTCCAATCTTCTTGTACTAAAGTAATTGCAAGACTTTACATATCACAATCAGTAGTTCACTTTTTTCGGAGTCAAATTCCTCCAAGACTTGTTATTCTTTTGTCTACCTACTTTACAACCATATTCACCAAGGCTTCAATTTGATCTTCTGATGTATCCGCAGCATGGAAAGAGTCCAGAGGATAAGCCTCCATAAATTCCACCACAACAACCAGATGCAAATATGTATTATTTGATTTTTTTTTTTTTTAATTTGTATGCTTGTTTTTTGTTATGGTCTTAATCTCTCTGAGTCACCTAAAGCCTCATTAGTAACAACATTATGCACTAAATACTGATCATTGCACAAGGCAAATTACTTAACTTTTACAGGCTCTTTGACTGGCTTCTAGAGCAAATATTTAATTTTTGCATCGCATTCAGATTTCTTACCAGGCTACATGTATGGTTAACTGAAGTCCATGTTACTACTAAGTTTACTGCCTTGACAGCCTCGTTGATCTTCCTGTAGCTGTCACTGTTTCCTGTCACCAACCTGACCGGTGACATTAAGTGGCTAGTAGTACAATCCCTAAAACTATTTTTCCCTATTTAGGTCTGGAACATTAATCCATATGCTAGCTATTTGGATCACCAAATTACTTTCTCTACTTCAGCTAATAGTTTTTGCACTGCAACTTTCCCCATAAACTGTCTGATCAGCATCTGTAGTTACAAACTCATCTTCCCAGGATATAGAAACTATGTGTCCTTTCATAAATCTAGTACACTCCTGGACTTGAGAACTTGTAGCTTAAACTCACAAAGAAACATCCCTGTATCTAATCTGACCTCCTTAAAGTAAATGAGGCTAAAGGTATTCCCTTTGTTAATTATATTTTCCATTTCTGCACTTAAATACAGTAAAAAAAAAATTAGAAAAGTCTTTATTTTTATGTGTTTAGGTGACTGAGAACTCAGCACAATTCTTGGTAAATTATTCCAATAGTTAAGTATTTTTACTATTTGATTTTTTGCTTTAGTTCCAGTCTATATGTGTCCACTGTCTTTCCATTGCATCTTAACTGTTCTCTGCTAGGCTGAAGACTCACATTGTTCTGATGCTTATTCTTCATTCAAACACTTAAAAACTGTCATCAAGTTACCCCTGTAAGTTTTTATTCACGGCTCACATATTTATTTTCTGATGATTATTTTTGCAGCACTTCTCAAAGTGAGAATAATGAAATTAGATTTTTTTTTCACAAATGCCAAATACAGAAAAAATATAACTTTCTCTCTTCTGTTCAATATTCAGCTCTTCATAGATCAAAGAACCACATTAGCTTCTTTGGCTGCAGCATCACAATAGAAGCTGTTGATCTACTGATTATCTGTTCAGACATCTCTAATCTTTTTTCAGTGTGACTGCTTTCTAACATAGAGCTCTGGTTCGGGACATATTATTCACACTCTGTCAATAGATGTATGAACTCATATTTAGTCAGACAAATGCACACTGTTAGTCAAGATATTACAAATGAATTAAACTGTTCTACATGTATATCAGTGATTTATCCTTTTCATTTGTATTTGTATTTTTGGCAATTCATCCAATCTTCTTAGATTCTGTTAAGCTTATCAATATTTTAGATTTCTGTGTTAAATCACAGGGTACTGACAACTATATTGAGAAATGTAAAATCACATAAGAAACACAACTTTTTCAAAAATGATTATTTGTTGCTATTTTGATGCACCATATGTACCACATTTATATAATATTAGTAAAAGAATCATGCGGTACTAAGTTGGTTACTAACTGATCGTTGTTTTATCTTTTACCAATCTAGTATTTTAGATTTATTACTATGATCATAGGTGAAGTTACTTCTATCATTGGAGTATTTGACTGCAGAGAGTCTCATACAAGTCATGATATAAAGTCAGCTTAATGGGATCTGTTTTGAATAAAGCCATTCTTGTCTGTCATGTTGTCCTTCTAATATTTTACTGGGAATTATATCAGATTGACAAAATAAGTACCTAGGTTATCTCGCTCTTTCAAGACTTATTGGAGGAAAAAAAAAATACTACAGTTCTGCCTTTTTATTTGACTCTCTAAAAACTCTTAAGTGCTAGTTATCTAGAACTAGCTGTTTTAAGTATCAGTCTGACATCATCACTGTTTGTTGTTGAAAAACATACTTATTAAATAAGCTGAAAACTATTTTTCTCCTACTTCGCCCCAAGAAAACAGGCAAAAAATATGCATTGAGCGGGTCAATTTTTCTGCTTCAATACACATCAGTCTATAGAAGTCACTGACTCCCAGCTCTCTCAAGACAATTCATTACTTCAGTTTTCCCATCAGCTCCTTTGCAATTTCTCTCATAATTCTCCCAACTTACTGCCTCTAAGAGTTAACAGACTCAGTATGTTGTCCTTCAGTTCTACTCCCCAAGATCACATCAGTAGAACTGTACACATACACACACACACACACACAAAAGGAGTTTTAGGACAATCAGCAACATGCTGAATACAGTTTACCTATACTAGTGACTGTTGCTGATAAATATAATTTACACTTGTTCTTTAGAATGCTTTCAAACTAGTCTTATGCAACTGGCCTCTTTGTTAGTTCTTTCCCAACAACTTTGAAACCACTAACTTAAACCTGACAAGAGAGATAGAGGTCTCAGAGACGATCATTTTGTAGACACATCATGACAACTGGCTGCTAGGTCAGGGACAGAGTCTCTGTTCAGATTCTTATTGGCAGAAATGAGCTCTTAATCCCAGAGCTCTTCGGTTGACTTTTTACAGTGATCAAATTGAGAAATGCTCAAAAGAAGAAAAGTTAGACTGGGAAGAAGCAGAACTAATGAAGTGAGACCAAGCACAAAGCAGTCTGATCTGGTAGGAAAGGTGTTCCTTTGCCCCCTTTTCTGTTTTTCTCTCCCTTGGCTATGAGAGGAACAAGATACCCAGATGCCCTTCTTCATGTATTCCCACCCTTTTTACCACATTGCCTTTGATATAGAGGTTTCTACACAGAGCCCTGTGCTCCTTCCACCTCTTTGCATGCAAGTAAACAAATGTATTTTGCCCCAGTGTCATGACTCAGTTTCCTTCTGCATCACCTTTTGCTCTCCTAGACCTCTCCCTCTCTTTATTTCTTTTCGCTGGCTTACTTGTATGTTGAAGGGGAAGGAAGGACGAAGGAACCAGACACTGGCTCTCCCTGATATGTACTGTATACACTACGCTTGCCACACCAGATCTCACTCCACACAACCTTCAGATCTGTTGGGGGATGAACGAGGAGGAAAATGAAGGGGGGGTTCACTGATTCCCCTAGCAGCTTACCCCCACTCTTGTCAGTCTCTTATCATGCTCCCACTCTGCTGAATCTGAAGTAGACAGATTGGAAGTGTGTGGTCTTTGGCTTCATTTCTCCTACCGTGGATGCTATGAGCCACTCATTTACACTTTGTACAGCACAGCCAGTGAGAAAGCAATGTTAAAAGTGTAGGCTTCTTCAACTAGTACCTGCATTGCTTCTCCCTCTGACAGTATACTGACCTTTCCGTGTAGAGGGAAGCGCAGCAAGCTAGCTAGCTAGATTTAGCATGTCAGATTTGACCCAGAGACCAACAAATTAAGAGCACTACCTTTTCCAATCTGCATGGTCTATACATTGACTGATGCTCTGTGCACAAGCCTAAACCAGCTAACACGAGCTGCTTTTTTGCACAATTGCCATACTAAGCAAACATTGGGAGGACTTCAGCCGACAGCTGGGGTTATTATAGTGAGGTAAGGGAGTCTGTGTCACATAGTATTCTAAGCAGCTAAAGGAAAGCAGTGATAGGTGGGAAAAGTATAGTAGGAATGTATTAACAATACGTAGAAGCTTGCAGTCCTCTGACAGCACATGACTGAAGCACTGGATCAAATCTGATTCAGAAAGTCAACCCCTCCACGCTTTAAGTCTTAAACATAGGATCATGGGATAATTCCAATTAGAAGACACCTCTTGAGGTACAAACTCCTGCTTAAAGCAGAGTCAGCTATGAGTTTAGGCCAGGTTACTCAGAGCTTTACCCAATCTGGTCTGAAAACCTCAAAGAATGGACACTGCACAACCTATCTGGGAAACCTGTTCCTATGCTTGATACTCTTCATGGTCAAGAAGTTTTCTGATATCCAGTGTGAGCATCTCTATTTTCTCCCCACACACTCCAAAAGCACTATTAGATTTTAATTTCTTTAAATAGTTTTCCACCATTTCACGTCACTTCACAAAACATGTTTGTTGCAGGCTTTCACTCAAAGACGTCAAAGAAATTAGAGACACCACTGGGCAAAACAGAGAGTATTCCTGAGCATAATAGGTTTGAGCTTTCCATTCATTTAAATCTCTTCAAGGAAATAAGAGAGATCTTGTCACACTAGTCAGAACAATCAATTTTTTTAATGTCTAAACTATGGTCAAAGGTACACTTGCAATGTATTCAGAATTGAATTGGAATACATTCAGACATTCAGGTCTGAAATATCCTACATTTATCTAATTCAGTTACTAAAAATAATCAAGCTGATCTTTGCATGTAGTTGGAACTCAAATATCTACAAGTTTCTGGCTGGATTTTGCAACTTTAACTGTCCAGCAACCTCAGTGAAAACCTTTTTTACATACACTGAAATTAAGTCCCAGTTATTGTGAGAGTCACTAGGCAGCTCTCTGGGAACTACACTGGAGCGAGTAATTATCACCAATATACAGATCTGACCTCTAGGCAGTATCAGAGGCAGAATATCAGAGGCATATATCGGAGGCAGAAGTCAACTGTGATGCTTAAAAGGGCTCTGGATTGTTGTGTAGTTGACATAATGCCATGTAACAGAAAGCACATGTATGACATCAGTGTGTGAGTGGCTGCATCTGTGGAGAAGGTGAATGGGTATCCACTTAGCCTTTAAGATGACTTTTCAACTTTCCTCATACTTTAGGGAATCCAAATTTGATCATCACCTTTGTGACTTCTGGTGTCCCCTATAACACTAAAAGATGTTATATGACTTCCACTTCAGTCTTATATGTATGGAGCTGCTCTGCTAGGAACCTCTCAATTACTTTTCCCAGGGAGAAATAACAGGAAAACTCATGTTTAGGAAAGAAAATATGAAGTTTCACATCATTAAATGTGCAAACTATGACATGTAGCTAGATCATAACAATATGTCCCTGCAGGAGACAGAGAAATCATGTGGTTTGCTTAAAACTGGAACGGAAAAAGGTCCAGAGCAAGCTCAGGGCACAATCCTTCACTGGTCCCCATGTGGTGAATAAACTAAATGTGACTGATTATGAGCTTTCTAGCACTAATTCTGAATTAGAAACCTGCTACATGAAAATTCCAAGGTAAAGCCAACAGAAGTGTACCTTGCTTCGCCTACCTCTGGGATCTCCATGGTCTTGGAAAGGCAATACAGGGCTTGTATATTAAACTAGTTCTGCAAAAATCTAACCAGTTACACCATACAACAAGAACACAAAGTTCTACTCATGCTAGGGCATTATTTTCCAACCATATCCTAGGATTACAACAAGATATATATGAATATATATCTACGATGTATATATATGAATGATACTTGAAATAGGTTAGTTATACGGCCTTTGTGTAACAGATACCAGGTCAGAAATCATAAAAATGCTGGCACACACAGGAACAAATACCTTCATGGTTAAGTATGAAAGCCATGCATCATTCTGAAGTTGAGTGGATGCTACCAGATTGTGTGTTAATTATTTATTTGAAGAGCATTGTGGGGAGATGGACCAAGAATTAAAGCTACCTGTACAACATGCACTGTTAAAAGTGGTGTAGATTATTTGTTGGCCAAGAGGATAATAATACCCTCAGCAGTGTGCACATGTAGAGGATATGGGAAAGGGAAGCAGTACATGTTTTGACACATTACAGTATACAGACCCAGGTGATTTTGAAAAATCTTAACAGTGAACTTTGCCATGTGAACATTACAGAAAACATAAAAGATCTCTTCAGGTCATGAGGACATCCAACCGGTAAGAAACATAGGCTAAATGTGGGAATTATATCCCAAGGTAGAAACTGTAGTCTCTAGTTTAAAGTTTGCTTCTAGAGGAGTATATGGCCCCCTGGAAGTGCTCACAGAGGACTTTCCTACCAATCCAAGAAGTGTCACAGCATCAGGCTTTGACAGAGTCACTCAGATTTATTTTGGGGATCTTGCTCAATTTGTTTGCTCTCAAAAGTTTCATTTTCCTACTTATGTCACAGTGCCTGTGTGCTTCATGGGCTTGAGGTCTTCCACCAAATGAGCTGTTTTTGTCTCAGAGAGTGTTTTGTTGAGTTAAATGGCATATCTCTATGCATCTGTCTGATGTCTTTACATGTGGTTTGCATAGAAAGAAATTTTTCCGTGGGGAGGAAAGTGTGCCACTGGACGCTGCTTTTATCTACAGAGACCTGCATTTAGAGATCCATGGATTTTTTTGGTATTCACATATGTGTAGGAAGACAGAGCTAGGTTTACATAGCCTAAGGGCTTGGGATTCTCTCCTGAAAAATAAGCGTGGCCGGGTGGAAATACGCTATTCCTCCCACTGTGTCCCCTCGCCATGGCTCTGCAAGGAGGAAGGGAGGGATTCCGTTTTGTTTGCTGTTCTCCACTGAAGTCTCCGTAGGGGGAAGGGGGGGGGAGAGAAGACGTGCAGATCATGCAGTGTTACGTACACTCGGATAACAAGAACCCGTTACCGTGCAAGGGAAGCAGCCTCCGGCTGCCTGATCCCGCGTCGGGAGGCACGCCCCGCACCCCCCCCAACCCCCTGGGGGGCACCGCACCGACCCCGCACGCTCCGCGACCTTCCTCCGGGGGTGACCGGGGAGATGCCCCCCGCCGCCCCCGCAGCCCCGGGCTCGCCCCGCTCCCAGCACCGAGGCCGGCGGCGCCCCTCGCCCCTCGGGGCACCGGGCTAGGGGGGAGCGGGGGGGGTCGTCGTGCGCAGCTAATGGCGCTGAGCGGGCCCTCGGCGGCCAGGATGGGCGCTGCGCAGGGCGACCCGCGTCCCACCGTCGCTCGGTTATAACCTGGGAGGGACTGCGACCGCCCGAGCATCCTCTAGCGCCGTCCCCGCCAACGCCTTCCTCACCCACGGTGCGGGATCCGATGCAGCCCATCACTCCGGGAAGAGGCGGCAGCCTCGGCAGCCGGGAGGAGGAGGAGAAGGAGGTGGAGGAGGAGGAGGAAGGCGGCGGGGGAGGTCGGAGAGGAGCCGGTCCCTTCAGCGGCAAACGCCGGGGCGGCCCAGCCGGGACCGGCGCGGGGTCATGGTCAGGTGCGAGCGCCGGCTGCCCCCGCCGGGGAGACGCAGGCGGGAGGGGACTCCGCCGGCCGGGCTGTCATCTGCCCCGGCTCCGCTTCCCGTGCCGAGCCCTCGCCGCGGCTGCGCCCCTGCCTCCGCCGTGCGCCTGCCTCCGCCGTGCCGCCCCTCCGCCCGCTCCCCGACGGATTGGGTAAACAGCCCCGGCCCGGCAGCACCGCAACGATTGGCTGCAGGACCGGGGAGGCAGGGCCGTGCCGAGCCGTGCCGAGCCGGGCCGGGCCGTGCCGGGCCGAGCCGGGCCGGGGGGCGGCCGCGCGTCCACCCCGCGGAGAGCGGCACCGGGCTCGGCGGGGCGGAGCGGGGCGGGGTGGGACCGGGGCCTGCCCGCAGTAGGGGTGGGCGGAGGGGGCCCCTCCTGGCTGCCGGGGCAGCGCCCGGTACAGGTGAGCGGCGGGCGGGGGGGAGCGGGGAGCGGCAGCGCCCCCGGAAGGAGAAGCGAGGGGCGCGGAGATGCCGCGGGTGGATGGAGGCGGCTGGACGGGCCCTCGGCGGCTCGCCGCGGTTTCCCGGTAACTACACTTGCAGGTTTGATTCAATTAAAGGATGCTCTCCTCCCCCCCCAGCGGCCGGCGGCTCCCTGGAGGGCTGTGGATGTGCAGGTGCAGATCTGCAGCAGCGGTACCCGCTTCCCAGCCCTCTGCGAAACGGTGAAAGGAGCAGGCTTAGCCCTGTGGAATAAAAAGGCTTTTCCTTCAAGCTCCCTGCTACCATGGCAGGGGGGGACGCAGGGACGCATCTCACCAGATGAAGATGTTAGGTCGGCTCCTTTCACAACCCAAATTCGTCTGCACCTGATAACAACAGGCAGTGTCCCCCTAGCCCACCTCCCCAGCACCACTGACCCTCCCTACTCTGCTCCTTCCACCTGCACGCTCTGAAATGCTCATGGTTTCTCCCAGCTGCTTTGTGTTTCCTTCACCAAAACCTCTCTGATCTCACCAGCTTCATTCCACCAGTCTCTCTTAAAAGAAAATTGAATTTTGCTGATCCCAAATGGATTATTTTGTTCTCATCTTTGAGAAATTCAGTTTTTTGTCTACATCGCTGAGAAGTCGCTCACAGCAGCTGAACAGCCCCGATTAACAGCAGTAATGGGGAATAGCTCATTCTCCCACATACAGCTTACACTAAACCTAAAGAAAGAGGAGGAAAGAAAAGGGGGGGGGGGGGGGAGGCTTAATATTTCATACAAAAAGATTATGTTTTTGCATGGGCCTCTTCAGAGAAGGAAATCTACCTACACAAAGTCAACTTACAAAGTAAAAGTTAAATAAAAAGGGCATGTGCAGAAAAAAAAAATAAAAATAAAAAGTGAAGAAAAAAAAAGTGCCAATGTTTGAATATAAGCAGCTATTATTTATTTTTCCCTATTCCATGGTATTGAAGATTTACCAAGTATGGTGAACTATAACTCTTAGGAATTATAAGAGATTGCAGTCCCATCCTGTCTGGGTGCCTGAGGCCATTGGGAGTATGATCTGGTGCTTTAATGTTCTTCAATGGATACAGCACATTATATCTTTGCTGAGGATGAAATTTCTCCACAGTCAGCATTCTTTCCCTATTTTTCTCCTCCCTCCCCCATATATTTCCAAACCTGTCAACTTTCTTGGAATTGTTTTGGATGACTCCATAAAGACATTTTCCTGATGTGTCCAAACTCTTGAAAACTAAGTTTTACAAATGCTGGGAAACCATAGATCTTGTGAAACTTCATGTTACCCAGAGGTCTTTAGGCCTCCCTGAAGAGGAGATCCATATTGACTTCCTGGTGTAAATGCAAGAATAGGGGAAATGAAAGAAAATTGAAATGGGAAAAAAAATGGTATATTAAGAAACAAGGCTTCTCTAAGTGTTTTCTAAATTAGTGACTGTCCAGCCAACTACTGTCCTCCACAGTCTCATGGAGGTCTTTTCCAACCTTACTAATTCTATGATTGATCAGTATAGCTGTCCTGAGGAGGTTTACCACAAACCCCACCAAACAGTTTTTGCAGTCCTACCCTTGCATAGAGATGTATTGCTAATACAGCTGTGGGCAATTTCTTAAGTCTTTACTCTGTTTCATGTTTTAATTTTAATCCCCTTCTCTCCACCCCCAATATAAAGCTGGTATTCCGCAAACCTCCTTTCAGTACTGAGAGAGATCTCTGCACTGGTTCCTTTTCAGTAAAGGTTTCAGGTGAGTCACATTGACTCTCCTTATTTTATTCTCTGGCCTTAACACTTTAACTTGTCTATCACTTTGTCTCAAGCTCAGTGTCATACCCCAGGTCCTAATAAGTGTGCATTTGTCTTTCCTTTCATTAAGCTACAATAAAATCTACATCAATCTGTTCTGACTTCTGCCTCAGGCTGTGATTCCACATGCAGGTGAGCAAGTCCTAGCGCTTACCCTGCCTGAAAATCAGCTTTCTAGTTCTTGATGGATTTGTTTTCTTCTGCTTTAGTGTGGTAGTAGATTACACAGGGGTCTGGCAAGCACTTACACTGCTACAAGGTAAGTGTCAGGCAAACAGAGCAGAGAAAGAACTGGAAAAGAGGAGGAACTCTCCCTTCCAAGGGTGGTGAATGTCCACTGCTCCCACAAAATTGCACCAGTGTGTATGTTCTTTCACTCCACAGAACTACTAGCCTGCTGCATAGCTGTCTCACATGTCTTAATGCCACAATGCTATAATTTGTGGGAAAGCATATGCAAAATATGTTTTGTGTAGTGCTGATTTAAATGCTGATCTGAAAGGTATTCATAAACATTAAGTGTTCACACAGGGTTTGTAGATGGGGACATTTAAGCATCTAGAGAGAAAAACAGGTGGGTTGAAGATGGGCTGAAGGCATGGGGCGAGAGGCTAGTAGTCAGTGGTGCAAAGTCTGGTTGGTTGCCAGTAACTAGCAGAGTACCCCAGGGTCCAGTCCTGTTTAATGTCTCCATGAATGATTTGGCTTATGGAGTAGAGCATGCCCTCAGCAAGTTTGCTGATGACACAAAACTGGAAGGAAACTGCCCCTCTGTTTCTTGTAGAGCTGAAGACCTCCCCCTCCGTATACCCTGCTATAAGAGGCACACTAGGCAACACAGAAGGAAGAACATTGCTATATTCTAGCTCCCATGTCAGTTGTTGCCCTGAGGAACTTCTGTTTGCAAAGCAGAGCTTCTGGGCTAGTCTAGCTTATTCCAGTTAATTGTTTCTTAATTATTTTGTGTTTGCTCTTTAAGACACGCCTCTTAGCATTGTTTATCATCCTATGAGCCATTGATGAATTGTTTCTATTAAACCTACTTTTCCATGTGTTCCCTATGGCTCTGTATAAATAAAATATAATGATCTTGTAAATTATAAATACTGGAACAGCATCTTCCTGAGAAATACTGTTCATAAAATACAGAGCTATTGTCACTGTCATACCTGCTTAATAAAGGTATTAATTTCATTAATTAGTTATCAGGGATTCAGATTATACTACCATAAATAATGTGCCCCTGTCTTCTCCCTTAGCTGCCATTTAAACCAGTTCAAATGAAAAAAAAAATTATATATATAAATCTTGCCATCTAATGTTCCACTTTTAACTAAACATTGCACACCACAAAATAATTCAAAATATTTTCCTTCTCTCTATCATTTAACCTGACATGAGTTTCCATCTCCAAAGGTCTCACTGGTAATCACATCTAATCCTCCCATGAAAAGGCTGGAAAATGATTGCTCACTTTCCTTCTCTGATCCTTTTTCAAATCCTTATTTAAAATCCTGTGTCACGACCAACTTAGATCACAGAAAGATATGGAGGAACTTCATACATGCTTCTTGCAAGATGTGCATTCAGCTGTGAAAAATGTGCAGAGGCCTACTAACTTCTAGAGTGGAAAATGTTTACAAAAATAGTGTCTGTATTAGATCTATATAGACAGGAATTGCCCTTCAGGAACTGTTGCTCCAATATGCTTCTCTGCTGGCCTTCTGCCACTGACAACATGGATACCCCAGTAAATGCTTCTTCTGGCAGAGATCTCTGTAATTGCTTCACAGAAGTAATGGAGTAGATACCACAAGAGTTAATTCTACATCAAGCTGTATTAGCTACTGATAGGATTTTCATGTGGACTGAAAAGGAAATGAGATAACAAAATGACTCATACCATCCCTTCTCGCTCAGAGCTCCTTCGGTGCAGGAAACAAACAAAAAGACTTCTTATGGGGTTCAAAAAAATGAAAAAAAGAAGCACCAGCATAGTTCAGAACCAGAGAGGGGTGAATGATATCTGACATAAATGGAAGGCTGGGTCCTTTCAAGCTAGGAAAATATTTGAGGCTGTGTGAATCAGCTGAAGATTAGAAGTAACAATAGGTGGAGGTATAGACACAGGATATCATGTAATCATTACACATGTAATGTTTGCATTACATATTGCAATATAAGCTCATGCATACCTACATCCGCATCCAAGCAAATGTCATCTTGTTCTGCCTACACCTAGAAGTCATAAAAAACTTTATGAGAAAGCATTAGTATTTATCAAAAATTCCTCCTGGTGCTCAATACTATTTTCTCCCACATTGTTGAAGAGACATAATGGTGGCGCTAAAAGATTATTTTTTCTCCTTCTTCTGCACAGTGAGTTCTCAAATTGGTCTATGCTGCCAGAGTAAAGACACACACTTTGGATATCCTAGAATCATTTATTGGAAACTGAACACTGATGGAGTGTCCCAGGAGGGATAAATGAGCTGGGGGAGAGGGGAAGAGAAAAAGAGAAAATTCCAGAAATGTGAGAGAGAGGGAGCTTGGTGAATCTGTAGTAGTTACTGATGGTTACTGATGGAGCAACTCACATCACTCACCATCAGGTAGCTAGTACCAAGCAGGGAGGTAAGAGGAAATAGCTCTGGAGGGTCAAAAGGGCTATGCAGTATGTGCTAGGAAGAGACACCACCAATGACATAAACATGTGGTGTATACCCAGATACAAATATCTTTGATGCAGTCTGAGTCTTATTTGGCCTTTTTAAAAACATTTACTTCATTCTCTACTGAATATCTCATCCCAAACAGTGAAACATACAGCAGCTACTTCTCATAAATGTCAGTTGAATCTATACTAGTGGTGTTGCTCAAACTGCATTTTTAAAAATAATCTGCGAGCAGTAAATGTGCTTTTTAAATTCCCAGTGTTATGTAAAAAGGCGCAGTATTTTTAGCCTTACAAAATATCAGTTGTCATCTTCTCACTCTGTCCCTTTGGTTTATTGGAAATGAGGAACTAGAAGCTCTCAGAAACTGTAGATTTTAACTCTTGAAAAGGAAGGGCTTTTCTGCAATATGGTTATGCAAATCTTAATAAAAACATACAAAAATGCACAAAGGTTTAAAACTGAGTCAGAACAAAGAAAGTAATTCTTATTTTAAAAGCTAGTGTTTCTGTCCTCACTGCCAAATTGTTATGTCTGGACTAATGATGGTATAATGCAAAATATCAATTTAAACTGTTCACTAATGATGATAGAATGGCCCTCATCTTTAAAAAATAAACAAACTCCAGAAAGTAGTTTCTGCCATTTAACTCTGCCGTATAACACTGAGCACACATCTGCTGTGAGTAGGCTCTGGCACATCAACATTGACTCAAACTGGTTTTGGAATCAAGTCAGGCCTGTGGCTGTTTCTGTGGATTCTGAACAAATCTTCCTTCTCTGCTATGCTGTACTCCATAAGAGATCTTATGGGATCCAGAATGTTTGCCTCTGTGCTGATTTGGAAGTGACCTTTCCATTCCTGTCTGTGTTTCAAGTCTTCTGAGGTCCAGTGACTCATCTGTTGATGATCTCCTTAATAATCACATTTGGACCTTTCTTCTTTCTTTGTCCTCTACTGAAATTTGAGGAACAAGATTTTGTCAGGTATAGAAGAGACTGGTGAGACCTTTAGATGATACCCTCAGGTGCTTCTGATGCTCAGGTTCTTCTGGTGCCTCAGGTGCTTCCAAACCAGAAGCCGACCAGGAAAGGAGAGCATTCTGTCCTCAACCCATTGTGATCCTAACTGACCCTTGGAAGAAATCCTTGGACTTCCTGTATTTTGTGGCACCAATGCAGTTCAAGAGAAGACTACTAGAAACACCTCAAATAATGTTTACCACCACACCTTAGAGTGTATGGAGTCGTATATATCAGTACCAGACTAAGGCAAAGGCGCTGAAGTCCATATACAGAAAAGTACAGGAAGGTCAATTGCCACCATGTGGGGCAACGTTATGTCTAGAAACTAGCCAATAACCCTGTCACTTCTCAGACCGATCAAGGAGTGCTGCCTTAGAACAATGTGACTTCCTCAGCACTGCTGACCAGTGCTGAGGAGGGCTTTCTTTAACACTGCTGTGTCTTTATGCTGGCAGACAGTAATGTGTTTTTTTT
The DNA here is from genome assembly GCF_009819795.1 of Aythya fuligula. Taxonomy (NCBI): domain Eukaryota; kingdom Metazoa; phylum Chordata; class Aves; order Anseriformes; family Anatidae; genus Aythya; species Aythya fuligula. Next base: position 82,367,057 of record NC_045559.1, read on the forward strand.
TCTTAAACCTGGTTAAGTCTGTGGCTGGCCAGTAACTGCAATTGGGTACTGCTGCCATGAATCAATAGTGTTTTTAATGCCTGCAAGTACTTGCTGGTGGTTGTTTGTCCTTATTCAGCATCTTTAATCTTCAGCCAATCCTGTCCTGTCTGTATTTTTAGATAGAAAAGCAGTTTTAAATGGAAACAAGACACATATTGATTCAATATATATATTTTTACTCACAGAGTAATACTGTGATCAGCCACCATGATGTTTCAAAAAGCTTCCCAGTTCTCAAATTTCTGTATGTAGTAGGCCTATTCTCATCTAATCAGGCCATGAAGCATAACATGCAGCTAATGCAAAAGCTTGTCTTCTGAATTTTGAGGGACATTAGCTTTTCTTTGTTCCCACAGAATGTTGTTCTTTCTATCTCCTCAAATTTTTATTTATTTTTATTTTTGTATTTATTTTTTTTAATGTGCAGTATGTAAGAGAATATTTATCATACTTTCATATTTACTACTGCTTTTTCAGTTTACTGTCAGCTAGAATAAAGAGTTGAAACAATAGTAGATGAGATGAGTTATGGTCTCATGGTCCCTCAGATAAATTATTGCTATGTTTAGGAAAGTGGAATACCAGACACTGCGCAACAACTATATAACTTGAATTCTTTGCTTGGCAGTGTAGGCATTTGGTGAAGAGCAATTTTTGAGTCAATAGCATACACAAATGGACTCTACCAAACTACCAGTAAAAGAACAAAGCAACATACTGTAGGCCTTTCAGCAGCATATGCTGAGTCTGAGGGAATCATTTCAGCCTCAGAACCAAGCCAGGAGCCTGAAAATATGGAACATGAAAGAGTCAAAAAGATTCAACAGTTTAGTGTCCCTTTAATCTTGACCACAATCTAAACTCACAAATTTAAATTTAGCTTTTGGCACCTGAGCTCAGATATTTGTCTCCAGTGATACTAAGTCTCAAGAGTCAGATGGAATGAAAATCATAAACCAGACCAGAACTTTGTCCATGTTCTTCAAAACATTTTCCATCTCAGTACTAATCAAGGTCCCGTACCTTCTCTGTCCTGTTCCTCAAGTAGATTCATTTGCAGTATGTAGTGTCACTGCAATTAAATGCCTCCTTTTTTTAACTCAGGAGGGAATGGATACTGTATTTCACTTATACATTCAAAATTGCAGCTATTTGACTGCACTGGAGCAATGCAGACTGTATCGCTGTGTTCAGCTTTCCAAAGCAAGCAGACAACTAAGAGGGCTCCTTCCCTTTCAAGGCATTACATTTGAAGATGCTGTGGTTATGTTACCATACACTGCCTGCCATTATTTGGATACCATATGTGGCTCTTGCACTGTTTTAAATTTACCATACCCTTGCACAAATCCATATCTTTGTTGTATTACTTCAAAAACCTGTTTTCAATACAAACATATTATTTTCTTTTATCAAATCTCATTTTCGTTTTATATTATTAAAAGAGAGTCTTGATGACCATTGTCGTGGTTTAACCCGGCTGGCAGCTAAACACCACGCAGCCGTTCGCTCACCCTCCCCCCTCCCTCTCTGGGACGGGGGAGAGAAATGGAAAGTGAAGCCCGTGAGTTGAGATAAAGACAGTTTAATAAGACAGGAAAATAATAATAATAATAATAATAATGATGATACAATGGTGATAATACGAAAGTAATAATAGTATGTACAAACAAGTGATGCACAATGCAATTGCTCACCACCCGCTGACCGATGCCCAGCCTAACCCCGAGCAGTCCGGCCCCCTCCCCCCGGCTAGCCACCCCTATATATTGTTTAGCATGACGTCAGATGGTATGGAATACCCCTTTGGCTAGTTTGGGTCACCTGTCCTGGGTTTGTCCCCTCCCAGCTCTTACTGCACCCCCCAGCCTGCCCGTTGGCAGGACAGAGCAAAGGCTGAGATGTCCTTGGCTTAGTATAAGCACTGCTCTGCAACAATTAAAGCATCGGGGTGTTATCAGCACTCTTCTCATTCTAAGCCAAAACACAGCATTCCACCAGCTACTAGGAAGAAAATTAATTCTGTGCTAACTGAAACCAGGACATCTATCCACCCCTTATTCCATACCATTTATGTCATGCTCAGGTTACACTCTTTTCCATACATTCTAATTAGTCACCTATAGTAATCATGGTAGTGATAACATACAGTATAATATACTATTTAACATGGTGCAATTCAGTTCATGGGCTATTCTCACCCAGTATTAAATCTCCTTGAGGTACACACCGGACCTCTCCGTTCTTTTGCATCACCCACCAAGTATATCCAGGTCCCTGAGCGAAAACAATTCCACGAATAGGTTTGCCTTTTCCTGAGGCAGGAGCAGCCCAGACTGTTTTACCCAGCATATTTTTTACATGCACTACAGGAACTTTATCCCCATCTACAGTACGTAACAGGTTTGATTGGGCAGGTCCAGCTCGGTTGGTAGATCCCCTAGTATTGACTAACCAGGTGGCCTTTGCCAAATGCGTATCCCAGTTTTTGAACGTCCCAGCGCCCATTGCTTTCAAGGTAGTCTTTAACAGGCCATTGTATCGTTCAACTTTCCCGGAGGCTGGTGCATGATAGGGGATGTGATACACCCATTCAATACCATGTTCTTTGGCCCAAGTGTCTATAAGGTTGTTTCGGAAGTGAGTCCCATTGTCTGATTCTATTCTTTCTGGGGTGCCATGTCGCCATAGGACTTGCTTTTCAAGGCCCAGGATGGTGTTCCGGGCGGTAGCATGAGGCACAGGATATGTTTCCAGCCATCCGGTGGTTGCTTCCACCATTGTAAGTACGTGGCGCTTGCCATTGCGAGTTTGAGGGAGTGTGATGTAATCAATCTGCCAGGCCTCTCCATATTTATATTTCAGCCATCGTCCTCCATACCAAAGAGGCTTTGACAGTTTGGCTTGCTTGATTGCAGCACATGTTTCACAGTCATGAATAACCTGTGCTATAGCGTCCATGGTCAAGTCCACCCCTCGATCACGAGCCCATCTGTATGTTGCATCTCTACCTTGATGGCCTGAGGTGTCATGGGCCCATCGGGCTATAAATAATTCACCTTTATGCTGCCAATCCAGGTCCACCTGAGCTACTTCAATCTTAGCAGCCTGATCCACCTGCTGGTTGTTTTGATGTTCTTCAGTAGCCCGATTCTTGGGCACATGAGCATCTACGTGGCGTACTTTCACAGCCAGGTTCTCTACCCGAGCAGCAATATCTTGCCACAATGCAGCAGCCCAGATAGGTTTGCCCCTACGCTGCCAGTTGTTTTGCTTCCATTGCTGTAACCATCCCCACAGGGCATTTGCTACCATCCATGAATCGGTGTAGAGATAGAGAACTGGCCATTTTTCTCGTTCAGCAATGTCTAAAGCCAGCTGAATGGCTTTCACTTCTGCAAACTGACTCGATTCACCTTCTCCCTCAGCAGCTTCTGCAACTCGTCGCGTAGGACTCCATACAGCAGCCTTCCATCTCCGATGCTTCCCCACAATACGACAGGACCCATCAGTGAACAGGGCATATTTCTTTTCATTCTCTGGCAACTGGTTGTACAGTGGGGCTTCTTCAGCACGACCCACCTCCTCCTCTGATGATATCCCAAAGTATTTGCCTTCTGGCCAGTCCATGATCACTTCCAATATTCCTGGGCGACTGGGGTTTCCTATTCGAGCCCGCTGAGTAATCAGTGCAACCCACTTGCTCCATGTAGCATCAGTTGCATGATGCGTAGAGGGGACCCTTCCCTTGAACATCCAGCCTAGTACCGGTAATCGGGGTGCTAGGAGGAGCTGCGCTTCAGTACCGACCACCTCCGAAGCAGATCGAACTCCTTCATATGCTGCTAATATCTCCTTTTCAGTTGGAGTATAGCGGGCCTCAGATCCTCTGTATCCCCGACTCCAAAACCCCAGAGGCCGACCTCGAGTTTCCCCAGGTTCTTTCTGCCAGAGGCTCCAGGTGGGGCCGTTCTCCCCGGCTGCAGTGTAGAGCACATTCTTTACATCTGGTCCTGTTCGAACTGGCCCAAGGGCTACTGCATGGACTATTTCCTGCTTGATTTGTTCAAAGGCTTGTCGTTGTTCAGGGCCCCATTCAAACTCATTCTTCTTACGAGTTACTTGGTAGAGTGGGTTTACAATCAGACTGTAATTTGGGATGTGCATTCTCCAAAACCCCACAACACCTAGGAAAGTCTGTGTTTCTTTTTTGTTAGTTGGTGGAGACATAGCTGTTATTTTGTTGATCACATCCATTGGGATTTGACGACGTCCATCTTGCCATTTTATTCCTAAAAACTGGATCTCCCGTGCAGGTCCTTTGACTTTATTTTGTTTTATGGCAAAACCGGCTTTCAGAAGGATTTGGACTATTTTCTTCCCTTTCTCGAAAACTTCCTCTGCTGTGTCACCCCACACAATAATGTCATCGATGTACTGCAGGTGTTCAGGAGCTTCCCCCTGCTCTAGTGCAGACTGGATCAGCCCATGGCAAATGGTAGGGCTGTGTTTCCACCCCTGGGGCAGCCTATTCCAGGTATATTGGACTCCCCTCCAAGTGAAGGCAAATTGTGGCCTGCACTCTGCTGCTAGAGGGATGGAGAAAAATGCATTAGCGATATCAATTGTGGCGTACCACTTGGCTGCCTTCGATTCAAGTTCATACTGAAGTTCCAGCATGTCCGGCACTGCAGCACTCAGTGGTGGCGTGACTTCGTTCAGGCCGCGATAGTCCACTGTTAGTCTCCACTCGCCATTAGACTTTCGCACTGGCCATATGGGACTATTGAAAGGTGAATGAGTCTTGCTGATCACTCCTTGGCTCTCCAATTGACGAATTAGCTTATGGATGGGAATCAGGGAGTCTCGGTTGGTGCGATATTGCCGCCGGTGCACAGTTGTGGTAGCAATTGGCACTTGCTGTTCTTCGACCCTCAGCAACCCCACAACAGAAGGGTCCTCTGAGAGACCAGGCAAGGTAGATAATTGTTTAATGCCCTCTGTCTCTAAGGCAGCAATACCAAAAGCCCACCGGAACCCTTTTGGGTCCTTGCAGTATCCTCTTCTAAGATAGTCTATGCCAAGGATACATGGAGCATCCGGACCAGTCACAATGCGGTGCTTTTCCCACTCATTCCCAGTCAGACTCACTTCAGCCTCCAATACAGTCAACTGCTGAGATCCCCCTGTCACTCCACAAATATAGATGGGCTCTGGTCCTTTATAGCTCGATGGCATTATAGTACATTGTGCACCGGTGTCTACTAAAGCCTTATACTTCTGTGCGCGTGATGTGCCAGGCCATCGAATCCACACAGTCCAATAAACTCGATTGTCCCTTTCCTCCCCCTGGCTGGAGGCAGGGCCCCCCTAATCCTGGTCAGAATCTTCCTCGTTTCTGTGTTTGAAGGACTGTCTGCTGGAAGTTGGAGCAGCAAACTTTTCGGAGAATCCCTTTTTCCTGATTGTTTTCTTTTGCAACTCACGTACCCGTGCCTCTAGGGTCGCGGTAGATTTTCCATCCCACTTTCTCATGTCCTCTCCATGGTCTCGTAAGTAAAACCACAGGGTGGCACGGGGTGAGTACCCACCATATCGTCTTCCTTGTGTGGGTGAACGCCTACCCCTGACAGCTGAGACACTGCTTTGTACAGGTGCGAAGGAGAATAATCTCTCTTCAAGTTGGTGAACCTTTTCAGAAAGTTTCTCCCAAGTGTTCTCCTTTGGTCGGTGGGCACTGGTTGGTTCAGGTGGGGAGGACAATAGATTCTCTTCAAGTTGGTGAACCTTTTCAGAAAGTTTCTCCACAGCTGAGACGCAGGCCTGTAAGGAAGAGGAGAGACTTTCTTCGTACTGCCGGAGTTGTTTAGCCGCTTCACCCACTGTGGGTTCCTCATCCTCTTTCCAGGCCATTATTGCCAATGAGCTGGCATATGATGATGGTGCACTCCGTACAAACTTCCGCCACATGGGTCGTGTACACTTGACTTCATCTGGATCTGTGGATGTTTGTTTGAGGTCTGGATCCTCATAAATCACTTCCCGTACGGCTAATTCCCTCAGGTACTGGATTCCCTTCTCCATAGTGGTCCACTTGCCTGGTAGACATAAAATATCTTCCTTGAAGGGATACCTTTCCCTCACAGCTGAGAGGAGACGCCTCCAGAGGCTGGTGGGTCGTGCTCCATCTGCAATTGCTTTGTCAATGCCGGCGTCTCGAGCAAGGGATCCCAGCCGCTTGGCTTCCCTGCCGTCTAATTCCACACAATTGGCTCCAGAGTCCCAGCACCGGAGCAGCCAGGTGACAAGCTGCTCACCTATACAGCGACCAAAATCTTTTCGCACATCTCGTAGCTCGCGCTCGTTTAGGCTTCGGGTAGTTACTGTTGCTCTTTCGGCATCCTCATCTTCCTCCTCCTGAATCCTTGACGGCCCAGCGTCGTCATCATCTTCGTCATCTCTATACTTAGTTTTGGCAGAAGCCTTACCTGGATTGGCAGAAGACTCTCTGCGTTCTAAACGACTTGAATTTCTGTACCATATTTTCACCTTCTCTACAGGGGCAGCTTGCACTGCTACTGCTCGTTTCTCTGACTTTGTTACAGGGTCTGCCACAGGGGTTGGAATGCCCTCTGCAGGGTCAACTTGCACTGCTACAGCTCGTTTCTCTGACACGGCCACAGGAGCTGGAGCGGCTACAGGAGCTGGAGTTGGAGCTGGAGCAGTTGCAGGAACCGGAGCTGTAGCGGCTACAGGAGCTGGAGTTGGAGCTGGAGCAGTTGCAGGAGCTGGGACTGGAGCAGCAGTAGGAGCTGGAGCTGGAGCGGCTTCAGGAGCTGGAGCTGGAGCGACTTCAGGAGCTGGGACTGGAGCAGTTGCAGGAACTGGGACTGGAGTAGCGGCCGGAGCTGGAACTGGAGCGACTGCAGGAACTGGGACTGGAGCAGCTGCAGGAGCTGGAGCTGGAGCGGCTTCAGGAGCTGGAGCTGGAGCAGCTTCAGGAGCTGGGACTGGAGCAGTTGCAGGAACTGGGACTGGAGTAGCGGCCGGAGCTGGAACTGGAGCGACTGCAGGAGCTGGGACTGGGGCGGCTGCAGGAGCTGGGACTGGGGCGGCTGCAGGAGCTGGGACTGGAGCGGCTGCAGGAGCTGGGACTGGAGCGGCTGCAGGAGCTGGGACTGGAGCGGCTGTAGGAGCTGGGACTGGAGCGGCTGCAGGAGCTGGGACTGGAGCGGCTGCAGGAGCTGGGACTGGAGCGGCTGCAGGAGCTGGGACTGGAGCGGCTGCAGGAGCTGGGACTGGAGCATCTGCAGAAGCTGGGACTGGAGCGGCTGCAGAGTCCACCGTAGGGGTCACAGTGGCCGTTGGATCTGTCACGGGACTTGGAGTGGCCGCAGGGTCTGTCACTAAGTTGATAGCAGTATCCATGGCAGCTCGATAGGCGTAAGCCAGGCCCCAGCATGTTACAATGATTTGTGTTACTTTGGAACTTCCCGAATCGCGACACCTTTTATTCAAGCATTCTGCCAGTTTTTGAGGATTTTGCACTTGTTCAGGGGTGAATTTCCAAAACACTGGGGGTGCCAACTGGTCTAGATGCCTGCCCATATCCTCCCATACTCCCTGCCACCCACAACTATACGGCCTCCGGGCAGATCTCCGGATGAGCTTCCTAAGTAGTTGTTTAACTTTAAGCAGAACCTGAAGTGCATTCAGGAGGCAGAACAACAGGACTATGCTGGTCTGAGTATCCCAAGGATATTCAATATCTTGGAGAGCTATTGTAATAAACTCGGAGGATAAGAGGGTGGTGAAGGAGGAAGGGAGAGTGATCAAGGAGGGTACAGGGGTGGTGAAGGAGAAAGGGAGAGTGATCAAGTAAGAAAAATTATCTTCCCCTTTCCCCTCCACAGATTGACTCCCTAATGAAAAAAGGCAACAGATACAATTGCTAATAGTTTCCAAAATACAGTTTCCAAAGTATAGAATCGAAGATGTTACTGAGTACAAATACCAGGTTAGAGTCATGGCCAGATATTTCATCATCTCATAAGCCACTGATACAACACACAGTACCATAATGGTCTGAAACCAGGGCCCGGAGAGGATAAACAACATGACAGAGAGCACATACGGAAAATAACGTGCTATAATACTCAATTTGGAAAACAGGCGCAGCACAGTTGAGATTAAAGCAATCAGCATTATGACAAGTGACTATTAAGCAGGTCTAATACTTATACCAATTTTAGTTTAACACACTCTGGTCAGATCTGCCGTTATCTCAACCTTTCGTGCCCCACGTTGGGCGCCAAAAGACTGTCGTGGTTTAACCCGGCTGGCAGCTAAACACCACGCAGCCGTTCGCTCACCCTCCCCCCTCCCTCTCTGGGACGGGGGAGAGAAATGGAAAGTGAAGCCCGTGAGTTGAGATAAAGACAGTTTAATAAGACAGGAAAATAATAATAATAATAATAATAATGATGATACAATGGTGATAATACGAAAGTAATAATAGTATGTACAAACAAGTGATGCACAATGCAATTGCTCACCACCCGCTGACCGATGCCCAGCCTAACCCCGAGCAGTCCGGCCCCCTCCCCCCGGCTAGCCACCCCTATATATTGTTTAGCATGACGTCAGATGGTATGGAATACCCCTTTGGCTAGTTTGGGTCACCTGTCCTGGGTTTGTCCCCTCCCAGCTCTTACTGCACCCCCCAGCCTGCCCGTTGGCAGGACAGAGCAAAGGCTGAGATGTCCTTGGCTTAGTATAAGCACTGCTCTGCAACAATTAAAGCATCGGGGTGTTATCAGCACTCTTCTCATTCTAAGCCAAAACACAGCATTCCACCAGCTACTAGGAAGAAAATTAATTCTGTGCTAACTGAAACCAGGACACCATCTTGGGAGGACACAGCTTTGGTGACTAAGAACATAAAAGACAAACAAACAAGAAGCAAAAGGATTATTGCTGGTATGACCCAGCATTTCATTTATTGTTTATTTATTTTTATGAGGTTGAACACCATGTACCAAAGTGGCAGGAAGAAATCCCATGTTTTCCTGGTTGGAAGGCCTAGGAAAAACAATCCCAATCTGGAGAAATAAATTTTTAAATATCACATTTGCTTCTTTTGGCGGCAGTAAGTCCAATAATGTCTCTGAAACCATCAGTTACTCTGCAGAAAGTGATTCAATATTGCTTTCAGGGTTAGGAACCTGACCCACCCTATTTTCATTAGCAGACAGGAGATTCTGCTGGCTCAATTTCACAAGCATCTTTCACTACCTGCTTGTCCCAACTATTAGCCAGCACTGTTGAAGACATGACCTGGGACACAAGAATCCCAGTGAAAGAGTGTATTTCGATACGAAGCCTGAACACAAATGATCTCCGTGTAGATTTCAACTGACCAAACACATACTTAAAGCTGTTTACATGTGTCATGGTTTTGGCAGAGATAGAGTAAATTTTCTACATAGAGGCTTGTATGATGCTATGTTTTGGATTGTCATTGAAAATCAGTGTGATAACACACCTATGCTTTCAGTTGTTGCAGAGCAATACTTACACAGAGTCAAGGACTTTTCCACTTCTTGTGCTGCCCTGTCAATGAAGAGGCTGGGAAGCACAAGAATTTGGGAGGGATCACAGCTAGATCTAGACTGACCAAGGACATAGTCCATACCACATGGTGTCATGCTTAGCAGTAAAAGCTGGGGTAAAGAAGGAGGGAAGGAGAAACTTTTGTAGTGATGGCATTTGTGTTCCTAAGAAATTGTACACATGATGAGCCCTGCTTTCCTTGAAACGGATGAACATCAGCCTGCCTATGGAAAGTAGCAAATTAATTCCTTGTTTTGCTTTGTTTGGGCACACAGCTTTTGATTTACCTAGTTGTCCTGGTTTCAGTTAGCACAGAATTAATTTTCTTCCTAGTAGCTGGTGGAATGCTGTGTTTTGGCTTAGAATGAGAAGAGTGCTGATAACACCCCGATGCTTTAATTGTTGCAGAGCAGTGCTTATACTAAGCCAAGGACATCTCAGCCTTTGCTCTGTCCTGCCAACGGGCAGGCTGGGGGGTGCAGTAAGAGCTGGGAGGGGACAGACCCAGGACAGGTGACCCAAACTAGCCAAAGGGGTATTCCATACCATCTGACGTCATGCTAAACAATATATAGGGGTGGCTAGCCGGGGGGAGGGGGCCGGACTGCTCGGGGTTAGGCTGGGCATCGGTCAGCGGGTGGTGAGCAATTGCATTGTGCATCACTTGTTTGTACATACTATTATTACTTTCGTATTATCACCATTGTATCATCATTATTATTATTATTATTATTATTTTCCTGTCTTATTAAACTGTCTTTATCTCAACTCACGGGCTTCACTTTCCATTTCTCTCCCCCGTCCCAGAGAGGGAGGGGGGAGGGTGAGCGAACGGCTGCGTGGTGTTTAGCTGCCAGCCGGGTTAAACCACGACACTAGTAAACTCTCTTTACCTCATCTTAGGAGTCTTCACACCTTTACCCTTGCAATTCTCTCCCCCATCCACCTGGGGAGAGAGAAAGTGGCTGTGTGGTGCTCAGCTGCATGCTGGGGTTAAACTACCACAATATGGAAACTGAAGTGTTTTGGTTAAGGATAAAGGTTGCAAGTAACTTGTTTTATGAGCCATGGAAGTAAAGAGTCAGGAGCTTTGCAAAGTACCTAGGACATAGTCATCATCTTCACCTTCAACAAGGCAAATCGAGAATGCCTTGGTTGAAACAATTGTGTCTCCAGAAACGTACATCCACCACTGAGTTCACTAGTGCTGTCCCTTAAGCCCTTGTCCAACACATTTACCACTAACTAGTGAGAGACAGGGATGGTTCATAGTTAATAGAGCTAACTGTGTAAAATGGTGGTAGTCAACTGATCCAGAAATTGGGCTGTGCCTCTGTCATCCCAGCATACCTTTGGAGAACTGGACATGCAAATTGTCAATGACTTGGTAATACAAGATAAAAGACTTTTTAGGACCTTTTTGGCATTTTGAACAATAGCTGTGGCTACTGATCTCTCAATATCACTTCACGTAACTACAAAGCGCTGTCAGTGGTGGCCTGTTACTACTGCTGTCCTATTCCCCCAGTCATTGGCTCTCATACAGTGCTTCACCACTTTGTTGGATACAAAATGTACTTAGCACACCTCTTCAGTAACACCTGTCACACCTTTATATTTTTAACCTATTGAAAGTTATATTGGGCTTGAAAGTCAGCTCTTTCCCAGTAAATTGTCACTTGCCACGCGTTCCCAGCTGCTACTGAGAGGACTGGCTCCACTGCAAGGTCCTGCTAATTATCCTGACTACCCCAGGAAACAGTCAAGGATTTTTGTCTGGTTTGTAATCATCCTCTTATTCATACTGGCAATAAAATAACTAGCAAACATGCTAGTAGCCACATGTACTAAAGCTGGGACCTGCAGAAAACTTACATAGCTCCATATTTTTTGCTTTGGGAAAGCAAGGTCTTGAGGGGCAGCACCACATAAAAGCTGTGCTCAAATTAGGTTTTACTGTGCAGTTTGTAGATAGCATTTGGCCTATTATTGTCTGCAAGCAGACTGTTGGACCATATGCCTACATTGTCTATTTTGTTTGTTTATCACTTTGATCCAGAGCCCTGGTTTCTTAATCACTGTAGATCACTGTGTATGTATTAGTTTTTGCCAGGACTCCAATCTGGATTGAAACAATTATTTAGTTTTGTGAGACACAAAAGAGAGAGTAGTTTGCTTCTAGATCCACACCCTAAAGGTAATACAGGTGTGGATTACACCAAGCTTCATTTTTCCTACCAGAACAATCTTCTTATTTCCCTAATGTACTCACAAGCCTGATATACTTTCTTGCCATGCCCTGGCACATTCATGACTCATATTTGTAGTCATGCTACAAAAAGACAAATTTATCAGTCTCCAAAGGCCAACCCTGCTGATTTGGCTTCTCAATTCTTATGCTTGAAAATAATGGCACTGGTGTAGAAACAGAAACTGGAGTGAGCAGGATCCTTTCCCAGTATAATATGACTGAGATTGTAGACCAGCATCGCTGTCCCTGCAGCACTGAGCAGCATCATATACTTCTCTGGGAAGTCACCACAGAAATTCTCCTATCATATGACTTAGGAGGCTCAGTGTGACCCAGGGGAGCTGAGGACCTGTTTTAGCCTTTTAGCTTTGTCACAGAGAAGGAGATCAGATGAGGTGAAGGAACTCTTCCCTCCATGCCACAGATGTAGGGGAGGAACTCTCTTCCAAGGACATGACACCCTCCCCACACACACATATAGATTCTTAAATCTTTCTTGAAGTTTTTTGTCAAGGGTGCAACAAGGTGTGGACCCAACAATGTTGAGTATACAAATCTATTTGATCACACTCATTTTCAAGAAGTAATATGGCTTTTTTATGCCATACTTACAAGGCAACATTATGTAACAAAGAAGAAAGGAAGCTTCTACTATTAGAGTACAGCATTCAGTACGGAAAGAGGCTTATACCACACACAGGAAGAGTTGATTCCTTAATTAGCAGACTGACACATCTGAGTCTTTGACAGTCAGTTCTGACAAGCACTATTTGCACAGAGTAACCAAACACATCAGAGTTTTTCTTGCTGGTGGCAAAGGGTGGGGCATAAGGTTGTGGAAATGGCAAGGGTATTGTTGCTTTCCAAGCAGGAAAGGTTCTGGCAGACATTCATATACAACCACATACATGGACATGCCCCAGTCACTCATCCGTGTTTCAGCTGCATTCCACTGTCTTCTCTAGACCTTAGGTAACTGGATGAGATTTTCCAGAGTCACAGAACAGCTCATATTCCACCAGGACAGCCTGTTTGCTTCTAAGGCACCAAGCTCTGCATTAATGAGACAGTGTGGGAGAGCAGTGTGTGGAAGCAAGCCAGCAAGCAAGCCCCAGGAGCCATGGAGTTGCTGGAGCCATGGAGGTCTGCTGCCCTGCCAGGTATCATAGAATATAGAGTATCCCAAGTTGGAAGGGAACCCCAAGGATTGTTGAGTCCAAATCCTGGGTCCCCAGAGGACCACTCAGAAAATCAGACTACGTATCTGAGAGCATTGTCCAAATGCTTCTTGACTCTGTCAGGCTTGGTGCTGTGACGACTTCCCTGGGGAGCCTATTCCAGTGCCCTACCACCTCTCAGTGAAGAACCTTATCCTCATATCCAGCCTGAACCTCCCCTGTTGTAGCTCCAAGCTGTTTCCTTGGGTCCTATTGCTGTCACCAGAGAGAAGATCAGTGCCTACCCCTCCACTCTCCCTGTTGAGGAAGCTGTAGATCGTGATGAGGCCTCCCATCACTCTTCTCTTCTCCAGGCTGAACAAACCAAGTGACTTCAGCCACTGCTTATACATCTTGCCCTCCAGACCCTTCACCATCTTCATAGCCCTCCTTTGGACACTCGCAAATAGTTTTATATCTTTTTTATACTGTGGCACCCAAACCTGCACACAGTACTCAAGGTGAGGCTGCAGCAGTGCAGAGTACAGTTGGATAGTCACTTCCCTTGACTGGCTAGCAATGCTGTGCTCGATGCTGTGCTTGATGCACCCCAGGGTACGTCAGCCTTCCTGGCTGCCACAGCACACTGCTGGCTCATATTCAGCTTGCTGTCAACCAAAACCCCCAGATCACATTCTGCAGGGATGCTCTCCAGCATCTCATCCCCCAGTCTGTACATACAGCCAGGGTTGTCCCTTCCCAGATGCAGAATCCAACACTTGCTCCTGCTAAACTTCATGCAGTTGGTGATCGCCCAGCTCTCTAGCTTTTCTAGATTTTTCTGCAAGGCCTCATGACTCCCGATGGAGTAAACAGCTCCACTCAATTTGGATATTTCCATGAACTTGCTCAAAACACCTTCAAGTCTTACATCCAAATTCTTTATGAAAACATCGAAGAGGACAGGTCTTAAAATGGAGTCCTGCGGAACCTCACTAGTTACTGGTCATCATCCCAATGTAACCCCATTTACAAGAACACTTTGGGCCCAATCTGTCAGCCAATTGTTCACCCACCTTATTATGCTTTTATCTAACTGTATTCTGGTCATTTTGTCCAGAAGGATACTGAGAGAGACAGTATCACAAGCTTTGCTGAAATCCAGAAGGATCACATCACCTGGCTTCCTTTGGTCAACTAGATGGGTTATCTTGTTGTAGTAGGAAATTAAGTTTGTTAAACATGATCATACCCTTGCAACCCCATGTTCACTGTTACCAATGATTGCATTGTCCTTCAGGTGTTTTTCAAAAACTCACAGAATAATATTCTCCATAATTTTACCAGGCACTGAAGTGAGACTGACAGGCCTGTAATTGCCAGGATATTATTTCCTGCCCGTCTTGAAAACTGGGACCATATTTGCCAGCTTCCAGTCAACTGGGACCTCTCCAGATTCCCTAGACTGTTGAAAAATCATTGAGAGAGGTCTCACTGTGACATCAGTCAGCTCTCTGAGTACCCTGGGATGAATCCCATCAGGCTCCATAGACTTATAGGTGGAGCAGCAAATCCTGCACAAGTTTGGGGCTAACTGGGAAGTTATTCCCGCAGTCACAGTCCTCCAACTCAGGGCAGCTGGGGTTCCAGAGCCCATCACTGTCATTGAAGATAGAGGCAAAAATGCATTAATCTCTGTTTTGTCTATGTCCCTGCCTGTTAGATGACTGTGCTCATCAAGTATCAGACCAGTGTTTGCTCTGGTCCACCTTTTCCTGTTAACATACTTTAAAAAGTCTTTTTATTGTCCCCCACACTGCTGGCCAGCTTCTACTCTAATTGAGCCTTGGCCATAGGAATTCTCTCCCTACAAAGGCGAGCAGTGTCCCTGTAGTCCTCCCATGTCTCCCTACCTTGCTTCCAGTGACCACACACTTTCATTTTCAGCCTAAGCCCTTGAATAAGATCCCTGCTCAGCCAGGCCAGCCTTCTGACCCTCCTGCCTGACTTCCGACATTTTGGAACTGCCCGTTTCCTATGCTCTTAGGAGGTGGTGCCCTCCAGCACTGCTAGACCCCAAAAGCAGTTTCCCAGGGGACCTTACTGGCTAGTTCCCTGAGCAATCTGAAGTCTGCTCTCCCTCAATTCAGGGTTGAAGTTTTAGTGGCATTTTTCCTCCTATCAACAAAGATTTTAAACACAACTACCTCATGGCCCCTATGGCCAAGGCAGCCACCTGTAGCCTCACAAGAAGGGGAGAGAGGCTGCAGTTCAACAGGAAGGCTTAGGGTCAGGAGACAAGGAAACAGAAGTGAGGCTGATAGCTTATTTGGGAGCTGAATCTCATTATCACAACTCTGTCCAGGAAAGATCTGCAAGCTCTGCTGGAAATGGAAATTCTCCCCAGTACAGACTCCACCCCAGACACCTGCTCCCCTGTCTGCCTGATCACTCAAGCAGCTTGTGACACACCTTTCTTAATGGTTAGAATGTCCTTTTGAAGTATGTACATATATGTGTGTATCATGCAATGCTTTTATAGTGAAAAAATTGCCATGTCCAGGCAACTTTTAAATATCTTCAAGGCAGGAGATTCCACAGCCTCTCTCTGGAACCCATGCCAGTGCTCCATCACCTACACAGTACAGAAGTGCTTCCTGATGTTTAGACAGAACCTCCTGTGTTCCTGTTTGTGTCTTTTGCCTCTTGTCCTGGCACTGGGCACCACTGAAAATAGCCTGGCTATGTCTTTATTGCTTCCTCCTCTCAGACACTCAGCTTTGAAGAGAAACAGCAGAGACACACTAACTATCTGTCCTGGGTAGTTTGTTGTTTAGGGACTTCTCCGGAAGAATTCATGACCTTTGCAAATAACATTCCTGACTGCATGCCAGTTTCACAGATGCAGGAGGATGACTGGACTCATACGGTGTGGAGGCTCTGCAGCAGAACCTCTCTGAATTTGACCCTTTGGCACCCAGCTGCCAACATGCATCCCACAATGAGAATGAGATGTTCCAACTTGAAACTACCTTTTGGAGAGTGAGACCTGGCCAATGCCTGTTCCCTTTCCTGCAGATAGAGGCAGGCTCCGCCAGGACAATTACACCTATGTGGTGGTAGCAGTTTGCCCAACCCGATGCCACAGCAGATGTCAGCCGATGTCAGATGTACCTTTTAAGTGGGGGATTATCACACACTGTGCATGAGGGAGCGAGTTGGGAACACACTAGGGGGGGCCTGTGCTATGAGAGCTCTTACTAGGCTATATTATGTGCACTAGTTTGTATGCATGTGGCCTGTCCTGGACAGTGTGGGCCTGACTTCATCTGTACCTCTTGGCTTGGGGAGAAAATTGGACCCATTACACATTTTCAATTTTTCAGTGTCCAGACACAGCATTTAAATAAGATAACGTAGCACAGGCTAAGCTGATGAGTACTAGATTAGAAAAAATAAATAAAATGTGTTTAGACTAAACAGAAGTTATATGATTAAAGAAGTATCAGAGATGCAACACAGATATGAGTCAGGATTTTTCACTGGTTAGAAAAACATGGACTTTTAAGTAGCACTACTAATTGTTGGCTAATTCATGCTGAGATAAAATAAAACGGCAGTACTGGATCTTTAAATATGCATGAAAATAATACAGCTTCAGATATTTAATACTATTATCATAGTTAATACATCCTGTCCAGCATCCAGATTGCTTTCCTCTGACCTTTAAGCTGCTGTTAATACTAAGATATGCAGCTACCTGGAACCCTCTTGAATCTTGGTAAGATTTTTTGCCAAGAGAGTTTAATTCTCTAATAGTGTTCTTGAAAATAATCCTTCTTTTTGCATTCAGGAACTTATTTTTTATTCTCTTACATTGTTTTCATTTTATAGCCACCTAATCACTGACAGCATACTCATTTTTCAGTGCAGTATATGAATTTGCCACATCAGTTCTGTATTGCATTAATCTTTACTTACTCACTGCATTGCACAACTAAATTGCCAGTAAGGATTCTTTGTGTCTGTTTCCATGAAAACTTAGTCTCTCTGAGGTAGGTTTCTTGAACTCTGAGAATTTCTAAGCTTTGGTTTGACAGCCAACACTGGGCCTTGCTTCTTGTCACTGATCTCAAAGAAGCATCCTGCCAGAACTGCATACTCTAAATCCCTCCAACAGCTGCTTTGTAGTCAGCTGTCATTTCACCCTACATCTACAGAGCAGACTAGCTTTCACACCACAATATATTCCAAAACACCAGATTGCATTTTTCATGGCACAGGACAGCCAAAGGACATGCAGAGGACTGATGCTAATTCCAAAAATGAGAAAGTCAAACATATCCTCTGGCACAGCAAGCTGAGTATACCTGCTGATCCATGTCTATACCCAGGCAGCTAAACTCCTGTTCAGGACTAATATTTTGCTTCAGGTAATGAGATTTACTGCAGCTGTGTACATCTCAAGGCACTAATTTGAATATGCAGCAGAAAAAATGTCTACTCTTCCAAGCAAAGAATTGCATGAAGGAATGTTATTAGCATAAGAAGATTTATTTATTTAATTATTTATTTTTGGAGAAAGCTTCATTTCTGATTACAGAAGCACAAACTTTAAATCAGCTATATGGCAAGCATGAAATCAGATTGAAGTTTCTCTCTATGTATTCTGATGTACTCAGATTTGAGAATTCTGTCTTTCACATCTCCAACCTGCTAAACACTTCTCTGTTTCAGATCTGTTTCCTCATAGTGAGGAGTTAACACAACATGAATAAGCCATCTTGCTTTTCTTTTTCTTATTCCCATTTCGCTTTATCTGCCTACATGAGCTTTTAACATCACCGCATTGGTGAGACAATCAAACACAAGCATCTGGATTTATGGGGATGTAACCAGAAACGATGACAGGGTAGAATTTTTTCATATTCCCTCAGCACTTTTTTAATCTCAGTCTGAGACATTCTTTGTTTTCTTTGGAGTTGGGGCTAGCCCAGGGAACAGTGGTAGAGTTCTCTGAGGTCAGGCTGCTTGTTAGGTGTACTGTGATGTTCCAGAATTTGGTTACCAATTCCACAACAAAATCTTTTTAGTTCTGCACTGACATCTTTCCCTGAACAAAAGGGGAAATGATTGTCTGCAATAAAAAAGTAACAGTCTTAGAAGATCCAGCACAGCACAGAGAAACCTTCCTCAAACTACACAATTACTTCATGTATTAACCATGGTAGGTTACAGGGCTGATGACATGCCTACTGAAGTAGCATTCTAACAGTATTTTGCACCCATGTAAGAATTATATATCCCTAAGCTTTTAACAGTCATAAGTCAATAGTGAACAGTTGCAGCTATGGAAACAGTGAGATGCTCAGTGCTATACATTGCTATAGGTGATTTTTAAATGGTGTGTAAAAATGAAAAAGCTCACAGAGTGCCAATTTTTTTCCAAAAGTATCAGCTAGTTGAATAAAATATGTTACCTCTTTGTGCAAACCCTGCTTATAAAATTAAAGATTTGTTTACACTGGATTTCTTAAGCCGTGTCGAATCTCTTTGTACAGTTCTCTAATGTGAGCATATTGCAGTAATGCACAGGCAGAGTACAGCTGGTGTGGCTTGTGGCTTATTCAGCCACCTGTGAGTGAATTACCCATGCTGGAAGGTATCTTTATTAGTAGGTCACTTAGGAACAGACAAACTTCAGATCTTCTGAGCATTACAAAATACTGTAATTCTCCAAGGAATTTGCAACAGTACAGGAATTAACCCCAGTATTAAGGCTGAATTCCAAAGACAAATTATAATGACTGAAAAGAAAAAAAAAAAAAAAGGGAAAAAAAAAAAAAAAAAAGGAATGCTGTCTTCATTACTATCCTTCTTTCCCAATGGGCTTTGAAGTGAGGAGAATTAAAAAAGATTTGGGCATGCTTTGCTGCGCCAAGCCAGGCTCTCCCAAGTATCAAGCAGGACTGAACTCCCCAGCCAGCACTGTGATAAAAATAAAGCCAATGGCAATAAAGCACAGGCAATCCAACAAAGCAATTCAACTGGCTAGTCTTTGATATAAAAGTTTAGTATTTGCCTTGCAGGCAGTACAAGAAGAACGGGTCCCTTTTCTGTACCGTACAGTCACCCGATATCTTGCTTTAATCTCTAGAAGACAAGGAGAGTGCGAGTCAGATGCTCGCGCAGCTGGGTCGGAAGAGCCCAGCGGGGACCTTGCCTCACCAGAGCTGCTGGATTTCTTCCTAACCCCCAGCCCAGCGACTGGAAGCGAGGTCACGGGCAGGGGCAGCTCCGGAGCTGAGCGGGCCTTTGTCAGGCTGGAGGGAAGCGAGCAGGGGCCGCGGGGTGGGCGCCCGAGGGGGCGGGAGGGGAGCGGAGCGGAAAGGGGCACCCGAGCGAGCATTTCTTCTTCGTCATCGCCGACAAAGCAAGCACATAAAGCCCCTTCTCCGTGCACACAAGATGTCAGTGCGGGGCTCCCGCCGCTGCCGAGCAAACCCGCCCCCGTCTCGGTGCGCTCACTCCCCCGTTACCTCATTGCTACATTCCCTAGCGAGTGAGCTCAGCTGTTCGCACAGCCTCTCTCCTTTTATGGTCAAACAACTTTGCCTGGGCGAGGCCTTTTTCGCGAGTTGGTAGGAAGTGTTTGGGCTCAGCAGCTCCCCCACCTTTCATTTCTGCTGCCTTTCCTGCCGGGCGGGCCAAGGAGCCGGTCACGGAGCTGCCGGACCCCGGCTCCTCCAGCAGCGCCCAGCTGCGCACCCTCGGTCCCCGGGGACTCCTCGCCCTGGGCCGGAATTTCCCCTTCCCGCTTCCCCCAGAGGTGAGTCTCATCTCTCGGCTTAATGGGAAGCTTTTGCCAGCAGCTCTGCGCTCAGGAGGAGTGAACCGGCGTCGAGGAAGCGTGTGTGCGACGTGCGTGTCTGGGGGATGCTGGTTTCCTGGCACTCCCCGGGGGTTTCGTGGGTGTCTGGGGGATGCTGATTTCCCCCACTCCCTCTTGGGCTGGGAGAGTTGCTTGCCTTGTGGGAATTCTCCTGGTGTCTTTAGGACTGATTGGCTCCTTTAGGTCTTGGTCCCCCCCTTTTTTTCTTTTCCCTTTTTTTTTTTTTTTTTTTTTTTTGGGGGGGTGCCTCCTCTGCATAGGAGCAGTTCAATTTTAAGAGGTTCGTGTGTGTGCGAATCTGGTGAGTTTTCTTCCCTCCTGGTGAAATGGAGTCAGCTGAACACTCCATTTAACTATACTCCTGTATAACTCTAGCAGTGGGGAAGGGAGAGGGGGGTGTAGCCTGGTTTCAGTCGGGACAAGCCCTCTTTTGTGTGCATATGGAAGAGTGAGACACCTATGGAGTCTTTTTCCAGATGTGTTTAAGAGACGAATCTGGGACTCTTGGCGCATTAAATTTGTTTAATATATGAGCTTCTGTCTCTCAGGGAGTGCCCTGAGAAAGTGAAGATGCAAGTGATTGCAAATTCATAACTTCCTAACGTTTTAAATATGTTTGCATAGCTTTGGGGATTTTTTTTCCCTCTGCACAGGGAGGAGACAAGCCCAGCATATGTGGAAAAAGCTTGTAGCTCTGAATACTCCCCTCCCCCATCCTGGTTTTCTTCAGGCTCTACCTTGCAGCTTGCATAGCTGATAGGACTTTGCTCACATCGAACATTTGTAGTTCAGGGACAGGCTGGGAGAACTCTCTGGAATTAGCCTGTAGAGAAAGTGAAAATAAAAACAACTCCTAAATTTGTTTAATCTGTTCAGACTCTTTTTTTTTTTTTTTTTTTTCCTTCTATAGTTCTCTTTCTGACTCCTTCTTCAGTTGGAAGGAAGTTGGCAAACAGGGGAAGTGCAGTGTGTCAGACCACAATGCTGGAATAGCTTTTACTGGGCCTCCTGTGTGGCTCAAGCTAAGCTGCTTTCTATCAGCATAGGTGGTAAATGACATTCTGCTTTCTCCCTCCGTGTGTTCCTTTTTTTTTCCACTAACTCAAGAAAGGAGCTGAGCTTTAGAAAGTTCAGTCTTGGGGCCAAAGAACTGGAAGCTGTCTGGGCATGTAACAGGTGGCAGACCCACCATGCAACCCTCTGGAAAGAGACCCTGCTGCTGAGTGAGGTGTTGCTTGGTCCTACACTTTGCTCTCTGCTAGAGAGAAACCACGTATTAGGCAACCAAGTACCATCACTGCATCCTTTGGGGACATCTTTCTTCACAGTTCCACTTGAGTCATCTAACTGCTGTTAATAGGCAGAAAATCTCTCCCCTCAAGGAACGTAGGAGGAGGAGAAGGATCTAAGATTAGGTCTGCTGGTCTGACACTCCCTCTTCCAATAGCTTTTACAAACAGTGCCAGAGGACTCACATAAGCTTCATGTTCCTGGTAAGGTCTAGATGATATTAACAGCAGTGCAGGGCTGGGCAGTGGACTGAGCAAGGACAGCCTTTCTCAGTCTGATCTGTGCGGGGGTGGACAGATAAATTGAAGTGAGGATGAGCAGGGGCAGCTGCTGGATGTAGTCAGCCCTGAGCACAAGGGGCCTTAAGTGTGACATAGCATACTGGGAAATGGGCTGCTTTGGGTTCAGGGAGACAGCAGCTGCTGGTAGTGAAGCCAGCACATTTTATGAAGCAATCAGTGTCCCAAGACAATCTCTGTGTTGGCTAACCCCAGTATGGATCATGATTAGAAATGACTGCGACTGTGGTGTTCTGCACATAAGACAGCCAATTCTGGTAGAATGATACTGGGTGGTCCATTATGCCATAGCGAAACCGTGGAGCACAAGACATCTAAGTGCCTTCATCTGTGAAAGTCTCTAAAGAAAGGCAAGAAGTCTTTTTAATAGATTTGATAGCCCTAGCTGCAGGCTGGATGGAGTTGACTCCCAGCAATCAGAGGGATCAAGAACAGACTTTATTACTCTTCTTTCTTGTCCCTTTCCCATGCAGGATCATATGGTGCATGCTTAGCTCAGTTCTTTGCTGCTCACTGTTGCTGCCTCTTGCTTCTAAAGAGCCTAGAACAATTTGTCAAGGTGCGTGCAACTTGTCAGCCCCAAACATAGGGGGAAAATGTGCAGCAACACAGACTTGACATTTTTCTGTGTTGTCACACACTCGTGGCCTGGAAAAACTGTTACAGGTAACTGTATCTCGCCATACTGAACTGAACTGTGGGAGCACTTAGGACTGAGCATGCAGGTAGGTCTTACCAGCAGCCATGGGTGGATTTAAGGGTAGGCAGATGTTCACGGCACCAAGGCTGTCCAAGCAGCTGTTACTGTGAGCTGTGTGAGAGAGGCAGGCAGCGTGGAGGGGCACTGAATTGGACATGCCCATTTGACACGCTTGGTACAGAGCCTCTGTGCTGGCAGAAGAACTGTTGGGCTGGGGTGTTAGGAAGAGGACTATAGGCATGCCAGGGGTTACAACAAAGTAACTGACTTCGTGGAGATTTCTGGCAAAAATGAGATTTCTGGCCTGCGTTGCAGGCCTGAGGGAATCCTAAAAATTTGCCTCTCATCCTGAAACCTGGGGTCCTGGTGCCTGGCAGGGCTACAGCGGCAGTGCTTGCTCTTCTGCTGTGGTGCTTACAGTGCAGACTTTTATATCAACCCATTTGGATTGCAAAAAGGGATTGACTTAAAGGTGCTGTGTGTGCAGGAGAAGCTGAAGGGGATGGCTCCTGAAAGGCTGGCGATGCCTCTTGGAAGTGCTTCCTGGTGGAGGCGGAACAGGCGGCTGGTGCAGCCAGTGACAGGCAGAGGGAGCTCATGTCGCCGGCTCCGGTGACAGGAAGGAGAGGGAGAAGGCAGAGACGAGGTGCCAAATAGCAGGGGGTCCTCGCCAGGGGATGTGACACCGGGGACCCCCTCGCTCGACCTGTTGTTCTGGCTGACACAGCTACCTGCATGCGAGGGTCCTGAGGTAAAGTGTGTGGGGTGGAAGATTGAGGGGCGTGCCGGGGCTGAGGGGGGCGTTACTGGGGATGCTACAGGCTGAGGTCAGGAGGAAACAGATGACATTATCAGGTAAGTGGGGTGAGGAAATGATAATTCTGGTCTTGGGAGAGCATGATGGGGGGGGCACCTTCCCTGGGGTGCAGGGGGCTCGCTGTGTGGGGTAGTGACACTTGTTCCGCTCACCAGCTGCTTTCCTTTCCTGAATCGTCACTGTCTCATGCAGCAGAGCTTGGTTTTCCCCATGGCTGTCAGGAACCCCTCTGTGGTCAGTGCTGTGCTGAGCTGAGATAGTGAAGTGTGCTGTCTCATTCGAGCTGTTTGTAGTTTTTGTTCCTCTTTTTTCGCTGTGCTTGGCCTGGAAAGTGCTCTGTGTTCTGCTCAGGCTCCTCTGCCAATACGTGAATTCCCGTATCCCTCCATTATGTGTTCATTTTTATTAATTTTGACTCAGGTCCAAGTCTGACTTCATACCAGTATCCTCTCTCTTCTCTCCGGACAGGGACTGAGAAGATGGCCTCGCCAGGTACCCCAGGGACCCGCATGACATCCACAGTCAGTATCAACATTTCTACTCCTTCCTTCTACAATCCACAGAAGAAGTTTGCACCTGTGGTCGCCCCTAAACCCAAGGTGAACCCCTTCAAGGCTGGGGGTGCATCAGAGCCGTCGCTGCCACAGCCTCCCGGAGCTGGCACCCAGCGTGCCCAGATAGGGAGGGTGGGGGAGATCCCATCAGCTTCCACGTCCATGCTGGCAGAAGGTAGGTGAGGGCTGGCATGGCAGATGTGAATATGTGATACTGAATTCTCAGTGTGAGGTCTGTAATTGGGCTAAACATAGGGAATAGGCTAAAAAAACACTACCAATGAATGATACTCTTGCTGTAGGCAATTGCAGGTTTCAGAATGAGACAAAAGGATTGTAAAGTAATCTCAAAGTGTGAGGCATCTCAATTAAAAAGGAGTCAGAAGTCAATTTTGTGTTGCACTGATATTTTAATCAAGCTGCAGGAACACACTGGATTTTTTGTGGTATTCCCTGTGTGCATAATTGTGTAATTGCAGTGATATTCTGGCAAGCACGTCTGAGAGCAAATATGTTGCAAGAAAGTTGACCCTGGTGGTGATGAATCATGCTGTTCTTTCTTACTGGTTCATCTCAGCCCAAGTTGTCTCTGATTATAGAGATCCTTCTTATGGACTCTGCAGTTGCCATCGTTGCTGCAAGAGGTGGGGAGATAGAAATAATTGCGTGAAAAAGGGTGTAAGCTAACAAAAAACAGGAAGTGAGACTTAGTTTTTATGGCTGAGTTTTTTAATTTTTACTTGTGGCTTGGGTTGGGTGTGATTTCCTGTGTAGGGTGACTTCTTGCTTTAGTGTGTGGTTTTCTTTTTTTTTTTCTTTTTTCTTTTTTTTTTTTTCCTGTGGTGGTGTGGTTTTGTTTGGTTGGTTTTGTTCTTTTGGTGGTGGTGGTTGGTTGTTTTTGTGCCTTAAGGAACAGAAGGTTCCTGGTTGTGTACCTCCCCTAGTTGGAATTGATCAGCATGGGACCACTGGAAATGTCTGTAGGGACCTGTTGCTCATGCCTGATGATGCGTATTACCCCAATATCCTATTAACTTGCACCTCAGCCAAGACTGATATGTTCAAATAATGTTTACTTCTGTTTGTTGGTTGTTTTGTGTTTTTTGTTTTTTGTTTTTTTTTTTTTTTCCTTTAACTGTCTAGCATAGACTGTGTAACATAGTTATTCTAGGTTAGTGTACTAAGTTAGTGGGCAGCTGATAGGAAGTCTAGTCTTGTTCTCAGGGACAAATGATTAAGCCATTTTTTCCATTTCATGAGTCACGATGGCCTTGGTGTGTTGATGCCTCTGTCTCTTAGAATCGCACTGCATGACTTTGGTGACTTTCTGCTTTCATGCTGTTGGCTGGAATCTTGTGTCTGTCATCCAAGGTCTCATACTAGATTTTGTTTTTCTGCTATAGTTGTGTGGATTAGGAATGTGCATGTAGGATGTGTCACACTGACACAAATGTTCAAGTACAAAAGTAGACAAATTAATGTTAAAAACATTTTTCAATATATAGTACAAGTAGAGGATTAGGTGTTAGTTGGTTCACTTCTCCTCTCCCTGTAAAGCTTATTATAGAGAAACTACCTTGACAGAGATTAGCAGAAGAACCAATTGGCTTAAGCTGCCATGTCACCATCAAGTGAGGGCTACTAGGAATGCTGTACTAGCAAGGTACCTCAAGTGCAGACAGTCAAGTGAAACTCAGTTTTCACTCAGTCATGAAACAAATGCATCTGCTTTGATCCTTCTCTGATGCATATATCATTGATCATTCTCTCCCTTTCTTGTACACTTCCTAAAGAAATGCCAGTATAACATAAAACCATGGCAATTGGCTTATTTGTTTTAAATGACAGGGTGGCCCTGTTAATATGACTGTAGGAATGTTATATTTAATATTGATCATTCTATATATTCGGTATAGTAACTTTGTAGAAGACTTTTTTGTTTGAGTGAATAATTCATAAAGCAGGCTTTTAGTGAATCGTTTTGAAACATTTTGACAGCGGATCAGGGTTTCATTTCTGCAATATTCTTTATTTTTTAAATAAACCAAAAAGCAAGCATATACAAATTTGATTTCAGACTGTAGTTTCTGAGGGAAAAAAAATACCAGCTCTGTATTCCTATTTTTTTTTTGCCTTTTTTAATTTCTTTCTTTCCCATAAGCAGAACAAGAAGGCTTGGAAGAGGTGCTACATACCAGTGCAGTTTATGCATTCCACTGGCTAATAAGATTTCAGCTTTCATTTTCTGAAACAGGCAGTATCACGTCCCTTATGTTACAAAGGAGAAGCCCTATTAAAGTCGGTGAAACACAGTTGCATATAAAGATTAGACAACTTGATAACTACTGTTAAAAGTCATACGTGGAGCAGCAGGAGTCTTTGGTCTTTTGGTCTTTCATGCTACTGCTGGTTGGGACTAGCTAGGAAAAGAAGTAGGTATTCATTTTATCCAGAATAAGAAATGTAGAAGTTATGCCTGCTTGTCTTTTAATATTCTTTGCCATCTAGTTGATGAGAGAACATCTTGCACCTCTGTACAGTGAAGGGAAGAAGATTCACACTTGATTTGTGTCATAATAGAACAGAGAAAAGCGATGCCTACATACTAGAGACCAAAGAATGAGGAGGAGTGAGAAAGGACATTAAGACATGTTTCTCAGTTATACAATAACTATTTCTAGTGAGTAATTGCAGTAGCTACTAAGGAAATCTTAAGTGGTGGCAAATAGTTTGGACAAGGTGAAAGTGATCCCGTGGAGTTCAGCTGTCCTTGATGAGTACTGGGGACCACTTACTGTAACACCTTCAAGACTCCTTGTGGGGTTTGTACAGGCTAGGAGTAAGAAATGAGTGAAACCTGCTTTTATTCTTATTCTTCACTATAGATCTGCCGTTGCCACCTCCTCCCCCACCTGGAGAGGATATGAGTTTCTCCTCAAATTGTGCTTTCCCCCCACCTCCACCACCCTTTGAAGAGCCTTTTCCACCAGCCCCAGAAGAAACTTTTCCTTCTCCTCCTCCTCCTCCTCCTCCAATGTTTGATGAAGGGCCTATTGGCATGGTATCCACCCCACAGGTGAGTGAGGTCAAGGGAAGTATAATTTCTTGTGAAACTCTGAGTTGAAACAGCTTCTCAGTTCTGTCTGAAATCAGCAGCAGGAAGCCTGGAGATGTGGGAAAGCGTTTGCTTAGCACCTCAGTGTCTGCACTGTCCTTTCCTATAAGACACTGTGGAGTAGGCTGTAGAAGTTCAGCTGATATAGAGGCAAAGGATGGGACTACCCCATGCACCTGCATAGGTTAGGTCAATTGACCAGGGAACAGTTCTGCAAATGAAGGACCTTGGGATCCTGGTGGACAGAGTTAAATGTGAGCCAGCATTGCACCCTTGTGGCAATAAAGGCCAACCACATGCTGGACCATATATATTAGTGAGAGTGTAGTCATCAGGGCAAGGGCAGTGTTTTTTTCTCTCTTCAGTGCTGAGACTGCATCTTGGAGGACTGTTTCCAGTTGGGCCCACCAGTGTAGTAACCACAGAGGAATACTGAACTAGAAGCAGTCCAGTAAAGTGTCATGGCAATCACTGGGGACTGGATCATGGCTCCTCTTCAGATGGCAGAGGAGGAGCAAGGCCAAAGGCAGGGATCTAACTGATGTCTGCAGTACTGAAAGGAGGGCTGGAGAGAAAACAGATTCATCTTACAGGGGCAAACAAGAGAAGAAGTGACAATGGGACACAAGCTGCAACAAGGGAAATTCCTGTTGGACAGAAGAAAAACCTGTTCCCCACCACTGGTGGCTTGAAACTGGCACAAGTGCCCAGAGAGTCTGGGGAATATACATCTTTGAGGATGTTCAGAAACCAACTGGTCAAAGCCCTGAGCAACCTGGTCTAGCTTGGGAGTTAACTCTGCGATTAGCAGGGTATTGGACTGCAGACTTCCAGTTATCTTTTCCCACCTAAATATTTCTGGCATTCTGATCCCTGGCATTTTCCCACTGCTGGTAGATTTTGGAAACTGTACCCTCTTTGTCCTCACCAACTTGCTATCTGTTCAGGGCAGGAGCAGATCTGTACTACAGTCTCAGGTGCCAAAATCTGGTGTTGTAGGGGATTCACTCAGTTCTTTGGCTCTGTTCCTTCTTTCCTCATGGATGATGGTATAGGTATGTTGGTCCCTTCCACCTTGTTGATGACTGCCTGTTCTCTCTGCTTCTTCACTTTACAGATGTCCACAGGATCCACAGGTTCTCTGGAGCAACCATCAGCCCCAAAGACCCATGTGGAATTCTCATCTGCACCCAGAGATCCTCCTCATTCATTTCCTTCCAAGTTCACTCCAAAGCCAAGTGGAAGCTTTTCTTCCAAACCCCCTGGAGCAGATGTGACCCCTGCTCCAGCCCCGTGGGCAACTCCACAGCAGCACAAGGAGCCCCTAGCATCAGTCCCTCCACCCCCTCCTCTCCCTCCTGCTCAGCCTACCCCTAAATTCACTCCACCTTCTGTTGCTGGCTCTCCTAAGTTTGGATCCAAACCAGGTGCCACTGTTTCCACGGCTCCTTCAAACTCTACAAGATATCCTACCTCCCTTCAGACTCAGTTCACAGCCCCTTCACCTTCAGGTCCTTCCTCTCGGCCACAGCCTCCCAGTTTCACCTATGCTCAGCAGCGGGAAAGGCCCCAAGTGCAGGAGAAGCCTGTTCGCACAGAACAACCTGCTGCTGTAAAAGACACGGTAAGGGACAGATCCGTGGATCCAGTGTCTCTGGGCAAGCATGGAATCACTGGGAGTGTAGTTGGAGGATGAGGAGGGAGGGTTTGTGCCAGGGTAGGGGGAAGTAGTTATTCATCTGAGAGACAGCAGCTTTTAATACCTTACTGAGAGATGGAACTAGAAACAGTGCTGGAGGGGGGACAGGACTTCATGTAAAGGTAGAAAGAAGCAAGCATAATGGATGGCAGATTGTTCTCTAGAGAGGGATAGAGAAGAGGTCTAAGGTGAGAGAAGCAGGTTTATTAGGGACAAGGTGGGAGGGGCTTTGTCTATAAGCATCTTTTGGGATTGACAGTTTCCTCTTCCTGCAGCATAGACCCACAGGTTCCAGCGCGGACCCACCTAAGGGAAACTCTTCCCTGACTATGAAGGAAGTAGAAGAGCTGGAGTTGTTGACCCAGAAACTACTGAAGGATATGGAGCACCCACCCCCAGTAGAAGCCACTACTTCTGGTGCGTTCTTTTAATGGACATCAATGGGACTGAGACTGTGGTGGGTTTTCCTCTCTCCTAATACCTTTCTCCTTCAATTGGCAGAGCTCTGTGGCTTCTGCCGGAAGCCTCTGTCACGAACCCAGCCAGCTGTAAGGGCCCTGGACAGCCTTTTCCATGTGGAGTGCTTTACCTGCTTCAAATGTGAGAAGCAGCTGCAGGGGCAGCAGTTCTACAATGTGGACGAGAAGCCCTTCTGTGAGGACTGCTATGCTGTGAGTCACTGGGATGAAAGCTGCTGGAGTGGGCTGAGCTTGCTGTGGCTAGCCTCTCTTCCTTTCCCTTCCCCCTTCTATTTCACCTGTCTGTGGTGTAGTCCCCTGGGGATGGGGGATTGGAGTAATGTTATCTTGTTTTCTTTGGGTTTAGGGGACCCTGGAAAAGTGCAGTGTCTGCAAACAGACCATCACAGATCGGATGCTGAAGGCCACTGGTAACTCATACCATCCCCAGTGCTTCACCTGTGTGATGTGCCACACCCCACTCGAGGGGGCTTCCTTTATTGTGGACCAGGCCAACCAGCCTCATTGTGTGGATGACTACCACAGGTATGGAGAAAGCTCATTCATGTGGTATCTGAAAGCAGATGTTCCCTCACACCTGTGTGATTTTACTGCAGAATGGACTTGGGTTGCCCACATGATCAGGTGGACATAAAGTTAAAATTGAGTCAACAAAGTACCATGTACCAATTAAAGTCTTTTCCCACTTAAACGTTTTGTGATTTGTTCCTCTGCTGCTAATACTGATACGTGGCAATGAGAAACCTGCAGTGGTCTCACGGTCGCCTCTGTACTTGTGTGTGTTACAGGAAGTATGCTCCACGCTGCTCTGTGTGTAGTGAACCTATCATGCCAGAGCCTGGGAAGGATGAGACAGTGCGTGTGGTGGCACTGGAGAAGAATTTCCACATGAAGTGTTACAAGTGTGAGGTAATCCTTTTGGCCCCACTCCTCTCATCTCATTCATGTCATCACCAACTAGGTGGCACCTTTGAACTTGCCTATCCTGACCAAACACTGAGCGTGTTTTGAATGACTTGGAAGCATTTTGAGTCAAGTTTAGACATTCACAGACAACAGGTTCATGAACAAGGACTGTGCAGGGTTGTAGCCTCTAACACAGCTCTAATATAGCAGCTGCGTATGCTGGGGGAACGTAGAGATAACAGAAGGGACTATGGCTCTTCTTTCAAAATGGTATTTCCCATTATCACCACAGACAGAGCAGTGGGCTGTGAGCCATTATCCTGATCCAAAAGGGCATTTCTTACATCCTTGTCTGCATCCACCCTACTGTTTGCTGTCACTGAGCTATCTCCCTCTTTTTCTTTCCCCATTTAGGACTGTGGGAAGCCCTTATCCATTGAGGCAGACGAGAATGGCTGTTTTCCATTGGATGGGCATGTGTTGTGTATGAAGTGTCACACTGTTCGTGCCAAAACAGCACGCTGAGGAGCTTGGAGCAGGCATACCCTGAAGACCCCTGCACTCAATACTCCTCCCTTCCCCACCATTGTCCTACCCTTCTGCCTGACAAGTCAGATTGCTACCAATGGAGACGCTGCCAGCGCGGTTCATTACTCACATACAATTCACAGCTCATAAACTTCACTGTGCACACCCACCAAAAAAGGACCTCTTCTCCTATCACCACTTCCTGGCCGTAGTGTATTCCAGGCTGGGGGCTATGACTGAGGTGAGTGCAAAATCTGTTTGCTCAGCACTGGAGGAGAAAGACCAGATCTCCACCACCATCTGGTGGAAGTAGCAAAAATGACCTGTGGCAGCAATGGGAAAGGCTGAGCATTCTGCTCCATGAAGCCAGGAACGATTATTTGACATTAGAAGGTGGAAGCCTCCATCTTAGTATGGCTTCTGTCATAGGTTTTCTCTTTCCTGTGCCATCTCTTTATGGTGGCTGGAAAAAACTAACCTACTAGCTTTTATTCTAATGGATTTTATCGGCTAACTGTCCTGTTATCCCTTTTTTCTTTTTTTTTTTTTTTTTTTTTTTAGCCAGATTAAACTGGCAATGTTTGGAATCGTACCCTGCTCCTGAGTTTGGAGACTTCTTAATTTTTTTCTCTCTCCAAAGTTATTTTTTTCTCAGCGTGGTTTCTGGGCAGTCAGGGGGGCACCAGAGTAACAAAGCAGTCCAAAGAACACGTGTACAAATAAAGACTGTGACAAGGATGGGCAGCATATGGTGAGGAGGTCCATCAATGTGTGAATGAGAATTCAGCAGACTGAGGAGCATCTCTCTGTTCCAAGCCGGGGTTCTTTCACTGCTGTCAGTGGAAGCTACAGTGTCATTGCAATATACTGTCTGGCTCTATGTGTTACTGCACTGAGTCTCACTTCCTGGACTAGAAAATGTTATACTAAATAAATCCTTTGAATAACTGTCTAACCACTGTTTGCATCCAATAAAATGGTGACAATTTTTCCATTAAGATGTCTGTGCTCTATTTGGTCAACTACCCACGAGAACTGATGTCTTAGGCACTACAGAATCTATAGTTGTTGTTCCACCTAGCCTCCAAAGATGTTATGAGTCTGAAAATAGCCTTTCTCTCTCCACATCTTGGTCTTCTTTTCACGTTGTTTAGTATTCTACTTCCTGTGCCTGGAGAGTAGCTCTCATTTAAAGCACTAGAAAACCACATTTCAGTACAGCAAGACTGTAGTCTGCTTGGTATGTTGCTGATAGGTGTTACATTTCACTTGCATCAAACTGGGCTGAAGTTGTCAATTTGCTCTGTCTTCACTATTGCTATTTAGAGAAAAAGTGTTTGTGTTTGGTGTTTATGGTTTAAGCACAGTACTGTTTTGGTCACTGAAGGTGAAACTCTGTGGTAAGCATCAATGCTTCTGCACTTCAAAGACATGAAACCAACTCTCGTTCTCTTGCCAAGTTGGGGGTAATGTTTAATAACTCCTTTCAAATTCATCCAGTAAATGCCTGGAAGTTTCCTCTAGGGTAAGCAAAGAATAAATTGTACATTTGCTTTCTATTTAGTTTCTTACCTGCTTTCATGGTGGCTCATAGGCATGGTTTCAGAGGGGCTGCTCTTAGCTTTTGTGACTAAAAGCTCTTTCGTAAACACCAAGGAGCACACAGGAATAATGACAGGTGAGAGAGAAGCACCCTAGTGCAGCCCTTTGCAGAGCTATCACAGGCCTGGAATAAGCCCAGGTATTTAGGACAAACACAGTAGAGTGAAGGGGCTCTCTGAATCACCTCACAGATTAAGGGGGAATTACTGCCTCTGAGGAGCATGGTATGCAGGGGAAGTGCATCTGGGAACTGTACAACATATTTCATTAGGTGTTTAGGGGTAAGAAAAGGAAGTGATCTAGGAGAAGAAGCAGTGTGGGGACAAGAGGCTTTCTGCATGTAAACAGCACATGCATTCATCTGGCCATGTCCTCTATGTCCCCAACAGTCTGTCCCATTTTCTTAATAAACTCATTTTACAGTTATTTTCCTGTGTGAAGAGACCCTGTTCAGTATGTGTATGCAGGGTCTAAATACCAGCAACAGGAAACACCAAAGTGCAAGTATAGTGTTTGGGTATCAGTGTGTAAGCACTAGTGAAAATCAAGCCAGAGTAGCTGGAGAGAAAGTAGAATACAAGAGCTGAGACCACCAATTGACGTGGCTCTGAGTCTGGACCAGCTGCCAGAAAGTCCCGTATCAGTCAGCTGCTAGAGCTTACAGGAGGTCCAAGCCAGATACCCTGGGGTCTACTGGTAAGTCAGCTACTGGTAAGCCTGGACCTGCTACCAGAGAACAGTTTTCATCTGGTGTAAGGTGACTAGGAGACCAGGGAATGCTGGGGTCACTTGCTGTCTAGATTCAATGTCTGTAGCTCATTACTGGAGAGATCATCTGTGTGTGTGCACGCGAAGGGGAATCATACCCAGCAGCAGAGTCTGGCTACAGGCCTTGAGGGGTCGTATGCCCTGGGGCCAGCAGCTGAGAAGAGCTGTGCTCATTGTCCCAGCTACTGGACAGCTGGTCTCAGAAACTCAATTCTACCAGCAGAAACTACCAGGGTAGATTCTACCATGGTATTTATGTATACATTTCTCACTAACTGGCTTATCCTGATCAGCCAGAGAAGGGAATAGGATCAGGTTGTTTGTGCTGTGCTTGCATGGCTACTGTGTTTTTTCTGCCTGTGAGGTCAGTCATGCACAAGTGTGTGCACACAAGTAGCATGTAGATGTGCATGTATATGCATTGTGCCTGAATGCCTGCAGGAGTGCCTACTGGGAATACATGCTCAGGCTTGCTACTGGCTGTACCTGAGGACATGGAGCTGAGCAGCCTCATCTCTTTCCGATTAGCTGATTCAGCAGCTCCTCACAGTTGAAGGTGGAAGGGACCTCCATGTCCAACCTCAAACCACATGGCAGGGTCAGTCTGAGTAGGGTGCTCAGGACTGTGCCCAATCAGTTTTTATGCAACTTCAGGGATGAAAACAACACAAACTTTCTGGGTTCCAGTGTTGGTCCACACTCCCAGTACATTTTCTTACCTTCAACAGGAATTTCTTGTATTTTCATTTATGCCCACTGCTGCTTTTCCCTTCACTGGATACCAAGGAGACTTTGGCTTCTTCTTCTTTACTATCTCCCATCAGGTATTTATACACAATGGTAAGAGCCACCCAAACCAAAGCCAGTCTTCTCATTGCAAATCTAACCAGTTCCATCTCTGTCAGCCTCTCCTCATGTCAGATGCTCTTATCCCTTTAAATTCTCGGTGGCTTTACAGTGGTCTTGTTCCAGGTAAATCCATGTCCTCCTTGCACTGAGGAACCCAAAACTGGGTACAACACTGCAGGTGTCTTATCAGAGGGGAGAGGAGAGGGGAAGAATAGCATCCCTCCAGCTACTGGTGTTGCATTTCCTAGTGCAGTCCAGGTACTGTTGGCCTCCTTTGATGCAGGGGTGCATTGCTCAAGTGCAACTTGCTGCTTGCTAGGACCTGCAGGTCCTTTCCTGCAGAGTTGCTTCCCATCCAGTCTGTCCCCGTGGATACAAGCAGTTATTCCTCCCCAGCTGCAGGGCTCTGCATTTTGCCTTGTAAACTGTATAAGGCACCTCTCTTCCCCTTTCTCCCATGTGCTGAGGTCCCTCTGAATGGCATGGCAGCACATCTGGTGTATCAACCAACCACTCCCAGTTTTCTATCATCTGCAAGGCTACGCTGAAGTTTACATATGCATGACACACGCTTTTATCTTATGTCAGCCTAATCAAAGCTTCCGGTCTAGCCTGGATATCATCTATGCAGCAACTTTAACATGAAGCATAGATAATATTACTAAGATTGAACTTAGTATACTAACAAGACTCACAGTGCAAGCTTATCCTGTCAGCTCTGTCTTACTGTAGTTGCAGTAACTCAAGTGGCTGAGATACATGCATATCATGGTTCTGTGTGTATGCCCTGCTGCTTCTCAATTTGAATAGAAACCATCCTTCTTGCCTCAAGTTGCATCCTTTTAGCTCTGGGCTTCCTAACCCTTCTGCAGGGCATAGGTAAGCAAGATCTTCCCACAAGCAGGAGTGTTAATTCAAACCCTTAAGATTTTGGAGGATTACACAATTATGGAAACACTGATAGCTACCCACAAATAACTCATTGCTGAATGACTAGCACTCACCATCTTCACCAAGCTAGACTTAGCACAGGTGCAGAAACATAGTTCATGAGGTGAGTACAGCTAAGTCTTCCTGGGTAGGATATGAGAGTCCAGTTTGCTTTTTGAGGAAGTTTTAGGATGAGCAGAACACGATTCTCCCCCCACCCCTTCTCACCTGAATTCTCTCTTCTGCAGCAGAAGGAAGTACTACACACCTATTTCCTCAAACTAGAGAAGTAGCTTCTAATACTTCTCACAGTTTAGGGGTAAATACAGGAGCTGTATGAAAATGGACTTGGCTAACAGATTACAGCTGTAATGGGTTTAAAGAAAAAACGTCTGAAGTAATCACCTGCACATGCATCCTTTTGTCCTAATGCAGATGCATTTGCTCACCTGCAGTTACATGATTGCCAGAGAACTTAAACCTTGATGAAACAACTAAATTAAAATGTAAGCACACTGCTGGAACATAATGTATATGCTAGAGCAAAGGTCCCAATAGTATTTGAGATAAGCCAAAGCACTTCAACACTCCCTGCTCTGCCACAGGTTTATTTACAAAATACTATTTACAGTCTATAGCACCTCTGTCTTGAATTTTGATAAATAATAACACTTCCTCCAAAGAGGAGGAATAAGACAGACCACCTACGCATTTTTCTGTTACAAACACCCTATCCAGTCAAACAAGACCATTCCCTCTTTCAAAAAAGGGGCAGAGAAAAATGGGTACCTAGAGGGTTTTGTGTCCATGGCACCAATAAAGGTATTAAGCAGGTCGGGGAGAGGTAAGTCTCTCTGCTGAAGTACACGTGTGCAAATAAGCAACATGACAAGGTTACATGATCACACAAGTTACAGCAGGATGTGCTGCTACTCCCAACTTCTCCTCCAAAGAACAAAGTACACCATGACTTGGTGGTGTTTAAGGCAAGAACAGCTGAATTTAAAAACATATCCCTTAGCAGCAGCCTTGTGAAAGACTGAATAGTTTGTTCATGTTGTAAAATAAGGAAGACAGAAGGCTGCTGAAATGAGAAGGGACATATTCCAGGGAGTGAATGGGCCCAACCCTACATCTGCATCCTTGTGCATTTTCCCAGAAGGTCCCACTCTATCTGAATCCTCATCTCCAATCTTATAACATTATCCATGCCCCACACCCCAACTGAACGTATCTTATGTCTCCATGTGATTTACTGAGGGCTGAAAGTCCAGTATGTGGACTACAGGGATTACTTAGTACTGCACAAAACAGACTATAGAAGACATGGCTGAGAACAGATTCTAAGACCAGTGCTCTGAAAAGTACCAATGACTGCTGTAGAGCAAAAGCAAGGGGCAACAGAAATGAGAGCAGGTGGTGTTGCCTCATAAGTCTTTTCAGTCCTGGTTGTTTTGCTTTGCTTGTCCCAGTCACTCATTTGGAAACAATTGCCATAGGAATGATTCCAAGTGGTATGTGGGTAAAACAGCATTTGGCAAGCTTAAGGGAGCAACAACAGATCACTCTTTAAAGCCTTGGATGCTACACAGGATCCTCTTCTGGTGGCCTGGAAGTGACACTCCCATCTGTTTCAAGTCCCTGAAGGAAATGGAAGAGAGAGGAAAAATTAATTGCTATTCTTGTTCCTTGGGGATTGGGGTGTGTTTAAGGGCAGAAACTCTTCCCACGCATTAGTTCAGAAAGTTTCCTTTCCCTCAGTGCCTCTTGCTACACGTGCTTTTTCTCCAGAGGGAAGAAACATCTAGATGCTCCTTTCCTTCTCTGGCTACCTCTGCCCACCCAGTCAACTGTTCTCTCTCACCTTGTGACTTGGCCTTTACTCCCATTACATTAGAACTGCATCCATGTCTGCTCACAATGGTCTCAACCTTTCAGCAGGGTCTGCTTCTGCACTGTGCCTTTTCATTTGTCTTATGTAACTACTCTGGTTATACTTGGTTGTACATCCCTGACCCTACACTAGGAAAAATGTGTACTGGTAAAGCATCTGGCCCAAGTTCTTCTAAAGAGCCCAGAAGGACTTTGCTCTAGGATGAAACAGTGCCTGGCTGATGTGGGGAAAATGTCACTAGCCTGTCTGAGTTCAAGTCAAGAAAATTCTCTTATCAAGTCCTACGAGGGTGGGGAGATGGTCAGGTTAGAGAACTGCCTGCCATCTGTTGCCTACCCTTAGTCTAATGTGTGCCTAATGTGAATTCAGAGCAGCTCAGACCCCTGGAAAGTCACAAGCAAGGACAATTGGAGAATTAGTTTCACAGCTTGAGCTGTGATCGTGATTTTTCTGGGCTGATTGTTCTCTTATAGGGTAAGAGGTCCATCCACTTCCATTTAACTGCATACAGAAGGATGGGAAGAAGACTTCCAAGTAAACATGAGTGCCTGTTCAGATAGCAGAAGGACAGAAACAGCTATTTGTGAAATAGCACGGGGTGCCTTGTGAGAGCTTAGCCTGTACTTACTCAGCTGTGAGGTCCAGAATTGACTCCATGGTGTCCAGGCCAGCAGTGCGAAAGTTGGAGATATAGCGCTTCATGCGAATGGATTCCAGCCACTCAGGAATGGATCGATAGGGGATACCATCAGATCCACTGCAGCTGGGGAGCCGGAGCGTTACCCTAAACACAGATGAAACTTTCATTAGCCAGGCAAGAGGCTCAGATGACAGCCTCACTAGCTAGAGAGCAAGAACCCTCTGCCAGCTCTAAGCCAACTCATCTTTTCTCTACACTGTGTGATCAGACTGCACAGGCCAGTGGCTATGTATGCCCTCTGTCACCATGAGACAGATTGCCGCTATCTTCTGCATATACACATTCAAGATGTCTCTCACCAGCCCGCACTGCTAGCATCACCTCTCCTCCTGCTCAAACCAGGAGGCAAAAATTTCCCAGTTAACTTCTCCCCCTCCCTAAGACAGTCTGCTTACCTGGGATCAAAGTCTGCAACAGATCGGAGGAGATGAGGACTTGAGATGAAATGTTGCAGCTGTGCCTGGATCTCATGAAATTGAGGCCTCCTCATCCGATCGTGTGACCAACAGTTCTTCATGAGCTCATAGAGAATAGATGGGCAGTCCACAGGCGGGGGGAGCCGATACCCATCCTCTAAGCTTTTCATCACCTGCACGGATGACAGATAGAAATCAGGAAAGAGCAGAGAGTGAAAGAGAGGAGCCAGAGGCCTCTGTGGGGCTGGGAGCAGACAGTTAATCATTTTTCACAGTGTGCAGCCAGGGTGGGGATTGAAGACAGTTACATGTGTATAAAGTAGAGTTTGGGCAGCACAACAAAGGATAAGGACACGTGAGATGTCAGAAAGTGAAGTGGCATACACAGCTGGCTTCAGCCCTTCATTAGCTTAGCTCCCGTTTGCCATTCACGGCATGTGTTCATGAGAAGTGAGGGCCAAGTGATTCTGTTACAGGCCCAGTGAGAAAAGTGGATCTAGGTTCTGAAGAATAATTTGAACACCATGTGGCAACCTCATAGATGCACTAAGCCTGGCACAAGTATCAGACTAGAAAAATACTTCAGAACCAGAGCAAGGAGAGAAAGAAATCAGCAAAGAACATCTCTAAACCCAAAGATTGTGGTTGTATTAATCAGTCCTTAATTTGGCTTGCTACTGGTGACGTCTGAACCTGATTCAGGAACCCAAACATTACTGTCTTTGACTTGGCTGCACTGATTTTTGGCCAGGAAGGAGACAGAGTAGTTCTGTGTTTGGAAGAATGACAAGGCTGCAAGCAGAGGGAGATCAACACAAGTTGGGCCTATATTCCTGGTTTATTTCCTTAAACCAGCACAAGCTCAATGTCTGTTACCTTTTGATTGGTCATGTCTCCATATGGCTTGTCACCAAATGACAGCACCTCCCACATGACAATTCCAAAGCTCCAGACATCACTGGCTGAAGTGAATATCCGATGAGCAATGGCCTCTGGGGCTGTCCATCGGATGGGAATCTTACCACCCTGTGAAAGAGAAGAGACATAGGGTAACCAGCTTGTTTCATTGAGTCATGCTTCTCCAGTGCTTTCAGTCAAGCAGCTTACAAAATGCTTCACAGACTGGGCCCACTTCACTTGAAGTGATGTGTGATCACCTCTGGGGAAATCTTGTCAAAAGGACATAAACGATTTTGGAAAGTAATTTTGTTTAAGCCCTGTGTTCAGCTAAATGCTACAAAAAAAAAAAAAAAAAAAAAACAAAAACAAAAAAAAAACATGGCTGTGGGTGTAAGACAATGACATCAAACACAGACTTTCTTTGAGTGACACAAGATAGTAGAATCATTGGAGCTTTTTTTGGATGGGATGTGTAGATGTCTCTAGTCCAAACTCCTCTTCACAGCAGGGCTGTCTTCAAAGCTACATATAATTAACTGAGTCCAAAATATAAGATCCCATATTTTGTTTCATTTCAAAAATCACATTCTCTGTGGTACTGAATCTCTTAGCAAACAAAATCAGCACAGACTCCAGAAAGAAAAGCACCACCTTCAACCACGCCGTGACTTGCAGGTTTATAATAAAATATATATCTATTATAATATATCATACGTAATGTATGTAATATACATGTATATATGTAGTCTTATAATGGAATATATAATATAACAGTTTTATAAAACTTATTTTATAATAGGTTTTCTTTCAGAGAAGAAAATCTATTTTGTTCAGACTTATGTCCAAATCCTTCACCTGGCACGTTTCCTACTACAAAGAAATCCTGCCATTCTTATCTGGCAGAATCCCAACCCCAAAGACTACAGCTAAATTACAAGACTGATCCTTACCTCAGCAGAGATTGTTTTTGCATTACCTTGGTTTCATAGGTTCCCTCTGCATCATTCTCCAATATTCGGGAAAGACCAAAGTCAGACACCTTGCACTGAAGGCTGCGTGTGACTAGGATGTTGCGAGCAGCCAGATCCCGGTGCACATAGTTGTGTTCTGAAAGGTAGGTCATGCCAGAGGCTATCCCTTGCAGCATAGACACAAGCTGCACAGGGCTAAATTTTTCCTCATTTTCCTGCATGGAAGAAGTGACAGAAGACCCTGGTCAGGTGACATCAGTCTGCTGTTTTCTAGTTACTGGCCTTATCAACTTGTAAAAGAGGGCATTGGTGAACAAGCAAAAAGGCAATGCTGCAGCCCAAAGGATCCCACAGGTTCACACTAAGGTGGTCTCCAGAGTCATCACCAGGCACCTGCAAATTATCTGTCAAAGACAATACTCTGTATACTGAGCAAACTGGATAGCATCAAGATTCAGTTGCCAAGACTGGAAAGGTGACCAGAAATTATATGGATGTAGAGATCTTTTGTCCACTCTTCTCTTAGGGTCCTAAATCCAGTTTAAGTACAAGTTCTGGCAGTACACAAGCCTACTACAGATTGGGATATCTCACCCGCAGGAAGGTATCCAGTGCTCCATTCTCCATGTACTCAGTGATGATCATCATTGGCCTCCCTTGGGGAAAAGAGCAAAGTGTCACCCTTTCTGCAGTTCACCTTTGCAATTTGTGTTTCAACACTCTCCACATTCCCCCAAAACTGGGGATCATGCCTAACCACCACCACCATCCCTGCTCCGCTCTGACAGCTAGCTGTCCCTCCTCCTTAGATTTCCCCTGATGATTTTGTATTACTTTTAGTATCACACATAACCTTACACCATCCCTTACACTATTCCAACTTCTCTATTCATCAGCCCAAGAAGATTTCTCTTAACAATGCCTCATGACTCCACTGGAAATCCATACCCCTCCCCCATTCCTCATTCTCCACCATAGGCTAATATAACAATGTGTCTTCTCCCAATACTGCCTCCTTGGCATAATCCTCTCCTAAGAAAGGTCCTAGGAATGTGCCACTTTCTATGTCATTACAAGATGCTCTTCCACGCTCTTACTTTTGGTGACAACTCCTTCCAGATGCACAATGTTTGGGTGGTCAAACTGCCCCATAATTGTTGCCTCACGCAGAAAGTTCCACCACTGTGAGTCTGAATATGTTGACTTCAGGGTCTTGATTGCAACCACAATACGTTCTTTGCCTGGGAGCCGTAGGGACCCACGATAGACCTCCCCAAACTCCCCTGAGGACAACCAGAGACAAAAGGTCACAGATGAGCTCAAGAACATGCAGCCAAATATCAGTGTGGGGGAACTGAAAGATGAAAAGAAGGCCAACAAACTCACCCTCCCCAATCACATTCTCCATAGTGACACAGGAAACATCCAGTTCCTTAATGAATTCCAGCACTCCTCTGCTGGGGTCATCATAAGGTTGCAGGTCTACATAGGGCTTCAACCAGACCTTCTCTATGGTAAAGGGAAACAAAAGAGCAACTTAACCTGTCAACTCTTTGGTCAAGCTTTGTAGGCCAAAAATACAGAAGCAGAGCTAAATCCACAACCTTCAAACAAAAACAGTCAACAAATACATCAAACATACATTGAATAATACTGCAGCTATTATAGAAGGAGAGAGATTACATCAGAAAATCCACACGGGTGCCTTGTTTGAAAACTGTGATTCTTTTCATTTTTTGCAACCCATTCCAGGTTTCTCCCTGGTTCCACTATCCCTTTGAAGCTCACCTCGATCAAAGCCTGAAGTATTGTAATCTGGCCGTGATTGTCTGCGAAGAGCATGCCTAGAACATAAGGAGAAGTCATGAAACTCAAATGGTTAACAAATATCAAAGAAGAAAGCAAGACTCCTAGGGAGTCTGTCCCAACTGGTCAAGCACAGAGTTCTGGGTAGCTCAGAGCAAAGTGGAACCAGACACTGCATCTACTTGATAGAGTACAGCCTATAATAGAATGTGGTACTTAACGTACATTTAGAAATGGAATTTTGTTTCCATGCAGTTAGTTTTGTTTGTTCCTCTGTTGCTGAATTAAATATGAATTTCTATTTCTTTTATGTTCTCTGTACACTTTCAGTAAAATATCTCAGCTTAAAAAAAACAGCCTTGTAGACATTTGGAAAGGAAGTAGAACTTTGTATCTGGGTAGAGGACCATTAAAGTAATAGTATATGGAAAATGGTTTGAAATAACTGGATACATGAACTGCCTGCTTAATTGATCAGCAGCTATATAAAGGACTGTGCCATAACACTTTTTTTTATTAATTTGTCATGATAATAGTATGATAGCGCTGGATTATATTTGAAAAAAAAAAAGAAAAAAAAAAGAGAGAAATCACTATACTTTCCTCTGTCCTCAGCAGCAAGCATTATCTTACAGGCATATCAACCCATCCAACCCTGCTAATTGAAATCACTTAGAGTCATTCCATCTTATTGCAGCACGCTGGTCTTCTTTCACCTCTAACTAATCCATCCAACTTCCTCAGAGATATCAAGTCCTTCTTTCTTAACTCTTTCTTAAGCTTTTATAGCTCAGCTGTTTTTCACAGAATGGGCAGGGCTGAAAGAAACCTCTGAAGATCATCTAGTCCAACCTTCTGCCAAGCAGGATCACCTAGAGCACGTTGCACCAGATGGCATCCATGTGGGTTTTGAGTATCTCCAGAAAAGGAGACGCCACAACCTCTCTGGGCAACCTGTCCCAGTGCTCTGTCACCCTCACAGTAAAGAAATGCCCCCTCATACTCAGCTGGAACCTCCTGTGCTTCAGTTTGTGCCCCTTGCCTCTCGTCCTGTTGCTGAGCACAGCTGAAAAGAGACTGCCTCCGTCCTCTC
Source organism: Aythya fuligula (assembly GCF_009819795.1). Classification (NCBI taxonomy): domain Eukaryota; kingdom Metazoa; phylum Chordata; class Aves; order Anseriformes; family Anatidae; genus Aythya; species Aythya fuligula. Next base: position 82,409,327 of record NC_045559.1, read on the forward strand.
AACACCCTCCCCTCAGATATTTATATAAATTAATGAGATCTCCCCTCAGTCTTCCCTTTTCCAGGCTAAACAGGCCTAGTTCTCTCAGCATGTCCTCGTACAACAGGTGCTCCAGTCCTCCAACAATCTTAGCAGCCTGCCTTTGAACTCACCCCAGTAGTTCAATGTCCCTCTTGTACTGGGGAGCCCGGAACTGGACACAATACTCCAGGTGCGGCCTCACCAGGACTGAGCAGAGTGGGAGGATCACCTCCCTTAACCTGCTGGCAACACTTTTCCAAATACAGCCCAGGATACTGTCAGCCTTCTTGGCCACAAGGGCATATAGCTGACTCATGGTCAGCCTGCTGTCCACCAGGACTACCAGGTCCCTCTCTGCAGAGCTGCTCTCCAGCAGGTCATCCCACAACCTGTACTGGTGCTTGGGGTTATTCCTCCCTAGATGCAGGACCCTGCACTTGCCCTTGAACTACATGAGGTTCCTCCCAACCCAACCTTCCAGCCTGTCAAGGTTCCTCTGAATTTTAGCACAGCACTCTGGGGTATCAGCCACTCCTCTGACCTTTGTGTCATACTCCTACATCTATATCTTTTTCAGCTCCAAAAATCAACACTTACTTTCGTCGAAAGAACAGAAGTCCCAGAAGCAGCCCAATAAATAGTAGAACTCCAAAGATAATGGAGACTATGACTCCACCAGACAGAGCTCCTGTGTCTGCAAAGGAAAAGATAAAGGCCATATCATTTAAAAGAACAAGAATTATTTGTCTGGAATGTAGCAACCAGCTTCTACCAGCCAGTGGTATTAGGTGAACTATGGTGTTTCATCTTCCAGGCAACACAATGACCATATTTGAGTCCAAATATGCACATGCTATCCATGCACATAGTGTCTCTTCAGGTAGGTATCTGGTTCACTCTTATCTGTGATCCTCGTCTAGATGAGTAATTTATCCCTGTACCTGATTTAGCTTTCAAATAATCCCTGCTGCAGTTGAGCTAGACAACTCCAAGGTCTCTTCCCACATGTAAGTGAAGAACAGCTATTCTTCCCTCCCACTCCTCTCCAACTACTTTTTCAGATCAGACTCTTCTTCCTGCTCAGCAGCTGATTTAGACTATGGCATAGCAAAGACACAGATTTGCACAGCAGTCTAGTTTGACTCTTCTTTTTTATGCAGTTCATTTCCCCCTTCTGCCTTCCCTTCCTTTTGAAAATCCGGGTTTGTTTTTTTGCCTAATTAATTTGACAGAAACCACTGGCTGCTTAGCATTTTTGCAAACAAGCAAGCACTGACATATGAACTTGAAATCTAACATCATATTTCTGCTCTCTCAGAAAAAAAGTGTCAGGTGGTTTCGTTTTGTGACTGGATAGAACTCAGTGTTCAGATAACTCAGCTTGTCTTTTTCTACTTACACTTTCAAGCTAAAGCCACACAATATAGCTGACATAGTATAATATATATATATATATATATATATATATTAATACAGTGTTATCCTCACAATATAGTTGAATTTATCAGAGTAAATACTAAATTCCCTCTGTTGGTTGCATTTAAGCCTTAATTTCTTGTAAATTAAAAAATGAATAATTTATTTTTAAATACATTAATGAAAAGTGTTCATATACATATCTAACGAGTGTCTACATCTTTTAATATTTTTCCTAAAGGCATTTAGGAAAGCACGCAGAAAAAAAACAGAAAATTCCTAAATATAATGTTGCAATAAGTGAGGGATCTTTAAGCAAGGAACAGCTGCATGACAACAGTGTCTGGAAGTGTTTCCTAACATCCAGTCCAATGCTCAGCATCTGTAAAGCCTAATTAACACTTGTTATTCTTGCTCAATTTGATGCTGACTCATCCCACTAAAATTACTAAAAATCACCAGCTTAGATAGGCAGAAATCAAGAGGCAAAGCTAACGTTCTTTCTTGCTAAAATCAAAAAGGCAAGATTTGGAAGAGGGAAGTAATATATTTTATTAAACCAACTAGAAAAAAGGGACAGGCTCTTAAGTACATAGCTCTTCTGCAAGAAATTAAGGGATCTAAACTCAAAATCAGATTTAAAAAGTTGCCTGTCCCTACCAATCTTGTTCCACTAATATCTCTAAACCATTGCAGCTAAAAATCATTATATTATCAAATAATCACTCCCACTGAATGAAACCTTGCTGGCAAGGTTTTTATTCCTTTCATATTCAAAATATCTTTGCCTTGGCATGATGAGATGATCAACTTTTATTTAAAGAGAAAAAAAAGCATAAACTTGTGGAAAGCTGCAAAGTATCTCCTAGCACATCATTTTATAATCAAAAAAAAATCTATTACATGTTAACTTAAAAATTTTCCACAGAACCTTTGTGATTCATTAACAGACTTAACCAACAGACTAATGTCATCACAATTGACAAAGACTGCAAGAAAATCTTACCCAAAGTTCTTGGTGTTAAAAAAAAGAAAATCTTTAAACAATATTTAAACCATGGTATCATAAATCCTTATCAGCTTTTACTGAATTACTATAACCATTTCTTAAAATTAATGTATGCCTTTCATTTTTCCTATTTTCTTGCTTCATTACAGTAAAACTAGCCTTTCATAGGCATCATTTCAATGAACTGATTTCTAGGATTATCAGAAACATCCATAGGGTCACTACGAGGATCTGTGAATTTGTGGAATGAAGGGAGAATAAGCTCCTTTATAGAAAACCTTTGATAATAGGGAAGTCTTTGGATAACCCAGGGAAAGGGAAGGTTGGATGTGGGGCCTGCATAAAATATTCTTTGATGCCGGAGGCCTCAGTAGACTGGCCTACACTTTGTGCTTTGGGTGAGAATTTTTTTTCAGCAGCACATATCATCTGACAGAGTCATTGCCAGACTCACATCCAGGGGCTGAACTACATACAGTAGAAATGATAAAGCTGGAAAAAAATAGTGCTGAAGTCCTCTGAGTTCTCCTTTTCATTAGCAATTCCTACATAAAAGGATAAATATGCTAATTGTTTTGTTAACACTTGAACTTAGAAACGTTACTATTCAGAATCAAAATATCTTTCAGGAGAACTAAATGAACAGATGGTGAATAATTTATTTATATAACACACAAAACTGACACCAATCATTTCTGAATGGGAAAGTACAATAGGATTCTGTATAACAGCAAGCACAAAGGATAAAATGATTCCCTGTTGAACATTTTCACAAAGCAGAGCTTTGTAAAGTCTTGGCCATGATGACAAAGAATTCAGGAGTGTGATTTCTTTGCCTTTGCAGCTAGCAGAACACAAAATATTGGTGTACTACGTGCATATACAATCTGATGGAGAAGGGAGTTTCTCACTAATGACATACCAATGGTTGTACTTTACCTGGTGGAAGGGTGCGGAATTCCTGCTCCTGGGAGTAGGGCCCAGGCCCGAGAGGTGTGATGGATCTCACACGAAGCAGATAGGCTGTGTCTGGTTGAAGGTCAGTCAGAGTGACATTTGGCTCAAGAAGGTGCTTCACTGTGTATCGTGCCTCCTCTCCCTGCAGAAATTGAACAACGTTAAATAACTAACACACATGGAATGGAACAAAGAGGACATTTTCAGCCCTTTAAGTGGTATGGGGAAGAACAAACGAGGCAGGTCTCACCTTCTCAAAGAACATGACCTCATACTCCACTGCGGTCTGGCTGCGCTGCCGTGGGGCAAGCCAAGAAACAGACAGACTACTGTCATCCCTTTGTGTCAGGATAAAATGGGACACTGTCACTGGAGCTGCAGGGGAGAAAACAAAGAATACCAGAATGAAATACAAACAACACAAAGTAATGCCTCTCTCCATCAGAGGCTCTATCTTTCCTTCTATGTCATACCGTGTAACTAGAAATGACTCTCATTGCCACTGCCACTCCCTTAGCTTTCTATTCTGTGGTGAAAGCAAAATGGGGTCTCCAGCTGTAATTTGTTGTTTTCTAAGAATAGCATGCTACCCCAGTAGTATCTACCCCAACAGAGGAAGAGCATATCTTTTGTCTCTGAAACAAAACCAGTCTTCCAAGAAATTACATTTAACCCAGCACTGTACTGTTCAATTTGAAAACAAAACGTTATGATTTTCTGCTCTTTCAGCAACAGTGACACAACTATCCTATGTGATTTATGAATAAAACTCCATTTCATATGGTACTGTGAAATTCCGTACTCAAAATCTCTCAGTTGACTGCAGAAGAATGTTATTCATGAATAAAAAGATAATTCTTAACAGATTGTAGGGACTGACGTGTCAAGCCTGGTTCTGTCCTTGTCCTTCATCATCACCAGGAAGTGATGAGGTAAACCCAACGTAGCTCTGCTTTCCTAGCTCAGAGTTATGCTGCCTCTGCATAGCAAAAGGAAGAAAAGACAGGGAGTCGTATAAAAGTCACTAAATCAGAACTGGGATAAGTACCAAGGGCTGCTGAGCACTGCAATGTTACTTTCCTATAATCTTGTTTAACAGCACTCCAGAAAATATTCATAGGACAGTCAAACTACTGCTCAACTTGAAGCCGAACTACGCATAAATGTGTCAAGGAGAACTTGTATGTTTCGAAGATACAAATTTCTCCACGTTTTTGAAGTTTTTATTTTCAGTTACATCAGGATTTCTGTTGTGTTTGGTTTGTTTTTTTCACTATATTTGAGTCATTGGTAATATTTCAGGCCCCATGCTTCCTGTCACACACATATAGCAATATCTTCATTGGACTACAACAGCGTATCACAGGGAGGGCTTTATCCTCCTCACCTCTGTTAAGTCCTTGGTGGATTCATAGCTCTTGGTAGATAATGCTTACTGCTGATTTAGCTTGCAAGGAATATGACTAATGGACTTTACATGCCAGAGGCAGAGGTACCTTATCATACCATACCAACACATGTGGCAGACAGAAGGAGATGGAGAAAGGTTAAACATTCACAGAGATTCCTCTTCCTTTTCCTGATGAGCAGGAAGAACTTCTCTCTGCTTCTGCTAACCTGCATGTCCAACTGCGACCCAGACAGCTGGAGCAGTTCTCTGGGGAGCAGGTCCCATTCCTGAGACACCATTATGGGCTTCCACAGCAAATGTGTAGTTGGTGTAAGCTTCTAGGCCATCCACATCCACAGCAGGTTTAGTGAGACCAGAAGCACTGGGGGTGAATACCACACCAGCCTCACATGGCTCACAAGACATGAAATGACAGCGCTGACAGAAGACTGTGTAAGTCAGATCCTTTCGCCCACCGTGGTCGCTGGGTGGCTGCCACCACAGAGAGAGCTGTGTGCCAATAAGGGAGAAGCTGACATTGCGGGGAGCTGAAGGGGGACCTATGAGAAGAATGAAAGAAAGTATTAGATCCAGCTGATAACATACAATGTATTGTGGCAGTTTCCAATCTGCTGATGCATTTCAAATTATGCCCTCTGTCCCCCCCAACCTCTCTCCCTCTCTGACCTCTCATCCCCATTTCCTAGCACTCTCTTTCATCTTTTCTCCTTGTTCTTTCTCTCCAGCCACAACTTACGGGTGCAAGCAATGTTCTGGCCCTCCAAAGGTGCTCGGTAGAAGCCTGTGTTACAGGAACAAGATGTAGCCCCTGACTCGTTGGATAAGCTGTTTGGGGGGCACTTGAGGCAGCGGTTAGTCTCCAGAGAGTGACGGTAGAATCCCCGCTGGCAGGCTGTGAGGACACAGACAATTCAACATAAGATCAACAGGAAACAAATTGCCAGTTTCATTCAGTTTCTTGAAAGCTCCTTTTACATGCTTGCTTTCCTTCTATTCTTTCAGTTCAGAGAAGTATTTAGGTTGGAAGGGATCCCAGGAGAGCACCTAGACCAATCATCTTCTAAGAGCAGACAAAGAGGAGATGCAGACCCAAGGTGGGATCAATGTTATGATAGGATTTGTAGGCTGAAGAACCTCAGGAATGCTTAATGAAAACACAACCTGGTCAGCCTCGGATACTTTTTTCAGCATAAATCCACATTGCTTTCTATTTTACTCATCAAGATTTCTGCTGTCAGTAAGGGCTGTAAATACTGCCTCAAAGTCCTTGGATTCCTCAGACTCCTCTTCTTGCTGACTTCCTACAGAATAGCCAGTGGGCTATTTAGCAGAAGCATGTTTTCTGATTTCAAGTGTTGTATTTAGCAGGGCCCTGAGGAATATGTACATGTAGATAATTATCAGTTTGCCTAACAGCACTGGCTATAAAGCTAATGCACTGCAAGAACACATGCCATTTGTTTCCTATTTCCAGTCCTATAAAACTAAGCAGACATGTCCTTCTCTAGCTGTTATCATCTGACACCATCCTTGATGCATTATTACTATCTCGTACTCCAGGAGTACTAGTCTGTCTACCAGTTATCTCGAGGTTAATGCTTTACCTCTGTAGGTATGTAGCAAGGAGGAAAGGAGTGAGGAAAGCTGCAGTACCCTGAGAATTTAATGGTTTACTGGCCTGTGCTAAATGATTTTCACAGAATCACAGAATGGCCGAGATTGGAAGGGACCTCTGAAGATCACCTAGTCCAACCCCCATTTTATCAAATGTTCTTGAAATACAATCAAACTTATCACTAATCACATAGTTGAGGAATGGAAACACTAATTTTTTACCAAGCTTCTGCCCTGCATTTAACTTGAGCATTGAGGATATTACCCTTTTCATATTGCACTACGAGAAAAATTATGTCCTGGGTAATCCCTCAGGATATCCCAAGGGAGAATACCCCAAAGCCATCTGCTCTGGAGCCTGACTGAAATGGCTTACTGTGGTAGAACATAACACAGAAATCAATCCTTTATCAAGAAAACAAAAAACATTACAGCCACTCCTACTACATGACATAGAGGAACACCTGAAGGAACTAAAAACTTTTCTGTTAACAAAGGCCCAGTCTCAGGAAGAGTGATTATCATCACCATAGGTTGAGATCTCTCTGTAGATTACCATCAGAGAACTGGTTTCACCTCAGTCTTGTTGGTTACCTCTCTTGCCCTCAAATGGCAAGCAGACTGTCTTATTAACATCAGAGGTTGCAGCCCAGAGATGCCATTTATATTCTATTTAAGATCAAATCATCTCTTTCAGAAATAGTCAAGAATAAGAAAAATTCTTTGATCTCTAGTCTGCTCATGACCAAGAGCATTTCTACTTGCTCGAGTGAAAATGAAAACTTTGTGACCTCCTGCCATTTTGCTCCAGCATAAGATTTCAAAATTAATGTCACTGGATCAGTCTGGATTGGATCGGCTTTGAGAGCAACATGAAAAACAAACCAAGAGCAGAGCCACAGATTTGTGTAACACATACACCAATATTCAATGACAATGCTATTTGCCATAAGCACACAACTTACACACACTTATTGTCAGGGTAACACAGAAAGGAAATTTGGGACACAGACCTACAGTCTACATCTATTGCTCAGAGTAAAGCTTTGCTTTGCTCACTGTGGCCCTAGGACCCTTCAGGTGGGATGACTGCCTCAGAGGGAGGCAGTAAGCCTAGTACCAAGTGAGTGCAAGGAGGAAACTGCACGGGGGGACGTCTGTGTAAAGGGATAAGCCTGGGAGGTAACAGTGAACACACCGGTCAGCTAGACCAGGTCACATCACCTCAGGCTGTGACAAACAGAGCCTAGAAACGCAAGCTAGAGGGATGGCACACGGCTTTGATATCCAGATATCAGCATGCCCACGGTATGGTCCAGGCTAAGGGCAGCCATCCTCGGGCCCGGCCGCGTTTGGAAGGACAGGACAGCGGGGGCAGAACCAACAAGACCACTCAGTTTCGGGCAGCTGAGCCAAAACAAGCCCAGGCCAGCCCAGACGGGTGCCCGGGGCAGCGGGAGGGGCCCGGGCGCCTCAGGGCTGAGCCCCCGGCCCCGGCCGCCACAACCAGCCCCGGGCGAGGCGCCGCGGCTCCCGCTGCCCACGCAGCCGCCGCCGTGCCTGCAGCGGCCGGCAGGGGGCCGCCCAGCACCGGGGAGGAGCGGGGCCAAGCGCCGGCAGCCCCGCCTGAGAGGCGGTGCGAAGCCTCCCCCGGAGCGGCCGGCTGGGCAGGGCGTGGGGGCGGCGAGGCGCCGGCGGCCTGCCGCATTAGCGGGCGGGCGGGCGTCAGGCTGGGGAGCCGGGGAGCCGCTGCTGCCCGCGTCCTTCCCAGACTGCGGTTCCCCGTGACGTGGCCGCCGCCACGGGCTCGTTGGGCAGAAGCAGGGCAAGCTCTGCCCTCGGCTCCCGCAGGCTGAGCGGTGCTCAGGTCCAGGGAGCAGAGAACTGGAGAATATTTCGAGATGGAGGATCATCGAGCCCAGCTACTGCGCGGGAGTAACCTCCCCTGTCACAGCTTCGTGCTGTTCCCTCAGGTCCCGTTGCTGTTCAGCAGCACCCGCCCCTCTGCTCTCCCTCAGCTACAGTCCAGACCCTCTCCCACTCCACACACTTGGTTTCCGCAGTCCTTGGTGATCTGCTCCAAGCTGTGGCTTCAGGCAACAAGGTGTGGAAAACAGGTCTGGAAAAAGGGTGGGTGTGGCACTGCTCACCCAAGAACCAGAAGGCAGAGAGGGCAGCAGTGGTCTAACCCTTCACTGCTTATTCTGGCAGGTGGTTTTCTCCTAAGACTGCCAGCAAGCATTGGGCAGTACTCAGACACCAGAACGATGCTGACAGGGAGTTCAGCATCAGCAACCAACTCACCCATCACCCTGCAGAGCCCACCAAGAAACCAGAATGCAAACTAGGGGCATAGTCAGCCTCCGGTATTCACAGTAAATGACGTACTTCAGGAAGTTAGTCACGGAGGTCCAGGCTTATTGGCAGAGGTGTAGTCCCAAGCTCAGATAACAGAGAGGTATAAAATGCTACGAGAGGCTGAGATGTAATGCTCTGGGCAGGCACAGCCCTCTCAGCATGATGAGATGGCTGAGCCACTTATCCACCAGAGCTCTGTACAGCTGGAAATTCACTGAGGGGTTGGGCGAACTGGTTCAGAACCTGGCGTTCTGGCTTTCTGTTGCCTCCTGTCCTGTACCTGAGTTCAGATTCTCCTCCCTGTTATGAGGCAAGGATCATAGTACAGCTTTCCTGTCTTCCTGCTCAAGGCAAAAAGCAGAACCAGAATACTCTGCCTGAAGGTATTCTTCCTCCATTCTGTCTCTCTTTTTGTGTTTGAAGGGAAGTCCTTCACCTTGCAAGGACAAAAGTAAAAGCCTTGACCGCAGTCTTCATCCTGACATGGATTGTTCCCAGTTGTTTGCATAATGCCATGTCTTTTCTGTAGAGGGAGGGGAACCAAACACATTCCCCAACAGGCAACCTACATTCACCTTTTCTGATGCTAAAATAACACACTGCTCTGGGGGCTTGAAGTTACCTCTCCCTTCCCCTGCTAGGTTCTACCCCTCTTCCCTTCATCTCCTGGGAGACCTCCTGATTCTCCACAGATACAAAAGGCACTCCTAGCTGCAGCTGTACTTGGGCAGAGTGGGATAAAAGCACAGATGAAGAATGAACCTGTGCTGTGATAGCAGCCAGGGCCTGTCCAGGCATGACAGCTTCCCTGCCCCTTCCCAGGGGAGTGCTCTCAGGAGGGCGGGGAGAGCTGTGTAGCACCTAAGTGGAAAAACTGGCTGGGCTATACAAGGATAGGGGATTGCTGGAGAAGGGCAAGGATCTTGCGCTTCAACCTTTGCCAGCTCTCCAAGCAAAATGAGCAGCAAGCAGGCAAGCAGTGAGGATTCAAAGGGGCACCAGATCCTTGCAGTGAAACAAGGGCAGAACAGAGCAGAGAGGTTACTCCACTGACCCTGAGAGCAGTGCATGGATTCTTTCCCCTATATTCTCAACTGCCTCAGCCTTGTGCCATATGACTCTGAAAACAAGAGTGGAAATGTGTTCTTACCTCCTTGTCTGCATTAATACATGTCCCTAAAACCACCGTACACATCCTCTTCCTTGGCATACACATGTAGTTTCCACAGGAAGCTGAATCCTCTCCCCTCCTTGTCAAAAGGATAGCCCTGCACTGCTTGCTCCAAGAACCCTGTCTCACTCTGTGGCTCCAGTACCAGAGACTCCTATGCCTGCTGATTGTTCTTCCTCAGAAATGAGCCAGGCTCTGATGGTACTGTGCAATGTGCTTTACACAGTTTCCCATGGCAGAAGAACCATCCCAGTCCAAGCAGAAGGGGGCACAAAGGAGAAACTTGCCCCCCTGCAGCTCTTCGCTTTCTAGTCACGGGACAAGCACACTGTACTGTGTGTCTGACCTGTCTGCCCTGAGAGAACAAGGCTGCCATTTAAGGGTTGGGAACTAGTTGTTGAGTGAGTCAGTGTCAATCACACAGTTACAGCTCGCAGAAACTAGCTCCAGAGCTAAAAGCTCCTGGATGGAGCCCAAGAGGGAGTGGAAAGGTGTGTGCAGGTCTTACACCTGACACACAAGGAGAAAATCCCAATTGAATAAGAAGCTAAAGAGGGGAGAAAAGGTTTAAGAAATGGCTCTCAGGCACAGAGGGCAGGCAAGAAAAAGTTAGACCACACTAACTCCCCTGCTCCCACTCTGTGCTTACAGATACTCTGATCTCCAGCTCCCTGGAACCTCTCCCATGGCCTACAGCCACTGTCTGTCTGCATACTCACCTACGCAGCTCCCATCGACTTCCTCAAACCCCACAGCACAAAGGCATCGTCCCATCGGTACCAACCACTCGCCATCTGTGCTGCAGTGCATCCTAGGGGGAGAGCCTGTTTCTTCAGCTGCATGCTCCACGCAGGCCCCAAGCACTTCTGTCAGCCCCTCTGAACCTGCTAGCGTCTCTGGAAAACGGGCAAGGCCTCGCACTGCCTCCGGGCAAGTCTTGTAATACACTCGGACAGACACCATTGCTACGCAAGCCCCAGAGTTCTGGAAAGCTAAGTAGAAGCCCCGGCGAGACAGCTTCCCAATGGGGCACACTTCTGTGTTCAGCTGCATGGCACCAGATTCAATGTCTCTGTTTGTGAAGCTTCGATCTGCAGCCACAGTGTTGAGCTAGGTGAAAGAGAAAAAGACAACAGCTTTAACATCCGAGCAAGCAGCAGCTCTGAGTTACCTACAGCTGTCAAACATTTTTTACACTAAGGCCTTTTAAAGGCTGCATGTTTGACTGTTTCTGATCTCAGTGTACTGCATGTTTTTCACTATCTCCTTTCAACTCATTTCCAGTCATTCACTTTCTTATACAGCACACTGTATTCTGGGTCTGTGATCTTGGATGTCTTTACAAACTACCCTAGGAGAATTTAACAAATCAGGAGCAAATCTCTCATGCTATTTTTGTTTGCAAATCATATGCAATAAAAATTAAAATAAATTCACAATAGGACTTACAGATGTGTTTTTGAAATTGACCAGTGAACTACAGCTACCCATTTCCAGGCTGCACTTGATGCAGATCAGACCTTCAACTGAAAGGTGCTTTTCATGCAGTATTCAAGGCATTTTAGCACTGAAAATTTCACTTCAATTGGGTGAAGAATGCTTCCATGCTTTTACATTCCCACTGCCTCACCAACTGACAGTGAGAGAGATGCTTTCTATAGTGGGGCAAATGGGAAAGGTCTCCATGACATCAAATGATATGGAAAAACTGGACTGCACGTGGGATGGTCTTTCTTCTCAGAGACACTGATAAATGATCCTCTCCACTGTAGGCCCCTCCGCATTACACAACACCACCTGTTCCATGTAGGTGGATGGCAAAAAAATCTGCAGAGCAGTTGCATGTGGTAGTAGGATCATAAAGCGGGTTTAAGAGTTGTGGAGGTATCACACAGATGCATACAGCAGCCTCCAGTTGCAAGGGAGGTGCACTGGGGAAGGGGGAGGGAAGAGTTAGCTACCATAGTTCTACTCTTCCTGGAGCAGAAGCAGCAGGACTGTAGCTTTTACAGTTCTTTGTTTTCATAACACGTCGTTTAAACTGCAGAGGAAAAGGGCAGTCAAGTAATTTAGGTCCGTGGCTTCTTTTAGGACACAACTGAGTTACAGAAGTTCCTCTACAAAAAAGCTGAGGTTCCCCGTTCTGTAATTCAAATATTTTCATGGCAAAAGGGCAGTACATCAGGGAAAACAGCAGGTAAAATATAGCAGTGCTAAATACTTTCACACAAGGGAGAAATATGTTATAACAAGCCAACACCTCTAGATTTAGAAAAAATAAAAACAAACAAACACCCTATATCTAATTACAATCAGAGCAAATGAAGAAGAGCACCAACAGAGGTTTGAGTTGGGTTCTGTTCCTCACTTGGTCTAATCTTGCTTTATTGCCTAAGGCAAGTCAAATTATTTTGGTCTCTGCTTTACTCTAAAAACTGATGTAACAATCAGGCACAGTTATAATCCTTTAGAATCCTTACCTAAGTTGCATCCAGTTAAATAGGTGATTAAGAAGAATGGAGGTCTGATCTCATCTGAAAACTATGGCCTCTTCTGGCAGTGACTACTCTGAGGCATCACAGAGGGCACTTAGGGGCAAAGCTTATTCAAAGGACAGCACTTATCCACATCCCTTCCCCAGATGCTGGTTCTCCTGTCCGCCCCCAGTCAGCAAGACACACCCAGTTTAAGCTGAAAGGCATGACAGCCTTACACCCACAGCCCTACAGACCTTGATGAACAGCGGGCGGCGGAACTGGATCCCGACATCTTGCTCAGACTCCATGTAGTAGAGGTTGAAAGTCTCTTTGCAGGTCACCACTTCTCCTTTGAAGCTCTTGCAGTCCCTCACAGTAAACTTCAGCTCCACGTAAATGCGAGAGGCTGCCTCACCCCGATAAATCCAGTTGGTGCGAAGCCAGTGATCGGTGTCTCCCTCAGAAAGCACACTGCAGTCCTGGTACATATAGACCGGGGTGCCATTTATCATCTGCTGCACTTCACTCCACTGCTCCCAAGGTAGAACAAAACATGTTAGACAAACGTGAGAAACAAATTTCACCTCAAATACAACAAAATCTAGCCTACAAGATCCACTCCTATTTAGCATTCAGGGCTCAAAGCCTGCAGAGCTGAAAGGCCTCTTACACTGGCCTACAGCCCTGTATCTGCCTGAACTCTTTACACTGGGAACATGGAGGATACTCTAATTAGGGTGTAACTCATGCGAAACTGAAAGGAACCACAGTGCACGGACTGCTGCACATCCCCTTCATCCTACCTTGGTTCCAACCTCTTTTCTTTCATGCACTGTCTTGTCTTAGATAAAGACCCCCTACTCCTGTGTATTGTCCACTTCTTTCTGCCCCTGTTTAAATTCAAAGTGTACAATAAGATATGCCAAGACTATTAACTGCCCCTGAAAACAGTGCACAGCACTTTGGGGCAGGAGAAGAAAGGGCCTGACACAATGGGAATGCCAACTGCAGCAGCACTGTGCTCATTAATTAGGAGTTCACACTTCATTTGGGTGTGATATTTGCAAACCCTAATTTAACTATTAAAACTCAGTTGGTTTTCCTGACTTCATACTAGGTTCTGCTTCTTCCCCAGCAAAATAATCACCGGGAGAAGGACGCATGCCCAACTGGATATATCTCACTGATATTATTTGTATGAATCTTTTAATCTTTGTAAGCATTTTCACTGACTTTTTTTGCACTTTTGTTTCCTCACCACAGGTCAAATATGAAATGCAAAGAATGTCCAATGATAAGTAAGTTACACATGAAAATTGAGAACTTGGAAAGGAAGGTGTTGTCCACAGGGAAAATGGCTTATACCCTTTTTCACACCGTGTTAATGCTGTCTTTTCATTATGCTTTAAATGTTTAATCAAATTACATTCAAACAAGTGCCCACATAGGTATTGGCACAGGTTTAAGCATCTTGGTTTCAAATCACACCGCAGGTTAAGGTGCATTTTAAACAACACCTCAGTGTCTATATTACTCTAAGTTTGTCAAGTTTCATGAGCTGAGCATGAGATTCACATATTCCTCTTCTTCAGCACAACCACCTCCTGTGCTCAGACGCAGCCCTGCAGCTCCTCTCCCAGCTTCTGATCCCACAGACCAGATACAGCCTTGTGGGTTACTCTGCTGGAGTACTAGAGATAGAGTGCCAAAGGAAATCTCCTGTACAGCCCCACTCTGTAAACTATCACTGCTTTCTCCAAGATAGCAAGCACTGCTGATAGCACTGGCTCGTATCAGTCTGTTCTCAGCCATTTACCTAAATGCATACCTGCAGTTTCCTCCCAGGAAGTTCTGCAGATAGAATCAATTTGTCCTTTCTTGTTTCCTTTTTCTCCATGTAATTAATCTCCAGTGTTACCCCACCCTCTTAATCGGATTCAGTTGATATATACGTGCACCACACAGGATTTTCATTTATTTCATTTACTGCAGGTCAAAGGACTAAGAACATCAAGAGAGAGAAATAGACTGATCGATCTCTGTTGATCAACCAAAAGTGTCAGTCACTTAATTGCCCCTTGCAGTATTTCATTTAAAAAAAAACTTCTGGACAATGCTACAGAACTAAATTTACAAGGCATCTTGAAGTATATTGAAATAGAAGAGGTAAGAAAGGGAGCAACAAAAAAGTAATTTTCATAAGAAACTGCCAACGTTAATAGCTTTTAGAAGCATTTTTTTCCATGGGTATCTGCCTCCACCAAGCTGATGGGAAATATACAATTGCATTCGAAGGCCAAGAGTTAAAGAAAGTTGCCATTAGCACTTTATTTCAAGGCAGTGTCACACATAAGCGTCACCAGAAAGCAGTTTTTGCATGTCTCACTGAAAGACATGAATTGTGAAAATATACCCTTTTCCTAACTTAACTAATTGAAAATTAAGTTTTGATCCTGTATAGTGACAACTGGCAGAACTTTTTCCTATTCTACTACTGGAAAAAAATCCAACTCCTAACTCCTGTATTTCTCATCTTATCTTAGCCCATCTTGTTCCAGACTGAGATCTTCAGAGCAAAGATTTCTATTGTACAGTTTCATATGCAGTGTGGCACAGAGAAATAACAAGGGAGTCAGACATGGTTTCTCTAGACTCTGCTGCTGATGGGTAAAGGAAGTAAAATGAGGATATTATTTACGCTAGCAACTGCAGAACTATCGTTAAAGACACTTGTGACTTCTTTTCATTATTCAGTGAAGCTTTTAAATTCAAAGTAGTGGAAGAATACTGTTACATACAACACTTAATGAAAGGGTGATGAGTCCAGAAGTTGCTAGGCAACTGTCTCACATCCTCAAGGAATCTGCTGCAAAATCAAAATGTATGCCTCTGTTTTTTAATGTAATGTTCTTAATGAATGTGTGGTAGAGTCTGATTCAATCAATATGAATTACTTGACTCTCCAGCTCATCTGCCAATGACATTGAATCAACCTCCTTTGATAATATTACTCTCTACCCATTTAATTCCAGACACTGTATCCTTACTCCAGTCATCGGTTTGGCCAGAGGATGGGAAATATTTTTATAGGAGAAGTGGAGGAGGCTCAGAGTTAGACTTCCTCATTCCAGAAGGGAGTGAACTGTGGTTTTATGATGCTCTAGAAAACTTTCTCATGAGGTTTGGACCTGTAGAAAGGCTTAGGCTAGAAGGGACCTTTGGAGGTCATCTACTCCACTCCCCATCTCCAAGCAAGCTAAAGAGTTCTTAACCTCTTCACATTTTTAATTCCTTTTAAATTCTTTTAAATTTCTTAAGTTTTAACTGTCTTAAGTTTAAACTTTCTTAAGTTTAAATTCTTAAAACTTATTAGAATTCTTAAAAAGTTGCTGAGAAGGCAAAAGCCAGTGCATTCAAGAGAGAGACATAAATTAGTAGCATGAGTTTCTAAGAAGCCTAAGGATGTAGCTATTGGATTTGAGGAGAAAAAGGTGCTCTGTGATTCTCAGAAACCCACACGCTGACACAGCACTTAACTCCAGAGATTTGTTCTTGAAACTCTTTAAGTTATTCCAGCACAGCAGTTAGTGGTAAGTGAAAGAAAACCTCAGAGATCACTTAGCAAAAATACTATCTCAATAAGCTCAGAATACTGCAAGTTTAGGAAAAAGGAAGGCAACATTCTTCCCACTGCTGGGTTGGATTCAGTATTAAAGAAAGCAGCGAAGAAGATCTGTCTTTATGAAGCCAGTTTAGAATGACATGAATGACAAACTGGGAGTTCACTGACAGATATTCGCAGTAAACAGTGTGGGTTTGGTCTACCTTGTGAGTAAACATGATAAGATTAAGGTACATATGTTATAATATGTCTTGATTGACTGTGAATTGCTTATACAGTTTGAAGCTCTGAAGCCTCAGGAAGGCTTACCTTGCTTCTTCTATCAATAAGCCTTCTCTAGATTAGGTCTGTTTCAAGGAGATGATATAGGACAACCTGTGATTCCTCCATCTATCTCTGAGTTACTCTTCCTAAGGTCTGTCTTAAGAAGTGAACTGAGACAGTATGTATGTCTTCCTGGAGCTGCTGTCGCAGGCTCTTCAGGCATTAGAAAAGCGATCATCTTTGGTTTCAGCTTTTTTTGTTTGAATGAAAAAAAGTACTTTTATCATGAAAAGTAAAAAATTCACCCTTGCTGTGAAGAGGTAGGCTACCAGTGACAGAAGCAGCAGATAGTATTGCAAATCCTAAGGCTCAGACTGGAGTCACAAGAGCTTGTGGCTCACAGCAGTAATGCTGTCTCTATCTCTAGCCTGCCAGGCACTTGTCCCATCTCCTTTCAGATAAGAGCCTGCCTGTTGTGACCCATATTTCATTTGCCTTCAGGTTAGCTCAGCACAGTAACTTCCAGCCTGTGGCCTGCACACCCTTGGGGAAAGGTACAGGGATACTTCTAAGAGACTTTAAAAAAGGTAACAACAAAGCAAGCATCTTGCCAGTAAGCTTGAAGTTGCTAAACTAAGATGCAGGTCTCTACTGGAGAGGTTAGGAGTTCACATGCTGAAAAGCATTAACTTGTTTAACTTTGGGTTAGAGAGCTATGCTAAGATCAAAAGACAAGCTGGGTTAGTACAGCCATCTACAGTGAAGAAGAGCTACAGAAAGAGCAATCTTTCTCAACAACCATACATCACTGGTGCCCCAAGCCTAAAACTGCCTAGCAGAATACACAAAGCTGAATGATTTCTCTCTCTCCTTTCCCCATGTAAACAGAAAGGGGAGAGAAATAGAATTTCAAAATTCTGAGTCTTTGACATTCGTATAGCATTTGCATGCCATCATGACAAAAAAAAATATATTGGCATGGTTTTAGAGTTAAAGGCCAGTTGTACATTACAGGTTCAGCTGCATTAGATTCTTAACGTAGCTCCTCAGAGGTAAGACTGTGACAATGGAGACACCTTGCTGATATCTGCTGTAATACTGTGAACAGCTTCTCTTTAGCTAAAATACATCTGATGAAAAATCTGTCAGTAGGCAAAGCTTGACCGACCCATCAAAAATAGCAGCACTGTACTGGTGTTTTGAAAATATTCCAGAATTAGCACAGTGTCACAGAAAGTTAAAAGTTTCTCAATGTTCTTGTAAGCTCTCTTGTGGGTGTGGAAGACAATTTAGATGATAACGAAAGAAACACGGTTATAACTAGACTCTTAACTTCATGAGTCCTATAACTTTAGATCGCAGAACAGCAAAGAGGCTGTTTTTATTTCTTTGAACATTTGGCAATGGTCAGGCAAGTTTGATTTCATCACATCATCGTCATGGAACCTTTGATACAACTGAACATAAAAGTAATGGTTACTTGTCTGCATATCTGTCTGGGTGGGATGATACATTTTTTTTTTTCCCCACAATGATCCATTGATTATCTTCAGGGAGGAGCAAGTGTTGTGCAATTATTTGTCCTTTAGGGCACTAGTGCATAGGTCTGTATCCCACCCACCTCCTTCCAATTTAACTTGTATTCATGTCCTTATGGGAAGGTAAGGTGCTAATCTGAGCCACAGAGCTCCAGTACATTGATTATATAACCTGTTTATCAAATCCAGGTCCTGCTGTCTGCTCGTTCTCTGAACTGCCTGGCCACATTAAGGTCTTGCATGAAAACAGTCTGGGTCACAACAGGTGCTACCAGGTCACGGAGAACGATACTCTTGTCCAACACTTCACATAGGTATTTTGGAACATTTATTTCTTGTGTCTTCTTTGGTAACACCCATCAACTACATCAATAATTACAAAAAACACAGGAGCAGAAAAACAGATGGTGCATCTTAGGAGTTCAGAATTCATGGCTGAAATCCAATTACCAATACAGCGTTATCTCTCACATATTTGTGCACTACATTTTACATTGCCTAGCATCTATTGTAAATGAAAGTGATTTTTATTTTTTTTTTCCCAAGGCAAAGAGCTCAGTCTAGTGTGAGTTATGATTTTGTATGGTCTGTCAACTACACTTCCAGTATTTATAGTAGAGCTGGAAAATGAGTCTGATGGCAATGGGCAATACTTACGCTGTTTGTATAGGTTCCTTTTAAAAAAGAGCATCAGATCAGGTAGAATCCCAAACAGGGACAGGGTAATTGTGCATTTTCTTTGGAAAGGTAAGCATGCCTGAAGAAAAGAAGCTGCAGGAGATGGCAGCATGAAAGACTAGCGAGTAGATGGCAGGCACTAGGTCAGCCACAAAGAAGGCAGGAACTGGCCTTAGAAACAATGGAAATAACCTTCCAAGAAACCAGAGTGAATGAGCAAATTTTTCTGTAACTCAGCCTTTGAATTAGTAAGAATCACACTTCAAAGCTTGGGTCAACCCAGCAAGGACACAGCTGGCAGCAAAAGATATAAAGCCTTTACTTTCTAACTTGTCTGCCTGCAAACTCAGCAGTATTCTAGTTGGTATTATAATGAAATTTGGTTTGGTTTTAAACTTTAAATAGCCTGCTCATCTTTTCAGAGGACCTTGCTATAGGCAGCCTCCTCTTAAAGCTCCAGATGGCTTGTGGTGCTTTTGTGTTCATGTGAGGAAGCTCAATGAACCTTGTCCACTCTCATCCAACAGCTATAAAAAGATGAGTCAGCTTCCTCAAGCTGCTAGGCAACACTGCTGTCATCACTGTAGTGCCTGAGCAGCCATGGTGATGAATGTAAGTCATACAGCATCGTCACTTTGGCTCAGAATGTGTTCTTTTCTGCCCTTCAAGTCACAACATTGAGTTCACAAGCTGAGATTGCTTCTTGGATGTATGTGCATAACTTCATCCTAGACTACCTACCTATTTAGTGGACCATGCAATCTGATTTACAGTATGGCTATTAATATGTAGCCGACTTCCTCTCATCTCACTTTTCCTATTCCACCTCTCACCCCTCTGAGTGAGGTATATCTGGACATGTACAATATTTTTTTTTTTTTAAACTTTCTCCCAAATATACATTTACATGAGGTAACTATTTTTCACTTAATATCATCAACAAGTATCTTTACGTGTCCGTACATCAACAGCAATAGGACATATCAGGATATGACCCTGAAGACAGAGCAATGTCCATTTCCAGTTACTTAGTGGCTTTACCAGGCATTTGTCCCTTACTTCCATGCAGATCTTGTTCACTTGGAGTTAAGCACCTATGCCTGATACTTAAACTGAGAGCAGGCTGAGGTATATAATGAGGTATATTATTTCAGGGTCAGAGATGATAACATCTGAGTTAGATCCTAGAGGACACGCATTATCAACAGCTGTGGAAAGAGAGGCACACAACAGCATTTCTGGTGGTTATTTCTGACACCATCTTCAGATGGTGCAGACTTGCTGAGACTTGTTCCAGGTAAGGCTATCTGAATAAGATACTGATGATTAAGTGAACTGCTAAAGTTTAATGAAATAGGAGAGCTGTGCTGGAGTCACTTGCAGGTTGAGGGCTGTGTGGCCCACACCATTATTTCTTTCATGGCCAGGCTGATCTGTCTGAACAGAAACAGCAGAAACAGATGTTGATACCAGCTGATGACTGGTTTCTGAGACCTCTTACTACACTGAAAAACTACCTTGCTTTGTTAGAACCTGAAGGCCTATAATCATCATTTTGTGGTCAGTGACATAAAAGTTGCTGACAGGTCACAAGTACTTGATCTAGTCTATTACCTAAAGAAAAAAAATGGAGCAATGGGTTTAACAATGGGTTTAAAATTTTTTTTCTGTTAAACCCTGGGCTCCAAAAATGGAGCCTAGGGTTTAACAGAAAAAAAAAAAAATAAAATAAAGCATCAAATAAACAAATCTGAATACTGCTTTACTCAAGTTACAATAATATAGCTTTGGCAGCTGCTACATTCACAATCAGACATCCTGTGAAACACAGACTACAGAGCTGCACAGGAATTGCATCATTTCCAAAGTTTTTCAAGTGTTTTGGGAGCCATGATAACTGCAGCTAGTGGTTATTTATGTCACTGGAATACATTAAGTTGCTATGCATTTACATGTGTGAAACTATACCAAGGCTGAGCAAGCCAGGTGCCATTCACAGTAGGCATATTATAAAGTTTGGAACATATTATAAAGTTTGGAACTGATAGCAACACTTTCAAGTATGGGTAGAAGCAAACAAGTATAGAATAGGCAGAGAAAATTATGTCCCCCACCTCACCATTCATAAAACATTGAGAACAACAGTAGTCCAGAAAGAAGACTAAGAAAATCATCTGGATTTGATCCTGATCCTTCAATTCTAATATAATAGTCCAAATTGTGCCTATTGACACAAATAGCAATATGTGGCAGCAGCAGAGTTCACGTGATTTTGGAAATAACAGATACCCAATTAAAAATAAAGTAGCTGTGAAAAAGTACTCTTTTGCAAGCAAAGACTGTTGTAGAGCTGCTGAAAGTACACATTGAAAGAAAACACATCAGTCACCAAAGAATCATGTGTTTAATTTACAATCCACACAACAGCATAGAATGCCACCTTGAAAGGCCCAGCACATAGCATCCTACAGTAAGAATTGCTAAGAACATACGTAGTCACATATACTCATGATTTAGGTGGGAAAGGACCTTCGGGTCTCTAATCTCCTGCTCACAGCAAGGCTAATTTCAAAAACAGATGGAGTCGCTCAGGGCCTTGTCTATTGAAAGACAAATGCAAGAGAATAGCATGACTCCTCATTACTGTATTTTCAAGGCTGATGCAATTATACATGAAAGCAAAACAGATAAATTGGATACTGTTATTTTACAACCTGACAAGAAGCAATGCTACTGTGCCTAGTTATTTAATTTATTCATTACAGGACTTCAGTAATCTGCCTTTCTAAGGGCCTAGTTTTTGACAGTAACTTAAAGTGAATTAAAGATTTCTAAACAGCTATTACAAAGCAAGCTAGCATAAACCTTTCAGCAAACAATTTCTATATACATTTTACTTCAGTCCTCACATCACACCATTAAGCTTAGGCAAGATTTCACTGCTAGACAGTGTACTCACAGTCCAGAACAATGACCCATACTGTCCAAAACTGCCTGCCGTGCAGCTTGGTGTTCACAAGCTGAGCATGTGTTAACAGAAGCATTGTCTACACTAGCTGCAGACCCTGTCTGACCATGAAACGATCACACATAGCAAACCACTTCATGCATTTAGCATAGGCTAGAAGAGAGCAGAAAACAAAGGTCTGATTCTGCCTCCACAGAGTTATCCAAACTCTTCTGCGCAAGGCCTCAGAGACTTTGTCCATACAAAGCATGAAAATTCCTCACAGCACATTCCTCCTGCATGTGATAAGCATATTGACACAAATCCACCTCACAGATAGGAGATCTCTGGCATCTGAGGTTCAGTACAAATAGCATTCTTACATGAAATACAGCTCTTCCCTTTGAGTCCGTAAGCAACACAACTCAGACATTTCCAGCCTGTTATTACTTAAACTAGTCAGACCGTTCAAAATATTAAGCTTTGCTCTTTTGTATCAAAAATGTTCTGAATTAATCTTGGTTCTCTTTCAAACACATTTACTTCATCATTTTGAAAGAATGGTTTCAGAAACTATTTCAAAGTTCTGATTTCAAGAGAATTGCCCATGGTTCTCTTTTTACTTGTGGACATTTGTCAGAGATCCACCTAACAGGAAATGATAAGGAAACAATGTAATTAGACAAATTCCTGCAAGAGTTGCTCTCAGTAGCCAATGAATCTATTTTTCATCATCTGTTAGTTTATCAGTCATCAGCATCTTGATCGACTAGTATAAAATGCTCTCAGGCCATTCTTTCCAGAATATTCTAAAATTCCTAGTTACAATTACATTTTAAATATATATACATGAATTTTAAAAAGCAGATGTAACACAAGCAGAAGGGTATGCCAGCTCCTAGCATTGCTATGAACCTACTCTGCAAAAACCAGATGTTCTATGACAAAAAATAATCTGATAGAAAGACAACAATTTTTAAAATGCGCTTCTTAATGTTTCTTTCCATCTCTTCAATATACTGATTTCATCCTGAACATGCCTGGAGCACAGTATTGGGTCAAAATCACCATACAGACAGCTGACAGGGACAAGAAGGGGAGCAGTGAGCAAAATACTATCTACATGTATGTCTCAGTATGGCACCTGTTTTGAGTAGGGTATAATAATAAGCAAAACAGCTGTACTAGCAAAAAATGCAGATATGTCAGTATAGGAAAACCTCACTATCTGGCTCTAGTTCACTTAGCAGGACTACCAGGAGTAGGAGGAGGCTGGGATGAATTTTAACCAGCCACAGCACATTACAGAGGAAAGTTATGAAAATGAGTTAGGAACAGGCTGAGCCTAGGTCTGTCTACTTTATAAGCAACAAGAGTAAAGATTCTTACTCCAAATGAGAGCTTGTGCCTTGCTAGAAAGATAAGGATGAGGAATTTGAACTACTTATTAACATGCATCCTTCTAACTACTGTAACATGGTTCCTGAATCCATTTTTCTTCTGTCCTTCCTACCACCCCACCCACACTCCCACTCTTAGAAAACCACCTTCCCTAACTTAAGTTGTAACAGTAAGAGGGACTGTTTGTCTGTATTTGATACAAAATATCCATGCTTACACAAAAATAGTTAAGAGCTCAGCTGCCTTTTTGAGTCCAATTTTGCAGTGCTTTCAGGAGTAGAATTTGAAGCACTTCCATCAGCTCAATTTTACAGCCATGAAATAAAGGGAAACGCCTCCCTCATTATCAGTTGTGTGGGTCAAAAATAGCAACAAGACTGGATGTAAAGTCCTAGAACCTTACAGCCCACCCAATATGCCAGGTTCTTGCCCCATGAGTTTACAATTATTTCCTCAGTCAGATGATGATTAAAAAAAATAAATTGTAATTGAATCGTTCAGTTTAATGCTCAAGAAGGATGAAAAAAAAAAAAAAAGAGAGCGAGAGAGAGAACAAGCTTAAGCAGGCAAAATTTCTAAATTTTTAGAGGCTTGTAGACAGAAATACTTCTGCCATGGCTATTTGCCTGGAGAAGGAGACATATGATTTGATTTTTCCTCTTTTTCTGTTAAGTTTTATTGCATCATAAAAACAATATATTTCAAGTACACGTTTAGTTACTGAAAGCTACTGGAAGATTTACAGTCCTTTAACAGCTGGCTAGTGGGTGGGGCTGTAGAAGTGAAGGGACTGCAAAGGAGACAAAAACCATGCAAGGCCCAGGAGAGGATGGGGCTGCAAAAAAAAGCCTGATTCTGGGACACAGGGTGAAATTTCAACTTGGATTACATTTTTCCATCACCTAGCATTCCCAGCAGCTCCCCATCCTTGAACACATGTACTCACCCCTACTTCTGGAGGGTCTGGAAGCCAGCCCAGTTCACCCTGTGCAGTGCTTGTGTCTAGCAGATCCACTGAAAAACAGAAGAGGGTGAAGAAAAATCAGTAACTCAACTCCTATGTGCCATGGAATGACTTCATTCTAGTTTTGTCAAGGAAGGCAAAGCCTGCACTTTGTCTCTCAGCTCACGCATTCTTTGTGACTTTTTACCTTCAGAAAGTATGGCTGGAGGAAGGATGGGAAAATAAAAAACAGTGCTATTAGTCAGGAAGAGTTAAAAGTTCTTCCTCATGAGACCCCCTCCTCCTCCACCCTCCTCTCAATTAACACATACAATACATAATGACATGCTAAACCCTGACACTTTCTGCCTTTTAAAATTGTCCCAAAATAGGAGGAGTCTGAAGCCTATTGAAATGGGAAGCCAGTATTAGCAGCCGAGCACATCTTTCCTTGGAATAGGAAACCAGCAGACAAAGTGGATGAAGAGGCAGGTGATCAAATAAATTACCAACACAAAAGATCAATCGATGTCGCCTAGAGGAACTACTATTCAGTGCTTCAAACACTGGCAGAAAGACAGAAGCAATGTGAAGTTGTAAGAGGGATTTTCCACTGTCACAGGGCCCAAAAGCCATGAGGCAGTTTCTCAAACTGACCAGCACTACACCGCTGACCCAGGCTGTTCACCATCTGATGGTGGCCTAGAAACCGTTTTACTCTCTCCCCCTCAAAACAGTTTTAACCAAGAGAGAAAGCTAATAGCATCTCCAGGGCACAACATTGCCACCTCTCAAAGGCTTGCACTGCATGACTGTGCGTTAAGCCTTGGCTCCTGGAGTCGTGCAATGGAGAAATTCAGTAGTATATTCATTGTTAGCCCGCAAAGAAACTTGAAAAATACAATCAGACTTTACCGTGAAGTTTTGATCTAAAGAAAAATTTAAAACTTATCACTTCTTTGGTAAACAGGGAGAAGGGAGAAAAGTTAAAGTGAGTTGTACTGCTGGATGTGCAGCTTCATGCCTGCCTTTGGGTCTGCCGGTACTGACAGCACAGGCTACTCGTTTCAGTGCACCTACTGCAGCCCTGACTTGGGAACATAGGAAACTGGAAGAAATCCTTGGATTCCCTTTTGAATTCCTGTGGGTGTATTCAGAGGGGACATTTCTAATGGTAACAGGAAAAAAAAAAAGGGGGGGGGGGGGGGGGGGGGAGGGGAGGGGGGAGTGAGAAGTAGGAGGGGGGGAAATTTTAAACAGCATTTAAATAACTGGATTTCCTCCCCCTCGTCTGACTGCTTTACGAATGCTGCCTGCCAACTACAACTAATAGAGTGTAAAGTGCAGATCAGCAGGAGTCCTGTGGAATGAGGAAGCAGGCTGTGGGCCCAGAATCAGAGATAAGAGGGATTGCACTGCTGTTCTCACCTCTGAAACACCCTTACAGGATCAGGAGAAGGGAAAAGCAGGAATCCAGGTTTTGCAAGTTTGCTGCATTCACAGCATGGTCATATGGCAAAACCTTCCTAGCCACAGACTCCCTGTCCAGACAAAGCTCCTCACTCACTTCCCTTCTGCTCTCAGTCTATCTGAGATACTATTCTTGTGTTGTTGGCTCCAAAAACTCTCAGGGTGAGGTAGCCTGTCCTTCCAGAACCATCACCCAGATAACATCTATCCCACGCACTTCAGGCCTGAAGCAGTGATGTGGAAGTGAGAGGGGCTGCACAGCAAGTTCTAGCAGAGAGCAAAGGGAAAAAAAAAAAAAAATCAAAAGAGGCCGGGACAGAAGCCTTCCACATCCTGTGTACCATGTCACGGTACCTCCAGCAGGTGCTTCTTCAGCTACCCTGTGCCCACTGGAGAAGGCAAAGTCCCCTCTCAACAAGTGCATCTCTCAAACTGAAAGACCCACAACAGGGAGTCTCCAAAGAAAGGAAGAATGAGTAAGCAGGACTACAAAAGCACAGGGAATAAAAGTACTCTGGAGCTACTAGCTCTTTGGTCCACAGCCTCTCTCCTAGAAATCTCTCCATGGCTGTCCAGACACATAGAAGATCTCCCCAAAAAGAAGAAAGACTTCAGATAAGAGAGGACAGGGAAATGGGCTGTTCCCTGCTGCACATTAAGGAAGAGTAGATCACAGCCACAGCCAAAATAAGATGTTTGAGATAGGTGAGAAGCTGGCAGAGAAGTCCCTGAGTGTAATTGCCAACTACTGGTCACACACTTAGGGAAAACAGAACCTGTGTGGCAATACCTTATATTACTTCTCACCTAGGTTTGCCTTCTCCACAACATCTACTAGCTGCATCCATTTAGCTGAATCCTTAATACAAACGTGCTCGTCAAGAACAGTTTAAAAGAGCATTCATCATGCAGTGAGTCTGAGATGATCCCACAGCTGAGCTGCCAGTTATGACTAAATCCTCTCAATCAAGGGCCAGGAGCAGCAAAGGAGGGGACTGTCCTTGGGATTGAAAAACCCTGACACTTCTCACCACACAAAACAGACTCAGAAAGAATTCTCTAACAGGAGTTAGGTGCAAGAGGTAGGAAACTGAATGGAGATTTACTCTTCCTCACCTCTCTGTTAAAATTTCCATTCCCCAGACATTTCATAACTACTGTGCAACTGCCAAGATGGAAGAAAAAAAAAGATTACTACTTCTAGTAAAAGGGACTAAGTGGAACAGGGAAGGGGAGCAGGGAGTCTTAAAAGAAGAGCTGGAAGAAGAAATTGTAAAGTCCAACACTACCTACCAGCCTTGAGGTAAGTGAAAGAAACCACCTTGCCTTCCAAACCTCCAAAAGTGACTGTTCTCTTGC
Source organism: Aythya fuligula (assembly GCF_009819795.1). Classification (NCBI taxonomy): domain Eukaryota; kingdom Metazoa; phylum Chordata; class Aves; order Anseriformes; family Anatidae; genus Aythya; species Aythya fuligula. The sequence goes on from NC_045559.1 coordinate 82,435,983, forward strand.
TTACAAGGGTTAACCCTCAAGAGGGCTTCCTCAGGAAACTTCAGGGATGTTTTTGAGGAGGGTGGCGGCAATGACTTTATGAGGTTATGTTTGAGCTTGTTATCTGCAACACTTGTGTTTAATGCAAACAGATTCTCTTGGATCACTGGATATGCCAAGGCATTTGTGCTTCATCTGGGTGGGGGTGGAGAGGGAGGGGGGAACCGCATACCTGAGCTCAGTTCATTGAGCCACCAAGAGTCAGAAGCGGCTTGCTCTTCGCCTTCAACCCCCCTACCCATCTGCCTTCCCTATGCACTGCAGTCTCCTGCAGGCCTTCTCCAGCTCTCTCCAGGCAGGCTGCACTGTCCCTGGGTCCCCATGCAAGTAGCCCAGGCCCTTTTCCCTGCCCTTTCGGAAGAAGTCCCTCTCGCTCGCCTGCCACCCAAGACTAGCAGGCCCCACACTTACCTTCTTTCCCAAGCACCTCAGAAGGAAGGAGAGCCCAGAAGAGAAGGAGCCCAAGGGAGAGCTCGATCCTGCCAGTCGAGGTCCTCAGCTCCATGCTGGCTGGAGAGGGGGCCTCGATCCCAGCCCCTGCCTGCTCTCCTGGCTCAGGCCTCCGAGCCTCGGCTCCTGCTCGCAGCGCATGAACCTCTCCCACAGCCTCCTGACTGGAGCGCGCACATTGCACAACCTCCCCGCCTGGCCCACAGTTATGATGAAAGATCAAGGCAAGTGGGTGGAGAAGCCTTACTGCCTTTACCTGTTTTAAAGGGGCTGGTCACAGACTTCCCATCTGGCAGGCAAATAAACCCACCTTAAAGGCAGCCACCTTTTTCCTGGGAGCCTCCCTCCACTTTTGCTCTAGCCCTGTAAGAGGCTCCCGATTGCCACCTCCCGGGCAGCCCTTGCTACCGTACTTGCTCCTGCTCCGGAGACTCCTTTTCCCGATACTCAGCCTCAAACACCTCGTCACAGCTGCGAGCCATTTCCTCGGCTCCTATCGTTAGTCACCAAAGAGCAGAGCTCAGCGCCTCCCTCCACGCCCCCACCTCGAGGAAGCAGTAGACTCTGATGAGGTCTCCCTTCAGCCCTCTCCTCTCCAGGCTGAACAAACCAAGTGACTTCAGCCGCTCTTCACGTGTCTTCCCCTCCAGACCTCTCACCATCTTGCAGAATTACCATTTTCCTGTTAGTAAGCTCCTCATCATGGGCAGTCTCCTGCTTTTCAGTACAAAAGTCATGTTGAAAGAGAAACTGACCTGGGAGGACTCCCTCTTTCTTCTGGGTAGGAAAACCTCATTTCATTAGTTTCCTACTTGAGGGATGTAAATACAAAATAAATTCCTTTTGTGGTAACTTTTCCACCATTCAGATGTTCTTTTATCACGAATAGTATTCTCTCTCAAATACATCTGTTAACCCCTTCCCCATAAAACAGAGATGGCAATGTTCCTCCACTTGCTGTAAGACTGTGTTCCTCCTGCATTCTTTTTCCTCCTCCCCAAAGAAGAGTGAAGAAAGGACTTTGATGGGTTGCCTAGAGAAGCTGGGGGGATCTCCACCCTTGGAGATGTTCCAGACTTACCAGGGCACAGCTGTGAGCAGTTTGATAGAGCTCTGGAGTCAGCTCTGCTGTGAGAAGGGGCTGGTGCTACAGATCTGAGCTCCTTTCAGAAGAAACAGTCAAAATACTAATCTTTACATTTAGCATAATGCAAGAAGTAAAATATCAATAAAAACAATTAAAATATTAGTGTCATTCAAATTAGTTATCTTAAATTTATTCCAGTTTAATCTTGTCTAAAAAGTTTTCTTTTTTCTCAGTCTACAGTGCTGTTACATTTTTACACCCATCTTTTCCCAACATTTAAGTGATTCCCATTGCAACACAAATATAATGTTTCCCTATCTACATCTTGTACCTTAAGTTTGCACTAGCAGAATGTACCCATTTCAGTTTTTGTTTATACAATACTGTGCCTTCTTAGTCTATGACATAGCAATGAAGGAGGTGTGCCTATGGCTAACTTCTCCTTTGTGATGGGACAGCATAGGCATGAAACGAGATGGCCCCCATAGGCATGAAATGAGAAAAAACATTTGCAGCTGGAGAATAAGGCTCTAGGAGTGCTCAGGAGCTTGCATGTTTTCTAAAGAGGAAAAAAAAAAAAAAGTGTTGCAGATTTTATTCAGTTCCTTAGGCATACCCAGGTTTACATCTGTAGAATCTTTAAAGTACCAAATCTCTGGTGTCAAGAATGTGGGGATTCTCTGTGTCGTTTTACTTAGTTGGCAGATACTCAAGGACATTTGATCTAAGCTGATGGGATGTGCAGGAACAGATTTTCTAGGGCTAATTGGAAAAGATGGCCTAAAAAAGATTTACTTTCATCTTCTCCCCTTTGTTAGTGTTGGCTGATGGGTGTCAGAAAATAGAGTATTCCAAATGATGGGGGTCAGAAATTCTATGTACAGCTTTGTTAGTTTGTAGATTAGATTTTGTAGATTTCATCTACTGTAGCTCCCTCTTAGAATATGTACAGGGGTTGTTGAAATATTGTCACAGTGGTATACAGTGGTAGTCAAAAAAAATATTGTAACAGTAACAAAATATTGTCACAGTCAAACAAAATATGTCACAGTAACAATAAGGCTATAAATGAGTGTAAACACAAAAAAAGTAGAAAACCCAAATGCCTGGAACTTTACTGATATCTGTGTAAGCTCTGCTGTGTAGCTTTGCCAAGTGTCCTCTGCACCAAACTGCACATCCTAAGGGAAAGAGAAGGAATCTACACAGAGGCTGCACCCAATAAAGTGGAGTACAATCTGGATTTTCCATACAACTCCACAAAGTATTTCACTGATGGGATGCTTTTTCTTGCACATCGTAATGTTGGATTTTTTTTTTTATTATTATTATTATTATTATTTTTTGTAAACTGTTGGACAAAGCTAATTCTCTTAGTGTCTAGTGAAAAACAAATAATAAATAAAAATAAAATAATTTATTTTCAGAATGTCTTTATCTTTACACCTCCAAAACTTTTTAATAGTCATGTCTTACCAGTGAGCTGTGCATCTCTGATATGCTTTTTGATGGCAAGAGGACAACTGAATCTTTTACACTCACTCTCAACATTTCTTTGGATTGATTCTCATCCTCTGTTTTGAGACCCTCAAAGTATTTCTGGATCGCAGGGCTTTTTTTTTCCTTCTGTTTTCCCATGTCCTGTTTTGTGTATTGCTGAGATTAGTTATCTAGGTGGAAAATAGCAATACACAACACACCTGGGCTTTCCTCCTACAGAAATATGGGCTTGTGGTGAGGGAAGTGAGGAGGAATGGTATGCACCAGGTCTTGTCTTCATGTAATGTTGGGACAGTAATAAGGCACTCCCAAGATGGAATTAAGATGTGCTTCTTTTGAAATGCAGTTCAGACACAACTCTTCCATACGTTTCTTTTTTTTTTTTTTTTTTTTTTTTCCTGAGTTTTTTGTACCTCACATTTTAGAAAGAGCTATGAATTTCACCACTGTGCTATTAAATGTCCTACTAGATCATGAACAAAACTGAACCTAGAAACAATCTTCTGAGTTCCCAAGTTGGTATCGATTCCCAGACTAACAAAGTATCCCTACATCAGTCAGCCTGTAGTATTGGTATCTTGAATCTGTGCACCTTGTACAGTCTTTCAGTAAGATATGGTAGCATACATATATATAGGACAATATACATATAAATAGGGCTCCCAGAGGCCCTGGTCACATTCTGCAACAAGCTTCACTTCAGTATGAATGAAGAACTTGCTCTGGAGATGCTTTTGGTAGATGGAATCAGGCCCTTGTTCTTTGGCCTTGATTCATTTCTTTTATCCACTAACTCTACAGCTCTAAGAAAAATCCATGACAGCTCTGTAGAGCTCAGGAGACAGTTTTTATGTTTAATTCCCTATAGAGGGTTTGCGTCCCTTCTCTTTTATTCTCACCATCATGACCACAGTTTAATATTCTTGTGTTTTCTTTTTTGCCTTGGAAAATTTTCTGGCTCTACTCCATCAACAATTATCTTAGAATATTTCAAACAGTTGACTTCAGTCTGCAGAAGATAGATTCCTACCATCTAGTGGTTTCAACTATTAAATTAGTTTTGCACGTGGACTACTTTTCATCCAGAAACTCAGGCCTTTTTAACAGATATTTTATGCTCCTACAAAGGAACACAAATGACCCTTCTTGATCACAAAGTGATTCTAACTTAGGGACCTGGGGACTTGATTGCATGAGTAGTCAAGCTGGTTTTCTTTCTCCCTTGAGAAGAAAAACAAGGGCAAGGGAACAAATGAAGTTGATAGAGGCAGTGTGTACATCTGGGTTTTGATTTTTATTGCTCATCCCAGTAGAAGCAGGGGATGGTCCCTCACTTTTCATCCCATATCTAGAGATAAACCCTATCAGAGATGTATAGGATTTTCCTGAACAAGGCCCTGAGTAACCTGGTACCACTTTGGTGTTAACCCTGCTGTGAGCAGATATTTGACCTAGAGACCTCCAGCAGTAACTTCCCCCTTTTTGTGCTTCTTTGATCACTATAAGATAAACAAACATGCACATGCCACCAGGAATGTAGACAACTCCTTACCTGGGCTTCAATCAAAATGAGAAAGCAGCAGCATATTAATACTTCACCTTATAGAGAAAGCTAGGGGGAATGACTAAACTGAGAATGGAATTTCAGTATCCTTGCATAAAACTCCACTTTCTTGTTCATCAGATACATACTCATAGGTGTTTCTCTTATCTATTGATGCCATAGCTGGAAACCTAATTTAGTACAGTCAAAGTATCTCCACTCAGCTGAACTGCAGCACTTCTGGCTTCTGTCTCTTGATAAGCCACGATAGTACTGGGCTTTCAAAACCGGAGTAAGCTGAATTTCTGTACCACCTGAAAATGAGAAGGACCTTTCTTTTCACCAGAAAACACCTGAGAAAATTTGCCTGCTTTCAAATACTAGTTCTGCTCCCTCTGGTGGTCGAATGGGTGTAGAGCCCTAGAGATCTTGTCAGCCTGAAGGTGGTGTGGCAGGACCAGAGAGGAGCCCGTCTCACCCACCAGGACTGCACTTAGTTCAAGGGTGATGCAGTTTTGTCTGGTGATGTCTGTGATTTTGTTGTGGTTTTTGGTTGGTTGGTTGGTTGGTTGTTTTTTCCAAGTTAACACTTTTAGTTCACAGTGGGGCCGTGAGAGACTGAAGGACCAGCTGCAAAAAGTAGTATAATAATAGTAATAAAACAACAACTAAGCAAAACATCCCTCTGCTTTTGTCAAGCTGCTACCTTTTGGATACATAAGTGGAAAGCAATTCAAACCCGGACATAATATAGTATGATTCATGTTCTCACTCATAAAATTACCCTAACAGGTACAATTCCAGGGCACAAGAGTTTGTTGCTTTCTAACAGATATTCTAGCATATTATATACTTACAAATCAAAAAAAGTGCAGTTCTACATGAAACGCTCCTCTTTGAGAGCATCTGGTTTCTGAGCATATTTGAAGATATTTATGTTGGTGGTGTTGAGTTTTCACTTTTTTATTACTTCTATTACTGACCCCACAGGAATTAAAAAAAAAAAAAAAAAAAAAAAAAAAAAAAAAAAAAGCCACAGCATATGTTTAAGTATAAGCATAAAACCTGACCCCAGAAAACTTTCACTTCTGTAGAGATGCTTGTGACTTCTTCAAGTAGGTTATAGAAATGAGGAAATGAGGATTATAATCTTTTTAGTAACTGAATCACAGCTGAAATTATGCAAGAATAATCTCTGCACAACAAGTACATATCTTTCTATTATTTGTTGTTTGTAGATATTTTCTTGATGTTCTTTCCCACTCTCAGATTAATTATGCTTAAATGAGAAAAAATACCTCACCAAGACTGGAAAAAATAATTACCATTCAAACCATGTAGTAAGCAGACATATCACTAGTCACTTTGGTAGTGTGTTTTTAAATTACTTTTGTACCCTGACATCTGAACATGTGAGCTAATCAAGTTTTTCATTTCTACTTTATTAATAGAAAATTTAAAGCCTTTTTTTCTCTTTCAATTTTGCAGTTATCTTTATGGTCCTCTTCTTGACAAATTACAGTTGCCTCAACAATACCAATTCAATAAACTTGTCCTTCTTTCTTTCTGTTGTAGCATAATTGTGATGTTGCAATGCTACAGACCCCTGCTGTCCTTTGAATGAAACAGTTTCCATTGGTCACTGTGTTAACAACCTGTGTTGATCATGAGTGATTTCTTTGTTGACAAGAGAAGATACTTGAAACAGACCGGTTGCTCTCTTGCATGTGGAATGAGAGCATTTGATTGCAATAACATCTTCCCAACTCACTGTCAAATCTCTTCCCAGTTCAAATTCCCACTTGAATTTTGAAGCTTGAAATTCTAATTAAAGCAAAACATGGAAACCAAAATGAATACTGAAAGCAACTCTAGATCAAAACCACAATAAAACATGACATAGGTTTGGGAAGTCCTGATTTTCAGTGGTGACTAGGCTAGAGGCTGTTGAGCCATCTGGTCTTCCCTCAGCTTTATGTACCAATTTTAAAAACAGTTTTATATTTTTGAGCTTGTGCAGGTAAAGCCAACAGTACAGTTTAGGTGGGTGCTGACCTTCTTGTCCTCACTTTTTCCTGAATTTGTCTAAAAGATAACTGAGCATAACAGGATATTTCTAACCAAGAGCTTTGGGTTAGTGGTACAGTGCTGTAATCATGAATAGTGCCTGCAGTCAGCTTTTTGATCTATATGATTGTAGAAGTGAAATTGATCTGAAAAAAAAAAAAAAAAAAAATGCTGGTATGGAGCTTCACTTCATTCCTCAACTTCACTTTGGTCTTCTGATTATGTCCTGTATTCCTGATTGCTTCCTGAGGTAGTCCACAAAAGGGAACATAAGGCCTACACAATCACATGGCTGGAAAATAAAAACCTTTTAGATTCTAAATATGTATCTCTCTCTCTATATATATATATTTTTTTTGCAGAGGATGTCAGATTACTTATGCATTTTTATTACTTATTTGCCTGTTTATAGGAATGTAGACTTTATTTTTGATATAAGATTCTATCAGATTTTGTATGCTGGGTAAATAATTTCATACAATAAAACAAAGCAATCTCAGGCAGGGTTCATCTGTTATTTTATAGGTCTATAAATATGTGCAAGAGATACTTCTGTAGCATTCTATATTTTGTCATAGTAAATTCAATATGACTATCACCCTTGGCACGCTGAATGATAAACATAAGGAAAACGGGTCATTTCTCAATACATAAAATCATCATTTTTGACAGCCCTTCACCTTCATGGCATTAGAGTCCATTTCTGGGTTTAATACTATCCACACATTCATTTACTTTGGCTGCAACTCTGTTGTTGCAAATACCTGTATTAATTTCACCTTGATATTTTCCTCCTGCTTCAGATCAAAGGACAAGGGAAGTTGTTTGGGTAACCATAGGATTATCTTCAGTTTGCTAAGCTTTTAAAGAATACAAATGAAGGGAGGCTGGTGGACTCAATTCCCATGTAAGCCAAGATGGATAAGCTGTGAAAACATGCCTTGTCCAGGGGAGGTGATTATGCTGAAAATTATTCCATGTTCCTAGAATTGGATTTCCAGCAAAATTTCAACTTCCCTAGCCCATAACAGAAACACATTTCTACAGTAAACTTTTGATAGTTAGACTTCTAGTAAAATAATTAAATATTTTTTAATCCAAGTACATTTAATATTTCTAGGAGACTGAATATTTAGAGGAACAATTTTTAAGAAATCAAATCTATCATAGAATCACACAATAATTAAGGTTGGAAAAGATCTTCAAGATCATCTGGTCCAACCATCACCCTCCTATCACCTACACTCAATGTCATCCACTAAACCATGTCCCTAAGCACTATGTCCAACCTTTCCTTAAACACCCCCAGGGATGGTGACTCCACCACCTCCCTGGGCAACTCATTGCAATGCCTAACCACTCTTTCTGAAAAGAAATTTCTCCTAATTTCCAACCTAAATCTCCCCTGGTGCAATTTGAGGCCATTCCCTCTTGTCCTATTGCTAGTTATCTGTGAGAAGAGGCTAATCCCCAACTCCCCACAACTTCCTTTCAGGTAGCTGTAGAGAGCAATAAGGTCTCCCCTGAGCCTCCTCTTCCCCAGACTAAACAACCCCAGTTCCCTCAGCCACTCCTCACAGGACTTGTGTTCCAAGCCCTTCACCACCTTCATAGCCCTTCTCTGGACATGCTCCAGGGCCTCGATGTCCTTCTTGTAGTGAGTGGCCCAAAACTGAACACAGTATTCAAGGTGCGGCCTCACCAGAGCTGAGTACAAGGGGATGATCACCTCCCTGGTCCACACTATTCCTCATAAAAGCCAAGATGCTGATGGCCTTCTTGGCCACCTGGGCATACTGTCAGCTCATGTTCAGGTGAGCATCAACCAGCACCCCCAGGTCCTTTTCCTCTGGACAGCTTTCCAGCCACTCTGCCCCAACCCTGTAGCATTGCATGGGGTTGCTGTGGCCAAAGTGCAGGATCCAGCACTTAGCCATGTTGAACCTCATCCCATTGTCCTCTGCCCATCAACCCATCCTGTCCAGGTCCCTCTGCAGGGCCTTTCTATCCTCTGGCAGATCATCACTTCCCCCTAGCTTGGTGTCATCTGCAAACTTAAGTGCACTCAATTCCCTCATTCAGATCATCAATGAAGATATTAAAGAGGATGGGCCTCAGCCCCAACTCCTGGGGAACACCACCGGTGACCGGTCGCCAGCTGGATTTCATTCAGTTTCCCACTACTCTCTGGGCCCAGCCATCCAGACAGTTTTTAACCCAGTGAAGAGTATACCTGTCCAAACCATGGGCTGCCAGCTTCTCCAGTAAAATACTGTGGGAGACCATGTTAAAGGCCTTGCTGAAGTCTAGGTAGAATATGTCAACAGCCTTTCTGTCATCCACCATGTGGGTCACCCAGTCATAGAAGGAGATAAGGTTGGTCAGGTAGGACTTGCTTTTCCTGAACCCATGTTCATTGGGCCTGATCCCCCGCCTGTCCCACATACACTGCATGATTACATTCAAGATGAATTCTGTTCCATCACCTTTCCTCGCACCAAGGTTAGGCTGACAGGCCTGTAGTACCCTTGGTCCTCCTTACTACCCTTCTTATAAATGGACATCACATTAGCAAGTCTCTAGTCATCTGGGACCTCCCCGGATGTCTTACTTGTGTTGTCAGTAAAGCATGACAGTGAAATAAAAAAACAAACACAAACATGTCTGAAGTACTTTCTTAGATGTAAGTGAAAGTACCTCTTTTGTATGCACCATTGAAGGTACTGGGCCTCAAATACTTCAAGTGTTACTGAACATCTCTGCCATCACATCCAAACCCTTTTAAGTTTTGAGCACATGGACAATTTTACGAGCCTTAAAGGTTAAGAGCTTAAAGGCTGAGCTCTGGTGCTCAACTACTAATGAGATCTTTGTACTCATCCAATGCTTTGCTCATGGCAGCCTTGACAAAATTAACTGCAAGATTGAATACTGATTTTATGGTCATGAAAACCATGAAGGGAAACTTAGATAAATATGCATTTATCTAACTCTGCACTGCCTGATTGGATCCTGTTATTCCCTGTGAAGTTCTGAAAAGGACTTTAAAATCCTCATTTTCTTTCTGTACTCTGCTCTAGCTCAAGGTTTTTGCTGTCTTACTTCACTTGGGCACTCTCAAGCTCTCAGCATACAGTGTTGTGGGTCAACAGGACTGAAACAGACATTTCTAACATTGGTGGAGGGAGAGGGGTGTGGAAGGGACATCAGGTAGCTCCTGGCATCTGAAAAACAACATTTAAAGAGAAAGTGATTCTGATGTCTCATATACATTCTTGCTGTTCTTACATCGTAAGCTTCCCTCCTACCACTCTCATTCTTGAGTCCTTTCTACAGGTCCATACAGGAAAGCCCAGCATTCAACACAGCTGAGCACTGAAGAGGGGTTGAGGGTGCTGTGAATCTGTGTGGGCATACTGGTGGGGGTAGGATGGGGCATAGTCTTGGGTTCTGAAATATCTCCTCATTCTATTCATCTGCAAGGACACTAGGTAAAGACATTGTCTTCACAGGAATTCTCTACTGTTTATTGTGGTTCTGACATATATCTCAAAATTACAGAGGTGAGAGTCTAGCATGGGTGCTGTTTCAGTCATGTTATCCCTCCTAAAGGCACCATCCATATCCTTACAGTAAGGACAGGTCTGCTGAAGTGCCCCTGATCAATAACTGTCCACAAGGAGTAATTCTAGCTTAAGACACAGTCCTGCTATCTTCTCATAACTAGAAGCAGACGACATTTATATCTCTGTTATTCCATCCCTACAACTGCCAGAAATATGTGAGGGCCTCTACCAATGTTCTTAACATTTTAACTGTAGTGTGTTTCATCTCTTTAGTTTTATTGCCAGGTACACAAGCATATCAATACCTCCTAAAAAGCAGGGTAGAAACCTCTGCCATAGAATCTTACTAATCTCAGAAGGGACCTCTGGAGGTCTCTAGTCCACCCCACTGCTTACAGCCGAATTAACTTCAAAGCTTGATTTGACATGACAGAATTTGAATTTAAGGCTTCAGTTTTGTCTCATGCTCATTACAATTATTTACTGTCTTTAAATCCTTTAATAGTGTTGTAGTAGGAGGATGGTTGGACCAGATGATCTGAAAGGTCTTTTCCAAACTTTATGATTCTATCATTTGATTCAAAGCACTTTTGTAATGTATTTATAAAGTACTTCTTTATTGAGTAATACTGTGCTTTTATTGAGATCCTCCCCTTCTCATTTTTGAAAGACCTAGAAGGTGATAAATTTTTCACTAATACTTTGATCATTTTAAATAATGCTGCTGAAACTTTGCTCACAGGAGTAACTAGGTATTCATTGACATGAGAGTCAACATTTTGTTAATATTTTAGCCTGACTAGACTGTCTATTTAAAGACAGCTTTTAACTTGAGTTTTAAATTTCACATTTCTCTTTTGTTAGATAGCTCCAAGTTAATTTATTCCATTACAGTGCAGGTTTTATGTTAGTCAAGTCCACTTATCATAATTTTTATGACCGTAGCTCAGAGAAAGGAAATATCATTCTGCTCCCTCAATTTGACAACAGGGAGATTTAAGGGCAATTGGCTGCTGAATTACCTTTGGATTAGACAGATAAACAAAAGCAAGCCTTTTTTCTTTTTTTTTTTTTCTTTTTTTTTTTTTTCTTCTCAGCAATCTTACATGCAAGAGGTGAGATCTGAATCATAGAGTCTGTTTGGTGCTTTAAAACATGATGCAAATTGAAGTATTAAATAAAATAATGAAGCTGATTTTTCACCCCTCTTCCTGTCCAAAACTGATTTTGTCCTAATTTGCCTGAATCATCCTGTCCTGTCTACATGTAGGAAACACACAAAATAACACTGCTGTGCACATTTCAGACTCTTATGTCTGCTGCAGTCCAGCATATGCTGGAACTCTCACTAGTTTTATTAAATAAATGACAATACTTGCAGCAATGGTATTATTAGACTTAATGCTGATAGATTTTGACACTCCTCAGGCATCCTTATTTATATGGTACAGCCTTTCCTGATAGACGTCATATAATATTGGTATATGAGCCTTTGTGTTTACATAGGAACAACACAAACCTAAAGTATCTTCCTGTAAAAGGAAAGATCTTTCCTGTTAAATGGGCATAGGAAAGTCATACTCATCAAATCCATGGCACTTTCATTTTCATTATCTAAAATAATTCAAAGTAAGATGAGTTTACACTGATGATCTTTCCTTCATGTGATGGAACGTTAGAAGTGCAGTCTTTCAATAAATTTGGAGAAACCATAGTTTAATTTCTATTTCATTCAAAGCAGTGGCTTTCTTTTTGTAACCTTCTAATAATGGCCTTCAGGTTTTTTGTTTTGTTTTGTGTTTTTTGTTTGTTTTTGTTTTGTTTTCTTTTGTTTTTGTGCTGGAAGACTTACCAGTCTAAAAGTATTTATTGAGTTTCCAGTTTCTACTTTCATCTTGAAAGAAAAATAATGAAAAGAATACAGCAGCTGTAAATAATTTTGTGTTGATGTTTTGAGTGCGCTGATATGACTGTAAATGTGTGCATGGGCACATATATGTGATCACAAAAGTCAGACCAAAAACTGATGAAAGTTCTTCTTCCTTACAAATTGGCAGAATTTCCCTGTAGGTAGGTAGAGACTTTTTTTTAGAAGCAGAGAAGTCATTTTGTCATAAATGTATCAATGCATGTTGAATTCTGCCTGGATATTTGTTGTAGTGACATCTATAGAGAATCTGGTCCTAACCTGGTTATGGGGCTGTGTTTCCAACAAGCATGTTTACTCTAATAAAATTTACCACACACCTGTCAGAGCCCTGACAGTATCCGAGTTCAGCTGAGCTCCTCTCTTCCTCCTAAACATTTTCCTCAGAGCCCCTCTGATTTCCTTGTTCCTCAGGCTATAAATAAGGGGATATAGCAATGGAGTAATGTTGGTGTAGACCAGAGAAACCATCTTGTCTTGAGCTGGTGAGTAACTGGATTTAGGACGAATGTATATGAAGGTGGCACATCCATAGTGCAGCAAGGTGATGGCCAAGTGAGAAAAGCAGGTGGAAAAGGCCTTACTCCTTCCCAGGGAGGAGGTGACATGTAGCAAAGCAGCAGCAATACAAACATAAGAAGTCAGGATTAGGAGAAAGGGAAGCAGTAGGAGAAGCACACAGGCAGCAAGCAGAGGCAGCTCAGGGGTGTAACTCTGAGTGCAGGCCAGGTGCAGCACAGCAGGGACATCACAGAAGAAGTGGTTGATTTGATGTGACTGACAGAAAGGTAAGCGGAAAACAGCCACTGTCAACCCCAGGGCAACAGCAAAGCTTCCCAGGCAACATGCCACAGCCAGCCTGAAGCAGAGCCCCTCATTCATCACTGCTATGTAATGAAGTGGATGGCAGATGGCAACGTAGCGGTCATACGACATGGCTACCAGGAGGAAGCATTCAGCCCCACCAAGTGCCACAAAAAAGTGCATCTGTGCAGCACAGCCAATGAAAGAAATGGTGCTGCCATCCACTACTATCAGGCTGAGGAGTGCCTTCGGGACAATGACTAAGGTATAGCAGAGTTCAATGACAGAGAGCTGACAGAGGAAGAAAAGCATGGGAGGGCGGGAAGGCTCCATAACCACTGCTACAAAGATCATCACATTCCCTGCCAGTGTGACCAAATGGACAATTAAAAAGATAAGGAAGAGGAAGACCCGCAGACAGAACAGCTCAGAGAAGCCAAGCAGGAGGAACTCCATGGTTGCATCAGTGCTCTCATTGTCCCTCTCCATGCAGCCTTCACATGGCATCTACAGGGAGAGAAACAGAAGGGAGATAATTGAATTTGACCTGATGCCTGGCAATCAACTCCATGAAGGAAAAAATGTTGCAATAGTGTAGAACCAGTGTAGTAAAGCTCATTGTGAGACTTTGTGGGGAGAAAAGTGATCTTGTTTTAAAACAAAACTCATTTCACTTGGTCATATTCACACACTTTCACACCCTTATTCTAACAACCACCAAGGTACTTGTGCCCAAATAGTCTGCTCAGGATTCTTTGCCATGAAACTGATGGTAAAGAATATCAGCTGTTAGGTATTCATCACTTCTTCCAAATTGTTCTTAGGTTTATGACCGTGACCTTGATGGCCTACTAATCTAGCTGCTATCAATACCTAGGTGCCCTTCTTTCAGACATTCTGCTGCTGCTCCTTCAGGAGCTTCCACTCCCAGGCAGACCCATTTGTCCTCTGCTCACACCAATATTGCAGTTCTCTACATCTGTGCTAGGGATATAAAAGGACAAGCAGACAGTGGGCTGGAGCTTCTGCTCTACAATCTGACTCCAACTAAAGGAGATTTCAGGTGTTCACTGACTGACTCCTGACTTCCCCACGGTGTATTTGTCTCAAAGTTCCTAGTGAAATGGAGTTTCAGATAGAAGAGGTCAATGACTAAACACGAGGATTGCAAAATCTGAGATGATATTTTGTCTACTTATATCTTTTTGCCTGTCTCAGGCTTGTGGCATCAGAGTAACATAAACACACTTCCAAACACAAACCCAAAGATGTCCATGGCAACATATTTTGTATAACAATTTATTTATTTATTTTAATACAAAGCTAATATCCTGGACTTGGAGGGAATGCTTGTCACAAGAAGAATAGAAAGTTCCTAGAAATATGGAGTGTAGCAAACCTCCTGATGTTGAAAAGATCTATTAAATATAAGGACATAGAGAGCAATATAGTAATAAATTACATATAATGGTCACGGGTGAGTAGTGTTCATTGCTCATGTGCACAGCATGTAAAGCAATATTTATTACAAGGAATAATTCTGATTCTTTCTACACTTTACTGTAAATCACTAATAAGACCAGATTCCTTGAAGACTTCTCACATCAAAAATATATCAATATTTAAATATGAAAGAAGTTAGAAATTACATTAAATACTCCAATGCCATTAAGAGTAAATAGAAAAAAAAAGAAGTTGATGGAAAAAAAAAAATACTAGATGGAGAGAGGGATTTTCCTGAAAAGAAGACATCTCCAGAAAGAAATTATCAATAAAGTTGAGGAAGTGAATCTGATAAGCCTACACACCTTTGCACAATTCAAAACATCTGGGAACTCAGGCAAATAATGAAAACTTCTACAGTTATATAACCTAGGGTGCAAAGCTAGGAATAAAATCTCTGCTCTGGAGCATAAAACATACGCACAATAGCTATTCTAAACAGCCTGCCTATAAAGCTTTCGTGACACTGAATGTAAGTAGGAGCTCTTGACAGAGAACAAGAGATCTCAAGGCTGCTGACTCAATCACTGCAGACCAGCTTGGGCCCCCTGCACTCCAGGTGCTAAGACTTAAAGAGTATTCTACTAAACACAAGACAAAGGAGTGGAGAGAAAATGTGTTTCCCTTATTTTCATTTGGAGCTGATCACTTCAGCGACAACATACCTTCTCAGGGTTAGAAGATAAGAAAATATAGACTTCTTCTTCTTGATGATGTGCCCTGTTCTGTCTGGGCTGACTGGGTTTCTCACCCAGTCTGGAGTCCCTTTTGTTGTGAGTGTTCCCTAGAGCCAATGTTTTCTTTCAGCATTTAATAATCATAATCTCTTCTCTTCCACAAGACGGACTTCCTTATATACTTTATAACACAGAGGTCTTTTCTCTTCACCACTGTCTCTGCCCTCCTACATGAATGACAGGCAGTTCTATTCCTCCCAAGGAAAGGGGGGTTGCAGTTTTTCTGTAAACCAATCAACAAGATGTAGGTGAACCTTTAGAGGAAAGCATCCTCGCTGAGGGTTGTTGCTGCTTCCACCAAAGCAGCTGAAAACATCCGATTATTTACTGGGCTGATTTGTACCTCAAATAGCAACAATTTACCTAACAGAATCCACTGCTGCTCTTTAAAATCAAGAGAATGTTTAAACCAAACTCACACTTAAAAGCAAAGTAAAACAAATACAAAAGCTTCAAAACAGCCTCTGGAACTATGTGTGGGATTTTCACCAGTTCATACAATCCATTATTTCGTACTGAGTCAGATGAAATCACTGTTCAGCAATGACTGAGATTATTCAGATCCGGTTTATATTTATTGCCATTGCTACATTAATTCCTGGTCATTTGCAATGAAATCATTAAAGAAATCTGTAGGCTCATGTAAGCAAAGAGAGGCAATGTCAACATTTTTGACCGTCAAAATGGAACAGATCTCCATTAACATAGCTTGGCATAAATAGCATGTAATTATGGTACTTTAAGATTTTTCTGGAGACATGATTTAGAGAAAATCTACAATGAAAAAACATTCTTCTGTAGAATTTTATGGATATGGCATGGTCAATTTGAGACAAAATTGAGACAGTATAATCTAGGGACTGACTATTGGGAGCTTTGTAGAGAAAGACCTTCCAGTAGAGAGCAAGATGAACATGACTGAGGAAGACAGCATGAAGACTAGCCACATACTGGGCTGCAGTAACAAGACAATGACCAGGAGGTGAAGTGAAGTGATTATTCCCCTTTGTCTGGCACATATGAGATCACATCTTGAACAGTGTCCACTGTTGCAGTCCTCCATACAAGAGATATTACAACAAAATCAAGAGGAGCACATCGTGTCCAAGGAGATGCTGCAGAAGTTAGGTTTGTTCAGCTTGGTGAATAGGAGGCTGTCCTGGTTTTGGCTACGGTAGAGTTAATTTTCCTCCTTGTAGCTGGTATTGGATTGAGGATGAGAATAATGTTGATAACAAATGGATGTTTTAATTGTTGCAGAAACACTAAGCCAAGGACTTTTCAGCTTCTCACACCACCCTGACAGTGAGGAGGCTGGGGGTGCACAAGGAGCTGGGAGGGGACAGAACCAGGGGGTTACAAAGGGCTGTGTAGTGCTTAGCTGCCTGCGGAGTTAAACCGCAACAGAGGCCAAAGGGGGATCTAAATGATGACTTCAGCTAGTTGTTGTAGGACTAAATGGAAAACAGAGCCAGAACCCTCTCAGAAGGACATGGTGAAATAGTTGAACACTGGAACAGATGCCCCAAGAAACGGATATCTAACGTTTGGAGATGTTCACAAATCACCTGGACAAGGCTGTGAGCAACCTTATATAGCTCTGGAGCTAGTTCTGCTGGAAGCAGGGGGTTAGTCTAGAGACCTCCAGAGGTCCCTTTCCACCTAAACATTTCTTTGAGTCTATGACTTTTTTCCACCTTCATCAGACTTCCAGTATGGACAGGATCAGAAAGAACTGTGTGTACCTGGGGAGCTTTACTGTCACAAGCTGAAATACTTGTGGAGTTCCTCAAAGGCAAGTAACTGGGATTCTGTAGTGTTACAATTTTGAAATAGGACAGAACTTAAATTCCCTATTTGTATTTCACCATTTTTTACTCTTTTTAAAACTTGTCATTTAATTTGTAAAACTAAAGCCCGACAGTGGAATCTATCCTCCTGTGTCTCTCAGTTTGTTTCCTTTACCTTCAACTTTTAAACATTTTTTTATTATTATTATTTCAAATTCTTCCCCTACACTTCTTCTGTTTAAATGTTGTAAACAATTTAGGGCACAGAATGTCCTTAAAGCATTTACAAAACTGAATTTTGAATCTGGATGGAAATTCTAGATACTATTGTATAATATCCAATAAAGCCACAACCCTGGAAACTCTCTCTGTTGCGTGCCAGTCTTTGATGCTGTAACTGGAGTAAATGCCAGAAGCTGGTTATTTTATAATTCTACTTGGCAAATAAGTGGAAGTAAATCTTTACAGTATAGCATCTGTTTTAGTCAAATGCTTTGCTACCTCTACCAAGTTCTGTGAAAATTCCAGAACATCAGCTGATTAGCTTATGTATAGTTTCATTTTGTGTTATAAAATAAAATTCAGTGTTTTGCATGATATTTCTTTCTTTATATTTATGCTTTTCTCTAACTGAAACTGCAGGAGAAATTCTGCTACCTCAGTAACAATGTAAAAATAATTACAAGGAACTATTTTGAAAAATTGTTTCCATCTTTCTCATATTCACTTTGCACTTTTCTGCTGATAGACTAGAAGAGAAACTAGGTGAGTAAGCACATACCCAGGAACCAATACCACATAGTCAGCGGTAATATGCACTATTTTTTTAATACAGTGTTTGGCCTTACACTAAAATATGTAAGGCAAATTATTGTTTCAGTTTGTGTGTGTGCAGATAAGCTGTCAGTTATTAACATGCAACTTACCCCTCCCTGCAATGTTTCAACAAACACCTACACATTACCTCTAAAGCATGGTTCACTGACTGAACAGGGGAGCATTACCTGGAATTAGGTACATATCCCAGTGCCAGAATGCACTGCAACAAGACAAACAGCTTGCAGGAGAAGAAGAGAATATGCATGACAGAGTGGCTCCATACTTCCTCCTCTAGCCCACATCTTTCAGGTTCCCAGCATTTTCATTGCATTGGCTTTGCCAAATTCATAATAGATTAATAAAACCTGCACATTTGCATGCCTTGTCTGGAGCACGTTAAAGTTGTGCACCTTCTTACTGCAGAGTTTGGCCCCATTCTCCTCCCCCTTGTTCTCTGTAGCAATGTTTGTGATTTTTTTTCAGTATACCTTCAAGGCTTTGGGACTGGCCTGCCTTAGCCCAAATTTGTATAAAGAGTTTCTTGGAATCTAGGAATGGTTAATGAATCACATAATATCTGTTTCTATCAACAATTGCAACATACTTCAGAGGATGTTCCTGTCCATCTTCAGAAAAACAAGCAACACTGGGCTTGCCTACCCACTTCTATGAATCATCAGCCTGCTCTGAGAAGGACAAGAAAAATGATAAAGTTGCCAGGTGAGCATTACTTGTGTTCACAAGTAGAAGCTTTTGTTACTCAGACAAATTATGGTGACCTATCTGACTAGATAAATTAAGGCAGTTTTAAGGTGAGTTTATTGAATTGGTTTTGGTGAATAATGAAATATAAGATTCACTTTAATGGCAATCTGATGTTCATAATGTGAAAATAAATATTAGTATAATTTGAGAAAGTGTATTTGTGACCGAGTAAGGCTGATTATGATCAGGGTGTAGCTGAGCCAGGTTCTGGAAACTGCAGCATCTTGAAAGAAAATTTTTAACATGTAGTGGATCCCCATTCTGTAATCAAGGGAAGTCAATAAAAGTCACAGAGGCAAGGCACTTAAACAATTGCACATAGACTTTAGGACAAACAGTGTTTCTTCATTTCTGTAATACACAGAGCTTTCCTGGAACTGGGAACTGAAAAGTAGGATGACTGATAGTAATTTGCCTTTATGAAAAAAAGCATCACCTTGCTCCCATTGATTTTCTATTGTTTGGCTTGGTAAACACTACCAGGGAACTCACTCTGGAAAAAATATTAAATGATAAACCAACTGATAAAAATAATAAAAATAAATAAATAAATAAATAAGGGTAGGCAGCCTGGCGGCTGACTTCTCTTGGTTTGTTAAAGGTGGGGTGTCTTTTTCACTTCTTTGTACTTACTCATACTCTAACCCAGCCAAGGGCACTGTCCTGCATCTCTGGTAAGAAAATGATTGCGTATATCATTTAATATTATCATCAGCATGCAAGCTTTTCCTAGTCAGAAAAACATGAAGTCACTGAAAGAAAACTGATCTAGAACTGGAGAAAGAAAGGGCAAATCTAAAACAGAAAAATAAAGAAAGAGAGGATAAAAAGTTTTAAACAGAAAATGACAAGTGAAAATGTTTGAAAAAGGCAGGCAATCTGAAAATTAACCTACAGGCTTTGGAAAATATTAACTTAAACAACTTAAACTGCTGCAGTTAATATAAGAAAGAAGGTGAAGGAACTAAGGAAGGCTGACATACAGAAGAGCTATCTAAGTGTGTTTTTGGTTTGTTTGTTTGTTTGTTTGTTTGGTGGGTGCGTGTGTGTTTTTGGTCTGACTGAGAACTATCTTCATGATTATTCTGGAATTTCATTTTTCCTGGTCATCTGATTGTTTTTGTGAAGGATTCTATACAAATGACCTCAGCTTTTCACAGCGCTTCAGAGGATGCCATAGCACTTAATTAATTCTGAAAAACTTAACCTGCCTGTTAGCTGTCCTATTCAACTTTTCCTCTAATGATGTGACAGCTACCTACATAAGGTCTCACTGTGATCACTCTACCTCACCTACAAAGTCAGCCAAGTCCTTGACAAGATGATTCCATGAGACTAAGATGACTCAGCAACACTAAAAAAGGGCATGGCTTCATATTGCTGTAGGGCAAGAGAATAAGTACAAAACAGTTGCATACAAATACAGACAAAACTGGAAAAAAAATGCCAGAAATAATGGGCTGGGAAACAGGAAAGAGAGATGGACCACTCTGAGAACAAAAAGTGTGAAAGCACATCTCAAATATTTGAAAGGAGTACATGCATAAAACCAGATAATGTTAAAGAGGGATGCAGTGACTTTCACTTCAACTCTGGAAGCGAAGCCCTTCCCCATTGTTCAAAAAAACTTGTTGACCTTTTAGAGAAGATATCTTGAGAGTACAACTCTTAATGTTATTGAAAGTTAGTTTCAGATTCATTTGGGAAACTTTGTGGGAGTCTCTATGGTTTAATTGAAAGTTTGTTGTTTTTATTGTTTTAGCAGTCAGCTGATAACCTGCAGCCTGAGGGGCTCATCTGGAAAGGAAAAGAGTATCTACATCTCCCACAGTCTTTGGAGAAGCTCAGCAGTGCTCAGCTGCTCTTGGGATTTGAATCACAGCTCACTGGGGCTGAAACTCAATGATGTTGACATCTAAAAATTGTGTATTTATTGCCTCTTTTTGTTCCCTGTGCAATGGTAAATGACGCCTTGTTCACCTGTGCTCTTCCTTAGGGTGGTGGTGGCTGAGACACTCCATCTGGGGACATCATTTATTTTTACTTAATTTGATCTGATGCAACTGTGGCTCCTGGGAGGGATGGAAGAAAAGCTCGTTCTTTTCTGAAGTTTTCCGTAGGTGGCGCCATCTCAAGCTGATGCTGTACACACTCCATCCCCAGCGTACCCATGCTACTCCCATTTCTCCCTCCTCCAGTCTCTTATTTGTCCACCTAGGTTACTGTTTTACACCTATGTCTCTTAGGACCTCAGGGCTCATTCTCCAGGTAGTAAGGCATATAACTGTTAGACCAACATGTTTTTCCAGAGCAGCTTATTGCAGAAAGTAAGCCCTGCTAACCAGTATTTTAAACTTAATGTAAAAACTCCAGTAGAACTGGAGTTCGTCTAGACAGAGTAATTGATAAATAGTCAATATATGTGCAGTCAGAGAAAGACAGTGGGCCACAGAATTCATTCTAGCACTGAACCTTTGAGGTTGTTTCAAGCTGTGTTTCAAGCACATTTGCTGGAGAAGGTGGAAGGAAAGAACATCTGTTACTAATGGTGGACAAAACCTACATCTTAGAAATCATATATTGCTCAATCAAAGAACCACGTAGTTCTTGACTTCAGCATTCTTTACCAACATTTCTGCTTGTTCTCTCACATAAAGAATGCACTATCTACTTCTTTTATTGTTTCTTGTGTTTACAACATCTCTCTATTCTTACCTACTAAAAGTGCAAAAACTAAAATGTCTTGGTGAGAATTCAGTAAATAGTCAGTTTGCTGAAAAATGATGGTTGACGGTCAAATGACAGGTTTTTTTTTTGCATGAGAATCTGTTAGAGATAGGAGATATAAACCTCAGAATACAGGGAACTTTGTCTAGAGATGTGACTGTATTTAGTTTTTTCACTTTACTTCATGGGTGACCAAAGCCCTGATCTGAAAGGAGAGAAAACATGGTACCACAAAATCATGAGATATGTGGAGGACAAAGGCTACAGTAGCCCCATATTTCTTGTGCTGAGTAGGTAACCAAGACCAGTTTTACTGCTCATTTCCATTCAGTTTTGCTATTGGATCTCCCCCAGCACAAATAATTGGTAAGTGAGATGATACTGAACCTTCACTGTAAACACGGGACAAAAAAGATCAAGGCCTTGTCACCTTCTGGAGGGCTCTGTGACAATAACAGATGACTTGTGTTTGGCTAGACTCTCTGGAACCTCGTGTGGCACTTTGCATTACAGCACTGATAAACATTCAGGCTGACAGTCACTGATCCCATCCTGGCAGGGGACCTGTGGGCACACTTACATTTAACAAGAGACCATGTTCATATTTACATGCTTGCTAACCAGAATAGCAGAACTAGGCCTGGGATGGGCAACCTAAAATGTGCTACTATTGGCGCCCCTAATATTTTCTAGACCTTATTTTCATGGATCTATTTGGTGCAAAGACTTGTATTTTGAAATAAGCAGCTACCTGAGAAACATATCTATGGCTTCATATTCAAACACTAAGAAGAACTTTTTACATATTCAGCTTTAGTAGCTTTTGTTTATTAGCAAAACCTAATTTACCATAATTATGGAATGTAGCCCAAAGATCTTGTAA
Source organism: Aythya fuligula (assembly GCF_009819795.1). Lineage (NCBI taxonomy): Eukaryota > Metazoa > Chordata > Aves > Anseriformes > Anatidae > Aythya > Aythya fuligula. The sequence continues at coordinate 82,458,190 of NC_045559.1, forward strand.
GCAACAAACAAAGCAAAGTACTCAGATATTCTTTCAGACTGATGAATAAGAAATGAAATGAATCACGTGGATGTGATACTGAAACACTCTCTATCTCTACAGAGCTCTTCACAAAATCACAGAAATCAAAGAATCTATAACAGAAGATCCAGCCTCCTACTCAGAGCTGGAGAATCATTAATTCCACATCACATCACCATGGTCTTGCCTAACTGAGTCTTCAAAATCTCCAAGGCTGGAGATTCCTTCACCACTTTGGATACCAATTCAAATGCTACAGTGTCCCTTGATGAAAAAGTTTTCCCTGAAGTCCAACCAGAACCTGTGATTTACAATCTGTTACTGTTGATTTAATGGAGCTGGCATAAACTTCTGCTATACAGAACTTGTAGGGGGATAGGGGAGAAGGAGGGAAGAGGGTAGCCAGACTGGAAGGAGCAAAAGCAAGATCAGGACATTAAGAAAAGTTGGAAAACATCCTGATAGGACAACATAAAGGGAGAGTAATATTTTTTTTTATTATTATTATTAAGTCACAAGGTGAAAGCACTGAAGGAGCAGAGGCAGAGAAGTCTAGATCTTCTTTACAGAAAGCATCGTGTAAATGCAGTACCTTCCTTTGAACTGCTGGGACCCTTAGCCATTAGTCTTTCTGTGCTGAACAACTGCATTTGAACTAATACTGAAATGATGTTCTCATGCCTGAAGCCTACTTTCTTCAGGTGTCTACAGGGCTGTTTCTCCTCTCTCTCCCAGCTGCTGTTGTGCAGCAGGTTTTTCCCTTTCTTAAATTTGCTGTCACAGAAGTGCAACCAATATCACTCAATGGCTCAGCTTCAGCAAGCAGCAGGTCCCTTTGGAGCCAGCTGAAAATGGCCCTTATCTAACTTGAGGCAGCTCCTGGACTCCTCACAGAGGCCAGTCCTGCAGCTCCCCCCTCCAGCTGTGCCACATAAACCCAATACAATGGGGCAAAGGCTCAACAGGCAGAGACTCTTGAATAAATAGCAATGACTTGAGCTGAGCTGACCATAGCTAGCTGTGTAGTGAAACGGACTTCAGCCCTTGGTATGTACAGTTTTATTCCCACTTCCATTTTGGTTTCTGTACAGATGGACGGACCTAGTATGTATGACAAACATCTAGCACTCCTGGGAGATACATAAAGTGAAGTTTTGTTTATAATTCTTCCTTTGCCTTTTTTCATCAACATATCTGTCACTCACTACTTTAAGGTCACAGTGGTTAGGCCTTCAGAATAAAAGGTCAGTCAGCTCAAAGGGGCTACAGATATGAAAGTTCATCAATGAGACAAATGAACAGAAAGCTGGGTGTACAGGTTTTTTTTGTTGTTGTTTTGTTTTGTTAGTTTGTTTGTTTGTTTTTTGCTGTATCATCAGAAGTGCACTAATGGACAGTGTTTTCTCTCTGAGGATCTGGACAAACGAAAATCATCATACAGCAGCTCTTACGGTCTCAAGGGACAAGTAGTCAACAGTGAAGGTGATCCTACTATTTACACTATAACAGATAAAGCTATATTCACCAGCCTCTGATGCTTGAATACAACTGTAGTTATAATTAGGACAGGCCAACTATGGCTTTAAAGAATATGAGATTACAGAAATCTATTAAACTCCAGCTGAAAATATCAGAGATTAAACTGTGTAAAGTTTGCATGTTATTAAACACTGATTTTATTAATTCTGGATTTTGATAGATAGAACAACCTTTAGGTGCCTGGAAAGGATAGGGTTCATGTCATCTAAGTGAGAGAGGTCACAAAGATAAAAGTCTTGATATGCATTTCTCAACAATTCTGCCACATACTAAAATGAGAAGATCAACTTCATTGGAATCAATAATGCACATAATTGTATCTAAGAATTAAATATATATCTATATTTCAACATGCTCCAAGTTAAGGCTTTCAGTTTTACCAAGATGGGGCAACAATCTTTTTTTCACTTCCACTTCACTTCGCTTTTTTCACTTTCTCAACTCACTACTTGCCCTGTTTGATTTTGGAAGCTGAATGACTATTCCCAGAACTGTTCCTTTCCTGGTGAACATTCTTGCTACAAATTTTCATTTCATGAGGTTTTGTTCATCTTAAACTTAAATAATAATAATAAAAATAATAAATTAATTTTTAAAAAGGGGGGCAGAAATTGAGGGCTATGGATTAATAGAAACGCTGTATGGTGGTTAGTATGGTGGTTTTACAAGGTAAAAATTATGACTCTACTTTTCAATTAGCTATGCATATTGAATGGACAGCAAAAGGTCACCCTGAAAATAAATGGTGAAATCACTGGGAACAGAGATTTGTAAATGTCTTATATCAGGCCCAAATCAAAACTAGCATGGGAAAAGTTGGACTAGACCAAGACTGAGTGTTGCTACTTGTTTTATGGCTTTTTTTTTTTTTAAAGGGGAAAATGTAGGGAAAAACAGGAATTTTGAAAACTATTGCAGAGGAAAGTGAATAGGCAGAATAGTGTACTGACATTTAGACAAATAACTGAATCAAAAACATTTTTTGTACTACAGTGAGGAAGAAAACTTGAATTCTGAAAAATCAGAAGTAGGAGCCTTTCTGTGTAGTCAGCTGAGTCAGTGAGGTTTGATGCTGTTGCCAGCATTAGGCAGATGTTCACATCTCTACCCAGAAACAATAATGTCTGATAGGATGAATTTTTTTTTTTGTGATTCACTTTAGTCCAGGAAAGGTCTCAAAAGAGTATATTACTTGAAACAGTAGATACAAGCTTTTATTTGCCAGTGAAACCTAAAGCCAAATTCAGAATTACAGCAATTGAACTGGTAAGTAATACTGTTACCGTTGTAGAAAATAGGTAAGATGTCACAACTTTGCAGTGCTGTAATTAGCATTATATTTAGATGGAGGACTTGGCTGTCTATACTTGTTTTATGTGAGACCTGGCAGTGGTTACATGTGGATATTGTTGAAATACCTTGTCTAAGGCAGCCTGAATGGTTGGCCATGTCAGTGTCTTTAGCACTGTATGTGCAGTATCCCAGAGACACAGTATGTGTGTGTCTCTAGGATACATGCCTAACTTCGTTACTGGTCACTTTTTAAGAGCCATCTCTTAGGAATAGGCAATTTTCATGTGTCAGAAGTCAAGCAAGTGAGGCAGAAATTTGGCTTGTGATTTCAACTGTGATTTCAAAATAATACATCATCTCATATCAAGATAAAAAAGGTTTAAAATCCTCAGGTTTTCCTATTGTGGTTAACCAATCACTTCAAATTTATCAGAAATTTCCATTTGCTTAAAAATTTGGGAGCAATAGAAGACTATAAATTGTTTGTATGATCAGTGCCTTGAGATACAATCAATTTTGTATTTGGCCATGATGACAGCAATATCAGCATGCTCACCAAGACCTAAACTCTGGTTGAGTGTCACAAATGGAATTATATACTTCTCTTATGGAAGAGAAGCAGCAATATCTTTATTGATATAATGCAGTGCTCTAACAAAGTTTAATTATAGAATCATAGAATCATAGAATGGCCTGGGTTGATAAGGACCTTAAAGATCATCTAGTTTCAACCTCCCTGCTCTGGGCAGGGTTGTCAACCACTAGAGCAGGCTGCCCAGAGATGCACCCAGCCTGGCCTTGAATGCCTCCAGGGATGGGGCACCTATAGCCTTTCTGGGCAACCCTTCCCGGTGCCTCACCGCCCTCTTAGTGAATAACTATCTCCTAATTTCCAACCTAAATCTCCCCCCTCTTATTTAAAACCATTCCACCTTGTCCTATCACTACCAACACATGTAAACAGGTCTTCTCCCTCCTGTTTATACACTCCCTTTGAGTACTGGATAGCCACAATGAGGTCTCCCCGGAGCATTCCCTTCTCCAAGCTAAACAAGCCCAGTTCCCTCAACCTTTCTTCGTAGGAGAGGTGCTCCAGCCCTCTGATCATCTTAGTGGCCCTCCTCTGGACCCATTCCAAGATGACGGTGACTTAACAAGATCTCGTTGGGTGACATCACATTGAGTTACTCCTGAAACTAATGTTACTGACAAATGAAAATGGAAGGAAATAAAACCTTCCAGAAAACTTCAAAATCTTTTTCATGGATCTGACTGTGTGAACCATTCTCTTAATACATGGAAATCTCATCATAATTCATCATATAAGGGCAATATTAACTGTTAAAACACAAACAATATATAAAATAAAGCCATTGTTGACTATAGTATCTTCTTTATTGTTAACAATGCAAAATGGAATAGAAAAAATATTGCAGAGGTCATTGTGAAGAAAAAGCATTGTAAAGAAGAATATAAAGTCAGCAGTTCTGGTTATACACTATATATGTGATTATGCATATAGCAACAGAAGTAACATGCAACATTTTCACATTACATGGTTTAGTAGTTTGGAATGCTAGTTACAGGTTTAATAGGTTACGCACTACAAGATCATCTCTTATCATTGAGGTTTTTTTCATATGACTAAATACGATAGTTCTTATATTCATTGGGATCATGGGGAAGGAGAACAGTGCCAGACAGAATTGAGAAATACACATCAGCAGCATAGCATAAAAGAGAGCTCTCCCATTCAGTATTTCTATGGCACAAGGGGAAATAAAAAAAGCAGAGAGATCTAGGTCCCATCTTTCTTGCTAGGGCTACATCTACCCTTAGGACTTCAGAATTTGCTATCCATCAGTGACAATACTTTCCAGGGAGAAGGGGACGCAGAAATGAAAGCTTGTCATCGAAATTAATTGCTCTGTAACTTGGAAGGTGTTCATGCTCTCGTGCAATGTAGCGAAAACCACTTCCATCGCTATGTTCACACAACAACCAGGCACCTCGCTGCACTTTATGAGAAGATGCCATGTCATTGTCATGACCCCTAGCCAAATTGGTAGCTTCTCTTATCACCCTGCTCTTCCCTTGATATTGGTCATGTTCATAGATAGTGATCTGTGGATTTTGTAAACTTTCAGTAATCAACATCAGGGAAGAGATCTTGTCATTCAACTCTCTACCAACAAAGCTATGCTCTCCCTCTTCAAATACTGTTAACCGGCCTTTATAGTTGGCATGCTCATAAGCCACCCAAGGCTGTCCAATTACTTTCACTGAGGAGATACAGTCATTCCAATCTACATCTTTCAGATTGGCAACGTCTCTCGTGAGTTCTTTGGAGTACCCCTGGAAGTTGGCGTGCTCATAAATGATGATTTTCCCCATCTCAGCAGTGTTTCTGTAATTTCGATTTCTTGCTGTAGAAGTCAGATGACAGCCTGCAGAAAAGGAAAACAGAAAACAAATAATTGTAAGAAGTGTTTCCACGAAAGACACAAGGCAATAGAGAGGAAAAAAGAAGAATGGGACAATTAAAACAGTTTTAGCAAGGAATGAATAAAACAGCTGTTGGACGAAACTGAGGGCAAGATGTAGAAATTTGAATTTGGAAGAAAAAATTAAGAGTAAAACGAGATATGCATCAAATCTCTCAGGTCTTGGTTAGTTGTGTATATTGGTATGTGTTCAAATGACATCTAAGTTTAGTAACTTATTGGAATATTCTATTTAATAAATAATTAATTCAAATATAGGACTGGTGATTTGTGTGGGGGCCTGGAGAGGGCTGTCCTAGAAAACCCTCTTGGAGACTGCCAACATTCGTGCTACCCTTGGAGGAAATTGAAGTGACATAAAACTTTTCAATTCAAATGTATTGTTTGGTGCTCTTAACTTTTAGCAAAAGTTAATAAAATAGCAAAAGCTCTTCTGGCAGAAATTGATCAAACCTTCCTATCTATAATGGGAACTATTTATATCTCGTTATTTCACAGAGGGCTGAATGGGCTATAGCATAGGAGAGAGAGAGGAAGACAGAGAAAGATGGTAAAGGAAAGGTCCAGATTACCACCCTGGGTTCCAGCGATGTCTCTGGTCCAGTTCCTGTTCTGTCTGTGATGGTGGTGGGTGCACACAAAGCCCTTCTGAGTCGCACTATTTATATGCTGGACCCAACTCCAGTTCTCACTTTGTATCCTAATTACAGCTAGTCCCCACCTCCAGTTCCTGCTTTGTATGGTAATATGTGCATCCTGTGACCCAGAACCTTCTCAAGTGGAAGGAGGAATTGGGGGGGGGGGGTGGGGGGGGGGGGGGGGGCAGAAGAGGGGGTTGCTAGCACCTTTCCTACTGCAACTGCCAGAACCACGGACACCAAAAGTTGTCTCAGAAGGTTACCCAGAACAAGGAAGTTGGCACTATCCAGCCCTAGCAGGTCCTCTTTTCTGACCATATCACCACTTTGTGCTACATGTTTGAGACATTCTGTTTTCTTTTAGCTTCTCAGGCACTTACAGTGAGTCTTTCAATTCATGACTGACACTGCATTTGAGAATTATTTTAGAAATAGGTGTGGGCCGTTTTGACAGCATTTCACAACTCACAATATTGTATGTAAAAAACTAGTAAAATATTCATTTAACTCCTAAATGAAAGTGCAATTTATTTGTTGCTATAAAACTAGTTTTATGATTTATCTGTATTACTACTTCAATTCTACTACTCTTTGGGCCCAGCCATGCAGCCAGTTTTTAATTCAATTAAGCATACTCATGTCCAAGCCCTGAGCAGCCAGTTTCTTCAGGAGAATGCTGTGGGAAATGGTGTCAAAAACCTTACAGAAATCTAGTTAGAGCATATCTACAGCTTTTCCCTCATCTACTGAGTGCATCGCCTTGTGGTAGAAGAAGATCAGGTCCATCAAGCAGGACCTGCCTTTGATAAACCCTTGCTGACAGGGCCTGATCACCTGGTTGACCTGTAAGTGCTGTGTGATGGCACTCAAGATAATCTGTTCCATTACCTTCCCTGGCAGTTCAGACTGACAGGCTGGTAGTTTCCTAGTTTCTCCTTCTGGCCCTTCTTGTAGATGGGTGTCACATTTGCTAGCTGCCAGTTGACTGGGACCTGCCCTGATAGTCAGGACTGATGATAAATGATGGAAAGAGGCTTGGTGAACACTTCTGCCAGCACCCTTCTTGGGTGGATCCCATCTAGTCCCATAGATTTGCATACATTTAAGTGGTTAAGCTGGTCCCTAGCTACTTCCTTGTGGATTATGAGGGCTTTGCTCTGTTCCCCGTCCCTACCTACCAGCTCAAGGGGCTGGGTACCTGGGGAACTGCTGGTCTTGCTACTGCAGACTGAGGCAAAGAAGGAATTAAGTGCCTCAGTCTTTTCCTCATCTCTTGTCACTATGTTTTCCCCCACAACCAATAAAGGATGGAGATTCTCCTTAGTCCTCCTTTTCTTGCTTACATATTAATGATTTTTTATTTTTTTTAATTGTCTGTAACAGCAATAGCCAGACCGACTTCAAATTGGGCTTTGGTCCTTCTAATTTTGTCCCTGCACAACATCACCATGCAGTTTTGTCCTCCTGAGTGGCCCTCTCCTTCTTTCTCAAGTCATAAAACCTCTTTTTCTTCATGATACCTAGCTGCAGCTCTCTGTTCAGCCAGGCTGGTTTCCACACTGGCTCATCTTTTGGCGTGTGGGGATGGCCTGCTCCTGTGCCATTAGGATTTATTTCTTGAAGAGTTACCAGCCTTCCTGGACTCCTTTGCCTTTCAGGACTGCCTCCCAAGTGACTTCACCAGCCAGTCTCCTAAAGAGATCAAAGTCTGCCCTCTGGAAGTCCAGGATGATAGTTCTGCTAACCCCCTTCCTTACTTTTCCAAGAACTGGGAATTCAATTAATTCATGGTCTCTGTGCCTGAGATGACGTCCAGCCTTCACATCACCCATAAGTCCTTCTGTATTTACAAGCAAAAGGTCCAGAGGGGCACCGTCTCTAGTTGGCTCACTCACCAGCTGTGTAGGGAAGTTGTCATCCCCACACTCTAGAAATCTCGTAGACTGTTTCATCTCCACTGTGCTATATTTCCAGCAGACAGCTGGCAAGTTGAAGTTCCCCCTAAGAACAAGGTCTAGTAATTGAGAGACTTCTCCTAGCTGTTTGTAGAATATTTTGTCTGCCTCTTCAGCCTGGTTAGGTGGTCTATAACAGACACCCACTAGGACATCTGCCTCATTGGCCTTCCCCGTGATTCTTACCCATAAACATTCAACCCTGTCATCTCCATTATTAATCTCAAGACAATCCAAACACTCCCTAACATACAGTGCTACCCCACCACCTCTCCTTCCTACCCTATCCCTTCTGAAGAGTTCGTAGCCATCCATTGCAGTGCTCCAGTCATGCAAGGCATCCCACCATGTTTCTGTGGCACCAACTATTTCGTAGTTAGAATTTCTGCTGCAATGGCTTCCAGCTCCTCCAACTTGTTTCCTATACTGCTTACATTGGTGTGGATGCACTTCAGTTGGGCTACAGATCGTGCCACCTTTCTGGGTGGAGAAGCCCTAATTCTTGCACGACCATTCCCAGACACTTTTGTGATTTCTAACCCATCAATGTCCCTTGTACCTCTGCTGCCACATGGTCCTACATCCCCTACCTCAACAGAAGCAGCAGAGGACCTTACTGGCACACCACCTTGTAACAATTGTTGAACCACACCCAGGCTTGTCTCTGTCAAGCCTAGTTTTATCTCTTTCTCCCTTCAAATCTAATTTAAGGCCTGCTAACTCCTGATCAAAGATACTTTTCCCCCTTAAAGACAAGCGAACACCTTCCATTGGCAGAAGGCCTAGTGTCTTGTAAAATGACCCATGATCCAAAAAAAAAAAAAAAAAACAAAGTTCTGCTGAGGACACCAGGCTCCAAGCCAGATACTCATTTTGTGGCTGTTCTTGTTCCTCACCTCATCAATCCCTGCAACTGGAGGGATAGATGAAAACACCACGGGTACTTCTGACCCCTTAACCAGTTGTCCCAAGGCCCTGAAGACTCTTTTGATTGCCCTCAGACTTTGTCTTGAAGCTTCATCACTGCCTACCTGAAAAATCACTAAAAGGTAATAGTCCAAGGGCTATAGGGTAGGAAGCTTTCTCATTGTGTCCCTAATCTAGGGCCCAGAGAGGCATCAGACCTCCCTATGAAGTGGGTCTGGTCTGCATATTGTTCCCTCCAGAAGTGAGTCTCCCATGACAACTCTTCTTCTTTTGTTGGAGGGAGCTATTTTAATGCAGGGTGCAGGTTGACATGACCTCAGCATCACCTCCAAGTCAGATGTACCATGTTCCTCATGGTATTGTTCAGATCAACCTGCAAAGCTTCACACCTATTGTGCACAGCATGTGGGAAGGTGGCAAAGTTCCTGAGGGGATATGCTTGCTGTGCTGTGCAGGGACTTGTTGCCCCTTATCAGTGCTTTCAGACAGATGGGGAGAGGATAGGGAAACGCATCCATTGAGTGTCCCTTCTGCCTTCTGATTCTGTCTCACAGAAGGTAAGGAGTGACTCCAGTAGGCTATCTCCCTCACGTCCTTGTACTGTGAAATATTGTCCCGGTTTTTGTTGGATAGCTAGTTTTCTTCACAGAAGCTGATATGCTGTTGTGTTTTGTATTTAGGATGAAGCCTTATACTTCCAAAAATTTATGTTTTGGAGTTAGGATGAAGTTTTATTTATTTTTTTTTAAACTATTACGTTGATAACACAACATTTTCTTAGATATTTCAGTGTTTACACAGCAGGTTACACAGCAGTTTACACAGCAGCAAGGTCTTTTTTTTTCCCCACACTGCTCCACCAAGGAGCAGGCTGGGGTTGCACAAGAAGGTAAGAAGGGACACAGCCAGGACCCAAAATGACCAAAGGAATATTCCGTATCATAAGACATCATGCTCAACAATAAAAATGGGAGTTTTTTTGCCAGGAATGCTGCCATTGCTCAGGGACTGGCTGGGTTTCAGTCAGTTGGTGGTGAGCAAATTAATTTTGCATCACTTGTTTTTTATTATTTTCTGTACTTTCCTTCCTTCCTTCCTTCCTTCCTTCCTTCCTTCCTTCCTTCCTTCCTTCCTTCCTTCCTTCCATCCTTCCTTCCTTCCTTCCTTCATTACTTCCTTCCTTCCTTCCTTCCTTCCTTCCTTCCTTCCTTCCTTCCTTCCTTCCTTCCTTCCTTCCTTCCTTCCTTCCTTCCTTCCTTCCTTCCTTCCTTCCTATACTGTCCTTATCTCAACCCATGAATTCTCACACTTTTACCTTTTTGATTCCCTCCCCCATCATATCTGGGGAGAGTGAGCAAGCAACTCCATGATGCATAGCTGCTTACCAGGGTTGAACTGGATAAATCTTTATGATTTGTTTCATTATTGCTGAAAAAAAATGTTTTTAGGAACTATCCTGATCTTTCTCGGAAGAACATCTTCTGTGTTGAAACCCTACACATCAGCAGATACCATGTGAGTTCCCTTTTTCCTGCAGTTATTGTAGAATGTTCTACTTCTTCTGTGTTAAAAACAATAAAACAACATCCTGAAAAAAATCAATTTGACTAGAAGAAGTAAAAGAGAAAGCTATTTCTTATCAGCAAAATAATGCCCAAACACCAAATTAAGGCCTAAGGGCAGAATCATAGATTTGCAGGAAAAAGTATGGGAGGAAAGGAGGAAAAGATAGGGGAGGACTGGACTCTTTTCCAGTCTTATGCTGACAGCAGGTCTGAGTCCAAAGTTAGGTAAGGTTCCTTAAAGCCTTGCCCAGGTGTGTTCTGAGCATCTCAAGTGTGGAAGCTTAGGGCACCTGTTGCAGTGCTGAGCCACCATGGGGTGTGATATTATTAGTTTGTGCTGTGGGGCATATTTACATCAATTAGGAACATGAAAAAAAAAAATTAAAAAAAGCTCTGTTTAGAGTAGTTGTACCCCCTACAGGGAAGGGCTTCTGTCTCCCTGAGTCACTGAGGGGAGGTATTTTTGCTACATTTTACTACTCCTCTTATCATAATCTGCACCTCTTGGAGGAGAGAAAGAATTTCTGATGAACAAGTTACATCTAAGTGGCCATTAGTAGTAGCAAATTATTTGACTAAAATAATGCAATGCTGTGTTGTGGACAATCCTTACACAAAGTCACTGTTAACAAATGGGCTTTCACTGTCTGCTCTAACCATTATCTCAGTATGTTTCACTCAATAATGGTATTATTCTGATGTTTGCAAAAGCCTTCACCCACTCATAGTAATAATTGCCCTGACACAGGCTGTGGTTTGGGAGGTTTGGGCTGGACATTAAGAACTCCTTCACTACATGTCAGTGCAGCACCAGAAGGAGTACCAGATAATGAATATTTCACCCATTGATGTTTTCAAGACTGATGACATGGAAATCCACAGACAACTGAAAAATAAGAAATGAATCCTTACTTTTGCTTACAGCTTCTGACACAGAGGATATCAACCTGATTTCCTTCCCAGCTGCTGATGTTGAATGGGAGCTGTTTCTGCTATCATTCCTTTATGTTCCTGTCATATTCATTCACCATCAGCCAATAGCTTTATCCAATGGCATATATTAAAGTTCAGACAAGGTCATTTTTGCTTAGCAACAATCCTCAATATCTTATTAATCACAATGACAATGCAGTAGAGAGTTCTACAGAAATTCTGGGCAAGTTTTGCAGAGTTTTGCTCAAATACCCCAAATATGGATTAATTTAAAATATTAATGAAAAGCCAACCATCCCTTCTCGTACCCAGTTTTTTGTGGTGGTCCAGGAGCATGGTCAACACACACACACACACACGCACACACAAATAAATAGATAAATAAAATGAATAGAGGTAGTGAGTGCTATTATTCATTTTTAAGAGCAGGTATTCAGGCTATAGTCACCAAAATCATCTGATATGATACCAACCACTGTAGTTTGCAATTAATAGACATGACTTATGTAAACTATGTAAATAAGGATATTCCAGAAATGTTTGTTCTACATTTTAACTTCTCTAACAAGGACTGTTAGAGAGTAGTGAAAAAGGATTTTCTTGCATTCTTTCTCTAAAACTCTTGACATAGGCAGACTCCTGGCCTCAGTGCCACAGGCTGTAGCATAAGGCTGTTGCACATGAAGGCAAACAGTTCCTCATGGCACAGTAGGTTCACCTTCATTGCTCATTTATTTCCGTCTGTAAAGTTCACCCTCTAAATGAAAGCCTAGCTTTGTTACTAGCAGTGATTCCCCCAAAACATGCATAGGAAGCACTCTCAAGGGTAGCTCGCTGGGGCTCCATCCTAGCTCTCTCCAGAGGATGGCAGCAGATGCCAAGCAGCCCTGAAGGACCCTTCACTCCCTGGGTCAGGCTGCAATGCGCTCCCTGCTATTTCATGTGAGATGCGTGATTTAGCCAGCATACACCAGGGACTCTGCAAATTCGTGAGGTATATAACTTCCAGTGTTGAATAATAGTAAATACACCTCAAACTAGTCATAGATTGTTTTTCTTAATGATAAATACTGATAAATACCTCTTTAATATTGAAATATGTCTACAACAAACAAAAAAATAATATTTTTTGTGTTTAGAGATGGCTATATCTACATATGTAATAACATATATCTATATGTATAGTAATAGAAGTAAATGGCACTACTGTAGATAGCAATAAAAAAATTCTGTTACTGTCTTGCAAACAGAAAGGAAAGTGCCAGCGTAGAAACCAGAAATAGGATATAAATTAGTGTGGTGTAAAAACAAGACTAAAAGTCATGTTTTTAAAGCAGAAACATGGAAAGCATACATATTTGTAGACGTTATCATTTGCAGTATGTATCTTTATACTGTCTCTTTAGAAATTAAATAATTTGTTTAGTAACAATGCTTCATACAACTGATAAACAACAATAATAATATTGTGCTAAGCATGTATCCAAGAATTTTCTCCATTCATTCTGAAGGAATTACCTTATATAGGATTTCTTTTTAATATTTTTCCTTTAACAGCAGATTTCATTTCTGTCCACGAAAATTATCTTTCTCTAGCATATTTTTTCACCTTTTTAGATTCCTGAACCACTGATCTTATTTATCTTCACTTCCCCATCCTCTATTTTCTTCTATACATGAGTAAAATGTGCCTTCTACATAAAGTTACTATTTCTCCCAAACATTACATTTTCTCTCAACAGAAAAAAAAAAAAAATGTTGTTAACAGAGCACTTAATAATCTTTTTAAAGATAACATGCTCATAGGATTCAAATTGGTATGGACACAGAGACCTTAAAGAGAAGTTTTTCTCCTGGGATCACACAAGTGTGATGCACCAGGAGAGGGCCATCTGGGATTTCTGTCAGATTCTAAGACTAATTAAGCAATCACTCATGGGAAATGTAAATCAAGGAAAACCAGAGAAGGAAAAAAAAAAAGTTTTTAAAAAATGTTTATTTAGTTCTTCTCTGCTGCAGCTAGACAGGTAGTTACTATTGATTGGTTCTTTAAGGTCTTTCTCCTGCACACAGGTACACTAATTATTGCTCTTGTTATAAATGAAGTCTCAACTCAATCTGAATTTAGTAATACTTAAACTTATAAAAGGTATAACAGGCAAGTAAACAGTGCTGGGTGTGTGGGGAGTCTATGCTCCACCAACACGCACACACAAACATCAGACATTCTAAATATACAGAACACTGCTTTTACATACTAAACCTGAGTATTCCTGTACAATCAGAAAAGGTAACAAATAATCCTTTAAGTTCCTTGACTTAACAGTCTCCATTTTCCATTCCTTTTCTTGATTACAAACAAGTCTCCATTTTCACAGAATCACAGAATCACAGAATTTCTAGGTTGGAAGAGACCTCAAGATCAAGTCCAACCTCTGACCTAACACTAACAGTCCTCCACTAAACCATATCCCCAGGCTCTACATCTAAACGTCTTTTAAAGACTTCCAGGGATGGTGACTCCACCACTTCCCTGGGCAGCCCGTTCCAATGTCTAACAACCCTTTCAGTAAATAAGTTCTTCCTAAGATCCAACCTAAAATTCCCCTGGCACAACTTTAGCCCATTCCCCCTCGTCCTGTCACCAGGCATGTGGGAGAATAGACCAACCCCCACCTTGTGCAGCCTCCTTTAAGGTACCTCTAGAGAGCAATAAGGTCACCCCTGAGCCTCCTTTTCTCCAGTCTGAACAAGCCCAGCTCCCTCAGCCGCTCCTCGTAGGACTTGTTCTCCAGGCCCCTCACCAGCTTCGTCACCCTTCTCTGGACTCGCTCAAGCACCTCGATGTCCTTCTTCTAGTAGGGGCCCAAAACTGAACACGGTACTCGAGATGCGGCCTCACCAGAGCCAAGTACAGGGGGACAATCACTTCCCTAGCCTTGCTGGCCACACTGCTTCTTATACAAGCTAGGATGCTGTTGGCCTTCTTGGCCACCTGAGCACACTGCTGGCTCATACTCAGCTGACTATCAACCAATACGCCCAGGTCCTTCTCTGCCTGGCAGCTCTCCAACCACTCATCTCCCAGCCTTTAGCTCTGCTTGGGGTTGTTGTGCCCCAGGTGCAGGACCCGGCACTTGGCCTTGTTGAACTTCACACAGTTGACCTCAGCCCATCAGTCCAGCCTATCCAGATCCTCCTGCAGAGCATTCCTACCCTCTAGCAGAGCTACACACACACCTAACTTGGTGTCATCTGCGAACTTACTGAGGGTGCACTCAATGCCCTCATCCAGATCATCGATGAAGATATTAAAGAGGACTGGCCCCAGCACTGAGCCCTGGGGAATGCCACTAGTGACCAGCCTCCAACTGGATTTGACTCCATTCACCATGACTCTTTGGGCCCAGCTATCCAGCCAGTTTCTAACCCAACGAAGCGTACGCCAGTCCAAGTCAAGAGCAGCCAGTTTCTTCAGTAGAATGCTGTGGGAGACGGTGTCAAAAGCCTTGCTGAAGTCAAGGTAGACCACATCCACAGCCTTTCCCTCATCCACCAAGTGCGTCACTTCGTCATAGAAGGAGATCAAGTTCATCAAGCAGGACCTGCCTTTCATAAACCCATGCTGACTGGGCCTGATCGCCTGCTTGTCCTGCAAGTGCCACATGATGACTCTCAAGACAATCTGCTCCATGTGCTTCCCTGGCACTGAGGTCAAACTGACAGGCCTATAGTTCCCTGGGTCAGTCCTCCGGCCCTTCTTGTAGATGGGCGTCACGTTTGCTAGCTGCCAGTAAACTGGGACCTCCCTCGATAGCCAGGACTGTTGATAAATGATGAAAAGTGGCTTGGCCAGCTCCTCTACCAGTTCTCTCAGTACCCTCGGGTGGATTCCATCTGGCCCCATCAACTTGCACACATCCAAGTGCCGTAGCAGGTCGCCAACCATTTCCTCATGGATAGTGAGGGCCACATTCTGCTCCCCATCCCCTTCCACCAGCTCAGGGTACTGGGTATCCAGAGAACAACCAGTATTGCCGCTAAAGACTGAGTCAAAGAAGGCATTAAGCACCTCAGCCTTTTCCTCATCTTTTGTAACAAGGTTTCCCCCTGCATCCAGTAAAGGATGGAGATTCTCCTTAGTCCTCCATTTTGCATTGATGTATTTGTAAAAAGATTTTTTGTTGTCTTTGACGGCAGTAGTCAGATTGAGCTCCAGATGAGCATTGGCCTTTCTAATTTTGTCCCTGCACAGCCTCGTAACATCCTTATAGTCCTCCTCAGTGGCCCGCCCTTTTTTTCCAAAGATTATAAACCCTCTTTTTTCTCCTAAGCTCAAGCTGCAACTCTCTGTTGAGCCAGGCTGGTCTTCTTCCCCGCCAGCTCGTCTTTGGGCACGTGGGGACAGACTGCTCCTGCGCCATTAAGATTTCCTTCTTGAAGAGCACCCAGCCTTCCTGGACCCCTCTGCCCTTCAGAACCGCCTCCCAAGGGACTCTACCAACCAGTGTCCTGAGCAGCTCAAAGTCAGCCCTCTGGAAGTCCAATACAGCGGTTTTACTGGTCCCCTTCCTGGTCTCGCCAAGAACAGAGAACTCCACCATTTCGTGGTCACTCTGCCCAAGACAGCTTCCGACCACCACATCTCCCACCAGTCCTTCTCTGTTTGTGAAGAGAAGGTCTAGCAGGGCACCACCCCTGGTAGGCTCACTAACCAGCTGCGTCAGGAAGCTATCTTCCACGCTCTCCAGAAACCTCCTAGACTGTTTTCTCTGGGCTGTGTTGTGCTTCTAGGATATGTCAGGGAAGTTGAAGTCCCCCACAAGAACAAGCGCCGACGATTTCGCAACTTCCGTCAGCTGCCTGTTGAACTCCTCATCTGTCTCCTCATCCTGGTTCGGCAGTCTATATTCCATTCCTTTTGAACAATATGTCTTGCTTTAAGTTGTCAAGCAACTCGGCCTTCAGGCCTTATGTATCCCATTCTTCCCGAATCGAAGAAAAACATATCCATCTCCTTTTCAAGGCCAATAGGGCCTGGGTCAAAAGGCACATCCAGGTCAGCAGGGGGCGTAACAGCAAAAGCCTTTGATGGCTGTAGCAGCAAAGGGGCCCATGGCGTAGCAGTCGGATCAGTAAAGGAGCCCGCAGCTCCCTCACTATCTGGCAAACCACACGTTTCTGACTGTGGTCCCACATGGCTCTTCAAGGCCCCAGAGACTGCTCGCCAGGTGCTGAGCAATCCTGCTGCAACCTTGTCATTTTTAGTTGGAGTCTCACACCTTGACATCAATTTGGTCCCATATTTCAAGCTCATAAACTGTCTGATTGTTAATAAGGAGAATAAACTGTAAGGTTACCAGGACAGTCTTTGTTCCTAAGGACGTATGATTCCCCATAATGCGCAGATGCTTACCAGCAAGGGGCAGTTGTGTGCACAGGTCCGCTTCTCTCAGCTTGAGCTTCTTCCCAGCTCCAGTGCGCCCATTTCCAGCAAATTTCCGTACGAGCTTGTTTGAGCAGTTTGCTGAGTTTGGCCAAACCTATCTTCATGAGGCAATCAATGTGCATGTTCCCATCCGTTAGGTCACATTGGAACTCTTCTTTGCAGAAAGCATTATCCAATAAAATCTGCTGGAGTTCCTTCTGCTCAGGATTCAGCCTAGTATCCATTCAGCAGCCTCTGTCTGGTCATGGTCTTTCAAAGGGCTCTGGTTTCAGACATTCTGATCTGAATGAGCAAGTATCAGAAGGATCATCTAATGAATTCTTGAATTGAATTGAATTAATCACACAGTAAATTACAAACTTAACCAAACTAAAACACTAAAAGGAAATGCATAGACAGTGCAGACAGGGACATACACCCTGGGAAGATTAGGGTTCAGATTAGGAAAGCCAAAGCACAGCTGGAGCTAACTTGACTAGGGATGTGAAGAATAACAAGGTTTCCTACAGATACATAAGACAGCAAAGGAAGAGAAAAGAAACTGTACCTGGTATTTTCAGCAGAGTTACTCCCAGCCAGTCAGTCCCCAGCCTGTGTCTTTTCATTCCAGATGCAGGACTTTGTATTTGTTCACATTGAATTTCATAAAGATCCTACTGGCCAGTTCCACCAGCCTGTCTAGATCTCTTTGGATATCAGCCCTGTTGCTAAGTGTATAGATGGGTCCCTGCAATTCATTATCATTTGAAAATGTGATTAACAAACCCTCCATTACCTGTTCCAGGCTATGTCTTTCATTCATAAATATGTAGGAGCTGCAAGACTCCTTGTGAGAGGCATGAGGAGAAGTGTCCTAGGGAAAGAAGCAAAGAATGAAAGAAAAAAATTATTAATAATAATAATAATAAAAATAAAAATAAAAATGAGATCTGTGGAGTGAGGAATTATCCTGGATGCTGAGAGAAGGAGAAGCATCTGCAAGAAACAGAGTGAGAGTGTTTCATTTTTCTGGTCCATGGTTGCTTTTTATGCTAAAGAAATCATTCACTAAAATGTCTGAATTATTTTAGTAACAGAAATATTAGTAAGATCAACCAAGACAACTCCTTCACTCCTGGTGAGAGCCTGCTGATCTATGGAATAACATATGAAGATCCAGGTGACAATATATTTGCCTGGCAGAAGAGCATCACTTTATACTCTTCACATCTGTCTTTTACCTACAGTTGCTAGGCACATGCAAGGAGTTCCTCAAACTGTCAGAATCATTAGTAATAAACCACTAGGGGAAAGACATTTCAGCTATGAATTTCAAAAAGATATTTTTACAGACATATCTCAACAGCTTCTTCTGATAAGAATATGTCTCAACATCTTTGATAAGATGTCTCAACATCTCTCATAAGAAGATGTTTCAACAGCTTCTTCTGGTAAGAGATCACCACTCCCATGGAACATATGTGCAAAACTAATGAAAAACAAGAATGGAAGAGAACCATCTAATAACATAACATTAATTAATTCTGTGGCCACTACCTGCTAGCTAGGTAAATACCATTCTGTAAACCTTCATACTACACTTCATGTGTGATAAATCATCAGTGCATCCTAACTTTTTATTATTAAAAAGTTGGATTATTCTGGTGAATTATGTACTTTATACTTCATGTATGATAAGACTACAGACCGCTAGTTTTATATAGTACTCCTAGTTACTGAGAAAACAAGGTTAAAGAACATTCATGTTCTGTTATTAAAAGTTTCTTTTCCAAAAGCTGTTTTACAGAAGCTGTTTTTACTGATACTACCAACAACAAAAGCCTTACGTGGCTCTTATGGTAATACAAGATTTTCCTCTAAACAAAATTTTTCATTTATTTGAGTTTTATCTAGGAAATGCTAGATTTTCTCCAACCTCTCTTGAGATCACCTGCTTTCTTTGTAACTAAGTTATACTTCTAAGTATTAAAATTCAATGGATATAGTTATCAACAAATAGCTACAATGTTAACTTCATTAAGAATGAGGTATAGGGGCTATAATGGTATAAAGTGGTATCTCCCATGAACACTGGTTTTACTGGTCCCCTTCCTGGTCTCGCCAAGAACAGAGAACTCCACCATTTCGTGGTCACTCTGCCCAAGACAGCTTCCGACCACCACATCTCCCACCAGTCCTTCTCTGTTTGTGAAGAGAAGGTCTAGCAGGGCACCACCCCTGGTAGGCTCACTAACCAGCTGCGTCAGGAAGCTATCTTCCACGCTCTCCAGAAACCTCCTAGACTGTTTTCTCTGGGCTGTGTTGTGCTTCTAGGATATGTCAGGGAAGTTGAAGTCCCCCACAAGAACAAGCGCCGACGATTTCGCAACTTCCGTCAGCTGCCTGTTGAACTCCTCATCTGTCTCCTCATCCTGGTTCGGCAGTCTATATTCCATTCCTTTTGAACAATATGGCTCGCTTTAAGTCAAGCAACTCGGCCTTCAGGCCTTATGGATCCCATTCTTCCCGGATTGAAGAAAAACACATCCATCTCCTTTTCAAGGCCGTAGGGCCTAGGCCAAAAGGCACGTCCAGGTCACCAGGGGCGTAACAGCAAAAGCCTTCGATGGCTGTAGCAGCAAAGGGGCCCATGGCGTAGCAGTCGGATCAGTAAAGGAGCCCGCAGCTCCCTCACTATCTGGCAAACCACACGTTTCTGACTGTGGTCCCACATGGCTCTTCAAGGCCCCAGAGACTGCTCGCCAGGTGCTGAGCAATCCTGCTGCAACCTTGTCATTTTTAGTTGGAGTCTCACACCTTGACATCAATTTGGTCCCATATTTCAAGCTCATAAACTGTCTGATTGTTAATAAGGAGAATAAACTGTAAGGTTACCAGGACAGTCTTTGTTCCTAAGGACGTATGATTCCCCATAATGCGCAGATGCTTACCAGCAAGGGGCAGTTGTGTGCACAGGTCCGCTTCTCTCAGCTTGAGCTTCTTCCCAGCTCCAGTGCGCCCATTTCCAGCAAATTTCCGTACGAGCTTGTTTGAGCAGTTTGCTGAGTTTGGCCAAACCTATCTTCATGAGGCAATCAATGTGCATGTTCCCATCCGTTAGGTCACATTGGAACTCTTCTTTGCAGAAAGCATTATCCAATAAAATCTGCTGGAGTTCCTTCTGCTCAGGATTCAGCCTAGTATCCATTCAGCAGCCTCTGTCTGGTCATGGTCTTTCAAAGGGCTCTGGTTTCAGACATTCTGATCTGAATGAGCAAGTATCAGAAGGATCATCTAATGAATTCTTGAATTGAATTGAATTAATCACACAGTAAATTACAAACTTAACCAAACTAAAACACTAAAAGGAAATGCATAGACAGTGCAGACAGGGACATACACCCTGGGAAGATTAGGGTTCAGATTAGGAAAGCCAAAGCACAGCTGGAGCTAAACTTGACTAGGGATGTGAAGAATAACAAGGTTTCCTACAGATACATAAGACAGCAAAGGAAGAGAAAAGAAACTGTACCTGGTATTTTCAGCAGAGTTACTCCCAGCCAGTCAGTCCCCAGCCTGTGTCTTTTCATTCCAGATGCAGGACTTTGTATTTGTTCACATTGAATTTCATAAAGATCCTACTGGCCAGTTCCACCAGCCTGTCTAGATCTCTTTGGATATCAGCCCTGTTGCTAAGTGTATAGATGGGTCCCTGCAATTCATTATCATTTGAAAATGTGATTAACAAACCCTCCATTACCTGTTCCAGGCTATGTCTTTCATTCATAAATATGTAGGAGCTGCAAGACTCCTTGTGAGAGGCATGAGGAGAAGTGTCCTAGGGAAAGAAGCAAAGAATGAAAGAAAAAAATTATTAATAATAATAATAATAAAAATAAAAATAAAAATGAGATCTGTGGAGTGAGGAATTATCCTGGATGCTGAGAGAAGGAGAAGCATCTGCAAGAAACAGAGTGAGAGTGTTTCATTTTTCTGGTCCATGGTTGCTTTTTATGCTAAAGAAATCATTCACTAAAATGTCTGAATTATTTTAGTAACAGAAATATTAGTAAGATCAACCAAGACAACTCCTTCACTCCTGGTGAGAGCCTGCTGATCTATGGAATAACATATGAAGATCCAGGTGACAATATATTTGCCTGGCAGAAGAGCATCACTTTATACTCTTCACATCTGTCTTTTACCTACAGTTGCTAGGCACATGCAAGGAGTTCCTCAAACTGTCAGAATCATTAGTAATAAACCACTAGGGGAAAGACATTTCAGCTATGAATTTCAAAAAGATATTTTTACAGACATATCTCAACAGCTTCTTCTGATAAGAATATGTCTCAACATCTTTGATAAGATGTCTCAACATCTCTCATAAGAAGATGTTTCAACAGCTTCTTCTGGTAAGAGATCACCACTCCCATGGAACATATGTGCAAAACTAATGAAAAACAAGAATGGAAGAGAACCATCTAATAACATAACATTAATTAATTCTGTGGCCACTACCTGCTAGCTAGGTAAATACCATTCTGTAAACCTTCATACTACACTTCATGTGTGATAAATCATCAGTGCATCCTAACTTTTTATTATTAAAAAGTTGGATTATTCTGGTGAATTATGTACTTTATACTTCATGTATGATAAGACTACAGACCGCTAGTTTTATATAGTACTCCTAGTTACTGAGAAAACAAGGTTAAAGAACATTCATGTTCTGTTATTAAAAGTTTCTTTTCCAAAAGCTGTTTTACAGAAGCTGTTTTTACTGATACTACCAACAACAAAAGCCTTACGTGGCTCTTATGGTAATACAAGATTTTCCTCTAAACAAAATTTTTCATTTATTTGAGTTTTATCTAGGAAATGCTAGATTTTCTCCAACCTCTCTTGAGATCACCTGCTTTCTTTGTAACTAAGTTATACTTCTAAGTATTAAAATTCAATGGATATAGTTATCAACAAATAGCTACAATGTTAACTTCATTAAGAATGAGGTATAGGGGCTATAATGGTATAAAGTGGTATCTCCCATGAACACTGGTTTTACTGGTCCCCTTCCTGGTCTCGCCAAGAACAGAGAACTCCACCATTTCGTGGTCACTCTGCCCAAGACAGCTTCCGACCACCACATCTCCCACCAGTCCTTCTCTGTTTGTGAAGAGAAGGTCTAGCAGGGCACCACCCCTGGTAGGCTCACTAACCAGCTGCGTCAGGAAGCTATCTTCCACGCTCTCCAGAAACCTCCTAGACTGTTTTCTCTGGGCTGTGTTGTGCTTCTAGGATATGTCAGGGAAGTTGAAGTCCCCCACAAGAACAAGCGCCGACGATTTCGCAACTTCCGTCAGCTGCCTGTTGAACTCCTCATCTGTCTCCTCATCCTGGTTCGGCAGTCTATATTCCATTCCTTTTGAACAATATGTCTTGCTTTAAGTTGTCAAGCAACTCGGCCTTCAGGCCTTATGTATCCCATTCTTCCCGAATCGAAGAAAAACATATCCATCTCCTTTTCAAGGCCAATAGGGCCTGGGTCAAAAGGCACATCCAGGTCAGCAGGGGGCGTAACAGCAAAAGCCTTCGATGGCTGTAGCAGCAAAGGGGCCCATGGCGTAGCAGTCGGATCAGTAAAGGAGCCCGCAGCTCCCTCACTATCTGGCAAACCACACGTTTCTGACTGTGGTCCCACATGGCTCTTCAAGGCCCCAGAGACTGCTCGCCAGGTGCTGAGCAATCCTGCTGCAACCTTGTCATTTTTAGTTGGAGTCTCACACCTTGACATCAATTTGGTCCCATATTTCAAGCTCATAAACTGTCTGATTGTTAATAAGGAGAATAAACTGTAAGGTTACCAGGACAGTCTTTGTTCCTAAGGACGTATGATTCCCCATAATGCGCAGATGCTTACCAGCAAGGGGCAGTTGTGTGCACAGGTCCGCTTCTCTCAGCTTGAGCTTCTTCCCAGCTCCAGTGCGCCCATTTCCAGCAAATTTCCGTACGAGCTTGTTTGAGCAGTTTGCTGAGTTTGGCCAAACCTATCTTCATGAGGCAATCAATGTGCATGTTCCCATCCGTTAGGTCACATTGGAACTCTTCTTTGCAGAAAGCATTATCCAATAAAATCTGCTGGAGTTCCTTCTGCTCAGGATTCAGCCTAGTATCCATTCAGCAGCCTCTGTCTGGTCATGGTCTTTCAAAGGGCTCTGGTTTCAGACATTCTGATCTGAATGAGCAAGTATCAGAAGGATCATCTAATGAATTCTTGAATTGAATTGAATTAATCACACAGTAAATTACAAACTTAACCAAACTAAAACACTAAAAGGAAATGCATAGACAGTGCAGACAGGGACATACACCCTGGGAAGATTAGGGTTCAGATTAGGAAAGCCAAAGCACAGCTGGAGCTAAACTTGACTAGGGATGTGAAGAATAACAAGGTTTCCTACAGATACATAAGACAGCAAAGGAAGAGAAAGAAACTGTACCTGGTATTTTCAGCAGAGTTACTCCCAGCCAGTCAGTCCCCAGCCTGTGTCTTTTCATTCCAGATGCAGGACTTTGTATTTGTTCACATTGAATTTCATAAAGATCCTACTGGCCAGTTCCACCAGCCTGTCTAGATCTCTTTGGATATCAGCCCTGTTGCTAAGTGTATAGATGGGTCCCTGCAATTCATTATCATTTGAAAATGTGATTAACAAACCCTCCATTACCTGTTCCAGGCTATGTCTTTCATTCATAAATATGTAGGAGCTGCAAGACTCCTTGTGAGAGGCATGAGGAGAAGTGTCCTAGGGAAAGAAGCAAAGAATGAAAGAAAAAAATTATTAATAATAATAATAATAAAAATAAAAATAAAAATGAGATCTGTGGAGTGAGGAATTATCCTGGATGCTGAGAGAAGGAGAAGCATCTGCAAGAAACAGAGTGAGAGTGTTTCATTTTTCTGGTCCATGGTTGCTTTTTATGCTAAAGAAATCATTCACTAAAATGTCTGAATTATTTTAGTAACAGAAATATTAGTAAGATCAACCAAGACAACTCCTTCACTCCTGGTGAGAGCCTGCTGATCTATGGAATAACATATGAAGATCCAGGTGACAATATATTTGCCTGGCAGAAGAGCATCACTTTATACTCTTCACATCTGTCTTTTACCTACAGTTGCTAGGCACATGCAAGGAGTTCCTCAAACTGTCAGAATCATTAGTAATAAACCACTAGGGGAAAGACATTTCAGCTATGAATTTCAAAAAGATATTTTTACAGACATATCTCAACAGCTTCTTCTGATAAGAATATGTCTCAACATCTTTGATAAGATGTCTCAACATCTCTCATAAGAAGATGTTTCAACAGCTTCTTCTGGTAAGAGATCACCACTCCCATGGAACATATGTGCAAAACTAATGAAAAACAAGAATGGAAGAGAACCATCTAATAACATAACATTAATTAATTCTGTGGCCACTACCTGCTAGCTAGGTAAATACCATTCTGTAAACCTTCATACTACACTTCATGTGTGATAAATCATCAGTGCATCCTAACTTTTTATTATTAAAAAGTTGGATTATTCTGGTGAATTATGTACTTTATACTTCATGTATGATAAGACTACAGACCGCTAGTTTTATATAGTACTCCTAGTTACTGAGAAAACAAGGTTAAAGAACATTCATGTTCTGTTATTAAAAGTTTCTTTTCCAAAAGCTGTTTTACAGAAGCTGTTTTTACTGATACTACCAACAACAAAAGCCTTACGTGGCTCTTATGGTAATACAAGATTTTCCTCTAAACAAAATTTTTCATTTATTTGAGTTTTATCTAGGAAATGCTAGATTTTCTCCAACCTCTCTTGAGATCACCTGCTTTCTTTGTAACTAAGTTATACTTCTAAGTATTAAAATTCAATGGATATAGTTATCAACAAATAGCTACAATGTTAACTTCATTAAGAATGAGGTATAGGGGCTATAATGGTATAAAGTGGTATCTCCCATGAACACTGCCTGTGGTGCCCCTCCTTTGTGGACTTCTGAAATCTAGACCATCAAGGAAACTAGAACTCTTGCATGTGATGCATTTGAAGGTTGCTGCCATTTCCTGATTTAAAAACATTTTAAAGCACACTAGCTTGCATGCAAGTGAGTCTGACATTACAGCACAAATATCCCAGCACCAGAATAGTGGAATAGCCTGTTTCTGGAATTGAATGGCTAACAAACTTGAGTGGGAACCACGGCTTTAGAAAAACAAAGCTTGCTTTATGACAGGGAAGCCCAATACATTGTAAGAGATTTTCCATCTGGCTACAAGTTGCAGCCATGGTGACCTGATTGATGGACTGGACAGCAGATGGCCAAAAATTTATATGACAGAAGCTTTCTAAGCTTGAGACTTTATTCAGCTGAGTGTGCTGACAGGATTATGCAGAAACCAAGGCAATTTTGTGGCATGCTGCTGGTCTAGGTGGAAGCTCTCTGGATTGCTGTCTGTATTTGCTCCTTCATAAAGAGAGCACCAGTTAAAGCCAGAGAACCTAAAGCACATGCCACAACTTTTTTTTTTTTACTTTTTTTTTTTTTTTAACTTTATCTTCTCAACCAGATTTTCAATCCAGAGTTACTGAAGGTACTGCTAAAAGGTAGATGCCTACTTGGAAAATTTAGCATGCATTAGGTCAGAGATAAATGTAGAATATGCCAGTTGCTCCAAATGATATCGTTAATTTGATGCTACCAAATGTGAATATACGTCTGGGACTTAACTGAGGAAAGCAGGATAGCAACTGATTGTATGGCATCTCCTCCAGGAAAACTTTCCATCAGGGAAACACTTATTGATGGTAAGCACGATTGCTTACACCTGTACTGGGTCTGGCTGGAATGTTAACTTTCCCGGCAGCAGCCCATACAGTGCCGTACTCTGTACTTGTAGCTGGAACAGCAGTGTTATCACACCAGTGTTGTGTCTACTGCTGAGCAGCAGTGGCACAGCATTGGGCCTTTCTCTAACCCTCCTAGGGGGTGGGCAAAAAGTGAGGAGAGAAACATCACTAGGGCAGCTGACCTAAACCAATCAAAGGGATATTCCATATCATGTGATGTCACACTCAGCAATAAAAGGTGGAAACAGGAAGAAGAGGGGAGGGGTGGGCTCTCGTTGGGAAAATGTTGGTCCTCCTCTCAAACACCGGCTGCGTGCATTGAGGCCTTGCTTCAAGGACGTGCTCAATCATCACTCATTTGTGGGAAGTAGAGAGTAATTTCTTTCCTCTGCATTTCCATATAGCCTTCATTTATTTTGTTTGTTTGTTTTCCTCCCTTCCTTTTTTTTTTTTGCTTTTCCCCTCCCTTTTCCCCTTTCCCTTTTTATTTCCCCTTAGTTAAATTGTTTAGTTCATGGTAGTCTTTATTTAATTATTATAATTAATTCCCTTTAATTAAATTATCCTTATCTCAACCCATGACTTGTTCTTTGCTTTACTTCTCCCCCTCCTCATCTAAAGGAGGGGGAGTGAGAGAGCGGTTGTGGGGTTTAGCTGCCCAGCACGGTAAAACCACCACAACACCTCTATGGAAGAAGCTGAAAATTTGATTCACACGTGTATTTGTACATGACAGGCAAATCAAGGCTTCAGCTATCTATCTCATGTTATAGATGCACATGGTTAGAGCAGACTTATTGGCTAGTCTGCTATGGGGTTCTCTCTCTTTCCCTCTTTCTTCATAGCTTTTCAAGGAAAACATCCAAATGTTCCAGAAAAACAAATGTCTTTGGGTTTTTCCAACCCATTTAGGGTAAGAAATACTCTTGGGACACATCACAGCTACTGTCCACAATTTAATGCCTGGTCAAGACTTACTTTCAGATTTCCTGAAAAGTTGTCTATCAAAGAAAGAAAATGTGAAAAGATCAAAGAGTAGGTGCATCAGCTCATACCAAATTTCTCTGTCTCCCCTGAAAAGTTACCACAGTTCTTTTGCACACAGTGTATTTATTAATATTTGGCTGCATAGAAAAATAAATTGTGAAGCAAGTGAGCTTTAACAGCTGGGTGCTGTTTCTTGCTTGTCTTTATCAATTTTTCTCTCATCAGTGATTATAACTTTTGAGTGAAATTTCACCATAGGATTACCAGTTAGGAGAACAGGTTGCTGCTAACCTAAGAAAAATATAGTATTGCAAACTGATTGCTAGAGGATGAAGTTGCAGAGTGAGTCTATTATTCCTTTGATGTTATCTTAAGTGTTTCATTCAACATTGATGGCTGAGGTTGAACTCAGCCATCCTTGCTTCATAATGATTTCAACCACTTCTCTCTCACACTTGCATAAATCAGTTCCTCATTTATACTTCCCAAAGTGTGCTCCAAGCACATGGCAAAGCATTCTGACCACCAAATTCCAACTTTCATGTAGTCTCTGAACAAAGGATTCTTCTGTCTTACTCTTTTCTACCCAACCTGTTTCTTTTTTATTCTCATTATGGACAATGGCTCTTGCTCTTACTATCACTGTAAAGTTTTTACCTTGACCCAAGATTAACAGTATTTTGTGTATGTGTAATAGAGAAATTAAGGGATTCTGGTTGTGCCTTGGTTGTCTCTTTCTCACTCTGTCCTACTGGTGGACAGGATGTTGAACAAGAGCTGGTGTAGATCATTTGCCTAAAGTTTGGGCCACATAGTTAATTCCACTGTGAGACACATGCTATGGGTTACTGATTACTAGCTGGTGTTATTCTGTGTATGTGTACTGGTTGCTTGTGTAGCTGGTGTATAGCTCATGTGACTCTAAAGCTTCTAGACAGGATTTCAAAAGCTACTACCCGCCCTCAAATGTATAATTCTATACTTTAATGGAAAATAATAACTGTCTGCCTGTAAATATGTATCAAAAATTTTACACCATCCTAATGTATTGTCTTTGCAATCAGATTTTCAAAATTGGTTCATAGGTTCACCTCTAAAAAATGTGCCAGTGTTAGAGCAAATCAGTCAGTATTGCCATGGATGCCATTCTTAACCTGAATTTAAAGTCCTCTGGCAGGATCCTTCTTGGGCGAATAATCAGGTAGACAAAATTTTATGTAGCTGATGAAATTCTATGGAGTTTCTCCTCAGGCTGACTTAGAACTTGTGGTGAAAATTAAAGTTTATATTGCCTTAGGTTCTCTGTATGTTCACTTCTGAGAGCTAATTAATTCTCCGGGGTCATCTGAGTATAGGGTGCTGTGCAAGCAGTTCCTATATGCCTAACAACAATTTCTGATGCAAGTAAGAAAAAAGAAACAATGAAGTGGGAACAGTAATGTGATGTATGTGTTACAGAATTTTGAAGAAAGCAGGAATATATTTATGGAGGGTTTGGATTTTGGGTGTGTCTGTGTGTGTTTAATGCAGGGATTTCAGGTTTTATGTAGCATTTTATGAATGAAATTTGGATCAATAATCATAGAATATCCAGAGTTGGAAAGGACCACAGGGATCTATAGCCTGTGGTTCAGCCCAAAGACTGTTAATTCTGACTTTAAAAGCTATGAATTGAAAGACAGTCGTGGTGTTCTACCAGTCAGTCTAGAGTTTTAACCCATCAATGCATCATGCCCAGACATGAGCCGAGACAGCCTGACCAACTCGCTTCAGGAAGAACTGAGTTTTGAAGAACTGGTTTTCAAAGAATCAATTATTTCTTCAGCAATATAACACTGCATTGATACAAAATAAGTGGGTATGCTTAATCATCAAGCTGTTTCTGTTCAGAGAAGTCCTGAACTTAAGCCTAAATTTTATATTCTGATTACCCAAACATGTCTGAATTTGCTCTGCAGATATTTCTAATTAAGCACAGAGAAGTTCAGCCTGTTTGTGTATCAATTCTTAGTGATGTGTATCCTCTTTGATCCTTTTCTAGACATCTCTTTCTAGAATAACACAGGTTACAACCTTTCCTTTTAGTAAAGAGTAAAAATACAACTATAATCTTGAAGGAACTCTGAATAATAGATGAGCCATCATAACTAAAATAGAGACATTGTTGCCTGCAATATCTTCTTTGTTGGTAACAATGCAAAATGGAATAGAAAAAATATTGCAGAGGTCATTGTGAAGAAAGAGCACTGTAAAGAAGAATATAAAGTCAGCAGTTCTGGTTATACACTACATATGTGATTATCCATATAGCGACAGAAGTAACATGCAACATTTTCACATTACATGGTTTAGTACTTTGGAATGCTAGTTACAGGTTTAATAGGTTACGCACTACAAGATCATCTCTTATCATTGAGGTTTTTTTCATATGACTAAATACGATAGTTCTTATATTCATTGGGATCATGGGGAAGGAGAACAGTGCCAGACAGGATTGAGAAATACACATCAGCAGCATAGCATAAAAGAGAGCTCTCCCATTCAGTATTTCTATGGCACAAGGGGAAATAAAAAAAAGCAGAGAGATCTAGGTCCCATCCTTCTTGCTAGGGCTACACCTACACTTAAGACTTCAGAATTTGCAATCCATTAGTGACAATGCTTTCCAGGGAGAAGGGGACGCAGAAATGAAAGCTTGTCATTGAAATTGATTGCTCTGTAACTTGGAAGGTGTTCATGCTCTCGTGCAATGTAGCGAAAACCACTTCCATCGCTATGTTCACACAACAGCCAGGCACCTCGCTGCACTTTATGAGAAGACACCATGTCATTGTCATGACCCCTAGCCAAATTGGTAGCTTCTCTTATCACCCTGCTCTTCCCTTGATATTGGTCATGTTCATAGATAGTGATCTGTGGATTTTGTAAACTTTCAGTAATCAACATCAGGGAAGAGATCTTGTCATTCAACTCTTTACCAACAAAGCTATGCTCTCCCTCCTCAAATACCAGTAACTGGCCTGTATAGTTAATGTGCTCATAAGCCACCCAAGGCTGTCCAATTACTTTCACTGAGGAGATACAGTCATTCCAATCTACATCTTTCAGATTGGCAACGTCTCTCGTGAGTTCTTTGGAGTACCCCTGGAAGTTGGTGTGCTCATAAATGATGATTTTCCCCATCTCAGCAGTGTTTCTGTAATTTCGATTTCTTGCTGTAGAAGTCAGATGACAGCCTGCAGAAAAGGAAAACAGAAAACAAACAACACTTGTAAGAAGCCCTTCCACAAAAGACACAAGGCAATGGAGAGGAAAAAAGAATGGGACAATTAAAACAGTTTTAGCAAGGAATGAATAAAACAGCTGTTGGACGAAACTGAGGGCAAGATGTAGAAATTTGAATTTGGAAGAAAAAATTAAGAGTAAAACGAGATATGCATCAAATCTCTCAGGTCTTGGTTAGTTGTGTATATTGGTATGTGTTCAAATGACATCTAAGTTTAGTAACTTATTGGAATATTCTATTTAATAAATAATTAATTCAAATATAGGACTGGTGATTTGTGTGGGGGCCTGGAGAGGGCTGTCCTAGAAAACCCTCTTGGAGACTGCCAACATTCATGCTACCCTTGGAGGAAATTGAAGTGACATAAAACTTTTCAATTCAAATGTATTGTTTGGTGCTCTTAACTTTTAGCAAAAGTTAATAAAATAGCAAAAGCTCTTCTGGCAGAAATTGATCAAACCTTCCTATCTATAATGGGAGCTATTTATATCTTGTTATTTCATATAGGGCTGAATGGGCCATAGCAAAGGAGAGAGAGAGGGAGACAGAGAAAGATGGTAAAGGAAAGGTCCAGATTACCACCCTGGGTTCCAGCGATGTCTCTGGTCCAGTTCCTGTTCTGTCTGCGATGGTGGTGGGTGCACACAAAGCCCTTCTGAGTCGTACTATTTATATGCCGGACCCAGCTCCAGTTCTCACTTTCTATACTAATTACAGCTAGTCCCCACCTCCAATTCCTGCTTTGTATGGTAATATGTGCACCCTGTGTCCCAGAGCCTTCTTGAGGGGAAGGTGGAATATCAGGGGGGGGGAGGAGAGACTGCTAATACCTTTCCAACCACAGCTGCCAGAAGCTCGGATGCCAGAAGGTATCTCAGAAGTTTACCCAGGATAAGGACGTTGGCCTCAGAAAAGCACTATCCAGCCCTAGCAGGATCCTCTTTTCTGACCATATCACCCTTTGATGCTGAGTTTTTGAGACATTCTTTTGTTTTAGCTTCTTAGTCTCTTACAATGAGTCTTTCAATTCATGACTGACACTGCATTTGAGAATTACTTTAGAAATAGGTGTGGGCTGTTTTGACAGCAGTTCACAACTCACAGTATTGTATGTAAAAAACTAGTGAAACATTCAGTTAACTTCTAAATGAAAGTGCAGTTTATTGGTTGCTAGAACACTATTATAGAACACTGTTATATTATAGAACACTATTTTATGACTTCAATGACTTTGATGATATTTATTGACTTATTTTTGCTACTACTGCTAGTAATATTAACATTATTATTAAATAAATTAGTTAATTTCTGACAACATACAGATTCTAGTCCCAACATTCTCTTGTTAAATATTTTATTTCACCCCTTGGAATTTCTGTAGCAACGTCTCCTTCCAAGCCCTCCCTTTACTAGGTATGGTTATCCTGTAGTGCTCTTCTCATTACCTGAGGGGTGCATCAAACTTCTGTAAATGACAGGCATCAGATCCACACATACAGGTTGTAGCTCTCATCCCAAACTAAAACCTCTTCAACTTCATTTCATAGTAGCTACCCAGGAAGCCATTTAAAGCTTTCACATAAAAAAGTATGCATCTCACCTCAATGCCAGCTTCTCAGATGTGGAGAGTTGTTGGCACTTCCTCCAGTCTGCTGCTTTCAGTCGCAAGACGCAACTCACCCAGATTTATAGCTCGCACAGAAGTCTTGCGAAACACCCCATCAGAAGTGAGAAGTAATTGATAGCACCCTCAAGGATCAGGATTCTTGAGCTTTTTCGTTTTTCTATTTCTACTTCCTGCTCTGGTTCAAAAGTCCATTGATCAGCAACCACCTTGATAAAATTTAGTCTCTTGATTCTTGTTTTTCTTTACTCTCTAGAAGTCAACCAGATCACAATAATAAAAGCACATCAAACATTTTGTGATGGATAGACTGTAGAAATTTTTTCTTGCTGCATTTTACATTTTTGCTTACTTGTGAAGTGAGTCTAATATGCAGTAGTCTTCCAAAGGGTTTCCATGTGACATATGTTGATAGCAAAAATATTACTATTTAAGATAGTAGAGGTCTTGCTAAGAAGTTTGCAATAACTAAAACAGTATTTTTTGATTAAAAGCTAGCAGTCTGTGATTGTTTCCAATCCACACTTCTCAGCTAAGCTCATACTGGATGTGCCACTCTTACAGGCTCCACCAAGAGCCATCTCCATATTGTCACAATTGAGAACTCCTCAAGTACCTTGTTACCTGCCATCTCCCCCATGCATGA
The DNA here is from genome assembly GCF_009819795.1 of Aythya fuligula. Lineage (NCBI taxonomy): Eukaryota > Metazoa > Chordata > Aves > Anseriformes > Anatidae > Aythya > Aythya fuligula. Next base: position 82,490,441 of record NC_045559.1, read on the forward strand.
GTACATGCCTTGTTAACATGTAAGTTAACTTCTGGAATCCATCCATCCCAAGGATGTAGACCTAGCTTTGTTTGCATTAGAATGATTTTTTCTCCTTACCTCTTCCCTTTCTTTGAAATAGAATAGTCAGGTCTCTGCAGTCACCTGGCAAAGAACAGGGGTATAGGGGGAGTTGCAGTCTGAATGTGCTTTCAATACAATCATAGTTTAAAAAAAGCTTCTCTCTGACCTGTCCTACCTTGTACTTGCATTATTACTCACTTGGAGTCCCTATATTCTCTGACAATATTCAGGTGACAGAGGTGGCAGTTGAATAGCTTGCTTTAAACTCATTTTCCCCTCACCCTTCTACATAGCCTTTTGAGAAGTCACAGGGACGCAGAGATAGTAAAGCAGAAGGAGGTGGCTCTGCAGAGCTGTAGGAGGAACTTATTTGCTTAATTCCAGTTTTACTCTGTAACATATTTTCACATACATTAATTTGTTAGTGTGCTGACAGACTATGGTACTATGGAAGGAAACGAGATTGTTGCTAGTTCAAGAGCAATCCAGGTCTTGCAAATATCTACAGCAGTGAAAAACTGTTTTGCGAAATATTGTTTCTCTAGAAAATCCATCTGAGATTTTGAAATCTAGCATTGACTGATAAATTACAATGATGGTGATAACGTATATATTAATACATATATACAAGTGTTTAAAAAAAAAAATCACAAAACTGTAATAGTGGTAAAAGCAAATGAGTGAATGTTTAGCTTCACTGAAAGATTTAGGATGATGTTTAAGTGACCCCTACTACCAGGTAGCATATTGCTGGAGAAAATGGGGAGCTGAGGCAGGGAGAGAGTTCACCTCCACCAAAAGAAGACGGCCACTAGCTTCACCCAAACTCTCCTGCTGCATCTCTTTTGTTACCACTTGTCTGAGCCAATGGTGTGCCAAACTCACAGAACTAAGGTAGCACAAAAATGTGGGGTTTTATTTGCTTGGTAGATTTCATGGTGTTTTGTTGTTCTCGTTGTTGTTGTTGTTGGCTTTTTGTGTGTTTTGTTGTTGTTCCTGGTGTCGTCGTTTTTTTGGTTTGGTTTTCTACATGGTTCATTCCTTTGCTATTCCGCAGAGGTTGGAAGCAGAGCAGTAGGAATGTACATTCTGGGCTTTGGAAGAAAGCAGCAAGACCTCAGTTTCTCACAGCATCTAGCTGCGCAATCAGCTTTACCATGCTTTACTGCAATTTTGCCAAATCGCACCATTTCTTGTGCTGCAATGATCTCTCCCTACTGAACTCATTCCTGATGGAAAGTGGAAATTCCCACTCCTCTCTAGCCACCCTCTCACTCCTCTCTTGCCACTCTTATTTCATGCCAAAGAGCAGGGGGGTTGGGGCATTTGTTGGGCTTCTCCATAAGTTTAACTCACTAGCACTTCATTTAAAAAAATAAAAATAAAACAATCCCCAATCAAAAAACAGGGGTTAGAGGTGGGAAGGAATTTTCTACTGTTCCAGAAAGTTACCAGGCCCATGGAGGACCCAACTCACCAGTCTTTCGCCAATCCTGCTCAGCATAGCCTGAATGACACTCATGAGAGGATTTCACCCCCTCTCCTCTCCACCTGTGGCTCCTTATCACCCCTGGCAGGATGACTGTATGGTTCAGGGGATTTCAGAGCAGTTGAGATGTGGTATTTCTTGCTAGGATATCTTCTATTTAAAAAACAAAAGTCACCTTCTGTATTTTCTATTCTGAATGCAGCTGCACAAAAATTACTTGTAAACAGGAAAAGAACATTTGGTTAGCCTTATTCCTCTTTGAAATCAAGAAATATTTTATATGAAAAGTATCACAGAAACAGGAAAATCTCCACCATCAGCTAATACAAATTGAGATGTGCCAACGCTTTCAGCAAGATACGCAGAAGAGGATCTGAGAATCTACTCAAAGGCTCAGACAGTAAGAAAATAATCCGAGCACCCTCTCAAGTGCCCAGTTTTAATACAACTACAGTTTGAGTGGGAACCAAAAGTGATCAAGGCCACTCATGGAGTTCACATTTACAAAATTTAGATGCAGTTCACAGTAGCAGAAAGGAAGCTTGAGTTTTTAACTTTGTGAGGAGGACGTGGGCTCACTGGAAGGAGAAGTCAAAATGCCAGGAACTAGATTTGAAGAAAGCTACACTTCTTCAGTTTTCCTTTCACATTTCCATTTGTCATGGAAACATTAAGATTGACCTGAGTGGAGAATGAAAGGGTCGGTCTGTGAGTAGAAGGACCAAAAGAAATGCGTAGCAGGAGCTTTACTGTAAGTGTGGCAGGTATTGGCAGCACCTAGATCAATGTCATCAAGCACATCAACATGAAGCTTCTCAGGAAATTCAGATTAGAAGACAGAACAAGCAAGGGACAACCTAAAACAAAGGGATGGCCTCCACCAAGACTAAATAAAAGGATGATCTACAGCACCAAGTCATTGTGGGAAGATAAAGAACAGGGGTGGAGTCATAAAACAGCTACGAAAGGAGACAAAAACGGTAAATCCTAGTGACTGACAGAGGTGGACAGGTAAAAAACAATATCACTGTCAGCTTCAAAAGCATACAGAAGATGCATTCAAAACTAAGGGGCACTAACTTAAGGAGAATCCTGGAGACATGAAACCAGCGTCTTTTATGCTCCATGTCATCACAAGTAGCACACACCCAAAAACCGGGACAAATTTATCTTGGTGCTTCTGCAGCTAAAGCAATGGGACCACATAAAAAGAGTCATTTCATTTTAAAACTAAATCAACCTTCCCCTCCTATGCCACTTTGCACTGAGTTTTATGTCATATGCTTTATGCTACTGTGTAGCAACATTACTTGTTCCATTCTCAGCTAGAAGGGAACCAGCCTGCCCCTGGGGCAGGGTTGTTTTCTGCTAATTTGCACTTGTTAAGTGAGTCTGAACATCAAAGCACGCCAGCATCACATCTTACTGGTGCGCTCCAAGATGAGAACTCTGCACTGGGATCTGACCTTCAGCAGCTGGAGAAAGTGAAGGTCAGCTCCTCCAGCAGCAAACCAGCTTTATTTAGAAACTCCAGGTAAAAAAACTAATACTGGAGCTCTGCAAGCCTCAAATCAACATCCTGGAAGCTCAGTTCTGTCTGAGGAAGAGGAAGGTTTTCCCAAATATCATTGTGAACCTATGGCTTTTCTTGTTCTGTTGGTGATCTGTTATTTCTTCAAGTCCTCCCCTTTCGGTCTCCTCATCCCTCTGAGAAGAGACATGAGGGACTGATAGTCCAGGGTACTCATCTCCAGCCCCCATCCCTCTCTTTCCTGCTCCCTGTTCAGCAGTTCCTGCTGTCTGTCCTCTTAGCAGCAGCTGAACTCCTTCCCATCGGGCTGGACCTGCCGCCTAGCCAGCAGAATCCCTTAATCCCTTCCTGGACTGCAAAAGAACACCACCCTGGGATGAAGAGATGATTAAGGCATCTGGCATTTCTGGCATTAGTATAATGGAAAGCATTGTGGAAAATTCCTCAAAAGAATATACACAATCGGGATTTATTGACACCTCTCCCTGAGATATACCTTGTCATAAACAAGGTGTTTAACAAAGGTACAATCCTGCTCTCCATGCATGATTGCATTGATCTAAGTGCACACATCAATTCCTTTGATGATTTCTGTGCTCATCTCCCCATTTCTCCTGAACTCGGTTCTCAAGAGTCTGCTAGACCTGCGCAAGACACTGCTTCAGGACCCGACCTGCTGTCATCCTTAACTGCACCTCAGCACTCCTCTACACGCAGCCACTCCTCATTTCTCAGGAAATGTGCAGCCTCCCTTTCCTTTCCAAAACACTCTGCTTTGTTACTCCTCCCTCAGACAAGGCCAACTGAAGCACAACAGCCACAGATTGCTCCCAGATGTTCTCCCAGGGGTCTAGGTTGGACTGGCTCCTCCAGACTCACCTGGAGACATGAAAGGCCACCATGAGGGCTCCCACCTCACCTGACACGAGTACAGGTTGGACAGACCCTCTGTGAAATCCTGTGCTGGTTACTTGAGAGCATCAAGGTTGGCTACACTGCCCCTGAGGACTTCCCTCACCACTCCCCCACTGCCCAGAACAGCTGCACCAGGAATGCAGGGCAGGCTCAGTGGGAAACAGGCACAAGCCACTTCCTTGCAGGCCGTGAAGCGCCCCTCCTTCCTCACCCCTTAGCACTGCAGGCATCCAGAGGCGTCAATCCAAGAAAGACCTAACAACCACGTTTTTTAGACCTTAATTAACAAACATATATTACTTCTAATTTCTAAAGTATTTTGAAGAAAATAGACTGATATTACATTTGGCTCCAAAAACCACTGCTGTCAAACTTGCATCGTAACTGTTACGCTGCTGTCACATTGCTTTTATTACAACTCAAAGTATTACTTCATCACTAGCACAAAACAACCCTGCCAAACCACACAAATATTCCAACATCACAGAAGAGCACTTCAATACTTCCATTTTAGTCAACAAATTCAATATAAAATTTCCACTAACTGGGTGGCTGCATGATATTGGGTTACCTGAAATGGAAGTGACTTGCCAACCAAGTTCCTGATTTATTTTTCAACACCTTTGTACAAGAGAAAAATTAAAAGACAAGATATTTTCAATCATCTGGGCTTACGTCCATTGAAAAATCATTGGCATATTTTATACTTATCTATAAAAAAAGATCACTCGCCCTTTAGCAGGCAACCTCCATCCCAGCTACTAGCATCAAAATCAACAGCTGTGTTTCAGGTATTGCTGTCACTACTAATTATTTAGAGGGCGATTACTTTTTCTTGTGCAGAATGTAATGCTCATTTCTTTATGCAATGAGCAAGTTTCAGGATGCTGATCTGGTAGAAAACGTCGCAAGCAAAAAGAGTGGTTTTGCGGCCTAAGCCACAGTGCCCACCATACGATAAGAGAAGGGAGAATGAGCACTCAGAAGGGAGGAAAGTTCAGAACAAAAAGGACTGAAATGGCTCAAACTACGATGAATTTATGCTGTCAGAAAAAGTACACATTTTCTTGTTAGCATGCCCGTATGTTGTTTATTGAGTGATGCAGGCAACAGGGAGCTACCAGGTCCCCCACATTCTCTTTGCAGGGCACCAAAGCTGGCAGTGGGGAATCTTGTGGCACTGAGGAAAATCAAAACATGTTATATATGAAATGTGCTGACAGAAAAGCTTGGCAAAGGATCTCTGCATACACATTCACAAGCCCATAAATAAAGAAGGTCTTTGTTTCAATGACCATATTCTCCATTGTTATGAGGATAAAAACAAAATGGATTTTCAAATCTCTCATCTCATTTGCACAGTGCTTATTGCACAAGGAAGTAAAAGTCACTGAACGTAGCAGAATACCACAAAGGAAGCTAAGAGTTGGAGATTGTTTATTAAATATTATTTAATATTGTTAAACATTTACAGTGTATTTGTGTGGGTTTTTTGTTTGTTTGTTTGTTTTTTGTAATTATTAATAGTAATGGGTAAAACCTTTTATCTTTTTTACTCTCAGTATCTCAATATTAATCTCAATATATTTATCAAATTTGGCAAGAGATTGTGACAAAAATAAAAAGAAAAGTAAAAGATAAAAAAGATAAAATTCCTCTTCCTCTATGCCCCAAATGGACAAAAGAGAAGAATGAGCAAGAGAAAAACAAACATGCAAAATTTTTGAAAATGTGCAGAACTATATTATGCAAAAGCCACTTGAACAAATAAAGACTTATTCTGACTTGGAACAAGATGACTAAAGGATTTTTATATTTTTCATAAAATTTGATTTTTAATAGACATCACACTGAGTTTATTTTTTACATGTGCATTTTTTTTATGAGTTGGAGATTGTTTATTAAATGGTAGAAAAATTGAATTAAGCTTCTTCCACCTTCAAACCTGCTCTTCCTTCTCAGTCCTGCTAGACCCTGCTAAAAAAAGCCCACAGGCAGATCAGGCAGATCTTGGTTAAAATAAAATAACTTAAAATTAAAAGTAAATTTAAAAAAAAAATACAGTGACCAAAAATAAACAGAAGACACAAGACTGAACAATGACTGATCCTTGCTGAACTCGAACTGAGCAACATCATACAAGCCATTTCCAAGAAGAGGGAGTCCTCACCAATTAGCTGTGGAACGTGTAATCATTGCATTTTTGAGTAGCAGATACATCTGCCTGACTAAAAACGTTTTGCATATCAGCAAAAATGCTTCTGGGCCAGTCATCTCTGCTGATGAATAGAGTAGAATGGGAGAATTTCACACATACAGCTTGAAAGTGGTCCAGACATCACCAGCAGCCCCAATTATCTAGATCAAGTCATTATCTACATCAAGTTATAAGAAATCATTGAATCAGAGAATACCCCGAGTTGGAAGGGACTCCTAAGGATCATCATGTCCAACTCCTGGCACCGCACAGGTCTATCCAAAAGTTTAGACCATGTTACTAAGTGCACAGTCCAATTGCTTTTTAAATGCGAACAGGCTTGGTGCAGTGACTATTTCACTGGGGAGCCTGTTCCAGTGTGCAACCACCCTCTCAGTGAAGAACCTCTTCCTGATGTCCAGCCTAAACTTCCCCTGACTCAGCTTAACACCATTCCCGTGGGTCCTATCACTGGTGTTCACAGAGAATAGGTCACCTGCCTCTCCACTCCCCCTCGCAAGGAAGTTGTAGACTGCAATGAGGTCCCCCCTCAGCCTCCTCTTCTGCAGGCTGAACAGGCCCAGTGCCCTCAGCCACCTCTAATACGTCTTCCCCTCCAGGCCCTTCACCATCTTTGTCGCCCTCCTCTGGACACTCTCCAACAGTTTAATGGCCTTCTTGGACTGTGGTGCCCAGAACTGCACACAGTACTAGGGGTGAGGCTGCACCAGCACAGAGCAGAGCGGGACAATCGCCTCCCTCGACCAACTAGTGATGCCGTGCTTGATGCACCCCAGGATACGGTTGGCCCTCCTGGCTGCCAGGGCACACTGCTGGCTCACATTCAACTTGCTGTCAACCACAACCCCCAGATCCCTCTCCGCAGGGCTGCTCTCCAGCGTCTTGTCACCCAGTCTGTACATATAGCCAGGGTTACCCCATCCTAGATGCAGCACCCAGGACTTGCTCTTGTTAAACTTCATGTGGTTGGTGATCGCCCAGCTCTCCAATCTGTCCCAGTCTCCCTGCAAGGCCTTTCCACCTTCATCAGAGTCCACAGCTCCTCCAATTTTTCATGTGGTCAGCAAATTTGCTCAAAACACCTTCTAGTCCTCCATCTAAATCATTTATAAAAACATTGAAGAGGACTGGCCCTTACATGGAGCCTTGAGGGACCCCACTAGTGACCATTTGACAGCCAGTTGTGGCCCCATTTACCACAGCCCTTTGAGCCCTGCCCGTCAGCCAATTGCTCAAGAATCGTGTTTGTTATGTTTTTGTTATGTTGTACGCTGGACATTTTTTCCAGTGGGATCCTATGGGAAACCGTGTCAAAAGCCTTCCTGAAGTCCAAAAAGATCACATCAGCTGGTTTCCTTGGATTGACTAGACGGGTGATCTTGTCATAAAGGGAAATCAAATTTGTTAGGCAGGACTTACCCCTCATGAACCCATGTTGGCCAGGACCAATGACAGCATTGTTGCCAGGTGTGCTTCAATAACTTCAAGGATCATCTTCTCCATAATTTTACCAGGAACTGATGTGAGAACGACAGGCCTGTAATTGCTAGGCTCTTCTTTCTTACCCTTCTTGAAAATTGACACAACATTTGCCAGCTTCCAGTCTACTGGGACCTCTCCAGATTCCCAAGATCATTGAAATATAATTGAGAGAGGTCCCTCGATGAATTATTTTTTTTCGCACTTGTTAGTAGCCATCTGAATTATTCACCAAAAAGTCTCCTTCACGCTTTTGCCTCAGACTCCTTTCTCAAAAATAAAATTAAAAAAAAACATCCCTGAAAATGCAAAATATGACCGGAACACAGAACTCCAGCCCACTCATCAGAAGAAAAATCTACATTTGCTGCTAAGCTCTTGAGGAAAAAGATACCTTTTTTTCTTTGCCTTGTATCTTACACAGACCCCTCTTTTTTTTCCTCCTGCTTGCTACTGTGTTTTCTGTATTCACCCTTTGCCAGCGCTCACTAATGTGGACTGAAAAACACTACTTTTACAGCAGACTGGAGGAGGGACAATAGCACCCCTTTGAACGGGTGCTTCATATATCCACTCACTGCATGGGGAGTAAGCTCCACAAACGATGCACTGCAAAGAGGCAAAGCAAATACAGACTGACAAAAGCCTCATGAGTCCTGCTTGACAAGATACAGAAGGCAGCAAGGAAAGGGAAGAGCGTTTCTAGTTATTTCCTTCCCAGAATGTTCCCTTCACAGATAAAGGAAAAGACAATAGATTCAATAAATAATTGCTTCAGTTCAAAATGGCAGAGAACAAGACCGCTTTCTGTCCCTGCATTTATTAAACATTCAACTGGGTTTCCATAGCATGGCTGCTAACTCGGAATCCACAAACATGAAGGCTTAGGCTAATCTGATGTTCAATACCAGGAAACAAACCACAAAGCACATTTGGCTAAAAAAAGACTCTCCTGTTCACAAAAGGCTTGCATTCAGAAAAGGCATCCAGCATTTTGTTCCTCCCACAAATTTTATCATCAGGTTGTGCTCCTAAGGTTTATTGCCCTGGTCCAAGCAAAAAATACGACAGACAAGGAGCTGTCCTCGAGTTAACGCTAGGTGTCACTTCTGCTTAAGAAATACAGCAGGAAAACAAACAAACAAACAAACAAACAAACAAAAAGAGTCAAAAAACTATCTGTTCAGCATCAGATTTTCAGGAGATCACTTAACTACAACTCTTCCTAAAGTCATGGCCAGAGTTCTGAGTTCTAAGGTTCCAAACGTCTGAAATCAGGCATCTAAAAGCATCAGAAAATACCAAAGTTTTGCTACACTAGGCAAAATGGTGATGGGCAAAAGGTTCTCTCCTTATCTGCTGTGGGAGCAGTGAAACACATGCCTAGGTAAACAAGAGATATGGGGAAGCTGCCAAAGTCTGCTCTGACGAAGTGTCCTGTCTTGCTGGCTCATCTCTTTTGCTGCAGGTGTGGAGCACTGCTCTGCTTTCTGTTCTTCCACAGCAACGACCTTGCCTGCCAAAAGATTTTTGAGGATCTGAGTCTGACTCAGAGAAGAAAGAGGCACGGTGTTTGTGTTCTGAGCCCTTGAAGCAAGTTGCAACATGTAGGATATTAGAAATAATACCGTAAAAGTGAAAAGATACTGAAGCACAGGGCACAGAGCTAGGGAAAGGGCTCCCCCTGGAGAGAAATGGGCTGTACTAGCACCATCCTATTTAGAAAGAAGACACTAAAGAAGGGAGTGAAAAGATCGATAAAACTACTGGAGGTTGACCCCAAGACCAATTATTTGCCACGTCACACAGTACTAGAAGTAGGGGACCACAAGAGGTAACAGTCTTAAAACAAAGTAAAATACTTTGCATATCTAAATACGGTTCTTCTGTGCACCCACAGTGCTTTGGAGAGACCAAAACCACCAGCTGGTTTAAAACCTGAAGAGACAGAATACATTCACCAAAGGCTGTTAAACAAACATCGGAAGTATGTAACTTCTACATCAGGTAGCCTTTAAGCACATGTTCCTGGACAATAGTATCCACTATATGCTTGCCCTTAAGCTCTTTCCATGACTCCTTCCTCAAACTACTAATCCTAGAGCCTTCATTCTTCTAGAGAAGGGTGGCTCTGGGCCCCTCCAGAACTGAAAAGACACAGCACTCACAGACAAAAGCAGGAGGAGCCTGGGATCCAAAATGAGAGCTCAGAGTGCTGTAACTCAAGAAAACCCAGAATCATAACAATGATCAGCAGCTCAGGAAAAGGGAAAGTATATAATAGCAGTAAAGCCTCTATATGAATTGATAAAGAGTAATCAGTCAAAGTTAGTCTGGACTGGAGAAGCATGAAAAGCCTTTAAACAACTTAAATGAGAACTGATGCAAGCTCTGGCTTTGGGATTACCGGATCTCTCAAAACCCTTTTGGTTGTTCTCTCATGAGAGACAAGGGATAGCTTTGGGAGTACTAGCACAAAGATTGAGTCCCTATAAATGAGCAGTAGCTTACTTCTCTAAACAATTAGATGAAGTAAGTAAAGGATGGCCTGGATGCCTTTGGGCTGTTGCAGCTGTTGTTATCAATATACAAGAGGCTCGGAAGTTTACAATGGGACAGAAATTGACAGTGTTAGTCTCCCATACAGTCTCAACAGTTTTGGAACAAAAAGGAAACCATTGGCTTTCACCACAGAGATTTTTAAAATATCAAGCAATATTAGTAGAACAAGATGATGTGGAAATTGTGGTCACTAACATCATAAATCCAGCTTCTTTCCCTAGCAGAACTCTGGATGAACCCATAACCCATGATTGTATAGAAACAATGGAGACTGTGTATTCTAGTCAACCCGATCTTAAGGAAGAACCTTTAGAAGATGATGACAAATCTTGGTATACTGATGGAAGCAGCTTTGTGAAACAAGGACAACGTAAGGCAGGGTACGCCGTTACAACCACTCAACAGGTAATTGAGTCCAAACCATTACCCCCTGGAACGTCTGCCCAGAAGGCAGAGATAATTGCTGTTACATGAGCACTGGAACTAGCAGCAGGAAGGAAAATAAATATTTGGACAGATTCTAAATATGCATTAGGCATGGTACATGCTCATGGAGCAATTTGGAAAGAACATGGATTGCTGACCGCTCAGGGAAAACAGATAAAACATGCTGAAGAAATTTTAAAATTGTTAGAGGCTGTAAAACAACCAAAAAAGGTAGCTATTATGCATTGTCGGGGACACCAAAGGGGGAATGACGATTTTGAAATTGGAAATAGATTGGCAGATCAGGAGGCTAAGCGGGCAGCTTAAATAACTGAGGTGAAGGCATTGTCTTTGATATCAGACAGTAAAATCCAAGCTGCTATATACATGAACTAAAAGCCAAATTATACAAAAGAAAACTTAAAATTAATTGAAGATTTGAAAGGTAAAATGAAACCAGATGGATGGGTATATTTAAAAGATAACTGCTTAATAATACCCTCTAATTTGACATGGCCCGTAGTTCTTACAGAACACAACAGAACACATTGGGGAGCTGACACATTGCATAAGAGTCTGAGTCAGACATTAGCGGGATTAAATATATATGCAATGATAAAACAAGTAATTCAACAATGTAGCATTTGTTTACACAATAACCCCAATACCAAGAATAGAATAAAATTTGGAATAATCGGTAAAGGAAATTATCCGGGGCAACAGTGGCAAATTGATTTTTCAGAACTCCCTAGAAAACGGGGGTATCGTTATTTACTGGTTCTGACTGACAGTTTTTCAGGAAGGCCTGAAGCCTTTTCCTGTCGAACAAACAAAGCAAGAGAAGTGGTTTAAGTCTTGTTAAATGAAATTATACCATGCTTTGGGATTCCAGTAGCAATGTCTTCTGATAGAGAAGACATTGCGCACATTTTTGTGCGCAAATGGTACAACAGATAAGTAAGATTCTAAAGATAGATTGGCAACTGCATACTCCTTACAGACCGCAGGCAAGTGGACAGGTAGAAAAAATGAACCATTTAATTAAACAACAAATAGCTAAAATCGGACAAGAAGCTAATTTGTCATGGCCTCAATCCCTCCTTTTAGCATTACTTACAATAAGAGTTAAACCTACAACAAAAGAGAATTTGAGTCCCTTTTAAATCTTATATGGAAGGCCGTATCAATTTCTATTTAGTGGAGAGGACCTAACGCAGTTAGGATATATAACTGAACTTCAGAAACAATTAAATAAAGTATAAAAATTTGTTTTAGGGACCACGGCTAGAGGGTTGGATCAACCAATCCACCCCTTTAAGCCAGGGGATTATGTATATATAAAGACTTTTTCAGGACAACCTCTAGAGGAAAAATGGAATGGACCGTATCAAGTGTTGCTGACAACTCATGCTGCTATCAAGATTAGAGAACAAGCCGCTTGCATCCACCATTCCTGAGTGAAGAAAGCTCCAGAAGCCCCCTGGAAAGTAATGCCAGGTGACAATGAACTGAAACTAAAACTTAGTCGAACAAAATGAGGACATTACAGTTGGGAGTATTTAGTAATATAGTTGGCAGAAATTTTGTTGATAGAATTGTTTTGTTTCTATGGCTTATAGTTGTAATTGTGATTCAAGAAGGTGCCTCTATGATAACAGAGAACGGTGAGTGGCCTTGGACCGAAGCCGTAACAACAGAGGATAAGAGCATTAATGGAAAGTTAGCAGTTATGGTCATCTGGCAAACAAATGGTAACCATTTATATACACCATCAGAATCGCGAAAGTTAGGGGAAGAGTGGACACACCAAAGAACCATAGGGGACGAACTTAAAATAGAATGCTGAATGATTAATGGAACAACCCACAAGAAAGTAATGGGGATTTTAGTAAAACTGATTTCCAAAAATGGCCAACAAGAAGGTTGTATCCGCCCAGGTAAATTAGATTGCTGGTATAATTTTATATTAACACAGAATGTAGTAATCAGCTGGTTTTGGACTAATAAGGGCCAAAAGCTCAAAATCAAGGAGGGTCAGGGCCTCATATTACCTATGCCCTACCCCCAACCAAAGTGGAATCCAAAATTTATGAAACAGGCCCATATGTAGTAAGGAACATAGGTCAACAACAATTGTTATTTAATCCAGAATGGTCTCTCAAGCATGTTGAATTGCTAATACAAATTAACGTCTTGGAAGTTCAACCAGACTCCTCTCCTTTCCTAAAGACATAATCTGAAGACTGGACAATATGGTCACAAAAGCAAGCACACCTCAGGGGCAGAACGCAAAGAGACTTAACTAGAATGCTAGGAACAGGGTTAGGAGTTTTAAATGGTATTGATTCAGAAATATTAATGAATAAGCTAGCCACAGCAACTAGTGATTTGACAAAACTAAAACAACCCCTACAATCATCCTTATTGGCATTGGGAATTAGCCAATGGCAAGTTTCAAAGGTGTTACCGAGATGGGAAAATGATGAAGACTAAGACCACAAACTAATAATTGATGCACTTAGTATGGTTCAAGATAATGTATCTTTAGCTCTTAGTTGTATGCAAGCACAGTTATGGCTGCAGGCAACAGCTGCCTTGATCATTAGGGAAGGAAGTGAAGGCATTTTTCCGGCAAAGTCTGAAAGACTGTTTGGGACAATGCCAATGATTTTGAGAAGAAGTTACAGTCTTGGTGGACTCTGATAAATTTTACCTATGATCCCATTGTTAACATGGCTACTGCCTTCGTGCTTACTATACGTAATGCCACAGTTTATGTTATCCACCCGATCATTGCACTAGGATTAGATCATTGCACTCGCTTTAAGTTGTCAAGCAACTCGGCCTTCAGGCCTTATGTACCCCATTCTTCCCGGATCGAAGAAAATCATATCCATCTCCTCTTCAAGGCCAATAGGGCCTGGGTCAAAAGGCACATCCAGGTCACCAGGGGGCGGAACAGCAAAAGCCTTCGATGGCTGTAGCAGCAGAGGGGCCCATGGTGTAGCAGTCGGATCCGTAAAGGAGCCCGCAGCTCCCTCACTGTCTGGCAAACTACATGTTTCTGACTGTGGTCCCACATGGCTCTTTATAGCCTCAGAGATTGCTCGCCGGGTGCTGAGCAATCCTGCTGCAACCTTGTCGTTTTTAGTTGCAGAGTGCCACCCCTTGACCTCAGTTTGGTCCCATGTTTCAGGCTCATAAACTGTCTGATCATGAAGAAGGAGAATAAGCTGTAAGGTTACCAGGACAGTCGTTGTTCCTAAGGACATATGATTCCCCATAATGCGCAGCTGCTTACCAGCGAGGGGCAGTTGTGTGCACGGGTTTGCTTCTCTCAGCTTGAGCTTCTTCCCAGCTCCGGTGTGCCCATTTCCAGCGACTTTCTGTATGAGCTTCTCTGAGCGATTTGCTGAGTTTGGCCAAACCTATCTCCATGAGGCAATCAATGTGCCTTGTCCCATCCTGGTCTTCATTCTGCTATCCTGTTCCTTTTCATTCTTCTTTCCTGCTTCTTTATTGATGACATAACGAGGGGGAATGGGCTTAAGTTGAGCCAGGGGAGTTTTAGGTTAGATGTTAGGAAGAACTTCTTTACTGAAAGGATTGTGAGGCATTGGAACAGGCTGCCCAGGGAAGTGGTGGAGTCACCATCCCTGGAAGTCTTCAAAAGACGTTTAGATGTAGAGCTTAGGGATATGGTTTAGTCGGGACTGCTAGCGTTAGGTCAGAGGTTGGACTCAATGATCTTGAGGTCTCTTCCAACCTAGAAATTCTGTGATTCTGTGTGATAACATCATCGTGTTGCCCTTTTTTATTATCTTGAGGACAGGCTCCCCTCTTATGCCCTTCACACCATAGCAGTTCTTTTCAAAACAACTTTTCATTGGACAAACAACTTTGCATATAACAGCAACAGCAAACACCCAGAAACTTCCATGCCTTAATGGCTGGAGAACAAGAAACTGGAGAGTGCATGGAGTCTCCAGAATCACCCTTCTTTGTTCCCTCTAAACTCTTTTACATTCCTGATGGCCTCATCCTTAAGAGTCTGACATTATCACCAATCATGGGGCTTGTCGACCCCCATGGCCACACTCCCAAATCTCCCCCTTCTTTATTAATATCAACTATTTTCTCGACACAAATTACCACTACAGGAGAAGTCCAGAAAAGGCCATGTTATCTGGCGATTATTACCCTAAGGTGTTGCAGCCCTTAGTAAACCTCTTGAACCTGAGTACCTGTCCTTTCTCCGGTCTTGCCCTCTCCCTGATACTTCTTAGGAAATGGTCCAGGCTTACACACCTGATGGTTCTCCTATTTGCGTTCAACTTTTCCACAAGTTAGCGGAGGCTTGATTCAAAGCAGATAACCAATCCTCTAGGTAAATTTTCCCCCCTATTCTTTTAAATGTTCAGGACCACGGTAATTCAAGATGTTGCAGGTATCTCTACCAGCAGTGGCACTCCCCCTATGGGGTTTTGGGGTCCCCAAACCCTTCTATTAGGGCCTTTATATGAATTTCCAATGATTGCTAATATTCTAATCAATACAAGTTTTAATATACATACAATTAGCATCCAAAGGGTAGCTATGCCCTGATATACTTCAAGTTATTTTAAGCTTAACTTTCAGATCTCCAGCAGTAGACTCAGCCTTCCAGGTTCTTGTTACAGGTTCCTTTATTCACGATGCATGTGTCCACCCCTTTTCCGCTGTTCTTATAGCCATCTCTGTAGTAAGCAAGACAAGATAAGGACCTTCCCAATGTGGAGACAACGATTCTTCTTTCCAAGTTTTTATCATCACTTTATCTCCGGGCTGTATTTTATGAATTGTGAACCCCAAGGGCACATTTTGAGCCAACACCCTCTTCTCCCGAAGTTCTTTCAATTGTTTTCCCAGAGTTATCACATATTTCCGTGTCTCATAGTCTTCTATCAAAGAATGATCTAAGGGCATTCCTTGGGAATACGGCATACCGTAAATCATCTCATAAGGTGATACTCCAGTCTCACCGTGTGCCATGGTTCTTATGTTTAGCAATGCCAATGGTAAGCATTTTACCCATAATAATTGAGTCTCAATCATCAATTTGGCCAATTGGTGTTTAATTGTCTGATTCATTCTCTCAACTCATACAGAACTTTGAGGATGCCATGGCATATGATATTCCCATTTAATGCCCAGGGCCACAGTCAAACCCTATGAGTCCCCTTTCTTCCCAAATTTTCCCAAATGTGTGGACTATTCCATAAGCATATTTAGAGTCCGTATAAATATTGCCACTTTCCCCTTTCAATAGGTCTAGGGCTCATAATAATGCATAGAGTTCACATGCTTGAGTGGACCAAGCAGCACTGAGTGGTCCTGATTCTATTAGGACGATACCTGCATTTACAATGGCATACCCTGATCTTTTTTCATCTACTACTCTGGACAATCCATCAATAAATAATTTTACCCCTGTCTCTAATTCTGTCTCCTCGAGATCGGGTCAGATTTTGGTTTGCAATTCAATCACTTCTACACAGTTATGTTGTAGTTCTGTTAGGGGTTCCCCATACAGAAATTGTGCAGGGTTCTGTGCAGCAGTTACTTTTAGTTCTAAATCAGGGGAGTCAATCAGGATGGCCTCATACTTCAGCATCCTACTATCAGTGAACCATTTTTCAGCTTTTTGCTGGAGTACTCCCCTAACATTATGGGGAGTATATATCTTCAGAGGTGCCCTAAAAGTGACTTCTCTAGCTTCCTCAATCAGTAAGGCAGTAGCCACAATTGCCTGTAAGCACACCGACCAGCCCCTACTCACAGGGTCTAATATTTTGGAACTATATCCCACAGGTTTCTTGATTCCTGCTCATTCCTGAGTTAGTACTCCATATGCGGTTTGATTAGAAGCATTTATAAATAAATAAAAAGGTCTTTCTAAATCTGAGAGGCTCAGCTCTGGAGCTTCTATTAATGTTTTCTATATCAACCTCAACTTTTCCTCATCTTCCTTGTTCCACTTAACCTTTTCTCTGGTCAATTTTTCATATAAAAACTTTGCCTTTTCACTAAACCCTTCAATCCAGCATCTACAATATCCCAAGAGGCCGAGCAGTTGCCTCACTTCCTTCTTCGTTTTGGGTGATGATAGGGCTAAAATCCCAGATACCCTGTCAGGATCCAATTTTTTCTTTCCTCGGCTAAGCCAATGTCCTAAGTACCTTACTTTCTTCTCCATAAATTGTAATTTAGATTTTGAGACCTTCAACCCTTTTTTTCCTAAGAAATTAAGTAATTCAATAGTGGTTCTCTGTGTCTCTCTTTCAGTCTCCCCAGCTATTAATAGGTCATCTACATATTGCAACAATTTCACTTCCCCCTTTACCTCAAAAAGTTGTAATAATTTTTCTAAGATTTAGCCAAATAAATTTGGGGATTCAGTAATTCCCTGAGGAAGTACGGTCCATCTGAGCTGTTGTTGCCTTCCTGTTTTGGGGTTTTCCCATTCAAAGTCAAAGTAATTTCGAGATCCTTCAATTAATGGGCAGGCCCGGAAAGCATGCTTCAAATCTATTACACTATACCATTTATGCTGAGGTGTTAGGTGGTTTAATAAAGTATATGGGTTTGCCACCACTAGGAATTTGGTTATGGTTCGTTGATTCACAGCCCTAAGATCCTGAACCAACCTACATGATCCATCAGCATTTTTACGGGCAAAATACGGGTATTATGTGGGGACATACACGGTTCCGGCATCCCCTTTTGGAGCAACCTGTCTATAACTGGTTTGAGTCCTCTTCTCCCCTCCAATGGGATAGGATATTGCCTAATCCTTATTGGCTGTTGCAGATCCACTATTTCTACTCCCAAGGGGTCCACATCTAATTTTCCTGAATCTCCCTCTTGATACCATACCTGAGCATCTATTTCTCCCTCATCTTCTTGGGTTAGGGTATAAAGCTGAATTTTTAATTCTCCCGTCTGGCTCTTGATTTCCAACCCTAATCTTATTATTAAGTCCCTTCCATTAGGGAAGAGCACAATCTATTAGGATTGTGCTCAGCCTCAGGCACCAGCAATAGGTCACTGAGACATAGGTTCTTTTCTGATTCTATTTCTTTATTTTCCAATATAGGAACCTTAAAGGGTTCTTATAAGGGTCCCTTTTTGCTCCTACTACCATGGTATTCCTCTTTCCTTCCTTAACCCCTTTTGGTACTTTTCGAATAGTTGATTTCTCCACCCCAGAATCTACCAAATCTAATCTACACCTCTTCCCTCAGGACATATTAATAATTTTATCAAGGGCTCATTTGATGTTCAGGTCCCCAAAAGATATAGCCCCTGACACCCCTAGTCTTCCTTAAACATTTCTTCATCCTGTTGTGTTTTTTCTTCTACAATTCCTCTGAAGATACCCCTTTTTGCCACAATAGTAACAGATAGGGATTTCATCTTGTTGTCCTTTCCATTTATCCTTCAGTTCTCTTTCACCCTGTTTTCTCCCTGATCCTTTCCTGCTTTCCTGTCCACTTGGTTTTTGAGTTTCCCTTATTGCTGCCACAAAAATCTTTGCTTTTGCCTTCTGTTTTTTCCCCATCTCTCCTCACATAGACTTTTTGCGCTTCCCTCAATAATTCTTATAATCCTTTTTCATGCCAATCATCAAGTTTCTCCAATTTCTTTCGGATGTCTTCCCAGGATTTTGCTACAAACTGGGTTCTCAACGGTGCCCCTCCTGCAGGGGAATCAGGATCTATCCCCGAGTACACCTGAAGGCTTTTTCTCAGCCTTTCTAACCATTCAGTTGGAGATTTGTCTCTACACTGATACTCGTTAAAAGCTTTCTTTATATTTTGTCCCCTTGGAACTGATTCCTTTATCCCTTGTATCATTATGGTCCTAAGTTCCCTCATATTTTGCCACCCCTGAGCAGCCTGATGATCCCAGTTAGGGTTGGTATTTGGCTATTTCACATCCCCTGGAGGACCTCCCTGATTTTGTCTTTCCCACAGTCTCATTCCTGCTTGCCTGATCATTCCTCTTTCTTCTGTAGTGAAGAGGTTCCCCAATATGGACTACATTTCTTCCCAGGTATACATGTTCAGACCAAAGAACTGGTCCAATCTTTCAGCAACTCCTAAAGGGTCATTTAAAAGGCTTCCCATTTACTTCTTAAAATTTCTTACATCTGACATGTTCAAAGGAACCGCTACAAACCCTATTCCCCCTGGCTCCCCCCAAGGGGTACCTCCCTCAAAGGGTAAAGACCTCCTGAATCGTCAGTCCGACCTCGTGTTTCACTTTCTTCCCTTTCTGTGGCTCTTATCTTATTTCTAGTCCTTCGTGCAGGAGGAGAGGGAGAGGGAACAGGGGCCATGGGCAATCAACTTTCAACAGGTGGTGGTTCTGGTTGCCATGAATAGGGAGGGGGTATATTACCCAGAGGTTCCCATTCTTCCTTTCCCCTGTCAGTTCTCGTATTTAAAGTGAATGTTTGGTTTGGGGGAAATGAGTTTGAGGCTCCTATCCATAGAGCCATGTATTCGCTTTCTTCTTGGTTAAAAGGCTCCTTAGAGTTAACATAGAAGTTCAATGCCTGACATACCCAATCCTCAAAGGATCTGAAAACTGGCCAAAAAACATGTGGCCTTAAAGGTTCCTTTGGCCATTTTATCATACAAAATTGAGCCGTTTTCTCTTTTTTTTTTTTCCTTTCCTTGATTCCCAATCATCTCAATATTTTAACATTATCCCTAATGGGCTTTCTGGTGGAATGTCTGGGCTCTTTGAGCCTCTCAGGTCTGAGAATCTACTTTCCTCCTGACCCATCATGGAAGCTTCAAACAAGTTCCGAATTCCTGGAACCCTCAAAGAGGTTCTGAATCCCTAGAACCCTCAAAGAGGTTCTGAATCCCTGGCCAAATCCCTGGAAGCTTCAAACAAGTTCCAAATCCCTGGAACCCTTAAAGAGGTTCTGAATACCTGGCTGTGCCTGTGTCTGGAGGTGTCTTGCAAGTGGTTAACCCACCCATGAATTCCTAGACCAATCACTTCAGTCGAGTCCCTCCAACCAGCCGAGTCCCTCCAACCAGCCGAGTCCCTCATGGGAGATCAGAACCACGGTTAGAAGACCTCCATGCTCGCTTCAGAACTAAGTTCCATCTCAGTCACACCCTTACACATAGTCACACAGCTGAATCCCACCCAACCGAACGGTATACTCACAAATCCTCTTAGTTCAGGTCTTCGCATGCAGAATTATGGGTCACAAAGGGAGAGCTCTCGGTTCTTTACTTGCCTCTTATGTTCAAAATCTTGTTGGACTCTAGCGCCGCTATCAGCAAGGGCCACTAGGTGGGGTGCCTCCCTTTACCGGTCCAAGAAGATCACGTCGGGGTCACCAATTTGTTATAAATAACAATACAATTCAATCTGAATTTAGTAATATTTATAAAAGGCAAGTAAATAGCACTGGGTGCACAGGGAGTCTACACTCTACCAACATGCACACCCAACCATCGAACTTTCCAAATATATATACAACATTATTTTACATATTCACAAGAAACCCGAGTACGCCTATACATATGTATATCCTATCCCCACTTTGTATTATAATTCTCTTTGTGGCGGTCGCTGGGGGTCGTGGGGATGAAAGCTCATGGTTCCCCCCATCACCACTAGTGACCTTTTGTTCCTGGATCTTTTCCAGACTGCAGGGGCAGCTTCGACTGCCTCCCTCTTCTTCTGCACATGCTCTGCCCTCCACAAGGTTCCCGAAAGCAACAAAACCTGATTGCTTTTCCCGCGTTTCATTAACCCTTGAAACCACACTAAAAATATGATTAAACAACAAATTTTAACAGTTCGAACCAGCAAACCCCCCTGCAACTTCCATGCCTTAACAGCAGGAAAACAAGCAACCCCAGACGGCAAGGCTTCATCTTAATCACCCTTCTTTATTCCCTCTAAACTCTTTCCATTCCTGATGGCCTCATCGTTAAGAGTCTGATGTTATCACCAACCATGGGGCTTGTCGACCCTCATGGCCACACTCCCACATCTCCCCCTTCTTTATTAATACCAACCATCTTCTTTACATGAATTATTACTCCATATATCACATTCTGATCAGTCAAACATGTCTGAACTTGCTCTGCAGACATTTCTAATTAAGCAGAAAAATGTTCAGCCCGTTTGTGTATCACTTCTTAGTGATGTATATCCTGTTTGAACCCTCTCTAGATATCTCTTTCTAGAATAACACAGGTTACAAGCTTTCCTCATTCAGAATTCTGTTCAAATGTCTATTGTACTTAACTGTGGATACAAAAGAGACACTTAGGAGAATCTTATCAAGTAGAAATAGAGCACTGACAATATTAAACTAGTGGATGCTGCTTAATGTCTTTGCTAATTATTGTGCACTGTGCAAACTAAATAAAGAAGCCTTGGGCCCCTTACCAAGGTTAGTCTCTTGATAAGGGTGTGAACCTATCTTAAGAAACTGGCAGAAACTGGTCCTGCAGATGGACAAGAGCCAAGGAGCAACTGAGTCTGCGCAAAGACAAGAGGTCTACTAGCGGTGATGAGGAAGAGTCACCAACCTTCATCCCCACAACCCCCGGTGACCACCACCAGGAGACACTGCGGAAGCGCAGATGGGATGAGCTTATGGAAATGACTCCTTGAAACTAATTTTAACATGAAGTGGGGACAGGTTATGCATATGTATAGGTGCATTGTGAAACTTCATTCATATGTAACTCTTTGCTGCATATAACCATGGCAAATTGCCGCATCAGGTGTGCACGACTTTGGTGAGACTACCCCCCATGCTGCCCAGCACTCAATAAATATACCTACTTTACAATCTTACTGATTGAGGACTCCATTTTCCACAAGTCAGATAAGTAAGAATCCCTTCTATGAACGTTTTAAAATGATTGTTTATTTTGGAATCACTGTTTTTACTCTATATTTATGCTAAGCCTAGTTTAAGAGGGACTAGGGGAAACCTTATAGGGGCTTTCCAATACCTAAAGGAAACAGGAGAACTGGGGAGGGACTATTCATCAAAGAGTGTAGTGATAGTACTGGGAGTAATGGCTTTAAACTAAAAGAGGGGAGGTTTAAATTAGAGGTTAAGAGGAAATTCTTCTCTCAGAGGTGGTGAGGCACTGGAACAAGTTGCCCAGGGAAGTTGTGCATGCCCCATCTCTGGAAGTGTTTAAGAGATTTAACTATTTAGTTCCTTTCTGTACAGTTAGCTTTCTCAGAAAATTTCTCTGTGTCCAAATTATTTTGGCCTAGAGTAGATACAATTTTCAATGTACTTTGAATTGAGTTTTGGAATCCCTATAAAAGAAGATGTGTGGTGAGTAAAGCAAGGAAACCAGAAATTGTCTCCAAAGTAGTAAGAACTGTCCCATCACACATGAAGCCTGAATGATCACAGAATCATGGAATCATAGAACAGCATCAGTTGAAATGAGCATTAAAGATCATCTAGCTCCAGCTCCCCTGCCCTGCCATCCACTAGATCAGGTTGCTCAGGGCCTCATCTAACCTGATGTGGAACACCTCCAGGGAGGTGTATATTTGTTTATTGTATATTTGCATCCACACACATGAGCCTGGAAAAGGACCACAAGTGACTGACGTTTGTTATAAAACAGGACAAAGCCCAGCAGATGATAGCACTGCATGCTGTAGATCTTAGTTCTAGCAAAGAACATACGAGAACAGAATACAGTACAAGAACAGAATCCAGGAACAGAATCGCAAACAGGAGCTCAGCACTCAGATAGATAAACTTTGCAATACAAAGCTGCACAACTGCCACAATAGGACTCAGCTGACATTCAACAATGATATTGCAGAACTGCAATTCTGCAGTCTCCAGGTAAACCTGTATATGGCAAAACAGTTTCTGAAATGTGTGATCCCACATCTTCAATAAGACCTTGCATATTTCATGTGCAAACGTAATTAATTGCAAATTATCTTGAAAGTTATTCTGTCATGAAGTTTTCAGTGTGCCACTTTGGAAGTAAAGAGTAAAAATACAATCATAATCTTGAATGAACTCTGAACAGTAGATGGGTCATCCACCGGGCGCTTCTGTGGCTTGCAAAACACTGAACTACAGATTCTTCATCATTCCTTCTGTATCTCTCTGCTTCTGGTAGCTTGCATCTTCATGCCCTATTTGCCTCTTTACCCAACAAAAGGTGTCATTTGCGTTCAGTGATGTTCATGGAATTGGTAAAGAACAAAGAAGGACCTATTGGGATTCCTTGCATGCTTTTGGTGGTGATAAACCACATCACTACTCAGTACTTCAGAAGGCACATAGCTACCTGATATAGCATTTCAGTCAGCCCTCTGATAGAAGGAGAATGTACCACATGGCCCTTCTCAAGATTTTTATAAAGGTTTGGAAGAAAGGGTTTTTCCATTCTGATTGAAACACTGTGATTTCAAAATAATACATCATCTTGTATCGAGATGAAGAGTTTAAAAATACTAGGGATTTCATATTGCAGTCAACCAATCAAATCAAATTTATCAGAAATTTCCATTTGAATATATATTTGAGAGCATTAGAAGACAATAAATTGTAAGTATGATCAGTGCCTTAAGACACAATCAGTACTGTGATCCTTCAGTAAAGTTTCCAAGTTTGTGTTTGGCCATGATAAAACCATTATCAGTATGCTTACCAAGACTTTAAGTCTGGCTGAGTGTCACAAATGCAATTATACACTTCCCTCATGGAAGAGAAGCAGCAATATATTTATTTATACAATGCAATGCTCTAACTTAATCATAAATAAGACAGTGACTTAACAAGATCACCGTTAAGTGACATCACACTGAGTCATGTCTGAAACTAATGTTACTGACAAATGAAAATGGAAGAAAATAAAACCTTTCAGAAGACTTCAAAATCTTTTTCATGGATCTGACTGTGTGAACCATTCTCTTAACGCACAGAAATCTCATCATATATGGGCAATATTTATCTGTCAAACCACAAAGAAGACATAAAATAGAGCCATTGTTGCCTGCAATATCTTGTTTATTGGTAACAACACAAAATGGAATAGAAAAAAAAAAATTGCAGAGGTCATTGTGAAGCAAGAGCATTTTAAAGAAGAATATAAAGTCAGCAGTTCTGGTTATACACTACGTATGTGCTTATGCATATAGCAACAGAAGCAACATGCAACACTTTCACATTACATGGTCTAGTGCTTTGGAGTCCTAGTTAAAAGTTTTAATAGGTTAGGCACCACAAGTTCATCTCTTATCACTGAGTTTTTTTTTCGTATTACTAAATATGAAAGTTCTTGCATTAATTGGGATCATGGGGAAGGAGAACAGTGCCAGACAGGATTGAGAAATACACATCAGCAGCATAGCATAAAAGAGAGCTCTCCTGTTCAGTATTTCTATGCCACAGGGGGAAATAAAATAAATAAATAAATAAATAAATAAATAAAAAAGCAGAGAGATCTATGTTTCATCCTTCTTCCTAGGGCTACACCTACCCTTAGGACTTCAGAATTTGCTATCCATCAGTGACAATGCTTTCCTGGAAGAAGGGGACGCAGAAATGAAAGCTTGTCATTGAAATTGATTGCTTTATAACTTGTAAGGTGTTCATGCTCTCGTGCAATGTAGCGAAAACCACTTCCATCGCTATGTTCACACAACAGCCAGGCACCTCGCTGCACTTTATGAGAAGACGCCATGTCATTGTCATGACCCCTAGCCAAATTGGTAGCTTCTGTTATCACCCTGCTCTGCCCTTGATATTGGTTATGTTCATAGATAGTGATCTGTGGATTGTGTAAATTTTCAGTAATCAACATCAGGGAAGAGATCTTGTCATTCAACTCTTTACCAACAAAGCTATGCTCTCCCTCCTCAAATACCAGTAACCGGCCTGTATAGTTCAAGTGTTCATAAGCCACCTAAGGCTGTCCAATTACTTTCACTGAGGAGATACAGTCATTCCAATCTACATCTTTCAGATTGGCAACGTTTCTGGTGAGTTCTTTTGAGTACCCCTGGAAGTTGGTGTTCTCATAAATGATGATTTTCCCCATCTCAGCAGTGTTTCTGTAATTTAGATTTCTTGCTGTAGAAGTTCAATGACAGCCTGCAGAAAAGGAAAACAGAAAACAAACAACACTTGTAAGAAGCCTTTCCACAAAAGATACAATGGAGAGGAAACAAGAAGAATGGGACAATTAGGACAGTTTTAGCAAAGAATGAAAAGAATTCTCAAAGAATGAGGGCATGATGTAGAAATTTGAATTTGGAAGAAAAAATTAAGAGTAAAATGAGATATGCATCAAATGTATCAGGTCTTAGTTAGTTGTGTAACTAACTTGGAGTAAATTTAAGTGACATAAAACTTTTCAATCAATTGTTTGGTGTTATTAATTTTTAGGAAAAGTTAATAAAATAGCTAATGCTATTCTGACAGAAACTGATTAAACCTTGCTATCAAACTATTTAAATCTTGTTATTTCGCAGAGGATTGAATGGGCCATAGCATAGGAGAGAGAGAGGGAGACAGAGAAAGATAGAGGGAGAGGAAACGTCCAGATTACCACCCTGGGTTCCAGCGATGTCTCTGGTCCAGTTCCTGTTCTGTCTGCAATGGTGGTGGGTGCACACAAAGCCCTCCTGAGTCGCACTATTTATGCGCCAGACTCAGCTCCAGTTCTCACTTTCTATACTAATTACAGCTAGTCCCCACCTCCAGTTCCTGCTTTGTATGGTAATATGTGCATCCTGTGTCCCAGAGACTTCTTGAGGGGAAGGTGGAATATCAGGGGGGTGGGAGGAGAGATTGCTAATACCTTTCCTACCACAGCTGCCAGAACCTTGGATGTCAGAAGGTATCTCAGAAGGTTACCCAGGATAAGGACGTTGGCCTCAGAAAAGCACTATCCAGCCCTAGCAGGATCCTCTTTTCTGACCATATCACCCTTTTCTGCTGAGTTTTTGAGACATTCTTTTGTTTTAGCTTCTTTGTCTCTTACAACGAGTCTTTCAATTCATGACTGACACTGCATTTGAGAATTACTTTAGAAATAGGTGTGGGCTGTTTTGGCAGCATTTCACAACTCACAATACTGTATGTAAAAAACATACAATGTATGTAGTGAGGCATTCAATTAATTTCTAAATGAAAGTGAAATTTGTTGGTTGCTAGAACACTATTATATGACTTTAATGACTTTGATAATATTTAACAACTTATCTATCAGTACTACTACTGCTAGTAATAATAACATTATTATTAAATAAACTAGTTAATTTCTGACAACATACAGATTCTAGTCCCAACATTCTCTTGTTAAATATTTTATTTCACCCCTTGGAATTTCTGTAGCAATGTCTCCTTCCAAGC
This sequence comes from Aythya fuligula, assembly GCF_009819795.1. Lineage (NCBI taxonomy): Eukaryota > Metazoa > Chordata > Aves > Anseriformes > Anatidae > Aythya > Aythya fuligula. Next base: position 82,516,560 of record NC_045559.1, read on the forward strand.
CCTCCCTTTACTAGGTATGGTTATCCTGTAGTGCTCTTCTCATTACCTGAGGGGTGCATCAAACTTCTGTAAATGACAGGCATCAGATCCACACATACAGGTTGTAGCTCTCATCCCAAACTAAAACATCTTCAACTTAATTTCATAGTAGCCACCCAAGAAGCCATTTAAAGTTTTCACATAAAAAAGTATGCATCTCACCTCAATGCCAGCTTATCAGATGTGGAGAGTTGTTGGCACTTCCTCCAGTCTGCTGCTTTCAGTCGCAAGATGCAACTCACCCAGATTTATAGCTCGCACAGAAGTATTGTGAAACACCCCAACAGAAGTGAGAAGTAATTGATATCACCCTCAAGGATAAGGATTCTTGTTAAACCTAGTGAACCTATTTTGTTTTTCTATTTCTACTTCCTGCTCTGGTTCAAAAGTCCTTTGATCAGCAACAACCTTGATAAAATTTAGTCTCTTGATTCTTGTTTTTCTTTACTCTCTAGAAGTCAACCAGATCACAATAATAAAAGCGCATCAAACATTTTGTGATGGATAGACTGTAGAAATTTTTTCTTGCTGCATTTTACATTTTTGCTTACTTGTGAAGTGAGTCTAATATGCAGTAGTCTTCCAAAGGGTTTCCATGTGACATATGTTGATAGCAAAAATATTACTATTTAAGATAGTAGAGGTCTTGCTAAGAAATTTGCAATAACTAAAACAGTATTATTTGATTAAAAGCTAGCAGTCTGTGATTGTTTCCAATCCACACTTCTCAGCTAAGCTCATACTGGATGTGCCACTCTTACAGGCTCCACCAAGAGCCATATCCATATTGTCACAATTGAGAACTCCTCAAGTACCTTGTTAACTGCCATCTCCCCCATGCATGAGTACATGCCTTGTTAACATGTAAGTTAACTTCTGGAATCCATCCATCCCAAGGATGTAGACCTAGCTTTGTTTGCATTAGAATGATTTTTTCTCCTTACCTCTTCCTTTTCTTTGAAATAGCATAGTCAGGTCTCTGCAGTCACCTGGCAAAGAACAGGGGTATAGGGGAAGTTGCTGTCTGAATGTGCTTTCAATACAATCATAGTTTAAAAAAAGCTTCTCTCTGACCTGTCCTACCTTGTACTTGCATTATTACTCACTTGGAGTCCCTATATTCTCTGACAATATTCAGGTGACAGAGGTGGCAGTTGAATAGCTTGCTTTAAACTCACTTTCCCCCTACCCTTCTATGTAGCCTTTTGAGAAGTCACAGGGATGCAGAGCTAGTAAAGCAGAAGGAGGCAGCTCTGGCAGAGCTCCAGTAGGAACATTTTTACTTATTTTTTGAATTGCAGTTTTACTCTGAGACATGTTTTCACATATGTTAATTGGTTAGCGTGCTGACAAGCTATGCTACTGTGGAAGGAAATAAGGAGATTGTTGCTAGTTCAAGAGCAATCCAGATCTTGCAAATATCCACAGCAGTGAAAAACAGAAGACTGTTTTTCCAGAAAATCCATCTGAGAATTTTGAAATCTAGTAATAGACTGATAAATTACAATGATGGTGTAAATATATGTATTTATATATATTTATAAAATATTAAAAAAAAAAAAAAAAAAAAAAAAAAAAAGAGAGAAAAAAAAACACACTGCAATAGTGGTAAAAGAAAATGAGTAAGTGTTTAGCTTCACTGAAAGATTTAGGATGATGTTTAAGTGACCCCTACTACCAGGTAGCATATTGCTGGAGAACATGGGAAGCTGAGGCAGGGAGAGAGTTCACCTCCACCAAAAGAAGACGGCCACTAGCCTCACCCAAACCCTCCTGCTGCATCTCTTTTGTTACTGCTTGTCTGAGCCAATGGTGTGCCAAACTCACAGAACTAAAGTAGCACAAAAATGTGGGGTTTTATTTGCTTGGTAGATTTGGTTGTTTTGTTTGTTTCTTTTTTGTTTACTTTGGTTTGGTTTTCCACATGGTTCATTCCTTTGCTATTCTGCAGAGGTTGGAAGCAGAGCAGTAGGAATGTACATTCTGGGCTTTGGAGGAAAGCAGCAAGACCTCAGTTTCTCACAGCATCTAGTTGCACAATCAGCTTTACTGTGCTTTACTGCAATTTTGCCAAATCGCACCATTTCTTGTGCTGCAATGATCTCTCCCTACTGAACTCGTTCCTGATGGAAAGTGGAAGTTCCCACTCTACTCTAGCCACCCTCTCACTCCTCTCTTGCCACTCTTATTTCATGCCAAAGAGCAGGGGTTTGAGGTAATTGTTGGGCTTCTCCATAAGTTTAACTAGCACTTCATTTTAAAAAAATAAAAAATAAATAAAACAATCCACAAACAAAAAACAGAGGTTGGAGGTGGGAAGGAATTTTCTACTGTTCCAGAAAGTTACCAGGCCCATGGAGGACCCAACTTGCCAGTCTTTCGCCAATCCTGCTCAGCACAGCCTGCATGACACTCATGAGAGGATTTCACCCCCTCTCCTCTCCACCTGTGGCTCCTTATCACCCCTGGCAGGATGACTGTATGGTTCAGGGGATTTCAGAGCAGTTGAGATGTGGTATTTCCTGCTAGGATATCTTCTATTTAAAAAACAAAAGTCACCTTCTATATTTTCTATTCTGAATGCAGCTGCACAAAAATTACTTGTAAACAGGAAAAGAACATTTGGTTAGCCTTATTCCTCTTTGAAATCAAAAAGTATTTTATATGGAAAGTATCACAGAAACAGGAAAATCTCTACCATCAGCAAATACAAATTGAGATGTGCCAATGCTTTCAGCAAGATACTCAGAAGAGGATCTGAGAATCTACTCAAAGGCTCAGACAGCAAGAAAATCATCTGAGCACCCTCTCAAGTGCCCAATTTTAATACAACTACAGTTTGAGTGGGAACCAAAAGTGATCAAGGCCACTCATGGAGTCCACATTTACAAAATTTAGATGCTGGGGGGGGTTAAGTAACAAGGGACAGTACTTAAGATTACTGAGGTACAGTAATTCACAGTAGCAGAAAGGAAGCTTGAGTTTTTAACTTTGTGAGGAGGACGTGGGCTCACTGGAAGGAGAAGTCAAAATGCCAGGAATTGGATTTGAAGAAAGCTACACTTCTTCAGTTTTCCTTTCACATTTCCATTTGTCATGGAAACATTAAGATTGACCTGAGTGGAGAATGAAAGGGTCGGTCTGTGAGTAGAAGGACCAAAAGAAATGCGTAGCAGGAGCTTTACTGTAAGTGTGGCAGGTATTGGCAGCACCTAGATCAATGTCATCAAGCACATCAACATGAAGCTTCTCAGGAAATTCAGATTAGAAGACAGAACAAGCAAGGGACAACCTAAAACAAAGGGATGGCCTCCACCAAGACTAAATAAAAGGATGATCTACAGCACCAAGTCATTGTGGGAAGATAAAGAACAGGGGTGGAGCCATAAAACAGCTACGAAAGGAGACAAAAACGGTAAATCCTAGTGACTGGCAGAGGTAGACAGAATAAAAACAATGTCACTGTCAGCTTCAAAAGCATACAGAAGATGCATCCAAAACTAAGGGGCACTAACTTAAGGAGAATCCTGGAGACATGATACCAGCATCTTTTATGCTCCATGTCATCACAAGTAGCACACACCCAAAAACCGGGACAAATTTATCTTGGTGCTTCTGCAGCTGTAGCAATAGGACCACATAAAAAGAGTCATTTCATTTTAAAACTAAATCAACCTTCCCCTCCTATGCCACTTTGCACTGAGTTTTATGTCATATGCTTTATGCTACTGTGTAGCAACATTACTTGTTCCATTCTCAGCTAGAAGGGAACCAGCCTGCCCCTGGGGCTGGGTTGGTTTCTGCTGATTTGCACTTGTTAAGTGAGTCTGAACATAAAAGCACGCCAGCATCACATCTTAATGGTGCGCTCCAAGATGAGAACTCTGCACTGGGATCTGACCTTCAGCAGCTGGAGAAAACGAAGGTCAGCTCCTCCAGCAGCAAAACAGCTTTATTTAGAAACTCCAGGTAAAAAAACTAATCCTGGAGCTCTGCAAGCCTCAAATCAACATCCTGGAAGCTCAGTTCTGTCTGAGGAAGAGGAAGGTTTTCCCAAATATCATTATGAACCTATGGCTTTTCTTGTTCTGTTGATGATCTGTTATTTCTTCAAGTCCTCCCCTTTCGGTCTCCTCATCCCTCTGAGAAGAGACATGAGGAACTGATAGTCCAGGGTACTCATCTCCAGCCCCCATCCCTCTCTTTCCTGCTCCCTGTTCAGCAGTTCCTGCTGTCTGTCCTCTTAGCAGCAGCTGAACTCCTTCCTATCTGGCTGGGCCTGCAGCCTAGCCAGCAGAGGCTGAAGGAAGAAAACTGTAGCATATGCAGCAAACGTTTTTTACACATTGACAACCTTTTTATTATTATTATTTACCCTATGATATATTTTACATTTGAAACTGCTTATCAGGGACTGCTGTATTATCCTACAAGCAATTGCTTCCATGGTAAATTAAAAAAAAAAAAAAAAAAAAACACACCACCCTGGGCTGAAAAGATGATTAAGGCATCTGGCATTTCTGTCATTAATATAAAGGAAAGCATTGTGCAAATTCCTCAGAGTAATATACACTATCAATATTTATTGACACCTCTCCCTCAGATATACCTTGTCATAAACAAGGTGTTTCACAAAGGTACAAGCCAATCCTGCTCTCCATGCATGATTATACTGATCTAAGTACACACATTAATTCATTTGATGATTTCTGCGCTCAGAGTCTGCTAGACAAAGTCCAGGGACCTGACCTGCTGTCAACCTTCACTGCACCTCAGCACTCCTCTACACACAGCCACTCATCCTCATTTCTCAGGAAATGTGCAGCTTCCCTTTCCTTTCCAAAACACTCTGCCTCGTTACTTCTCCCTCAGACAAGGCCAACTGAAGCACAACAGCCACAGATTGCTCCCAGATGTTCTCCTAGGGGTCTAGGTTGGACTGGCTCCTCCAGACTCACCTGGAGACATGAAAGGCCACCATGAGGGCTCCCACCTCACCTGACACGAGTACAGGTTGGACAGACCCTCTGTGAAATCATGTGCTGGTTACTTGAGAGCATCAAGGTTGGCCACTCTGCCCCTGAGGATTTCCCTCACCACCTCCCCCACTGCCCAGAACAGCTACACCAGGAATGCAGGGCAGGCTCAGTGGGAAACAGGCACAAGCCACTTCCTTGCAGGCTGTGAAGCGCCCCTCCTTCCTCACGCCTCAGCACTGCAGGCATGTAATTGTCCCCAGCAGTTCAACACCAGCTAATAAAATGGACCCACTGCAAGCTCTTATGTATACCATCAGACACTGGGGGGATGTACACTGACAGTTCCTCAGTTTGGATAAAACAGACAGAAGTCCCTGCCAGGGCACTACTACATCCTGGTTCTCAATCCTGCCTGCTGCTTCTATTCCAGGCCTCACCAGTACTTGGTCACTGGTCAGGTTAGCACCAAGACTTGGGTCCATGAGAGTTTAAGAGAGCGAAGAAGAACCAAGGGCCCCACTCACTGCCAGACAAGACTGAGATTAGGTATATCCAAATTCATACATTCATTATCACTGATAGGTTCATTTCTGAATGAGCATAAGCCAAAAATTTACTTAAGCCAAAAAGCAAGATGCTGAACCCACACTCTTTATTGACAAAAGTGGAGCAGCTGCTGATGTTAACATCATGCAAGAGAAGCAGGATGCCCCAACATGCAGAGGCATCAATCCAAAGAAAGACCTAAAGACCCCTTTTCTTAGACCTTATTTTACCAAACATATATAACTAGTAATTTCTAAAGTATTTTGAAGAATATAGACTAATATTATATTTGGCTCCAAAAAGCACCGCTGTCAAACTTGCATCGTAACTCTGTTACGCTGCTGTCACATTGCTGTTATTACAACGCAAAGTATTACTTCATCACTAGCACAAAACAACCCTGCCAAACCACACAAACATTCCAACATCACAGAAGAGCACTTCAATACTTCCATTTTAGTCAACAAATGCAATATAAAATTTCCACTAACTGGGTAGCCGCATGATATTGGGTTACCTGAAATGGAAGTAACTTGCCAACCAAGTTCCTGACTTATTTTTTAATACCTTTGTACAAGAGAAAAATTAAAACACTAGGTATTTTCAATCATCTGGACTCACATACATTGAAAAATCATTGGCATATTTTATACTTATCTATAAAAAAAGATCACTCACCCTTTAGCAGGCAACCTCCATCCCAGCTACTAGCATCAATATCAACAGCTGTGTTTCAGGTATTGCTGTCACTACTAATTATTTAGAGGGCATTTTACTTTTTTTTGTGCAGAATGTAATGGTAATTTCTTTATGCAATGAGCAAGTTTCAGGATGCTGATCTGGTAGAAAACATCGCAAGCAAAAAGAGTGGTTTTGCGGCCTAAGCCACGGTGCCCACCATACGGTAAGAGAAGGGAGAATGAGCGCCCAGAAGGGAGGAAAGTTCAGAACAAAAAGGACTGAAATGGCTCAGACTAGGATGAATTTATGCTGTCAGAAAAAATATAAATTTTCTTGTTAGCATGCCCGTATGTTGTTTATTATGTTGCTTGATGCAGGCAACAGGGAGCTCCTAAGTCCCCCACATTCTCTTTGCAGGGCACCAAAGCTGGCAGTGGGGCTTCTTGTGGCACTGAGGAAAATCAAAACATGTTACATATGAAATAGGTTGACACAAAAGCTTGGCAAAGGATCTCTGTGTCCATACTTACGAGCTCATAAATAAAGAAGGTCTTTGTTTCAATGACCATATTCTCCATTGTTATGAGGATAAAAACAAAATGGATTTTCAAATCTCTCATCTCCTTTACACTGTGCTTTGTGCACAAGGAAGTAAAAGTCACTGAACATAGTAGAATACCACAAAGGAAGCTAAGAGTTGGAGATTGTTTATTAAATATTATTAAATATTGTTAAACATTGTTAAACATTTACAGTGTGTTTGTGTGCTGTTTTGTTGTTGTTGTTGTTTTGTAATGATTAATAGTAAAACCTTTTATCTTTTTTACTCTCAGTATCTCAATATTGATCTTAATATATTTATCGAATTTGGCAGGAGACTGTGACAAAAATAGAGTTTCTTTTTAACAAGTGCATTTTTTTTTCTCCCAGAGAGTCATTTACAAATACATCAAGACTCATGCATTTCCTTACTTTTATTTCCTATGAGATTGGCTTCATCTTCATTGCACTGTTGGAATCTATTTTCTGGTGGATTGAGGGGTGATAAAATAATCTAACGCTAAGCTGTGGATGGCATTCAATCTCTTCACAGTGTTGGAAAAGATAAAATGGTAGAAAAACTGAATTAAGCTTCATCCACCTCCAGACCCGCTCTTCCTTCTCAGTCCTGCCAGACCTTGCTAGGAAAAGTCCGCAGGCAGATCAGGCAGATCTTGGTTAAAATAAAATAACTTAAAATTAAAAAAAAAAAAAAAAAAAAAAAAAAAAACATAATGACCAAAAATAAACAGAAGACACAAGACTGACCAATGACTGATCCTTGCTGAACTCGAACTGAGCAACATCATACAAGCCATTTCCAAGAAGAGGGAGTCCTCACCAATTAGCTGTGGAACGTGTAATCATTGCATTTTTGAGTAGCAGATACATCTGCCTGACTAAAAACGTTTTGCATATCAGCAAAAGTGTTTCTGGACCAGTCATCTCTGCTGATGAATAGAGTAGAATGGGAGAGTTCCACACATACAGCTTGAAAGTGGTCCAGACATCACCAGCAGCCCCAATTATCTAGATTTACTACTACATGTACTCTTCTGCAGCCTGAACAGGCCCAGTGCCCTCAGCCACCCCTCATACGTCTTCCCCTCCAGGCCCTTCACCATCTTCATTGCCCTCCTCTGGACACTCTCCAACAGTTTAATGGCCTTCTTGAACTGTGGTGCCCAGAACTGCACACAGTACTTGAGGTGAGGCCGCACCAGCGCAGAGCAGAGCGGGACAATCACCTCCCTCGACTGACTAGCGATGCCGTGCTTGATGCACCCCAGGGTACGGTTGGCCCTCCTGGCTGCCAGGGCACACTGCTGGCTCACATTCAGCTTGCTGTCAACCACAACCCCCAGATCCCTCTCTGTGGGGCTGCTCTCCAGCGTCGTCACCCAGTCTGTACGTATAGCCAGGGTTACTCCATCCCAGGTGCAAGACCCAGCCATGGGGGTCAGAAAGCCCTGTGGTTGATGGTAACATCAGACTCTTAACAATGAGGCCATCAGGAATGTAAAAGAGTTTAGAGGAACAAAGAAGGCTGATTCTGGAGACTCCATGCAGTCTTGGGTTTCTTGTTCTCCAGCCATTAAGGCAGGGAAGACTCTGGGTGTTTGCTGTTGTTGTTATAGGCAAAGTTGTTTGATCAATGAAAAGTTTTTTTGAAAAGAACTGCTGTGGGGTGAAGGGTATAAGAAGGGAGCCTGCCCTCAAGATAAAAAAAAAAAAAAAAGGGCAACACGATGTGATGAAGTTATGTCATCAATAACGAAGCAGAAAGAAGGAATGAAAAGGAACAGGCTAGCAGAACGGGGACCAGGACGGGAACAGGCACATTGGCCAAACCTATCTTCATGAGGCAATCAAACTCAACAAACCGCTCAGAGAAGCTCATACAGAAAGTCGCTGGAAATGAGCACACCGGAGCTGGGAAGAAGCTCAAGCTGAGAGAAGCAAACCCGTGCACACAACTGCCCCTCGCTGGTAAGCAGCTGCGCATTATGGGGAATCATACGTCCTTAGGAACAACGACTGTCCTGGTAACCTTACAGCTTATTCTCCTTCTTCACGATCAGACAGTTTATGAGCCTGAAACATGGGACCAAACTGAGGTCAAGGAGTGGCACTCTGCAACTAAAAACGACAAGGTTGCAGCAGGATTGCTCAGCACCCGGCGAGCAGTCTCTGAGGCCTTAAAGAGCCATGTGGGACCACAGTCAGAAACGTGTGGCTTGCCAGATAGTGAGGGAGCTGCGGGCTCCTTTACTGATCCGACTGCTATGCCATGGGCCCCTCTGCTGCTACAGCCATCGAAGGCTTTTGCTGTTACGCCCCCTGCTGACCTGGATGTGCCTTTTGACCCAGGCCTATTGGCCTTGGAAAGGAGATGGATATGATTTTCTTCAATCCGGGAAGTACGGGATACATAAGGCCGAAGACCGAGTTGCTTGACAACTTAAAGCAAGACGTATTGTTCAAAAGGAATAGAGAATGGAGACCTGTTGGTAATCAAGAAAAGGAATGGAAAACGGAGACTGTTAAGTCATGGAACTTAAAGGATTGTTTGTTACCTTTCCTAAGTGTACGTATGTACAGGCATACTCGGGTTTAGTATGTAAAAGCAATGTTCTATATGTTTAGAATGTTTGATGTTCGTGTGTGTGTTGGTGGACTGTAAACTCCCTGCAAAACCAGCGCTGTTTACTTGCCTTTTATACTTTTTATACCTTCTACATATAAATAAATATTAATATAATAATTTGTAATAATAAATATTACAAATTTCAGGTTGAGTTGAGACTTCATTTATAACACTGTATTCCCCCTTTGCCAGCGCTCACTAATTTGGACTGAAAAACACTACTTTTACAGCAAAGACTGGAGGAGGGACAATAGCACCCTATTGAATGGGTGCTGCATATATCCACTCACTGCATGGGGAGTAAGCTCCACAAACGATGCATTGTAAAAAGGCAAAGCAAATACAGACTGACAAAAGCCTCATGAGTCTGCTTGACAAGATACAGAAGGCAGCAAGGAAAGGGAAGAGCGTTTCTAGTTATTTCCTTCCCAGAATGTTCCCTTCACAGATAAAGGAAAAGACAATAGATTCAATAAATAATTGCTTCAGTTCAAAATGGCAGAGAACAAGATCACTTTCTGTCCCTGCATTTATTAAACGTTCAACTGGGTTTCCATAGCATGGCTGCTAACTTGGAATCCACAAACATGAAGGCTTAGGCTAATCTGATGTTCAATACCAGGAAACAAACCACAAAGCACATTTGGCTAAAAAAAGACTCTCCTGTTCACAAAAGGCTTGCATTCAGAAAAGGCATCCAGCATTTTGTTCCTCCCACAAATTTTATCATCAGGTTGTGCTCCTAAGGTTTATTGCCCTGGTCCAAGCAAAAAATACGACAGACAAGGAGCTGTCCTCGAGTCAACACTAGGTGTCACTTCTGCTTAAGAAATACAGCAGGAAAACAAACAAACAAACAAAAAAAGAGTCAAAAAACTATCTGTTCAGCATCAGATTTTCAGGAGATCACTTAACTACAACTCTTCCTAAGGTCATGGCCAGAGTTCTGAGTTCTAAGGTTCCAAATGTCTGAAATCAGGCATCTAAAGGCATCAGAAAATACCAAAGTTTTGCTACACTAGGCAAAATGGTGATGGGCAAAAGGTTCTCTCCTTATCTGCTGTGGGAGCAGTGAAACACATGCCTAGGTAAACAAGAGATACGGGGAAGCTGCCAAAGTCTGCTCTGACAAAGTGTCCTTTCGTGCTGGCCCATCTCTTTTGCTGCAGGTGGGGGCTCTGCTTTCTGTTCTTCCACAGCAACGACCTTGCCTGCCAAAAGATTTTTGAGGATCTGAGTCTGACTCAGAGAAGAAAGAGGCACGGTGTTTGTGTTCTGAGCCCTTGAAGCAAGTTGTGACATGTAGGATATTAGAAATAATACCGTAAAAGTGAAAAGATACAGAAGCACAGGGTACAGAGCTAGGGAAAGGGCTCCCCCTGGAGAGAAATGGGCTGTACAAGCGCCATCCTATTTAGAAAGAAGACACTAAAGAAGGGAGTGAAAAGATCGATAAAACTACTGGAGGTTGACCCCAAGACCAATTATTTGCCACGTCACACAGTACTAGAAGTAGGGGACCACAAGAGGTAACAGTCTTAAAACAAAGTAAAATACTTTGCATATCTAAATACGGTTCTTCTGTGCACCCACAGTGCTTTGGAGAGACCAAAACCACCAGCTGGTTTAAAACCTGAAGAGACAGAATAAATTCACCAAAGGCTGTTAAACAAACATCAGAAGTATGTAACTTCTACATCAGGTAGCCTTTAAGCACACGTTCCTGGACAATAGTATCCACTATACGTTTGCCCTTAAGCTCTTTCCATGACTCCTTCCTCAAACTACTAATCCTAGAGCCTTCATTCTTCTAGAGAAGGGTGGCTCCGGGCCCCTCCAGAACTGAAAAGACACAGCACTCACAGACAAAAGCAGGAGGAGCCTGGGATCCAAAATGAGAGCTCAGAGTGCTGTAACTCAAGAAAACCCAGAATCATAACAATGATCAGCAGCTCAAGGGAAAGTATATAATGGCAACAAATCCCCAGCAGTATGGAAGCTGACTGCAGCTAGAGGTATAAGGGATCTCATAGAACAAACTTTCATTTGCTGGTACCTCCTCAGTTGTGTATTCAGGAAGGCCAACACCAAGAGACAGGAGATTCTAGGACTTCTTGCAGCCTTAGGAACCAAATAAATAAAATACTGAGGGAAGAAATACAGAAGAAGCACAGAAAGAAGGTGAAATGACATGTATCGCACCGCCTTTCAACTATACGCCTAGTGCCCTATGAAAGACCTGCTTTGTGCCCTGTGATGCCCATGTAATTGGTAAAGAACAAGGACCCTGCTTGGATTCCTGACGTGCTTTTTGTGGTGGTAAGCCCTACCACTGCTTCATCTGCTAGAAAAAAAATACAAAAACTAAAGATGGAAATTGTAGAGCAGAGTCGTTTAAGGCCCTCAGGCACCCTGATTTAGCATTCACATTAGGCCTATTGTGAGCAGGCGATTACAGACCTCTGAAGGTTCCTCACTACCTTATCTTTCTGTTAACCTAAAATACTCAGTGCCTGCTACCCACCTCCACTGGACAGCAGGGCTTAGCAAGAGAAGATGTGGATATGGATTAAAACGCAAACTAGGTTTTGTTCCCTCCCACCCATCAAGCCACTTAGAGCCCCACTGTAAATCTGTTTTCAAGGTGGTCAGAGATGTGGTGCTGCAGAGAGCAGACAAAAGGTGTAAACCAGAACGTAGATATCATTCGGCTGCTCTTCTCAGCACAAATACTCTGTTTCCAAAGGGAATTCTTAACAGGACAAGGTTAGACATTATCTGGACAGAGGCAGCTCAACCTTTACTCAGCCCTGGGAGAAAGACAGGCTAGTATCTTGGTGAAGATCTGACCATAGCAAAAGTAGCACAGATACTGTAGAGATTATTTAAGGTGGGAAACATGGTAGGAAGTGAGAACAATTTACACAGAAAAAGAACAAATGCTGACAATGACTCTAGTTGCAGAGGCAGTAGGGGATGCAAAGAACACAAAACACAAGGCCAAGAGAGCAAAATAGAGGGAAACAGACAAGTAACGGAGGAGAAAAGCAGTAATGGCACTTGGGTGAGAAAAAGAAAAGGTAAAACAGTGAGAGTACGAACAGAGAGGATCACATGGGGAAAAAGGCAAAGTACATGAACAGCAGGTTCGTGTACTTTGCACATGGCACTGTGCTGTACAGCACAGGCACTGATTTTTTTTCCACTGACCAAAGAAGGATAGAAACTTTTTCACTGACCAGAGAATGTTAGAAATCAGTAAAAAGCAAAAGGCACAACTTTGACTATGAGAAGAGTTGGGTATGTGAGCTGGAAGCAGAGGCAGCATTTTCCTTTCTTTCAGATGGCACAAGCAGCAAATTTTTTCACATGCATTAGAGCAATTTCAATATGGTGCATGCATGTTCAGTGCCACAGTGCTGGATGAGATTCAAGGGAACCTAGGGGATCTGAAAACATACAGCCAGAACTGCTCCCTCCACACACACTCTGCTCCTCAATGTTATTGCAGAGAATATAGCACGAGAAACAAGCTTGTAGGGTAGAAGTATGAAGAAACAGGTGCCTGGTGGAGAAGGAAGGATAAGTGCTCCTGGTCTCAACTACTGCAGCGGTCAGGTTCCTCCAAGAAGTGATAAATGTAACAGCTTCCCTCATATCAGATAACAATTAAAAAGAAAAAAAGGTGCTTCACTGACCCCTAAGCCTAAGCAGGGAAATAGTGTTTTTGGTACAGTGAAGCCCTTTTGCAGGCTCACAGAACTGAAGCCTCTGGCCACAGCAAAATGAGATCCTTTTAAGCTTCATTTGCATGAGCTATCAGTAGAACAAAACCTGAGTTGAAATGCGAGACAAAAATGCAGATCTGTGTTTGGAAATCGAGTGGGCTTGTACCCTCAGAGATATACACTACCCACTTCATGCAGCTTCAACAGAGGCACAGAGAAAGATGTCATTTTGGCAATTTTAATTCTCCCCCCCCTCTATTATACAAAATATTTTACAATTAAAAACATTTTCCCCAGCAGAATCATATACAGATATTTATAATTAACAAGATTCAGTACAGACAAGATGGGGAACTTCTGCACAAAGGAAAAACAATGACAGACGATCAAGTGAAAAATTAAAACTTGACCCTTTCCTCACTATATTCTGGGAGATTACATTTAGGCTTTTATTCCTATTGCATTGCCTCAAGTCTGAGCGCTAGGATCTCTTCTTACCCCTACAGGCTAAGGGCCTCCAGCCATGTCCCTAGCACAAGTACGACACACTGCTCTCAAAAGGCCCATGAAGACAGTGAGAAATTAGCATCTGGTTGTACCATGACTTTACTATTACCCCAAAAAGGGAACAGCTGTCCTCAGCTTTTTCTCTAGCAACCCACATATACACACATGCAAGCACATACATGGGGGAAGCATACTGAAAACCCAGAATTTTTCAGCGTTTCACCAAATGGCAATCCCACCCCACCAAAGCAACCAGCCTTCAAGACACGTCCAGCAGGTAGTCTCTGCAGAATGGCTATCGTAATGTCTCAAAGCCACGCTGGTTTACTACTGCAGATGCGCTCTGGCAAGACTTGGTGTTTTCCCACTTTGATCATCTGCCTAGCAGAGCGCCAGTCAGCCTCGGATATGGTAGTGTGAACTGCTCAGAGATGCTCAGGCCACAACAGACAGGTAGGGGAAGTTCCACACTTCAGCACGAAGTCCTTCAAGAAACGGCTGCCATTGGTCTGCCCTACCAGAGCACAGGTGTGTGTGAACCCTAGTGAACGTTTTCTTTCTAGGGAAGGTCACTGCGGGGCTGGGACAAACCTGCACTCACAGGGGAGCCCATCCCAGTGTCACTGCTGGAGGCCAAATGCCTGAAGCAGTGTGGGAAGATCATGGGCATCAGCTGCCCTGTACAGGTCACTCTGCCCCAGCATGGAGAGGGCCATGCGAAGGGTGCTCCAGATGTTGTCAGACATAGCGCCTTGCTGCCCCCGCGGACCTCGGCTCTTCTGCTGCATGTGCAAAGCCTCTAAGAAGTGCTCCACAGCTTCACTGTCAACATGAGAACATACACACGCTTATTGGAGAAGATGCCACATCTCAAACTCCCCTCCCAATTTGCTTCTAAACTGCTACTTCTTCCCCTCCAAAACAGTTTCACCCTCTTCAGCAGATCTTTCCCCCACTCCAACCCCCTCCACCCGCAGCCCCGAGTTCCCTCTTGTCCCTCTTAACAGAAACTGAAGTCCAGATAGCCCCTAATCCAAGTGGATCTGCCTGACATTTTGTTCTCAGGGCAGATTTCACACAACCTCTGTTTGCCTGTGCCATGGGAAGGCTGCAGATAGCACAGCACCGCCCTAGTAACCTGCTGCGGTCTCTCTCTGACACACATACACACACTCACAGGGCACAGCAGATCTGCCCATCCTATGCTCACCGGTGGGCACCTAAGTTGATGCAGCTGATGCCCAAGTTGTATCGAGAGCGGATATATCCTGGCTGGAGCTCCAGTGCCCGCCGATATGCAGCCACAGCTTCCTCGCTCCGATTCCCATTAGCCAGGGTGGCACCAAGCTTGTTCCATAGAAGATGGTCCTAGAGAAGGGGACAGAGATAAATGGCTGAGACAAACTGGTTCTTTTTAAGCTCCGAGCCAGCCCTCCCTAACCAATGCATCTGCCTCACTCCTCCACTTCGAAAGATGTACCTCTCATATAAACAGCATCTCCACCCATAAACCTCCAGGTACCTCCAGCACCCCCACTCTGCCCTTTCTTACATTGGGGCGCACACTAAGTGCGGCACTGAAGCAATCCACAGCCTTCTCGTATTCGCCACTAAGGTTGAAAAGGACACCCAGGCCACACTGAACATCAGGATCAACAGTTGAGGGGTTGCTGCGCACAGCTGCTAAGAACAGCTCTTTCACCTCCACAAAAAGTGAGCTGCAAAAGCATGGAACAAGGACATTTGTACACGGTAGAGCAAGCTGACCTTGGGTTGCCCGCTAACATCTGCCCGGCCCAATCCCAACCCTCCAAGAAGCCTTTCAGCTGAAAGCTGAAATTGGTACACCCCCAACTCACTCAGACAGCAGAGAACCAAGCACACGCTTGGAATGCCCAAGGTTAGGCCCTGAGGCACTCTCCTCTGGCTCCTTCTCCAGCAGGTGAGCATATGCAGGTTTGTGGCGGAGCCACTCCCGCAAAGTCTCACACGCCTGCTTCTGCAAGGACTCGTTGGTGAAGCTGACTGCTAAAGCCATAAGTGCTGTGAGGTTCCCAGGCTGCAGTTCCAAGCACCTGCAGGTTACAGAAAGATAAGGGACTACAGTATTAAAGCAAAATGGGATATACTCAGATACAGGAGATAATACGATCAAGGCAGAGCACACAACGCTAGCCACATGGTCCTTGAGGCATCATGCACAAGACAAGAAGTGTGGCTCAGAACACATACTACAACACTCACTGTCTGAGAGCACTGATTGCCAAGAGCTCCTGTTCATTCTCTGCTTGGGTGGTTCCCAGATATTGCCAGGCCTGGAGGAGACAAAGATGTACTAAGACAAATTTCTTCAGGTCCAGAAAGAAAAAAAAAAAAAGCCAAAGGCACAGAGATTAAATTCACAGCATTATCCCACACATTTTCAGGGTGAGGCCAAGTATATGCAACTACACACATTACCTACAGATGCATATGGATTTCCTAGAAAGATGTACACACTTCATGGTCCATATGCTCTCAAAGCCAATAAAACTGGTGTTGTAGTGAAAACAGGTGAATCTCTATCTGGAAAGCTACCATAATGCAACTGCTTGCAATTTTAGCACTTTTAAGTCCCATAATCTCCACATTTAGCTGCTAACTGTGGTCAAACTGCAGAGGAAGAAGGGAAAAGTAGATTTCAGGTTTCTTAAGAACAAAATAGCATAGCAGCAGTGCTAATAATGAGACCCTCAAGGTATGCAGCTGCATATACTTGTGCAGAGGCCCACTTGCAAGTGATAATTTCGGGGAAGTAACCGTAAGACCTGAAAGTAGAAGCACTGTTGCTTTGTTGTTTCTTTAACCATGACACTAGAACATCAAAACAAAACTTCAGTTTCCAGGCTGCTGACATATGGAATATTTAAGGCACTAAACCTAAAGTACCTGTTCACTTTATGTTGATAATCACACCCCTTGGTCTTAAATAGGCTGCACAGTTGGCTAGGTTGTCAGCATGAAGTACTTGCTCACTGAACCTAAGTCGCATAAAACATACTGCAATGGCCTGCACAAGCCACCACAAGTAAGAGGCAATCTACTGCCTCAAATCTCTAGATTTACAACTAGATCCTACACAGAACTCACCATTCATGCCTGCATTGGGTTCTGAAGTGAGGAAAGTAGAGACTGAAAGTAAAGTTGTGATCTGGACCAAGGGAACTGAGATATTTTCCTTCACAGAAACAATTGTACAAGTCTATTTGATCACTGCACCACCTGAACTTGACTTCTGCTGTACTTTTTTTCAGAGTCACGGCAGAACAATTTAGAGCAATTTTCAATACAGCTAGCCAGGAAAAGTTCAAGACTTCTACTCCTAAGGTCTCAGCTACTTCTGAGTAGTTATATTATACTCAGCCTGCAGCCCACACAGCCTCAGAGTATCAGATTCTTAAGGAGTACTAGCAACACACCTTTAGAGCAAAACAGTTTAAAGCAAAAGCAGATCTTCAAAACATCTGCTTACTTTTCACCTACTCCCAGTACCCTAGAAGATCAGATGCCCGTATTCCCAGCAGCCAAAAGAAATCCATTCCAAGAGGACTAACAAACTCATTATTTTCCCATCATATACAAATAGTAGGACTTGAATCAGGCACACGAAGTATTCAGCATGCCTGGATCTTTGAGGTAGGCACTCCAGAAATGGTAGTACTGGATGTGCTTGATTCCTCCTCATCCTCCTGAGAATATCTATGTGCTCTACTTCTGGGGAAAGGTACACAGACTTTGATTTCTCGATCCATCCTGCAGAAGCTGAAGCGTTTCATGGAAATAAGTATTCACTGAATTAGCTGCTGGAACATTTTCTTCCGTATAAAAATCATACTCTGGTCTACAGCTTCTGTGAAGACACTCATGTCATCTCTGTCCTTTTAGGTAACATTTTCTCCTGGCAGATGGAGATCCAAACCAGAATCTGTAGTTTAATGAGCTGCTCTAAATTAGTCTTCAATACGAACATTAAAAGCAATCATCATTACTACCAGAAGCATCTCCAGTCCTGAAATGCCAAGACTTCCACAGAAGCAACTTACACAGATGAAAGCTCCTTGTCTTGGCTCTGTGTCAGTCTCATGTGATTTTACACAGCTTCAAGCCAGAAGGCTTTGTGCATCTGACTTTAGTTATAAGCCCACAGCCCTCCTTGGGATTCACTTATCTCATAGAATCATTAAGGTTGGAAAAGACCTCAAAGATCATCTGATCCAACCATCTCCCTACCACCAATGTCACCCACTAAACCATGTCCCTATGCACCACGTCCAACCTTTCCTTGAACACCCCTAGGGATGGTGACTCTACCATTTCCCTGGGCAACCTGTCCCAGTGCCTGACTGCTCTTTCTGAAATGTCTCCTAATTTCTAACCTAAACCTTCCCTGGCGCACCTTGAGGTCATTCCCTCTAGTCGTATCACTAGTTACCTGTGAGAAGAGGCTGACCCCCAGCTCCCCACACCTTCCTTTCAGGTAGTTGTAAAGAGATTATCAGCTACATACCCAGAGACAGAGAAAACCAAGATGTTTTCATGCACTCTGCACAGTTCGTAACATGGAAGTGAGCTTTTTACACACACCCTGACACCTCAGAGGGGAAGGCTCCAAGTAGCAGGACACCTAGCCAAGGCCTGTTACCTCTGGTCTCACTCACCTCCATATGATCTGGCTTCTGTTGTACTGCAGCCTCAAAGAGCAAGACAGCATTGGGGAGGTCGCCTTCTGCCAAGCGCTTCCGCCCCTCTTCAAAAGCATCAGGGTGATCTCTCATGGGATTATCTTCTTCAAACTGATAACCCTAGCAGGGAAGAGAAGCAGAGGGCTAATGCCAGGAGACAGGCTTAGGGAGAAAAGCGCTTTCTACAAGACATCACATATCTTGCTGCATCAGAAACATTCCAACTACAGAGTAGCCAGCACCTCAACCCCTCTGCTAGCTTGGAGCAGAACAGCAACTCTTCTACCCGCCCGCTCTGTCCTGAAAAATTCCTCCAAACCTGGACTACAGCAGACATGGAATAAATCGCAGCAGTGATGATATATCTGGTGTTCGTCTCATCAGATCTGTGTGGGAGTAGGTACTTGCACTCATTACAAGGAATCCCAGCACCAACTGATATTTGATGTTAGACAAGAACTAGACAGCACTTGCAAACCAGAACAAGTACAAACAGTAGGTTTAGCCCCTAGCTGACCTGGGATTAGGGTGCAAGTGACAGCGAATGATTGGTATGAGAAGGAACCCTAAGAACACAAGGTAGACAGTCTGCCAGTTTCCTCAAAGCAGTTCATCACAGTGCTAGGAAACCCTGTTCTCTGTTACCTTGTCATATGAAGAGGAGCTGAGGTCTTCATAATCAGTGAGCCAAGGGTGAGCCTCTGCATCTCTCTTGGCCATCTCCTCCCATTCTGCCTGGAGTTTGTCCCAGAAGTCCACATCTGACTGAAGGAAGGACAGGAAGTGACTAGAGTACAGCTTTTAACTGAGATCTACAGACACCCCAGAGAACACCCTCTTAAGTGTCTGTAGCCCTCCTCACAACATGCAAAGTAGAGAGGTAACCCTATCACAGGCTCTCAGATGGTACCCCAGCCCTCCTCCTCCTCCAGCTTTACCTCCACAGCAGTCTTTGCCTGCTCAAATTCCGTATCAAGAGCTGACACGTTCCCAGATCGCGTAAATTGATCCACCCAGGCATCGGATGCCCCCTGGGAGTTTGGAAACAGAAACACACCTTTCTTTTTAGGATTTGGCAAACTCAGTGCACATCCCAAACCAGCAGGAGGGTCTGTGATGACCACTCCTCCCCATCAGCAAGAACTGATGGCCTGGAAAGTAGAGATGAGTTCTTTTGGACACACCCTTCCTCCCAGGCACTACTGAAGATGAGACCGCTCACTCTGCCCAGATACCTTCCCAGCTTCTGGCTAGACTCTGCTCTGAAGAGTCCAAGAGCCCCTCCCTGGCCTCCCCCAGCCTAATCATTAGCAAAGCACTGCTGAAATTTGGACTTGCCATTCTCCCTTGCTCCCAGATTGTGCACTGTGCCAAAGACCTTTCCTCCTTCAGCGCACACATAGCTGGGGCTCCTACCTGCTGCTGCATAAACTCAGCTGCCCATTGCTCTGCCTGATCTTGGTCTCTGTGGGTCACCTTATTAGCTTCGATCGATACCCTCCCATCTCCGATCTGGCGGACAAACTTTAGGAACTGTGGCAGAGAAATGAAACAAGGGTGGAGCTGGGCAGATGCTTTGCCAATAATCCTTCTGTCCATGCCCCCCTCCTTCACCAAGAGGATTTCTCTCCTCAAATTGAGCACAGAAGGCCAGAAAAGGTGGGCAGGAGAGCACTTCAAAGTGATGTTGTAGAAAGGGACAATATCTGGAGGGAACTGGGTTCAACTTTTAGGAAACACGGAAGAAATAGAAGCACTGGACAGCAAGATGCTGTATTTATTTACTGTCTTTCCCCTTCTCAGTTCCCCACACACCCTTTATGCATACCAGGTATCTGTCAGCCCCAGTCACAGAACTCCTCACCTCAGAACTGTTGAGCTTGGGATCATCCACTTTAGAAAGAAAATCACTAGCAGTTTTCTTAAGATCATCCTCCGGTTGATACTCCTCATACCTGCAGTAGCAGTAAAAGGGAAAGAGATAATCTGGTACTGGGTAACAGTGAACTCTCTCTAACAATAGTCCACACAATGGGGCACTAAAGCGTTGAGGGACACAAACCCTCTCCACAGACTCTAGGGTTCGCTGAAGTCATTCAGCACCTTTATTCATCTGGAAAAAAATTCAAATTTACTATCAGGTTAAGTCTGCAAATGACAGTAGTGGAAATGACTGCAGTAGTAGTCTGAAAAACAGTAGTGGAATAAAATGACTACTGTGCCAGCACAATTCCGCAGCACAGTCTGGATTACTTGGCAAGCTCACATGCTATCAAACGTTAGAAGTTTTAGCACCACCAATTACAAGGTCATTCATTCAGGAAAAGAGAAAGCAGGTCATTCTCATGGAAGAGGAACAGCATCTTGGAAAAGCAGTGGCTCTGAAAAGGACTGAGGACTCATAGCAACCACGCAATTCAATGTGTTTTTTTTTCTGGTTTACAGCAGAATAGGACCAGTTCTAGGTGTTACCACTACAGAAAGTCTTGGTGAAGTCATTGAAACTGAGGGCAGTAACTCAGTTACATCCATATTTGCAGAAAGATATCAGGAAAGGCAAAAGCCAGGAGAAAAAGAGAATCCAAATATGCAAAGCCTGTTTTAGCTAAAGATCTAACCAGCTCAAACACTTGCCTTTGTTTTGCTAGCTTACTTGAAAGTATTTGACTGTGGTCCGCCATAGCATCTACACAGAGAAGATTTTTAGTAGCAATAGACTGTTCTTTAATCTACCACACAGAAACGCATGAAAATAATGCCTGGAAGGCTGAATCTAAAAATATGCTAAGGAAAAGCTAAATGCTGTTTGCCAAATAGGGAGAACAAAGTGATAGAAGTTTACAGCTAGTAGAGTCTGGCACTTCAGATCTCTAAATCTAAGAAAGTATCTACTGTAGAAAACAAGTTCTGCTTGAGTAGGAGTTATTGAACTCACTCCTGAAATCACATTAAGGAGCTCCGCACTTCACATGAGATTGAGTTAGACTACACAAGCACAGTATTTGCTGGAACTAGAATAAAGGAAAACATCTCTTAAAAGATTCAGTGTCCAAGCATCATTTTCTCCCTTCTCTGAAACCAAAGGTTGGAGAACATCAGTCTAGGTACATGACTGCAAAGCATTCAAACCATAGCAGATTTCTTATCACCTATCCAGACTTAAACCACCCAGGTGCCCAACAGCAGTAACTCGTCTTGAAAATAGAGACGCACCATTTATCTGCCAATGACTGGTCTTCTGACTCCCCAAGCCACAGTTTTTCTTCTGACTGCTCTAGGTATTCTTCTGCCCACTTGGCAGGGGACACAGACAGCGGATCTGCATAAAACACCAGTACAAGGAAAGAACAGTAAGACAGGCAGAACTTCACTAAGAATAAAGTCAGATTTTGCTCTCTCTACTTTACACCAGGTTATCTAACACATACAGGAAAGCTCTCCTCGAAGAAAGATTGCTGATGTTTGTTTCTAACTGTTTTGATCTAAAACATACAAAATAATCAAACCTTAGGTTCAGACTATCTATTAATACAAACGCTTCTGTGGTGGCAACATCAATCTTCTATTTCAATTTCACAACTTAACCAGCTGCTCCATGTGGGATATTATGTAGGTCAAGGAAATCAGCAACGCATTACAAGTCTCTGTCAAAACTACAACTTACAAAGCACTAGCTCTTCATCTGAACTCTCTCAGACCGTGGCATGTGTTGATTTATATTCCCAGGAATACAAAGAGGGATGGTCAGTGAGTGGGACTGTCTGACTCTCTACAGTGTCATCCATAGGGAACAGAATAGGATCTAGTTAAATCTTGCTCATAATTTGCAGGTGAAGCCATAGATGGTCACAGGATCATACCCAAGCCCAAGCTCTATGCACAAATACAAGATGGCTTTTCAGATAAACTACCACGTTGCTTAGAACAGACAGCTTATCCTCCGGTCCCAAAAACATTCACGTTTCACTTTTCCAGCTTGCAAAATATCCACTTTTATTCTAAAACATTCCCCTTTCCCCCCAAACTAAGAAAAAATATTTGGCCAAAGCACTCTAAACAGTTTTTACCTTAGTACCAAAGGCAAACCTAGCCTTAACAAAGTGAATTAAGAGTATATGTAAGCAAGAAGCAGTACCAGACCATCTCCACAAGTTGCATCAGTTGAATCACAAT
The DNA here is from genome assembly GCF_009819795.1 of Aythya fuligula. NCBI lineage: Eukaryota > Metazoa > Chordata > Aves > Anseriformes > Anatidae > Aythya > Aythya fuligula. The sequence goes on from NC_045559.1 coordinate 82,539,121, forward strand.
AATTTTCATAAAAGCAATTTGAATAGCCTGATTCTCTCAAGTTCTCCAAGTAACCCGAACTAGAAATAAAAGAGCCTTACACCTGAAGAAAAGCTTCCACACCACTTTATGAACAATTTAGCTAATCCATTCCAAAGCAGCTTTTTTTTTTTTTTTTTTTTTTTTGCCTCCCTGTTAAAGCCACCCCAGTAAACACTGACTGCTGGTCCCAAAGCATTATTCCAGTCTCACATTCAGTAACTCTGCATGTGACTGGACAACATCTCAACGATAATTTCCAGAGCAGCCCTTCACCTGTCACTTCAGCAATGAACTCCTGCGACCAGTCAGTCTCATTGTAATCTGAAGAGACATCACCAGCATTATCTGCTGCAGCCAAGAATTCCTGGGTCCAGTTTTCAGACAGTGCCAAGGCTGCCACACCTGGAGCTAGAAGAAAAACACAAGTGAAGATGGGAGAACTCGAAGATGTTATTTAAGTGTCCCATGCTCCTTCAGATAACCCTCATCACCTCTGATCAGGTCCTTTTCTCTTTGTTAGAATAAAGAGACTTGTAGATTCAACTTGGAAGGAATCTCTGGAGGTTGTTAAGTGTTCGCAGAGTGGGTTACCACCAAAGTTGCTCGGGACAGCGAACAGGTAGCTTCTGAACTTCTCCAAGGTTAGAGATTCCCCAGCTTCCCTAAGTACCTGCTCCAATGCTCAACTGCCCACCAAGGGAAGACATGTTTCATCATATCTAGCCAGTTATCATTGCTGCAAGTCATGCCTGTTGCCTCTCATCCTTTTGCTGTCTATTATCACAAAGATCCCAGCTATTGTTGCTGAAGACAACAACTAGATCCATCCCTTCCCCCCCAGAGACTTCTCTTCCAGGGAGCCACCCTGCTAAGAGTTTAACTGCAACACCACGATCTTTTCCAGTAACCACGTACTCCAGCTGCCCTTACCTCGCTGAGGGGCCTGTCGGAAGCTTGACTGCTCAATCTCCTGCATCTCAGCCAGCAGATCGTCCATCTTAAAGGTCTGCGGCGCGCGGGACAGTAAAGGGGCATTCTGCTCTTGCAGGAACTCTCCAACCAGCTACCAAAGACAGTGATCAGGATTAATGAACACAGCTTAAAGAGAAACAGGCAGAGCTATGGAGGATGAGAAGGGACTTAACGGAAGAATAAAAGCAGGTAAGGGGAAAAAAGGTCTAAGCGTTGAGGAGGAAAGTAGTAAGGAGATGGATGTGTTGGCCCACTCTTACCTCATCTTCAGAGGCTACTCCCAGGGGTTTGGATACCTAGAGGGAACAGTGGACAATTATCCCAACACCTTTGATCCCATACCCCTCCACGCACTCCGTGACCATCTCCCATCCTCCTCCTTTCCCCTGAGATTAGCCTCGCTGGCTGCCTGTTTATGTGGCAACTCGGGGAGCAGGAATATCCCGACCGACATTGCCCAACCTCCCCCCTCCCTGCCACAGCGAGGCCACCAGCTCCATCCCCGCATCCCCTCGACCCCCCCCCCAAAGCACCGTCCCCCCTTTGCCCCCCCAGACCCCGACACTCACGGCAGCCGCCCCGGGAGCCCCGTGTGGCCAGGCCAGGGCTCCCTGCAGCCCTTCCTGCCGCAGGGCCTTGTCCTGCGTGAAGTGCCCGGCCAGCTGCAGCAGGGGGTTGGAGCCGCCGCACTCCGCTTCCACCAGCTCCCTCATGGCCATGGCGCCGGACGGGGACCCCCCCTTCTTCCTCCTCCTCCTCCTCCTCCTCCGGGCTGCACCTGGCCCAGGGGGGCGACAGCGACAACGGGGGCGGGCGTCGGACGGGACGGGACGGGACGGGACGGGCCCGGCCGCCCCTTTCCTGCCGTCGTCCAGGCGCGCGCGCGCGCGCGCGTCCCCGCCGCCCGCCCCGCGCGCTCCCCCGGCACCGCGCCGCGCGCGCGCGCGCGCGCCCCCCCCCGGCAGCGCGCGCGCGCGCGCCCCGCCGGCGCCCTTACCTGCCGCGCAGCGCTCGCGAGGCTGGCGGGAGGGGGCGGGGCCAGCGCTTAAAGGCGCAGCGTCCCCGGCCCAGCGCCTTAAAGGGACCCGGAACTTTGTGTGTTTACACCAAGCATGCTGTCTCCCATAAAATTAATGTGCTAGAAATAAAGCGTTTTCAGACCCGAAATCCCACCTTCTTCTTTTCAAAAGGAATATTTTCTTCTGCAGCGTCCCCTCCTGCCTTCCCAAACGCAGCTCATCCATCCAAAAGCTGCTGTCTGGTGCTGGTTCGGGCACTGCTCCTTGGCACTAAGTCTTTGTGACTGCTCTCCTCGTGGCTTTGAAATGCATGTGACATCCACAGCCAGGCCTGGCTCAACAGGAGCAAATCTCCAAAGTGATAGAGCCAGAAATCCGACTCCAACACCAAATATGTTTGAGGAACTTTATTTGGGGTTATATTTTCCCTGGCCCTGTGGTCTGTTGGTTAAAATGCACTAGGTGTGCCCCTATGTACTGCTCATGTACCAGCCTAGTTCCACCTGGAAGAAATCTAATTCACACGCTGAGACTGTTCTACGACACAAATCAGAGCACAGCAAGTGAGGATGGCTGCAGGATTCACGCTGAAAGTACGCTTCAGATATCAGCTCAGACACTGATGTTGAAATGTCCTGCATCTGGCAAGCAGCTGCATGAAGATGGCAACATTTGAAAGGACTTTTACACAAGGGCTCTTGCACACAAAGCCCCAGGCTGCGCATGGTATGTAACGCTGGCACAATACATCCCACTCTTTCAGATGTCTGCCTTACGAGACCACTCTCTACTTGCCTGTAAGTCACCGTCAGCCTAGCAGCATGAGTGCACCGAGCTGACTCATCCGGAGTGAAGGATGACAAACAAGACTTACTTTCTATTATAAAATGCTAGTCCTGTGTACGTTCAATGGGGTCAAGGGTTAGCAAGAGCATTTTAAGAGAGCAAAAGGAGGAGGAGGCTTTTGGACGTAATCCTGAAGTACATTCAAGAAGAACAGACATACGGTGCTGCTCCTAGGAAAAAAAAAATAGACTGCCCAAAGACAAGGAGAAGGGGTGTGTATGTGTTGAGATATGGCATGGGCAGAAATCCAAAAGCAATCAGAGACTGGAAAGTGAAGAAGTAAAGATTCAGCAATTTTGATTTATAAACATTTGTCATCAGTGTCTCGGGGTATGTCCGTGATACTGTCTCAAAGACTGATCTGTAAAAATGTCCCCACAGCATTCCTGTCTTAGTCTGAACAGCAAAAACAGGCCCCACAGGGAATGCACCCAGGCTTATTTCTGCTACATGCAGGGACAAGACACACTAAAGAAAAATGTATCCTCTCTTTTTTTTTTTTTTTTTTTTTTCTCTTCCTCTCCCTCTCTTTCTCTTCTGGGAAGGTGGTGCCTTTTCCTTGGCTCTTGGTGGCCACCAGGCTCACTAAAGGCTCTGGAAAAGCAGCATACACCGTTGAACCGGTTCCAACCTTAAGCAATCTTTTGATCTACTGCAAATGACATAGCATCATCTACAACAGTCTGAATACAGCCTGTAAGAGGCCTTGAGAGAGCATCTTCCATGGCTCAATCACGGTTTGTCATTGCCTCAGGCTAGAGTGGATGTCCCTCCACCTGCTGAAACAGAAAAAAACCTGCAGAGTGAGACTTTCTAGCCCTTAGACAAGAAGTTGGGTAGGTCCACTTACCCCTCACAGTCTCAAAAGACTGTGATGCAACTAGAGGAATCAGAAATGACTGCTGAGGCAGAGATAATTTCTGTTTGCAGGTAGAAAACAAAGGGTTTGATCTAAAGTCAAGAGGAAGAGGAGCACAATCAATGGCCCCTTACCTGCAAAGTGTAAATGTTTTGGCAGTAAGAACTGAAATATCATGGGACCTCAAAAATTCTTGGAGAGATGAGAAAAGCAGATTGTAAAGTTCCAGAAAAGGGTATGTTGTGCTCTGCATCCCTCCGTCACTATCAGTTTGATGGTAGCCAGTACTCTACAGAAGGTGCCGGGCCTGATGGAAACCAGTGAGAAAATGGAGGTCTCTGCATACCTATTCCCTATCCTAAATTTATGAAAGTCATTATTTTTTTCCAAGTGCAGAACTTTGCACATGCTTGTAATAAATGGTGCCCTACGTTTTCAGACTCCTTCTCCCATTGATTAAGATCATTTTAATACTTATTTTGTCTTCCAAATTCTGTCTAAACATCAGGAAGTACTTCTTTACCATGCAGGTGACAAAACTCTGGCACAGGTTGCCCAGAGAAGTTGTGGAGTCTCTCTCGTTGGAGATTTTTGAAAGTCACCTCTGCATGGTCCTGGGCAACCTGCCCTAAGTGTCCCTGTTTGAGGAGGGTTGTTGGACCAGATGACCTCCAGAGATCCCTTCCAGCCCTAACCATTCTGTGTTTCTGTGATATCCAATCTTCTGTGAAAACCAATCTTAAAGTTTTCTAATCCACATCAAATTCTCCTACCACTATTTTCAATACATCTGGTTTCCCAAGTTTCCTAGCTAGCTTATAAGACTGTCGGATGAAATTGAATCAAAATCCTTAATAAATTCAAACTACTGTTACTTACTTATCCACTAGGCCTGTTACTGTACTGTGAAAGACTGGTTTGACTTTTTTTTTTTGGTGACAAATGGAAAATGTAAGTTGAAGATTTAATATGTATTTTTTCTATTACCACAGGGAAGGGCAGTAAAATAAACCCGGCTGGATTCCTTAGATTATCTTTTTTTTAATAGCCAGTATATTTGGCCTTTTCCAATCTTCTGAACCTCTTTATTCTCTACAGATCTCAAAGAAAACTGCCAGTTGGTTTGATCTTGCTTCATCCAGTTCTTCAGCCATCAAAGGATGAATTTCATCAATCATAACTGGTGTGAAAGCATTGAATTTACCTTCGCTCCTAAAAATCTATTATCTCCCTACTGCAGAATGACTTTTTACCCACTTGTCATTGGTGCTATTTATGGTATTAGTCTAGTCTCTACCACAGTGAAAACAGATGGAAAATGCATGCAATTTCTTAGTATCACTGGTAGATTTTCCTTTCCACTGAACAGAAGGCCAATCCTTTTACTGGTCTTCCCCTTACTGCCTTTGTATCGACAGGCGCTATTTATGGGCTGATACTTCTTTTCTTTTCCACCACAGACAAGCTAATGATTTCTTTTCTATTTGAAGTGCTTTTGCATGCACTTGAAGCGAATTGCCACGTTTCTTTCCATTCCTTCCAGACTAAGCTTTTTTTTTTTTTTTTTTTTTCTTTTTTTTTTTTCTTTTTTTTTTCCAAGGTTCCTCCTTGGAGGCTTGGACTCTTTATTCCCTTCTTTGAACCCTCCCCACATTTACCCATTGTGTAGCAGTGTGGTGCCTAAATTAGACAATCAGTCCTGTGTCACTCAGTACTGAGTGCTGAAGTCAGTAGTACTTTATTTTATCTGATCTACGGGTTATATTTATATATATACAAACTGATATCATGAACTGAGAGTCATGGAATCATAGGATGGTCTGGGCTGGAAGGGACCTTAAAGATCATTTAATTGGGATGGCATCTACTGGGATGCCACCCACCAGAGCAGGTTGCTCCAAGCCCCATCCAGCCTGGCCTTGCACACCCCCAGGGATGGGGCACCCACAGCTTCTCTGGGCAGCCTGCCCCAGCGCCTCACCACCCTCTGAGTGAAGAATTTCTTCCTTATCTCTGCATTTGCCACCACCCCCCCGGTCCCCAAGCTGCCGGCACCGCCCGGGCACCTCCTCCGGCGCCGGGCAGCCAATGCTGGGCGGAGGGCGGGCAGGCCGGGCCGCCACCCCGGGGTGCTTGCAGCGAAGGGTCGGGGCTGTGCCTGCAGATCAGCAGCCATGCAGCAGCAGCACAGCACCCTGCTCCACCTGGTCGCCGGAGGGTGAGTGCCCTGCGGCTCTGCCCCTTCTGCTGTGCGCTGCGGGGAGAGGGGGAGCCTCCTGGAGGAGTCACGGGAGCCTCAGCTGGGAGTGGAGGGGGAGGGAAGGATGTAGGGTGCTGGGTGAGGGGTAGGATGTGCAGCAGGGCAGCCAGCCCTTAGTGGCGGCTGGTGGCAGATTCCTGCGTGGCTTCTCTGGTTTTAAATAGCTCCGCATGGGGCTGGTGAGTCAGGGGGTTGGAGCGCGCATCCTGGCAGCGCCGCCGGATTCACAGCGTGCCCTTGAGCAAGGCCCTTCTCCCGCTGCACTTCAGCCCTCCTCACTTTAAGAACCGTTTTTCATTTCAATTGCAAAACAGTAAAGTGTTTAAAGTTGGTGATGTCCTAAAACAGAAGGTGTAACGGGTCCTCCAGACTCCTTGAGTAACTGCTGGAAGTCCCGTGTCCAGGCAAGCATCTAATCCGCTTCCCAGTTCCACCAGCCTGTTGGAGTCTGCATGACAGTAAGGCCCCTAATGCAGCCTGTACAATAAAACACGTAATTGAGTTGCACTTGATTCGTAAATTTCCAATTTTCTGCAGGTGATGCAGCTGTGCAATGTCAGTCTCTGCTTCTGTGTACTTGCCATGTCTGTTCCCCGTGTTATTTTGTATACGCTATTCTCTTTTGTTACTTTCTCCTTTGAATTAGATAGTCACAGCATCTAGAAGGCAAAGCCTTTTTCTTATACATGTCTTCATATTTCTTAGCTTTCTTCTTAACATTTTTTTCATCCTCATTTTCCACTTTGGTTCTTGAAAAATTAAGAGACTTTAGCTAGCAACAGAACATCTGCTGGTGGGAACTTTGTCAGGCTGTACCCTGTCCCCGCCAATTGAACAGTAATCTTTGGATTTCAATTAGTTAAAACCCAAGAGATAAAGAAGTTCAGGTTATTGCTGCAGTGTATAGTTAGTGATGCTGTTTCATCTAATTAAGCAGATCTCATTAATGAAGGGACAGTTGTTCATTTTATCTTTTAGGGACTATTAAATAAAACTTGAGGCACTTATTCAAAACTAGTGCAAGAACATAGCTTTTAACACAGTGTTCAGTTAAAATGGGGGACTCCTGGCCACAGGATATGAGAAGGCAAAAGCTTTTTAAGTGTCCAGAAAGCATTTAGACTGAAGAATAAAAAAGAATGTCTTGAAGGCTATTAAATGCAATGCAACACTTTTGGCTGAGGAAATTTCTGAGCTGAAAATTGCAGAGAGCTGGGAGACTATTCCGGAGAAGAATATTTCTTCTCGTACTCTTCTGTGGCCGTTGTTATTACCCTGTGTCTTAGACAGAATCCTGGTTTAGATGGAAATTTGCCTGACGTAATATTGCAGTACTTAAATGAAGATCTTCAAGTCATCAGCATTTTTGCCAAAGTAAGGACTGAGATGTGAATTACCAGTTAACCTTGTCACACCTGTGCACATTCTCATAACCTTTTCAGATCATTAGAAAATGTTAATGTTGGTTTTTTATATATATATTTCTCTGTACTAATCCTTTTTTTTCTGTCACCTCAAGCTTTGCAGTGAACTTCACAAACTTTAAAATGTGAAAGCAAGATGCAGAAGCAAGTACTCTTTTCTGGAGTTAAATTATGTGCTTTCTTCCTTTAGCCCTTTTTGGCACTGCTTTGTTCTGGGAGTACGTGTTGTACTGGTTGTCCACTGCTATTTCCATCATATTTTGCAGGAATTGCCTCTGTTGCTTTTTTCTGGAATAGTGATTTCAGGGTTTTGTCTTTGTTAAAACAATCTGTTTATGCAGGGCCTAATGACCCTTGGTGGCTGCTGAGTTCCATGTTTTTTTTCATTGTTTGCCATTAATTGCAGCTTTGCTTATTATTTGCCACTGTGACAGTCTTTGTCACCCATGGATTTTGTCATGTTAAATGTCACCTCCTGTATTTGGTGGAAAAAAAAAAAAATATTAGGTCTAGTCTAGAAGTGATTAGACTCTTGCAGGGCCACTGCTCTTTGATTTTTTACTGACAAAATGGTTTAGGGGTAGGGGGAGAAAGTGAGGCTGTTTTTTTTTATTTTTTTTTTAAGTGCATAGTAAGGCATTATAGTTAAGATTTCTTCTAGCTTTGAACAACTGATACATCTTATTTCCTTAGCTTTGTTTAGTCAGAGTTCTTGGCTCTTCAAAAAATGCTCTAGTCTTACAATGTAGCCATACTGGCTTAGGAAGAATATTTTACCTCAGACTCTTACTGCTGATTAAATGAACACCATGCAAAGGAATAACTTTTTTTTTCAGCTCTTACTGTTGTTTTTTGGATTCTTCTCTGTAGCTATACATGTCAGTAGCTTGAAGAACTTGAACTTAGGAAACTTTTCTATGTACTTGGGACACGGGTTCAAATTCATATCCTGACCATGCTCAGGTAGGGGCTTCTTGGAGAAATTAAACGTTGTAAGAACATTGCATAAAATTGTACCTCCTTATGTATCATTAAACAAATCTTTAGGGTACCAAGCAACTTCTCTAAATGTAGTCCTGTCACAGTGTTTGTCCAGCATTTAGGTGAGAAGTTGAAACTGCTTTATTTAGAGCATTTATTTAAACTTATTATTCTCCCACCACTGTACTCAGTCCTTTCCTGAGCTGGATAGTGCACTTCTGATCAAGAAAAAAACATACCTGTAAGTCTGGAGTTTCTACTGATTTGCCTGGTACAAACCATGGAAAAGAATAGAACTGTCAGAACCTTGAATGAGTATGGTTTACGTGGGAAAAATCAATGTGGCTTTTATAAATCATGACTCCTGGATCATTAAATAGGCTGTCTTGGTTTGCTTGATCATCCAGAGAACATGAGCCATGATGCTTACTGCTTCATGTTGTCTTCTGACTCCAAGTTAAGTTCTTTGGTCACGTTCTACCTAACTCCCACCACTTGCATCTGCTGGGAAAAGTTGCTCCTGATCAGCTGCTCTGCAAGTTATCACCGTTGAAGGTCTGCAGAGGGCTTGGCAAAGCAGCACGAGTGTAATGGAGTGGCATAACTAGTTGCTGGCATTGAGAAATGTGTAACTTGTCTCTAGACCAATTCATCAGCTAGATTTTAACTCGTGGAATTCATTACAATAGGTATCCAGGCCTCTTTTTTTTTTCTTTTTTTTTCCCTCTAACCTGTGGGTAGCAATAAATTAAGCCCCAGGAGTAAAGGCTATAAAAGCAATGTATTAGCTGCATAGACTGTTTCAGAATAATTCTTCAGAGCTCCAGCCATTCACTGACCTACATAGAATCATAGAATCATAGAATCATAGAATAGCCTGAGTTGGAAGGGACCCTTAAGGATCATCAAGTCCAACTCTTGACACCGCACAGGTCTACCCAAAAGTTCAGACCATGTGCCTAAGTTCACAGTCCAATCTCTTCTTAAATTCAGACAGGCTCGGTGAATCTTCATATGCAGTTCTCTTGACAAACATGATTCTTCCCTGACACTTTGTAGTTCTTTAGTTGGCTTTTCTTTCTTTGGAGCAGAGTGAGGGATTTTTTTACCCTTTGTCTCTTATGAAACAAAGCGAGTTTGGCCATAGCAGATAGGAACGCCTCTGTCTGGCTACAGCATTCGAGTCATGGCTGTTCCATACAAATTCATCTCAAAAAAGTCTTTCAGGTACTGAGCAGCCTGTAGCTCTCAGTTAAAGGATCTGAATGGGTAAAAGCTGAGAATCGAGCATATCAGTACTCTGGTTCTGATGTGTCCCTGTGTGGCAGAAAGGGGAAAAGGGGCTACGTGTCCTTTCAGTGTTACTGATTTATGGTTCATAAGTTCCAAAAATAGCTTCTGTCTGGTGAAGGTCAGGGTCTTCTTTCATTAAGCAACTTGGGCTGTGGGTGAGCGTGGCTGTTGGCAGAAAGTATAGATCCTGCTTATACGGCCTTGAAAACGTGGGGCTGAATGAATTACGTGTTGAAACACGCAGGCAGGCTGAGGGGTGGGAGAGTTTTGTGCTACCCTTGTCTGAGCCAATGCTGCTTTTACAGGGTATGAGGCACGGTGCCTGGAGATGTCAGCTGAAAGCACTGCAGGGAGACTGGGCAGCAGAACTGTTTGCTCTGGGAAATTCTGAATGCAAAGTTCAGCAACTTTGAGCTGAATCCCTATGAACTTGGGACTGTTTGTCTCAAATACTGGTTTCAGAGTTAGGCTGCCAGGAGATGTCCCAAGAGACGCCATTATTGCATTAATCAATATCAGAGCAAGAGGTCATGTGTGACGCAGGCCGGGGGACCTACCCTCCTCCTTTCCTAGAGGAGAGAGGCAGTGGAAAAGTTGGGTTGGAATTATTGCCCTGTTCCTGCACAGGGGTCATCTTTACCTATGCTGTTATGCCCTAGATGTGGTGGCACAGCAGGAGCCATCCTGACCTGTCCTCTGGAAGTGGTGAAGACACGTCTGCAGTCATCCCAACTCACTCTGCGGCCCCTGTGCCTCTCTGAGATTCAGCTGCCAGGGATGAGTGTGAGGTTGGTGAACCCCACACCACCATCCCCTGGAGTGCTCAAATTGCTCAGGTGAGTAGGGTAGGGCAGGGTGCCTGTTAGCAACAGGGAAGTGAAGGTTTGGCCATCAGGTGGAGAGATTAAAGTAGCATTTGGGTTGAAGCTCCGGAAACTGCAAGTGCAGTGATGTTTCATCAGAGCACAGGTACAGCTACTCCTCACAGCTGATCCATGATTTGAACCCTGATTCTGCAAGGCAGCTCTGGGGACTGTGTGAAGCTTCACAGCTAGTTTGATCAGACTCGGTGTGATGATGTCAATAAAAATAGGAATAAATGGCTGAAGGAGAGAAAAGTGGCATGAAAGAAAATGAGACTAGGGCAGAAAATAATAACACTGGAGGTGAGGAGCAGATGCTGCAAGAAGTACTGAAGAAAGGAAGAGGAACCAAGAGAGCCTCCAGCTTTGTTCTGCTGACTCTTCTGTTCATTTCCTTCTGTAGGACCATCCTTGAGAAGGAAGGCATACGATCACTGTTCCGAGGTCTGGGCCCAAACCTTGTTGGGGTTGCCCCTTCCCGGTAAGTACTGCTCCCTGAGGATTGCCTATTCTGAACACTTTATAAAGGACCTTCATGAAAGCTATTGCTCCACATTCTGAAAGCAGTCAGGGCCCTATGCCCACTGTGCCCCCATTGTACAAGCATTTTTGGGACCTTCTGATGATAGCTGCAGGATGACTGCTGTGCGCTGAGTGTAGGTGGTATCTGATGCCACATTAGACAAACTTGTGCTGAGAATAAAATTTGGACTGATGCCCCACAGCAGTGTTGTCCCTGCTCCTTGTAGGTGAGCTATAATATCTTTTGTATTTCTTTCCAACCAGGGCTATATATTTTGCTGCCTATTCTGGTGTTAAGGAGAAGCTCAATACTGTCCTTGTGCCAGAGTCCAAGAAAGTACACATGCTATCAGCAGCCTGCGCAGGTGAGCCTCTTCTGTCTCAAATCAGAGCCAAGGGGTCCTTCTGCGTGTGGCTGTAAACAGGTTTCATCCTTTCCCCATTGCTGCTGCATTCTGAAGCTTTGTCCTTCCACCATCTGGAGCAGTAAGCTCCTTGTGCAAAGTGTTCTCTCACTCTTCATTCTTCTTAGGATTATTTCTTAAGGTTTCTCCATTCTTATCTGGTTCTAGTCTTTTCCCCTCCAGCTGCAATCAGGAAAAGAGCTCCATTCAAGAGTGCAGGTGGGAAAGGCAGTGTGTAATGTGAACCCCTCAGAATCATGTCTCTTGATGTCTTCCAATTCTCTAACAAAATCTTCCATTCTTGCAAGTTTAGCCTATTGTTTCTTGTCACCTGTAGCAGGGTGATGTAGAAGGCAGAGTTGGTAATTACTACCAAACGAAGGCTAGAATGAGGGAGGAGGGAAATCAGCCTACCCTAAATGTCTCCTCTCCCACAGGAGCTCAAGGTCACTCTCAAATTGCAACCTACCACAGTTTTCCAAGCAAAATTCAGAGAGCTGATAGATGAGCAACTCCTCACAAACTGCCAGTGTGATCTTGGCTCTCACTGCTGTGTTTCTCTTCTGTTCTCTAGGCATTACCTCTTCCACACTCACCAACCCTATCTGGTTGGTGAAAACCAGGATGCAGCTGGAAGCCAGGTAAGGCAGGCAAACAGTACAGAGCCATTCCACGTCAAACCGTGATTGTTTTGGGGGTGGGATTGGGAAGAGGTCTGTGACAGGTAATCAGAACAAGAGTCTTTTTCAAGGGCATGCCAGAGAAGAGTCTTACAGTTATGTTCAGAAGAGCGTTTTTGGTCAGTGAAGTGACATGCTATTCTAACCCTCCCTCCTCCCTTTGCCTGTACAGGATGAAAGGGGAGCTGAGCAGTAATGCCCTCCAGTGTGCCATGCATGTGTACCACACTGAAGGCCTTCGTGGATTTTACCGTGGAATCACTGCCTCTTATGCTGGCGTGTCAGAGACCATCATACACTTTGTCATATACGAAGCACTGAAACAGCAGCTGAGAAATGGCCATCATTCCCTTTCCACACCGCTCACACTTTCACCAAACAGCCGTGACTTCTTCGGACTAATGGGAGCTGCTGCTGTCTCCAAAACATGTGCCTCGTGCATTGCATATCCGCATGGTGAGCGTGTTTGCACTCCTTGCTTTTGTTCCCCTTGATGGGAGATGCCGTGCCTGTAGGATCAATCTGCTAATACCAATTTCCTTTTTGTCTCTCCAGAGGTAATTCGGACACGGTTGCGAGAAGAAGGGTCACGGTATCATTCCTTTATACAGACTCTGCAGCTTGTAGTCCGTGAAGAGGGACCCTTGGCTTTATACCGAGGGCTCCTGGCCCACTTGATCCGACAGATCCCCAACACAGCTATCATGATGGCTACCTATGAGCTCATTGTACGTTTGGCCTCTTCCACCTTGTAAGAACACTGTAGCACCTGAATGAGCTGCTGGAGAGTTACAGGGACCTCATAGTTCTGAGACATGGTCTTTTCCCATGCTCCAAGAGGTGGTGCTTTTCATCACAGACTGGGGCTGAGTCAGGCATAGCATTCTCAGGATGTAAGACTGTTTTATACAAAGTTTTCGGCTCCAATGTGTACAATGTCACCTTCATTCTTTCTGGAGACTTGAATTCTACCAGTGCCTCAAGATTTCAAGGCACTGATTTGACAGTGCCTGCTCTTAGCTTCCTCTATGAAACAAGGACATGAAACTTACTGGAAAGGAGATAAAGGAGAAGGCATGTTTATATCTTAGCTTCAGCATCTTCATGCCATCTGGACCCATTAACAACCAAACATGGCTGTGAAGACAGGCTAGGGCTGAGACATCTGAGAGAGCTGGAGCAAGCAGAGATCTTGTGCTGAGACCTTTCATGTCCTTAGAGGGGCCGTTCAACTTTCATCTGTTGTGCTGTCCTTCAACTTTGACCACCAACAAATGTCCTGTTGCAGAACCTTCCTTTGGGTCCTGAACATGTTACTGCCATTACCCCAAGAAGCGTCAGGCAGCTGACAGCCTCTTTTCTCCCTGCTGGGTCTGAAGAGTTGGACCAAGTAGATCAGGGGAAGAAACACAACCTGCTATGAAGCACTACCCTAATATCTTATGCTACTGGCCTCATAGCCATGCCTTGACCGTATCTATTCTTTTTGCTTTCCCTCTTAAGTAACATAAGGAAGCACACCTTCCGTCAGAACTTCTGGGGCTGTTCTGTTACAAGCTGAAGTCCCTGTTGTGAAATACACTCTGTGCTGGTAGAGAAAGTGGATCATGTAAAAAGGTGGATGAAGCTGAGTATTTGGCCTGTTTCTATTGCTATATGGAAAGAGCCTTATTGTTTTTTTTCTGTAATCAAGGTTTTGCTGCATGTGTTAACGTTTGTGACAGGCTGGGATGCCTTCTGTTCCTCTGGTTTCATAGCCCCGTGTGCTGGGGAAGGCTACACTGTCTTTACAGAGAGAGTATTTTGACTCAAAAAGGTGTGGGGGGGAGGGATGCGGAGATGTCTCAATTGTTCCAACACATACACTTAAAAATACAACACATCTCCAAGATAAGGCAATAATTTGGTAAATATATGGTCTGGATGATCTCCAGTCTTACATTAACGGCTACGCAGGCTGCTTATTTCCCGGCTTATAGTGGAAAAACTGCAGAAACCCTGAACCTTTTATTTGAAATCCATTTATTTTAAAATCCACTTTGCTTCCTCATCCTTCTTATCATCATTCATTTAGTTTAGGAGTATTGACAATTTTACAAAGCGACACAAGCTGCAGTGTTCTGGTGTTTGTTTTTTTTTGTTTTAGTTTTTGATATTTTTTTTTTTGCATGAAACGAGAATAAACCTCAAACGACAACATTGGAAAAATATACAATATATATATATATCTGGGGAAGGGTTGTGAGAGAGCCCACTCTGAGCCTTGTGGCTGGCTCCTCCTTCCAATTTTCCGTTCTTTCCAAGCCCCTCCTTCCTCACCATAGTTTGAACTGTGCCACTCTCATGTGCAAGTGCCCAAGTATGTGTCTCAGGAGAGCCAAATGTGGGGTCAGTAATGTGGGGGATGTCCACAATGAGAATGGCGGAAGATGAAGGAACACGGGAGGCAGAAATGACACATGAGGGAGGAGAACATGTACAAGGTGGGGGAAGGAGGAAGTTAAAGTAAGACACCTCCTCCTTCCAGCCATATGTTTTTGGGGATCCATTGGACGGGTGTTTTAAAGCTCCTAATAGCGGTGAGAGCTGTCACTTTTGCCAATGATGTGTCGGTCGTCCACGTCATTGCTGTCTGGGGAGTCGGGTGTCTCCAAGTCAGTGCTGTCATCATCTTCCTCCATGTCCTTATTAGCTCTTCCCTCACTGTTTTCTGCTGCCCTCTCCTGGCAGCTCTGGTAGGACTGTGGAGATGAGACATGTAAGGGGAAGGATCTAGCAACCCAGGAGGCCCAAGTTTCTGTGATTGCTCCTTACCTCCATGGGGTTGACTATGATGGTAAGGGCTGAGTCGTCCCAGAACATGTCGCTATCTTTGCTGCCAGTGCTTGTGTGTCCCCCTGCAGCAGCCCCCGGGACCTCTTGCCCCATTCCCCTTCGGTGCAGGGAGTGGATGCGCAGGATGCCCAGGATCACCATGAGTGCCAGGAAGCCCACGCACACCACAATGATGATAGTGGCTGCGCTGGGGACCACTTTGGAGAAAGAAAAGGTGTGGTTACCGTCTCTCACATAAACGTTTCCAATCTGACCAATGCCTAACCTGCAGGAACTGGAGCTGTTGGACAGAGTGTGGGGTTTTGGTCTAAGCAAGCACATGTCCTGACTCTTCTGCTCCTCTGGGCGCAGGCAGTTCCTGCCTTTGGCTGCTCTATCCTTGCTCGATGTTTCCCAGGATGCCTAGGTCCAGGCATTTTCTAATGTCAGCTTGCCTGTAGACTCTGCGTAGCTTCATCTACAGAAGTTACCAGAATATGTCATATAGTGGTCATCTGTCATTGTATCTGCTCATTGGGAGGGAGAGGTTTTCACTAGAGAGAGTCTCTAAGGAGGACAGTTTTCATAGTGTGATACTGTGCAAGCAGCAGAGAAATAAGGAACCCAGAAGTGTGCTTTGCACGCAGGTCAGAATACTATAATAGCCTTCTAATTTAGTACCACAGTCAAAGCCTGGCTTCTCCACAAGAGAAAATTTGAAATTCATCTAAAAGCCTTAGACCAGCTCTCTCCTCTTTGTTCTAAGCCTGTATGTCTAGCCTTCACTCCCTAGATAACCCCGTTTCCTGGAAAACTTACCCAGGCCCTCCATGGATTTGTTTTGGGGAACTCTATATAGCAGGGACAACTTTTCCTACTGCTTCTGCTGAGATCAAGCAGAGCTGGGGAAGGACACAGCAAGGGGTGATTTGTCAGCACTCTCCCAGCACGTGCTGTCCCAGCAGTGGTTCAGTTCCAGCTGCAGGGCTGGATCAGCTTTGGGTGAGCTGCTGCAGGAAACTGCAGTAAAAGCTAGAAACAAAGGTGCTTTCCATGTTCTCTACAACAGGGGGCCAAAACCAACAAAGGGTCCTTTTAAACACTCCTAGAGCTTTTCAGAAGAGCCAATTAGAATCATATAGTCATTAAGGTTGGAAAAGATCTTCAAAATCGTGTGGTCCAACCGTCCCGTTACCACCATTATCACCCACTAGACCATGTCCCTAAGCACCAGGTACATTTCCTTAAACACCTTCAGGGACGGTGACTCCACCACCTCCCTGGGCAACCTGTTCCAATGCCTGACTGCTGCTTCTGAGAAGAAATGTCTCCTAATTTCCAGCTTAAACCTCTGCTGGCACAACTACAGGCCATTCCCTCTTGTCCTATCACTATCATATTTTCTGCATTCGTTGATCACCACCTGGTCCCATCTCTCTTTGGAGCAGTGGCAGTCTTGACTGTCATTTGTCTCCCGCTGTTGAAACTTCCTTTTGAGACTACATTACCCAGCCCCAGAGAGCACTTTTGCAAGATGCATGAATGAAATAGTACAAGCTTACAGTTGCTCTTTTTAGACAAGTAGTAGGTTTCAGACTGCTTCTGCGTCAGGAAAGCAATGCACCAGAGGAGAATTATTGCTCCAAGCTCTAAAACACAATTTGACACAGACTGCAGTCCATTTGCTAATGAAGAGTGGGACAAGACAGTAAGATGGGTAAAGGGAGTCTGCAAGCAATGCCCTGCTGTAAGTTCTAACAGGATATCACAAAATCAACATCCTGACCTAAAGGAGTAAAACCAAAAGTGTGTTACATACTAGCGTTGTTATGGGTGCTTGCCAAGCTGTGGCCAGATAGCTCTGGGGGTAAATGATGGCCTCGATGTATGAACTGCTGAGAACTCAGAATATGGTTAGGATGAGCAACTCGGTTCATGTTGTGGAGGACATTCATCTGCAGAAAGACCAGAGTGAGAGAGATTCAGCCCTGTGTTCACTGTGATAGTCTACACTGGGTGCATTCCTATCCACAGTGATCTCCCCATGCATGTACAAATGTATTTGTGCATGTATTGATCTTGTACCTCGACAGTAAACTCATTGCTGGAGTAGCGTCCATTCATCTCCGTGCAGGACAGGTGAAACTTCCTTTCATAAAGAGCAGCACCATGGTTGATGTGGTATGAGACCTGGCGTAGTATTTCCTCGTAAACTGCAATGCTCTCTACCCCTAAAACCAAGATGAAATAATTGTTGTAGGGTCAGGAAGCTCCTGCTTGAAAGTCATCTGGTCTCATAACCCTGTAGCAACTAGGAGCTATAGAGAAATCCAAGGTTAGGTTAATGGAAAGGGACTAGAACTGGAGCTGTCTGCAAATGATCTGATGAAATCCCAGCTTGCACTGCTAGAACACACTTAAGGGAAGAAAGGATCAAGGACAACCACCCTGTTAAATTCTGCACAGTACGTAAGCATTGCAGCAGTCCACAACCTCTGGGATGTGCTGTCCCCCAGTCATTTCACACAGAATACTACTGGCATCTAAGAAAACCAGACCCTAAGGGCCATGGGACTAAGTCAGGAGGAGTGATACAAGCCTGAATCAGAGCTCAGATACCATATCCTAGCACTGTGTGCTGGAGGAGTCACCTCCTAAGGGAAATAGCCTGGGACTTCAAAAGCCAGGAGTTCAGCACATGGTTATATCTCAGTCTCACAAAGTACACCAACACATTGCCCTAAATGCTTCTCCCTGTGATACCTAACAGGTAGTGAAAGAGGCATAAATAGACATTGGTGGCCAAGGAGGACATACCTGTGATAGTGAGGTAGGCAGAGGTGTTAACAAGCTCCAGGCCCCGCTGCTGCAGCGCTGCCCCATCCAGGAGCAGATACTCCCTCTCTGGGTCCAGGTCATCTCCTACCAATGAGATCTCACAGCCATCCAAGTTGTGCACAATCTCATCTGACATTCGTGTGTCTGTCACTGAGATGCAAAAGGAAAGAAAACGGCCAGAAGCCAGTCAGCCAGGAATGAAAGCAGGAATGGTACCCACTTAGACATACTCATATCCTAAGTAATGACTTCTCTTTCTCTGGCTAGCTCTTTTCTTGAGTAAAATCACTGACAGTCTAATTACTTGCTGGAAGAGTCCCCCTGGTTCTAACGACATTATTTGTGTACATGACTAATTCACTTATATTTTGGAACAACATACTATTATGGGACTAGTTCATGGTAACATATCTTGGCTGTAATGACTGTTGGCACTGGCAAACTGAAAATTACGAATTTTCACACATTGACAGACCCTGAGTGCTCTTGAAAGCTTTCCATTCTCACAACTGCTGGTAACCAAGTTTGAGATCTTATCTTATTTAAAATGGCAACCACTTTCAAAGACTAATCGCTTTCAGCAGGGGCAAGACCAACCTTCTCTAAGAAGCTCAAGCTGCTGAACAGAAAGCTATGAGCAAAAAAAATCCTATTAGCAGAAGGGATGCAACTGGAGTGAAAGGATATGTGGAGCATAGAGTGCAGAGAAGTAATCCGAGGATGATGGAGGGAATTGAGGGAAAAGATAATTTAGGGTGTGAGGAAACTGACAGGGGAATTCAAAGGAACAAATGATACAGGAATCACAAAATCGCAGAATATTCTGTGTTGGAAGGGACCCACAAGGATCATCATGTGCAACTCCTAATTCCACAGAGGGCAACCTAAGAGTTAAACCATGTATCTGCAAGCATTCGCCAAATGTTTCTTTAATGCTGACAGACTTGGGGCCGTGAGCACTTCCTTGGGGAGCCTGTTACAGTGCCTGACCACCCTCTCAGTGAAGAGCGTTTTCCTAATACCTAATCTGAACTTCCCCTGATATAGCTGTGGGAGGGGGCAAGAAATAAGGGAAACAGGAGGAGACTGAGTAAGTGCAGGAGTGGAGAAAGTAACAGGCAAGATATCCAGAGCTGGATTTAGTAAAGAGAAATGTAGGTAAAATGTAAAACGGATTAGGAATGAGCATGGGAAAGATGGAGCAGAGAGTGAGGCAAGGAACTGTTTGGATGGAAAATGTACAGGGAGGAGCAGAAAGGGATAAGAACCAATTAGCCTACATATTAACACACAGTGTGCCTTGCTTCTGTATTTATAAACTCCCTCCTGTTTTGGGTGCAACCAGGGGTTCTACTTCCTCTGCAACACTTGCAGGTTTTTCCATTTTTCCTCTGACTCTCTCCATACTCCACTCACCAGTACCATGCCAGTTCTCATCTTTCTTGGCCTCCACCTGGTGAGAAATAGAGCAGGTGATCTGGAGGTTGGGGAAAAGGGGGACCCCATCAGGAGCCTCAAAGTCTGATGCAGTATGAGCAAAGTGGGCAGTGCCACTCAGTAGGATCTGGGGGGCATCAGGCTGTAGCACCACGACATAACCTTCCACATCAGGGATGGAGACACAGGACTCTTCACTGAAACACCTGAAGGAGAGAAGCAGAAAGCATCAGCTGGCCCAGCTTTCCACCAACATTGTGAAAGAGCATTGTGAAAGAGCATGCCCATTACTGGCAGCGAAGGCAATATCTTTTTTTTTTTTTTTTTTTTTTTTTTTTTTTTTTTTTTTTTCTGGTAGTCTTCCCTGTGGCCTGCTGTGCCAGACAGAGAGGTATGGTAGTAATCACTGGCTTTCAGGTGACTTGGTCATATCGGCACACCACAGAGAAAATTAAAACCAGCCCACATGCCTGAAACACCATCAGCAAAGGCAGAAGTTCTGCTACCTCCATGGACTCTATTACCCCAGTATTAAAGTACCCAAATGGATACTTTAATAATTATTTCCAGAAAGACTCTTACCCATTTCAAGACCATCACTTAGAATTTAAATACAAGGTGAGGTTTAATTTTAGTCAGAAGAGATGTAATCCCCTTGCTGAACCTAGCCAGGGGTATTGCTTTATTCACTCACTTGACAGCAGTGGTGAGCCTGAGTGGGCGGACTCCAGGGGTAGCAAAGCGCAGTGAATTCATGTAAGCCACATGCTGGATTGCATGGTTGAAGGTTTCCACATCGTCACCCTCCAAGGTGAGCAAGGACTGAGAGGGGTTCACATGAACCTAGAAGCGGACAAGAAGAAAATACTTAGTATTCCCTGGCAAATGCCAAGAACCCAGGCTATGAGAGACACCAAGGAGAAAGGTGGGGAGCTGTCCGAGGTGGGGGAGCAGGCAAAGTCCTGGGAAGCAAGGCCAGGGAGGAGAGTGGAGGAGACCCATGCAAGTTGGGCAGATGGGCATACCTTCATCCCTTTGCCCAGACTGTCGAAGTCACTGTAATCAAGCCCCTCACGGCAGGCATACAGGCATTCAATAACCTCCCGGCTCTCCAAGCTACCAGGGCGCACAGTGAAGCCAGCCAAGTAACCATGGAAGTAGTGGTGTATCAACAGAGGATCTCCTGAGGGAAACATGGGACGTGGAGGGTGTGAGAGACATGGTGAGGAAGAGAACAAAGACAACAGAAAAGTGAGGGACACACAGTTGTCTCCCTTACGAGAGAGATAGAGAGACAGATGACTGCATGGGACACGGAAGAGCAAAGACAACAAAAGCCACAGTGTGAGGGACACAGAGATGTTAAGGGAGGTAGGAGAGAACAGAGGGGTGCACAGAACATAGAAATGAAAAAGGCAGTAAAAAGACAGACAATACTGAAGCGAGTAGATGACAATTTTTGGAATCCCAGGTAGGGAAAAGATGAACAGAAAGACCAGGGCAGTGACAGGTAGGTAGCATAGAGAAGTTTCTGCTAAACCACTGAATGCCAGATGGAAACAATTTCTTGTCCCCTTCTAACTCTGCTTCCTGTGAGGGCTTTCAAAAGAAACTGTATGTTCCACAGATAGTTAGGGATGAGGTGACATCTCCTGATGTCTCCAATGGCTATTGTGTTCTTCAGAGACCAACTTTAATGACCAGGCATGAGGACACTTTCTTCACATCAAAAGCGTACTCCATTTCTCAAAGCAGGCTGTAGTCCTACCAGCATTTTCATGCTCTAGAGGTATCAAGGACCAATCTGCCAAATAATAAGGGTTTTCTTCCCAAAATGGCAGGAGGTGGCAGGACAGGATCAAGGAGCTGTATAAGGAAGGCACCATGCAAGAAGTGATATAGTCATGCATGGTGAAGAGGGGAAGAGAATCATCTTCTTTCTTTTCCCTACCTTGTACAGTATCAGTGGAATTCTCATTTCCCTTGATTTTCTCTTTGTTTTTCTCCTCTGTAAAAGGAGAACATTCAGACAAGCAATTATACATTGGAAGAGGGTAGTTACAGGGTCAGGCATGTTTCTACACAATTACCCATATCAGCCAGTGTGAAAGAACATCTCTGGACTCACGTACCAAGCAGTGCACCCTTCAACCCTAGAGACAGCACAACACAGATGAAAGAGCACAGTGTCCCCCTCATAAAGGGATATTGAAACTGTAACTAATACAAGAGGAAAATATAGGACTTTTTTTCCTCCTTTCACAGCAATATCTATTCTAGGAATTAAGTGATTCCCATTTATGCAATGTGGTCCTTGCTGTGTTCTCAACAAGCCATGTTCTCCGCACTCTTTGAAATTCAGATGGTTTCAGAAGGGTGTCCCAAGCTGATTAGTATTTGTTGGATGCAAAAGGCCAGTAGAAAACAGAGCTGTGGAGAACCAAGACTACATTAAAAGTTTGACCTTACTATCAATTTCTGCTGGAATGAAGTCAAGGAGCAGGCATATTCCTTTAGTTTTCATAGAACAGAATCATAGAATCATTAAGGTTGGAAAGACCTACAACATCACCTAGTCCAACCGTCTCCTACCACCAATATTACCCACAAAACCATGTCCCTAAGTTTTGTTCTGCTCCAGTCTTACAGGAAAACTGAAAGACGTCAGACTTACATCTCCACAGAACTGGTTTTAATCTGGTAGTGGCTTAACTACGTTCTTAACCTGATCTTTCTTCTCCAACCCAGCTCTTGCACAGACTGCTTTGTGACTTCTCCATAAAGAAACTCAAGACACACAAATCACCATCAATACAACCAGCAGCATAAATAATGACCTCTGCTCTCTGGTGAAAAATTTTGATAGAAAGGCCAACACCTGAATGAGGTATAGATTTTCAACTCTCCCCCACATGAAAGCTGGTTAACTGTCATCACATGTTCTACTGCTGCTGTCTACAAAGCTGCCATTGGCACCTGAGTTATTATCAACACGGCCTGCTGGCTTGGTCCATAAGGAGGGAAGGAACCACACTGGCTTTGGTAACAAGGAGAAAAGATGGCTGCAATGTGGTTTGCATCATTTAGTATTGGACACCATTTTTCATCTTTTCTGGCTTTCCCTCCACTCCCTTGTTTCCCACAAGGAAACAGCACAGCTCAGGGAGTGGGCACTCACCAGTCCAGCAGGCTCCGATCATGAGTGAAGGCTCCTGCCGTGGAGGATGGATGAGGCCATTGTCATGGATGAGGGCAGGGTCATAGGAGACGCCATCCACGTAGAGTGTGACAGTAGGGAACTCAAGATTGAGGGCATAATGGTGCCATTCATCATCACAGACCTATGGCATACAGCAGCAGAAGGAATCAGCAAGGGGAAGGAGAAGAAAGAGCACAGAGAAGAGGTTAACATTTCCTCACCTGCTCAAGCTTCCAGAGGAACTTCACAGGCCTTGCACTCTCCAGCAATGGCCAGTAGAGGAATGCAATTCGGCAGCCATGCACAGCCAGAGAGTAATGTGAGTAGCCATCCTCTGCCAGGGGACAAGCAAAGGGCATTACATACAATACTTCAAAGCCAGAGCCCAGAAACACACACTAGACTGCATGATTGGCACTCAGCACTGTGTGTTCACAGTGGGCTTGACTGCTCCTAGGAAATGTGGAGGCTGAGGAAGCTATGTTCCTAAGGAGGGACCCCTTCCCAGGCCCTGCTCTGGAACACAGGGATTTCCACCTGCATGGACAATGCCTTCTAACAGCTCAGCATCACCTCCCCAGGAAAAGTGTCTCACCGCTCTGCACTGTGCTGCAGATCACCGTCTCCTCTTCCCGCCTGCCTTTGCTGGGCACTACAGCATGTTTCATCCAGACGGACAGGGTGAAGTGGTCGCTCAGCCCCTCATGGGCATGCAGCCCGTTCATCACAGGCACCTGGGCAGCCTGGCTGCCGTTGAACCAGTAGATGAGGCTGCTGTCCTGGCTGTAGTGCACTGAGAGCCGTGCAGTCCAGTTTGCCGTGGGGCTAGGCACAGGCAGCAAGTCAATCTCTCCTGAGGCGGCACCTACCAAGAAGGGAAGGAGTCAGGAGTCAGGAGGACAGGAGTCTGAGAAGCCTGGGATCTAGGGCACAGAAGAAGAGGGTGGCAGAGTGCTCATTGTAACGTCCTAGGGCACAGGGAGAGGGAGAGTGGCCTATAGGCCTTCTCCTGTCTGGAGGAGGATGATGACTTTTCCATTTGTGCCAAAGGATATATCCCATAGACTCTGCATAATGAGACAATGCACATAAACCTCCGGCTTCCCAGAAAGTACTGGGAGCCCCTTACAAACACAGGTAGGGTGCCCGCAGGATGCCTGTGCTCAATACAGCACGTGAGCTAGGTGTCCTCACAGCCCTGCTAACTACAGCAGATAGGAGTGTGTCCCAGCAGCTCTGCTGCGTGAGGCACAAAGGTATCACCGTGAATCCCTTCAGGGAAACAGGCAGGGTGCTTTGCTGCCATTGCCCTTCACTCAGGAAAGACTCGATTCACCACAGAGTTTGCGCAGTGACTTCTCGGAGTAGTTATCCCGGTCACAGCCCTTAGCCACATGGTTGGTCTGCAGCTCCACCGTGGCCTGGATGTTCCACAGGGGCTCATCGCAGGTCTCCAGGTGAATGCTGGGGAAGAGCGCGAGGCTGCCTGCACCCGGTGTGTACTCAATCCTCTTGTTCCAGCCTAATGAAGAAGAGTGACAGAGAAGAGAAGGGTTAGGTCCTGCCAAGGACCCAGGGCCAGAACGCTTGGCACACACAAATGGCATCTATGCACCAGCCCATAAACAGAGAGATTTTTGGCCCCTTCTGCACTGAAAATCAACTTTATGCAGCTGGCATCAGTGCAAGGGAAGATTTCCTGGAAGCACAGAAAGTCCAAATTCTCATCTTCTACAGCTGGTGCCAGTGTAGCATCAATCCCTGGATTTTCAGTCTCTCATCAGGCAGAGTTGACATTTAGCTGTGTTGATTTCCCCTTAATTCCATTGACTTAGCTGACCCTGTAGACAGACATCACCTCTGAAAAAGCCAAAGATCCTCAAGATGAGCAGCCTCAAATGCAATCTACATTGAATTCTATGAGGCTTATCAAATACATAGTAGTTCACAGTAATCTAAGAAATGCTTTTCCCATGTTCAATTGCCTTCCAGTAGCTTTGCAGTACCTTAGGCAGGATTTGTGGTTTGGTGCCAGAATTTAACCATGTATATATATACAAATTTATATGTGTATACACAAACATTTTCAATCAGTAGGATTGAGTAGTGCAGCATAAAGGCAAGACAAAAGTATGTCTGGAGGTTTCATACCCTGCCAGCTGGGTTTGCAGGTGGGTTTCACTTGGATTTCCACTTCAGCATCATCAGAAGCCCGCTTCTTTCCACAGTCATAGGCTGTTACTGTGAATCTGTAGAGACGATCTCCACTGTACTGCAGCTTCTCTGTGTTCTCAATGTTTCCTGGTTAGCAACACAAAGAAATCAAGGAAGAAGAAAGTCTCTTCAAACACTTTGCTTCTAGAAATCACTCTATTTTTGATCAACTACAGAAACAACCAAATGAAGGCAGAGTTCCCCCACAGTGACACTCTGCTATATGCTATAGCATCCCACAAAATGGCTGCTGAGTCTCTTCATGAGAGAGATGAGCGGTACTAGAGGAAGTGTGGTTCATGTATCACAGTTCTGCCAGCAAATGGGACTGGAAGAGGGAGAGCAGAGAAGAAAAGGGAGAGTGATGTGCTCGTGGCAGGTTCAGATACTTACCATCATTGTCAATCAGAAAGGGAATATTGGGGGTCAGGATCTCGTAGTAGCAGATCTGGCTGTACTGTGGTGAGCAGTCTCCATCAATGGCTTCCACGCGCAAGATGCGGTCATACAGCTTTCCCTCAGTCACTGCGACACGATACAACTTTTCCACAAAGACAGGAGCAAACTCATTCACATCATTTACTCGAACGTGCACTGTGGCCCTGATGCAGAGAAACATCAGTAAGAAGTTATTGCCTGATTAGGAACCATACACCACCCAAATTTCAGATTACATCACTCCCATAAAATGTACCAGTCTGACTTCCAGATGTCAAAGGCAAGGACAAGGAAAAAGACCTGGATTTCAGCCCAGCAATGTTGGTACATATGAGCTTGTACTATGGTTTCCCATCGCAGAGGAAGAGTAAAAGGACTGATAATGTCATCTGGACCTTCTGCCTGTATTCAGTAATGTAAGGCACCACTCAGACACAACTGTCAAGCAGTCCTGGTTTCTGGTGTATTTACTCGTGTGACTCAGCCAGTGCACAGGGCCATCACATTTTTGTTTGGTCATATTCACATGTCGAGTTACAGCATCACGGCTAGAAAAAAAATTAACCCGGGCTAAAGGAAGGGTCCCACAGCATTTTTCACTTGCACTTATGTGACAGATGACATTTTGTAACATGCAGTAACGACTGCATGGACTTACTTGTGTGATTTCTTGGTATTGGCTCCATCAGGTCCCTCTCCACAGTCATAGGCCTGGATGGTGAATGTGTGCTCTTTATGGGCTTCACAATCCACTGGTTCCTTGGCCCGGATCAGTCCCTCACCTGTAGCTTTGTCGAGGATCACAGCTTCAAAAGGCACCCCTGCCCCATGGATCCTGAAGCCACAGATTTCACCTGGCACCCACAGGTGGAGAGGAAGGGAAGAATAAAGAGCACTGAGGAGAGCACAACATGACCCTTTGCTTCCCACTCCCTGATTTTCTTCCTTTCTAACTTACACTCTCCTTTCTCCTTCATTATCATCTTATTGTGGTGCAGTTGCTCGTTTCCTAGGAGTTCCTCCTACCAGCTCTTACAGACAGACATCCATGATGTAGATTGCCCTCTACTGGAGACTACTCCCACAGCAAGATCTCTTGCCCAGCATCAAGGAAAGCTGGAGGCTACAAGGCTTAAGCTGGGGGTATGAGGGCTATACTGTCAAAGTACTGAGAGAGCACCTTAGTCCATCTCTCCACCCCTCAAGGAGGCAAAACAGGCCATATATTTCAGACAGACATCCAAAGCATGAAGATCCATGATGCCCCATCCTTCTAATACGGGATGTGCACAGTATCTCAGGGAATTACAGATAAGGTCACCTAAATCTGAGACCTCAGCTCACAGGGACCCCTTTTCCTCTTCCAAAGCTGAGGGGGCTTGCATGAAGAAGCTCCAGCCATGGAGCAAACACTAGGAATAAAAAACCTTGTAAAAGCATCAAAGCATTAGCTGTACTTTCAGGGATTCGTGCTTCCTGTGAGGGATGTGGAACTGCCAGCAAATTGTGCCCTACCAGCTTCCTCCAGCCCTCACAGACACAGAGCTGTGCATGTGATCTTTGGAAATAGCAGAACTGCGTCAAAAAGTAGCTGGCTCCACCCTCAGTTCCCCTCCCTAAGGGAAACAGCTCACAGGATCCTAAATCAAGCTGTGCCCAAATTGGCTCCAGACTTCACTGGGGACCTCCTCTGAAATGAGGTTTGGAGGTGATCGTTTCCTGAACAGAATCCAGCACAGGGATGAATGTGACCCTGCCTCTTTGGAGGTCTCTCCCTGCCTCCCACCCTTCCCAAAGCTCTGCCCACCTACCTGCATAGCGCAGTGGAGCATCTTTGTCCAGTGCAAACAGCGGTGGGTTGAGCAGGACTGTGTTGTCATTCTCCATGATGATGCCCTGATATTCAGCTTCAATCCAGGGTTTGTGCTTATTTGCTGAGACAAAATTTGGGGTAAGGGATGGAGCACAGGATAGTATTAGCCAAAAATGACAGGTTCAATAGAAAAAGTGCAGCATATCATCCAGTGGCAGGTAGCAACCACCCCTCCCCACCTCCTTCTCTGGAAATAAAGAAAGCTGAAGTAGGCTGAGAAGAAACAGCTATTTTTCTTCAGTTCTGTTCTACCTCACTCCTGGGAGACCTCCCCCGAAACGATGTGTTCCTTCTGGCCTTGTCATTACTCTCTTGTTAGAAGCACGTGGAGAGGCATTTGGGTGCCCAGGAAAGCTGGAGCAATTACAAAAATGAGAGCAATAGACACGAGTAGTCTGACTCTGGAGCAAGATTCCAAATGCTAAAGCCTTTGGCTCACTGAAGCCATAATTAAAGGATCCAGGAGACACCTTCCCTTGGGGTGTCCCCAGGGGATAAGTCTTGCACGCAGCCATTACCACCTATGCCTTCCACCCTCTGGACTAAGGCCAAGGATCTTGACACATATGTCCAGGTACACTTTCAGACAGTCACCCTACACGTATAATATAATCTGCTGAGTCCCTTGCTCCTTCCTTCCCCACTCCTTGGTGAGCACCATATTCCTTTGGCCCCTCCTTGCTGATCCCGTTGGCTGGAGCCCAGCCAGGCTTGGCATGGAGGCAGCCGCCAGCAGGAGGCTCTGAAAAATGTCACAGGCCCAGAAATAGCAAATTAATCTTTATCACATCAGCTCCAGGGCAGGGAAAGGGAGAAATAAAGGGGGATGGGGCAGGGGGGGGGGGGAGAGAGAGGAGAAAATATCATTATAAATTAAAAACCCCTCCCCCATGCCCACTCCCTGCCAAATGGGCCTCAGAGATTATATTACATGTCCTAGTTACAACCCCCATTCCCAGATAATCCCCCACTCTCCCACCCCCCTGGAGACCGAGATTTATTACAACCAAGCCATACTCTGAGCACAGCATGGCTGGTGGGGAGCAGGAGACCGAGCCCTTCCCCTCAAGGGCACTACTGCCAATATGTGGATTCAGTCTCTGCAGCACACGTACAGCCACGGCGTCTGTGTTGGCTCAGAAGGGACAGCATCCCCTCCCATCGATCGCTCCTGCCCATCAGGCCCAGGACGTGCTGCTGGAGCTGGGTGATGGGCCAGCAGGCAGGACTGCAGCTCAGAGCGGGTGGCCACAGCTCGGCGTGGAAGCGAAGAGTGTGGGCTGGCATTTCTCTCTCCCCATATTGATTAAGATTATAGAGCATTGCGTAGGAAACCCAGAGCAACATCCACCCTGCTCAGTATGCAGGAGGAATCCTTCCTGTGTGCGAGTGCCCACGTCTCACGCCACCCCTCCGCTGCCCCCACCAGATTCCGCTCTGTGCCAGTCCCAGCCCGTGCACCACAGCACCGAGGTGGGAGTCCAGAGCCACAAATGCCGAATGTGCCCTGTTGCTGGGGTAACAAGCTGGTGGTAGAGACAGAAACCCTTTGCTGCATCCACCTGCAACTTGGGAATCACCAATCTGATTTCTTGGTATGCGAGTTCTTGGGGATTAGAAGTGCATTCAGGGGATATTTTTAGGATACAGACTCCCACCAGTTTAAGAAAGCTCCTACAAAACCAAAATCATTTGCCAAAGGTGGGTACATATTTCAGCGTGTCAGTTCACAAAGGTGAGAGAAAATACAGAGCACAAGGGGCCTTGCCTTGCAGCTGGGTCCCTTGGATCCCGAGCAGTGCAAAAAAATGCCCCTGCCAGCATCAGTGTACACAGAGCCCTGTGCTGCACACTGTCTGTAGCTCTGTCCAGAGCACCGAAAGCACACTAAAATGTCACATTCCCTGATGACCCTTGCGTGTTTCAGATTCCCCCACCCCATCCGATTATTGTCTCGCTGACTCCCCTAGAATGAATTTCTCATGCCTGTGTCTATGGCCACAGATCTAGTAACCTACATCCTTCTCCATCACCCTACGTGTTCAAAGAACATCTGCATGCAGAACACTAGAGCTGTAGCATTTGGTTTTGGTCTTTTTTATTATTATTATTATTTTATTTGGCACATAAGATACTGCCTTATATAAGCAACCTGCACAATTAACACGTAACCGTGGAATAATTCCTATTGACAGATTCTAGATGCATGAACTAGAATCGGAAAATGGAGATAAGAGGATGTGTTTCTGAGACAAGAGGGATCTGTGGAGATGCAACACATCCCCTCTCCGCATGCTAAGGAAGGAAAGCTAAACCCACACGGCAAGAACTGAAACAAAAGCAAGGCAAGCGGGTGGACATGGGGAAAACGAGGCGAGAATGCTGAAAGGAGAGAGAATATAGGAAAAAAAAAAAAAAAAAAAAAAAACAGGTGGTAAGAGCCGGGTGGAGAAAGTAGAGGGAGGGGAATGGGATGAGGGCGCTTGGAAGGGCAAAGAAAGCCCGAGAGGCTGGGGACCCTCGGAGCCCCCCTGGCAAAACGTGAGAGATGACAGCGGGGAGCCGCACCGCAACCGCAGATGGACAGACGGACAGATGGACGGACAGATGGATGGATGGATGGATGGACGGATGGATGGATGGATGGACGGATGGGTGGGTGGGTGGGTGGATGAGTGGATGGATGGGTGGGTGGTTGGGTGGGTGGACGGATGGATGGGTGGACGGACGAGTGGATGAACGGATGGATGGACGGATGGACGGCCGGACAGACGGATGCACGGCCGGATGGCGCTGCCAGCTGCCGCTCTGCCCGCCGCGGGGGGCGGCCGGGGAGGGGTGAGGGGGGGTCTCCTCTCGGAGCTCGGCAGCCCCTGCCCCGCCGCCGCCGTCCGTGCCCGCGGCGCTCCGCTCACCTTTGTTGGCGGCGCCGCCGGGCAGCGCGGCGCAGAGGCAGAGGAGCGGCAGGAGGACGGCGGCGCGGGGCCGCGGCTCGCCCATGGCGGAGGCGGCGGCAGCGGCGGCGGCGGTGGGGGCGGCGGCGGCGGGGGTCGCTGCCCGGCCGCGGTGCTGGACGGCGGGGGCCCGGCGCGGGCTGGGCACGCCCTGAGCTGCCGGCACCCGGCCCCGCTCCGCTCCGCTCGCCCGGTGCCGCTCGGCCCCGCCCCGGCACTGCAGCGTGACGTCACGGGCGCGGCGGCGAGCACGGAGGGGGGGGGGGGGCGCGGGGCCAGGTGCGGCGGGGGCGCGCCTCTACCTCGGGGGCGCGCGGCTCGACGGGGCGCGCCCGACGCCCGCACCGGAGCCGGACACAGACACGGACACGGACACGGACACGGAGCCGCCCCGACGGGCTGCGTGTCCCCGGGAGCGGCGGGGAGGAGATGCCCCGCTGCTGTCCCCCGCCCCCCCGGGGCCGGGCGGAGGTGCGGGAAGCGGGGGCAGTCCCGGTTTTTTCCGCGCCTCCCCGAGCTGGGACTTTTAGCGCAGCGAGGGGCCCGGCGGCTCGCCCCAGCCCCGCTCTGTGCCGGTCCCCGCTCCCCGCTCCGCTCTCCGCTGCTCCTAGCCGTCGGTCCCGCCGCTCTGCCCCGGGATGCCGCCCAACCTCACCGGGTATTACCGCTTCGTCTCCCAGGAGAACATGGACAATTACCTCCGGGCACTAGGTAACCCCGTCCTCCTTCATCGCTTTTACTCCCCTCGGTCCCCAAAAACGTCAGCCCGCGGGATCTGGGAAGGGGAGGACGGGATCTGGGCAACCCCAAATCTTTGGTTGTTCCGTCTGCCCCCGTCCCTGGGAGGGGGAGAGGAGGTACCCCCAGAGCTGGGGCTCCCTGGCTAAAGAGTGAAGCAGCTCTGCGGGGGGGCCCAGGCAGCCCTCAGATCTCCCCGCCGTCTTGTCCTCCAGATATCAACGTGGTCCTGCGCAAAGTGGTTTGCCTCCTGAAGCCCGATAAGGAGATCATCCTGATTCAAAGATCGAAGCCGAAATTCCTTTAAGTGGTATATTCTTTATTGCAGCGCTGGATGCACGGGGGATCTCTCCACCTATCGTGCATACCCAAAGCGGAAAGCAGTCTTGAATTTATACAATCAATCTATCAATATTCTACAAGCACCTATACATATTCATTACCTATCCCCGCCTTCCCTCGCTTCTCATGCTAATTAGCCTTTTGGCACCTTGCGCCTGCGTAGAGCCTTCCAAGAATTGTGGGCAGGGGTCTTTGGGACGTGGGCAGGGGTCTTTGGGAGGAAGACCCCGAGTCTTCCTCACAGTGCACTTTTCA
Source organism: Aythya fuligula (assembly GCF_009819795.1). NCBI lineage: Eukaryota > Metazoa > Chordata > Aves > Anseriformes > Anatidae > Aythya > Aythya fuligula. The sequence continues at coordinate 82,570,367 of NC_045559.1, forward strand.
CCTTTGGTCAGGAATCTGCTGAATTGGCAGGTTTCTTAATTGCAAGAGCTGGTTGTTGCTAATTCTTCCGTTTGTTGTATCTTTATAATGAATTCCAATGTCCAGTTTCGAGATTTATAGTCCTTACGTTTGTTTCTCTGTCCGTCTGCCGCTTCCTTATCATGAGTTCCAGTGTCTTGTTTCGAGATATACAGTCCATGTCTGGGGATTGTCCTTGCCTCCCCAATACCTCCCCAATACCTCCTTAATCAATCCCCCCTTTTCTTTTCCCATGCAAATTCTTTTGCATCAGATACTTTCATTATTTACAGTAACACAACAAAGCAGGCATCTAAACAACATGCACACAAATATTCCTAACACTACTAATACGATTAGAGCAATGAATACTTGTTTCAACCATTGGAAATTGGGCAACCAGGAGGTTAACTTATTCCATAGTTCACTAAAACTCCATGAAAGATCATCTTTACTGATCTCATGTAGGATCCTGGTCTGCTTCCATATTTCTTCCAGGTCGGTAGAGATCCTTCCACTCTGATCTACATACACACAACAACTTGTGTTTATTACTGTACAGACTCCCCCTTGAGTGGCCAGTAACAAGTCTAGGGTCATCCGATTTTGTAATACTACCTGTGATAAACTAGATATCTCTTCTTGTTGAGCCTTTATAGCATCCAGAATTTTGTTTTCTAACTTCTCTATAATTGCAGAAATATTAACTATTGCCTTTTCCAATTCACTCACTCCTAACCATGTGATAAACCATCACACAAAACTATGAAAAGGGGTGTGTCTCTCTACCAATGTATTGTTAATTTTTCATCTGATTCTCCGGATATGATTTCTCAGGTAACCTCGAGGCACTACATCATGTACTGTCATATTGGGGACTACCGCTCCAAGAGTGCAAGTTCCCTTCCAATTCTCAGGCAAGACCTTACGGGCTGTATCGTTGCATAGCCAATACCACCCTTTTCCTTCTGGAACTGTCCAGCTGGTTGAATTTGCCCAGCCGCTAGTCGTACTAATATCAATTGTTCAATTACAAGATGTCTGATTTCCCACATAAGTAGTATCCGTATTTATACAATGCTGTTTTCCTATACCCTTAGGCGGGTTACACCTTTGTACACATACATAATAGGATTCTAACGGCATGAAGCTACTCACTTCTAGTTCCAAAACTGCTTAATATTTTCGACCCCAAGATGTGTTTTCCCACAAATTAGTCCAAGATAAGTTTGCAGGCAATGGAATCCAGATTAACGATACACCCTTATTCCCATGCTGTGGCAGATGGGTGCATACCCAACAGTTCGTCTTATTAGTTACTTGAGAAATTGTTTGTCCAATTGGAGTGGTGGTCTATATCCTCGCCGGGACCTTCTTCACCCTTGAATTGTGGATCCAAGCTGCTTGCTTCTTAATCTTAATGGCGGTGTGTGTTTTCAGTAATACTTGGTATGGTTCCGTCCACTTTCCTTCCATTTTTCCTGCACGGGTTGTCCTGAAAAAGTCTTTATATATATATAATCCCCGAGCTTAAAGGGGTGGATTGGTTGATCCAACCCTCTAGCCCTGGTCCCTAAAACAAATTTATGTACTTTATTTAATTGTTTCTGAAGTTCAGTTATATAAGCATATAAATATTCTGATCCTAACTGCGTTAGGTCCTCTCCACTAAATAGAAATTGCTATGGCCTTCCATATAAGATTTTGAAGGGACTCAAATTCCCTTTTATTCTAGGTTTAACTCTAATTCCAAGTAATGCTAAAGGGAGGGATTGAGGCCATGACAAATTAGCTTCTTATCCAATTTTAGCTATTTATTGTTTAATTAAATGGTTCATTTTTTCTACCTGTCCACTTGCCTGTGGTCTATAAGGAGTATGCAGTTGCCAATCTATCTTTAGAATCTTACTTATCTGTCCTACCACTTGTGCACAAAAATGTGAAACTCTATCAGAAGACATTGCTACTAGAATCCCAAAGCATGGTATTATTTCATTTAACAAGACTTTAACCACTTCTCTTGCTTTGTTTGTTCGACAGGGAAAGGCTTCAGGCCTTCCTGAAAACGTGTCAGTCAGAACCAGTAATAATGATACCCCCCTTTTCTAGGGAGTTCTGAAAAATCAATTTGCCACTGTTGCCCCGAATAATTTCCTTTACCAATTATTCCAAATTTTATTCTATTCTTGGTATTGGGGTTACTGTGTAAGCAAATGCTACATTGTTGAGTCCCACTAATGTCTGACTCAGGCTCTTATGCAGTGTGCCAGCTCCCCAGTACGTTTTATTGTGTTCTGTAAGAACTATGGGCCATGTCAAACTAGAGGGTATTACTATGTGGTTATCTTTTAAATATACTCATCCATCTGGTTTCATTTTACCTTTCAAATCTTCAATTAATTTTAAGTCTTCTTTTGTATAATTTGGATATAGTTTGGATTTTACCGTCTGGTATCAAAGACAATGCCTTCACCTCAGTTATTTCAGCTGCCTGCTTAGCCTCTGCCAATCGATTTCCAATTTCAAAATCGGTGTTCCCCTTTTGGTGTCCCTGACAATGCATGATAGCTACTTTTTCTGGTTGTTTTACAGCCTCTAACAATTTTAAAATTTCTTCAGCATACTTTATGTGTTTTCACTGAGCGGTCAGCAATCCATGTTCTTTCCAAATTGCTCCATGAGCATGTACCACGCCGAATGTATATTTAGAATCTGTCCAAATATTTACCCTTTTTCCCGCTGCCAGTTCCAATGCTCTCGTGAGAGCAACTATCTCCGCCTTTTGAGCTGATGTTCCAGGGGGTAAAGGCTTAGACTCGATTACCTGCTGAGTAGTTGTTATAGCATATCCAGCTTTACGTTGTCTTTGCGTAACAAAACTGCTCCCATCCGTGAACCAAGTTTCTTCCGCATCTTCCATAGGCTCCTCCTTAAGGTCTGGTCGGCTGGAATACACAGTCTCTATAGTTTCTAAACAATCGTGAATCACAGGTTGTGCCGGAGCATCACTAAGAAAAGAGGCTAGATTCACAATATTAGTTATCACAATTTCCACGTTGTCCTGTTCTACCAATATTGCTTGATATTTCAAAATCATCAATTCTTGTTTAAGTTGTTTAAAGACTTTTTGTGCTTCTCCAGTCCAGACTAACTTTGACTGGTTAATCTTTATCAATTCACATAGAGGCTTTACCAATAGTCCATAATTATAAATCCAAAGGCGACACCAACCTGTCATTCCTAAAAAGGTTTGTAGCTCCTTTACCATTTGAGGTTCTGGAGTCCGGCAAATGACTTCCTTATGTTCAGTTCCTAGTTCTCGTTGTCCTTCCGAAATGTCAAATCCCAGATAGGTCACACTTTGTTGAGCCAGCTGGACTTTCTGTCAAGAGACTTGATATCCATTTAAACCCAGAAAATTAAGACGACTTATAGTCCATTGAATACAACTCCCTTTAGTCTCGGTAGCTATTAAGAGATCATCTACATATTGTAACAAAGCACCTTCAGTGTCCGGAGGCATCCATGTTTCGAGTTTCCTTGCTAATTGGTTTCCAAAAATAGTGGGGCTATTCTTGAATCCTTGAGGTAGTAATGTCCACGTAAGCTGCGTCTTTCTGCCTGAATCGGGATTTTCCCATTCAAAGGCAAATAGGTTTTGGCTTTCTGTGGCTAAGCCTAGGCAGAAGAAGGCATCTTTTAAATCCAGTACGGTAAACCAGATTTGACTATTCTTTAATTTAGTCAGCAAAGTATAAGGGTTTGCCACTACTGGATATATTTCCTCAGTGATTTTATTTATGGCCCTCAAATCCTGAACTAGCCTATAGCTTTTTCATCTGCCTTTTTAATTGGCAATATGGGTGCATTGTATTCTGATTCGCATTCAATCAATAATCTATACTGTAAAAATTTATTAATTATCTCTTTAATTCCTTTCCTATCTTCTATCCTCAAAGGATATTACTTAACCTTAACGGGTTTCTCTCCTGGCTTTAATTTAATAATTATTAAGGTCACATTTTTAGCTCTTCCAGGGATTTCGGTAGCCCAAACTCCTGGACATACTTGATCTGTGATCTCTAAAGGTATTTCACTTTTAGGGTCAGTTTGTATTAGTGCCAAGCTTAACACATTTATTAGTTGTTTTTTCTCCTATTCTTAATTCCATTTTCCCTTTTTCAAAGACAATTTCTGCTCCTACTTGCTCTAATAAATCCCTACCTAAGAGTGCCCATGAGGAGCTAGGCATATATAAAAATCTGTGTATGCCCCATTGTTTCCCTAACTTGTACTTCAAAGGTTCACAAAAATAAGTCTTTTCGGTTACACCTTGTCCTGGTTTCAGTTAGAACAGAGTTTAATTTTCTTCCTAGTAGCTGGTAGAATGCTATGTTTTGGCTTAGGATGAGAAGAGTGCTGATAACACCCCGATGTGTTAATTGTTAAAGAGCAGTGCTTATACCAAGCCAAGGACATCTCAGCTTCTTGCTCTGTCCTGCCAACAGGCAGGCTGGGGGTGCAGTAAGAGCTGGGAGGGGACAGACCCAGGACAGGTGACCCAAACTAGCCAAAGGGGTATTCCATACCATCTGACATCAGGCCAAACAATACATAGGGGTGGCCAGCCGGGGGGAGGGGGCCGGACCACTCGGGGCCAGGCCGGGCATCGGTCAGCGGGTGGTGAGCAACCGCACTGTGCACCACTTGTTTGTACACATTATTAGTAGTGGTACTATTATCATCATTGTATTATTATTATTATTATTATTTTGTCTTATTAAACTGTCTTTATCTCAACTCACGGGCCTCACTTTCCACCTCTCTCCCCTGTCCCAGAGAGGGAGGGGGAGGGTGAGCAAACGGCTGCGTGGTGTTTAGCTGCCGGCCGGGTTAAACCACGACACATCTTTTACCCTAACATAATAATTCTGTGAAGGCATTAATGCTTGATTTAGAACTGAATACGTTGCCCCATATCAATAAGAAATTTCACTTCCATTCCTCCCCTAGCTTCATTATAACCAGCGGAGGTACTAGGGTAGATTCCCCAGGTCCCCGTTACTCCTGTTGAAATCAGGGGTCTATTATCCTAGGAAAAGGCTAGTCAATTTGTCCTCCGAAGCCAGGTCCAAACCGTTTTGTTTTATTTATTTATTTATTTATTTATTTATTTATTTTCATTACATTTCAGAGTTGGTCCAAAAATTCCATAGGGGTTTCTTTTAGACCTTGTTGGAAGCATATTCTCAATTCCCAATTCATCCAGGTTTTAGTATTTACTTAACCGTTCATAATTTTCAGGATGATTCGGGTCTTAGTGGGGGTCGGTCAGGGGAATGCAATTGTCCACAGTTCCCTGAGCGGTCCCATCGGCAATCTGAGCTCGCACATGAACTCAGGTTGTTTTAAGAGTTAACTGGTTTTCTGTTTCTGTGACAACTCTCTCGGACCCATCATGGTCCCTTTGCCCTAAAGGGCTAACACCCGGGATTTTAAGATCTCTGCCTCGGGCAGAGGCAGAACTATTAACATTCCTACATCCTCTTTCCCTGCTCATTCAACTTCAAACACCTTTAACACTTTCAACAACCCTTTTAACACTTCCTTTATCTTTCTCCAGCCTGTACTTCTCTAATGCCATCATCAAAGGCTCAGTCAGGGGCCAACTTAATTCCGTACCTTTTCCCACCAAGATGCTGAAACATCAGTATACAACATTTCATCCTGTTCTGCTTCTCAAAAAACAACATTAACTGTAGCAAAATATTATAGTTTAAAGTTCCATTTAGGGGCCACTTTTCTCCACATTCCAGCTTATAAAGCGGCCACCACTGATTACGATATTTTATCAATGTTTTCCTGTTCACACTTCCACCGGCAGATCCTCCAATATCCTTCCAGTGACTTAAAACACATCCTAACACACTTTTCTTTAAAATTTCACTGCTTGTTTGCCCCCCCAGTTTCCAGTTTACACTTTCAGAATACACATGTTACTTACAAAAGCGTATCACAAAACGTATCACTCACAAAAATACGGGCACGCAATATCTTTCAGTAGAGATGTCACAAAACTACTATTACCAGCAATATTGCCAAAATCACAATAACAATAGTCAGAGTCAAATTCCACATGCGATAAGTCAGAAAACCAAACTGTGTAACACCGTAACGATATCTTTCTTACAACAATGCCACGAACCTACTATTACCACCAGGAAAATAGCCAAAATCGCAGTAACAATAACCAGAGTTAAATACCATACTCCATGAGTCAGAAAACCGAAATAGACAACACAATTCCAGATGGACCTTAAAGCGAGCTCCTTCCTTAAGGTCCCCAAATATACTTATGGTGCTTACCACAAAGTATATACCAAACACTGCCTCGCAGAAGATCACCTTCTGACTTACAGACAGTTCCAGATACAGATGGACCCCAAGGTCCCCAGATATACTTGTGGTACTAACCACAAAGTATATACCAAATACTGTCCTGCAGAAGTCACCTTCCGACTTACTGGACAGTCCCAGATGACCGGTCTACCAGAAAACCAAACCAGAATAAAGAATATACTCACTTACAATGATGGGGTCCTTGTCTGCCTCCGCAGTGATCCGGTGAGTCGAGGAGTCCCTCCGGGAAATCCCGGGGGTACCCTAGGGAGTCCTGTCCCCAGCGGGTCCTGCGGTCCGGCAGAGAGGTTGTCCCATCTGGGGTGCCAGATTGATTCAAAGATCGAAGCCGAAATTCCTTTAAGTGGTATATTCTTTATTGCAGCGCTGGATGCACGGGGGATCTCTCCACCTATCGTGCATACCCAAAGCGGAAAGCAGTCTTGAATTTATACAATCAATCTATCAATATTCTACAAGCACCTATACATATTCATTACCTATCCCCGCCTTCCCTCGCTTCTCATGCTAATTAGCCTTTTGGCACCTTGCGCCTGCGTAGAGCCTTCCAAGAATTGTGGGCAGGGGTCTTTGGGACGTGGGCAGGGGTCTTTGGGAGGAAGACCCCGAGTCTTCCTCACAGTGCACTTTTCACCTTTGGTCAGGAATCTGCTGAATTGGCAGGTTTCTTAATTGCAAGAGCTGGTTGTTGCTAATTCTTCCGTTTGTTGTATCTTTATAATGAATTCCAATGTCCAGTTTCGAGATTTATAGTCCTTACGTTTGTTTCTCTGTCCGTCTGCCGCTTCCTTATCATGAGTTCCAGTGTCTTGTTTCGAGATATACAGTCCATGTCTGGGGATTGTCCTTGCCTCCCCAATACCTCCCCAATACCTCCTTAATCAATCCACACGGGAGATCACATGGTCATCCGCACGATCACCTCCCTTCGGGACTACGTTATGGATTTCGACCTGGGAGTCCAGTTTGAGGAGGACCTGGGGCCCGTGGATGGACGCAAGTGCCAGGTGAGAAGCCCACGCGGGGCTGGAGGAAGGCAGACCGGGGTGTGCTAGGACCTCAGGGACTTGTCTAGGTTTTGGTTCACAAACAAGGTGAGAGCCCAGGTCAGAGCTGGCCTGCCCCGGCAGGTCCAGGAGTTACTGTTTCTATGAGTACATCACAGCAAAGGGGATGAGCACCACACAGCCAAAGGCCCAGTACTTTGGGATCCAGAGGGTACTAGTCTTTTGGGATAAAGCCCTTAAAAAGATAGAAATAGCCCATTTGTCAGTGCTCGGTTGCACATGGGAGGCAGAGGGACATCCATTCCCCACAAAGAGTCAGTCCTGAGGACTACCAGAGTGCCAAACTCCTACCATCAGTCCTAAGGAGCTACCAAAAAGACAGCAGATCCGGGACTGCGTATGAAAACATGTCTGATGGGAACAGTCGATGTCATCGCTGGAAATCTGTACTGTCAGGACCTGCTTTTGTTGGGACCGTGCCTTCCTCGTTTTGGGTTTATTTATTTTGTTTTTTTCAGACAACCGTGTCCTGGGAGGGTGATCAGCTGGTGTGCGAGCAGCTGGGAGAGAAGAGGAACCGAGGCTGGAGGCACTGGCTGGAGGGGGACCGGCTGCACCTGGTGAGGGGGCAGCGAGCGGCGGTGGGCGCACACGGTGCAGGTGCTGGGGGCCCCGAGAAAGCCTGCGCGGCCTCCTTCCAGCTCCTCTCGGGCTCCAGCAGCTGCTCCTCGGGAGCAATGACCACCTCCCATAAACATCCGCCTGCAGGGTTCAAAAGTTGACGGCCGTGCCCCTTCCCAGCCCGCGGGGTGCCCCGACGGGGGGATGGGATGGGGGGAGCAGGCAGGGCCGCAGCCTGAGCTCCGTCTCCTCCTTCCCCCCCTGCAGCGCATGACGGCCGAGGACGAAGTCTGCGTCCAGGTCTTCCAGAAAGTGAAGTGAAGAGGATGGATGCCCTTGGCTCTCGAGTGCGAACCGCCGCGGATTAAAGCAGCAAAACACGGCCGGAGCCAGCCGAGCCATGCGTGGCGACCTCCTTCCTTCTGCGGGGAGGGAAGGGACGGGACGGGACCGGGGGGGGGCCCCCGGGGCCGGCGGTCACGGCGGGGCCAGGCCCGCGGGAGGGGAGGGGGAGGCGGCGAGGGTGGGGGGAGATGGGCACGGAGGCTCCTTTCAGAATAAGAGCCGGGAGGGAGGCAGGGAGGGCTGGAAGGAGGCAGGGATGGAAGGAGGGAGGGAAGGGAAGGAGGGAGCGGGACGGGGGCCGCCCCACCGCCCAGCACCGCGGGTCCCCGGAGTGCGGCTGCGGGCACTCGGTGCTGCTGATCCCGTTCCGGCCCCTCGCAGCCCCCCTCCTTGTTCCCCTCCTGCTTCCCCCGGCCGAAGCAGTGCCCAGGCAGCCCCCGGGCCCCCTGCGGAAAGCGGCTGTGGTGCCCCGGGGCAGTGAGGATGGCTGAGGCTGCCCCTGCTGCGGCCGCCGATGGGGATCCTTGGCTCATGTTGCTTGCAGGGATCACGTTTATTCTCAGGGTACCAGGGTCCTCAAGCTATGAAAGAGAAATGGGCCATCGACCGCGAGGATTTGGGTGTGAATTCCAAGGGCTGGGGCAAGGGGACTAGTCCTGTGTTCACCATGTTCACTGCACTCGAGAAAATATATAGGGGGAGGGAGGCTCGGGCTGACCTCCAGGTGTAAGAAACCACTGCCTCTAGTCCCAGTACCCCATGCACTGCCCCCCTTGGCTCTCATCACTCCACAGCTCCTCTCTGCATCCAGAGACTGAGGGAGAGAATCAAAGGAGGTGAGGTCCCCTGAAAAGAGGGACCAGTGCCAGAGACAGAGGTGTCCTTTAGTGAGGACAACTGATGGGATGTGCAAAGACAGGAAAAAAAATCACATACCTGCACCTATAGAATTATTAAGGTTGGAAAAGAGCTTCAAGATCATCTGATCCAACCATCACCCTGCTACCAATGTCACCCAAAAGCCCTCGGGGAGTTCTTTCTGAAAGAAACTTGGGGTTTCCCCCAAACAAAAGATTGAAATGTTCACTACTCAGAAATACATAGCTACTGGCACTCAAAGAGCCATGAAGTAGGCAGGTTTTGAAAATACAGGCCCTTTTCAAGATGAGAAATAATACAGGCCCTTTTTCAAGCTCCTAAAGCATAGCCCTTGAAAATACAGACCCTTTGTCAAGCTCCTGCATTGCATACAAGGAGTCCTTCTGAGCTGATTCTGATCCTCAACACCAAGCTCACTTCACCACATCCAAACCTGATATCCTCTGGGCTGTGCAATCAACAGCTAATTTCAGGCTCTGCACCAAAAGCTGGCCAAAACAGGCAGGCCTATGGGGCATGTGTCTGGCTGCTCCAGATGGACGCGTCTCAAGCTATCCACCCTTGCTTTGTCAGCTGAACTGCTCTCCTAGTACTCCAGATGGTGTCACCAGGGTGGAGGGCAGCAAACACATGGGATATTTGACATGAAAGTGCCACCGGGAACTCCTAGTAGTGCCCCTTGGATGTAAGATTCCTGTCAAGAACACACTGAAATGATCAGCTTCCTTAAAAATGATCCTAAAACACTTCTGCCCATCTATTCTTTGCACGTGAACACCCTCTTCCCACCAGCAACCTGTTGGTAACACATCTCTCAGTAGTTTCTAGTGCTTCTCAGCTTCTTTTCAGAAATGGTGGTCTCTGAGTAAAAGCTTCCCTTCTGGTGGGACAGTAAGCCACAAGAACCTGCTCTAGTGCAGCACAGAAGTGAGGCTGCCCAAGAGTTGTTCATCAGGCAGGGGATATATTCAGAAACCAGGAAGTATCAATGTAACATCCCCTGCTTAATCTTAATTCTGATGTGTGAGGCCATGCACTATTGCAGGAGCACTAATTACATGTTTATGTGCTCTTTTCCAGATAATAACTCAAGGACATTTTGATGAACAGTTTTTTGAGTCTTCAATACACTTCCATAAATATCCTGGGGAAAAAAATCTTCATTCTTTTTAACACTATTTTCATACCCATATTCAATATGTTTTTGTAGCTGTGGATTATTCCCTATAATTTCAAAGCAAGATTGTCATTAACTTCTCTGTATCTGTAATTCTAAGGAAAAACACTAGAATGCTGTTTTACCTGTTACTCCAAAATCTGAAAGCCATGAAATTTTAAACTTCATGAAGTTGGTGGCACACAGTACAGGGCTTGGGCACTGTCCTGATAAAAGCCTGAAATGTGTTTGTAAATTGCTATCTTTTCTCATTCCCTCGTTAAATAATTAAGGCCTTATCTATCTTGTTTCTCCTAAACATGCTTCAGGCTTTTGCAGAACATGCAGCAAAGAGGCCTTGAAAAAGGACTTGTTATCAGAAGGTTTATAATTCTGTTCATTTCTATTCATACCTATTCAGCTCAAAAGTCTGAAGTTTCTTGCTTTCCCTGAAGAAGCTACCAGTTCCCATCACAAAAAGTTAAAATAAATAAATAAATAAATAAAAATAAATGAAGCACTCTTCAGCAAACCAGAAATTGTTTAAATTAAACAATTTGTTAGTACTATAATTTCTAGACTTCTTATGTCAGAAGACTTCCAAGAAGGAGTGGGAGAGGCTATAGGACGGCATCTTTAGGAGCAAACAAACTCTCAGCAGCTGCTAGGATGCAGATAAAGTCATCGCCAAAGGTCTCCGGTAATCATTTTTCCGCCCTTTTCTGTAGAAGGGAAGGATGGCATCTGCCTGGCCGGGATTTAACAGCCCCCAAAAGCCCGCTGAATGTTTCCCAGGTCGGTGCCCGCACCCGAGCTACAGCAATTCAGCAGCAGAGGGCAGCAGGCTCCGGGATAAGAGAGCCTCGTCCCGTCCAGGCTGTGTGCATTCCGACTTTTCTCTTCCCACCCTCTGCCTCTTCCCACATCTGTCGGGGCGAAGGGCTTGCAGCCGCTCGGAGCTCCGGCCCGGACAGCAGGCAGGACGGGAGAGCTGTGAGCACCCCGGAGGAGCGCATGGAGATGTGAGTGTGGCCAGCTGGGGAAGGGGGACACACGGTGACATCTTTCCGGGAGGGAGCTGGATGATCAGACTGTTCCAGGAAGGAGGTCAGAAAGGCTAAACACATGCTCACTAGCTCTCCATTAAAACTTTGCTAGCACGTACAGTTTAGGATCTTCTTGGCCAGTCTTTTCATGAGGTCTGAGCAATGAGCATGTTTTGGAGGAGCACATAGTCCTGCTCCCCAGAGAGGGAGAGGGAAGGTCTGCGGGCTGAGAAAAAAAGATGAAAGCCAATTTTTGAAGAAGGGGGGCTCAGGCATGACCGGGTAGTATTGCTCCTTAGCAAACTGAGCTTGAGACCTTCAGACCCTGACCAAGTTAACTGGGCAAAGACCCTAAGCTATCTATTAGTAATCAGAAATGACCCACTGGCCCAGAGCCAAGGGGAACCACACTTTTGCTGGTTCCAAGAAACTGAGCCCCATGACTGGTGGCAAGAAACAGCAATTGCTCAAGGAAATCAGCTACGTTTCTTCAAACTGCTTCTTGGGCTGATGAATCTCTTTGGCTTAGATCGCAGAGCCTTACTGGAATTACGTGCTGTTGTCTTCATTTCAGTGATCCTGAGCGATCCAAGCCAAAATCTGGACCTGCAGCTAGGCCTCCCATGTTTTTGCATTCTGCTAGGCAGTGTGCAAGTCACTTGCGAAGTCTCCCCCGATTTCAGATGACTGAGTTTTGTGCTATGTCATGATGTAGTTGCCATGTTTACAGGCACAGTCCTTTTCTCCTGTGGGCCATCCTCTTTTTTGGAGTGACCAGTTCCAGTCCAGTGCCAAGAAAACTTTTTGGGGAAATCCGATCCCCAAATTATCCCAAGCCATACCCCAACAATAACATCAGCAGCTGGGATATCATCGTCCCAAAAGGCTATGTGGTGAAGCTGACCTTCAGATACTTTGACCTGGAGCCATCTGAGTCCTGCTTCTATGACTATGTTAAGGTATGTGGATAGATCCCTGGGCCAGTGGGGAGATAGAAGTGGGAGTCTAGTGACACCTGCACGAAACCACTGCTCATCTGCTCATTCACAAAGCCTCCTCTCATGCTTCCCACAGAAGGAGGGAGCTAAAGGTGGTAACCGGGGAAGGAGGCAGTTGTGGCTGGGTAATATCGATGCATAGAGAAGATTCTTCTGAGGCTACAGAGATTTCCCCTTAACTCTGACAGATCAAAGCAGACAAGAAGAACTTGGGCCGATACTGTGGACAGCTTGGGTCAACCACAGGCAATCACCCGGGAAGAAAGAAGTTTATATCTCAGGGAAACAGAATGCATGTGGAGTTTCACTCTGATTTCTCCAATGAAGACAATGGCACAGTCATTCGCTACAGAGGCTTCCTTGCCTATTACCAAGCTGTGGGTGAGTAGGAGATACCTTATCATGCCTATGTGGGTCCTACTAATTTCCCTCCCTGACAGGCAAATCAAGAGAAGCCTTGAGCAAGGATATGGATCTCTGTGTCCTTTCAGTGTCCAGCAGATAGCTTTGACACTTCACCCCCCTTATCCCAGCATCTCTTATCTTTTCAGATCTGGATGAATGTGACCCTAACAATGCTGCTGAGGACAGTGAGGGGCCTCGGTGTCAGCACATTTGCCACAACTACGTGGGCGGCTACTTCTGTTCTTGCCGGCCTGGCTACCAGCTCCAAAGTGACCGCCACTCTTGCAAAGGTAAACTGAAAGCTTGAAAGATCAGATGGACTAAGGAGGGTTCCAGGGCAGGACCCCTACAGCCAGGAAGGGTGGGGATGCAATTAACAGGGCAGCAGGTGGTACAGCCCCACATTGTTAAATCTGTTTTCTTCCCCTACCCCAGTGGAGTGCAGCAGTGAGTTGTACACAGAGCCATCTGGGTACCTGAGCAGCCCTGAGTATCCCCAGCCCTATCCTGAAGACCTCCGATGTAACTACAGCATCCGCCTGGAAAAAGGCCTGTCTATCATCCTGAAGTTCCTGAAACCCTTTGAGATTGATGACCACCAGCAAGTTCATTGTCCTTACGATCAGCTCAAGGTACTGGTCATTAGCAAACCCACCTTCCAGCCCTGCTGCCAGGCCTGGGCAGGAACTGTGAGACCACCACTACTGGCACAAGAAATTTAGGATCAATACAAGAAGAATGCCCCAGAATGAGAAACTAATCTGTTCCCTTGTCCCTCCCTCAGCTCACTTAATTGCCATTGTCCTGAGATCAAGAGGCCCTAGGTCACAGGCTCCTGGGAGCCAAAAATATCACCCTTCTTCCAGTTTTATCTTCCTTTGCTTTAGTCTCAGGATTCAAAGGGCTCTGATTGCCATGACAGAGGAGAAGCAGAGCTTGTGGTAGGTCAGTCCTTTGTTCTGATCTGACAGTGCAGACATCAACAAAGATGAGTCAGACAGACAGCCCTGTCCACCACCACGGGCGCTTTGGCAAACTTAGTCTGGATTGAGAGAGGGGAACCAGAGCAAAGCTGTGTATTTTTCTGTCCCCGTGATACATGTCTTCATCACCAGATCCAAGCACAAGGGAGAGAGATCGGTGAATTCTGTGGCAAGGAGTCGCCCGGCAGCATTGAAACCAAAAGCAATGAGGTGGACATACTCTTCCTCACCGACGAGTCAGGGTTCAGCCGTGGCTGGAAGATCCACTACACCTCAGAGAGTAAGATGTTCTTCTCCAGAGACTACTACAGCCTATGTACAGCATTTGTTAACACCCACTCACCTCACCCCATTTTCTAACAGAAATACGGTGCCCGCAGCCTGTCCCACTGGATCAGTTTACTGTCATCAGAGACCTGCAGCCTGTGTATCGATATCAGGACTATTTCATCGTCACCTGCAAGACTGGCTATAACCTGATGAAGGTAAGACCCCTTCTCCACTCCCTTCAGCCATTTCCTGGCATCTCTTCAGTCTGAGCAAGTCCTTAACTTCCAGTAAAATTTTCTTTGGAGATTTCACTCCCGGCAATCTTTCGGTTTCTGTTTCCCCTTGCCTATTCAGGCTTTTTTTTTTTTTTTTTTTCCCAGTGTTTTCTCTTTTCCTAGCCCCCTTCTTTGTGCATTTACTTTCCCACAAAGAGGCAAGCCCTGGTAGATGAAAGAACAAAGATCCCAAGAAATATTTGTAAGCAAGAGTCTCTCTTTGGAAGGATATGAAATCAGACTGGAAGCAGAAAATGCTACCTGCCTCCCTACTCGTCCCAATGCCAGGACTGGGTAGCACCCCAGACCTGTCACGTTTTTAGGGTTGCTGGCTGCTTATACCTTGGGTTACTATGAATAATTTGTAGCCTGTGGCAAACACAGGATGGAGGAAAGGCAGCAAAGGGAGAGGCCAGCAACTGGAACAGTTTGCTGCAGGGAAACTCTTGGACAGCAATGGGAAGATGGACAGATAGGATAATATATCTACGTGGAGAAGGGAATATAAGGCTCTGCACAGCCAGCAATATTTTGTTTGTTTGTTTCTCTTCCATGCAGGGCAGCCAGAAACTGCTGTCCTTCACTGCTGTCTGCCAGGCTGATGGAACATGGCATCAATCCATGCCCCGCTGCGAAAGTGAGTGAGCTGGGAACTGGGGTGGTCCCCCTTGCTGTGCATTGTTCTCCCAAGTACATGGGGGTGTTCAGCCTCAGAGACACAATTTGTCTTCAGACAGAGACTCATTCTGATTGGAAGGATCTGTGAAGGTTATCTAGTCCACTATTAACTTTTGTTACACCTCCTGCTTGCAAAAACTTGAGTTTTCCCTCCCTTTCAAAAATGCATAACATAACACACACACAAAAAAAAGTCAACGCATAACATTTAAAAGCAAAAGATCCCAGTTTGGGATCCATTTTGGAAAAGCCACTCACTGCCCCCTGTACTAACTGGTCCTTTCCATCCTTCATATCATGGCCACAATCCAAGTCAAGCCTAAACCTGCAGGTATTAAGTCTGTCTTTGTTTCATCTTTTTTTTTTTTTTTTTTTTTTTTTTTTGTAGTTGTGAAATGTGACAATCCTGCAGAATTGACCAATGGGGTATTCAACTATGTTAACAAACCTGCAAACAACAACTACCAGTCAGTGATCGAGTACCAGTGCAATGAGCCATATTACCACATTGTCACCAGAGGAGGAGGTGGTGAGTCCCAATCCCACACAGATAATGAAATATGTTAATGAAAAGCCTGCTCAGATATCCAGTTAGAATTGTCCTAATCTCTGCTCCCCAGGCTTAGGGCTCTTGCTTTCCTCCTGAAAAGACTCTCCCAACCTTTCCTTGGCTCTGCAGCATAGGTTCTGAGGCTTGCTGTCTCAGCCCATTCCTACCCTGCTTCATTCCTAGAGACCTTTACATCTCTCCTCCAGGCTCTTGTTAACTTTTGTGGAAGGTCCTAGTCATGATTCTCATATTAGCCATCTATAGTCATGATTTATTTTTCTCTGGTGGATTTCATTCTTTCACTGAAGCTTGAGGTAATCAATAATATGCTGAAACTTGATCACAGAAGTCCAAATTGCTACAGATACAAATAAATAAACTCAAACTCCACTCCACTGTAATGCTGTTTACTCTCTCTGGAAAATTGTCCAACAGTAGAGACATCTAGGGACTTAATAACATACATGCAGAAAAATCTATTTTTATGTAGAATGTCAGGAAAGTTAAGGCAATATTCAAAACCATTCACTTACCTTCTTTTTGCACCTGAGACATGATTTGATGACACAAGAGCTTAGGTTACAGGAAAAGTATAAAAAGTTCATGATTTCCTCACCCTGACTGCTCTTGTAGCCTCCACACACACAAACACAAAAGAAGTAAATTTTTAACCTGATTCAGTTCCTGGATATGGTTGCCAGCACAGACTCACAAACAGTTGTGCAGCATGCCTCAGGGAGCTGCACACTGGCATTGGGGTCAGGATCAAGCAGCTGAGGGGTGCTTTAATTTGGTACTAATGTTGAATTTGATTAGTTTTGCACCCGAGTTTAACTCCTTACTATAGAGTCAGAGCTCAATCTGAACAGGAGCAAGTAAATATCAGCACTAGCACGTGTAAAATTCTGATAAAAAGTGATTGTGGTTTAGTCAATTTTCAAAGAGAGCAGCAAAGAGTTTCTTGGAAACATTTAATACAGTAAACATTGTATAAATGGCATATAAATTATTTTTAGTCACTGACACAAACTTTCTAAGAAAAGCAATAATTTTGGAGGTTGTGGAATTTGCTTTGAGAGATGACCTGCAAGTTAGCTGACCTGCAATACTGCCTCAGAAGAAGCTACTGATTGTGTACCCTAACAGATTAATATTTTTCCTGGTTCTGGAACAAAACACTCTATCCTATTCTTGCAAACAGCAGCAACCAGAGACTTGAATCTGAAATCCACGTCTCTACTTCTCTCCCTTCTTTGGGCTAGATAAGGTCAAACAGTGCTCTGTAAGCACATGAAGTTCACTCAGCTGGCTTTTTAGGCATTACGTCTCTAGAAGCGGTGCCTGAACTTTCCTGTTCTTCACTTGGAAATGAAGTGCTTTGAGATACACAGGCTCTTCCATATGGACACGTTTCAGACTACACCACAGGCAGCTTTTCCTGGGAAAGGGTGCCTCTGGGATCTTAGGGCTGAGTGGGACACCTTGAAGAGAGGAACCCCTTCATTCTTCCCACCCTGTGGTGACAGGGCTGGGCCTCATTCACTCCTGTCTCATCCTACAGGCAGGTTCACCTGCTCTCCTGAGGGAACCTGGGTGGATCAAGCCGGCCAGGGGAGGATTCCTGCCTGCTTGCCAGGTTAGTAAAAAACTATGATTTTTGACTGGTTTTTACTAATCCATACTTATCATCAATACCAAGCAGGGACAACATGCAGGAAGGAGAGTGAGGATAATGTTGTCAGTGAGGAAGGACAGGGAAATTCATCCAGGGAGGCAAAAGTAAGGTGATGTGGAACAGTGGTGGTATAGGAAGGAGAGAGACAAGCCAGGACAACGAAGGATGTCATGATCTCCTTGTCTCTCTCTACAGTGTGTGGGAAGCCAAACCATCCTGTTGCTGAAATCCAGCGGATCTTGGGCGGCAAGCAAGCAAAGAGAGGCAGTTTCCCTTGGCAGGCTCTGACTGGCATCCATGGACGTGGAGGTGGAGCACTCCTGGGCGATCGCTGGATCTTGACTGCTGCCCACACCATCTTGCCCAAAGCGTCAGGAGGAAACGACATAAGCCTAGACCAGCTAGCAGAGGAGGCTAATGTTTTCCTCGGCCACACGGACGTAGATGAGCTCCACAAGATGGGTAACCACCCTGTGCGCAGGATCTTTATCCATCCAGATTACAACCCTAAAGATGAGCACAACTTCAACGGAGACATAGCACTGCTAGAGCTGAAGCACCCGGTAACCCTGGGCCCTGACGTACTGCCCATCTGTCTCCCAGATACTACCAACACCACTTTCTACATGGATGGGCATATGGGCTACGTGAGCGGCTTTGGTGTGGAGAAAAACTTTCTTTCAAATCACTTGAAGTACGTGAACCTACCAGCTGTTTCCCGGGAGAAGTGCCAGAGCTGGCTGGATAGTAAGAGTGGACGGATGCCTATGGTTTTCTCTGAGAATATGTTCTGTGCTGGCTTCCTCACAGTCAAGCGGGATACCTGCCAGGGGGACAGTGGGAGTGTCTTCACAGTGCTAGACTCAGGAAGTGGACGCTGGGTGGCTACGGGGGTCGTTTCTTGGGGTATTGGCTGTGCCCAAGGGTATGGCTTCTACACCAAGATCCTCAACTATGTGGACTGGATCAAAGGGATAATAAGGGATGATACAATCTAAATATTCCTGTGTAGCTGAAGAATCACTGATACCGTATAGATTTCCAGACACAGCAAATCATATCCAAAGCTTTCAATGATGTCCTAAAGGCTTTTCAAACACAGAGACCATGTAACCTTCATCATGAGCACTTCTGAAAGCCAACATATTGTTTGGCAAATTCTTGGTAACACTGTTACCAAAGGGTGTGTCCCATTAGCAGTTTGTGGGTGTTCCAGTTCTTCCAAAAGCAATCTTATTGTTGGATGAAGCTTTAATATCAGAAATCTCATGACAGCAAACATGCTATTGTGTGAAGTGCTGGCAATATCATCAGACTACTGCAGTCTACATCTGTAGTCCCCATTGTGTGGGAAGTTTGTAGTGCAGCAAACCTTCTTGAAGGCTGTGGTGCTTTGTGCTGAGTACAGTGTGTATATGCCCATTGGCAACAGTAAGATTCTATGAATATTAAAATAATTGCTGGAGAAACCAGGTGTGTTATGCTTTTCTGTCTTTGGTTTTTACAGCTACTAAATATTCCCCATAACTGAGAGCAACTTATGGACTTTATCTATATAGGGATTGCTCTATCTACCGCTATCGTGTTTCCAGCTGTGCAAAGGCAAGTGGCAGTTACTCATCTCTCACAAAGCTACCATTATCTTACCCGGTCTGAAACGCTAAATGGCCCCAAGGGAGGAAAAAGTCATCTGTGTAATGCCACATTCAAAAGGCAAGGAATACAACAATCAGTCTTGTGGAGAAAAGATCCAAGGAACATTTCCTGATCAGAATTTGCCAATGGGTTTTTTATGCTATATGGAATAAAGCTCTGACTGCAGGACAGTAGCTCTAAACCGACTGACTCAGAGGGATGTGTCTACTGTTGTGGGTATTCTCTGCAGTTGTGTCTTAACTAGTTTTGCTACTGCAGAATGCCCTACCTTTTTATTCTGACAGAGGAACCCTGTGAGGTCATAGTTGCCTTCTCACTCTGTTTTCTGTGAGATCCACCTCCAGATCTTCTCCAGCGTCAGGATGTCTCATTTGATTTTAAGATAATATACTGTGGGGAGTGATCTATGATATTCACACCTTATATAAATTCACCTGTGATCTCCAGGAGTCCGTACTCTGTTGATTTTGCGATTTGTATGGGCAAAAGGGAGCAAGAGCATGTAAACATAAGGTGTCCAGTTGCACAGGAGCAAAGGATAAACCACAGTCATTGGGGTAAGAAGGGAGACTGAGGCATATACAGTTGTGGGTATTCCATATTCCAGGAACAGAATTTATGGGATGCTCTGTGAGTTCAAGTGACAAAACCATCAATATATTCAACTCTTCAGTCCATGTAAAAATTGGGAAAAAATATGAGAAGACATCTTAAGAATCTCCTGCTTTGCAATAGGCTAAGAAAATTTGGGATCTGAGGCATGGAAAATATACAATTTCCCCAAGTCTCTATAGAAACTGTGACTCTCATAGGAATAGCAATCCCAGCTAAATAGGTTTCTTTCCTGTTTCCTGCTCCTGGATCATTCAACCACACTTCTTTTTGTCTTCTCCTCTGCTCTCCTGAATTGATTTCAGCACTTTGTCTTCTTGTCCTTTTCCAAAAAGATTGGAGTTAATCAGTGGGCTAGGGAGTAATCATGCAGTGTTGCTTGCCTGAGTGGTTTTGTAGTCATAGAAGCTAAGAAAATGTCATACCTTAGACTGAAGGTCATTTTTTCAGAGCTTCTACTGGATTAAATTTTCCAGTATTGTACATTATTGGGCTATTTCTTAGGCTATTATTAGGTGCAGAACCTTTCCCTAACCCCCAGTCTGACCCTCCCCTGTCCCAGCTCCGTGCCGTCCCCTCGGGTCCTGTCGCTGTCCCCAGAGAGCAGAGCTCAGCGCCTGCCCCTCCACTTCCCTCGTGAGGGAGCTGCAGGCCGCCATGAGGCCTCCCCTCAGCCTGCTCTGCTCAGGGCTGAGCAAACCCGGGGACCTCAGCCACTATTCATATGTCTTCCCCTCTAGACTCTTCACCATCTTTGTTGCCCTCCTTTGGGCACTCTCTAATAGTTTTATGTCTTTCTTATGTTGTGGTGCCCCAAACTGCATACAGTACTTGAGGTGAGGCCGCACCAGTGCAGAGCAGAATGGAACAATCACTTGTCTCAATCAGCTAGCAACAACAATGTGCTTGATGAACCCCAGGATAATCTTGATCTTTTTGGCTGCCAGAGGACACTGTTGATTCGTGTTCAACTTGCGATCAACCAGAATCCCCAACATGGGCTAAGACTACAGCCTGAATTGTCCAGGATGGACAATTCCCTTTTGTGCTCCAAAAGATGAAAGCTGAGATGAGCCCACCTACCTAACATTTTGCTTGTTACATGTATTAAGAAATTTAAGGTGTCTGAGTTGAATGCAAGATTCTATATCAAGTATCCCAAGAGTTGCACACATCCTCCTCACTATTTCCTAGACTCATAAAAATTTAGGCTGGAAGAGGAGGTCTCCAATCCAATCCTGTGCTGACAGTAAGAACAACTTCAGAGCTTCAGGGCCTTGCCTGGGCAAGTTCTGAAGATATCCAGGGACAGAGATTCCCCAGTCTTTTGTAGCACTTGTTCCAGTTGAATGAACTTTGAATATCTTATGCTTAGCTTGATTCAGAAACCTGAAGCCCTTGATGCTGGTAATGGTTGGTTAATGAGCTGCAACCAGCTCAGAAAAACTTCTTAAAGACTCAGGTAGAGGAGTAAGGTAGCAGAAGTTACAGCTTGCCAAAAGCTGTCAGCATGTTGGTTCAACATGTGACTGGACTCTTAATTAAGTGAGTTTCAATGAGAAATAGGTCTAGACTGAGAATAAGACAATACACACATGGGAAGCAAATTTGGACATTCTTTAATGCTGTTAGATATTCTGAACAATACAGGAAATAAAGGAATCAGAAACCAGGCTTTGAACCTATCCTGGAAACCAACAATTATTCTCTCTCGTCTTCATCGTAATCTCCCTGTCAGGTAGGGCATGAGTAGTTCTTCTCCAAGCGGGAAAAAATGGGATAGAAGAAATGAGAGGAAGCAGAAGAAGGAGGCTCCTTATGCAGAATAGCATCTTCATGTTATGTTATTATGAGTGGAAGAAGTAAGAGAAATTCCTTTCCCAGTCACGATGACAGTGGGGAAAACCAATACATATTCCTGACTCCCCACTCAGCACAGACACAATGAGTTGTCCTGTTATACACAAAATTGAACAGGATTGTAGCCAGCCTTCCTACCAGAACAGGTGACGATCACATTTCGGAAGCGTGACTGCGATAAAGGGAGAAAGAGCTAATCCTGTAAAGCTTCTGTATTCTCATGCTTACTCATGGTCTCTGTAATCCAGTCCAGGTAACGTACTACCTTGGTGTAAAGACCAAAGGTGCCACATCTTGGTCCCCAGGAGATCAGCCCAGCCACATAGTACCGGCTATTATCCAGAGGATCTTGGATGGAGTAGGCTCCACCACTATCCCCCTTACAGCTGTCCTTGTCACCACCAGCACAGATCATGTTGTCAGTGAATCGGTAAGCACTGGAATCAGCAGGGCCCTCTGGCTTCACAGAACGGCACTTGTCCATGTCCACCACAGGAATCTGAGCCTTCCAAAGATAAATAGGTAGTCTTCCTCTCTCTTTCTGTCCCCAGCCAGCTATATAGCCTAGAGTCCCTTTTTGTAGCTCATATTCAGGTGATTTACCAGGAAGACAGAGGGGCGAGATGTTTGGGCCCATCTTCACGGGATCCTTCAGCTTCAGTAGTGCAATATCATTATCAAAATCGGTCCTGTAGGTGTCTTTGGACAGCTTCTTCCAGCCCGGATGGATGAACGAAGCCTCTGCAACCAGCTGCTGGGCATCCCGGTACAAAGATTCTCTACCGACATTGATTACACCAATAAACATGTCAGGCTTGTCAAATCCCTCCAGCACATGAGCTGCAGTCATCACCCATCTTTCAGAAATAAGCACACCAGCTCCTCTTGGGTGATCAAAATACACCTGCCAGGGAAAGTTGCCCTTTTCTGCACGAGTGCCTCCAAAAATCTTTGCTGTCTCTCGGACGGGATTACTGGGCACCCCACAGACTAGAAGGAAAAGGAAAAGAGAGGAACCAGATGAGAAAATTAGCAGTTACAAATAGGTTTTCTTTGGCACTACTAAAAAGCCCAGTCTCCTCCTTCCTCTGTCTTCTAAATTATTCTGATGCTGTGTAGTCTTTGTTTATATTCTGTCATAGAATTTGCAACAAACATTTACAGAGAAATTCAAGAAAATACAAGCAAAAATCCTATGAACATTCAATTGAGGCTGAAAATGGTTGTTCTCAAATTCTTGGTCTGGAAAGTCAAATATTCACACCGTTGTCAAACAGCAAGGGTTGGGTATGCCAAAGCTCACAATTTCATTGCACTCTACTTAGCATTTTTATTTTGCTGAGTTACATTCCATAGGTATAGGTAAATAATTTTAAAATATTAGAAAAAAATATTTGTTTAAGTTCTCAGAGCTATGACACTACTATTTAAAATGATTTTTTGGGGAGGGAGGGGGAACTACAGATAGTCTCAGTTTAAGTGCTCAAATTTGTTATTGAAGTTTTACCATTTTCTCTCTATATTCTTTTAGTGTGTCAAATCTTAAGCAAGGGTTCAAAGGAGATCCTATCTGTGAGTCTTGTTGGTGCAGAGGTGATCTGTGCTTTTTGAGTAAAATGTTCTATAAGGTCTTGCAGAAGGTGAGCATAAGGGCAAGAATAAGGCTGATTATTCTTACATAGCTAGGAAACTGATTGCTTTACACATCTGCTGATTTACATTGAACTCTGTGTCATATTAACAGAGATCAAAGAATTATAGCTGGTAGGTAGCTTCCAACTTAAATGAAGAAGAAGAAGGGACCTCTCAATGTCTCTAGTTTAACCCCCTGCTCATCCCTAACTGCCCTTCCCCCACCATCCTATCTGTAAACCAGGTTGCTCAGGGGGTTTGCCAAAGTGGCTTGTGAGTATCTCCAACGATGGTTATTACCAAGCCACTCTGGCCAACAGTTCTTGTGCTTTGGGGGAACATTTTACCTTAAATATGGTCAAAATTTACTTCATTGCAACTTGTGCTCATTGCCACTTATATCACCGTGTCCTTCTAAAAAAAGTCTGTCTTCACACCCTTTGTAACCCCCTTTTAGGTTGCAAACTCCCTGAGTTTCATTTTTCAATTTGTCTTTTGCACTATGCGCTGTCATAGTCCAAGTCACATTCAGCTGAGTCTTGTACTTTAAAATGCCCATGAGGTTTTGGGGGTTTGGAGTAGCAAAAACGCATCACATACAAATAGCAGTAGGGATGCCGCCTCCTCTAAGAGTGGTTGATAAACTGATAAACAGTGTCCAGAATATATAAGATTTTAAATCCTCTTTATGAGCTGGAAGTTAAGCCCCAGCTATAACTACCAGCAGTCAGGAGCAGTAGTACCCATGCACTTTCCTCCTCAATTTCCCTCATATGTACAAAGAGAGGGTGAGAAAGTACTGGACAGGGATATTGCTTAAGTATTCAGACCCACTGAGTGCTACTAAATACTGAAGGACATGTGCTCTTTTAAGCATTTAGGCCTCAAGTGAAAGCATTGTAAGTCTTTTCCTTGTAGTGCTGCATCATTAGTGCTCAATGGACAGCTGAACCCAGGGAGGGTTTGAAGAGAAGCTACAGCTCTCAGTGTAGCTTAGGAATGACTGAAGAAAGAAAGGTCTGACATTGTTGGACATCTCTTTTGACCCCTAAACCTTTTTGATACCTTCAAAACTGTCAGAGATCTAAAGCACCGAACAACTTGAGAATGTGCACACTTGAAGGAGGGAAAACAGGTGCAGGAACAAAAAATTAATGAAGTAGTAGTCTTCACATACTACATGCATATATGCACAGATTTTGATAGTACCTGCAACACATTTTGGTAGCTCGGTTCCCATTTCTTTGTTGATCCATTGTCCACTGGCTGAGCATTCATACACCACTTGGAAAACACAAGAAAAAAGAGTGCAAGAAGTATACAATTGAGATGAAGAGAGGGTAGACAGTGTTACTGTATAAGATGATGTATTAACCTTCTCAACTCCAAAGTAAGCACAGCTTGCTAAACATTGCTGAGATCTCTCTAGAAGTTGACAACCCCACCACGGTGCTTCTGCCCCTGTTTTGGAGAGACCTCCTCTAATATGCTTCTTGAGTCATTTATTTCTCCACCAGAAATGTGTGGCAAAAATCTCCATGGTTCATACACCAGGCAAATGGAGATAGGACTTGCTAGTAGGTCTAAGGTCAACAGCCCATCCATAGGCAATATGACAGTGTATTGAACATAAAGGCAACACAAAACTACTGCCTGCAACCCTGCACCAATAAGAATCTTTGTCTAGTCTTGACCTGATGGGATATAATCCTAGTCCCGTGGCAATGCCAGTACCATTTCTTAGGCCTTTCACCAAATAAATTTGTTTATGTAGCAGACACAATACTTACCTTCCCCTTCATTTTTTAGGGTATAGTAAGGTGCATTACAGTGATACCGGACAGCAGCTTTGTACAGAGGCTCATGAATTTCAGAGACATATTCAACTTGTCCATTCTCAATAGGAAGTGGTTCACCACAGTTCACAGCTGTAGAGAAGAAAAACAAATGATCAAAGACAATTGAAGGGGCACTCCACCCAACAAGCTGTATTATTCTGTAGTATGGGGAACTACTCAGCTCCTCTGGTCCCTGTATGGTCATCCATGCTTACTTCCTTTGTTCTTTCAGCATTCTTACATCCCAGTCCTTCACTGTCCTACTAGTGTGAAGACGTGTCTAGAGCCTAAACACTCCATTTCAGTCTGCTTCCCACAATACAGAGAGAGTTCACTTACGAATACAGCTGAAATGGGAGTTGCTCCATTCACCATTGTCCTGACAGCTGGAGTAAAATGTCCTGATGCTGTCTTGTTTCTAGGGAAAAGAATATGACCTATGTAAGTAACTGGCCATGAAATATACCTGAAATGGGCATGGGTACTTCAGTGAAGGGTTCTCAGAATGCTGCAGTGTCTGGAAGAAGTTTCCACTTTCTACAGGTGTGGCAAAACCTTTGAGTCCCAAAGGTGCTCAGGACACCTGATGGGAAATAGCAGCAGGAAGCTGCTGAGAGGGGCAAAGAGGGTATATGCTTTTGTGTGTAACTTACCACTACAATTTCATAGCCTTCCACACAGGTCACCTTCACACTGTCCTCGAAGGTATACCTGTCCTTCTTTGGGTCAACAACAGAGTTGGAGATGACACTTGGGGGACAGGTTATGGCTGTGAAAAGACAAGAAGAAAACAATGATTCACTGGTTCAAGATTTACTCTCCCTCCAGTTCCCAACTTCTTTCCTACCAGTGATTATTCCCCCTAGTTAACAGGCACCCTCAGTTTAGTTAATAGTTCCTCAGCTCTGACTAGCAAACCCAGCACGTGTGAGCATGTTAACATGATGTTGTACCATGAATCTGATCTGGAGCAAGGTCTCCCTAACTCAGCAGCAGAAGGAATACTTTCACAAGTGTTTACTCACGATCTGCATAGTAGCGAATTTTCCAGCCTTTATGCTGTACTGCCTGGTCTGTCTGGAAGATTATGTCAAGAATGTTGTTCCTAGTCTTGATTTCAGAAGGACCTGGGAATGTGTTGCCACAATAGGGACCAAAACGCTTCTCTCCAGAGACAAGCTGGGAAAATAACAAACAAGAATAAATGAAAAAATACCAAAAGTATTCTCAAGAACTTCAAAAGACAGAGTAGATGAAATTAAAGTTAAGCAGTCAGAGAGTCTTCTGAATATGAGGACATCGAGGGGAGACCCAGAGCATCCTGTCTTCCACCCTACACCTACCGTTAAGCTGTCACGGCAACTCCCTTCTGAGTCAGCTGGTTCCACGTCGAAGTCCTCGCTGCGTATGGTCAATGCCACAAAGTAGCCTGGCCTCAGAGCCACTCGGTAGTCGCACCGTGAGTTCTCTGGGTACTGATTGGGATAGTTTGGGCTAGCAATCTCCCCTGATAACTCAGTGAAGACATTTCCACTGCAGTTCACTAGGATTAAGGGAGGAACACAGTGAGGACTCAGAAAGGAAATGGTTCACCTATGAAGTAGACAAGTTTTCCTTCTTTCACTGCTTCTCCAGTCTACCCAGTCACCTGCATTAACCACATCTCAACACTGCATCTTTCCAAGAAATTGAACACCAGGGCAACTCCTTATCCAGTTAGCTAGGGACCTTAACTTCTAGTGGACTGAGGTACCTTGACTTCCTGTCAATCATTTGGAAGACAACTTCTTGGTGTTCTCAGTACTAGCAAACAGCTTCAGCATATCATTAATCTTGCTCAGACTTGCATAATTTCTTTTAGTATCCTCTATTTCTCCCTCCACTTTTTGTTGTTGTTTTTGTTTGTTTTTTAACCTTCCATCTGTGATTTAGGCTCTCTTCTCTCTTGTGCAGGTTCTCATCTTATACCCCTTTCAACATATCGCATTTGTGACTTTGCAATTTTTTGATTTGAGCCAACGAGCACCTTGGCCATTGTTGTATCTTCTTTGAACTACCCTGCTTTGTCAGGAATTAAAAGATTCACAGATAGCAGTATGCTAAGAAGGGTTTCCATCACAGACTTTAGAGAATGTCATTTAATAGTTTCTTGATTCTCTTGATACAATAAATAAATAAATAAATACATGGAAATGTTAATAATATGTTAATAGAAATTCACAAAGTCTACCTCCAGTTCAGATTTGCATTGGGATGTACTTTTCTTTAAAATATATCTGTCATGGCTGGTTGAAAAGGCTGATAGAGAACGTCTTCCAAGTACAATATCTCACTTGGCCTAAGCTAACTCTTGCTGTTGGCCACCGTTCATGTAGATCTCTCACCTCCACATGTTTTCATATCCTCATAGAGGAAATACTCTGGTGGGCAGGTACAGAAGTAACCTCCAATATAATTATTACAGTAATGACTGCAAGGTTCCTCCACAAAATCTGTGCACTCATCCAAGTCTGCAAGTGTGAAAAGAAAAGATGTCAGCCAATGTTAGTAAAATGGGAGCTAAGGGCAGGGGGAAAATGGGAAAGTGAAATGGGAAAGATTCTGTTTTAACCTTACCTACTGCAACATAGTAGGCTGCAAAACCAGTGAAATGCTCCTCATTGGAAAAGTCTGATTGGAAGGTCATAGTCAGGGTGTTATAAGGGACACGGAATTCCTCCACAATCAAGGAGCCAGGGACACGAGGTTTCTTTCGCCCACAAAGCACGCCTTCAACATGGCCACTAGACAGGATCTGT
The DNA here is from genome assembly GCF_009819795.1 of Aythya fuligula. NCBI lineage: Eukaryota > Metazoa > Chordata > Aves > Anseriformes > Anatidae > Aythya > Aythya fuligula. Next base: position 82,598,089 of record NC_045559.1, read on the forward strand.
GAAAGAATGCAGAGAGGTCTTATCTTGTTACTGGAATATATGTAATTACCAGTGCTTGAGTCTTTCAGCTTACAAGCAGCTAACTAAAGGCTTCTAAATTGCATGCATTTGTCACAATATCCATGTAGATATCCCAGGACACAGCAATGTCACACAGATAGCGGAAGGGCCCAAGACTACTTTGTAATCCACAGATCTGGCCAAGGTTGGAAGACGGGCAGACAGCATTCAACTGAACAGAGTCCCTAGAGAACAAGTTTTGTGTCATTTGTAAGATGCTTGGGGTGTGTTCCCTATTGCTAACTTCCCAGCTCTGAAATACCTGTCTTCATTTTCCAGATACAAATTAAGTGAGAGTTCTCTGTTAACAGCCTTTCCTCAGGCCCATTTGTGTAATAATAATAATAATAATAATAATAATAATAATAATAATAATGATAATGATAATAATAATAATAATTTTATGCTTTGTTTCAAAACCCATCACTGGCAGGCTGCAGAGCATCCTAACAGGTACGTTGTTTTGTTGCAAAGGACATGTTATTGCATCTCTCAGCAGAGCCCATTCATCCTGCAGTCCCACCTTGGTCTTTCTCCAACGCCTCCTTCTGATGCTGCGCCTGATCTTATTGCCCCTTTTCACACTTAGCTATTGCAGCTGGGATGGTCTTTTTGTGTGGAAATGCTTTATGTTTTGTGCCCTGTAGAACAACATGGAGCAGGCACAGTGGAGCTCTGAGTTTTAAGAAAACTGTGGTGCATAGATTTTGACAACAGGCCACTGCACTTTGTCTGAGTACCCACTATCCATACCCAGATCTCTTGATTGTTTTTAACTTCAGTCATTCCCAATAATTATCCTCTTGCATTAAATTGTCTAGGTCCACTCACTGATTTATTCTGAATAATTTCATGGACAGAAAATCAATGGCCTTTCTACGAAAATTGGCTTTCAAACCTATGGCTCACCGACCTTGTGATATGTGCCATGCAATAGTGGATATCCTTCTCCTAAGGATATAGGAGAAACATGAGGATGGTGGTATAGACGGGACACTAAGTTGGCAGACAGTGCTCGTGTAGTTAGGAAGCAAACTCAAGTCAATTTAGGGATGGCTAGTGCACAGATATGCAGTCATTCAGGCTTCTTTGGGCTCACAGCAGGAAGGATGTATCCCTTCTTCCAGCCCGGAGCTTTGTACACAGCTTTGCTGATCTATGCTATACCTCACCTTCTTGTCTTTTTCTCACTTGATGAGAATAGGGACAGTACCTTCACAGAGTCGTACTCGCAGTTGTGCGATGGCTCAATATCCATATGTGTGAAATAAAGGTGAATGCCATATCCTGGAGGGACCTCGATTTCCCAAGATTCCTGCAGATCATTTGGATACACCTGAGGATAATTGGGTGACAAGATCTCACCATACATGGAGGCTGCATCAGCCCAGACAGGGAGACAGAAGAAGATAAGGTACCTGAGAAAAGAGGAAGATGATATTGCAGAAGTCTTCTCTGTCTGCATATGAACGCAGTCCCTAATGAAAAGGCATGTCTTTGGCTGTCTGTAGCATGCAGCACGGCTCCTGGCTTTGGAGTTTTAATGACCAGTGCTGTGACTGTGTGGGGTTTATCCTTCTCCTGTAGCCTTTCAAACAGGACTACATTATCCATCCTGCTCTCTGCTCCTCTCCAGCTGTAGAAGAACTAGTAATGCTGCAGCAATTGAACAGAAGGATCTTAAATGCTATACCATACTTCACTACCTTGTTCTGGAAGCTGCTTGGGCTACAGATACATTCAGATTTGAGAATCAGTACAATACTACAGGAAAAACACCTAATTCATAAAATTAAATTATTAATAAAACGGAGTTCCCCGTGGAGATTCAGTAACTCACCACATCTGGAAAAAGCTGATCTTCCTTTCCGAAAACTTTCAGGATTTGGACTTTGGAGTTATGGTCTGGGACAAAAAAAAAACACAACACAACAGTGTGATTGATTAACGTTGCCTGTGTTTCTGTGTGTCTGCTAGGCAGGTCAAAGGCCCTAACACCCCAGCTTATGGAGAATTCACCAATGATTTGCCTCAAAAGCGAATTTATATCACCACTCTTTCATGCATACAGCAACCCCAAGCTTCAAGGAGGGATGCTAGGCTCAGTGCTGACAACATGGGGCAGGTATCTCCAGCTTGTTAGTCACTGATCCTCACCTTCTCCCCTTATGTTCATCAGCGCTTCCAAAGATCATGTAGGTGTACAGCAAATTGACAGACAGCACCTCCCCCGCCCCCGAAGTACCCAATTCGTTCTCCCCAGCACCCCAAAAATTATACTAAGACCCTGGGCATGGGGGAAGCATGCACTGACCCTTCTAGCTGTCAGCGACACTCAGGAATATTTTCCTTTGCCGTTTCTAATGCTTGCAATATTTACCTTCTCTCCCTAGTTCGTGTCTGCTCTTCTTCTCTCTTGCCTTCTCTTTTCTCGTTTTCTTTTTTTCTTCCTGTTCACACCCTCCAAAAGGATCCAAGCCCGTGGTCTGGGTAAGAGAGCTGTAATCTGCAATAGCGCAGCACCCCCTAGCAGCACGATGTAGCTTCCAGTTTTCTGTGCCAGATGCGATGCGGGGGAAAAAAGCTTGCCGGCTTTCGGCAGAAAGGGGAATTGCCAAAACAAGTTGCACAACCTCGTTGGCTCAGGCTACGTGGGGGCGTGCACCGATTTGGTCTGTGTTACGGATTTTCGGGAAATCAGATGACTTTGGGGAAAAAAGGAGTTGAACGGAGTTTTGGTCAGCGTCCCCTCTCTCCCTCTCCCTCCTCCCCTTTGAAAGTCATGAACAAAATTCAAAGGGTGTAGCAAAAGGAAAGACCACATGAGCACAAAAAAAGTTTAATCATCCATCCCAGAGACCACTTTGAGGTAATCCACTCTGGGACTGCAACCTGGTGGTCACAGGGCTGCTGCCATTGTTCCTCATCTTATGCTTGAGACCCATTTAGGGGGAATAAAATAAATAAATACATAAATAAAGACAGTGGCCCTTCAATATTGTGCCTCTCTGAGGCTACCACCAGGAGTTAGGATGCATTGCTTGGCTATTTCTTTATTATGGCCTCACTCATATAAGAACTTTACTAAGAACACCTACCCATCTCTTTATAACGATTTACCGAGTGAACTTGATGTAGAAACAACTGTTCATCAGGTTTAGCCCTGGAGAAAGTTAGATCTACGACCTTTAAGGAAAGGAGATTCACAATTTGTGCCAGGTAGGGCCCTTAAATCAGCCAATGACCACAAACTAAGCCAAGAACAAAATACAAGCACAAGCTAAAAGACCTGTCAGTAATACTCTAAAAACCCCCTCCTCCTCACAAACCAGCTACACTGGGACAGGACTATAAACGGCCGTGTAAAACTCCATTACACATGCTACCCTTTACAGGCTGCACATCCACTCCAGAGCTTGTTTTGGCCAAGAGAAAAAAAAAATCAAGTTTCAACAGGCCATGGGTAAAGTGTTCTAGCAAAGCCCATGTGAAAGGCTCCTTTATATTGTCAAGGGAGAGAAACACCTACAGATGAATCATAACTGACTTCATTGTAGTCAGCGAAAAGGTTTTACTTGAATAACGTGCCTAATCTGTTTTCTTTGTCAAACTGAGAATAGGTAGAGAAAGAAAATAATTTGTCATCTCACCTCTGATGTCTCTTGGGATCATATCATGATGTTTCTAACTGGAGTTTTGAGAACGGGGAAAACAGTAATGAAAGACACACAACAAATATCAGGGAGACATTTTCTTCTCTGAACTGGGCAAAGACACTGCCAGTGACTCTCTGAGTCACAATGTCATTCTAAAATGGCATAGCAGAAGTAAAACAAATGAGTGCTGATATATTTTGCATGTCATTTAACCACAAGGGAATTGTATATGTTCATAAGAACATGACTCAACTGGTCTGTAGCAGTGGTAAATTGATATGTGTGTGAATATTAATAATTCTTAGAAAGCCAAACGCCTATTAAGAAGAAAAAAGATTGCTAAAGTTAGTTAAATAAAGTGGCAGCTGCACTCTGCATGGGTACATGTCTTTATAATGCCAACTATTTATGCAGAAGAGCAGTGATATTGATGTGTATTTTTAAACTGAATAAACATAAAGCATTTGTTTGCGTTTGCCTTGGTCTGTGTTGCTGTAATGATTCATAAGATGAAACAGGTAATATATTTTACAATTCACTGAAACTATGTCAGAAACTACATTAAATAATAGTTTAAAAGAAGCAAAATCATAAAACTGAGGTCAATAAATGATACTATTAAGATTGCCAATGCACTGTAATTCTGCTCTTTTAAATTCCTAGGTTATGTGACCACATACTACTTTTCCCAAAGCGCTGCTGCTTCCTTTATTGTGTAAGACAAACCTTTTCTTAAGATGACTCAGAGCTGCGTAGCTAAAACTTTCCTGCCAGATGCTCTGAAGAGTAGTAATGTTCATGTTTTCATAAAATTACCATCTCGAACAAGCTTGACTGGCTTGTACACCACCACCGTCTTTCCAGGAAGACTAGAGAAAAAAAAAAAAAAAAAAAAAAAGCCCCTGATTTCTTAAGAAAAGCCACATTTTTTCCATTTGGAATCACCGAGTCAGTACATAAAACAGAGGGAGTAAATATGAAAAGTGAACACCTAACATTAATTAGGTGAAACCCATCAGCAGGGAGCCGAGGACATGCAAGTCCCCGAGACGAGCCAGCCCCGCGAGAGGGCAGCAGAGACCGCCGGGTGCATCCCCGCCTGGGCAAAGCTGCGGGAAAGACCCGGGAGCTGTCAATGGAAACGAATTTGCAGAAGCTTCAGCAGCTACATGGCTCTATCAACAGCTGAGCTTATGTGGACTTGAGGTTTGACGCCGATGCCAACAGAGCGTCATGAAATCGCTATATATTTTCTTTTCTTTTCTTTTCTTTTCTTTTTTTTTTTGGTTATACTTACCCAAGCACAGCAGTGCCTTGGCCATTAAAAGTAATAATAACAATGAAAAGTAATGGCACTCTTCGTGATCTGAGTCTCAAAATCTGCTCTTATGCACTGCCCCGGAGTGGTTATCTAGCATTTAATCTAAACAGGTCAAATGTAGTTAGTTTCAAACAACTAAAAACAGAACTTTCCAGCGGAAACTGTTAGGCAATCTCAGCAGCAGATGCTGCTTCTGAAACCCTTCTGTGACAACAGCAAATTGCAGAAACAAGTCTAAATCTCACTATACATATAGCTAACTGAATACAAGACTATTTAAACACTAGAGTGCTTTCTATTTATTTTACAAAGAGTAGACATCTCAAATAAGTTACGCTGTGCACTAAAGGCGTGTTTCATAGGTTTGTTCCCCAAGCTACTTCAAGAACATGAAGGACCTAGACCAGAGGTTTCTCCAGCCCAGCATACGATGCCTTAACGCTCCTTTTGTCTGCAATTGCATGTCAGAGTTGTGGACAGAAAACTTCAGGAGAACACCAGTGGAGAGAGACCGCAGTCCAGAGCCATTTTTGCTGGCTGCAGATGTGGCCTCCAAAACCAGGAGGAGCATCTTGTCCTTCTGAAAGCAGGGGTTTGCATCTGCTGGGAACAAGAGTTCTGTCTGGTTGGGAGATGCAGTCTTGTGGGCAGAAAGCCAAACTCACCGTTGTAAGCCCTACTGGCAAGCCCAACAGAGTAGAAGTGGCCCAAGGAAAGGTAAGGCATGCCACAGAAACAGTGGCATATTTGGTGCCGAGTTACAGGCTGACCTCCATAGCGAGGCCATTGCAACAGAATCTGCAATAATCCTCATTATTGCAGTATGGTCTCAGGTTTTACGGAAAGGGGTGAAAAGGAGCAAGGAAAAGGAAGGAATGAGGAAAAGGGTAGGATGAGGGGAGGAGAAGAGAGAGATGGGGATTTAAGGATGGTGTGTAAAATGCTAACATCTGGTTATCTTGCCCTGGGATATTCTCCCATTTTCAGCTATATAAAGCTGAAAGACTCTCTGAGCCAGAAGTCATATTTGCATCTTACTGTTTACATGTCCTCAGTGGGTCCTTCTTACATGAATGTTCTCATCACTTTTTAACATGGACTTTTAATGACATGACAATAACAATCCCTTATTGGTCACCAGTACACTCAAGCAGGATGGAAACTTTAAGAGGTTATAACCCCAGAAGGGTTAAATCTGTAGGATAATTTAATTTTATCAAACATTGGAGGAACTTTGCTTATGGAGTGGACTCATTCAGCAGTGATGCTAGCAGGCCCTTCTCTCCAATCTGGCTCTCCATTTTCATTAAACTTCTGCAAACAGAGCAGTTTGAGATGCCCGTTCCTTGTCAAATATGACCAGGGGTGGGACAGAGTCAGTATGCACACGTAGACCTCGTTGACTTGAGAAACCGGTCCAAAAAACATACATGTCCAATTAAACAGTCAGTACATGGACTTTGCAAAAAGTTTGGCTAACAGTGACCGGTTAGGGTGAACAAATACAGTAGCCCATTTGTAAACTCAAAATTTGTAAACTCAAATAGGCTACCCAGGATTGCTTCTAAACACCTGCTGACCCTGCTGACCTGCTGCTCCACACCTTACGCTGCCTTCCAGGGACTTATGGAAGTCATGGCCAAGATCTTCCCTTCTTCACACGCTTTCTTACTGCATCGACTACTTTTCAATTCCATTTTTCTCACCTTCTGTCTGCCTCTGGGACTTGTTGAGGTGTCTTCTGTACTTCTCCAAGGCTGAAAATTTCCCAGTCTCTCTAAGCACCTGTTCCCCTGGTGAACCACTCTTCAGTCCAACCAAAATTTCCCTTGTGGTAGTTTGAAGGCATTGCATCTCACAGTTTCACTGTGGACGTCTGAAGGGAGTCTGGCTCTAAGTTCCTTATGCTTTTAAGTTCCTTATGTTTGCAAGATACCACGTCTTTCATCTCAGGCCCACGGCATTATTTTTTCTTGAGCTGTGTGAGGTTTCTGTTAAACCATTACTTCACCCTTTGCTCTCCTTATCTAGGCTAGTTTCCGCACTCCCACTAACTTCTGCTGTACCGCCCGTTGTTTGGGGCAAATTGCTTCCTTTCAATACCATTTCTTCTTCCTCTTCTGCGTCTCTACCTTTGCCACTTGAGAAAGGAAGACACGAGAGGGGGGGGAAATATATTGTTTAAAGCGATACCCTGGTGAAACAGGTGGAGCCAAATGATTATTCCCTTCCATGTGGCACTGATAAAGCAGTATCTGGGTGGCTGTGCCCATTACGGGCTCTGCTGGGAGCAAACTGGCCACCGCCCAGCGGAGGACTGGTGAAGCAGTTGGGGGGCTGGAGCACATGATATGATATGACGTGATATGATATGACGTGATATGATGTGATATGACGTGATGTGATAAGATATGACGTGATATGACGTGATATGACGGGAGCACACGACATACGATGGGTGAGGAGGCGTTCAGCCTGCCCCACAAAGCACAGGAGCACGTCGCCTGTTGCTCCCTTTCCCAGCCGGGCCTGGCGAGGAGCCAGGCTTATCCCCTGACAGGCGACAACGCGCCTGTCCCTGTCACGGTCCCTGTCACGATCCCTGTCATGGTGCCCGCTCCCCCCCCCCCCTTTCAGGACCGTTGGTCTCGCGCCGCGTGCCCGCCAGTAACCCCGCGGCCCCCTCGCCCCGCCCCCTCCCCCGCCCTGCTCTCTCCTGTCCCGTCGCAGCCAATGGGGAGCCGCGCCCCGCCCCTCCTGCCCCGCCCCCCGCGGGCCGGGCCCCGCCCCCTCACCCTCACCGCCCAATCCTCGCCCGGCGCGGGGACATCCCCGCGGCGCCTCCCCCCCGCGGGGTAACCTTTGCCTTAGTGAGCGCGGCGCCCCGCCCCTCCTCCAGGGGCCGGCCAATCGCCGCGCGCCGCGGGGGCGTGGCCGCGCGGGGCGCAGCCAATGGGCGGCGAGCGGCAGCCGGGAGCGGTGTGCGGGGGCCGCGGGGCCGCGGCTGCCGGGTTCCAGGCGCGAGCGGCCGGCGGGGCGGCCGGCGGGGCGGCAACATGGCGGCCGCGGGGTCGGGCTCGGGCTCGGGCTCCGGCCTGGCCCAGCTGGCGGAGGCCCTGGGCTCGTCGGAGCAGGCGCTGCGCCTCATCCTCTCCATCCTCATGGGTGAGGGCGGCCTGCGGGGGGCGGCGGGGCCGGCAGCGGGGGGCTGGGGGTCTTGGGGGGGTCCTGGGGCGGCGTTGGGGTTGGTGGGGAGGGCGTTAGGGCTGCTGGAACGGCCCCTCGGGGGGGGTGTGGGTGCCTCTCTGGGGGTGCCGCGGGAAGGGCTGCAGGAAAAGGGTGATTAACGGGGTAGGCAGCCAGGGGGAGGGCAGGGAGGGCTCTGCTCCGAGCCTGAAGGCTGTCCGTGAGCCTATGGGCTGTCTAAATGAAGTGTTTTGGGCTAACGAAAAGTGCACGTTCTGAAGGAAAAGTCATTCCGCTTCATAGCCGTGGTCTGGAGCACGCTCGTCTAGGCTTTAATTTAATTAACTGTGTAAATGAACTGTAACGTTCTTCACATCGACGGTAGGTACAACAGACTGAACTCAACTCAGGCTTTAGTTAAACCATCTTTTTTTTTTTTTTTTTTTAAATAAAGTAAAGGAAACGCATATAGGACATGCATCTAGGTCAGCGTGAGTTAATGTAGCAGCTCTCCACATCTGTCTCTGGCACTTTAATTACGAGCTGATTCAGTTTACTTGCCTGGCAGAAACCTAAACCAGAAAAAGCAGATGGGTTACTACCAGGCTAGCCAACCAAACAAGGGACTAGTCTAACGAGAACAGATGCAGAAAAGGTGTTGGGAAGTGTGTGTGTGTATATTCAGACACACACTGTAGACACACGTTTGTAGCAGGTGCCCTGAACGTGTTCTCAGTTTCTTCTCCCTTTTGGAAGCAGTTAGCTGGAATGTGACATCAGGGGGCTCTGTTTTCTGCTTGGTGTCCTGTGGGTAAACAAAATCTCTCACTGCTTTGAAACGAACAGCAGTAATTACCATCTTAATGGTAAGAAGAGATGCCCACTGCAGTCAGTAGATTGAGCCCAAGATTTGTGGGCATCCCTGGAAGCGTTCCATGCACAGTTGCATCAAGTCTCAGTGAGTCCTTATCATTTGCATTAAAAGTCTTGGGATCGGGAGCTGGGAGCACACTCGCATCTCTTTTTCCCTGCGTACCCAAAACGTTTACCAAACAAGAGGCTGGAGTTGCATGTTTCCCTCTCCTTTCTCCCTGCCTCAGTGTCTCATAATTGCATTCAGGAGAAGACATAACTTCAGACAGAAGGCTTACGGGCATGCAAAACAGCCTAGCCCATGGTTTTGTACTCATGCAATTCAGGTAGGCAGCCAGGCAGAGAGGACCGGCTCCAGCTTTCCCACTTAATGGGTAGGTAGTAAAGCATTACACTATTATACTCAGAGTGCCAAGCACCACTCTAGAGCAACGTGAGAGTGAGAAGAGTTCCTGAACCTGTCACGAGCCTTTCTTTTAATGCCAATTTCATTGCAGCTTAGCTTACAGCCCTTTTATTGTGACTTATGGTTTTAAGCCTCTCAGTAATGAAACTGGCACTGATGACCACTTCATAGGAGGGGTCATGCATTTGAAATGCATTTCAAGAAGCTGGAAATTGTGTTAGAACAGGCAAAGCTCTGCTTTTTCTGGACTTCCTCCATTTCAGGTGTGTTCACAGATTCAGGAAGAAAGTTATTTTTATTGCCTGCAACTAATACTTTGCAGATTTGCAAAGGACTTTGCAACTTCTTACTTTAATTTCCAGAGAATGCTGAATTATCATTGAAAAAATATTCTGCATGGACTCTCTTGATTCACAGTAAGAGTGTTCAGTTAGGTGTGATCTGAAATAGCCAAAAGATGTCATTTAAAACTGTTAAAAATCTATACCTATTGAGGAAAAAATTAAAAAAATAAATAATAAAGACAGGACAGAATGAGAAGGGGGAAGGAAGAGCAAAAGAGAACAAAAATTTGGGTAGCCCTACAGGGCAGGACACTTTCTCAGTAGGGAAATAGAGATTGTAACAGCATGGTGCTGAGTAAACTATGGGGATTTTAGTCAAAGCACCATATTTAAATCAGAGGCACCTTTTTTACATCATACACCTTTGAAACAAAGACTAAAACTAGAATGGGGTCTGTTATTTAGGCTGTACAGGATTAAAAACAAATTTCAGATTTAGAGTATAAAAACTGTATTTAAAAAAAAAAAAAAAAAAAGTACAGTCCCAAAGAATTAAAGGTGCAGGTCTGGCCGTACAACCACACAGCATCTTGCAAGCTACCTGGCACGTTCTGCTGCCTCCTATGGAGGGGGGCCAACACACTGTTTGCAATCCCGAACCAGAACTGACCTGCTGATCAACCCAGACCTGCCAAGAACAGCGCTGGGGAAAGGTTTCCTAATCTACACACATAGCAGTGACCTGCAGAAATGAAGATTTTTTTTTTTCTACAGGTGCCAGAAATTAGCAGCTTTGCTTGCAACTGGGTCTGATCTCCTCATCTTCCACCTCACCAATTTTTGACATCCTCTGCTTCCACCTGCTCTCTGCATTTTGAAGATTTTTAGGCGTGCTGAAATTTCTGTGGGTCATTTGTAATTGATATAACTTATCCCAAATCAAGTCCCCAGCTGGTCAACCAAACAAGAACCTTATTGAAGGGGAAGCAAACAGCTAGTTTCAACATGTACAAGCCAGCACCGTCCCACCATGGGTGCTAAAAGGTACTCTGTGAGACTGTACCCTTGTGCTGCCTTTTCAGTTCAGTTTCACTTTAAAGGAATCCCATTCACATAATTAGAGGTGGTTCTGCTGTGTACACACTAAACCACCACGAGTGGATGTCAAAAGTATGCTCCAGTGCTGAATTAAACTACTCATGAAAATGCACTCGTTGTTAAGCAAGATGTGTGATTTTTGCAGTATTATAGACAGAAAAAAGAGAACACCTCTGAAGTCAAAATACTAGGGAAGGCTTACATTTGGACATGCCTTTTTTCCGTGTTGTCCCCTTCATTTTCTTATAAGAGTACTAAAACTAAAAGGAAGACAATTCATCTGGTAGATTTTAATTAAGTGGAGTTAACTGATCAGCAAAGGGGAAAAAGTGGAGGGAAAAAAAAAAAAGTATCATCTAAAGTCTTGAAGATGAAATGGAGTTAGGACTTACCTTATAGAAAAAGGGAAATAAAAGGAACAGGAAAAAAAATGTTTCTGGTTTTCTTATTGGCAGCTTTATTTCTGGAAAAAAAAAGACAGGCATCTTAATCACATATTCTACAACACAACAAACTTAACGATGCTGTTCTTGCTTACAATTAGTCCTCCCTCTTGATGGTTTACTTTGTTTGCTCAATTGTATTTGTAGATAACCTGGATGTTGTGCAGCAATCCATTACTTTCCCAAATGCCTGTGGCAAAGAAACTGCCAGCTCCAGGGTTCTCTTAACCATAGATTGTCCTCTTGTTCCTTTTATTTTTAATAAAAAGAAAGCGAGGAAGAAAAGAGGAGTTTATCATCAAAGGCATGTCTTGGCTAACTTGTCACACTTGCATCAATTGCTAATTCTCTGCTATAAAAAGCCTATCTGGAGGCAAAAATCGGCTCTGTGTGCAGGCAGCTTTTCAACCTCATGTTGCACAGAAAAGGAGAACTACCTTGGACCAGAAGGTCACCTTCTGTTTTCTCCAGGAGTGTGTTCCAGCTGGTTTCCTGCCTCAGTCATCTCTGCCCAAAAAAAGCTGTGAACAATGAATTTGGCAGACTGGGAGCTGGTACTCGGGATCTCTCGAGAGCAAGGAGCAGGGATTCTGTTCCTGTTGTTTCTGAAGGGTGAAAGAAAAGCTGCGTGGCGTCCTGACTGACATATCTGACAGCAAGCTTTCCACATGGCAGCGGCAGCTTCAAAAACAGCTTTCTGGCTTTTCCTGTGCTAATTCATGCTCTTTGAAGGATGCTGTGGTGGGGAGGGAATACTGCCATTGTATCAGTGAGAATAGCTAATTATTTAGTGGCTGGTTTGGGAGTGCTCCGAAATACACAGACCGCAGTGGAGTGTCCATTGATGCTCAGTACCCACTGCCACGTGTGAGTTAAAGTTTGTAGCTGCAGCGTGGAACTGGTGCTGTTGTAAAACCGAGAAAATGATCTACGTGCAGCAAAGCTGCAAAGTCCAGAGTACCAGCAGGCTGCTGGTTATCAGAAGAATGTGGGCTGACCTGGTGACTTTTGACCTGGAACAGCACCCATGTAGCCCAAGACTGAGCTTTAAGTGTGTAGCTTTCTTAAAACCTATCTCCTGTGCATATCAGGAGCTCTCCGTTTCCAAGGGCCTGTAATTTTGTTTTTTTTTTTCTTCGAAACAACATTACTCAAACCATGATATGATTTCCTATGTGGAGTTAAAGAGAGGTAGGCGTGACAAGTGAGATAGTCTGTGTTTTGCTTGTTCTAAATAATAGGAACACTAGTTGAGGATGAGGAAAAAGTGGATAACATTTCTGGCTTTTAGAAACTGGAGGTACCTTACGGTGTTTAATTCTGTCTATAGAAATGGGTGGAGCCCCACAAAACACTTTTTTCTAATGAAAATTGAGCATTTAGCCAGGTTGCACTGATTTTAGAGAGAAAACATTTAAAACCATGTGTCAGCAAACAGCCATAAATTGTACTTTGTCTGTATTTCTGATGTGATTTTTCTCCCTCTTTGCTCAAAAGGGGAAAACGTTTTTCCACTGTAAACTTCAGTATTTTAACTTTCAATCTAAAGCAATGGTACCACTTCTTAATTATTTTCTTTTAACCACTTTCCATTGTACAAAGCTGTGGGCAGTTTTTAGTATATTTATTAGACTTCAACCAGTATCTGTCCCAGGAAGATTGAAATGAGGAAGAAGACTCTCTACCTATGTGCTTCTGAGTATGAGGCTGATAGGCAATACCTTATCTTTTTTTAATCATGCAAATTGTTGTAGTTGCTTGAATTACTCTTGCATCCCAGAGAGCCTACGTGATCAACTCTTTGATGATTACCTCTGTCCTCCTCAGCTGGCATTCAGGGATCGTGGAGGAGCGTGCCTCCGACTAGTGCTGAAGGGTGAATGCCGTGGTGGAGGGGAGTAAGGGCTGGAGCGGGACAAAAATAGCTGGTCACCCTGGGACATGGCAATAAGGGGTGAAAGAGGTGAGAAAAGAAACACGTACTAAGAGCAGGAGTCTAGAGAGGCGGGGAAATGGGGAAAAAAATACAAGAAGGGAAAAGGAAGCTCTGGGTAAGGCATGGGAAATTGGAGCTGTTTGTGCAGAAGGGAAGAGCAAGACTGAATGAGCATCCAGGAGCAAGGTTGCCAGGGTCTGTGGGCAAAGAGTTGTGGAATGTGGAGGCTGGACAGTCATTCAGCCCGATAAAGAGTCTGCAGAGTGGAAACTGGTGCAGGACACAAAAGGAGGAAGGAACAGAAACAAGGAGGAAAGGAGGACCGAAAGAGAGACGGCAAGAGGCTGAGGAAATGGGGAAAAGCAGTTTCATTTCAGGAAGAAACAGGTATACATTTGGGCTCGGTAGGGCACGCTGCCCTCTAGGATCTAGAAGGGAGCCCAAAAGTCCCAAACGCTGTAATTCCCTCCCAGTGGATTTGGGGCAGAAGGGAAGGACCATAAAACATCTCTAGTTCCCACCTGCCAGCCCATTAGCACTGACAGGCTGCAATACATACACTTGACATAGCATGACAGAGTTTCTCTTTTCCTCTTATAGTAATGACTAGTTGTGGCCTTGCCTATTGGAAAGCTTCCATCCATCAAATGCTGCTCAGCAAAGCCTGCATTTCATCACCTTTTATTATTGCTGCATATAAAGCAGGACTACCTACTGCTACTATTACCCCATTAGTTCAGGTAGCAGACAGCTGCCCATGGTTACACACTTCAGCTGGGCTAATAAGCAGTGTGGGTGCCACTATTGTGCAAAGTCACTCCTTTTATTTTTTTTGGCAGGATGGATTTTATTTTGTTGAACACAAGCTTGCAAAATAAAGCAATCCTGAGCCATGAAATGCCAGAATTAAGGTTGCTTCTGCTATTCCAATCCAGCTCCCTTATGCATACGCCTTTAAAAACAGCAATTGCATGGTTAGACTTCAGATACTCAGGAGATGGACAACACTTGCTGCATCAATACGTATGAAAACATAATGTACTTATTGTCTAATATGTGGCAATGTTTATTGCATGCTTTGTGAACCTCACCTAAACCCTTAAGATAACAGAATTTAATTTACTTATGGGATTCTGTGGGGCCCTTGTCGCCATCCTACCAGAGTGCTTCACAAATGTTTACTTCTCTCTGGAGCCACAGATGAATAATCCGTAGGCATTCCTAAACTGGGTCAGGATCTAACGTGCAGAAAATGCAAGGAAAACACCTCCTTCCACTTTGCTGTTTGCTATGAAATGCTTCTGATTTTTTCAAAGTGCTACATGCATAGTCCCAGTGGATTTTAGTTACAGCTTCGTGTGCCTAGTACTTAACAAATCAGATGCAAATCTGAAGTTGGAGAGTCAGAAAAAAAAATAGAATATAGTACTGGAAGTCACTTGGGGAACACTGGGATTAAAGTTACTCAGCTCATTGAGGGGAAGCAGGGGTTGAATTTTGCAGGACAGTGTGATGTTCTAAACTATAACATTTCCTTCCTTCTTCTTCCTTTTTCTTTTTTTTTTTTTTTCGATCTGTCTCTTTACCGTAGTCACTGTGAATTTGGAAATGAGTCAGAGTAGTCCACTGAAGTCTGATTCATGTGTTTTCAGCATTACCCATCCTCATGTATTCACTAATCCTGGAATTTCTTACGCTTCAACATCAACTGTGATATAATAATGTTCCTGTTGAAGTATTCTGTAAGAGTAAGTCATCTGGCATTTATCCCCTGAGAGGGAAATAAAGTATCAGGAATGTATACCGTGACCTTTATTGATGATGTATCTATGTAAAGTACATGTTCTTAATAACATGTTCAGCAAAATTATAATCTGGACCATTACAAACATCGCTGCTTGTCTACACAAACTTATAACTCTTCCTTCTTTTTCCCCCTTCTCCTCAGGGTATCCTTTTGCCTTGTTCCAGCGCTATTTCCTCTTCCAGAAGGAGACCTACCTCATTCATCTCTACAATGCGTTGACAGGACTCTCAATTGCGTACTTCAATTTTGGTAAGATGAGCTTGGGAAGAGAGAGCGACCTGTCCCAGGGCTGGCTGCAGTTTGGGAGGACTTGTAATGGGGAAACGTCATTCCTGCCTCATCCCTCTCACTCGCTTTCTCTCTCTCTTCACAGGGATGCAGTTCTTTCATTCCCTGCTGTGTGTTCTAATCCAGTTCCTCATCCTGAGGCTTATGGGCCGCACAATCACTGCTGTCTTCACCACGTTCCTCTTTCAGATGGTAAAATTTCCTTTCTTGCTGCATCAGTTTGTAGAGAAGAGCCTGCTGTTCAGTTTTGGGCTTCCCAGTAGTGAATGTGGGCGGAAAAATGGGGACAGATCAAAAACAGCTGGAGGAATTAGTTTAAGTAACACAAACAATGGTTTCTTTCAGACATACCTTATGGCTGGATATTACTTCACAGCCACAGAGCATTACGACATCAAGTGGACAATGCCACACTGTGTCTTGACTCTCAAATTGATCGGTGAGTTGGTACCTCCGTCCTATCTTTTAGACTGTGCAAGCCATGGCTCAGGTAAAAGAGGGCTGCTTGCTCAGGTCTTCAAATGGTTGTTTCTCACCTCCAGGTCTGGCCATCGATTACTATGATGGAGGAAAAGACCTGGTGAGTAAAACACCATTTCTCCTTCACTCCTTCCTTCTTCTTTGCTGTTCCAATGGTGTAGAGGTCAGAAAATCAGGTTTAAAGGTTATTAGTTATTAAGCTGCATCCATTGTTTGGTAAAAGCCATAGCTGAGAGGGAGAGCATCTGTGAGTATCTGAGGGCACTGAATTCCAGAGTGGAAAGAGACAATTTGGAACAGAGGGAGTAGTGATTACAGATGGACAAAAATTGCTTCAGCACTGAATTGTGTCAGAATATTATTCTGCCCCCTTCCAAATTCCCCACCATCGCCTCCTTCCATATCCCTTGCTTTAGATCCCTGATCCCTAGTGCTCTGTCTTGTGGGTAGTATTCCTTTAACTTGCAGAGCATCAGCAGTAGATTTCAGTTTCCATCTTCCTTTCGTCTAGTCATATCACATCCTTGTGGATGGTTACTCTTTACCATGTGTTAGGACCCTATTACTAGGGCAGATGAAACGGTGAGAGAAGTCACACAGCACAAGGTGTGGGAAAGGACAGAACACTTGCTACAGTTTCTCAGTGCTACTTCAAGTATTTGTGCTCCCCACCTTCTGTTTGGAGCCTGACCCAGTGTTCAGCATCCATGCAGTCACTGCATCTGAAAATCTCCTAAGCTGAAGTTTCAAATAGTTAATGGCAATGAATTCTTGCATCAAGAGGTAGGAACTGTAGGACAGTAAGGTCTTGGTACGTGACATTTCAGTAAGGGACTAGAAAAGGGGTTTTACAGTGTTTTTACTATGTCTGCTGTGCAGGTGGGGATGCATGTTAATAGATCTTTCCCTTGTTTTGAGCTTTTAGGGGAATAAAGATGTGTGCAACTGGTCTCAACTATTGGATCTTGGTAATTAGAGGGGGCTGAGAGTAGAGAGGGGTGGGGAGGGGAATGAACAATGAAGTACAAAGCCATATACATGGGAAATAAGAATTTAGGCTGAGAACGTAACATCCAGAGGTAGTATGAGATCCCCTAGGATGATGTTAATGCCACTCACTTTGGTGCAGGAGTTCCTGACCCCTGAGCAGCGGCGATTTGCTGTCCGGGGAGTTCCTACCTTGTTGGAAGTCTCAGGATTCTCCTATTTCTATGGTGCCTTCATGGTGGGACCTCAGTTCTCCATGACAGACTATCAGAAACTGGCAAGGGGTGAGATGACTGACGTTCAAGGCCAGAGACCCAATAGGTAATGAGAGCCACTTAGTCCCTCGCTTTCCTAAGATCCCAGAACGCTGAATCCCCCATGCGCTCCCTGCAGCAGAGTGCCTTCTTATCTGGACTGAAGTACTGTGACCAAAACTGATTTATAAGAGAATGCAGTCGTTCAAAAGTTGCTCATAAACTCTGCATAATGTCCTAGCGTTGTTCCAGCATGTATGTCAACAACCATTTGACATGTTTAGTACAGACTCAGTCCTGACCTGGCAATATTAGCATCCCATCTTTCAGATGGAGGCACCTGCTGCAGTGGAATACGGTGACTCCCTATCACTATCTCCCCAAGCTCCTCATCTCCACTTCTGTTGTTCAAATTATGAGTTTGAAGGTCTCTTTCCAGGGCTTTTCTTTGACCTTCATATTTTTCTTTCTCAGTTTTGTACCTGCTCTCAAGCGCCTCAGTTTGGGTCTCTTCTTTCTAGTGACCTATACTTTGTCAAGCCCGTACATCTCTGATGAATACCTCATCTCAGATGATTACATGGTATGTATATATTTGACAGTTCTGGCATGTGGAAGATTCTACTTCTTGCGAGGGCACTAGATGTACAAAAGTAGAGGAAGGATTTTTTTTTTTAGGTTTGCTTCAATTTAAAAAGGAGATAAGCCAGCAGCTAGTGCTATGCCTTCCCACAACTGATTTGGCTTTGCTGCCTGTCCTATAAATTCAATTTGATGCAGAACAGGAGTGTGTCATGATGAACTGAACCAAATGAAAACTTTTACAAATAGAAAATTCATCTTAGATGTTACAGTTGTTTTTGGAATCATAACATACATATTTTGTCACTTTTTAATAACCATCTGTTTAACAATTACATGCAAAGAACTCTGGCAGAGTAACTTGCAAGGCATTTTAAAAATTGAAGGTGGAGATTCATCTTGTAGACTTGGTAATGCGAGCTACCCTCGAGCACAGATCAGCTTTAAACGAACAACTAGATTTGTTTTTCTCAACAGTGTTATTTTGCAGCAGCACATTCTGCAGATTGACATATTTGAATTAGAAACTTACCAAAATCTTTGAGGTTCTTTGAAAACTAACAAGCAATTCCTGCCTGCAGATTATCTGTTTTCTATGTCAGTGTGAATAAATGAGGGTATCAATGCCAGCAATGATTATGCTAATCCCGGAGTATTCCTGAAGTATTTATTTCAGTACAGCCAAATACTATCAAAGAAAATAAAATCGTATATGAATCCACACAATCCAGTAGCCTGGCAGTCCAGTCATTATAGTAGTCTCAACATATAGATCAGGTTAAAATGAAAAACAGTGTTGAGATCTCATCTACCCTGTCTCATTATAGCCGGTAAACTCACTTACTTTGTTTCACTCTTATCCCTGCAGGAGAAGCCTTTCTGGTTCCGTTGTGGCTACATATTGATCTGGGGAAAAATTATACTCTACAAATATGTAACCTGCTGGCTTGTTACGGTGAGTCAAGTCTTTCCAGAAATAAGACAAACGAACAGATGCAGTGTCTTTGCAGCCTACATGGTGTGGTCTTGGAATGGAAGTAGTCCA
This sequence comes from Aythya fuligula, assembly GCF_009819795.1. Classification (NCBI taxonomy): domain Eukaryota; kingdom Metazoa; phylum Chordata; class Aves; order Anseriformes; family Anatidae; genus Aythya; species Aythya fuligula. Next base: position 82,616,795 of record NC_045559.1, read on the forward strand.
AATATCTAGAGATGAGTGCAGATCACAGAATGGTTTTGGTTGGAAGGGACATTTAAATATCTAGTTCCAAAGCCCCTGCAATGCACGGGGACATCTTTCACTAGATCAAGTTGCTCACATCAGTGTAGTTGCTGTAAGTTAGCAACTTACAGCAGGCATCAGGCTTTTAATCCATTTTCTCCATCTGCAGTGGCACTCTCCACTGAGCACAGAGTCAGAACTTCCCCCCCCCCCCCAAAAAAAAATATTTTTTCCTCATCTTTCTTCTGTGTCTTTTTTTGTAGGAGGGTGTCTGCATCCTTGTGGGCCTGGGGTACAATGGCAAGGACCAGAACGGAAAGCCTATGTGGGATGCCTGTGCCAACATGAAGGTCTGGCTGTATGAGACAACACCTTTGTTCACAGGGACCATTGCTTCTTTCAACATCAACACCAACGCTTGGGTGGCCCGGTGAGCAGGAGAAACTTGTGTCAGTCACGTCTGTGTCCAGAGAACCAAGGTCCTAGGCTGAGAAGGGAGTGCTAGATGCTGTTTTTCAGTTCTTACACTATGCCTTCCACATTTTGCTACTGGCTGCTGTCCTGTTTGAAACAGGCTACTGTGTTGGATCGATTTTTTTGATCCAATCTAAAAGGGCAGTTCCTTAACACAGGCAAGAAGTTGAAGATGGTAGAAGCAGGAGGGCAGAGTGTAGAATGGAACTACAGGGAGACCACAGGGATATATGCAAAGGTGTATGGGCCCCTGGGCCTTGCATCTCTGACACGGTGAGGGAAGGGCAGACAATAAACCAGCAGCACTCTCTTGTTTGTTTCTTCTCTGCTCTAGCTACATCTTCAAGCGTCTGAAGTTCCTGGGGAACAAACTGCTGTCACAGGCACTGGCCCTGTTCTTCCTGGCCATTTGGCATGGGCTGCACTCTGGCTACCTGGTGTGCTTCCAAATGGAGCTGCTCATAGTCATCGTCGAAAGACAGGTGCGCTTTGTCAGACCTACCAGAAGGGGGTCACCTGCGTTAGCCTTTTCCCTCGAGTCTGGAAACTACCCCACTGAAGGCTTTAATGTCTGCTCACTTTGGAATTGGTGTTCACAAGCAGTACTGTTCTGCTCTTGAGGGATCAGTAGGTCGCTGGCTTCTGTACGGGCAAGTTGTAAGTCTCCTGTCAGCTTCTACGGTAAAAGTGGAGAACTTGGCATATGAGTAGAGGGCAACGGCAGTGCTTGGCAGCTGGGAAGGTTGGAAGACAAGCACACGAGCCAAATACCTCCAGTAGATCTCCCGCTAGTGAGAGAACGATATTCTATATTTAAATCCTTTTCATAGAATATCCAAGTTGGAAGGGACCCGCAAGGATCATGGAGTCTAACTCCGGGGTCCCCAAACGACCACCCAATAAAATCATGGGTCCGAGAGCACTGTGCAAATGCTCCTTGAGCTCCGTCAGGCTCAGTACCGTGACTGCTTCCCCAGGGAGCCTGTTCCAGTGCCCAGTCACCCTCTCTGAAGAACCTTTTCTTGATATCCAGGCTTTTTTCTGATTAAAGCTTGAAGCAGGTTACTACTTAATTACTTTTTTAGACTGACTGTTCACTAAGATTAATTTAACACAGCTAGGTGGATGCTTTGGCTGCAGAGCACACATACACCCATAGGACATCCAACCGAGAAAAAGCTTTCTTTTTTTCTCCTTTTAAATTAGGTCATCAACCTCGTTCGGGACAGCCCTCCCTTAAGCACTTTGGCCTCCATCACTGCCTTGCAGCCTATTTTCTACGTGCTACAACAGGCTAACCACTGGATGTTTATGGGTTACTCTCTGGTGCCATTTTGCCTTTTTACGTGGGACAAATGGATGAAGGTATTTACTAGCCATAAACAGACAATCCACGCAACCAACCCGTTTTCCTTGCTTTTCTTATTCTGCTTGCTGATTCTCAACCGTGCCTCTCTCTTTACAGGTGTACAGGTCTATTTATTTCCTTGGCCACGTGTTGTTCTTCACCTTATTATTGGTGTTGCCTTATATTCGCAAGTTAATTGTGCCACGAAAAGAAAAGCTAAAAAAAGCAGAGTAACAGCCAAAAGGTAAGGCTATCCTATGTTTAGGGACATGTGGTAGGAATCCCACACTTAGACTAGGAGGTGAAGTGGTGCAGCAGTGTTACAGCCCCAGGTGAAAGGGGAATGTAAGAACAAATGAAACAACTCTAATAGCTTTTTCTCTTTCAGATTGTACCACCTGTGCATTTGTAGGAGTTAATTTAACACTCCAGAAGCAAAGCATCACCTGCCAAGTTTGCTGTGTTGAAGTATAACTTTTTTCAACGCGAGGAGGGGGAAAGAGAAAGCACAGGGTCAGAGACCCAAAAGGAGGGGATTGGAGTCGGTCTCGTTCCAGAACCTCCACCTTCTGTATGTTGCCTTATCTCTCTGCCGCCCTCCAGTGGACACTCTTGTCTCCCTGCTGATTTCAGATGATTGTAAGACACTCAGCGCAGGCACTATATTGGAATGGAGCCACCTTCTGACTTTTCTACGTTTGTCATCCAAGATAAAAGTTGCTCCTGTTCTTTTTTTTTTTTCAAATCCGCTTCAGCTCCTTTCCTCTTGGGTACATCAGTGCGGGAGTTAAAAACTGTCATGTGCTGCAGAGCAAGAGCTGCAGGTCCATCAGGAATTTGGGCTGGGCCCCTGCTGTAGGCAAATCCAGCCTATTTATGAAACATGAAGTACAGTACACAAACACTCTTATCAAAAGTTACCTTTAATAGGGAGGAAAAAGGGTTGCTAGGGCAGTCAATTTAAAGTCACGTTGTTCCAGAAGCTGCAAGGACAAAATTGAAGCCTTTTCCCTTCCCGGACTCCGAAGTTGCACCAGGCCCACACAGAAGTAAAAAAGCCTCTCCAAAATCTGGAGTCACTGTAGAGTAGTCCACCATGACAGCAGACGAGGCAGAAGCTCATACCACTCCCCAGACTTCCTCAAAGGCAGTAGTAATTTTAGCACATGTCAAGGCAGCAGAGAGAGGATAGTTGCTGATAGAAATCATTTTTTCTGTATAGTCAACATTGACCTGGGAGAAAACAGGAAAGTACATATTTATCTGCATATCAAACCATATCTTATCACTTAGTCCCATCTACTTCCATTGCTCAGAGAGGCACACCATTACTCCTACATGCCTGTGCTTCATCCAAGACTTGACATAGCCACAGCAAAGCACAGCAGGACAACTACTTGCCCTCACTATTTCCCCTCTCTCCAGAGGTAGGAAGGTCACAAGTGTTAAAAGACAATTTCTTGCCAGGCTTACGAAAAGGGGCTGGGTGAGGGAAAAATGCCCAAACAGAAGATAAGGTAGGAAAAACGCTCAGAGTAACACTGGAATCTATTGTAGCAAAGATTTTTCCAACCCCAGGTAAAGAATACATGTACGTACCGAACCATGGGCAAAAGCTCCCACAACAATAGTTACTGGCTCCGCTGCAGGAACCAGTTCACGCAGGTCTGTCACCTTTGGAACTGAAAAAGAGGTGCCTATCTTCATACAGCCCACAGGGAGATGGTCATTGATGGGATTTTTAATCACCTCGAGAAGACAGAAAAGTTCATGAGTGCAGGGTAAGTTACGTGACAGGGACTCTAAGTTCACTGTATAAACAATGCACTTACAGCACGTGCATTACTAGCTGCAAAGAAGGAACACTGCACCATTACCTATAACCAGTCAAGGAGTGTTTACCTTCAACAGCTTCTGAGGCCCATCAGCTGCTCGGACACTGAGCTTATGCAGCAACTGAACTGACGAGAGAAGAACATTAGTTAAGCAACCTGTTCTCTGGCTGGAACAATCCTATACTCTACCTAGTGATGACAGCTAGAGAAGTAGTTCCCCGCATCTTCTGAAGTAGCCCGATCCAAATTTTATTTTTATAAGATCCAAAAACACTGATCAGGGAGTTATTTTGCCAGTAAGTGCCATGCAGACAACTCCCAACTGTGTTAAAGAACGCGTATTTGAAATACGCATCTAGAAACTCACACAAAAAAGTGTTTTTCTTCCTCTTCTCTCACTTTTCTATTTTTCATGTTGCTTTTTTTTTTTTTTTTTTTTTACTCTTCACATTGTTTTTTCCATTCCTATCACCTTCCTGTGTTATTTCATGATGGCTAGAAAGCCTGAATCACTTACCCATTAGACCACAGAACCGATCAAAAGTTCTTGGGATCCTGGTCTGCGGGTTGACCTCGATCAAGACATTCTTCTGCGTATGGATGTAAACCTGCAGAAGACCGGCCCGATTCAGGGGGCTATCCATGAGCATCAGGAGACTCTGAAAAACAATTATATATATATATATATCACAGAATCACAGAATTTCTAGGTTGGAAGAGACCTCAAGATCATCGAGTCCAACCTCTGACCTAACGCTAGCAGTCCCCACTAAACCATATCCCTAAGCTCTACATCTAAACGTCTTTTGAAGACTTCCAGGGATGGTGACTCCACCACTTCCCTGGGCAGCCTGTTCCAATGTCTAACAAAACATACATATATAAAAAGGGTAGTAGTTGAATTAGAGAAAGGGGAAGAAAGGAAGATTGGAAAAGTTAAGGTTTAGAACATGTGAATGTAGAAGTAATGCTGAGGCAAGGAATACCATACTTAACTATAGAAATTGCTACTGTAAGAAGATAAATCTAGACACAAACTTAGAGGAGTTATTAGACATTAGCACAGTGAGCAAGGCCAAATTCACCCCCACAAGCCCCCAGACCGCCCCCCAGCCTCCAGGGGCCGTCTCCCCCGACCACCCGCTGCACACAGCAGACCCCAGCCCCTCTCCCCCTCGGTACCTGGTGGGTGATGTCGGGCCGCACCCCCGCGGGGTCCCGGCCGCTCCTCAGCAGCATGGCCTTGTGCTTGTCGCAGTTGAGCAGCTCGAACGTCTTCCCCACCTGCGGGGAGGGGGGCAAAGCTCACACGGACACGCACCGGGCACCGCCGGCGCGGCGGGACGAGGCACGGCGCCCGCCCTCACCTTCACGGTCTCCAGGCTCGCCCCCTCCAGCACCACCAGCAGCCGCCGCTGCCCCGCCGCCCGCTTGGCCGCCGGCGGAGCCTCCTCGGCCGCCTCCCCTCGTGGCCCGCCGGCCGCCGCCATTTTGCGTCCCCGCCCCGCTCGCCCGCAGTCCCCGCCCCGGGGCTGCCGCCGCCAAGATGGCGGCCGGTTCCGGAGGCGGCCCCGGGCGGGAGGAGGGGAGCGGGGCGGCCCCTTCCGCTGTCCTTCCCGGCGCGGCCATGGCGCAGAACCTGAAGGACCTGGCGGGGCGGCTGCCGGCCGGGCCGCGCGGTGTCGGCACCGCCCTCAAGCTGCTGCTGGGCGCGGGCGCCCTGGCGTATGGCGTCCGCGAGTCCGTCTTCATCGGTGAGTGCGTGCCCGCCCGCTCCTCGGCCCCGCGCTGCCCGCCTGCCTCACTGACTGACCGAGTGACTCCTTCTCCCCGCAGTGGAAGGCGGGCAGCGGGCCATCTTCTTCAACCGCATCGGCGGCGTGCAGCAGGACACCATCCTGGCCGAGGGGCTGCACTTCAGGTAGGGCACGGCACCCTTCTTCCCCCTCCCCGCCCCCCCGGGACGCCCCGCACCGCACCGCGCCGGGCACGGCTCCGCCTGACGGGGCGCCCCTCGCCCCCTCAGGATCCCCTGGTTCCAGTACCCCATCATCTACGACATCCGAGCCCGGCCGCGCAAGATTTCCTCCCCCACCGGCTCCAAAGGTGAGAATGGCCCCACAGGGCGCACCACGAGGCCCTGGTGGCACCCATGTGCTGCAGGCTGGCACGCCAGCCCCGCTCACGTCTTTATCCATCTCCTCCTCAGACCTGCAGATGGTGAACATCTCCCTGCGCGTCCTCACCCGCCCCAACGCCGCGGAGCTGCCCAGCATGTACCAGCGCCTGGGCCTGGACTACGAGGAGCGAGTCCTGCCCTCCATCGTCAACGAGGTGCTCAAGAGCGTGGTCGCCAAGTTCAACGCCTCGCAGCTCATCACGCAGAGAGCTCAGGTGACTCTCCCCGAGCAGGCTTCTGCCCGCCTTGCAAAGGGGTATTTAAACCCTGCATGCTGGCAATGTTATAGCAGGATAAGGATAAATACATAAGTTTTGTAGTAAATGCATCCAAAACGGAAAGAACACAAAAACACTTACTGATTACAGTTCAATTCTGGTACAAACACTGAGGCTGTACCACCAGCCTCAGCAAAGAAAATCACATTCATGATATATAGCGTCTATATAGAAATATTCATGATATATAGCACTATATAACATAACACTGGGGGAGAAAGAGTTGACTTACATTGTGGAACGTGTGTGACAGTAAAATTGGCTTTAAGAAAAATTACCTGGTCCTTCATGAGTATCAGAAGAGCTACAGAGCAAATCAAACGCTTTGAAAGGATCTGAAGAGAGAAATGGATGAACAGTTAAAAGAGTTGTAAACATTAAGTGATAAATGCTACAGAAAAGCGAAAAATATTTCTGTTTAGAAAAACATGGAGGGCTATCTGGGGGAGACGGTGTTCAAAACTATAGAAATAATTAATTTCTAAAAGCCCATACCTGAAAGTTTATGTTCTGATAATTTGATTGCCAGAGATTCTGAGAATATCTGTCACCTATTCCAGATGAGGGAGAGAGAAATTGCTGATCTTCTTTTAAAAGGCTTTAGAAGAGATCCTACTTGAGACTGCTAAAGAGGATGAGTTGGCAGAAAGATGAAACAAAGCACCTCTTAACTTGTTTCAGATCCACAACAAAAAAAAAAGCAAAGAATAGATGAGTGTCTGGATTTTCTTGTGAGAATTCATCCTTAATTTCAGGGGTTTGTCCTCTGCCATGTGGTCTGCATTGAGGAAATTATTTAATTTTTTATGTCTTGTATAAGGAGAATTAGTGGAAAGGGACAATATAATAAGAAAAAAAACTGGTTGCAAATGATTTAGATATTGTGAAGTAAAGCAGAGAATAGGTATCTCTGAAAGTTCAGAACAAACTAAATCGAATTTCATTCTTTTCGTATTTCCAGCATTACTGTAAAGGGATATGTACGGAAGTAGTTGATAATCAGAAGAAAATGAAGTGACTTTACATGGTTACATGCTTGCAGTTCACTCAGTAAAGGGTTCTGTCATCATTTTAGAATTCTGCTTAGAAATAGCTGCAATAAAAATAAAAGCAAATACTAGACGGGTCAAAGGTGTGATACCATAGCAGTAACTTTTATTTAAATCATTATTTCGTGCAGGATTTATCAGCCTATCTGAAAATCTAAGGAGATAGTCAAATTCCAAACAAATTCAAGATGGAGAAGGAAATACTTATTGCCAGATCATGGATGAGAACATGGAACTACACAGCATAGGATGTGAAAACAAAAGAAAAAAAAACACTTTCAAGGTTTTTTTTCCCCAATATTAATTGTATAGTGTGGTTAAATGATAATTACAAATAAGCTGTGATTTGGCTTTGTAAGCATTATAGCTGTGAATGTGCAGAGTTATTGAGAGGTGACAGATTCACAGAACAGGCATTAATGTCCATGTTTCAAGCTTTGTTTTAGGGAATGTCTCTCAGGTGCGGTGTGAATGAACTGCGAAGAGCAGTTGTGCTTCAGTTTTATAGTGCACAGGAAGGGAGAAGCAGCCTGCGTGTGGTACTCTTTTTGCTATACTTGTGTTTCAGGTGTCTCTGCTCATTAGGCGAGAACTGACGGAGAGAGCCAAGGATTTCAGCCTCATCCTTGATGATGTGGCTATCACAGAGCTGAGTTTCAGTCGTGAATACACAGCGGCTGTGGAAGCTAAGCAAGTGGGTGAGTTCAATTTACCCCTGGAAAGAGTAGTTTGCTTTTGCCTTTGTATTGAGTTTTTAAACAAGGTAGCGAATTTGAGTTAGTATGTCACTGCTCTTGCATTGATACAGCTACAGCATTGCAAATCTCAGCTTGCTTAGTAATGGAGCCAACTAGGTTATTTCACAAGTATTATCAAAAAACCTTGGGCTGTAGCTCGTGGAATAGATCATTGGTGGGACTGTGTTCCCAGAGCTGTAGGATTCCTTTTCAGGGTGTGACTACCCTTTACTCTATGGGGATTATGTTTAGAGGGCCTGGTTGCTGTTGGTTTTACTTTTTTTTTTTTTTAAAAAAAGGGTGTGTGCATGTATATATCCCTAGAATGGGATCAGTTCTTTTGGAAGCATGAGCTCCCTAGGCCTCAGATACAGAACCCTCGTGGAGAGTTCAGGAGATGGGATCTGCTTTGAATGCTTTTGTCTGTTCCCTCTGTAGCCCAGCAGGAGGCACAGCGTGCACAGTTCCTGGTGGAGAAGGCGAAGCAGGAGCAGAAGCAGAAGATTGTTCAGGCTGAAGGGGAAGCTACAGCTGCTAAGATGATATCCTGCTCTGGGGTATTTTGTGGGATGTCTTGTGAGCTTGGCAATCCTGAGAATCTGTTGCATTGGGTTCATGTTTAGCAGACTGATGAGATGATAGCCTCAAATAGGTTGCTATTTGTTTTCTGTTGCTTGTTTTTCTCCTTGCAGTTGGTTGGAATGGTATTTGTCTGAGGTTACAGCTCAGAGCAGAGTAGACCCTGAGCCTTCACTCCCTGTTGTTAAGGTTTAACTTCTTTTGGCTGCATGTGGCCATAACCCTATTGTTCTTGATTTAGGAATGCAACAAAGTCCCTACCCAAGAGGCTCAAGTTACTGGAATAGCAACTGCAGTTTTTTCCTCTAAGATACTTGTTGATACAGCATAGGAGGAATTTACTGAATGCAGGGGGCTTCTCTTAGCGGGTTTTTCCTTAACTTTTGCTCTCCTGTACCTCGGTGAAGCTCTGAGCAGGAATCCCGGCTACATCAAGCTACGTAAGATACGAGCTGCTCAAAACATTTCAAAGACGGTAAGTGGTGGGGCACAGAATATCCATCTTCCTATTGCAGTCATTCTGCTGTGCTCCCTGTGCAGTGGCCTCATGGGCGAATTTAAGGTGAATGTGACCTGCCCTGTACTGATCTTTATTTCTGCCAAGCTCTTTTCTGTTCAGATAGAGCTAAAGACTTAGTTAGCAGTGATCAGCACTCATATATGGTGATAGGAGTTTGTGTTTTCCATATGACAAGGCCAAATCCAAATCAGATCCCATCACATGCACCCAGCTGCAGCCACCAAATGCTCCTGGTTTCCTGCACACTGAGAAAAGGGGACAGATAAGCATGGGATCAAAAGTCTGTCTGATAAGGAAACAGAATATGAGCACTTCCTTTAAAATGTCTGACAGTATAAGGAAAGGAAGTCAGGAGATGCAGTTGATACAACAGAAGGCAGGGATGCCATCAAAGGGACCTGGACATTTTGAGCATTGGGCCCATGTGAACCTAATGAGAACCTCTTCTCTGCGGAAGAGAAAGCTCCGGGGGGACCTCACTGAGAGCTTTCAGTACTTAAAGAGGACTTACAGAAAAGATGGAGAGCAACTCTTTGCTCAGTCAGATAATGATAAGACAAGGGGGAATGGTTCTAAACCAAAAGAGGGAAGGTTTAGATTAGAGGTTAGGAGGAAATTCTTCTCTCAGGGGGTGGTGAGGCACTGGAACAGCTTGCCCAGAGAGGCTGTGGATGCCCCATCCCTGGAGATGTTCAAGACCAGGTTGGACGAGGCCCTGAGCAACCTGATCTAGTGGGTGGCATCACTGCCCATGGCAGGGGGGTTGGAACCAGATGGTATTTGGGGTCCCTCCCAACCCAAGCCATTCTATAACATTATATTGTTGGTTTTGGGAACTAAGATCTTAAGTGCATACAAACAAGACTGCTGTGTGTAGAGGGAGTGAGAGATTCTTTTTTAATGCTATTTTTCCTTATGTATTTATACTCCTTTATACCACCTCTATTTTTCAGATTGCTGGTTCACAAAACCGCGTGTATCTCACAGCAGATAACTTGGTACTGAACCTGCAGGATGAGGGCTTTACCAGGTAAAGGGGACAGTTGTTGTGGGTGGATTTACCTGCACCTTACCTGTGAAGCTGCTCTTCCATCTGGAGCTCTCTCAGGATCTTTCCTCTGAGAGGAGCCTGATGCTAGAGGACAGACAAGGAGGCTGCAATCCTGCTTACTGCAGAAGTTAATTTTTTTCCACTCTAATTGATTTACTCTTCTTTTGTTTTTTCTTTCCTTGCCCCCTTGACCCTTACTGCATCTCCTGGCACAGAGGAAGGTAAGACACTGAACTTTGTCTTAATCCTTTTGCTAGTACTTGGAACAAGAGTGTTGATGTTTGCCTGGGTGTTGCTTGGGCCTTTCCATCTGTCAGGAGTTTATTCTATCTCTGTCTCGGTTCCCGTTTGTGATGTGAAGCTTGAAGCCTTTCCTTGCAGGGGCCACACAAACATCTACATCAAGTAGGAGATGCTCAGTAATCGGAGCTGTTTGTGTGGGGAAGGCAGGAGTAATATCCTGAGGAGTGTCCTCTGGTCTATCTTCCACGTACAGGGCAGTCTGCATTTACGGCAAAGAAGACTCAACAAAAGTAGTTAGATGTTTGTAGGAATTTGTGTTGATCTGGGGCAATGGTCTCTTGGAAAATGCTCTTGTTCTCTAAAAGCTTTCCAGTGCATGCTAGAAAAACTCATTCCCTGCTTTCAGAGCTGGACAGGGTTTGGTGGCTTTGGTCTAATCTGTCTGTGTTTACTGGGTAATGGAGTGCCAGCTGAGTTTATAGGATGTAGCTAAAAAGCTTAGAATGAAGAAAGGAAATCAGAGCTGTCTTCTTTTTTACTTCCCTGGGGCATCTCTGATCTTCCTTGCCCCTGTTTGGCCAGATTCTGTCTTATGTGTTCCAGCAGACCTAAGGGGATTTTGGAAAAAAAATGACTTTAAAGTTGTCCTTTTGGACAACTTGTTTGGGTGAGGCACCCCGTAGCCCCAAATCTGTAGTAAGGGTCTGACTTTGCACTTCCTGGACTGACTCACTTCTGTCTTCCTTTCAGTGACAGTCTCCTACTCAAACAAGGGAAGAAATGAAAGAACTGAAGCCTCCTAGAACCGTCGGTGCTGACCAGGAGAAGATAAGATACGAGTGAGGAGCTTTGAACTTCCTGCACTGGCATTGTTTGCCCTCACTTTGAAATTGTTAAACCAGTAACTAGATTTAGTTCCCATGCCCCAGCTCCATCTGTGGTGATCCAGTTGTGGGACTGGGCTCTACCACAAGGTACCTGTAATCCCTTCTTCACCTCGCTAGTTAAATCTGGGGAGGGGGCAGAGGGGGGTTACTGGTACTAACCCATGCAGATATAGTAATTCACCTCTAATTGTCATTAATCTGCGGATTTCTGTAGGGTAAAATTAGACCAGTTTTTTACTTTTTTTTTTGGCCAAGTGAGGGTGTTCTGCCATCAGCGTGAGACCTTCTTCTAGTAATATTGGTTTCTATTTCACTGTCAGTCCCACGACTGAATTCAGGATAATGTCATTCATTGGGTGCCTGTCACTGCTGGAATATCTGTCACTGTGTGCTCAGTGATTTTCTCAAACATTTATAAAAATTAAAAGCCTCAAAATTTATACTGTGTGCAAGTGTGCTTAGTTCCTGAAAAAGAGGTTATTTTCCATTAGGGGAAAATGGAGTAGAGCTCTTTGGTTGCAGGCACCTTACCAGCTCTTAGGCAGGTACATCACCTTGCAGGTTCACTGGCTGTTTCCACTGAATTACAAGCTACGTGGGCTAGAGCTCAAGGTATGTCTCATTTCTTCTCTTTTCTCCCCATTCACCCATCTGGTTTTGTGCTCCACATTGAGAGGAAAGAATGTGGTCCTAGGATCCCTGCACCAAAGCAGGGGAAAATTACAGCTAGGTTTCTCAAGTGCTCACTGTGGTCTGGTGTCAGGTGAGAGTGATAGATTATTCAGTTCCCTAAATGCCATTGACTTCATACACAGGGCCTAGATGTGTCTCAGACCAGAAGAAATTCTCCCACATTTCCAGGCATTCTGAGTCCTAGGTCACTTCGTGAATTTCATCTCAGACTTTCCTCTAAGTAGGGACTGAGCTCTTCCACTTATCAGCTCTAACCAGATTCTAGTCCAGGCCACCTCAACAGTCTTTGAGTATCAAATGCTCACAGATCAAGCAGTGCTTGTAAATAAAAGGTTCCCCAGCATGTCTGTTACCTAGTCCAGCTGCCACAAAAAAGTTCGGGTCTGACTTTTTGCAGATAAAGCCATAGCTTTATCCAAACTCAGCATTCTCCCACATTTTCTAGGTACAGCTTATGGACTGGGGCCTAGTTCTAACTGGCATGACTAAAAGCCGTGCTGAGGTTCATTGCCACCACCACAGGCAGGCTACAGTACTTGGGAACACTCACCAGCATTCAGATTCATACGAAATGGTGGAGGGAAGGGGCCTCAGGAGGACTTTAGTCCAGGTTCCTGCTGGAAACGTGCCAGCAGATCGTGTGGGCTGTGACTTTGTCCAGGCAGTACTGAAAAGCAGCAAGAACAGCGTTCCCGCGCTGAGCTTCTGTTGGAATGGTGCCTGACGAGGAGATGGGTGTTCAACCCGAGCCTCCCAAGCTGCAATTTGGAACCACTGCCTCTGGCTCTACTGTGTGCCACTATCTGCATGAGGCTCCTCCGTTTAGTTGAAAATGAGAGCAGCTTACTCCTCAGCCTCCTCTTTACCGGACTAAACAAGCCAGCTCCCTTAACCCCTTGTAGGTAACTGGCTATCATCTGTGAAAACACGGTGTGGCCATGCTCTGGTCTGCCTTCTCTGCAAAGATTCTTGCAACTACACAACTTTTCCAAATACCAAAACATAGCTGTGACAAAGTCAGGCACAGACTTTTGCACCTGACTTCCAGTGATGAGACTTGACGGCTATAAACACTCCAGTCTCGCAGTAAGACGCCACCATAAAGTTGCCAGAACTGATGAAAACTAAGCTAGAGCTGTTGTAAGGCTGCAGGACTGTAAATGAAAGCAGGAGAACAGCTATACCCCAATTCTAGAGAAAATTTCCAGGTCAGCATTCAAACAAATACATTTTTATTTACAAACACAAGTGAAAACATGGCCATCACATCAAATTCTGGCATATTTACAGGATCAAATAGAAGAGGGGCTGGGGGGTAGAGGGTCAGGATAAAAAGAATAGGCAGTTACCTGTTGAATTACAGGCAGGCTAAGCTGAAATGATGTATTTTAAAACAGGAGCCCTTGGGGAACGCTAAACAGGCTAAACTCTTTAACTCACGGGCAGGTAGAGATGTAGCTTCTGTAAAGCTCTTCTGTAACTCCTCAAGAAGAAGAGCTGCTGAAGCAGGGGGTGAGTTTAGGTGCCAGTGTGCACACAAGAAGGGAAAGAAGGGTGTGATTTATTTTTTTTTTTTCCTGTTAATGAATGATGAAGCACAATGAGCGAGTTCACAGGCCTGTGTGGGCGAGGGACGGTGAGGTCAGCTGAGCTGTGAAGCAGCCTGGTTCAGAGCACTGGAAGATGGCATGGAAGAAATGGGGAAGGCCTAGTTCCAGTCCGTGAGGTGGGAATGTGAGACAGGCCAGCCTGGATCCAAGCTCCGGTTCTGCACTCCGTGTTCAAAACCTGCTGATTGATGCTTATTTTTTCTTCAGTGAGCCTTTCAGCTTCTTGTCTGAGGAGAGCTGTTTCCGTACTTTCTCCTCCTTTTTGCCCAAGTTCTCATAAACTGTTGACTCCTCTTTCTGCCTGCTAGACCAGGAAAAAAAGGGAAAAAGTGAGCAGAAGGGAAAAGCCACTGAACCAGCAGGGAGAGCACTGCCAGAGGGTCAGCACTTACTTGGAGGCTTTTCTTGAGGCCTTGGCATGCGCGTTCTTCATTGCAGGCGGGTAGGCAATGTTCCCATACTCAGACTCAGTTTGCTTGCTTTTCTGAGACTACAGGAGAGAAAATGCAAGCTGAGAAGAGTACAGGCTGGGAAAAGTGTGCGAGGTACCATAGGAGAATTCTGGCTGTTAAACCATGCATCATGCTAGGCTCTCAGTGGATTTTGGTGTTGACTGAAGTCCTCAGGCTCAGTGTTTTCTGCCCACCCCTAGCCCAAAGGTGAACGCACCTGTGTTCTCTTATAGGAGTGAACTGTGGGGCAATGAATTTCTGGAGACACTGACATGCCTCATTGTGATGTGTTTTGGCTCACAGGATAGGAGGGTCTGCTTTCTTACCTGCATAACCTCCAGCTTTTTCTTGGTTGTCTCTATGAACTGGCAGATGGCCATGTAGATGAACTTGTACTGGGCCTCTGTCTGCACCATCCCTGAGCGCTGGGACCTCACCATCTGGATGGTCTTCTGGATGTCAATGTCACAGTCCAGCCCTAGCAAGGGGCACCAGAAAAGCTTTGCACATGTTTGCTGACATCCCCCTCTCCCAGTTCTGCACCAGCAGCAGTCACAGTGGAGCTCAGTCAAGAAGCTTTCAACTCCCTTACCCCTCTCTATGGACCTCCCACCCCTCCTTCCAAGTAGCTTTCAAGGCACTTTTCAAGGCACTTTTTCAAGATACTTTCAGTATCTTCCAAGGCACTCTGAGGTCCTCTTACCCTTGGTGGAGATTGCTTCCACTATCATATCGATGACGATGATCGTCCCCGTGCGGCCAATCCCAGCGCTGTAAGGAGAGAACAAGCAGAGATCAGAGCTGCCTGTACATCAATACCTACATGCCCCCCAGCTGAGCACAGGCTGAAACAAAACGCAGCTGTTTCTGAGGCAGCTGTTTCACGCAGCACTCATAGCAGCGGTTTGTTGGTGCCATGAAAGAGTCAAGGATTCAACAGGCAGCAGGGTTTGGTTTGAGGACATCGAAGAGGAGAAAGGGTTGGCATGTGCTTCGCTCACATGTCCTAGGGAACGGCTGGTGCAGCAGGACAGAGACTTTACCCCTCAGACCCTAGGGTCTGTACCAACCTGCAGTGCACCAGAATGGGCCCAGCAGCTGGGATGCTCTCCTGCTTCTGGTTTATTTGGTCGAGGAAGCTCAGCACTCCTCCTGGCTCACTGGGGACACCGTGGTCAGGCCAGCTCAGGTACTGGTAGTGCCAGATCTCACGCACAGCATCACCCTGATAACAGAAATACCCCACTGGTAAAACTGCAACCCAGACCCAACCCTGACCTCTGTCCCAAAGAGAGCTAGGTTTTAAGCCAAAGTTTTGTGCACCCCTTGGTGATTCCACCAGTGCCCCAGCCCAAAACAGAGGGGAACAACAACCCTGGACTGATGCAAGAGCAGCACCACCACAGCACCCAGCAGGCTCCACGGCAGCCCCCAGCCAGGCACACTCACATTGTTCTTCGGGCACACGCAGAGGTGGCGGAGTTTGTATTCCAGTGCGTCGTGCTCCCCAATGTTCTCCACGAGGTAGGGACCGTATTCTTTTGTGCTGCCCATCTCCGGCCAGTAGGGCACGCATTTATTCTGCACAGAGAGACAGGAGGGTGAAGGCAGGCAAAATGCAGGAAAGAGAAAAAAAACAGCCATGGTTGAAGGGGAAAAGGGGGCAGCTCCAACACCTGCAAACAGCGACTTACCCGCCCTTTTTCTACTTCCCGCGTGGTCATCACAATAATGCGAGTGTTCTCCTGCCACACCATCTGCCAGAAGTCATTGACTGTGGCATCCAGGCAGCCCTGGCTCGCAATGTAGGTCTTGGTGCACTCGTCTGGGCTGATCAGATTGTTCTGGGTGTGGACAGGGGAAGGTCAGGAGGGCTGCAGGAGTTGGCAGGCCTCCCCCCCCCCACCTTGGGTGTACTGCCAGCTTTCAAAAGCCTCACCTTGACGTAGTTGGCGTTGATATAGTCAGATCCGGGGATGTTTGGGTCCCTTCCTTGGAGGATGACTCTAGAATGATCAACTAGGGGTGCAGCAAAGGAATAAACAGAGTTATGAGGTATTTGGTGCCCGGTGACATGAAGCTCCTTCGCTGCCCCATGCCATCTCACCCACATTACCCAATGCACACAGTATGGGTCTATTTTCATACCCATTTCATATATTTACATATTTTCAACTCCTTCTCTGAAGTCAGACCAGTTTTAACATGTGTTCCCGTTTCTCTCCCCCCATGACAGACCATAATCTATAATCCAGTCTGCTGTAAACTTCCTTTCTTCCTTCCTTCAAGGTCATGAAAATGCTGTGACCTCTTATCAGCTCTTAAATCCTCAAATTAAGGGCCTCATAATCCACTCTGGAAGACAGGGCAGGCCGAGACAGGGCCAGAAGTGATTTGGACACCTCTCCAGTCTCTGTCTACTTGCCTTTTTTATTTTATTTTATTTTTTAAAACAGCAAAGGAGCAGGACTCACAGGGCAAGATGTTCTTGTATCGGTTCTTGCTCTTGTTTTCAGGTCTCTGTCCCTCATGACGGTCAAACAGCTGCTTGGCTTCCTGTTTTTGCAGGCTCTGAAAAACAGGAGAAAGTTATGGTAAAGCCACAACATATGACAGGGAAGGTGGACACTCAAAGGAAGGGTGGCAATTCTTAGGACACATGGGTATGCTTGTGGGGGAGCAGAGAAGTGAAAAGGAAACCTAGACTCGAGAAGTCCAAGGTTCGTGTCCTTACTGTCTTGGTGACTAGTTCTATCCATGAACAACTACATTTCTATCTCACTGGGTTAAATCACTTAAAGATGACACTTATACCCCACCCACACCCCACCCCCGAGGAAATAGACTTCTCTCAGAGATAAATCAGCATGGATTTGCAAGACTTCCTGAGAAGTCTGTGTCCAGAAAGAAATCAGGGATGGAGAATGAGGTGGTGCACAGGAACTCCCCCCCAAATTTCCCCAAAGTAATTTCCCCAGCAGTTTCTTACATCAAATTCCTCCCAGAATCCAGCCTTGGATGTTTCTTCAGATACACTCTTCTTGTTCAGTTCGTGCACTCTGTTCTCGATGTCAGCAGCGTTCACCCTTGTAGCATAGTAGGGCTGGGGACAGGAAAACACAATGGGTTGGCATGAGAGAGATGCTGCTGGAGTTCAGAGTCTCCTTTGTGTGCTATGGAGGAGAGGGACACAGAGCAGAAACAAACAGCAAGGGGGTCCCTCCAAAGGATCCCTGAGAAACAGAGGAGATGGGATTTACCTGCTTCAGGTACACAAAGGTGCCAGACACTTCCTCAATTCCAGTCCTCTTGAAGTGCTCCACCAGATCGGCCAGGCTGTCAAACTTCTCAGCACCTCCAACTGTGTAACGCCCATTCTAAACGGAGGAAGGACATGTTACATCCCACAGCATCCCTACAGGCAGAGCTGGTAATGCTCAGGAGAAAGGGAAGGCTGAGGTGCAGAGTCACAGGCACCACTTTGTGGCACTCCCACCCGCTCACCTCACACATGATTTTGACGTGGGTGACTTTGAGACGGGCCCCGGAGGCGCTGCTTGCCCCAGCTGAAGGAGCATCAGAGCCAGGTTTCAGTTGGTCGGTCAGGACGGACAAGACAAAGTCCCCGGGTTTGCTGAGGCTCTCCCGCACCAGGAAGGTCCAAGGTGTGGCTTTGACCTGGAGAAGTGACTCAGCGGCCGCGCCTGACAGATGCCCATGGTACCATCTAGAAAAATAAAAACAGGAAAAGGTCAGGAGAGAGGTGGAGATGCAAGTGGATGCCCTCGAGCATCCACTCGCTGAAGAGTACATACAGGGCAGCAAGCTGTGGAAGGAGAAGCTGTGGGGGGAAGAGAAGGTTTGAAGCAAGAGAGGAGAGGGGGAGAAATGGAGGAAGGATGAACGGAGGGAAACCAAGGGAAGAGCCTTACAAAAAGTAATGCTTACTGGCTTTGAGATCAGCTCAGGGAGGGCACTTGTGGGTTTTAGCACCTCTCAGTATTATTGGGACTCCAACCTTACTGCTGCTGAGTGCTTTGGAAACTCAAGCACTGAGGGAACAAAACTGACGCGGTCAGTCAGAAACTCTCCCATGGAATTTAGCAGCACACAGAGGGCTGCGGTGAGATCAGACCCATTAAAGAACCAACCTAGGGAAGGATACTTTCCTTGGACCTCTAGCAGCATCCCCCCTTTCTGAACCTCTTCAGTCAGAGGATAATTCCCATTCCCTGAACACGTCACACCGCAGCAACCAGCCTAGCCATGGGGATGAATGCCAGGAGCCACCTGGAGCCCACATTCTGCTTCTGGTGCCTTCACTACTCTTGATCCACGTGCACAGTCCTGCAGACTGAGGCGTTCTCTGCCCTGCTGCAGGATGGCTCAGGGTGCAGAGGGACACGAGCATGGTGCAAAGGGCACAGCTACTGCCAAGCCCCTTCGCACGTGTGCAGGTCTCAGGGAGGTGCGTGCCTGCCTGGTGGGATCTGGCAGCACCCCGGGGTGGAGGAGCACTGCTCCCACTGCCCCCACTTGCTGCTCTGCTGGGTCTGGACCTGTCTCAGCCCTGGTGCTCCTGTCCAAAGGCCGTGCTCACCACAGCTCCGTCCTGCTTCCACAAAGCTCCCCTGGCAGCTGCAGCCACAGCCATTTGGGCCATCTCCCCGGTGAGCAGCATTTCAAAAGCAGGTAGCTCTTGCATCAGACCGACTTGCAACGCTTCTTCCTGCCGCTGCTCACTTCAGGTACTGCAGCAAGCACCAGGCACACTCCTTACATCGCTGCACACGCTGCAGCCAAGGCCAGGCAGGTGCTTAGATGCGCCATGGTAGCAGGTTTGCTGCTGTGGTATGATGAATTTGGAATTGTTACAGCTCCTCTGCTGCCTATTCCCAAGAAGTAAAATCTAGCTCAGGAGGCCATGCCACGGTCACAGAAACAGCTGGGCGTTCACTCACCCATCCTCTGCACTCCAGCCAGAGCAACCCACTCCTCTACGCAACCTCTAGGAATCATTTTGAGAGCAAGATGTGGCAGGCAATTACTGTGTCTCAGCTAGTGCTGGCCAGCTTCAGTTTCTCTTCATCTTCACCTCGTGCACTGCAAGCAATAGCTGCTGACTTCCACAGCATGGCAACCCCTCGTTTCTCACCCTCTTCCCAAAGAAGCGAGCAGCCACCACCTGCCAGTGCTGAGATGTCCCCTGGGGAAGGTTTGGTTCCCCTCCTGCCCAGGAAAGAGGTCTCTGGGACCCCCCCTCCCCACGTAGGAAGGAGTCAGTGGGTCCTGTCCCCCCTTCCTCCCCCCCCCAGCAGAGCCCAGCTCTTCAGAGCCACGTGATGGAAAATCACTTGGGGAGAGAGTGAGAGGAGCTTTCGTAAGAGCCTTGAGGGGGGGGAGAAGTTTCCAACCGCAGGGGAGGAAGAGAGGAAACTGCAGGGCCACGGCGCAACGGCCTCGAGTGGAGAGGACAGCCGGGACACAGACACTGCCCGCTCTGCACCACTGCCCCTGAGCACACCTGGGTGTCCCCAGGCACGTCCCGAGCAGCGTGGCTGTGCCCTGCTCCCCAGGTGCACCGGGGGGACCTGCCTGCCCCCACCCCTGAGCCTGCCCCCGCCCCAGGGCACAGCACGACTGCTCCCCGGAGCTGCGTCAGGCAGGCTGAAAGCACAGCACTGAGGGCAAAAACCACCTGATTTGATTTAACTTGGTGTCAGAGACGTATGCAAAGCAGGGCAGGAAGGAGGCTGAGCGGGCCAGGAATAGCAGGTGAGCGTGGCCCCGCTCAGCCTCACGAGCCAGCCAGGCCTGGGATGAGCAAGGAGGTTTGGGGCTGCCCCACGCCATGCCACCCTGCCTACCGCTGTGGATGCAACTTACACCACAAGCGTTGCTTTTGATGAACGCTGCCTAAATAGCAAAGGCACCAAAAAAACAAAAGTGTAAATAGAGCCCTGCGAGGTCGGCTGTGGTGGGATGAGGCATGTCCAGCTGCTGGTGGGGATGCGGTCCCTGGGGAAGCACAGGGAGCCAGGAGACACTTTTTGCAGGCTGCCCTGTGGGGACGTGGGCAGGGCAGAGAGAAGGCCATGGAGCATGGAGGAGGTCTCATCACAGCCATACCAGCAGCTTTGCTTTTCACCATACCTCTCTGTAGTGGGGTCAGAGCAGTTGAGCGGGTATCGCAGGTCGATGATGGTTCCATCCTTGTCCTGCAGCGAGCCCTGTTGCTGTGTGTAGTACTCCACCAGCTCTGACAAGGTGGCAAACTTCTCCCCTCCATACAGGTCGTAGAAATCCCCGGTATTCTGGATGCGGATGTGGGTTACCTGGTCACCAACCCTGTGGAATGATGCACAGAGAAGTCCAGTGAGGCAGCTGGATAAGAGGCATGAAATTTGAAGGCTCTGCCTGCATCATCTCCTGCCACGGAACCATAGCAAATCGTCCCAGTGGAAGGAGATGGTTGGGAAAAGAAGCTCCTGAGGCAACTTAAGCGAGGGTCCAGAAGGTACTGGGGAAGCTCAGATCCTTTTACGGCATGGAGAGAAGTCAAAGGAGTAAGGAGATGATGAAGGAGAGACCCCAGGGCTCATGAGGACCTCTACGTATTGTACATAAGCAAACCTGGAAAGACAGAAGTTGGGCTCCAAGTTACCTACCGAACTGAAAGGGAAAAATCCCCCTGATTTTTCCGGCTGGGTCTGGCTAGGAAGCTCCCATGGACACCTCGTCCCTTCAGTAAGGCTTCGGCTTCCAGCCCACTCAGGTCACGGTGAAACCACCTAGCAAGGGAGATGAAAACAGAACCAAGTAAACGAGAAATCGCAGGCACTCTTGTGGAGACATACAGTGAAGAATGGTCCCCAGTCAGCATCCCTAGAGATACCTCTGCAGGTGACAACCAGCAGCAGCACGAAGGGTTCCTTCGTGCCCGTTACCCCCCACAGCCTGTGAAAGGTTTCCACCGAGATCCAGCTACCAAGGTGATCCCCTCCAAGCTGCCCTACTTCGCTGGTTCCCCTCCCCACGCACACGTTTCTCAGACCCTCTTACCTCACCATTGTGGAGGGAAGAAGAAGAGGAGGAGGCCAAGCAGCTACCACCAAAGCGACTCAGAAAACACAGAGGACAAATCTCTTTGCCCTGGTGAGAAAAGGGAAGTTGGAGGTCCGCGACGGAGCGCCCGACGCCAAGCTCTGTCTGCGCCCCTCGGGAGCTGGCCATGCATCACTCCTGCTGTCCACTCCTAGTCCATTCGGCCCCTCTCCATCAACCTGCTCCTCACTGCGTGCCTGGATCCCGTGGCCCTCTGCGCACCGCTGCAGGGCACGGGCAGGAGCAGCCCAGCACAGCTGGGCACGCGCAGCTCCAGGAACAGGAAGCGCTCTGAGCCATCAGCTCCCCAGCCCCAAGCTGCTTTGCACACACTTCTGCTTCTCCTTTTGCGTCTTTCCTCCCCAGCCCCCCTGTTATTCTTGGGTCCTTGCTTTTTTTTTGCTTTTTGCTTTTTTTTTTTTTTTTTTGCTTTTTTTTTTTTTTTTTCCACATCGGTTTTGACTCTACCAGTGTTTCTAAGGTTCCAGTCATGGCCACAAAATTCGGTTCTGCAAGCCCTCTCTCTGTTCCCCATCTTTTCCAAGAGGTTAGTAAGGAACATGAGTGTTTCTTACCCCCGAATCCTCACGGTGGTGCCAGGGGGACCACGGCTGCCTAAGGTCAGCCACGCATCTGCAAGGCTGAAGCAGGCAGCACACGCACGCAGCAGCGAAGCACCCTACAAGTTATGACCGCACAGACACGCAGCTTGGTTCTGCTGGGCCACCCTCAGCTACGTAGCCAAAACCTCTGTGACCCTGTTCACTGATGAACCCCCTTGGCAGATAAATATCCCATGTGCTCTGCACAGCCACGGAGGGAAGCTGTGCAAACCCGGGCCTGCAGACTGTGAGAGGCCCAGGCTAGCACCCTAAGCACAGCACGAGCATCCTGAAAACAGCCTGCCTGGAGGATGCAGCCGTGAGAGAAGCATGGGTAGCTCCAAAAGGCTTGGGGGCAGGGGTTGAAGCTGCCCAGGAAAGCAGGCAGAGAGCAGGATGATCAGCTCTGGCCTGTGGTGGGCCCACACAGCATCAAGAGAGCTTAGCCTAGGAGCTTCGAGATCCCAGTACAGCGTACCAAGGCCAAAGCTGTAAATCTGTACACCCAGAGAGAAAGAAAGAAAACTAACCATTTCCAGTTAACTAGCCGCTTCCAGCTACAGCCTGTGACTACACTTTTCCATAGCACTGATTTTAAAGCCTGCAGTTCTTACGAACAGATGGGAGCAATGCAGTGACCACAGAGGATGATCCAGGCGGCAAAGGAGCCTGACTCTTCCTTGGAACCATCTCAGCTGCCCTGTGTGGTGGCTAAGACACGTGGGGTGGGCAGCAAGAGCAGCAAGAGACTCGCTCATTTCAACTCTTTGCAGCTGCAGACTTCCCTACACACCACCAGACTGGGAAACCCTGCAAACAGCTGAACTGTCTGCTAGTAGTGGCCAAGACATACAGAAACCAGCAGCAAAGGGAAGTGCAGGGGACTCGATCTGAGAAACTAACTTCATTGCTAGAAAGACTGCCCAGGCAGCTACAGCGCCTTCCTTCAAAATGCTTCCAGTTTCGCACAGATGACAAGCTGGGATGTGGTGAGCTGCAGGAATCCAGCTGTATTGACTTAAAACCGATACTAAAAAAAAAAAAAAAAAAAAAAAAAGAGAGAAAGACTTTAAAGGCACAGAAACCTGCAACTCAAAGAAACCAATTTTACGCAAAGAACGGACTACACCTAAATCGGAACCGCTGACATAGAAAACTGGCCCAGAAAACAAATATTGTTTAGTGATTAGACAGAAACTTCTGGGCAAAAGTCCCCAAAGGGAATTCCTGCTATATTAGATATAATCTGATTGGATATTATTATTATTATATATTGGATAATATATACCCCAGTCTGTACATATACCAGGGTTGTCCTGTCCCAGGTGCAGAATCCAACACTTGATGTTGTTTAATCTCATATTGTTGTTGATAGCCCAGCCCTCTAACTTGTCCAGATCTCTCTGCCTCTCTACCCTCAAGGGAGCTGACAGCTCCTCCTAATTTAGTGTCACCTGAAAACCTGCTTTGTATTCATTCAAACCTTCCGTCCAGATCATTTATAAGACCATTGAAGAGAACTGGTTCCAAAATGGAGCCCTGGGGAACCCCACTACCAACTGGCTACCCACCTAATGAAACCCTATTAATTATAACCCTATTAATATATAACTGTATTATGTATTTTTCTATCTGTATTCTGGACATTTTGTCCAGAAGTATACTGTGAGGGATGGTATCAAAGGCGTTTGCTGAAATCCAAAAAGATTACACCTACTGGCTTCCCTTGGCCAACCAGACCAAAGACACCAAGGTAACTAATTAAAAACTACCAAGGAGAAGTTCCAGCTGGTAAGGTAGGGAAATATCACAGCAGAGAAACAATTGCTTGGTATCTTCCAGGTTGCCCTCTGGAATGGTCAGAGCATGCAACAGACTCCATAATGTAATTAACAGGTCAAGAGGTTTGAGCAAAGAGGCTGCTCTTGTGATGTTTGGCTTTTAGTCCAACACAGATGGTAGAACCTCATCATGTAAATTCTTTGTGGAGCAAAGCCACAGCTAGTAAACGCACAAGTTTAGAAGGAAGGATAATCAAAGGGGCTAATTAAGAGGTACATACATCTGGACTGCTGTAAAAAGGACACCAAAAACAGGCACAATCCAGCACGGGGCCATTAAGGCAGTGAGGAGCTCAGTGGCTGAGAGCAAGGTTTGTTCAACCTAGAGAAAAGATGGCTAATAAAGGGATTTAAATAGCAGTCTAAGAATATCTAAAAGGAGAGTGGAGGTTTTAGAGATGATGGAGCCAAATTCTGCTCTGTGGGACACAGCAAGAGGAAAAGAGGCAAGAGGCTTAACTTGCATAAAGGGAAGTTCTGATCAGGTATCAGGAAAAAAAGCACATACACAAGGGGTGGTTCAGCAATTGCCACGCGTGTCCAGAGAGGCTGAAGAATCTCCACTCCCTAAGATGTGCAAGACTAACCTGAAAAAGGCTCAGAGCAACCTGATATAACTAACATTTGAGACAGCTCTGCTGTGAGCAAGGGCTTGGACTAGGCCATCTAGAGGTCGAAATGGCTGTCAAAGGAAGAGTAGAAGGAGAGGTTACGCACAGAGATCAGCACCATCATCGTTGTCATCGTCATCCCACCCTCGCATGCTCCCTAAGCCTCTATGTGCAGCTACCGTAGTCAACTGTCAAGTCCATAAGAAACTGAGCAATGAGTTCCACTGCTAAGCCTCAGGACCAACATCTCCTTTGGCTTGCTTATAACCTGTTTCCTGCCCAGTTTTATTAACACACGGTTGTTGTAAAGAATAATAAATCAATGACCAACTCCTAATTCATACTCACCCCACCCAAGCTGCTCATTATTTTATAGACCTCTAACTTCTGTATCCTTGCTCAGCTGTTCCCCAAGCTGAACAATCCAACCCTGTTTAGATGGCCTCCATACACAGCTATCCTGTGCTTCTGATCATTTCTGTCATCCCTCTTTGAGATGTTTCCAACTCTGTTGTATTGTTTTGGAGATGAGGGCAAAAGGTGACCCAAAACTGCACAGTGTTCAAAATACTGCTGAGACATAAGCATACAAAGACACAACGATGATTTCTGCCATCATTCACCACAACCATGCATAAAGCAAACATTTGCATGGACTTGATGGTGACGGTCTTGCTCCAGGGAGGTTACAAGTAGTTCACAGATGTTTTACATATAAATTTTGAGCTATTTTTCTCCACGAGAGCAAACCATGCCTGAGAAATTTGGTGGCCTTCTACAATGGGGTTATGGCATTGGTGGATAAAGGAAGAGCAACTGATGTTGAAAGTTGTAGAGAGCAAGGATAGTCACGATCAAAGAGTTGTGGTCAATGTCTCAATGACCACGTGGAGACCAGTGATGAGTGGCATTTCCCAGGGGCTGGTATTGAGACCAGTGCTGCTTAATGTCTTTGTCCATGTTGGCAACATGGACACAAAAAAAGTGGGATTGAGTGCACCCTCAACAAATTTGCCAATGACACCATGCTGAGTGGTGGCAGTCAACATGCTGGAGGGTTATTTTTTTCACCTCACTATTCAAGCTCTATTTGGTCATTTGGAAATATGCTGAACAGCACATGGTTCAGCTCAGACCCTTACATGTCACCATTGATAACTTCCCTTTGCTGTAAAAACCAAACATTTATTCCCACCTTCCGTTTCCTATTTTCTATAAATTATTCACTCAAGAAAAGTGTCAGCTTCTCTCTTATACCATAGCTTCAGCTTTGTTTAGACTGACATGAGAAAATCTTGTCAAATTCTGTTTTGGAAAGGCTGTCCTCCCTTGTCCGCAAGCTTGCTAAGTTCCTCAAAACATCTAGTTCTGCAAGACAGGATTTGCCTTCACAAAAGCAGATGTTGATTCCTTCTTTGATATCTTACTCATTGCTTTCTCTGTTACCTCTTGCCCAGATATTGACTTAATTGGTCTGCTCCACTCTCACGTTTGGGGGAATGGCATCTGTGACAGTTGTTAGTGTTAGTGCCAAGTAAAGGCCAGCTGGTGCTGGTCAGTGGGCATACAGACTATCACCCTGTAACCTGCCCAAGCCCTGTGCTCTGCCAGGCCATGGGGCCACAGGACAAACAGATTCTACCCATGGACTAATGAGAATCCCCTTTCCTTACACCACGCCACTACAGCCCCCAGGGCAGAGCACCCATTTATACTGATGGCAAAGTTTTTCCTGTCCTGCTGTTCCATAAAGACTGTAGCAAAACAAAAGTCACCAGGATTAAAAAAGCCAGCCACCTCACCTCTCTCTGTACAAAACCATTGTGAGGTTCTGCAGCTTCAGGGTTCGCAGAATAACTGCAGTGAACTGGGCATCACAGACTGCTCTTTCTTTATCAAAGCAAGGATGAGCAACAGTAACAGCAATCTAAAACACTAAAGCTCCAGTCCTCCAGCTCTTTTTTTACAGTATTTTTTCCCTTCTGTGCTCGATTCCTGCTGCCAGCAGTTTAGTTTTTCCCACCAGCTCTGTTTCCTTGCTCTAAGTAGCACACGCAGCACTCACCCACAGGATGGCATCAGGCCCGTGACTCGCAGGTCCCCACTGACGGGGAATTAACAGCAGCTGGTGGAGGAAGAACCACAGCCCTTAGCCAGGGCGTCCTACTGAAAAAAAAAAAAAAAAAAAAAAAAAAAAAGAAGAAAAAAAGCAAGACTGGAAGTAGCAGGGGGTGACCTCACACCCTCACAACATGGCTGGATGCTCAGAGCAGCTCATTCCAGGGCTGGGGCAGGAGCAGCTGGCAGTGCCCTGGGTGTGCGGTGCATCCTGTGACTCACCTGTGTCTGGCCCGCACAGGCTCAGCCCTGAGCCCTGCCTGTTTCTGGGCAGGCTGAGGGAGGTGGTAGCTCCAGGCTAGGTGAAACGCAGGCCTTGGGCGGAGGGCTTAATTTTCACCATTTGCAAAACGCTTCCTGGGCTGTAGTTAATAAATAATTAGAGGGGTGGGGGAAGGCCAAAACCAAACTGGGGGGGGGAGGTAGGTAGTGACGGAAGGGCCTGACTGCTCTTCCTGCCTCCTATCCGCTAGGTTCACGCCCTCGCTGGCTACATTCCTACATGGTTTGTAACCAAAAGGCACAGAGTGCAAAACCCAACGCCGCTCTCACACCTGGCTCCCGGGCTTCTTCACCACCAGCCCTTCCCAAAGGCTGCAGCACGCCCAGGGGAAACAGGCACACAAGCCAGGTGGCTACAAATGCTCAGATGCATCCGGTGCCCCTTCATCTGGGAGGTGGAAAGGCAGAAAACTTCACAGGGGAGAGAACCTGCCCCTCTGCCTTTCCCTCTCTTCAGTCCCAGAAAGTGCAGCACACGGTTATACATGTACAGTATTCGCGTTGTTCTGATCCCTCCCTGCTGCCAGTCCTTGCAACATCCTGCTGCTATTTTTATCTTTAGGTCTAACACCTTTGATCACACAATCAGGCGGAAAAGAGCAATACAGCCACAGAAGCTTCTGGTAGGAGCACGTGAGAGTTAGCGGTACTGACCTGTTGGTGACAGCGGTCTGGCTGCAACCGCGCGCTGAGCAGCACCACGTTGTGCTCGGGACCACGTTACCTGGCATGTTTCAAGGAGCACTTTTATAAACGCTTGCTCTTGCTGGGAGATTTTGGCAAATCAGAGGGCTGGGCTATCAACAACCCTATGAAATTTAGCAACAGCAAGTGCTGGATACTGCACCTGGGATGAGGCAACAGTGGCTGTACACACAGAGTGGGGGAGGAGAGCCCGGAGATCAGCCCCACGGAAAGGGATCTGGGGTTTTGGCAACAAGTTGAGCATGAATCAAGTGTGCCCCGGCAGCCAAAAGGGCCAACAGCACCCCGGGGTACATCAGGCATGGCTTTGCTGGCTGGCTGAGGAAAGGGATTGTGCGGCTCTGCTCTGTGCTGGTGCAGCCCCACCATGAGTGCTGTGCTCAGCTTTGGGTGCCACAAGAGAGGAAGGACGTGAAACTATCAGTGTCCAAAGGTGGGCTGTGGAGACAGGAACATGTCTGGAGGGGAGGCTGTATGAGTTAGGGCTAAGGTCACTTGGCTTATTCTGCCTGGAGCAGGCTGAGGGGAGGCCTCCTGGTGGCCAGCAGCTCCCTCAGGAGGGGAGCGGAGGGGCAGGCGCTGAGCTCTGCTCTCTGGGGACAGCGACAGGACCCGAGGGGACGGCACGGAGCTGGGACAGGGGAGGGTCAGGCTGGGGGTTAGGGAAAGGGTCTGCACCCAGAGGGCGGTCGGGCACTGGGACAGGCTGCCCAGGGCAGTGGTGATAGCAGCAAGCTGGTTGATCTTCAACAAGTGTTTGGACAACACCCCTAGGCACATGGTTTGAGTTTTGTGTGGCCCTCTGTGGAGCCAGGAGTTGCGCTCAATGACCCTTGTGGGTCCCTTTGAACTCAGGATGTTCTGATTCCAGATGAGGCTCAGCATCTCTCAAATGACATTTAAAAAATTCAGTCACTGAGATACCGAGCCTTGTGCTTTCATACTAAGGTTTGCAGTAGCAGCTGCATTCCTGCGTAACTTGGTGCACAGCAGCCCCTTGTAACAGTAGCTCAGGTTTCATCAGATGAAACTCCAGAAGGAGCGAGCATCACTCTACCTGCCCCTGCGTCAGGGAGCGGGATCTGTACCCGAGGATCAGCTCACGTCCATTCATAAACCACTAAAGGCATTTTCAAGACGTTTTTTATTCACAAACAGACAAACAACCATGCACAACGAAGCCGATTCCGTTCAGATCAACACCTCCCTCGTCCAACCTCTCCGTGCCGCGGAGCTGGCGGGCCAGCAGCCCCCAGCCACGTGAAGACATCCCCGCTCGGAGCACCGCAGACCACCGGGGCCGGCGGAGCTCCAGGTTTCACGAGGCGGCCACTCCACCGGTGCCGGCGCCGTGCGGCGGCAGGGTCATGGGCGGCAGGAACATGGCCTTGAGCTTGCCGGACATGCTGGCGATCTCCGGGTCCTGCGACTCGTAGGACTTGATCAGCCGGGCGAACTTGAGGACCCCTGCAAAGGGAGCAGGCTGGGCAGCGGGCACAGGGCAGGGCTGAGCCCGGGCGGGGAGCCCGGCCCCGCACCCACCTTCGCCGTCGCTGCTGAAGCCGTAGGTTTTGATCACGTCCTGCTGGATCTGCGTGGCCACGGGCAGCAGGAACTGCAGCATCTTGCCCATGTCGTTGCAGGCGTTGTCCCGCGCCTCCTCCATGCGCTGCGCGTTCTCGGGCGCCCCGAAGGCCTTCAGCACCTCGCCCAGCACCACTGCGGGCACACGGGGCGGGCTCAGCACCAGCACCAGCCCCGCCGCATGGCCCGCGGCACCCCGCACTCCCCCTCACCCTTCGCCTGCTCGGCGCTCAGCATCGCGGCCGGGCCCTGCGCGGACGCCGCCATCTTGCCCCTTCCTTCCCCCCTCTGCCGCACGCTGCTGCGCATGCGCAGCCCCGCCCTATCATTACACCGCCAGGGGCGGCTTCCCGCGCGCGGGAAACCTGCTGGACAAATACTAAAAGAGCTGAAATCACTGTGAAGGGGTCCGCCCGCGCCGCGCCCATACCGGGCCCACCCGCCGCCAGGTCACGGTGAGGAAAGACATTCCCGTGGGGTGTCCCTCAGGAGGCTCCCCGTGCTCCCCCCCGTGCCTGGCACCGCTCGATCCCCGCCGCAGCGGCCGCAGCTCGGCGAAACGGGGCCCCGCAGCGCCGCACCGGCCGTATGCAAATCGCGCTCTCCCGATTGGCGCAGCGGCGGCGGGTGTGTCGAGGCGAGCGCCGCGATTGGCTGGAGCGGGGAGCGGGGCGTGGCTTCTCGCAGACCCGCCCCCGGCGGCGGTGGGCGGAGCCTGGCGGCGGCGCGGTCCCACGGGGGGGGGGGGCGAGTGGGGAGGGGAGTGGGCGAGGGGATGGGGGAGGGGGGGGGCGCTGCTGGCCCCCGGCAGCGATAAATGAACACAACGCAGGCTGCTTCCCGAAGGGTTTTTTTTTTGCTTTTTTGGTTTTTTTTGCTCATTTGTTTGCTTTTTTAAGAGCTTTATATATATATTTTTTATATATAAATTATTAGAATGTGGTTATTGGGGAGGGGGAGGTATCAGGAGTGTGCAGGGTGGGGGGGTGGTGGTGGTGGTGGTGGTGGTGGTGCGGGCGCGTTTGCAGAGCTGTGCTGCTGCCGGGTGGTTTTCTCCTTCCGTTTAATGGATAAGTAAATATATATATATATATATATATAGGGGGCCGCTCGGGTTATACAACCGTGAGGTGGGACACGCACGCGGGGCGGGGGGGGATAACAGGGATTGGGGAGGAGGGGGGGGTCACAAGTTGCTACATAAAACTGCCACGTCTATAACAGGATGTGCATGACTTAAAGTACACCGAGGAGAAAGGGGGCGAGGGGCAAGGGGGTCGCCGTGGCCCTGGGGTGCGAGCTGGCGGCCCCCCATCGGCGCTCCCGGTGGGGCTGGAAGGTCCATGGGGGGGTGGCTGCTCGGGGAGGCCGGCGGTGCTTCGCACCTCGTGGCCCCACGCGTCCCCTCGAGGCGCCGCCACCTCGCAGGCAAGTCTGGGGGGTGCTTTGCACCCAGCTGGCCGGGACCAGCGCCTTGGCACCAGGCAAGAGAAGCCGGTTTTGGAGAGGGTCCGGTAACGCCGTGGTTGCATCTGAAGGGATGTGGGAGATGTGGAAGCCAGGCTGGGAAAGTTCCGCTTTGTTTCTCTGTCTCACGAAGCAGTATCTTACATGTAAAGTGTGTGTTTGGGGGGGGGAGGAGGCGTCTTGAAAAAAGGCTCTGCTGGGTTTTGCATCGTGAACGTGAGGTCCTGCAATGCGCTGCGCTTTTTGCTTGACGTAACTTCCCTCAAAACACAGGATGGAGCTGCTGCAATCTCGAATTCACACCAGTCCTTGTCTTTTGGGGCTCTTCACGACGCTGGTTTCAGTCACTTCAGAGCCGTGCTGAAATCGCGTGCCAGTCATTTCGTGTTGGTTGCTGGCGTTTCAATCCCTCCCTGTTTCCTTTTCTCCACTCTCTGCTCCCAGGATGCCATCCTCCACTTTGGTCCCATCCTCTCTTGCAGTCTGCTGCCTGGTAGGATCAAGATGTGTAACTCCGCAGCTTCCCCTCCCCCGGGATTTGGCTGATTGATTGCTCCTCTTCAGAGAAAGACATGAGGATGTCGTGTTGACAGTAGGAGTCCATTTAAAGGGGTTTGTCACTTTCTTTCTTCAGGTGACTAGGATAAAGACGAACAAAGTGATTATGAGAGACAAGACACGGGGAGAAAAGACGTAGTATTGTGCACTGCCTTTCGCTAGCCTAGTCCTGCATGACAGTGCAGATTTGGAAAACCCTGCAAATCTTTAATGTAAGAGGTGCTACCCAAAATATAAAATACTGCATTTCTCTCCCAACATGCTTCCCTGTCCACTCGTGAATGTCTCATCTTGGTAAAAGCATGCCAAAGTGAACATTTGGTATTTTGGCACAGGTATAATTCACAATTGTATTACGACCTGTGAAACGTGCTGGTTTCCCCGCTGCTGAGGATGGGAGCTGAAACCCCACAACAACCTCTGGCCAATAGCGACCTCCCTTAGGGGGCTGTGCCCCATAGCAAGCAACCCCTGCACCCAGTGTGGGGCCACGCTAGAGCCACCCACCCACCGGGGGGGTCAGGGGCACGTTCCCCTCTTCTGCCCTCCTCAGGCCAAGGCTGGCCAGCATTAGGATGTGAGCAAAGAGCGTTGTGTGAGCAGGTCACGCACCTGTAGTAATCCTCCTGCGTGGGGAGCGGCACTCCGTGCAGAGGGTGGTGGGCGTGCAGCCACTGCTGCTGCTCCAGGGCCAGGCGCTGCAGCTCGGCTGACTGCGCGTGCATGGCCTGGAGCTGGTGTGCTGCTGACATGGGCGCAGAGAGAGACCCCGGCAGGTCCCTGTAGGGTGCAGCTGCAACCACAAAGGAGAGAACGAACAAGTTAATGGAACAGCTCCACCCTTGCCCATGGTCCCACAGCTCAGTCCAAGCTCTTAATCTTCCAGCCCTGCCAATGTGCAGGACTCGCTCATTCCCCGATACTGCACGCCTGTCCTACGCCATCCCAGAGCTCTGTCTCTCTGTAATAAACCTTCGCTGGGTCTCACAACCCTCTCGCAACCATCCTGCCCCTTGGAGCTCTGCTGATGCTCTTCCAAGGAGACCAGCAGACCCCACCAGCACTCTTACCGAAAAGCTGGTGGCGCAGCACTTCGTTCTCATGTAGGGGGTGAGGGAGGAGAGGGTTGGGGATGGTTCCAGCTGGGTATGGTATCCGAGTGAGATGCGATCCCGAGGCAAGTGGGTCAATAAGAGGGTGAACAGAGGCTGAGGCTGGGAAGGAAAGACATCAGAAATCAATTGTCCCATGCCTTGTAGGCCACACAGGGAAGGCACAACAATGAAACAGACGTGGAGATGGTCGTTTTGTCTTAGGGGTGGAATGAATGACTTCAAGGCCAGGCAATGCAGTAACATCTCCTTTTCCCTGCACTGAATTTCACACGAAGCAGTCTGGCATAGCTCTGTTCCCGTAATCCTCAGGGAGAAACACTGATCCCTAGAGCCAGTGCTGCAGCGACCTGCAAGTCTGCACCCAAAAGCAAAATCCTATTATATAAAAAAAACTACTCTTTCTAGTGTTTTGGACTCGCTGCCAGGCCATTAATTTGTACCTGTTGCCACCTCTGAGTAATGGTGGATGATGAGCATGGGTGCCTGTGACTCAGCTACCAGACCCCACTGCCATCTCCCAGTACCTCAGCAGACACAGCACTCTTTTATATTATAGTCTGGACTTTGTTTCTGTGAGATTTGCATCACTAAACTGCTTTCACCCCGCTGTCCTGTAGGACAAGGAAATGGGACTACACCTCACTTCTGAGGTCGGGGTCTTTGGCGGGATGGGAGTGCAGAGGAGGCCAAATGACCATGAAGTTGACCCTTCCTGGCTGAAGAGGTGGCCCTTACCTGCGTGTATGGCATCCTGCTGGTGGAGGTGGAGGTGGGAGTGGATGTGGGAATGCTGATGGTGATGGGGCGTCACGTTGAGCATCTGCAGCCGGGCCAGCGGGTCGTTGCTGAGGGCGGCCACCCGCTCGGCATGCTGCCGCTCGGCCGCCAGCCGCTCGGCGTAGGACATGTCGGGGCGCAGGGTCGGGCCGGCTGCCAGCGCCAGCCTCTCGCGCTCCAAGTGGCCCAGCCCTGGGTGGAAGGGAAAAGCGGGATGAAGGCCGGGGGCCGTCTGCAGACTCAGCCCGCCGTGGCGTGGGAAGGGATCCATGGCGGCAGCCGGCACGGCGTGGAGCTGCTCCAGCTCGGCCGGCTTGACCTCAAACCCAGGCTTGAGGCGCTCGCGCAGGTCGCGGTCCCGCAGGTCCCGCTCGCGGGCTTCCCTCTCCCTCAGCTCTCGCTCCCGCGTGGCCGGGTCGCTGCTGTAGATGGCTGGCACGTTGTAGCCCAGCAGGCCCGGGTCGACGGCGCCCAGCGGCACGTAGAAGGGGTGGTTGCGGTTGCTGGGGGACATGACGTGGGGCCGGGCGTACTCGCTGAGCGTGCGGAGCGCCGGGGTGTCGGGGCCCAAGTAGGGCGGCACGGTGGCGACGGCGCTGCCCTGCTCAAAGGAGGGGCGGTGCGGGACGGGACCGAGGGACGCGCACTCCACCGGCCGGCCCTCCTGGGCCATCTTCTGCAAGACAGCAGAGAAACAACGTCAGGGTCCCAGCGGGGAGCCACCAAGGGCGTCCTCGAGCATGGGTTTTGCCCCCACACCTACCACGCTCCTCTCCAGCTCCCGCTCCTTCTCCCGCTCCCGTTCCTTCTCTCGTTCCCGCTCGCGCTCCCGCTCCTTCTCCTCCCGCGCCTTCTGCTCAGCCTCTCTCCGCACTTTCTCCACCAAGTCTGCCCTCTTCTTGGCCAGCTTGGAGCCGTCCAGGGGCACGAAGTACAGGTCCGTGCGGGAGCAGGAGTTGAAGCCGCGGTCCAGGTGCTTGTTGAACCTGGGAACCAGAAGGGAAGCGTGTGGGTACGGCAGGGGGACAAGGCACAGGGATGGGGACAGGGATGGGGACATGGACCCCGCTGTCCCCACCTGGCCGACTGGCTGGCGTGACTCGGCACGTCCACCACCTTGGGGGGCGGCGAGGGGCTGCGAGCGGGTGGCACGGGGCTCTCTGGGGGCTCGTACTCCTCCGACGGCTCCTGCTTGATCTGGGCAGCACTGAGCGGCAGCGGGGGCGGCGGGGGGGCTGGGGCAGCCATGGTCCCCGCCAGCGGTGGGCCAGGAGGGGCTGGCGAGGGGGCTTTGTAGCCACCAGCCACGGGGGAGGAGGCCACACGGTAGCCCGGAGGGGTCGCTGCCCGGAAAGGGGCAGCCGAGGAGGCTGGGGGAGAGCCTGGCTTGTAGGGTGCAGGGGGCTGGAAGGTGGGGACGGGGGAAGCCGCCCGCTTCCCGTATGGGGCCACGGCTGAGGGGGGCACTGGGGGTGAGATGGTCTTGTAGGGGGCTGTGGAGGGGGAGGCCATGGTGGCGATGACGGTGGAGAGGGTGGTGGCCGCGGAGGTGACCGGAGGGCCAGCCCCATGGGCTGGGGAGGGGGGCGGCGGCGGGGGGAAGGTGTAGGTGGCAGGGCTCTGCCCCTGAGGGTGAGTGCACATGGCGGGGTAGCTGCCCTGGGAAGAGGTGGAGGACGAGGAGGAGGAAGAGGAGGAGGAGGAAGAAGAGGAGGAAGAGGAGGAGGAGGAGGAAGGAGCGGTGGCAGAGGGAGCCTGGCTGTAAGTGGCCTGGCTGTGGGGAGGGTAGAGGCGCAGCCCATAGGTGGCATGAGAAGGGTGATGGCTGCTGGACTCCAGGGCGTGGGGATAGCCCCCCGAGGATGGTGGGGGGGGCGCTGCTGCTGCTGGGGAGACCCCCCCGCCGCTCCCGTGGCCGTGGTGGTGCTGCTGGGGCGGCTGCTGGTGATGGGGAGACTGACTGGGGAAGGAGGCAGCGGGGTGGGAGCTGGTATTGCCCAGGGGGCGGCTGTAGGGGGGTGGCCCCTGGCTCCAAACAGGCTGGGAGGGCAGGGAGGGCTGCGTGTATTTGGGGGGCTGGCTGGACACCGAGAGACCACTGGGCGGGGGGAAGGAGTGCCCGTAGGAGGCCGTGTAACTGGGCAGGGGCTGGGCTGGGGAGGGCTGAGGGTACTGCGCGGAGGAGCTGGAGGTTGGCAGAGGTGGAGGGGCGTAGGGGTAGCGCGAGGGGGCCAGGGGCTGCGCCTTGTCCTGCCCCATGCCGTGGGGCGACGGGAGGTGCCCGCTCAGAGCCTGCCCCGCCATCCCCGGGGAGCTGGAGGCGGCCCCCACGTTGTTGAGGGGGCGCAGGGCCGGCGGGGGTGGCAGGTTGGCGGAGACGTGGGGGAAAGAAGGAGCTGAGGCCGGGGGAGCAGCTGGGGGGTTGACCGGGGACGTCTTCTGAGGGGGCAGCCCCCCAGCCACCGAGGCCAGCGAGATGGGGGTGGTGGGCGGCGGGTTGTGCTTGGTGCCAAGGGTCTGCTCGCGACCCCCTGGTGCTGAGAGCCCCCCTGCGCCGCTGGCTATTTTGGCCCCAACCTGAACCACGTTGGCTGTGGGGTAGAGAGGAGTGTGGGTGGAGGAGGAGGAAGAGGAGGAGGAAGAAGAGGAGGAGGAAGAGGAAGAAGAGGGGGCAGAAGAGGCTGCAACCGCAGAGGAGGAGGAGGTGGGTGTCTGTGGGGCTTGAGCCTGGAAAATTCGGGAGGCCTGGCCCTCCAGCTGGGGGTGGTAGGGGCCCACAGGGGGGCCCTGGGGGTGGACCTCGCCTGGGAGGCCAAAGCCAGGCTCGGGTGGCCGGGCC
Organism: Aythya fuligula; assembly: GCF_009819795.1. Taxonomy (NCBI): domain Eukaryota; kingdom Metazoa; phylum Chordata; class Aves; order Anseriformes; family Anatidae; genus Aythya; species Aythya fuligula. The sequence goes on from NC_045559.1 coordinate 82,652,354, forward strand.
AGGTTGTCAGGAGGGGGTGCAACCGGAGGGCTCTGGGGGAAGAGCGGAGGGTGGTGGTAGGAGTGCGACGGCCCCTGGGACAGCACGGAGGAGGAGTCGGAGTCATTCTCCACGCTGCCGGGGCTGTAGACGCTGGGCGAGGTGCTCCTGTTATCCTGGTCGATGTCCCGCGGGTCGCTGCTCATCTCGTCGTTGAAGCTGTGGCCATCGAGGCTGTCAACATCGGACGGGGATGGAGGACAGGGTAGCTCCTGAAGCAGAAGGAGGAAGCAGAAGTTAGGTGGTCTCCCAGACCACACACCTGAGGAGGAGTTGATGCGTGACTTATATTCGGAGGTGCAGGTAAGTGTTAGAGATGAGGCTGAAAATTATCACATGTAAAAGGTCCCAGCACCACTGGGAATGGGCCATTGGCCAAGGCACAGCCCGGTGCTACCAGCAGGTGGCACAAAGCAGCACACACGCAGCCCCTAGACCCACAGTGGCTCTTCCCCTTCATGCAGGGCTTTCCTCATCACCTCCCTTCCTCGGCAAGGAGACCTGTTCCCGTTTCCCCCCTGAGCATGTCCTCTCTCTGCCTCACTCCTTACCAGCTCTTCTGTGCTTCCAGTTCCCCGCTCCAGTTCCCTACATGAGCTGAGGCTTCCTCCAGCTGCCCGATCACTGACTCAGCCCAGCGCTGGCCTTTCAGAAAAGCCCTGCTTTAACTACGCATAGCGCAGGGCTGGGCAGATTTTGCACATTTTGGGGCTCGTACAACACCCCCTGGAGCATCTGTGGTTTGCATTGTTCTGCAGGAGCAATAGAGGTAGAGTCCAACCTGACAGAAAGCTGCATGCAGAGCCAGTGGGTGACCCAGCTCCTGCCACAGAGGCAGGGCACACAGCAGTTCCCCTCAGACAAGGCTAAATAAAGAAAGAGAATTTCCATCTGCTTGGTTATCACTTTTGGTGGCTTTTCTGCAGCCACATGTCGCTTAGGCTCTGCCTGTAGAGCAAAACCCGAGGTGCCAGGGCTCCCCAGCAGCCAGAATCTCAAGCTAGGCGGGTGTGAGCAGCACAGGTAGGGCCCAGGACATGCCAGTAACCACTGCAGTCAGAACTCACCTCAGTTTTGGTCTTTTTGGGAGCATTGCTGTCCTCCCCCTCGCTCTCCGAGATCTCTTCCGTTCGCCCCTGCTTGCTGCCTTTGGGGGTGCAGGATTCCTCCACCCGGCCTTTCTGTAAGGGAGAGCAGGAGAACAGGGAGGTGGGAGGGCCACAGGAAGACTTCCCACCCTGCCAGGGCTTCCCAGCCCACAGCAGGAGAGACACAGCCACCACCATGCCTGTGTTGCAGAGCTTAGCAGACAGAGGGGCATAGTAGGATGCAGCAGTGAGCCAGAGAAAGGCAGAAATCAGTACTAAAAAGAGCAGGTGAGACTGAAAACTGGTTCGTAGGAAATATCGGGAAGTGCAGGGTGCTGAGGACAAAAGGGCTCCACCCACTGCAGGTAGCTAACCCAGCATGGACTGTATAGTAGATCCCATATGGTCCATATGGCTGGATCCCCCCCAGGCTCGCCTCCCAGCTTATACTACCTTTGTCGCTTGTCGGGACTTCTCAGCTTTGCCATCACTGCTGGAGGTGCTGACGCCGCCGGGGGAAGCTCGACCCCGTGTCCTGAGCTCCTCTCGGGGCCCTGGAGTCTCTTTCTTCCGTCCACTCCGCATTGACATCTAGGGAGGGATGATCAGATCAGTCCCGCTTTGCACCTTGCTCCACTCCCGCCCCATCTCCTAGCCTCCCAAAGCCCCGGACCCTTGGCCCTGGGACTCCACCACACCAAACTCAGGGTCACTGTCTTTGCTGTGAGCCTCAGTCCCACCCCACTGCTCCTGCTGGGGTCCCAGCTCCCTCTCCCACCCCATGTACCGAGTCCTTGTTCTGTCGGGTCTTCATTCTTTTGGGTGCGGGACCCCCATTCTCCTTGGCCCGGTTTGATGAAAACATAAATTTTTATCGCTCTGCAGCTCCCTTCTGCTCTTTCTGGGGAGACTGAGATGGGAAAGTGCAAGTCTTCTGGAACAGAGGGCTTACACCAGCAGGGCAACGAGATCCTGGTGTGTACTGAAAGGCAGACAAGGAGATAGGAGGGGAGAAAGAGTGAGTATGCTGTGGGACATCCTTTTGTGGTTTGTTATAGTAGAAACGTGACAAAATTATTTCTGCTTCTTTTGTTATTATTCACAGATGCAAGGATCTTTACCAAGAATGCAATAAACCTTCCCATCAGTAGGGGAAAAGATTTGGCTGCTGTCATCTCTGATTTCCAATTTCTAGGACTGAGACACAAAACGCAAGGCAGTCATGATGCAAGAAGAACGTTTTGGAGGAAGCAGGGAGGAATGGTTATCAGTATGTTGATTTTTCCCTGAAAACATTTTATCATTTCCATTTCTTTGTTTATTTGATCTTAAGAGAGAGAGATGATAAAAAATAAATAAAATAAAATAAAATAAAATAAAATAAAATAAAATAAAATAAAATAGGAGAATGCTTTAAAAAGACCCTAATGGCTATTTTTCTAACTTCAGAAGCCCCTTTTTGCACTCATCATCAGTGCAGTAAGTTACACTATCCCTAACTCACCATGTGCTGTCATTAGCTAACTCTGTGTAACGAGCCCCCCAAAGTCTTTGTTGCAAAGATCATCATACAGCCCTGACATCCCTAGAGCATACACACATGCACACATGTACCAGCATCTTATGCAGAAAATGTGACGGGTCCTGCTCATGCTGTTCAGTGTGCAAAGTACAGAAATAGGTGCAAGAATATGCATTTAGCTTTGACTTTGCATGATGCAAAGAGAATCAACACTGTTTAGGTTGGAACATCTCCTTAGGCCTCCTTCCTCCCCATACACCGGGCTGTTTCTCTGCGTACCAGAAATGCACAGCACATCCTTGCACTTTGCAACAGGAGGGAGATTTCCAAGCTCCCTCTGAATAAGCCCGTAGATTTGTGCTGTGTCCTGAAAGTGCAGGTATTTAGATATTTAACACCTCATGATGCCACACAGCTCCTAGTTCAGAGTATGAAAGCACCATGATGGTGTTAGCCCAGGAATTGGGCCGGGGTGTTTCAGTACTGCTGCTACTGAAACCAGTTTGCATGGCTCCAGTTCAGGACCCTTTGCATTGCCCCACATGGCAGAGCTGGAACCAAAGAGACTGTCCTCCCCCAGCCTGTTGTGTGAGCTCCCCTACCCAGCATCTGGGATGGACAATCTGCAAGATGATGAAATGTGTCCCACAGATGAGGCATCAGGAGAACATATCCACTTACATCTTTTGTGTTATATGCTCTGCCCTGGAAGCATTTGGAGTAAGTGCAAGACCACCTGAAGGTTGGGACTCCTAGAGGCCATGCCAGATCTGAAAAGATCGGCTTCTAGCCAGCCAGTGCTGGAGTCTGGATGCATTTCTCAAAAGGGAGCTGAACCCAGGGATCAAAGGAAAGGTATGGGATGGATGGGAAAGCCCCTGATGCTGCTGTAAAGTAATTACCCTGACCTGCCTCCTATGGGGTTCCTCATCTTCCCTGGCCAACACCAAGACACACTCATACAGAAGGTACTTGGGAAGAACGGGGGACTGTTTGTTTTAATTTCATTAATATTTTATCTGACCCTCACCACGAAGGCCACAGGGGACTCATCCAGCATTAATTCCCCCACACAACAATTCATTAGCTTAGATCTCTTCTTTAATAGAGAAATAGTTCACATCAGTTGAAAACTGACCTAGCGGAGACAGAGCACTCTCCTGATCCCTGTGAACTGCCATCTTTCAACGCCTTGCTTTTCTGACATAATTTGGTCTTTGGTTGCTAATTCAGCCCGTTACACCGCTGCTATACCCTATTCTAGATAAGCACCTAGATTTAACATTTCTGACGTGAAATGAGCATGATAAGGTGACCCAAGCTGCAGACAACCTCGGCACACGCCATGTTGGCAGCCTGCTGGTATCGGCTCGGCTCCGACCGAAGGCACAGCACTAGCAAACAGCGCATTACTGACACCTTGCTGTGCCTTATTTCACATTCAGCAGCAATGCCACTCGCAGCTCCCACTCTGGGCATTGTCATGGGGTGCAGAGGTCTCACTTCGGCTCTCCAGTAGCTCCATAACAACAACGATGGTCTTCTGTCCAGAGAAGTAAATCGGAGAAATAATATGCAGGCAGCCACTTACTGGAACTTCCCTTTTTAAAGGAAATACCAACCCAGTATTTTTCTCTGCCGCTGCATACAGAGTACCAACAAAGCCAGAGGCAAACAGGTATATTTCAGTAGACAATAATTAATCACCGGGGCAGAAGTTTCTGCTACTTAGAGGGTTAAGTCTTTTCTAAAGCAGAATTGACCCATGCGCTATTTGGCGCAGCGTAGCATCAGCTGTGTCAGAGGTCAGAGCAGAGGATCACAGCGCTGCTTCTAATCTGAATGTGTGTGAAATAAAAGCAGTATGAGCCCTGACAATTAATAAAGTGGCAAAACCTGGGTTACACCTAACTTCCCATTACAGAAGATCCCTCTAAACGCCTCATGAGTTCTTACCACTCTGTGGTTTTGGAAAGGAAATACTTGACAGTGGTGCTGCCCAAATGGATAACCTTTTCCTGGTCCCGTGAAGCCCTTTATAGGCTTGATTGAGTTACGAGGCACTGCGAATTGCTGTTTTCTGTTTGTGTTTCACATAGCCCAGCTCGGCCTGGCACCCTGCCAAGGCCCCTCCATATTCTCCTGCAAGCCCTGGTGCGGCCTCCTGCACGCTCAACAGGCATCCCCCATGTGTCACCCAAAATGGATCCCACTCCTCCTCTCTGCCCAGCTCCAGACAGGGCTCACCCCAGGACTGTCCAGATCAGGGGCTGCTCTGCTCTTGTGGGACCCGACAGACTCTGCCCCTCACAGCGCGGAGTGCCTCTTTCTTAGAAAGTTGCCTGAATGTCTGTCCATGTTTCAGTATAGCATTTGCACATCAGATTGCGGTTCTGAGAAAATAAATGTTTATAGATGGCAGCAGAAGCAGAGGAAAGGGAAACAGTACCAGTTTGTCTAGGATGGGGGCACATGGGTATTGCCTATTTGTCATTTACAACCCCAGCCAAGCAGGGAGGCAACTTCAAGTGAGACAGGGAAGCCTGGGAGATGCCCCCAGGATACACCCAGGGCTGAAAGGTTTTGTCACTTTGGCTTGTGCTCAACAGGAGGGTCAGCTCCAGCACAGGCAGCCCAACTGCGGGGCTCCAGTCTGCCTGAGAAGGTTAAATGCCAGATGGGGTCCAGCTAGTCCTGCCTGGGTGTAACGGCAGGAGAAGGGAGGGCTGAAGCCTCCCAGTATCCACACCACTTAGGAAAAAGAGCTACCACAATTGTTACTTTATCAGCTTAACAAAATCAATCTGATCTTTTAGCAGAATTAAACAGATTCTCCTCTGCAATTCATTAGCTCCCATGTTCACATCCCTGTTTTTCTCTCCCTCCTTCTGCAAAGGGACAGGTCAGCACTGGAGGGAGCAATCAGGGTGGCAAAATGAACACAGCTGCCTTGTAACACATTGCAGATGCTGGCAACTGTCCTGAAAGCAAGATGGAATGATGTCCAATGGATCCCTCACGGCAGGTAAAGACCACTCAGAAGTGAGCGTCCACTGGAGCAGAATAGCCAGGGGACATGAACCTGAGGGTGAGAAGTCAGTAGCTGACCCATCTTACACTGCCCAGTGAGTAGTGATCCCAGGCAACACATTTTTAATTCCTGTCCCCATTTCCCTTATCTATAAAATGGGGGGAGGATTCTCAGATTTAATTGGTGTTAACTGAGTGGTACCTTGAAAATACAAAGTTTTATCTACAGTACTGCTGTTAAAACATCCTGACGTATGACATTTCTGAATGGCTAATTACCTGACTTCATGCTCAAACCCTGGTGTTTCAGCATAGGGCATGCAGGAGAGAGGGAAGGGAAAAGGTGCTGTGTTCAGTGTTAGATAGCAATAAATGAGTAGGTCAGGGTTCAGGCTGCATGTCACAGCCTTGTTGTCAATCCTTTGATACGTAGACTAAGTGTGACTCTACCGCAAAAGTGAAAACATTTGTTTGAATTAACACATTAGGATGCCAAAATGGTAGAATACCAAGATGGCAGTGGGCAAATGCCTGTGGCTATCTTGGTTGTGAATATTCCCATGACTTGCAATTTTATTTTCTTTTAATGTAGTAACTTTTGTTATGAAGAAATATGTTTACGTAACACTGAATGAAAGGTAGCTATCGATGCAGACATATTTCTGTCTCCTATAGAGTAATTAATTACAACACTTGGTTGCAGGGGCTGTGAACTCAGGCTGGAGAGCAGATTAGTGAAGGACTAACATGGCAGACCTGGTCAAATGATCATACTCCAGTTAAAATTCTTGTCCAGTGGGAGAAGTTTAACTTCATCCCCCTCTCCAACATTACTGTGAAACTGGGGGATCCGTCTTGAGCCCAGGCTGAAGCCTAGTTTACAGCCCTCCCCACCCAAACTGCCAGGGCATCACAGCACCTCTGCAGGGAGGCTTGGCAGCACCGTGTTGCATGGAAAATGTAGACTGAAATGCCACGCAACCACCGCCTGCGACGGACGTGGAAACTGCTGTTAGTGCTCAGAGATCAGGGTAGGTGAATTCTGTATAAAAACTGAGATGGTTTTCAATTTTTGTCATCTTCTGTAAATAAATCAGTTTTATGTTAGCAATGTACTGGAATTTCATTGCATTCTTCTAGGTAAACTAAATTCACCAAAACATCACTATAAAATAGGTCACTATGAAATGTTTTAAAATAAACTTAGCCAGTACATATAAATGTGAATTTTCATAAACTTCCTTCTGTTCCGAAGGTTAAATTACACAAATTTTAATACAAATTGTGATTGAACACTCTAGGGTTTAGATCTACCTACGTATGTCTAAAATAATACCTCCCATATGAAGCTGGAGCTCAACCTCAGCCAACAGGTTTGGCCCTTGTGTTTCATAACAACAGTGCTTGCTGACAAATTCACTTGTCATGCGACTGTAAAATAGTAAATGAAAATTAAAATGCTCCCGTTTCATGCAGTAATGCCAGATAAGAGTGCTAAAAGATAAACTTTCATAGTGCTTCCAGCCTAAGGAGATAAAGCCAGTCTACTTTTTATTAAGTCTACGTTAATATTTTCTTTTCTTAATCCTGCGCAACCATGAGGTGTTAAAATGTTAGTTTGGGTATGAAAGCTGTAATTCTGGAACTTCTATTCAATGAAAAACATATCTGAGAATAACAAAATATTTTCTGATGAGCAGAGTGTAATAGATGGAAACAATTAGAGCTAGAGCAAGGTAATAAATAATAAAAACATTCATGCATTTAACAATAGCTTAATTTACAGTATAGAAGAGGATATTAATTTTTGCAAAAGCAACTGAAAATAAAATTTGATTCACTAAATGAAGGTTGGATGTACTAAAGAAGGTTACATTAATCGTAAAATGATTCCTGAGGGCACACTAAAATGACTGTAAGTATGCAACAGATTTACTTTAAAATCTCAGTAGAATTATACAGCCTCCCCAGAGGAGGGACTCTGGATCACTGGGAGATACGGGCTGGCAGAGGCCAGCAGAGGACCACAAAATGCAACACTGGAAGTGGGATGGAGGCCAACACATGATTCAGAGAAAGGACACACCACACTCTCCATGTTCATTATTTTAGGAAGCGTAGCACCTTCTTTATTTGCAAAGCCTGAGTAAACCTTACCTCTGGAACTGTTTAAGGTCTACTGTAACATACAACCTCCCGCTCTCTCTATATATAAATTTCCCTTTATGAAGGAATGCAAAGTAAATCACTCAAAGACATCGGAGGCCAGCTGCCCAGGGACAGAGAAGATTTCAGCTGGAAGGGACCTCTGGAGGCCTCTACTCCAAACCCCTGCTCACAGATGGGCTGGGCTGGCACCAAATCTAGACAGGGTTGCTCAGGACCCTCTCCAGGCAAGTCCCAAATAACGCAAAGCGTGAAGCTTCCCCAGCTGGCCTGGGACACCCATTCCAGTGCTGAATTACCCTTGGAGGCAGGAGAAGGGGTTCATTATCTCCAGCTATAAATTCCTTGTTGCAGCTTCTGCTGCAAGTCTTTACACTGAGGAAGACTGCTGATAACTTAGCAGCTGCAGGACATACATACGAACACAGTCATACCATCCATCCAACCCTTCCGTAACAGGCCAATGGATGTCAAGCATGGTCACTCCTTTCTGCAAAGACAAACGTTGTTCTGAAGCTGGCAGAGGGAGGCCCAGGCCAGGATATGACTCTCTGCTCAGACCCTCAGTCCCAGGCAAACTAGTCAGTGTGGAGAAGAGCTCAGGAGCTAAAAGGATCAAACTCTGTAAATGGATTTGAATGAATGAAGTGCTGAAAGTATCAGGATAGACAGAAGAAAGGATGAGAGCTGACTGTGGAGAACTGCAGAAGGATTTTCCAAGAGGAGTGACTGGGCAAATAAATGGCATGTGAACTTCCATCTAGGCAAATATAAAGCAATGTACATGGAGAAAAAAACAACGCCATCTCCACATATAAAATGACTGACTCTGAACTGACCAGTGCCATTCAAGAGTGATACCCTTGGGGTATGAGAGGCAGACCCATGAAAATGTCACCTTGGCATTCAGCAGCCATCAAGAGAGCAAACTACATGGTAGAAATTCCTGGGAAATGAACTGAAAAACAAAACAGAGAATGCCATTGTGCACTTGCATAAACCCATGGTTTGCTCACATCTTGAAACGTGCACACAGTTTTGCTCTTTCCACGGAAACTAGAAAGGGCATTGAAGAGGCATGACTGAGTGAGCTAGACATCTCTGTCCAGAAAAAAAAGGTTACCGAGAATGTGATCAGGGTCTGTAAAGCCACATATGAAAAGTAGAGGTTGGTTATGAAATATTTACTGTCTTTTCCATTACAAGAACTGAGGACCATCAAACGATGCTACAAAGTTACAAGCTAAGAGAAAGAGATTGTTCTTCTTGAAATGAATGGTTGACTACATAATTTCTCATCAAAGGACATCGTGAGTGCCATACGTTTGCATAGAGTCTAGGGGAGACTGGAGAGTTTCATGCAAGAGGGAATAACTGAAAATGGTTGGAAGCTGTAGGAGTATCAGGGGAAAACAGCATATGAACTTGCCTTAACTTACACTTTTTCCTAGGTATTTGACAGTGACCACTGCTGGGGCAGTGGGTTCTGGACGAGGTGGTCACTGGTATTTTAAAAAAAAAAAAAGTTCAGCAGCATGAGGAGCTAAGTGATACACCGAGGAGAAGCAACACACACATCTGCCATAAGAACTTCTCTCTGAGTCTCTGTTATGTACAAGACCTATAAAGACATTAGTTTGTTAACAGAACAATATAAAAGCTGAGGTGATGCAATTATTGTCTGCAAAACAACAAAAATTAAACACAAGGTAGTTAGAAGGGGTACGTAAGCTAAGGGAGGAGGTTGGTATAAGAACAAATGGGTATGAAAGAAGCCACTGACAACTTTAAGATGGAAGTTAGAGGACTCTCAGACATTTGGTGAAGCTCTGAAACAGCTTTCCCTAGAGCATAATAAAGGTAAAATAAAATCTTTATATTTAACAAATACATATTTTTGATTCCCTGTTTCTACGAGTTTGTGACCAACAACGAAGCCAACGTGACAGCCATTTGTGCGAAGGCCAAGGCACCGAACAGGAAGAAGTCAGACAGATGATGATGCAGAAGGGAGGGAGAGAAATAGGGCCAAGGAGATGGGCACGTGAAGAGTTGTACAGCAGGCTGGAGACAATGATAAGCTTTGAGTCATTCCCTTGCTTGGGATCCCACAGCTCGCCCTTGGTCTACAGACTTAGCCAAGTGAAATGGTCCTGCCCTCACTGTAGGGCTGAGAGAAGGGAAACCCAACAGTGTGTCACAGGAACGTTTACAAGGGAAGAGATCTTCGGAGGTCTCCACCCAATCCCCCTGTTCATAGCAAAATGCAAAGCTATGTGAGGTTGTCATGAACATCTCAGAGAACAGCTTCCACTGCCCCCCTGTGCTTGCACTGAACCACCCTTGGGAGGGAAGCAGAGGTTTTTGTCTTACATACATCACCAAGTTCACGGTGAACAACTGGCTTTAGTTCTGATGATTTTATAAACACACAAAACATGATGATTATGGCTGAGTCAAGGTCATGATACAACAAAATACTTGAAATCACAAACATCTAGAACTCTCTCTGATCCACAAAGAATTTAAAGCAATCAATTCGTGCCAAAATGCTGCCATCTACAGACACAGAATCTGCCTTACAGAATCACAGATCTAGGCCTCCACTTTTCACGTGGCCAGCTGAACCTGTAGGCATGGTTTTTACAGAATTAAGCCCAAACTGGACAGCCAGTGGAAAAGGCATAATGGCAAGTGAAACCAGTGCCCGAGATACTTTTAATGCCTTGGGTAATCTCTGTAAAGCAGCGCTTGACAACCTGTGAGCTGAAACTTGGTGCACACCTATGGCATTGCATGACCTGTCGTGTCAAAAAGACCTTGTGGTGGATCCACTACCAAAAAGTAAGTACCCCAAAGCTCATCGCTGACAGACAACATAGAACGTGGTAGCTGGTGAAGGCATTGGCTGAACAAACTTTGCAGAAACATGGATAAAGTTTACAGGTGGTGCTGAGGCAGGTTATACAGTAAATGATGGATGGGAAGCTCTGGCACCAACCAGTCGGCATTACTGTGGCAATGAGGTTGCATGGAAGACAAGCACATTGATTGTGGAAGATTTTTACATGAAGAACAGAAGAATGTAGAATGCTTTCAAGGATGAAGATTCAAGGATAAACAGAAACACTGAAAAGGCCTTGTAATTAACAACTGATAGCAAAATGAACACGAGTTCCCAGCACAAGACTTCTAAGGGGGGTGCTCCTGAATGAATGATATCCACCAGAGCATAAAGACAGGAATATTCTTCAAGAACAGGAATACAGAGATGATTTTAACCTGAATATATATAGGATTGGCGGGACCATTATGGAGTAGTATGCGCAATTCTAACCTGCATACTTCAGAAAGGATGCTGACAAATTGAAAGCTTCCTAAAAAGAACAATAAAGAAGATATGAGGTCTGATAACTCACCTTCCCCTTTACAATAAGAGCTTTAAGAAGCTCTATATATTTAGCTTATCAGAGAAAAGGTTAAAAGGTGATAACCATGGCCTAGGAGTATTACAAAGGAAGAAGATTTCTGATAGCAGAGGGCTCTTTAATCTACAAGCCAAAGACTACAGATCCAATGGATAGGAGCCGAAGCTAGACAAATTCCACACAGAAATAGCGTAAAATATGAAAAGTGGGATAGATTAATCACTTGAAAAACTTGCATAGGGATCTATCATAACACTGGAAGTCTTTAAAGAAGGTTTTTGTGTGTTTTTTTTTTTTTCCTCTAAAAAAATGTTCCAACATTTTTTTTGAAAAAAACTCCAGGTGACATTCCCTTCCTTGTGCTGAGTAGGGGAGAGGACCAGCCAACTAACCAGAACAGGTTCTTTAATGTTAAAATCGTTAGAAGCCATAGAGAGGTTGAGCAGGGGCTGGTCCTGGGTGAAACTGTACTTTGAAAGCAACAGTTGAACGACACATAAGGAAAGCTTGACAAGATAATCATGAGTGGATAAACCACTGTTCATAGAGAGTGGACTGTCTTAATGAGGTTGGCAAACTCTGAATAATTCTGAGGAAAATCACTTCATCGGATGCACTGCCTGAAAGAAAAACAGAAATGTATCCAGTATAATATCCTATAGATGTACTTTATATCCGATACACTACACTATATATATTCGAGTTAAAATTTAATATACAATACATTACAATGAGTATCTTATGTGATATATTATATATACTATTTTATGTATACTGCGATATATACACACACACAAATATATACATATAGTGTGTGTGTGTGTGTGTGTGTGTGCATCAGTATATATGACCAACTGCACAAAGAGAGAGATGAAGGTTGTTCAAACATAACCTTCACTTAAATGATCTATAACACAGAGAAACCTTGTGGAAGAAACAGGGTATCGCCAAGTGCCTTGTAAGGCAGGCAAGTACATGACTAAAATTTTCCAGCTAAACTGATCTATGATGAACAATGTCACCAGGGCAAGAGACATGAAGATTGAAAGCAACCAGTTACTCTTCCTCAGCAAAGCCCAGCCAGAACATCATTGGCTAAAATTGCTCGGAGAAGATATTGCTGTTACCCTTTGGTTTGTAGGTGAAAATACTGCCACAACAATCAATCAAACATTGATATTTTTACGGGAGGCAATAACAAGTCTGTGTTTGCTGCCACAACAAACACCAAAAACAGACTGTAAGGAATTTCTGCAGGAGCATCATCAGAACTGGAAGGACAGCAATGCTTCTGAAGGGGTCATTTCCTCACGATATTGACTTGTGGGAAACTTTTAGCATATACAAAAATCCTCTCCCCCAAGAGCTCTAAGCACAAATTACCCACCCAGACTAAAGCAAAGGTGAAGCTCAAACCACCTGAGCTGGAAACATCCCCTTCACTGCATCATTCTCCATGCACTTCACATGGAGGGTATGGGCTGCAGGCCCACAATTGCCCACCACGCGACTGGAAGGACAAAAAGACCCTTCGGTGTTCACCGTGACACAAAGAACAATAAGACATGTACCTGAGCAACCTGGCAACAGGTACACGACTGGGGGCCACCACGGCTTCAGTAACTCAGGCAAGGCTTTGATATGGAGCACCTCGTGTTCAAGTTGACCCCACATGGAGTGCTGTGTTCAGCTCTGGGGCCCCCAGCACAAGAAGGACATGGAAGTATTAGAACGAGTCCAGAGCAGGGCCATGAAGATGATCACAGGGGTGGAGCACCTCTCCTGCAAAGACAGGCTGAGGGAGCTGGGGTTGTTCAGCCTGAAGGTGAGAGGTGAGAAGGCTCCAGGGAGACCTTCCAATACCTAAAGGGGGCCTATAAGAAATCTGAGGAGGGACTCTTGGTCAGGAAGTGTAGCAATAGGACAAGAAGTAATGGCTTTAGGCTACAATAGGGTAGGTTTAGATTAGATATAAGGGGGAAATTATTTTCTGTGAGGGTGGTGAGGCCCTGGCACAGGCTGCCCAGAGAAGCTGTAGATGCCCCATCCCTGGAAGTGTCCAAGGCCAGGCTGGATGGGGCTTTGAGCAACCTGTTGAAGTGGATGGTGTCCCTGCCCTTGGCAGGGGAGTTGTAATTAGGTGATCTCTAAGGTCTGTTCCAACCCAAACCATTCTATGATTCTATGGTAAGTTAAAATATTCACTGTGAGCAGACTCGGGCTGTGATCTCATGAACTAATTCTGCAGAAAATACTTACCCAAGGTGTAGCACAGTAGTTAAGACAGTGACTTTTTCAGAGTCATTAAGACAATGACTTTTTCACTTTTAAACATACTCTGAACTTGTGTTACCTTCTCTTTAGGATTACCAGCCCTTAAGAAATGTATAAAGCATTACTGTACTTCAATAGTTCAATAGCAACAATACTCAGGAAGTAAAGATGGAAGAGATGAACTGATAAATGCAGGAAATATAGTTGGCACTTCCATAGCAACTCCTAACGGAGGAAGAAAGAAGTCAAGAAAATCCACCAGAGGCAAGAAAATGGTTCATTTGTCCAAAAGAGAACACTGTTGGGAGGAAAAAAAAAAAAAAAAAAAAAACAGAACTGGGGAAGATACAAACTGACAAAGGAGGGAAACAGATTCTCATATGAAAAGGCAGATACCCAAAGAGGAAAAAAAAAAAGATTGGGTAAACGTGCAGGTAGATATTTAAGGAGGGGCAGTGTTGAATAAATGCTCAGACAGATTGCAGAGACTGCATTTGCAAAGGTATTACAACCCAGATCCAGCAAATAAATAATCCTTCCCTACACAGCTCCAAATTCCACGGTGGGTGCTCCCCTAGGTTCCACCTCCATCCACCAGAAAAATGCTGAAGAACGTGAGAAAGATCAAGTAGGAACCAGGAAGGCATATATATGGACTGACAGAGGATGAACTCTGGGAAGAACAAAACCTGCCTCATCCATTCCAGCTGCAAATAAAGGCTCACCATCTTAAAGAAATGTACTGATCAGGTTGCTCTTTAGCATACAGATTCTGCTATGCTACAGTTCCTTGCACGCCCAGTTTTATTTTGGAATACAAGTGTGCCCACATGAAAACTTGACTGTGATTCCTTCTTTAGACAAACGCAAAGATGAGAATGCAAGAACCTTTTGGAAGTATCCAAGGGGTACAAGATCTGGGGCAGGAGGTAAATTCATATGGAAAGACATAAAGGTAGGCCACTGCAGCAGGTTATACCTGTTGCTCTCCTTCATTAGAATTCACTGCACATTTAATTTTCAAATGTTTGAAAGGGTTTTATTGTTTCCAGCAAGAAACACGGTACCATAAATTCACTTCTTCACAGCCATACTTGAAAAGCTCCACCATGAATCACAATGAGAAAAGTCTGTTTTGAAAGACCATACTACTCCCAAGAAATTGGGAAAATGCAAAAACAATTGGTTATGCAGTCACCAATAACAAACATAACAACAACCTGGCCAAGAGCAGGGAAAGATGGATTAAATTCATTCCAACAAACAATCTGACCATTCACATTGACAAGTGTCCCATCCATGGGCAATGATCTTGGAGCTTCAGCCCCTCCACTCCCTCAAGGGTGCACGTGCGGCATGGTAGTGATGCACTACAGCCTTGAGCTTAGAAGAAAGGAGGGTCTAGCTTTCAACTCAAACATCTGTGGGATTTGTGCTCATGCAACTGAGGTAAACATGCAGGCATTGGGCTGATGCGCTGACATGGACACGTTCCTTGGGGGAAGTCGGGACTGAACTCTGAACTGAAATGCATATAGGATGAAGGATGTATAACCATGTTCCACCATTCAGGTGGACATGAAATGAATGACATATCTAACTCCTCCTTTGCTCTCTTGCTATACACCTTAAGGTAATGGCCTATGACTCTCCAGTGCTAGAAAGCACCGAGCTTCCCATACAATCCAGCCCAGAAAAGGTAATAAAATAGATTTGAATGGCTAGCTGGATAGGGAGATGCTGTTCACCAACAGCCACAGCACTGCAAAACAGACTGTACAAACAAAAGCCACGCATGCCAGTAGCCATACTGGCAACCAACTCCTTGCAGAAGTCATGGCAGCCACAGCGCAGCACTGAGAGACATGCAAATGAAGACACTGCCTCTTTCAAAAGCAACTTTGGGAACATAGCACAGCTATCGACAGATCTCAACTGCAAGCAAAAGCAACACACAAAGTGATGCCACAGTGACCAAATGGCTGCCTCTTAACAGCACAGCGGCCACTTGGCAAAATACAGCTGGGCAACAGCCACCAGAGCTCCACAAACCAGCAACCTCCCGACGCCAGCAGAGCGCGACGGCTCAATGGCACAGCCAGAAGGACAGCACGGGAAACACAGCACGCTTCTCCCAGAGCCCCGAATTGCCACTGAAGGGCCAACTCAACGCACTGGAGGGATCCCAAATGCCACTGCGATGCCACCCGCTCGGACGGGCCTCGCCTGCTCCCTGGTCCCCGTGCGAGGTCCAGAGGAGAGGGCAGCGGGTCCCTAGGCGGAGGATGGCGTGACTGGGGGGGATCCTAAGGATCAGGGAGGGAGCAGCCACACTCCACAGCACGTTCCCCACTCAGACCCCAATGCACTGTGCCCAGGCGGTCTCGCTGCCCGCTCCCCGCTGCACCTGGGCGCAGGGGCACAGACAATACGCGGCTCTCCGGGCGGAGGGGATTTCGCCGAGGCTCTCCGGAGCTGGCAGCAGCGGAGCCTGCCCGGGAGGCAGCGAGCGGGCTGACTCCCTTCCAGCATTGTTTCATTTTCATTCCCGCACCGTGCCGGGCCGCAAACCCCCCCCCAAACTCCGCCGTCTCCTCCCGCTGCCCGCCCGCACCCACCGCCCCGGGGGGCAGCGGCGGCCCCGGCCCCCGCCGAACTTTCCGCGGCAGCACCGGGGGGCAGGGGGGGCTCCGCGGGGGGCGTCCCCGCCCCGGGACCCCCGCGGTGGGCACGGAGCCCCCCCCCCCCACCTCCCCTCCCGGCGCCGCTCCGGAGGCGAGGCCGGCCAAGGCAAACAAGCCCCGGGCTGGGGCTGGGGCTGGGGCTGGGGCTGGGGCCGGGGCCGGGCAGCGCCCCCCGGTGATTTACGATCGCTCCCGGCGCCGTCCGAGGGGCGAGCCCCGGTGGGGAGCGGGCTGCGGCCGCCGCCCCCCCCCCTCCCTCCCCAAGGAGCCACCGCGCCCCGGGGCGCCCCGGAACCGCCGCCCCCCGACGGTGGCGGGCGCCCCCCGAATCGCCGTGCATAGGGAGGGGAGGGGAGGAAAGGGGGGGACCGGGGGTACGGGGGGGAACGGGGACACCCGCGGAGGGACGCGGCGAGCGGGGGGGCGATGACAAGCGGCGCGGGAGTGGCCGTGAGCGGGCGAGGGACTCACCGGCGGCTCCGGAGGGGAGGTCGAATGAAGGGAGGAATGGAGGAGGAGAGGAGCGGGGGGCAGGGATTTAAACGCTGCTCCCCCCCCCCCCCCCCCCCCGCCCCTTCCCTACACACACACACACACACACACACCACCTCCTTTTTTTTTTTTTTTTCCCTTTTTTTTTTTTTTTTTTTTATATCCTCCCTCCTCCTCCTTCTCCGCGCTCTCTCTGTCCTGCCTCCGGAACAACGGCTGGGGCGCTGGGGCAGCGGCTCCGAGGGGGTGCCCCCTCCACCACCAGCACCACCAGCACCACCAGCACCACCAGCAGCAGCAGCAGCAGCAGCAGCAGCACCGAGCCCCCCGTCCCGCTCTCAGGCGCTGCCTCCCACCGCCCCGCTCCGCTCCGTCCCCCGGCCACCTCCCATTTCCGAACAGCCCAGAACCAGCCCGTCCCCGCCTCCCCGCCGCCCAACAGCGCGGACCGGGCACCGGGGTTGTTTTTTTTATTTTTTTTTTTTTGGGAGAGGGGGCTGCATTAACGAGAAGGGTGGAGGGGAGCGGGGGGAGGACACAGCAGCAGCAGCAGCAGCACGGGCAGCCCCGGGCGGGGCGAGGCGAGGCGGGGCGGCCGCCATCAGCATGCGGCCCCCCGCCCGGCGGCCTCCCATCCCCCGCCGGTTACCAGGCAACGGCACAAAGGGAGAGCCTCGTGTGGAGGCCGCGAGAGGCACCGGCAGCCCCGCCACAGGGGGAGGCCGCCGCCTCACGGCCCCGCACCTCATTTTTTTAAATTTTTTATTTTTTTTTTTTATATCTTTTAATAAAGCGTGGTGCCGAGGGAGCGGGCACGCGTGGGCCCCGCGGGAGCTCCCGGAGGGGCTTCGCCGGCGGGTGGTGCTGCTGCAGAAATGTGCCTTTAGGACCCGAAGGAGCCCTGCCATAGCTGCTGCCACAAAGGGCTTAAATTCGCCCAGAATGCTAACAATCTGAGAAATTCTCGCTTCTCTCTCCCCCCCCTCACCCCCCACACCTCCCACCGTGCGTGGGCTCCTCGCTGTGTCAGGAAAATGGGCTGGCTGCTGCCGCCGCCACTGCTCTCCGTTGTTCGCAAAGTTCAGGCTGGCTCCAGATGCAAATGGCCATTTTGGAAAAGTTGTGGTCATTTGGGGATGGGAATCAGGGGACGGGGAGCTGGTTCGGTTCACCAGTTAGCAGAGGAGCCAACCCAAGCACAGACTTTGGGTGAGCACGAACCAGGGGGGAGAAGCTAGGAGCGACTAAACACCGCCCTTACCGACTGCCTTCGATTTCAAAGCTAAGGCTGGTTGTATAAGCAAAAACCAAGATGCAGGCATGTGCATCCGCACAGCTGGAACGAGAGGGGCTTTGCATGCACGCGGGCAAGCCCTCTTACTGCATTCTGGTAGCCTTCAAATATGCAGTCACAAAATACTTCCTCAGCAGGGCCTCTCTCAGCAAACAGGCTGGATGGTGCTCTCTTGACAGGCATTTATTTAATACTTCTTATTGTCCATTATGTGCCTCCAAGCATTATTTACTGTACAGCATCCAAACCCAGCACTGAATACAGATGTAATAATCTCCCCCGTGGGTTTCTCTGTATTGCTAATCGCCGCTGCACCCAAGCATTTTAAAAACATCCATAACAATGTCCCTGCAACATCTTTACAAGCTAATGGCTCCCTATGCTTTTGTTCCACACCCTCTTCCCAGCGGTACTGTACCACTGCAGGGCATTCTTACTTATCCTGGACACAGCACTGCTCTTGGTGCCTCTTGCTCCAGTGCCAGCTCCACTGGCACACAGCACTCCGTTGCACAATATAAGCATGCCTCCTGTCTCCAGTTGTCGTTCATTTTTTCATCCGTGCTTCTCCTCATCCTACCTCTTTGTCTTGACCCTCGCTCAGAGCCTCCACCCTGCCAGCAGTGATCCTTGGATGCTTTTCTTCCCTGCTACTTTCTGTTTTCCCTACGTGGAACAGAGGATTGAAAAAGCTATGGCTAACATTTGCAAAAATATATATATATATTTTTTGGGTCACCAGTCTGAAACATTTCAGCATATTGAGTATGTCACAGAGGTGTTACACTGACAAGAATACACTTTTGATCCCAAGCACAGGTGTAAGCATTAACTACTCTAAGAAGTGTCTCACCAAGGAGAGCTCTGGAAGACAAGAAGTAATATTATTACTGCTGTTGAGGTAGTCGTGTCTGCAATTGTCACTGCTGTTTCAAACTGTCACCTTAGGAGCTCGACAGCCTTGCATCCCAAGCCGATAATGAGTGTGATCCTTAGAGGCCAAAGTGATAATTCAAGAAGGGAGGAAGATCTTGTCAAAATCCCTGCTTTGTGGACACTAAACACAAATATCCAAATCACTAAGGTAGCCTGTTGTCACCTAGGGAAAAGCTGCTGTGAAAGCTACAAAATGAGATGAACAATGGCTGTTATTGCTTCAACATCTCCATATTCCATCTAAATAATCTTCTTGTATCAGTAGCAGCAGGCAGCCCAGTGACCCCAAGTTTATTTAAACACAAAGCCAAGTCCCAGGAAGTATTCACGTCATCATCTTCCATAACTAAGTCAGTGCCTGAGATCAAAATTTTAGTTTAAACAAATTTCATTATCAAGATGTTAGCGTCCCTATTTACTTTGGGGGACAGGCAGACACCCCAAGACCTCATGAAAATTTTAGTAGGTTTAGCGCTGTTTCCAGAAGTTGCTGAAAGGTGGTGGCCTGACTCCTGTAACGCCTGCAATCTTAGTTTATGAAATGACATCAGGGATGTGATTCAAAAGAGAAACAAGACTGGAAGCAGGGTAACAATTTGCATTTTGTGTAATCCTGACTTCTGAGGTCTTCATTGTGGACAAGAAGCAGCATCTCCAGTAATGAGGCTGAGCTTTTCAGTGAAAGGGAGTCCAATGAGGTGGTTAAGGTGCTGCAGCCCGTGGCATGAAAGGGGAGGCTGAAGGAACTGATTCTGTCTGTCTGGAGAAGAGAAAGGTTAAGGGGGAACTAATTGCTCTCTTCAGCTTTTTGTTTGGTTGTTTTATTGGGGGGAAGTGGGACTGAGGAGGTTATAGCAAAGTCAGAGCCAAGATCTTCTGCCAAGATGGACAGCGAAATGGTTTCAAAATTTGCAAGAAGGAAAATTCTAACTAGATAAAGGACAAACCTCCTCCCTGAGAGTGTTTCAGCATGGGCACAGGTGCCCAGAGGGGCTGGGGAATCTCCCCTTGGAGATATACCCCTGATATACCCCTGGGGTCAGCCCTGCTTCACGGAGGAGCTTGGTGTGGAGATGCCCAGACAGCCCTTGCCATCTCAATCCTTCTGTGAAACTGTGGTTCTAAAAATACGCAGAGCCCCAATTCCCCTTTGACAGTACAGACACACAGCACGTAGTAATATCCTTGATGAGAAGAATAATCAAGCAAGCCCTCTTGCCTGTGCTAGGCCTGGGGAAAGGCTTTCTGTCACACAGACCCCACCTAGGGCCACACCAGATGGCGTCTCTTGGCGTGTTCTCCAGAGCTCATACAAATGATACTTGTGAGCTGCTGTTTATTGGTAAATGGAACACCAGAAAGGTAATAAACTTCATTGCCTCGTCTAAACAACCTCCCAGCTATGGCTGTCCCACGGTGGAGATGGCGTGGTGACACCAAATGGAGCAATGACCTGCCTCAGCTTCCCATTTCATCAAGCTAATTGGCCCTGGGCTGCAGCTCAGGGAGCTGATAGCTGTGGAGGTTCATTTCATTCATCTGGGGTTCTGGCAACCTCTAGAAGTGAGGAGGTGAAGAATGGCAAGGGTGGCAGCCTCACCCATCGCCCCAGTTCAGCTGTCTCACTGAGGCATAAAATGCTCCGGTGAGCTCTTCTTTGCCCAGCAAAGCAAGCTTCAGGATATCCTCCTGTGCTACATGCCTGCATTTAATCTTCCAGCCACAGAACCGACCAGTCTTCTTCACCTGTAAGGTGCTGAGCACATTATAGAAGCTACCCAGCACCCAGTTTTTTAGAGCTCTTGTCAAATGTTTAACAGAAAAATGTCTCTGACAGCCTCCTGCGTTAAAGATGTTGGTTTACCAAGGTTTAATACCACTCCATCACTCTGGAGAGAGACAAAAAAAAAAAAAAAAAAACAAACAAACAAAAAAAAAAAACAGAGAAATTCTGTTGCTGCACATCATTAAGGCTTCCCTGTGTACCCCACAACAACCCTCATTCACTGACATTTCCCCTTCCAGCTCCTTGATGGGCACGCACACCTATTTACCCCTGAAAGAGCGATTCTGCAGGCTTGGGGGGGGGGGGTAGTGTTAAATTATCCCTTTAACAGCTAGACACTGCTCCAAAAGCGACATCTAAACAGAATATGGTTTGGGAGTTAAAGGAAAACCCACCCCAGAAATGTTTCCCTTTACATGGGTGTATATATATATACACACACACACACCTATACATTTCTGTTACAAAGGGACCATAACCAAATCTCCGAGGCAAAGGGAATGCGATATATATCTCATGATGTGCTGGCTGTTTAAACGTGCAGTGCAGGCTACCTGGGGGACTTCACTTCCCCGTGAAAATGGAGCTTTCCAGCGGCCGTGCCCGAACTACAGCTCCCAGAAGGCGATGCAGAGGGCTCGGGGTGTGCGCTGAGGAGGTTTGCAGGAGCTGAGCACGCAGAGGGGCTGCTGACTGCTTTTTCTCTCCCAAAAACCTGCAGTTGCAGCTTACCAGCACTAGGTGTCAAGTGGGCAGCTGGCCTGCCCGGGGGTCTGGTGCATCAGTGCAAGACACGGTTAAAACCCCTGCCCAGCAGTTCTTCGTGCAGTGTGGTTTGGGGGGGGTTTGGCACCCTCCCACCTGCCCTTCCCTCGATATTCCCCTGTGAAAGGAGCAGGGGAGGGGTGCCTGAGCCTCGCCTTTCTCTTGCCAATCCCTTCTGCTTGCTTCAGTTACCTTTCTGCACAATCCTCTTCTGCTCTAATGGCAAAATGTTCCCATTCCCCAGATAGTGACATAAGAGAGAGAAACATCAGGCCAAGCCAGGCATCTGAGGTGTGAAATACATTTTAATTGAGTTTAGGGTTCTGTAGTCTGTTGCTCTGCTGAGCAGGGGCTGTCCAGAAGGTAAAGCAGACAGAGGTGGAGGAGAGGGTGAAGGAGTGCAAGAGGGATGGAAACACAGAAGGTCAAGAGAAGCGAATGAGAGCATGTTATTTATTTTTTTTTTATGACTGTGTTTTAATATATCGCCCCACGGTACTATGCGCTGACCCACAAGACCTCACAGAGCCCGGAGACTGACAGCACACA
Organism: Aythya fuligula; assembly: GCF_009819795.1. Classification (NCBI taxonomy): domain Eukaryota; kingdom Metazoa; phylum Chordata; class Aves; order Anseriformes; family Anatidae; genus Aythya; species Aythya fuligula. The sequence continues at coordinate 82,674,407 of NC_045559.1, forward strand.
CACAGACAGCCAGTGATGGACAGTGGTGCACTTCAACACCAAGCTGCTGGCAAGCACAGCTCAACACAGCACAGCACTCGGAGTGGAAGGGAGAGACGCTTGGGTCCCACCACGGCTCAGCACAAACACGCCTGGGGCACGATGACGCTGTAGGCCAGTACACGCACACCTACACACATGCACGATGAGAGCGAGCCACTGGCGACACTCGTCCAAACACAGCTACAGGTGCGACACTTGTCCAAAGACACCAGCCGACACACGTATGTTCACGGCACATACTTTGGTGTACAACGTAAGCGCACTGGGCAGCACGCTCCCATAGTCTAATATGTGAACAGAGTGACTCGGACATGGCCCCGCACAAAAATAAAGGACACAAAATGCCTAGATCCAGAAATGCTTATGACCCCAAAGCAAGGGACAAGGTGCAGACCTCTCTTTCAACCTTCACCTGGGTACATCTAGCCAGGGATACCTGAACTCATGCGGCTCTGAGGTGAGAGGAAACCAGGTGACAGAGGGGGAAGAAAGAGCAAAAAAGGAAGCGGTGGAGGGAAGGGGGATTCAGAGTCTGTGATGTGGGAAAGAGCAGCAGGGTGGCTGTGCCCTGGGGACAATGTTCAAAGAACACTTGGGTTGCGAAAATTGTGTCCAGCAAAACGTGCTTCATCACCAAGCTCTTCCTCAATCCTGCAGGAGAGAGAGACAGCAAACATCAGGCCCTTGCTGTGAGGGAGCATCAGAGGCACCAGAGTGTCTGAGGGGTGGAGTGCATCAGCCAGGAAGCTGAAATGGGGCAGAGGAGCTCTGTTCCCACCAGCTGCTGGGGACGGGGGGAGCACACCACCATGCCAAGGCGGAGGGAAGGAGTCTGCTCCAGAGATCTCCCCGGGTTCCTACTTTCACCTCTGTACCTTGTCTTCTTAACATTTCCTCCACAAGTTCCCCCTTATGCCCTTGAGCTTCCAGCTTCTCCCACACCAATTAGTTATTCCCCATTCTCTCTTCTGTGTTTCTGTCCCTGCAGCCCCTTACCTCATGAGCTGGTTGTATTTAGCCAGGCGTTCGGACCTGCAGGGAGCACCCGTCTTTATCTGTAAAGCATTTCCCAAAACAAAACACCGTAAGCCACACCTAGGACTTGCACCAGTTTCCCCATGGGGGCGAGCAGGGGATGCTGTCTTCACACCTCATTTTCCTCCAAGCCTGCGCACAGCCTGGGTTTCACCTACCTGCCCAGTGCACAGTCCTACAACCAGGTCAGCAATGAAAGTGTCTTCAGTCTCCCCAGACCGGTGACTCACCATCACACCCCAGCCATTCTCCTGGGCCAACTTGCAGCTGCAAGGAACAAAAAAGGCAATCAGTAGCTCCCACTCCACTACCCACCACCTGCGTAGGGGGAGATCCAGGCACCCTCTCCTCCCACCCTCAGCATCCTCGCTGCTAGAGACACAGGTCTATTCATCCAACAAATAGCATGACACCCTGCTGCGGTTCTCCACCAGCCCTTTGACAGAACAGCAGTGGCAGCAGGGTGGACTCACGCTTGGATGGCCTCCGTGACGGATCCAATCTGGTTGACTTTGAGCAGGAGGCAGTTGCAGGCCTTCTCTTCAACAGCTCGCTCAATGCGCTTGGGGTTTGTCACCGTCAGGTCGTCTCCCACTATCTGAATCCCAACATTGGCTGTGAACTTGGACCAGGCCTCCCAGTCATCTTGGTCAAAGGGATCCTCAATGGACACCACTGAAGGGACAACAGAAGAGACAAGAGTCAAAACTCACCTCTCTTCCCATCCCCAGAACATGAAAGGGATGCACCTGTTACGTATGCAACACCAGTGCTGATTCCCTACTGCCAAGCAGAGCAGCTCACCTGGATAATCACGTACAAAGCTTTGGTAAAGGTCACCGAGCTCATCTGCAGAAATGTAGCGGCTTGGGTCATCTGGGGACTTGAAGTCCAGGTCATATTTGCCATCCCGGTAGAACTCAGAGGCTGCCACATCCATACCGATCACAATTTTGTCTGTGTAGCCAGCCTTGTCGATAGCTTCCTTGAGGAGCTCCAGAGCTGGAAGGAGGAGAGTTGCATTCAGGAGAGTCAGCTCATGCAGAGAGCTCTGACTTCCAGTAGGAACCTCCCCTAGGAAGATCCTGAGAGCCAGATGACAATGACGGTCTGATGGTGTGATGGGAGAGGGAGAAAGGAGCCCAGAGCACAGCATGAACATGCCACGGGGCTGTGGATGCTGCATCCAAAGGGATGAGCAAGAATTAAAATACAATACCACAGCTCAGTGACAAGTCACGGAGAAGCCTTGGGAAGGTCTGCACATGTATGAAAGATTTGTATGGAGAGTCTGTGAACAGATCAAGGTCACCCCAAGGAGGAGGAGCTTAGAAGCCATCCCCTAACACAGGAGGAGGTTCATGTCCTCAAGGCATCGTACTTTGAACCAATGTTTGGGGAATGCTGTGAGCTGGGTGTAGAAAGGCCTTGGCCACAGCACTGCAGGCAGGGGTACCCCACCACTGTGTGGCTCTCACCTTCACTGTTTTCCAGGATGTTGGGGGCAAAGCCTCCCTCATCACCCACATTGGTAGCATCCTTGCCGTATTTCTCCTTGATGACACTCTTGAGGTTGTGATAGACTTCAGCCCCAATGCGCATGGCATCACGGAAACTTTCAGCTCCCACAGGCAGGATCATGAACTCCTGCATGGCCAACTTGTTGCCTGCATGGGAGCCTCCATTGATCACATTGAAAGCCTGGAAGAGCCCAGAAGAGAATCAGAGCTGAAGCAACCCATCTTTGTACCACCTGGCAAGGTTCTTAGATGGGTAACTACGTCCATTCATAGCATACCATACCCCACAGAATAACACAACACATCAGCTGCAGAGCATCAGACCACAGCCACATACAGCCCAGGATCCTCCTTCTAACAGTGGCTCAAAGCAAACGACCAGAGAGGACTTGCCCACCAGTTTAACTCTAGGAGCTCTCCCAAGCTGTATGTGTCTATCTGTGCATTCGGCAATACTACATCAGCCTCTCATTCTCCTTGAGCCCAACGAAAAAATTAGCATCTATAATACCCTTTGTGAAGGAGCTTCAGAGGGCAGCTACCCTTTTCTTGAACCGTGCCCCAGAGGGTTCACATGATGCCCCTCTGGTTCTTGCACTAAGAGGGAGTGGTTGATCCTCAATCAACCTCCACCACAACGTCTGTGTCCTCCTCAGCCCCTCTTTCCATATTGAAACCTCCTAGTTTACATAGTCTTTCCCTTTATGAAAGCTGGTCCACATCTTTGATCTCTCTTATTCTTTCCTGAGCCTTTTTCAGTTCCCCTCTCCCCTTGGGGTGATGGGGAGGGCAGAACCTTATGCACCACTCCAGGAACAGGCGTTTTGTTCTTGAGTCCTTCCCTGACAAATCTCAGGCTTTAGCTTGCTTTCCTGACAACACATTCAGCTGATGTTTCAGTCCTGTATCCCTTCCTTCTCTACCTCCCAACACATTCTTAGAAGTTTCTTTAGAAGTTTCTGAATGGGGATGCCAAGGACAGAGTCTTACTGGCACAGGAAGGATGAGATCAGAGTTGCCAGCCAGGTCAGCAATATGCCGATACAGGGGGACATCCTTCTCTGCAGCTCCTGCCTTGCACACAGCCAGCGAAACTCCCAGGATAGCATTGGCACCAAACTTGGCTGTGGGCAAAAATTAGGAGTTAAGCTTCTCTAGTGCCTCCCTCCTGCCCCACAGGTCCCCTTGCCAGGCCAGCCTTGGTCTCGCCCACTCCAACCCTCCCTCCGCCCGCCTGTGCTCTTTGATTCCCAGACCAAAACAAATAAAAAAATTACATTTGTTCTCTGTGCCATCCATCTCAAGCATCAGATTGTCAATCTTCTCTTGATCTACAACAGAGAGGCCCTGCAAGAAAGAAGGAGCTCCTGAGAAAGGGAGGTTGGGAAGAGTTGTTGACTCTCCTCTGTGAGGAAGGAGATGTTGATGCAGAAGCTAGGGGGGACATGGACATTTTTTTTTTTTGGCTTGTGGGGGAATATATACACACAAAGCTCTGGATATCAGTGCCTTGGCATGTAGTCGGATTAGGTAACCAGTATGATGTTACTGCAGTGCGCTGTAGGTGCACCTGCGTTGGATGAAGGATCGGCAGCAGCCCAGGCGAGGCCACACAGAGATCAGCACACAGGACTCACTTGAGGATTTACCCAGCCTTTTGGCAGCTTCCAGGGAGCTTTGTGGTGCTATGGCTACACAGAAGCTTGGCAAAACAGTACATGCTCAACCCCAAGCAAGCGAATGTAAACTGGAGGGAGCCGTGCCCGGGAAGGAGGTGGAGAGCAGGGTGAGGCCCGACGTGGGGAGCCCTCCACCAGGCCACACATTTCTCAGGGCTGAGGGGAGCTGGGCTCTCAGCCAGACCCCTCGCAGGCTGCACGGGGTGCAATGTGTGGCATTAGCTCAGCTCTCTTCAGAGCAGGCTGCAGGTCTTTGCTTGTGAAGGGCTTACGGATGTGACACCACCCAGCGCCCTGCAGGGCCGCAGGCCGTGCAGGGGGTGCTGCCAGATTGCCCACCACACCGTGAGTGCTGCAGGAGAAGAAGGTGGGACAGAAAGGGTGTGAGGCTGCAGACGTGTGGGTGGTAGTAGGTGCTTGAGGAGGAGCACATCTGGAAGAGGGAGAGAGCTCTACGGGGAGCGCCAAGGGCGTTAGTTAGGCCGTACAGATGCTGCAGTGGACCAGGTAGGGTTAAATCCTTTCTGCTCAGAGAAAAGATCCCTGCGGACACATACAAGCATGGAGGGCAGGAGGGGTGTGCCCAGGTTCACAGAGAGCATCACTGTGACTGTCAGCCCAGTGAGATGAAGAGAGGCAGAAACAGAGATCAGGTGGAAAGAGACGGAACAGAGTAAGCGTTCAACAAGGGAGAACAAAGAGAAATCCTTACAGAGCCCACGAGAGCTGGGGCGACAGTGCTGTTGATATGATCCACGGCCTGCAGGACCCCTAAAGAAAGGAATAGACAGAGAAAGAAAGAGAGAGAGAGAGGGTGAGGCAAAGAAGAGAATGGAGAGAGGGAGGGAGAGGACCAGTAGAGAGTCTGAGAGAGGGAGACAGCGAGGGGAGGATCAAGGCCTGATCTTCCAGTGACACTAAGCCTGTGCCTCCAAGGTCCCATGGAGGTCACATTACGTTAGCGGATGAGCAGTACCCTCTGGTGGAGCCCCACGAGCAGGCAGCCCCGGACACAGGGTGCAGAGCAGGCACCTCCCCACCTTTTCCAAGGAAACGGGACTTGTCGTTGTCTCGTAGCTCCAGCGCTTCATAGATACCAGTGGAGGCACCGCTGGGGACCGCTGCTCGAAACATGCCTGAGGGAGGGCAAAACATTTGTGTGAGCAGAGCAGAGGATGAAGAGAGAAAGCTCTCATGCATTCTGCTTCTGGCAAAAAGACACAGCAATCATGTATGCCAACAGCCCCACTGGCTGCATATGGCTGGTCTTGTCAGAGGTGGAACACCAACATAACAGAAAGAAATCCACCCCGAGTTTCCAGACTGGGAAACCTGGATCTCAGCCACTAAGAGGTCTGTGCTGTTCACAGAACTACAAATAACACGCAGAAATCTGGCTTTTCAGCCCTCGTCCTGGTGCCCCTACCTGCCCCCGTCCGGAGGCAGACTGACACACAGCTGCCAGACTGGGGCTGGATTTTTACCTCAGTGAAGAAAGAAGAGACTAGTTGGATGCCACACAGCCTCCTCACACCTCTCAGCCCACCTTAGCTTTTGGCCCAGGGCAGTTGCAGCTCTTCCATTTGAGACACATATATGCCTGCACAGAGATCTCAGGGACAAACCTTGCCCCAACGCCATGAGCGTGGCCATGGATGTACTTCCAAACTTGTAACGTGTCCCAGGAGCAAAAGCACAGCTACAGGAGGGCATTGCGTGGATAGAACATTAATATATATATAATTATGTCTACGCTAATGAAGCTAACAACCCCTGCTACTATCAGACACCTGGGCCAAGCCATCCACACGGCACTCAGCTGCATGTGTCTCACAGAGTCACAAGCAGGCACCAGATTTGCCTCTTTCCTGGGATGCTGTCTGCTGGGAGCTCACTGATCCCACCTGCTCTTGGCCGAGACTGCTGTGCAGACCCAGCCCCTCTGGCATGGGCAGGACTTACCTGCACCTCTCGTCCTCACCTACGTACCTTTGTGTGTGTACAAGTCCACCTCAACAGTGGGGTTCCCACGGGAATCCAGGATCTCTCGGGCATGGATCCTCTCGACCGCCATGGTGACTCTGTGAGCAGGAGAGAAGACGTGCTCAGCTCTGAGAGGCCTCAGACTGCACTCAGAACCTGGTGCTCACCCTCCTAATGTCTGGGCAGCAAGAAGGACGCTCTGGGAAGAGCTCTCTTAGGGGCCGGAGCTCAAACTCCAAGCAAATTTAGGCTGGAGGGGAGATGTGAAAAATGCAGTCCAGAGCCCAGAATATGTGAAACTGCCCGTATTTTGTCCAGGAGCTGATGCTCCGTTTCAGTCCACCCAGACAGCAAACAGGGAGCACCCCACACCTGCCCTGTGCAGCAGGTATGTGCCGCCCTTCCCAGGGCTTACAGTGGGAGTCAGGGCAGCAGGCACAAAATACCACAGAAGCCCGGGCAGCAGAGTGGGAGGGCTGAGCTGGCACAGCCCCAGCCTGGTGCCGGGGCTCCCAGCACCTCACTTTTCCCCACGGGGGGTGAGGAGCATCCCCAGTGGGCCCAGGGGAGCCCATGCTGTGCCTCTGCCTCTCCTCACCCCTCCGCAGAGCGAGGGGAGCTGCCCCAGGAAGGCGCCATCCCCTGGCAGCCTGGGCAGCCATTTTGCGTGCTGACACAGAGGAGGAACAGCTCTGAGGGCAGAGGGAGGGAAACATGGCTGGCTCAGGTGCTGGGGCTGCCCAAAGCTCATGGCCCCACCGTGCCTGACAGGATGGAGGAGGTGTCTCCGTCTGACAGGGGTGGGGGGGTGAGGGTGAGGGAATCTGACATTTTGGATGCACTCGTTGAAGCCCGAGGAGGAAAACATGCTCGTGGGTGAGGATGGCCACTTGGGAGAGCTTCTTTTGCTGGAATTTGGTCTCCAGAATAGCTCTGTCCACCCCATCCCACCTTCCTATTCCCCCCAGACCGGCCTTGCACGTCTCCCCACGTCCCCCAGCTAGCTGCAGGGCTGTGCAATGTCAGGGAGCAGGATCCTGCCAAATGTCTGCCACTGCCACCCCCTGCCTTCACCAGGTTTTCTCCCCCTGGCACCCCCAGACAATTCATTTAAAACCAAGTGGAGCTGGAACCACATGAACTCAGTGCAGGGGGGGCAAGCCTGGAGCATCAGGTGTTTTTTTTTTGTTTTTTTTTTTTTAATCTCAGCCAGAATCATGCCTCGGTCTGTGTGCATGGGGTATGGCCAGCACGGGAGCTTAGCCCATGCACGTGTGTTGGGGCTGCTGCAAAAGGGCATCGTGGCAGGGAGAGGGGCTAAGAAACAGGATGGGGAAGGCAGGGGCAGCTCCTGATCCCACTGCATCTGGTGCATGGAAATCAGAGGGCTGTGAGGAAATCACCCTGCTTTGAAGTTTCACCCAAAGCTTGCAGTGCTGGGGAGTTTTGTTGGGGGAAACCAGGACTCTCTGAAGCCTGCGCGGGGGCCCTTCACGGTGTCCATCTGGGCTGGGATCCCCTCAGCCGTGCTGGCAGCGCTCCTCACGCCATCTGGCACACACCGCAGGAGCTTCCTCCAGAGCCGTGCCTGCGCAGCTGCGAGCTGCCTTCGCAGCAGTGCCCTGGCTGTGCCCCAGCAGCCTCCGCAGGGGAGGGAGGACCAGCACCCTGCTAAAGTGAGTTTTGGCACAGCGGGGGCCTGACGACAAGACCTCTGTCAGATGCTGTGCCCCTGTTTATAAGATGATGTTTCCCCTGTCACATCCCTCTGCCTGCATCCCCCTGCTCTATTTTGGGGCAGCTCCAAGGAAGCCAAATGACAACCTTGCTAGCCCCACTCCATCACTCGCTGCATCTCTTCTTCCTCCTCCATTCTCTATAACCTTTTCTCCACTTCTGCTGCCTCCCCTTGTCCCTCCTGCTGTTTGCCCTCTGTGGAACAGTGCACAGAGCCACCCGAAAATCCCTGACATCAGCTGCACCGCCCTGAAAGGAGGTCAGAGGCGGATAAGCTGGGATAAGGGATTGGGACAGAGCCATAGCCGGGAACCCGTTGACACAGTGAGGAGGAGAGGGCAGCCTCCCTCGAGCAGAGGGCACCCTGGCATTGCTCTGCTGCACCGTGGGCGCTGCTTCGTGGAAGCCCCCTTCCCTGCTGAGCGGGCCAGCACTGCACCTCTGCCCCAAGCCACCAGCACCACCAGCCCTGCCTGCTGGGGCCCCTGGTGCTGCTGCTGCGGTTCCCCCAGGCTGGGCACTGCTGCCAGGAAGCCCGCACTGCTGCAGTGTCGTGGCTGATGCAGCTCCCTCCTGCTCGCCTGTCACCTCCTCTCCCTGCTGCCCCCCCTCCCTCCGTGCGGTGTGGGGTTGGGATGAGAGGAAAACGTTTCCCCTCCTCCCTCCTTCTCCCAGGAAGACCAAGGGCTGTGCTCTCGTGTCGGTATCAGCACCTCGGGAGGCTGGGGGGGGTCTGCTCTCAGCCGGGGTCCTTTCCCCCAGCGGTACCCAAACTGAGCTCTGCCTCTCCCCACTGCCAGCCCCTTCCCCCAGGGGAAAGCTCCATCCCACAGCATCTCCCTGCAGTGCCCTTGGGAGCACCACCTGTATTTGCTGGTTGTGGTGTGTCCCCCCCCAACCCCCTTTCCCCTCGAATTTGCCCAGATTCGCATCTGAAACGGTCCTGAAACGATAGGGAAGGAGGGAGCACCTGAAATTAAAATACGAGAGCAAAGTGAGAAGGGTGGGGGGTGAGGAGAAATCGGTGGGAGGAGCAGGGGGGAGGAAGCGAGGGGAGTTTTGCTCAGCCGTGGTCCTCCCCTGCAGGGACCCGGGTCCCTGTGGGGTTTGGGGGGCACGGGGTGCATGCAGCTGGCCACGGGGAGACACTTACCTCCCGAGGGCAGGGGTGAACGAGAAACTGAGACGGTGCTGGCAGGGAGGATGGAGCCGAGGAGGGCTGCGGGACCTCAAGGGGAGATGCTGTGTCCTCTGAGCCAACAGCGGCGGCAGCAGCAGGATGGAGCCGCCCCTAATAGGGCCGGGACGGCAGCATGTGACCCGGAGCTGCGATGAGTCAGGATTCGGCACAGCTTTGCAAACAGCACGTAGGGGATGGAGAGGGAAAGGGAGGGAGGCAGGCAGGGCGCAGACACGGACAGACGAGGGTGAGGGAGCCGGGGAAGAGGAGTGGGTGGGCAGGATAAACAGTGCCAGGCGCTCCGGTCTCATTAATTATTTTTATTCAAATCAGGAGATCTTGTGGGATTTTTGGAGCCATAAATGAAAACAGACAACTTGTAACTCTCCCCTTTTCCCTCTTGGGCCCGCTTAGCATACATGCATGCAGTGACTGCAAAAACACTGCAGTAACTCAGGGCAGCGCCCAGGACCAGGGCGGGTAACCCTGCTCCCTTTGCCAGGGGCAAAACGAGGTGAAGGTAGCGCTGACACCTGCAGCTCTTGCTTTGCCAGCCACACACGTGGGGGAAGGCATCTCCAAATCTTCACAGGAGATGTGTATTAAAACCTGGGGTCACTCAGTCATATCACCCTGGAGAGATCCCTCTGTTTCCTGAAGAAGGAGAAGAGATGTTAAATGCCTGACTTCTTTTTCCCTTTCACCTCTCACTTGTGCTATTGGGGCCAGGAATGCCAAGCAGGTTGTGAAGCCCACTCTGTTGCAGGCTCCTCTGCCCTTGGGACTGACCTCCCTCAGCCCTTTCATCACGTAATCTAGAGGAGTGGCTTACCAGCATGTCTGATCCTCTGTCTTCACACACTTCTTACTCCCCACCCCCTGCCCTGTGCTGTTCTTACCTTCTCCTCTTCCTGCCTTTTCTGGCGGATTTCGTTTGCCTCTGCACGCTCATCTTGCTCGAACGATTCCTTGTCGAGGCGTTCCAGGCGCGGCAGCAGGACCAGGACCTCCAGCCGGTAATTGGGTTCGTCGGAGCATGGATTGTCCAGCAGCACCAGCGCCTTCAGCATGGGGAGCACCTGCAGTTTTGCCACTTCCTCGAAGGTGCTGATCCCATTGTTCCTGAAGAAAAGGCAGCACAGTGTGCAGTAGAGATATATGTAAGTAGAAAGGTCTCTTCAGAGCAGTAAGCTGACAAGACAAAGCAAAACTTAGCAGCGTGATACTCTGATCTAAGATCTAGATCTGTCTGGAGCTCCCCAAAGCGGGGGACAAATCCAGCATCTCTGGATTTCTCTGTGCCCAAACAGAATTGTCTGATACTGCCATTTCCCTTTATAGCAAATGCCTGGAAGTAAAGGGCACTTGTGCTCAGGGCCAGTACACGAAGGAAAAGTTATGATGTGGGATCAGAGAGTGACTGGAGAGGTAGAGCTTTTCTGAGAAGCCTGAAAGAGTCCTGGCTGTTACGGTGCTAGACAGCTGAGCCCTGAACGCTAGCTAAAGGCTGTGAAGATCAACCCATTCAGCTTCCAGAGAAAACAGAAAACCCTAAGGACCTAAACGGGAGAACAGCCTGATGAAGGGGGCTCCAGCCCTGACACAAAACAAGGAGGACCCACCGTAGGTTGAGGTACTGCAGGCACTTCATGCTGCTACAGAATCCATCCAGGGCTTCGAGCTGGTTGTCCCGCAGGTGCAGGGTTGTCAGCTGCTCCAGCGCCTCCAGGCCCTCAAGGCTCCTCAGGGCGTTCTGGGCCTCAGCAGGGAGACAGGAAAACAGCAGGAAAAAGAGGGCCACACAGGAGAGGGAACAGCAGTTATTTCTGGCCTGTCAAGCTCTTTCTAGCCTTCAGGCTCCCTACCACTCCTGAGCAGCCTTCTGTGAAGCTGGGCATCACACATACATAACAAAGGAGGGAAGAAAAAAAAAATGCATTGGAAATTTTAGGGATAGAGGATGAAATACCTTGAGAATTTGACTGCAGCTCTAGGCTTGCACCTCTGTTTAGGATCTTTGCTGCCTGTTAGACTCACAGAAAGTGAGATGGGAAGGGACCTCTGGAGGTCTCTGTCCAACACCCTGCTTAGAATCAGGCTAACTCCAAGGCTGTGTGAGGTTGCTCAGGGCCTTGCTCGAATGAGGTCTAAGTATTCAGGTTCAGGGACCAAGTTTGCTGTAAAAGAGTTTCCCATACCATCTCTTGGTGATTAAGACAAAAAACACCCCAGATGAGACCTTTTTTTCCCAACACAGCTTCTGTTTATGCTGGTAGAGACATGCCATGATTCAGATTTACCAGGGCATGTAGCACTGAGTCACCTGCTCTACTGCCAGCACAGCACCCCCGTCCATGGCAGTGCCTAATCTGAGCCCCTACGGCCTCAGGGAGCAACTGCATGGAAAGCAAGGACCTGAGCACAGCACAAGTGTATTTAAGGTGTGAATCAGCAGTCCCTCTCAGTTCCAAAATCTCCTGCCAAGAAGTCTCTCCTTCTAATCCTCTAGAACGAGAGGCAGGCTGCACGATCCTGGCAGAAGATCTAGGGGCTGTTGGTTGATTTAAGTGTTTCTTACTATAATATTTATTAGCTGTCCAAAAGAACAGCTTCTTGCAACAAATCTGACAATTTTATGGCAGGAAGTATTTGTCTTCCCAGTTTAAAATTCCCCACCATTGACTTCATTCACTTCACTGTGCTCTGCGTTATGAGATAGGGAAACACAAAGTTCTTAATTTCAGCAATAGTTTCAGTGCACATTTTTGGCTGGAAAAGACCACTAGAGGCCTCCTGCCCAGCCCCGGGCCAGCAGCAGTGCTAGCATCAAAGCTGGATCAGGATGCTCATGGTGTTGGGCAGCCAAATTTGGGAAATCCTTGGCAATTACATCATCCCCGCCACATACTCCAGCCCAGAGCTGAGCAGACTTCACTTGCAACTGTGGCTTAGGGCTGCAGTCTCTAAGGATGCAGATACGGGAACAGGAGACAGGGAGAGAGGTACCACCTGTCTTGGGAGAGTTCATTTTCTCCATAGTGGCTGGAATGGTGCCGTGTTTAGGATTTAGGAGGAAAATAATGTTGATAACACACTGATGTTTTAGTTGTTGCTGAGCAGTGCTTGCAGAGTCAAGGACTTTTTAACGTCTCATACTGCCCTGCTAATGAGGAGCTGGGGGTGCACAAGAAGCAGGGACACAACCAGGATAGTTGACCCAAACTGGCCAAGGGGGTATTCCATACCACGTCTTCCCTTCCCTTCCCTTCCCTTCCCTTCCCTTCCCTTCCCTTCCCTTCCCTTCCCTTCCCTTCCCTTCCCTTCCCTTCCCTTCCCTTCCCTTCCCTTCCCTTCCCTTCCCTTCCCTTCCCTTCCCTTCCCTTCCCTTCCCTCTTTATCTCAGCCCACAAGTTTAAATCTTTTTCTCACAATTTTCTCCCCCGGTCCTACAGAGAGGGGGAGTGAGTGAACAGCTGTGTGGTGCTTATCTGCCTGCTGGGCTAAACCACAACAGTGCCACTGTGCTCTGTGCCTTTCTCACACCCAGGCAGTGATATGGTCCATGCCCACGTTCAATCAAAGCGGCACAGTCTGAACTGGTGGGATGGGAGAACACTGTGGGACAGGGTCACTTTGGGAAACGACATTTTGTACAAAAGGAGGACTTCAGTGGAAATTGGACAAGGGAGACTCTGGACCTGCTGGGCCAAGTAAAGAGGATAATTTGATGCGAGAAGACGGAAAGACTGATATTTAGTGAAGGTAGTGTGAACAAATTAAAAAAAGCCAGGGTGGATTTGTAAATTTCACTTCAGAGGAAATCAGGAGTGTGCGTGGGAATTGGTGTGGGGAGCTCACAGACCACTGGGCTGTGAAATGAATGGCAACCTGCTATCACTCTCGCTTCCTCCGTTACACCAGTGTGAATAGTTTCAAAGGCTCTGGCCCTGCAAGCACTAACAGGACAATGAAGAAGGGATTTTTCCCCCTTTTTTTTCCTTAAATCAAAGAACATTTCAAACGACACCTTTAATTAAATGATCACGTCATCACCACGCCTAATATACCAGTTCCTCACATGGATGTGATGCCACCATTTCATAGGGACAACTATTATAAAATGTTGCCCATGGCTCCCTCTCCACTTCTTGCGTACCCCGACCTTGCTGTAGCTAGTCTTTGTCACCGCTGCTGGACAATGAAGAGGAAGCAACACAGCCCTGCTGACAGCAGTGATCTGGAAGCTGATGCAGTTTGAAGCACCACACTTCAGCTCCTGGTTTTCCAGCTAGTGCTGTGACTTTGTGAATTCCAAGTTTCATGGGTAACTGTGTCATACATTAACCAAATTTGATTTAGTTCCTTTAAATTGACCTTTGAATTCCTAACGGATGGATGCCTTGAACCCTGTCCTTGCGGCATCAGCTTCAGCTACCTGTGGCTCTGGTAATACCAAAATCTTTACACAGGAAGCAAAGCAGTACTGGAAGAGATCCCCCTCCAAAACAGGTTGGTAAGCAGGTGGACTTGAGAGACAAATTCAGGCCCACAGGACTCCTGAGACATTAATCAGTTGTTCTAGTTTTAATAATCATGTCTTGCAGTTTGCCTGCCCCAGATGTGTAGCTCAGGAATTCCTTAGCCATGTCAGGAAATTTCTTTAAATATAGATGCTGCTTTTGCTTCCCTCCAATCACCCACTAAAGTGACTGTTTTTACTTAGAAATTGCATATTGTATCTAGTGACTTATCCACTTCCTCCCTTCTTCCAGCACCTGTAGCCCTAAGATCTAGTTTTTCACCGGAAAATAGAAGGCAATCTCAGCAAGCAATCTCCTCAGTGCTTTCTGTCAGGGTGTATTGACGAAATGAAACCCTGTAGTTTTTGAAAACCTTTATCATCTTTAATTGCTTTTTCAGAGGTAATGACTGAGGACACCAATCTAGTCTTTGCAAGTTGTAGTGCTGTGTGATATATGGGAGTAAGCTAACATACTTGCTTCACTTGTGTCTCTAGGAGTGAATGTTCCCTGAGGCAATTGTTTATGATATAAGGAAATTGCTTCTTCTATCTTAGTTTCACTGTGATGTTTAATCGGTTTCTTTTCTGGCAGCTGAAGAGATAGATGAATCATATCACTGTGCTGTTGTTAAACTCATATTTGATTAGGCCCATCAGAGAGAAGAAAGAGGCATCACCTCCCCCTGTGCCACCTGGAGCACACTGCTAACCTCTGAGGTCCTGCAGCACATGGAGTGTGACCTTGCCTAACACTGCCAAGAAGAGAAAACTGCTGTCCCTTAGGCAGCTGGGAAGGAAGAACGCAATGCACCGAACATTGCCAACTTCCCTGCTCTCTGCAGAGCAATTAGTGGTCAGCTGCTACTTCTTTTGCACTGTTTGAGCAGACATAATAGAAGGATCTACCCAAAAGGAGAGAGATTTGTTTCTGCAGCTCTCTGAAATCCGTTCCTCTCATGCTGTGAAGACTGAACCGAATGGGCTAGCATGTAAATGATGCTGCTTTGAAGGGGACAGTGTTTCCCCTCCTCCCACTGCCTGAAGATGCCAGGCTTTGCGGCATCTCACTCCCGTTTCCCAAGCTGCCTGCTCCCTTACCAGATAGAGGCTCTTGAGCTTGGGCAGATTGAGCCCTGCAGTGCTCTCTAGCTTGTTTCCTCGCAGCTCCAGGTTATGCAGGCTGAACAGCGCTTGACTCAGGCCCAGCGCTGTCCGGATTTTATTTCCTGAGTGCAGAGGAGGAAGAAACAATGAGAGAGAGTTAATCCCACTCAAAGTGAGCTTCCTATGTGCACAAGAGCAAAGAGAGGTGGTCTGTATCACCTTTAAGGCTGAGGTTGGCTAAGCAGGGGTGAGTAATGCCTTCCATATCCTTGATGTGGTTGTGAGCAAAGCTGATGATCTGGAGGTAAGGCAGCTCCTGCATGCGGGCACTGGTAAGCAGATTCCCATCCACCTTCAGCCAAAGCAGGTGGGTTAGGCTGCTCAGTGGAGACAAATCTTGCAGCTTGTTCTCTGACAAGTCCACATACCGCAGGTGAATGAAGCATTCGAGGAGGCTGATGTCTGTCAAGTCCCTATGGGAGAGAGGATGTGAATAAAACACCTCTCATATTCCCTCCCCCCGCTGCCAGCTCCTCACCACGCTGGGAAGGAGGGCTTCCTCCTCTCCCACTTCCCTGTTATCCTAGGAAGCCTTGCATGAAGGAGGAAAAAGGCAGGCAACAGGGACAGGCCAGATATGCTCTAAACAAGGCTGAATGCCAGGGAGTGGACCTGCGTTCCTGGCATAGGGATTACTTCTTCCCATTGAACTGTAGCTGTCAGGAGAGGGAAGAACCAGAACAGAAAAGAGGATAAACCTGGGGGGTGGGTCTGTTGGACAGCAGTGGCAACACCGAGGACTGCGAGTAAGGACTTTCCTAGTGGGAAAAAGCCAGTCTAGTCACCTATAGGGCTGGTCTTTCTGAGGTCTGTTAGCTCTAGGATTATTTGGATGGGGCGGAGGCTCCAAACTGCCCCAAAGCCACCATGGCACCGTACTTACAAGTGCATATTTTAAAGTTTAGCAGTTATCTCGAGCGGGTATTTCTTAAAGTGTCTGTGAGAGGGTACCCTGCTCAGGTGCCCATAGAGACCACAGGGTAGGGCAAGGGATGGGCTCCTCTCACACTGTGGGGACACCAGTATCCCCTCAGACACCAGTGTTGTGTGCAGGCTTGGGGCAGAAGCACAGACTGGAAGCAGGGCAGTGTGGTGAACATGTCCTGGATGCTCCCGCTGCTTGAGGCCAGCCACCGATGGCCAGTGGCTGCGGGGAGGAGGCCTCCTCCTCCTGCGGCACGTCGGGCACTCACTTGTACTTGGCCTCAAACTTGACGTAGGCGTGCGCCAGGCCGTTGCCGGTTTTGCAGAGGAGGGAGAGGCCCTCCTGCAGCATCTCCTCGGTCAGGGGGCACGGGACCAGCTCCTGGGGGACAGAGCACCAGTAAATGGCAGAGGCGAGGCGAGGCGAGGCCGGCTGCCCCCGCCAGCTCCAGCACGGGGCCTGCCTCACCTGCTTTTCCTCCTCCTGCTCCGACAGCGCCTCCTCCTCCTCCTCCTTCTCCTTCTCCTCCTGGTCCTCCTCCTCCTCCTCCTGGCGGAGGTGCTCCTCCTCGCCCAGCTCCTCCTCCTCCATCTTTACGCCCCGCTTTCTTCACGGACCCCTGGCCTTGAGCTGCGGCTGCTGCGCTGCCATGGGAGCCGGGGCGGGCCCCGCGCCTCCGCCATAGCAACCGTGCTGACCGACAGCGCCGGGCCTCGGCCCTGATTTTCCCACATTTTCCTGTATTTTCCCGTATTTTCCACACAATCCCAGCGAGTGCATGCTGGAATCAGTACCCTGCTTCCCACGGAGCGCTGCTGTGCCCTGCTGGGCGATGTGAGCTGCCTGTGGCTTCTTTCCTCGCCGCCCTTCTGCTAACAGCCCTCCCGCCTGATTCCCGTGGCTCGCCGCCCTAACTGCAGCGCCCTGTCACTTTTAGTAGTAAATCCTGTCTGGAAAGCTCAGGGCACGCCTCAGGCTTCTCCGGAATCACTTTGAGAGCCCCCTCTACACTCCCCAGTGCTCCCAGCGCTTCCTAGCTCAGTGACATCCACAGCTCATAGGAGCGCATTCAGAGAGTCGAAGGGTAATTTTGGAGGCCACTCATCCAGCCCCGGAGTTGTGGTGTGTGATGCTCACCCCATGGGCTGGGGAGCAAGCGCCGGCCGATGGTGCACAGCACCCCCAGAGCCAGGAGCTCTGCTCGCAGCTGATGGCTGCCCGTGTTTTGCAGCGAGTGCCAAAGTCCAAGGCCCTACCCCCTTCCTGCACTTTGTTCCCTCACAGACCCTGGGTAAAGTCCCTGCAGGGTCAGTGCCACGCTGGCTCTGCTGCTCAGTGTGTGCTGCTCGTGTGGTCAACACATGACTGCCAGGCACGAGAGTCTCAGCTCCTGCAGCTCATGCATCAGCTGCTGTTCCTGTTGCAGAGCACTCTTCCGTGCTCAGGACCATGAGCAAACCACCACCAGTGTCCCCTGTCTCATCCCTTGACACCCCAGTGCCGATCTCTTACTCCACCTGCATTAACCCACACATTATTATTATTATTTTTTACCATTATATCTCCTGCAAAAACAACCCACCATACTGAAAGCTTTCTGGCTGTTGCTTTTGTTTTCCAGGAGCTTTAGGGAGCTCTTCAGTGAATCCTTAGAGTCAGTGCAGGAAGAAAAGCAACGACATGCTTTTCTTCCCATTCCTCTCTCCTTTATGTTGAAGAATGGACTGGAAGAAGTAATGTGTCTGTAGGCACATTTTACGTGAGTCTTACAATAGCAACATATGGTTTAGTTGTCTTGTTTCCAGATGACCAAAGACCTTTTTTAGACAGGACAAATTATAGAGGGAAATTGAAACCTTTAAAGAGAATTTTTTATTCAGGGTATACAAAATAAATAAATAAAATCCCAAACTGCACTGATCAGTAAGGAGGCAACTGTTAGGTTAAGTGGTAAAAACTCCTCTGCACACTCAGAAAGGAGCATGGAGAGACAACAGCAGGAGGGGGAGGCAGAACGGTACCTGGCTATTTGTAGGTGTTGTCCCAGGGAAAGCCCCAGGGTCCACGCGTGGGTGCCTACCTATGGATGTGATTGCTAGTGGCTCCCTGTCCTGTTCAGCCAGAGGGGCATGGGACAAGTCCTCCAGCACTGCCTGGGTTCACACGAGTGCTCTGAGTTACCTGTGTGGCCATCCATGTGCATATACACACATGTGATGTACAGGTGTGTTTGTGCTTGTGCCTACTGGGAACGAAAGCTCAGCCTGGCCCCTGGTTGGAGCTGGGGCTGTCTCATCTGGCACAGTACGCTCTCCCCCTAGCAGCATCACATTTAGGATCCAGCTACTGCGATTCTCAGTCAGGGTGAGGATCTGGCAGCATTTCCACTCGACAGAGCTGTGGTCCTTCCTGCCAGAAAGCGTGCAAAAAGAAGAAAGCCGAGGTTGTTGCTGATGCAGAGATTATTGTCCACGGCTCTATTCCTCATTAAATGTTTTTGTGTGCCTGTGTTCCCCTGAAAACAGCAAGAGCGCTGCTCCGCTCCCATCTGTTTTGTCTATGTAGGTCACTTTCCTGGGCTCTTGCCGAGCTGCTCTTCAGGCACGGCTGGGCAGCAGCAGAGCTGACAGCGGAGCCGCAGCCTGAGGCTCGTCCTGCGAGTGCCCCGGCACGCCGGCTGCTGGCAGCCTGCAGGCACAGTCCCTGTCCCTGCAAGTCCCCAAATGCTCTAATTGTGGCAGGGCCAGATTGAGGCCGTGCCCCAACAGCCGCTCAGAAGCGCTTTGTTTGCAGAAGCAAGATTTCAAGATTTTTTTTTATTTTTTTTTTTGTTGTTCCCTTTGAAACGTCCTTTTCTGCACGCCCCTCCGGGCACCTAGAGCACGTAGCAGCCGTCTCCGTGCTGCTGTCACTGCCTTCGTGCTCAGCCTGCCGCTCCCATCACTGCAGGGGGTGTCTCGGACAGAGGCCGGGCACCGGGGGGCGCTCCGGGACCGGCCCCATCCCTCCCCGGAGCCGCTGCTGTGGCTGCAGCGGCTCCAGAGGACCTGCAGCATGGCAGAGCTCCTCGGATCCTCCTCCTCCCACAAGTACCGCAGAGCGGACAGCGTGAGGTGGGAGAGGATCCCTCAGGCACGCATTAACCGCGTCCCCCTTCCGCACGCCTGCTGTGTAGCAGCGCGCTGCCCACACACCCAGTGATGCGCCGCCTCGGTTAAGCTCCTCCTCGCCAGGCACTTCCATTTTCATTGCCCTTTGCGTTACCCAAAAGCTCCCAGCTCTGGTCTGGCTTTCCTTTCCTATCCCCCACCACGTGGCTGTGAGCAAAGTCTCAGCACACAGCCTGAAAATTTCCTATGCGAAGAGGAATAGGTGCACACAGAGAGAGCACCACGGACCCAGAGAGCTGCAAGGGGAAGGATGAAAGGTGCTTTGGGGCATGCCCGAAGAGCTGCAATGGCAAAGTACAGGTTGAAGCTGCGCAATGCCTATTGGAGCAATTTAGCAAACAAAAGAAACCCCAAACCACCAGCCACAAACAAGACCAAAAACCCAAACCCTGTTACTCTCTTGCAGCCAGGAGCGAGAGCTCACCAGGAGCAAGTATGCCAATTCTGGACACACCTTGTCCTTAATCACTCCTGAATAAGATCCAAGACACACCTTTTTTTAATTTCCCTTTCATTTATTGTTCAATACGGGACATCGGTGAGGTAAGGTGTCTCACAAAGGTCTAAGCTACCAGGCCCCTTGCTGATGGGCCTGAAGGATGCAGCACATGGTGGTTCCTTCTTCCTCCCCCTGTACTAGCGGCCATCTCTACCCGTAGCACTGCGGACAAAGGGGGAGGCAACGGCCAAGTTGACTGTGGGCTCAAACAGCTCAACAGAAAACGGAGGATTTTGCCAATTCAGAGACTGCTGAGACAGGCTGACACTAACAGGACTCCAACAGGGTGGTGGGGGTTAGCAGCACAGCTACAACAATGACCGTGGTTGGGGGGGAAAGCCTCAGAAGAGGCCTCTGTACTTAGACATGTGCAATGAAAGGTCCCTTCTTGCTTCTGTTTCTTGCTTTGAACCGTTAAGGGACTGCTCCTCGTTGGAGCTTCAGTGTTTGGCGTTGATAATATCCACAAACTCTGGCTTGAGGGAAGCTCCGCCAACAAGAAAGCCGTCCACGTCATGCTGAGAGGCCAGCTCCTTACAGTTGCTGCCAGTGACTGAACCTAAGGAGGGAACAGGATTTTAAGAGATGAGCAGAGTGGTATTTTTAACAGATCTAGACAGCCTGAAGCGCCAACAGTTAGGGCCTCACACTCTGCCAACCTCCTATTTCCTCATTAGCAGAGCAGTGAGGTACAGCTGCAGCAATAAGCAGAGATCTAAGTGCTTCCTGCACTGAGAAGGGGGCTTCAGACTCCTTTACCTCCATAGATGATCCTAGTTGATTGAGCAACAGCATCAGATACGTGGCTTTTGAGCCATCCCCTCAGCTTCTCATGAACTTCCTGGGCCTGCAATGGAACAGAAGGAGCCCCACTGAGGACTGGACCATCCTGTGTACAGCTCCCTTCCAAAGAAGGAACTGTCTTGTTCCATCATCTGGCAGGACCTCTGGAACAGGGTCACTCAGCCATCCTGTCAGACACCCTTCCCTTGCTCGTACCTGCTGGGGGGTTGCAGTTTTACCAGTTCCAATAGCCCAAACCGGCTCATAGGCAAGAACCACTTTACTCCAGTCCTTCACGTTATCTGGGGAGAAAGGAGAAGGTGTAAGAAGTAAGCACAGTCCTTCACGTCGGGAAGGGTAGACCTGGAAAACTTTCTGGAACATGCAGAACTTTCATTAACATGATCATTACTGTGGCAGCACTCCCACCAACATATCTGCAGGCCTTCCAGAACGGCCAGGAACAGGCAGAAAGGCCATAACGGCCATTTCCCATGTGTATGAAGAGGAAAAAGCCCATTTTCTTCCCTTACCAGCAATAGCCTTGGTCTGTTCAAAAACCACTTTCTCTGTTATGCCAGCTTCTCTCTCATCCAGCTTCTCTCCAATGCAGGCAATGACACCGAGGCCCTCAGCTAGAGCATGAGCCACCTTCTGCCCAATCAGCTGGCAATGGAAGAGAAAAAGGCAAGTGACAGTCACACCTGTTCGTGCTCCTGTCTTTCCCACAAACTGCTCACCCCTCCCGCCTTCACAGACCTATCTGATCTGTACCATCTCTCCATCCCACGGCCTCTCACCTCATCGGACTCTCCAAAAACATGCCTTCGCTCTGAGTGGCCCAGGATCACCCATGCAGCTCCAATATCTTTGATCATTGCTGGGCTGAGGAGAAAGGAGGTGAGAGTATTAATTCACATCTGGAGGCAACAAACTCTGCAGAGCCACGCTGGCCTTGCACTTCTCTTTGGGCTCACCTAATCTCTCCTGTGAAAGCACCCTTTGGCACCTTGTAACAGTTCTGTGCTGCAACTCCAATCTTTGCATCAAGCTTCTGACGGGCAAAGTCAAGGTAGATTGAAGGAGCTCCACAAACCACCTCTGGAAGACAGAGAAAAATGCCACTTTCAGGAAGAGCCAAGGGCAGAAACTGCACCCAACCCTGAGCCTGATGACCTAAGAGGTCATCATTTCCTTCCCTACCCTCTGCTGGGAAGGCTCAGCGTGCATGACATTTGGGGGACCTGCTGCAGCATCAGAAAGCAGGAATATCCCTGCTATCTGATGCCTCGACAGCAAGGAGGAAACCCTTTCCAGCAGCCAGATAGGTGAGACCGGGCAGAGAGGCAGGCCCCTCAGCCGGTTCACACAGGGTCCCTTGGAAACGGCCCAACCAAGAAACCGGGCAGGAATCCTGCCCTGCTGCAGAGGCTATGCTGAACCGGGGGGGAAAAGGGCAGCATCGGGTTACACCTGGGATTATAACAGCACGCTCTGGGGGCACAGCCTGAGCGACCCCAGCTGCAGTGCTGCACTCTGCGCCCCTCAGCGGGGCAGGGGGGCTGCAGGGGGCCTCCTGGAGCGATAAAGGAGGGCAAAAGGGCTGCGGATGGCCACGGGCCCGCGGGGCAGGGCCTGGCGGGGCCTCCTCAGCGCCCTGAGGGAGCCCCGGGGGAGGAGGCCCGAGCCCCAACCCCACGGGGCCCGGTTCCCCCCCGCTGCCCACGCTACCGGAGGCGGCCGGGATCCGGTGTCGGGGTATTTTTAGCGCGGTCGCATTTATTTATACTTATATTTAGGGCTCCCCCCCCACCCCCCGCGGCCGCCCTCTGACATTTCCCGGGGCTGCCGCGCGGGACGTGCGCGACGTGCGGCCGCGGCCGCGCCCTCACCGGTGTCGGCCGAGAGCTTGGCGCCGTTCAGCGTGTGGATCAGCTCGCCCAGGCTCTTCTTGTCGCCGTTCATCTTCCAGTTGCCCCCCACGAAGAACTTCCTGGGCGCCATGGCGGGGAGCAATGAGGAGGAGGTGGCAGCGAGCAGCGGGTCCCAGGCGCAGCCGAAGGTCAGTGGCGGCTCCGAGCCCGCGGCCGCCCCTTTTATAGCCCGGCGGCGGCCGAGGCCACGCCCCCTCCCCGAAGCCACGCCCCCACCGCTGAGGCGAGGCGGGCGGCGCGCGCAGCGGCCGTTAGTGGCGGTGGTGGAGGGGGAGGGGCGGGGAGCCCCTCAGCGCCCCCTCAGGCCGGCGGCTCCCGTCCCCGCAGCCCCCACAGAGCGAGGCGGCGAGCAGCGGGGGCTGATTTCGGCTTTTTTTTATTTCGTCCCTCGTGTATTTTGGCAATCCGCGGGGCCCCCCCGTTGCCTCCCGCGCCGCTCGGGGTACAAGCCGCCCGCACACGCAGCCCCCCCCCCTTTTTTCCCCCCTTCAGGCAGCGAGGCGCCATGGCGGCGTGTGGCACAGGGCGGGGGCACCGAGGGCATCTCCTACAGAAAATGATTATTTTCTCCCTCCCCCCTCCCTCCCAACCCCCCTCACTCACGTCCCCAACCCAGGGGGCTCCGGCCCCCCCAGTTTCCTTCCACCTTGGTCTCCACGGGGAGAGCGTGAAGGGAGGAGCGGGGTAAGAGGAGACGGACCCTGCTCTGATCCTCACCGCCCCCGCCGCTGCCCCCCTCTGCCTTCAGCCCGCTTTCCCCCTCTCCGCAGGCAGCAGGAGGCCGTCCTAGCTGGGGATCCGCTGGTAGAAGTAGATGTAGCCCAGGTCCTTGGGGGGCTTCTCAGAAGCACAGACTTTCTGGTCGTTGTAGATCACCCACCTGCAACAGGCAGAAGGGGGGAGCTCAAGGATGCTGCTGCAATCCCTGAAAGTCCCTGCTCGCTTCCCCCCAAAATGTCTGAGGAAACGGCGGAGACAATGATTTAAATAAAGCTTTTCCCTTATGCTGTCAAAATCCCTCTTACCTGCCATCTTTCTTGATGTGACAAACGTAGTGGCCGCACATAGTCGAAGTGCCCATGTGGCTGATGAAGGCAAACAGCTGATATTCTTGACAGGAAGAGGGAAAAGAGGAGTTATCAGAGAACGAGGAAAGGCTTCGCACCCCCAACAACCCTCCCTCTAGGGAATTCCTGATGCGTGAGACCTGAAGGGTCTTAAAAATGGGACCCTGTCAAGTGTGACTGTGAGAGCTTGGTCTCAAGGCCAAACGTGACAGGAAACAGGAGATGGCAGCTTCCATTCAGCCTTCTCCCTTCCTAGTGTTCACTTGGCTCAGGTCTGTGGGATGGGTAACAGTGAGGATTCCACCTCCCTACGGTGTCCAGCTGCCATGCAACACTGGGATCAGTTCTGCAAATGGACTGGAACTTGCTTTTAAAATAGAAGCCTGAGGATCAGAAAGGCCTCCAAGCAAGATGGGGAGAAAGAAGCACAATCTTTCACTAGATGTCTCTTCCTTTGCCTCTCTCTTACAGCTTCCAGTAATGCCCGGCTGGAAGGGTTAGGCCCTACATTTGCCATCCTTCTATTCCTCCCAGTTCTCACCACCAGCTCAGTCCGTGGGAGCTGCTGCTGCTAAAACCTATGGGTTTACTGCATTAATTAGGGAGGATAAGGCCATGCTGAGTTTGCATCCCAAAATCGACGTTCCCACTGCTTGGAACTCACTTCCAGGCCCATCGCGCACTTTAGGACCAACAGGGACAGACTCGGAGATGGAGTCTGCTGCCGAGCGCCCCTCTGAGATATCCATAGCAGCTTCCGCGTCGAGGTCATCAATGTGACTGAAGATCCAATCCACAGCACGCTCCAGGCTGTTGTTCTGGAAGGCAAAGGCAAAGACTGTGAGCTTGCAGATCCTGAGAGCACCATTTCGCTCTGATGCCAGCCCTGATTCTCACCGTTGCCCTAAGCGCTTTCATGGCCTGGTCCCGGGAGAAGCCCATGGAGACAATGGTGGCCACGCTGTCTTCTGAAGGAGGGTCTGGGCAAGCAATAGTTGACCCTGGTCCACTGGATCCCGGGAGAACTAATGGGTTGGCAAAGTCTGCAGCGGAAAACAGAAGACAGAGCGGTTAGACGCCTCCAGAAGGGAGGCAGCCTGAGGTTCAGACCGCTTTAGATTTCCACTGCTGAAGTGGGTCAGGAAGTGCAAGGACCCAGATGCCGTAAGCTGTGTCGTGGCCGCGTGGTCTCATACCTGGATCATCCATGTGGGACATGACCCAGTTCATGGCAGCCTCGACGCCGCTGTTCCCCGTGTAGTACACGGCCTTGCGGCAGGCGTCCATGGGAAAGCCCATCTCCACTAGCTGGATGATCACCGACTCATCCAGCATGGGGGCTGTGGGAAGACACAGGTTAGAGACACCCTCTCCCACCCAAGTCCTGCCTGCTCCATTTTGTGCAGTCCCACACTGTCCCCCAAGCCATCATTTCCTGGCTTTGTTTCACCCAAGTTCTGGCTCTGCTCTCCTCATCCTTTACAAACTTTCTTCTTCAAAAGTGCAGTCTCACTTGCAGGGGGATTTACTGCATGAACTCAGCAGCACTGGCTCTTCCCTAGCCTTCAAGCCCTACCCTCTGCTGTGTTTTGTGGAAACAGAGTGCCTCTGCCAATTAAACCTCGTATAAACCTCAGCTCTGCCCCCTCTAAATGCACCAGACGTGCCACATCCCCGTCTTCCACGGTACAGGAATCGACAGACTCCCTTGCATAACAGGCACGCAGGGGAGGCAGCCGGCGTTCGCTGACAGAGGGACAGGGAAAGTCTGAGCAAGTGGAAACCGCTAGGATTGGAGACAAGACAGGGAGAGCAAGGAAACGAGTCAGGCATCAGGAAAAGAGGAGGAGAATCACTAACATGTCGGAGAGGAGAAGTGAGGGGAGCAGAAGGAGTCGTCGTCCTCGTTGCCATAGAACCCCAGGCTACCTTTGGGCTCGTCTGGTGTCACCAGCGGGGGCGCGATGTCTGGCATTTCTTCTTCTCCATCTTGCAGCCCCGTTCCCTGCAGCGCAGAGATATCCAGCTCCTCGGGCATTTCAATGGAGACATCTGCAAGACATGGCGCTGCTCAGCCTGCCGTAAGGCCACAAAGAAAAGACCCCGTTGGGAGATCTAGAAGGGTAAGTCTGCCCTACTGGGGATACAGCATGCCAGCCTGCAGCTCCTTTTGGGGTAGTTTCTTTCCTTTCTGCAGTCACAACCACAATACCCACACATGACACCCGATACCTTATATGCTCTGTACTTCTTGTCCTTCTTACCAAGCTTTTTGGGCACCCAGTCCAGACCAAAAGTGAATTTCTTGATCTGGATCACCAAATAATCTGGGAAAGAGGCGAACCGCGTTGTTCTGAAAGAGATTAACACCACAGCTAGTTTTTATGCTTTGTCAGCACTGATTGAGGACATCTAGTTGGTTCAAGAAATCAGTCAGTGGGGTGGAGGGATGCCCTAAGGCAGAGAGAAACAAAACCGCACAGCTCTCCTATGCTGAGCTTACAGCTCCTCAAGCACAAAGCAACTTCTAAAGCAGATGCTCCGACCAAACGAGATGGAATGCAGCATTTACAAAATCTTGGGGGATAAGGAAAAAATAGCACGTTCTGTCTCTCAGTCCTGCATTTTACAAGCTTCCTCAGATTTCACTATTAATTAAAATAATTAAAGTCTAATCCTTAAGGAACGCAGTGGAAATAACACCTTTTATTAGACCGACAGGTAACGCTGCAAAAAGGGACCACCTTTCATGTGCAAGAGCGCTTCTTCAGATACGAAGTGGAA
Organism: Aythya fuligula; assembly: GCF_009819795.1. Classification (NCBI taxonomy): domain Eukaryota; kingdom Metazoa; phylum Chordata; class Aves; order Anseriformes; family Anatidae; genus Aythya; species Aythya fuligula. Next base: position 82,700,431 of record NC_045559.1, read on the forward strand.
GCAGCAAATTTCAAGCTAACAATGACTGAATTTGATTGAATGCTTAGTTAGACAGTTTGAGGGAAAGGGTGTTTGGCATCTCTGAAACAGAGGAGAATGTTTTCGAAGGGAGAAACAATAGTAAGAGAAACAGATACTTATTATCAGGGAATCATTGTAACATTGTAAAATTAACTCAAGCCATGGTAGTTGTAAGAATGTAATTCTTACAAAGTGCATGAACACAATTCTCTATTTAAAAGCAAAACAATGGTATTTTTCAAAGTGATCGTTTTACTGACTGTTCATTTTCAGTAGCTATTGCTTAATAGCATTATGTTTGTTGTAAAAACACATTCCACCGTATGGATTTACTGGATTCTTTGAGGACTGCTCTTTCATTGCAGAAGAGCAGTCAGTAGCATTGCAGAAGGAAGCTGCTGAAGTCTGTGAAGTTAGACTTTTGCACTGCTGCACGTGCTGCTGACAGCAAGACAAATCAAAGCTATGTTTTAAGCCCTGCTATTAGCATTTAAGCTAGCATCCTTTAAAATAACTCATGTGGTGTCCATTATGCCCAGTGTTTTGCTCAAACTTTACCAGCTAAAAACTTCCCTTACAGAGAGCTGGAGACCATGCAGGGCTGGTGCTGCCACCCCCTGTACTGATTTTAAAGCTAAATTCTGGATTTAGAATAAAAGCTGCCGGTTTTCTGGAATATCAGTGTGTTTTTGTAGCCTCTCAGGCGCTGAAATCTGCTGGTCAGCGTTTCACTAGCACGGCTGTTGTGCCCGCTGTAATCCTTCCAGGGCAAACACTCCAGCACTGATCAACTGGTTCACTTCTGTTTCAGTGTTCTACGGATACAGAGCTTGGAGGACTGCAACGTTTTGGTAATGCTCCTTCCCCAAACAATACAAAGGAGATCCCGAGGCTGTCATAGCCTAGCTAGCTGTACACACACACATACACACACACTCACTTGAGAGCCACAGACTTGGCCTGCAAGGCTGTGCTCCAGAAATCATCCACCTGTTCTGGAGCTCCATAGGCCTCTAGGCAGGAGCTGAAAGGCACCTTGGCTCGCACCAGCTCAGGCAGTGGCTGCTTCTCCTCCTCTGCCTGCCGCTTCTTCTCCTCGTATTCCAGCAGTTCATCTAGAGAATAAGGCACGGGAGTCAAGGACCACCTCTAGGTGCTAACAAAATAACTGGTGTAAGCTACACCCAGAGGCAGGATAGGCCTACAAACACATATCCTAAAGAACGCAGCACAAAGTTGGCTGTTTCTAGCTAGCACTGTTTTGCCACACTTTGCAGTTAAATCACAGCCCAGCTTGAAGTGTAGGAGGGAAAGGCTCTGAAGAGGTATCACTGTGTCGTACCACCCCTGCAGAAATCAGCCCAATCCCACAATGGCAGGTGAAGGATCTGGCTTCGGAAGTGGCAAAGCAATACCCTGAGGAAGCCCCTTTCCCATTTAAGGAGCTCTGTAAGAAATGTACAGTACCCAACCATAACGTTTGCTGCTATTCCGGCCTCAGCACATTACTGACCTTTGTTGAGTGCAGCGTCCATGGGCACAGGCAGCTGCATGATATAGTCCACACGCTGGGTGTATTTCACCTTCTCTGTGGCCAGGCACTTCAGCTTTTCCTCCACCAGAAAACGAAAGACCTCATTGGGGTTCTCCGAGCTGCGGCAGTTCCTCTGGACAAGGGAGAGATTAGAAGGGCAGATGTAACACAGCTGAACATCTCTTTCTTCTCCCACGGGTGCTACCTGCCCCTTTTCCCTGCATTCTCTCCCTCTCTCTGCTCTAAATGCCAGCATCTCACCTCCATACCTCACCCCTTTCTTACAGCAGGAAAACAAAGCCAGGCTTTTCCAAAATTAGCGATACACACTCAGCCGTTACCTCCACCATGTTGATGAAGTGCAGAAAGAATTCCTGGGCGTCCTGCTGTCGGTTAGTGGAAAACTCCGGGTGTCCCTTTCCGATCAGGGACTTAAACATGCGGGGAGCAATGCCGTTTTGCACACCCTGCACAGAACAAGGTGGAAGAGGAAGGCGGTCACGGTTTGCCAAGCGTTTGTGTTGTGGCACGCGACACTCTACTCCTAGCCACGCTCTTCAGGTGACAGAGCCCCACGACACACCTTTAGAAACGGTCCTCACTCCCCCCATCACACGGGTACCGCACCCAGGGCTCACCTTCTGTTCAGGCTGCTGCTCCCCTTCCGCAGAAACCGGCTTTGAATACTCCCCAGACAGCAGCCCGTGGCCCAGCTTGGCTCTGGAATGATGAAGTCACCGTTAGCACCCACCTATCTTCTTCGACCCCTCACACTCCAGGAGCCACAACGACCCCTCCAGCTGTAACACCGACATGACTGCTGATGCCACAGGAACCAGCTTCCTCAGCTGCACCAGCCCAGATTGTCTTGTCTTGGTCTGCTCTCTGGTTGCACAAGACATCCCCCACTGGGAAGTTACTAGGACTTCTGGACACGAAACTCAGCCATTGTTTGCAGCGTGGGGATAAAGGAACAGCTTCCTTTTCCCCGCAGAAGGGCAGCCAGCGCCGAGCCCTACAGCAGCCGTGCAACAGCCAAAGGATTCCGCAGCCTGACATGGGTACAGCAGCAGTGTATCTTACAGGCTGCACAGGAGACAGCAGGGCACGCTGAAACTGCCTGAGCCAGAAATAGCATTGCTGCGAGCAGACTGATCACATTTTCCCAGGGGGAAGGTTAAGAATAACTGCCTGAGGCACTGCATGGACAGCAGCAATGTTCAAGTCATTTCCTCCTACGCCCAGACCCTCTTTTTACTCCACCTCACTCCAGTTCTTCCCCATCACTGTTGCCATTTGTCTGGATCCAAACCCAACCAATCCATCCCTTTGCCCAGGCAAAAGTCTTTCTCAATTCCCTCCTAACTGAGCACCTCACCCCCGACTGTCCAAATGTAGAACCTCCCCTTACCTCTGGACTCTCTTCCACAAACACCACCTTGCATTCCTCCATCCCAAACCCCCACATACTGCTTGGCTGTTTTAGAGCAGATGCAGCAGAGCATCCACGTATTTAAAATCAAACACCCTCTGAAATCCTGCGCTCCTTCTGCTGTATATTCTCCTGCTGGTGTCTGCACAAGATCTCTTGCAGGAAGCCTCCTTAAGCATATGTAAGTTATCCACAGAGAGAGAATTTTTCTAAATCTATGTATTTCTTTGCTCTTAGCCCCCCATTGCAGAATGCCAGCATTTTTTTTGCTGTTATGCTGACAAAATATGCCTAGGAGAAATCCCCCCGTGGTAGCAGACGGTACTGCATTCCCCACACACTACATTTAAGAGCCTCTCATGAGCACTGGGGTAACCCCTGTCCTCTCCGTCTAGGGCTATCAGCGGAGGGTTCCTGACTCAGATCCTTATCGATCGCTGAGGATCAGCGTGTCTGGTGATGGAAAGGAACCCAAGAGGCAAGGCTTGAGGGAGAAACCTGCAGCAAAGCAGAGGAGACGCACCCAGGCAGCCTCGGCCTTCCTTCTCCCACCAAAAGTCTACGTACACTTGTGTGCTGAAGTCCTGTGTGGGGTCCGAAGGTGCGCTTTGGAATATCTTCTCCAGCTTGTCCACGTACCTGCAAAACAGGACGGAGCCATCTGAAGGACGCACGGATTCATCCAGTAAAGACACAGCTCTGAGTCTGAGTCCTGCACCAGAAGCTCACAGCTCTAGGAGACTTCTGTACTGATCCCAGGGGATCCCAGGCCAGTGGAAACGAGAGGTTAAGCTCACTTACTTTCTCTGGAAGTCTGGGATACTGAACAGCACCTGCATCACAGAATTGAGGTAGCAACTGTTGCCCAGGTTACGGATGCCAGTGTACCCAGGCCCAAAGAGGGGCTTGAGCTGCACACCAGACTCCTGGATGAGCTCCCACTCCCCAATGCGTTGATTCATGTCTATTTCCAGTTCTGTCATCGTCTTGTCTGTCTGTTGAGGGGGTCACAGGAAAAAAAAAACTCTCAGTGAAGACCCAAGTGAACATCTGAGGCATGAAAAGGGCAACAGCAGAGAAACTTAACAGGTTGAATTAATCCTGTTTGATTAAATTAGAAGAAGAGGAAGATATAAAAATTCTTTTCAAATATTTGAGTATCTGGGACAGAAGGAGGAATGCTAAGGAACACGAGAGAAATTCGAACTATCCTCTAAAAAGGGGCATGGAAATCATGCACCAGCACTATGGAACGGTTCTGCATAGCTGCAGAAAGCTGGGATCCAGCTAAGAAATCTTAGACTTGCTTCTCTCCCACTCTGGGCCTACGCAGGAACTCCCCCTCACCTTCTGCATCTTGAGCATGTCAATCCCAAAGTGAGCAAGGTGTTCTGCCAGGTTGGGATCCAACACCATGTCATCCTCATCGTAGGAGTAGACATCTACGCAGGGACACAAAGGAAAAGGAAAGACTTATGGCCTGTGATCTAAAATTCACTCTGGATGGAGAGAACTGGGAGTTTTGACAGAGTGAGCAGTTGGATTTTCCTCTCTTTTTTTTTTTTTTTTTTCAGGGGAGTAGCCAACAGAGAGAATATTGAAATTCCTCCAGAACATGTGACAAGACAAACAACTTTCTCATTGATCAAGATATAGAGTTACCCGTATGCCTGGAGTAAGGAAAGTGGGTTACTGTGCTACTCCACTCAGGTTTTCGACACAAAATCCTTTGATAAATTTAGGTAAACGCCACCACACCAAGCAATCTGGATAACTTCTAAAATCCTTTAAAGTACAAGGGAGGGAAGGAGGAAGGCAGGGTTTTATCTGCTGGTGTTTTGCCCGCCACAAGAAGCTGTCAGAGTGGGAATGGTTCATGGCATGTCGGACTTCCCAGGTCATAACACAGGCAACACCAGCCTGGTACCTGGAAATCCTCCCTTACGCGCCTGGTCAGAGCCCACAGCCAGCCTGCGTGGGCATCCCTACCCCTCCCTGCAGCCCCCTTCTCACCAGCCCCGTCAGGAGTAATGGTTCCCAGCTTCACAGCCAGCGGGTAGCCAGTCTCCCGGTAATGCTCCACCGCGTGGTTGTTGCCCCCACTGCCATCGAAGTAGCGCCGGCCGCAGAGGATGGCTCCATCGGTCATGTTCAGCCACAGGTTCTCCCTCATGTCACACTTGCTGCACTTCCAGCCGCTGTTGAGAAGAAAGGGAGGGGAAGAGCTGTTAGGGTGAAAACCTTTGGGTTCTACTGCCCACGCCCTCTCCGTCACTACCCACTGGCCATAGCACGAGCAAAGGTTTCTGTGCTCTCAGTTCTCTTACTTCAAAACATTGGACATCCTGACATGCCTTAGTTTGCCCCTTCCCCTGAATTTACTACGACAAGGCACAGGGCAAAGCCTCACAAAAGAAATCCCATCTTCCACAGTTCCAGGACAGGAGAAGAAGGCGATCAGGGTGGATCGGGGACACAGAGCAGTACAGCTGCTCTCAGCGCTGCGCTCACCATGGTGGGATGCGGACGTCGTTCTGAAGCTGGTGCAGGGAAAAAGCGTGTTTGGAAACGCGCCGAACCTCCCCATCCCAAGCCTGCACCTCCTGCTTCCGCGAGGCTGAGTCTGCCGTCAGGATGGCCTCCACCGCACTGGCAATCTACAATTAGAGTAGTGGGGGGAAAAAATATGAAGAAAAGCATTTTCTTCAGAAGAAAAGCAGCCTCCAGTGCCACAGCACTCCGCATTTAGGCTCAGAACTACAAGTCGGCTGCAGAAAGGCAGTGCTTGGGAGCCTCAGCCACAGAGCAGGACTCTGTACGACAAAGCACTGCCTAAGTGCTTTATAAAAGTGTTGAATAATCCTGCTTACTTCAGGCTGAGACTTCGCAGCAGCTCAGCAGGATCACTTTTACAGGGCAGCAGTTCTTTCACCGTAATGCTTCACCTCCTCCCCGCCAAGAGAAATCACCGCCCTTCACCCGAACGCACCCTGTCTCTGACCATGTCAGGGAGCCCCTCCAGCCCATCACGGGGAATATCCAAATGCTCTGGTAAAATAACTATTTTCACATCTTCATCGTATTCAAACTTTTCCTCTGTGATGTCGAATCCACCTTCCACACCTACAGGAAGAAAAAAGCATTGTGGCAATGGGCAGAACCAAACAGCTTGCAAGGCTTCTTTGCCCACAGCTGACATGAAGTAAGGCAGCATGACTAAGGCAAAACTCTGATTTAGTGATCCACAAGCTGTCTGGGTCCTAAAATTGCTGCCATAGGTGTGGACTTCACAGAAGCAAATAAAAGCCTAGAATGGGCTTGCTTTGACCAGCTGTTTTTATAGATGCTTAGAAGGAAACTCCAGACCCTGCCTACAAGCAGAAAAAGCTTATTTGCCAGTTGCCAAGAGTCACCGAAAGTTACATTTGCAATGGAGGGAACAGTCTCTGATTTCTGTAGGTACTCCCAAAACAAACAAACTAGCAAACAAAAAACACTCTTGCAAAACAATAAACAAATATCAAAACACAATTTCTCTTGCAACTCTCCCTCAGACACCTATAGTGTTTAGACTACGCACAAACAGCCAAGCATGAATGCAGATGCTGCAAGCCTGAACGACTTTAGAAATACCTGAAAAATCACAAGCATGACACAACAACATATGCAAATAATCCATTTCTGCGCCTCTCCAGCACATCCTAGAGAGATCTCCTGTCATCGCTTCACAAAGTAAAGCAATACACAACCCTTCAGGACATCACACAGCTCCTGAACTCTAAGCAAAGGGAAAGAGACTGCTGAAATCCACCAGGACTGCTACGCAAGGCAGAGCTAGGGAAAAAGTGAGCAAGAAGCAGGACTGACATGGTACGGGTTCTGGATTTCCCTCTAGTGGTCAGTCTCCACCAGGCCAAGGACCTGTTACTGCTGAGAATGTTCCTGTCCTCTCTGCTTTACAGATCTCCGTAATGGTTCAGAAATCACCAGCTGAGACTGCCCCAAATAAGAAGCATCTTCACTGATTCCCATGACAGCTTTTTCAGTTGGTGCAAAAGAGCAATCAGCACTGTCCTCCCAAAAAGGGACTTGCTTTTAATATTTAAAGTCCTCATGTACATCCTCCAGTATCAGCCTCGTGTTTCAGAGAGCTATCTAGCCAAAAACGGTCACACACCATTTGCCAGTCGTTTCTTCCCTTTTTATACCAATAACACCAGTTCAAATTTTGAGAAGTTTAAAAAATATTTTTTTTTCTATCAGAAACTTCCAACTGATTTTTTTCACACTTACACATTATTTTCCAATTCCCTTCTGACCCACGCTGGATACATCCCCATTAGCCTACAGCCCCCCAAGGCTAATGTGCACACCCAGCTGAGTCAGGCACACGGAGTTAAGAGAGAAGCCAAAATGCTTTTATCTACAGAACACACGATGCAATTTTGAATGCAGAACAAAATCTCAACACCCGTTCTGCAGTCACTGCCCACTTGAGATGTACTAGAAGACCTTAAGTCTGAATTCAGCTGGGGATGCTAGCTTCGAGCAGCCTAGCAGAGGAGAGGGAAAAGAGTCTTGCTACGCGGCCAGGCAGCTCCAGAGGCCTGGTCCGAAAGGAGAAGCAATGTACGGCACACGGGTGCTTCCTTACCAATGGCCAAGCGAGTCGGTTTTTTCCTCGGGGGGTCCCCAGCACTGGAGTTAGCATCTTCTTCCTTCTGTCTCATGGAGAAGAAACGGGGGGACAGGGTTATGGGGGCGGGCACGCTGCAGGACTTAGGGATTGACGTTAAAGTGGCGTGAGGACGGGACGAGGCCAGGCTGAGGCTTTCGGGGCAACCCCAGCGAGGACCCAACAGGAGCGGGGCTGCAGACCGGGGGCACCCCAGCCCCCCAGGGGGGATAAGGGCTGTGTGCAGGGGTTGCACCTGGCTGGCTCTGGTTTTATTTCTTGTATTTCTTTTATTTTGTCCGTTTTATCCCCTTACCGGCTTGCGCGTCCGCTTGAGGTGCAGGTAGACCCGCTGGCCCGTCTTCTGGAAGTGCCTCTCCACGTAGTGCTTGCCGAAGCCCAGGAAGGTGTTCATGCAGATGTACAGCCCGCCCGCCGACTCCTGGGGGGGAGGGAGGGGAAGGGCGGCGGCCGCGGGGCCACCCCCGGTGAGGGCGCGGACCCCCGGGCGCTGCCATCTTAATGACACAGCCGCCGCCGCCCCGGGACTACAGCTCCCGGCATGCCTCGGCCGGGTGGGGCCGGCCGCGGGGCGCGCTGGGAGTCGTAGTCCCGCCCCGCCCCGCTCAGCGCCCGGCCGCGCGCCGCCCCGCCCGCCGCGGGACTACAAATCCCGTGCTGCCCCGCGCGGGCGGCGCCCCCCCCCGCCGGCCGGGTGGGCCGGGAGCGGGAGGGAGCGGAGGGGAGCCCGGCGAGCGGCGGGGGCCGGCGGCGGGGGGCGCTTACCGGCGTGTCGAAGGAGAAGGCGCACTCGTCCTTGTGGACCCGGTCGCCGGCCTTGGGCACGCGGATGGACGGCAGCACGGAGAGCAGCGCCTCGCTCAGCTCCGCCATGACAGCGGCTCTCTGCGGCCCCGCCCGCGGACACACCCCGACCAATCAGCGCCCGCCGCGGCGCCGGCCAATCCCGGCGGGGCGCGGGGGCGTGGCTTGGCGCGGGGAGGCGCGGCCCGGCTCCCGGCGCTAGCCAATGGGAGCGCGCGGCGGGCGGCGCGCGGGAGATTTGAACCGCGGCGGCGGCGACCGCGGGGCCGCCATGGGCGCCGCCGGCAGCGCCCCCGCCACCCCCGCGCCGCCCCGCGGCCGGCGCCCGGAGCACCTCCGCGACCCGCGCTCGCCCAGCGCCGGCATCCTGCGCACCCCCATCGAGGTACGGCCCCGCTCCCCTCCCCTTCTCCCCTCCCGCCCCGCCTCACCTCACCTCACCGCACGCTGCTCCCCCCCTCCCCTTGCAGGTGCTGAGCTCCCCCGCCGCCCCCAGCCCGCAGCCCGGCCCCGCCGCCGACCCCCGGTCTCCGACGCCCGGCATCTCCCGCACGCCCATGAAGGAGGCGCTGAGCGGTGAGTGCGGCCGCGGGGCAGCGCCCCCCCGCCCCCCCCACCACCCCCAGCAGCCGGGGGGGGCCTGGAGGGGCTCTGACCGCTGCCTCCCCCCGCAGACAGCCTGCAGCGCCTGGTGGAGCAGCTCAGCGAGGCCTTCGGCGCCCAGAGCGAGTCGCCGGTGGCTGCACGGCCCCGCCAGGAGCCGGCCGCGGCCCCCCGGGGAGAGGCGGAGCGGCCCCCGTCGCCCGCAGGGTGCTACGAGGGCACCCCGAAGGCTGCGCGCCCCGCCGGGACGGCCCCGGCCGCGGGTGAGTGCGGGGATGGGGTGTGGGGGGCACCGGGCCGCGGGGGGGACCGGCTGCTGCCAGTCAGGGCCCTGGGGGTCTCTTGCAGCACGCACAAGGCTGGCTGCCTCACAGGCACCTGGCCTTTGTCCCTTCCTTCCAGCTCAGCAGCCTGTCCTTGCTGCTCTGTAACCATTAGGCTGGAGGCTCCCTGGGGGATTGTGCTCCTACAGAACTGATTTCCATCAGGAATTGAGAAGTTGCATCTGTAATCTGCAGTCAGAACTAAAATCTAAATGTATAGAAGTGTTCTTCACCTGTCTGAGACAGGTTTGCAGTTCTGGTGATTTATCCAGCGGGCCCTTACAGGTTTTCCATGGGGAATCGCTGGGGGTAGAAGGCAGGAAGCACATCCAAGTGTTGTGAGTGAGTCTTTAGCATAGATCATGCTTCAGAAAACTGCTGAGCATCTCATATGAGCAGAGTCTGAAAGTGCTGGGACTCTTCTGTGTGGAGCAGACAATGCTCAGGGATTTTCTCTGATACGCGAAGGGAGGGTGTAAAGAGGATGAAGCTCTTCTTACTAGTGCCTCAGTGCAAGGATAAGAGGCAATAGGCACAGACTGAAGCATGAGAGGTTCTGTCACTGGAACAGGTTACCCAGAGAGGTTGTGGAGTCTCCCTCCTTGGAGATCTCCAAAAGCTGCCTGGATGTGGCCCTGGGCAACCAGAAGTGTTCTAGGTGGTCATGCTTGAGCAGGAGGGTTGGACCAGATTGCCCCTAAGGCTGGAAAATACCTTCAGATCATCTGGTCCAGCCATCACCCTACCTCCAATGTCACCCCCTAAACCATGTCCCTAAACATCAGGTCCAGCCTTTCCTTGAACATCCCCAGGGACGGTGACTCCACCACCTCCCTCGGCAACCTGTTCCAGTGCCTGACTGCTCTTTCTGAGAAAAAATGTCTGCTAATGTCATCTCCAGATGACCTCCAGAGGTCTCTTCCAACCTCAGCCCTTTTCTTATATTAATCCTTCTACATTTTGGATAACATTATTTGTGGAAGCAAGCAGACTAGTTTGCATCTGTCAGGAGGCACTTGAAATTCAGGACCCAATAGCTTCTTTTGTACCACACTGACTTGTTGCCTTCCCTCACTAGGGAGCAAGTATGCAAGACGTAAGGCTGGCAACAAAATCCTGGTAACATCTGGAGGAAATGGCCGCTCTCCCTTCAGTGTCCTACAAGATGATAATTCCCCCAGTGCTTCTGCCCCTCGCCAGGTAAAGCTTAATGCCTTGTACTGTGGGAGGGAGAATGGCCTGAAACTTTAATTTTCTGTGTTTTGTATGGCTCTAGACCGGAGCTGTGGTCTCCTGTGGAACCTGGTGACTTTCCAAGTATTTTTCTGTGGGACAATCTTGTCCCTAGATCCCTTCAACACTTGTTCAATGTCTGTATCTTCTGTCTTACCACAGTACATCCTCTACTATGCTCTGGAAAAGAGTCCATCACTCAAATATTGGAGTGACAGGCATTGTCAGACTAGCTGAATGGCCTGAAAAGGGATTATATGTTTTACTGAGGATTTGTTAACTTTCAATTGTTTCACATTGTTTTCTTTCTCCCTTCTCTAGGTCAAGAGGCACGTGTTGGGAGAGAACCTCGGGGAGAAGGAAATAGTGGCAGCAGATCTGAGCAGGAGCCTTAAAGCTGGGAACTGTCCTTGGAGCGACTTGAACAAAGAGAACCAGCAGTGTCCTTTTGTGGAGAACTAGAGACTTCCTTTCCCAGGGTCTCGCTGTAATTTGCTTCTGTGCTTTGAGTATCTTCCTGGGAGAGGAATCCTGCAACAGACTGGAACTCCAGACTTGTCACTTTTTACCTTTCTGTGTTTGGGGGAAAAGAGAAAGAGCATTCTGTCATAGTTTTGCATGTGTTGTGTACAGTACAGGCTTTGGCTCTCTGTAGGCTGTATTGACTGTACAGTTCTTACCTGTAGCAAATAAATTTATATACCCTTGCTGTGACTGTATCTGTCTTGATAGAACAGTTGGAGCACCCTGCTTTCCCAGTGCACCATGTCATCTGTGGACCAACAGGCAGGAACTGATGGTTCAGCCTTCCATTAGCTCTAATACTCAGCTTTGCCTGTTTGTAACACCCATGGTAGGGCTGAAAGTAGTGACAAGGCATCAGAACTAATGGATTGCTCTCACCCAGAGCATAGGTGAACGCCTTCCCCGTGGACTTAGAGGTAGAAGAATGCCCTGAGGTATGAGATGCTCTCAGAGGACCAGTAGGCAGTATTCACAGGAGGAGAGGTTTGTTTGCAGTAGCTCACTGCTACCCTGGGAATAACATAGTCAGTGGTGCTTATGTCAGCTTTCTTTATTAGCCTGGGTTACAAAGATCTAGAACAGACTTGGAAGTAGTGGCTGATGGCTACTGGTTTGACAGGGTCACCACACAACACAGGGATGAGGCAAACAGAGAAGGAACAGCAAGAAGCAAACAATAAATAAGAATAAATAACATTCCCTGGTTCTGGCAGGTCTGAGGGCTACCCTTTCCCCCATTTATGCATAGATAGGACTTGAGCTAAGTTTTCCCAATGGGAAATGAGCCCAATTTATACTACCTGTTTGGTAGAGGCTGCATGACAAATCTCAAACCCCATGTGTCTCTGGGGCTGTCTGCGGGGAGCTGACAACCACATGGAGAAGCTAGGTGAAGTCAAGGACAGGGGTGTTGGATAAGGGGTCTTCAGAGGGATGGATGTCAAGTATGGGTAGAGGTCTCTGAAGGAAGATGCGGGATCTGAACTGCATTGTGAAGTCCTGAGATGTAACAAACAGTTGTGTTTTGCAGCCTTCAAGCCCCCAAGAGGTTAGGAACTGCTGGGCTTGTTTGGAAGTGGAGAGAAGAGGCAGTGTGTGTGCTCCTGCTTCCCCACCCCCTGACCTCTCTTCCTTTCACTCTAGGAGACCCCTACAAGTTGTGTAGAGACGAGCGGGAGTGACAAGTAGGCGTTTCTGTTGTGCTCAGCTGGTGATGCTCTCTGCCATGGGCTGTGCTTCCGCTGCTCTTTCCCTCTCTTCTGTCATCCTCAGTTCCAGATCTTGAGGAAGCTGTCCCAGGAGCCAGTGGCAACAGCCATGCCATCCGCTGTCACCCCCAGGCAGCTCACTCTGTTGTCGTGGCCAGAGAGGATTCCTAGCAGGAGGGGAAAAAGAAAGATTAGCAGAAGAAATTGGACTGGGAGAGGCGAAGGGCTTGACCGAGCTCACCACAGGCTGTGTACCTACTGCTCTGTGTGTCAGGCTGTCTGTCCCTGCATAACATGGCTAATAAAACAAACATGCAGAAGAACATTTGTGCAAGGTGTACAGCTTTGGGATCTCACCAAAAAACAATGTTTTGGGGCCAGCTAGCTGAATCCTCAGCACAAGAGAGATTGCTGCTACGTACTTCACCCTAGAGCTACTGTCAAATAGGCCTACAAAACTGAGAAATAGCAATGCTGTTACAGATCAAAAGGTGGGCTAGGGTATCAATTTGCAGAGGCTAGGAGCCACATCTGGAAGAAAAATGGTATTTGGGTGTATCCGTTGCAGGAGCACCACAAAATATCCACGCTCAGTTTGGTGCCCGGCCACCAAGTGGCACTGTGAGCAGCTGGAACAGGCAAACAGCAGAGGATAGGAGAAAGTGTGAAACAATGATGCTTGAGAGTAGTTTAGCTAATAGGAATATTGATACTCATTTCCTTTTTGAAGCCATGTTTTTTAAAGGCTTAACCTGCTTAATCTTAAGGCCAACAATTCTTAAGATAGTTGTAGTATTTATGGTGTGTTCTTTAAGCACAAGGAAGTACTGCAGATCTTTGATTCGTATAGGACGTATCCCTTTTAGAAAAACGAGGGCCTTTTGGGGCCTTTTCCTTGCTTTGGAAGGGATATGTGACCTTGCAGAGAACGAAAGCAGGGCCTCCAGGAGCCACTCACCCACGCGTTCTGCTTTCAGGGAGTCCCAGATATTGCAGTTGAAGTCGTCGTACCCGGCAAGCAAGAGGCGCCCGCTGCGGGAGAAGGCGACGGAGGTGATTCCGCAGATGATGCTCTCGTGAGAGTACACTATGAGCTCCTGGTCGGCCCGCAGGTCGAAGAGGCGGCAGGTGGCATCGTCTGAGCCGGTGCAGATGGCTTCACCGTTAGGGAAGAACTGAGGAGAGCACACCGCGTTTTAATCCCTCTGCATCTTACAGGTTTCCTCAACACCTTCATCCCTCTGCTAAGCACCAGAAAGCCAGACTGGCTGGTCAGTAAGACAAGGCAATGGATCTCAAAAGGTTAGGCTCCTGAAACTGGAAACTGATGCTTCTCAGAGTGAGTAGACCCTTTCCACATTAAGAAAGCCAATGATCAAGGGGCTAGAGCTATTACAAAATGTCCCAGTGCTTGAGGAAGGATTATTGTCTTTTTAACCCCATCTCCTAGACTTGGGTTTGGCAGGCATCCTCCCATTATCCCTCAGATGGGGTCTGGCAAGGTTCAGGGCTATGAGAGCAGAATTCTGCTCACTGGGCTGTCTGAACCTCATGGTCTTCCCCACGTCGCTGTGACAGCCTCTTTCAGCTTTGACCTGAGACACTATTTCATGCTGGCCCACCCTCCCTTTTCTTCGTCCCCCCCCCACCACACAGATGGCATACGTACACAGATGGCGTTGATATCAGACTCATGCCCTGAGAAGGTCTGACGGCAGGTACCCTCCCGCACGTCCCACAGTTTGGCAGTAGCATCGCAGGCCCCAGAGATGAACAGCTTGAAGTCCGGGGAGACCGCCAAGCTCATACAGTCTCCGGTGTGGCCCAGGAACACCGTCTTCTGCTGCCCCGTCTCAATGTCCCAGAGCGCACTGTGGCAGAGGAGAGAACTTCTCAGAGCCAGGACAACTCTATTAGCTGGGATGAGGAATTGTCCTACTCACAAACAGGAGGAGGGAAGTCACGGACCTGGCTGCCACGTGGGAAGATGGACGAAAATATACAGAAGGAAATATGTTCACAGCTGTTGCTGTTCATACCTTAACCCGAGCAGGGTTAGACTAAGGCTGAGGGGGTGCGTGTCGTCTGACAGGGTTCCCATAACTGCAACAGCTGAAGGGGGATGCTGAGAGGAGGTAAGAGATACCCAAAGAAAAACAGCCAAAAAAGTCTGCCACACTTGTTGGATGCATGGGACACGGTCACTGGGATCACGCCACAGGCAGGCAAATGAGTCCCTTTCTGATGGAAATGCCATGTTCCAACTCACCCTCGTTCAAGAGGTTCCTTCAAAGTGGGTGTTGGGATGGGGTGGGGGTGAGTAAAGGCTCAAAACTGCTCAGTCACAACACAGAGATACTGGAGAACCAGGAAACAAAGGATTTAGGCACTGGCTTTTTGCTATTTACTTTTGAAAGGGATAGGATCTGAGAACAGGACCACATAACGTAGGCTCCATGCAAATTTAAAATGCTTTTTGTCCTGGGATAAACAACACTGTGCTTTGTGAGAGCTGGGGACATGGGCCCTGCTGCTTCACCAGTAGATCTGCATCACGACTTGACCTCAGCAGGGAAAAGTAGCACCTGCTCTGCCAAGGGAGGAAGAAGGTATCCGGCTTCCTAATTTGCTTTGTGTGGCCTTCAGGTAAAACAATTCTTCCTTACACCTCATGGAAAGGAGGGTGCTGCAGAGGAAAACAGCATCATGTGCTGAGCTCTTGAAGCCAGAGAGGCTGCACAGTGTCCGCTCCTAAGGTCACGCCTGAGGTGGAGTTTTCCCAAAATGCAGTATGCTGGGGGATCCATGTGAGTTTTAATGTGAATGTTTGTGTCTATAAGATACAGAAGATAACACTCACCATGTGGTATCTCCAGAGCTAGTCACAATGTTGTTGTCATCGAGAAATCGGCAGCAGGAGAGGTAACCTGGGAAGTGGGGGCAATCAAGAGTGAGAAACAGGACGGGGCTAAAAGAGTGGGCTTTGGAAGCAGAGGGCAGCCAGGCTGCAGGAGGAGGCACACCCACCTGTATGGGCTGAGAGCTCTCTGCTCACTTTGACATTGCCTTCACGAGTCTTGAGGTTGTAGATGGAGCACATGTTGTCGAGGCCCCCGCAGGCCACAAAATTGCCCGAGGGGGCATAGGCACAGGTCATAACCCAGGAAGAACGCAAAGGGATGGCGTGGACCTGGGAGGACAAGAAGCTGTGTCTGCACTCTGGCAGTAGAGGATTTGGGGGAGCAGGGCGAGGGCACTAGATCTGAGGGACCCACTGCAGTTTGCTGCATCCACCCGCCCCTTACCTTGTTAGTTGTGTACGTGTCCCACACAATCAGCTTCCCGTCTTGTGAGGCACTGACCAGGAGTCTGTGAGAGAGGAACAAGAGCATGTTAGTAGCTCTCTTCTCGTCAGAGCCTTCTTTCCCACGTGCTTCTGGGCACCCAGCAGCTCAGCAGCATCTCTCACTTGGAGTCCGTCGACCAGTGCATGGCATAGATCTTGGCCAGGTGCCCACGCAGGGTCCTTCGGGTCCGCATCTGAATGCGACCAACAACCTCCACACCAGCCACGATCTGAGGAGAGAGTAGGGGGAGGGAAAGGATTAATCTTGGACTGACAGGGGCTGGATTGCTCCCCACATCCCTGCCTCCTGATTTCTTGCTGGCTGGAGAGAGTCCCCCTTTGAGTGATGCTATTTCCCCACATGTAGACTCACCTGCCAAACGGCCCCAAACCTTACCTGAGCAAGTGTTGTGTCTGCACAAGCTTTCCGGGCATCCTGGAGAAGAGACAACAGAGCATGAAACAGGAAAAAGCTTTGAGAGGAAGGCAACAGCAAGTGAAGTTCAGGGACATTCCCAAAAGGCTCATTTAGAGTGGGGGATGCAAGAGGCAGGAACTGTGGTTTTGCAGGGTTTAAACTCTGCCCAGCACATTGGGCTCCTGGCCTGTGAGCAGGGCTCCTCAGCACCAAACAAACAACAGAGAGGTGAGTCACAAGCTGCTCAGCACCCAGTTCCCTGTGCAACATTATTTCATGGATCATTCAGCCTGGCAGAACACCCACTGTCTCCCTGACAGAGGAGGCCTGGGGATGAATTACAGTCTGCGCCCCTGCAGACATGATGCCCATGTCCACTTCCTTCTCGCCCTTACAGTGTCTCCTTGTCTCTCCCTTCCCCTCCCCTTCTTCCCCCTGTACTGTGAAGATCTCCTTTAGCACTTAAAGGTCTGTGCAGAACTGCAGAGGGCCCCAAGGATGTACATGGAGAAAGCTCAGCTCCAAATTGAGGCTGAGGAGGGGACCTTGGAGGCTTGGATGCAAGGAGTAGACACTGTCAGCAGTTTCACGACTGCTGCCAGCATTACCGCAATCTGCTTCTTCAGCTGCTCAGCCTCCTGCTTCATCTGTTCCATTTCCCCCATCTTTCGGAGCTAGAGGTGGCTCTTCCGCGTGGGACAACCTTGAATCTGGGAAGACAAATCAAAGGAGAGAGGTGTGAGGTAGAAAAGGGCATTAATATGACTGCTCAGTCATGGAAATGTAGGTGCCTCTGGTAAGGCCTGAGCAACCATTTCTTGGTCGAATGATTGGAAATGTCGTGCTGTATCTGGTCAAAGCCCTTTGCATTTGGGATGGTCATATGGACCTGATCAAAGGTCCATTTGATACTGTGTCCTGCTTACATGAACACTGGGAAACTGAAGAACTCCAGAACCTCTTTCTGAGGTTCTGCTGCACTTACCCCCTCGTTTCTTTATTTATGACATCTCCGTGTAAGGGCTTACAAAGCCCTGAATCCTCTACCTGTCCATGTCCAAGTTGTCTATCTCAGTTAAAGGAGGAGGAAACTTGAGAGGAGCCCAGTGACTCTGGGACCGATTTCCTATTCTTTGTTGTAGGTAAAGCATTAACAGGCAGAGATCACCAGTTCTTTTATCCATCATGGAAATCTGGGGTCTGTTGAAGTGCTCTGTCAGTGTTCCCTTCTAGCTTACAATTAAAAAAGGAAAAGGAAATGAAAATGAAAAGGAAAAGGAAAAGGAAAAGGAAAAAAGTAGATGCCTAGGGAAAGATCTAAGAATAACATAGGCAGAAAGTGGTATTTCTCCTACTTTCCTAGCCCCAGATTTTCACTGCTTTCCAAAGCTAGAGGCAGAATTACTGTATGCAAGTCCTTGATGGATTTTTTTCTTCTACGTTTTTGTCCAGTGACTTTTTGTGCCCTTGCCAAAGTTTCATATCCTCAGTGATACCGAACTTTGACAATGGTGAGGACTTCCACAGCTTAGTGGCAAGCTCTGTGAAGAAGTTCCTGGTTCTAATACTCCCAAATGACACTGGTTCCACTTGGCATTTTCCAGTTTTTGAGTTGGAAGAACTAGCAAATAACTGGTCTCTATTCACCCCAGTGTCACACAGTATTTTACAGATCTTTGTCATAGTCATCTTCATACATCTGTTTTGCAGACTGCGGAGCACACTTAGTCATTCCTTCCATGTGAGCTGTTGCATCTCATCACCTCCGTTGTTCTCTAAGCCCTTTTCAGTTGTTTGCAGAGCACAGATGATGTGCTTGCATAGTGAAGGCAATGAACCAGAACTGTAATTCATATTCAGGATACAGGAACACTACATGATTACACAGCATTTCGGTTTTGTTCTCTCGTTCTTTTCCGTTAGGTGTACTTAAAACTTCACCAGTGATCCCAGCATCTTCACTCTTATAGACAAATATGCTCTTTATTACTTCAGTCTTTCTCCTGGGTAGGCGTGTGTGTCCAGATGTGCTCCAGGTGTTCTTCATCATTAAAACCGGCACTTTGCCCCAGGGCCAAGAAGACTCCAGCAGCACCTGCAGAATTTCTCCTTCTACTCCCTGTGAGGCGCGCTGTCTCTAGCCCCTCTGGCCTGTTGCCTGAAGGCCTCGCTTCTTCTGTGTCAGGCTGCTCCCTTTGCTGTCTCGCCCAGCTCCCCTAAAAGCATACATTTGTCCCAGAGAGAGGCTATTTGAGATTATAACTCACAGAGAAAGGCTGCCTGCAGGCCTGGCTGGAGTTACAGCCCTGCTGCCTC
The DNA here is from genome assembly GCF_009819795.1 of Aythya fuligula. NCBI lineage: Eukaryota > Metazoa > Chordata > Aves > Anseriformes > Anatidae > Aythya > Aythya fuligula. Next base: position 82,718,890 of record NC_045559.1, read on the forward strand.
CTTCCTGCCCCACACTGGAGGTGGCCAGCTGGCTCCAGCATGTGGTGATGGGGCAGGAGAGAGGCCCAGGGCTGCACTGACAGAGCCTGGAGGCACATAACACAGAGACGGCCTGAGGCTAGCAGCTACTCTGAAGAGAGAGATCAGCACCTGGGCTGTCCCCTTTCCACTGTTTTTTCCTATTTTTTGTTTTGACAGAACAGCAATGATGGGGTTGCTCTCAAAGGGGACAAAGCTGGACCTGGTTGAATAACACTGCTCCCCAAAGCTGTGTTGGGTCTGTCTGAGCTGGAGTCACCTTTTCCCTACAGCAGCCTACACAGTGCTGTACTCTGCACTCGTAGCTGGAACAGCACTGATATCACTCCAGTGTTGTGTCTATTGCTGCATAGTGCTGGCACAGCATCAGGACTCCTTCCAAGCCCCCAAGAGCCAGCAGGCTGGGGGTGGGCAAGTGATGGGGAGGGGACATTGCTGGGGCAGCTGACCTAAACCAACCAAAGGGATATTCCATAACACCTGATGTCACACTCAGCAATAAAAGGGGGGGCTCTCGTGGGGGAGGGGGCTGTTCCTCCTGAACAACCACTACGCGTTTGGGGCCCTGCTTCCCAGGACGTGGCCGAACACCGCTCGCTGATGGGAAGTAGAGAATAATTTTTCCTCTCTCTGTGCTTCCGCGCGGACTGATTGCTTCTTTTGTCTCTGTTTTTTTTTCCTCCCATTCCCTTTCCCTTTAATTAAACCTTTCTTATCTCAAACCTCGAGTTCTCTGTGTTGTATTTTCTCCCCCTTCCTCTTTGAGGAGAGGGGGAGTGAGAGAGCGGTTGTGGTGGAGCTCGGCTGCCCACCTGAGTAAAACCACCACAAAAGCCCACCTGAATATGCTTTTTTGGGAAGGGTTCGGACACCTCCCTCCATCTCTCAGATAACTGGCAGACTGGGGGGGATACTGGAGAAGGCCTTGCAGCTTTCAGTAGGAGGCTCCACAAGATAACTTGGTGTTTGTCCCTCAGCTTCGGAGTACAGTCAAACTCGAGACGCTGTGTCCACCTCTGGTCACTGCCTTCCAGCACACCAAGTGGCAAACCTGGATTTTCAGCCACTCTTTGGAGACCAGCTCTATCATTACGGTCCAAACCTTTCCCTGTCTGTTTTCCCCAGGACTGATCCTACCTCCCCAGCACCATGTCTCTACAGCCCTCAGTGTTGGATGCCTTTTCTTGCTGGGCCACCTCTTCCTGCTCACACCCTCCTTCCACTCTTCTGGACTTCTTGTGTACTTCTGTTTCTGTCTTTTTTTTTTTTTTTAACCAGATGAGGGGCTTTCGTTGCTGACAGGAAGATCAAAGGGCAGGGGCATGATGTGAAGGACGGATAAAAAGGGCTAAATATAGAGAAGGTGCAGCTCGGGGTCAGGACTCCGTCCGAACCTTTAAATCCCCTGGAGGGAACAATCTAAATGAAGTTGGGAATTGTTCTCAGCCTCGGAAGGACAAGGAGCCACAGACAAACGATAATAATAGCTCCAGCGTTACCTGTCATTTCCACCCATCACGTCCCAGTGAAATTTGTTCGCAGTGAGTTACCTAGCCCCCCGTCGAGTGCAGCTGCCTCCCCGGAGGACCACAGCAGGTGTGCAGGAGAGCAGCTTGCCATGTAAATGTAGGGCAGGAAATGGGGGAATGGAGTCCAGCAGGAACAGGGAAAGTGGAATGGAGGTTGGAGCCTGGCCAAGGCATGTTACTGCCCTGATGGGGATGCACGTTACTTGTGGACCTGCAGCTTGGCTCAGGCAGCTGCCTAGGCTGTTTTTCTGGGTACAGACTACCAAATGGTGCACTCTCCCTGCTTTCTGGAAGTAACAGCTCTTCAGACAGCAGTGGAAACCAAGTTGTTAGGTACCTTTGAAGAAGCAGTTTCCTTTCTTTTGCTCTCCAACGCAATGATGACACTGAGCTCTTTTCCCTCCTGCCTTTTCTGACAAACTTGCTGGAGGCACCCGCTATAGCACTTCTGTGGGCAGCCAGACCTGTCCAGAGCCCTTTGGGTGCCTGCTCACAGCAGACCAAATGCCCCCACCTTCTTCCTCCTCCTGCCTTTTTCTGCCTCACCGTGACTTTGCAGGGCAGCAGCTATATCCCTTGAACAAAGTCAGAGCAGGGGCCCGTGCTGCACCGTGGGGAACTGTCCTGCCAAGGCACCTACATCGCTTCCTCGTGGGAAGGGGGGTGCAAGCAGTGGGTGGGAAGAAAGGGGAATTGAATCCCCTAATTTTATAGCCCTGGGTATAATATTTTTTTATTTTCCCCACACTAAGGAGGGAGCGGTCTCTCTGTGGGATGCTGGGAGAGGGCTGTAAATAGAAAAGGGAAAGGTGCAGAAGGGAGGACTGAATATTAGCAGACAGCATCCCTGGGTCTCTGTGTAATCCCCTGGCTGGCCTTGCATGCTCGCCCTGGTGACCCTAGGCTCCTTGCAGAGCCGGATGCAGAGATGATCCCCTTCTCCTGTCATGGAGATCAAAGGCCAGGGTAAAATTACCCTGCTCTGTTCCTCTCTTTCTGCAGGCTGCTTCTCCCTCCAGAAAAGCATCTGGCTGCAAGGAGATGTGCAGGAGCCCACCAGGAGCACAGGACTGCGTGTGGGTGGCGAGTGCCAGGTTGCTCAGGGGAAGCGTTGACCCCCTCTTCCAGTCTGGATGCTGGTGCAATTCACCTGCCAAGGGGAGAACGAGCAACCCCATCCCAGTGCAAAGCCTACCATCACTGTAAAGATACATCAGCATTAGCCCCAGCTTCTTCTACACCATGCTCTTCCTCCCTCATCTTCAGACACTTGCACATGGAGCCAGTTCTTGTACAAAGTCTCCACAGCATCAGACCAGGAAACCTAGGATCCCAACTACCAGATCCACCAAAGCGACCTCACAGATAACAAGGTGGCATCCTTACCGGGCTCTGCAGCACGAGATGGGTTTCAGTCCCACCTGGACGGGACACACGGCCTGCCTCCCTCGCTGAGAACAGCTCCCTGCTGGCCAGAAGCTCCTCGTCCCCTTGCAGTCCCCGGTCAGCGCTGCCCGCCCAGCCAGCGAGCCTCTGGCTCCCTCTCCGCTCCTCAGCCTCTCCCAGGACTTATCTCCCCATGGGGAGCTGGAAGGCTCTGGACGGGAGGGGCTGGGGGAGGGCTGATTCCAGGAGCAGCGTCAGGCAAATTAAATCAGACACCAGAGACTTGGGGAAATCGGATTGGGACATAATGCAAAGCAGGTGGATGGGGAGGGGTGAAAAGAGAGAGTCACACACTGCTCCTGGAGGGGAAGAAATCATCACGGGCAGGTTTGACTTCCTTTGTTTAGATTAGCAGCAAACTAATAAAGCGAAGATTAGCCAGAACCATCTAGGATTATAAACCACTGGGGCAGGGCTTGCTGCACCTCGTGGTCCACAGGAATTCCCTTTTTCCCAGAGACACTGTGCCACTTATGCCCTGGGCGAGATGAGAAGAGGGGACGGTGTCACCCGTGGTGGCCCTGCCAAAGGAAAACCCACAACATTTTCCCCGTGGGAAAGCAGCCTCTCTGGGCAGCAAGCTGAACTCTGCATGGGGAAAACAGAACTGGGCGCAGGGGCCAGGGGCAGCGAAAGATTTGGTGGCATGCCTTTTGGCAGCCACTTTAGTGGGATGCTGCGAGGGGATTATCTTGGCCTCAATCTCTTTTAATCTCTCCCGCGGCTTTGGCCCAAGCCTGAGATAAATACCTTTTAACGGATCTCATCTGACGTCAGGAGGCCATCACTCTAATCACCCGAGCCACCTTTGGACAGAGCGAACCTAGAGCTGCGGATGCTGGTCCCACACCCCTCCAACAGGGGCTTGTCAAGCGGGTGCCATCCAGCACCCCCAGATAAACCATCGTGAGGGACTGTGAGTGCTAGGACCTTCTGCTAGGAATGGGGAATTTGAAAAGCATGTATCACATTTTCCTTCTCTTGGGGTCTTGTGAAGGATATAAGGCAAAACCAGGTGCTGGTGCAGGTTTCCCCAGCTTGCATGGTAAGGAAGTGCCAGGATGCAGAATGGGGAAAGGCTTCCCTGCTCCAGTTCTGCTCCTCCAGCATTGCGGGGATGGGGCTGAGCACAACAGCTTCCACTGGGCAGGGGCCTTGAGCCGACAGCAATGAGGGGAACACCTGCATGCACACTTTAAACCACCTGCCCTGACTCTCCAGTTCTTCCCTTTCAAATCATGATTGCAGTCTCCATGCATAGCTCTCATCGAGGCCTGTTTCACAGCTCTGGTGCTTCCCAGGAAAAGGGTCACTGCTCATTTTGATGCCCCATATCCACCTCATTCAATTCCTGTTTGGCTACAATATAATCCCATCTCTGGACACTAATCCCCTGGGCAGTGACAGCAGATTGTCTTTATATCAGCATAGAAAATGGTAAACAAAATATCTCTTCTGCTTTCAGGGACAATTTGGTGAATGGAGAAGAAAAAAAAAAAAAAGAAGGAAGAGAGGCCTTGCTACAGTGAAATGTGAGTGCACAATACTTTTTCTTAAGGGTACTTCACCCCCTTTCCAGTGGGTTAGTTGTGGCAGCAGTTAGAGCTGACTTTCTCGCCCTCCCTTATTGGAAGTATCTGGCATCTGGGCAAATACTTTGTTTTCTCTCACTGAGGGCTCAATCTCCTTCTGTTGTTTAATTTTCACCAGGATCCCGTCTACATGTGTCCCCTCATGGTGTACAGACTCAAGCTCCCACCACATGTATCTGGCATTTTGCTTTTATTCCATATATATTCACAGTCCCTCATCTACTCTGTCACATGCCAATCTCGAGGTTCTGGAGTTTGCAGGCACCGAGGAAATTCAGAGGCTTCTCCTTTTTGAATTCCTGAATGTGAGACTGCCCTTGCTCCTGAATGTCCCCAGGCTCCTCCTCCAGCTCTTGTCTTTGTCCCTGTATGACCAAGCTGGCTCTGAGAGGAGCAGGGTGAGGGGAGCCTGTGCTCTTACTTCTGAGTGACACAAACGCGTTGGCAGGGCATTAAAGAAAGATCCAGGAGTTGCTAACCTTAATACACCGTCCCCGCTCCTGCTTTTCAGCTGCTGGGATGTCACAGAGAAGAAAGCTGCAACCCTCCCCGTCGCTACGGCTCTAGCATGCTAATAAACTGCTTTAGGCCTTCGTGGTCCTCGTACTACCAACACCTGCCAGCCCCCTGTGAGTGCAAGTCCTGCCCTGGGGCCCTGCGTACTCAGAACTCATCTCTGGCCCTTGTCTGCTTGGGTTGCTGCCTCCTGTCCGAGCCAGGCTTGTGCCGCCGGCTCACGGGCCCGGCTCTGCCATCGGGAGCGAGGGGCTCTGAGGAGGACCTGCTGCTGTGGTCAGCGCCCTGATACTCTTCTCCTTCAGGCTGGTTCTGCTCCGTGGCTCTCTGCTCCATCAGCTCCTCTGCCTTCACCCGCTCCTGCAGCCATGGAGAGAAACGATATGAACCCCTCTCTGCTAGGATTTCAGACCTGCTCGCAGGGGCTAACACGACAGACCTTGTCTTTGCCACATCCATCCAGCCCCACTGGAGCCCTTCCCTCTTGTAGGACCCACCACTGTCTGATCCCTCCACCAAGTACCTTGTCAGAGAACAACTGCTGCCCCATGGGAAGACTCAAAACCCATTCCCCAGGGGATTTGATCTAGCCTGGAGGAGCTTGTACATGTTTCTCCAGCATGGTCCTTTACCTGCTCAGCATGCTCCTGGGAGTGTGTGTACCAGAGAGCGATGGCGCAGCGCCTACCACGGCTCACTGCCCGCACGCCGTGGGGGTTCTCCTTGCCAGAGCTGAAGGCTACCAGCCTCCCACACTTCGGACGCACCTTGGCCTGCCACGAGAGAGAAGAGACAATGAAGCCAGAAGCCCTTGCTCTGGGGTACATTGTCCTTCTACAAAGATTATCTTGCCTCTGGGAGTGTGGGACAGCAAAGAGCCTCCAGATATCCACTGCCAGAGTATATGAGCAGAGTAGGCCCAGGAGGGGGACAGAGAAAACCAACGGGAAAACAGAGGTCACAGGCTCCCACAGACTGGAAGAGCCTGGAATCTCTCTGCTAGAAAGGAGTTAATCTCTCCCCTGTCTGAGATTTGCCTCAATTTGCCTTTAGCTGCCTCTATTTGAATCTCCCACAGCACAAGCACTGTTTTGTTTTTGGAGTAGTGGGATCCAATAACCAACTGTTTTCCTCCCCACCCATCCTAAAAATCACCCTCAGTCCTTTTTCCTTCCTTTGGCCAGTCCCAGACTTACTGTGACAGTCACAGCGTCCATTTCAGTGAAGAAAAGCCCCCCACCTTGGAAGTCATCATTGAGGTAGAGAATGCCACTGTGGACGAAAAGAAAAAGGACATATGGACAGTGAAACACATCTATCTGAGGTGTTTCCCCACTCTACTTGTCACAGGAAAGCATGGCACCCGATTGATGCCAGAGGTTCAAAAAGTGCCTAGACCAGTTACCAGAAGAATCCTTTTGGGGATTTAAACACAGCAGTGCCTATCTTAGGGGAGTCCCTGAACTGCAAGCCACAAGAAGCTGGAAGCATACTCCATGGAGTTAGCTCTACACACTCATCCTGATTTATTTATTTATTTTTAAATACTCTGCTGCATGCATCTGTGGCACCGTTGTGACAATGTCCTGTGCTAAATGGACCTTGGTTCTGATTTTATGTTTTAATATTGGGAATAATGCAAGGCCTGGAAGAGGAGATTAATTAACAAAGAAAGTTACATCTTAAGAATTAAGGAATAAAGGGTGATATAACAATGGTCAAAAAGAGGCTTGATGCATGTGGAAAAGAAAAATAAAACAAGAAATTTCTTTACTCATACTAGACAAAAAGAGAAGTGATAAGGTAAGTGTGAGATGCAGGTGAGACCACAGTCAACTAAATGAGAAAAAAAAGCCTGAGTTCCTCTTGGTATTCAATTAAGCTGACAAAGAACGCCAGAGGAACAAAAGAGGCTCATTAATGGACTCCGTGTATGAAACAGATATCAACACTATGGCTGGTGAAGCAAAATGTTAAAGATATAAGGACAATGACAGGATTACCAACCCTGAAGTCCAGAAAGTTACAGCTCTTCTCCCCACAGCGTTTTTAAAAAGACTGAAGTCAGGATGGTGACACGACTTGAGAAAAGCAAGGAGAGCTCTCACCTGTACAAAAGGGCAGGAGGATAGCAATATTGGCTGAAGCATAAATAGGCCCATCAGCCTGACCTCAGCAGTCTGCAGGGCTTTCAAATCCATTTCTCAGGAGACAGGTAATTGAAGGACAAGAGGTAAATGGAAAATGGTTTTAAAATGTAACATGGGTGTACTAAAAGCAGACTGGGGTAGTTACACAGTCTTTGACAAAACAGTTCATTTCCCAGAGAACGACAACGTGCTCTGTTTCAGGAGTTTTGGACTCTGTTAAAACAAAGTATTCAGAGCACTGCCACTAAAGAAGTTATTAATGAACACAGAGAAGGTGAAGAACAGCGTGTGAACAGCACACACTGAATATTGCACAAGTGGCACTGACAGCAGTACTGTTCACTGGGAGGAGGATTACGGGAACTCTTGGACTGCTGGGCCCAACTTTGTTTAATATTTTGATTATCGTGACCATAGCACAAATACACAGAACAGATCGAGGAAGTTTTAAAATAGTGTTTCTTTGATCGTCTTGTGCATAGGGGCCTCTTTTAAAAAGACAGCTGAAGAGCTCAAGCCCTTGTTGAGTTGGTTGGTCTATCATACTTCACTCTGCAAGAGAGCAGGAATATTCCGAGAAACAGCTCGGTGGCACAGTTCCAAGAAAGACACTTTAATATGCATTGTGGTACAAGTCAGAGAATCGTATTGTCCAGTGAGGAGTAAGGTGACAGGATAACCTTCTCACAAGATAAATAGAGAGCTAACCAGTCATGAGATGGAGCCTTGTAACTTTATGATCTGACTATACCAAGTCAACATCCATGGAAGAAGGGAAATGGAATTAATGATACCAAACAGAATTACCTCTAAGTCCCACATTCCTACTATAGACTGCACAGAGAAAAATTCTGCTCTGGGTTCAGATGCCACTCAAAGAAAAGGCATGTAAGATTTTTGGTTGCCTGGTGAATATTTGGTTGCCTGAGATGTTGAATAGTGAGAATAAACTGTAGTGACCTGGCCTCATCCGGTTGCGGCGTGCAACACTTATTACCTTGAAAATGTGTTTGTTTGTTTCACAGAAGTGTAACAAAACCTACTACAAGCTGGAACAGCCTCTCGCATGTAATGAAGAATCCCAACACAAAGTACTGACAGTGAATCCTCAGAGATCAATGGGAGAACAGCCACCAAAATACAATGACAGCTCAAACAAAGGAAATCCAAGGAGCCTGGTTCTCCCTCTCCTATAACGTGTGGACAATGGAGCAGCTAGGCTGTGAAAGACAGAACAAGATTGAAAGAAATATCTTGTCTTAAGGGCAAGAAGTGGACGGTAGTATTGTGATAGACAAGTAGACAAGACAATTTAATATCATGGTTCTAGGTCCAAGAAGCCTCCCAGTCTCAACCTGCTCTCTGTTGACGCTGGATGTGGAGAGGGAGGAGGTGTAAAGGGTAGATCTTCCCAGCCTAGAGGAGGAGTTTTACAGCTCATTCTGAAGCCACTGATGGAGCCTTCTGTCTGATGCTACAGCCCTGGCTGGCTTTGACCCAACAACCCAAACCAATGGCCTAGTTTCTACAGGCTGAGCTCATCCTCTTTTGGGGCCAGGAAGACATTTTGATCTCCACATGATCCCCTTCTCTTACCTGTAATCCCTGTAGACATAAGCAGGTGGCTCTTTCCAGCACTCTTTCCCCTCAGGATCCAACAGACAATTATCAGCATGGACAGGATGACTGAGATCCATGCGACCTTCCTGCTCCTCTGAAAAGGGAAGTTGCAAAAAGGAATAAGGGCATTTTAAATCTCAAGAGAGAATAAGGAATAGAGTGAGGGGTGCGTTGAGAGTAAAGGGATGAGAGTCTCCTGAGAGCATGTGGCTGGGGCTGGGAAGGAGACTCTCCAGGAGAAAGGGACTAGCAGGGTGAAGCATTCTTTACCTTCTACAGCTGTGCGGCACACAAGGTGTGTGAATGAGAAATGCAGTTTCTTTCCAGGAGTGAAATAGGATTCTATGATTTTCCGTGATTTCTCACTGGCCTGCAGAAGCAATTTGGCATCTCTCCAGTCCACGTCCCCATTCTGGGCCAGCTACAAGTGAAAAATAAGCCTGTTAGAATACTTAGAGACACTCTAAGAAATGACACATGTACACAGCACAGAAGAACAGATCTGCATGAAGTCCTGTGGTCACACAGAAAAGAAAAGAACTTGTTTTCCTCAAGAAAACATGTCAGGAGTGCACCTATATGGTGCAGTGATTCTTGCCCTCTACTCAGCATATGAAACACATCTGGAATGCATCATTTTGTGTCCCCCAGTACAGGAGGGACACAGGAAAACTGGTGTGAGTCTTCAGTGGAGGGTCTTAAGACGGCTGGAGGCTTGGAGCGCATGACTTAGAAGAAACGCTGAAAGGGCTGCATTTCTTCAGCCTAGAGTAGAGAATCTTCCACCTTAAATTATTCCACAATTCTAAGCTATGCGTGTCTTTAAGACTATTGCATGGGGACAAATAACAATCCCGAAATCCTGCCCCGCAAGAGAGAAGGTGCTTGTCAAGCCCTCCGCGTACAATGTGCCTTAATGTGAATGTGGAGGGTCAGGAGAAGCTGCACGTGTTCTTGTAAGGAAGATAACATACCCGTGACCCTGTCCAGAGAGCACTTCAGGGAGAAAAACGCTTGGGTGGTAAACATGCTTTACGGATAACCAAGAAGACTCACAGAGCCACTTACCTGAGTGGCCTTCAGCACAGTTAACCCTTCAAATCTCTCATGTGGGGTATGAGGGGACCGCCTCGCTCGGTAGCCATCTCCTGTTCCTGCCGCTGCCTGGAGCAGAACAATGCAGAGGACACACATTAGGTTGCCTTTTCTCCTCACAGCAACATTACAATCTTGCCTGCTGAGGAGGGAAGGACATACACAGCAGCTCCTACAACATCCAGGCCTCACCTTCGTCAGCCGGAGAAGGTCTTTGCACTCAGACTCCGTCAGGACTCTGTCAAACACAACCCTGTGGGTTCCATTCATCTGTCGGGAATCCATGGTGACAGTGATACCCTCAAAAGGCAACGGACCTGTAGGAGCAGGAAGCACAGACAGAGATGAGCACGCTTTGGATAAGAAGCCCTCAGACACCAACCCCCAGCCTGGACCAGGAAGTAGAGAGACACTATACATTCTCTGGGAAGACAGGACACTTCCCCAGAAGTGCTAATTCCTCGCAGATCTGGGCCACCTGCACCCCTCACATGCTTCAGGGGAACCAGAGCATCAGCTGGGGGAGCTGGCCTACAGCAAGTGCTTCAGGAGCCAGCAGAAACGTGGGGCTTGCTGGGAGAGCAGCAGGGAGCTGGGGACAGCTGAATGCACTGTGGATCGCAGCAGCAGAACAGGTCCAGCCTCCTGGGGTGAGGCTCTGGAGAAAAGAAGCAGGTAAACACCTCCATCAACCCTCCTGTCTATCACGCATCTTACCCCAGAAGTACCTCCAGTGCATCTTCCTAATTTCTCCAGTCCCAAAGAGAAGCGATGCTTATTAGGTAATAACTTAACCTTCTGATCTTTGGTCTTCTTCCCCCCTCCCCTCCTCTCACCTCTGAATGGTAAGAAGTGCCAACGCACTCAGGCTCTCAGAATGACCTGCTTTCACATGACACAGCAAGAGAATCGCTTGGGGCTACTTCAACCAAAGATGACAAGAGTCCTGCAAGAGTACAGGACCAGCAAGAATACAGGACTCTGCATTGCAGCCTTTAGCATTCAGCCACAAAACATTTGGAATGGTGTTTTTCAGGGAAAGACTTGCCCAAGCTGAATAGTCTGGTTCCAGTTTCCATTCCCCCCTGCCTTCTCTTTGTCCCCTTCAGAAAAATGCTGTTTGAAATGGGGTGGCGGAGTTGAACCAGGTTTCGTGCAGGTTTCGCTCCTGCCTGTCCACACCAGCTGCACTGAACAGGGATCTGCATGTCCACAGGCTCGTCAAATATCCAGGCAGCTTCTCCAACCACAGTGCTCTTTAAGTTCCCATCCCAGAGAGGTAATGCAGCGAGATTTTTCAAGATACACATGCATCACAGATAGAGAAAAGAAACAGTGAGAAGATGTGCCGAGCCATTCAAGTCAGTCTGCATGTACGCTAGCATTCAAATGTCTGAGGATGGAAGCAAAGACAGCATTTAGCTTAGCTGACTGCATCCAAATCCTTCTTCATGCTTTTACTCACCCCTCTTCTCCCTCTCTTCTACATCCAGAGTTTCCTGCTTTTGCTTCTCTTGATCCTCTCTCGGGAGCAAGGGAAAAAACACAGACCAGGGCTGTCAGCACAGAGCTATGTCAAACCCTCCTCTGCAGTCAGCATTTCACTTGCTATTCCTGCTTTGCCAATTCCTCTGTATTACTCTTCCTTATATCACCCCTGCCAGTCTGCCCCCATCCCCTACTTCCAAACTTCATTTTCAGTCCTAGTCAACTCATCCAACCTTACCTGTATTTCTGCTTTAGGCTTTCAGGAATCAGCTCATCTGGAGTCCAAAGATCCTGTAGGAACAAATACAGACGGCTCACCACAAAGCAAACTTCTCCCAGAGCAGATCAGGACAAACAGATAGTTCCTTGTCCCCCTTCTCCATGGGGGATCAGACCAATGGTTCTGGTCTGAAGCTGAGGACCATCAGATTGGGCTAATGTATATGCTTACTACAGCAGTTTCCAACTAGCTTCAGTTGTGAAGCAGCAGAAAAGCCTTAAAAAATCCACCTCACAAGTACTTGGGGATCCTGCTCAACAGCATCTGATCCCTTCTGGATCAGGTGCTACCGAAACAAGATCAAGCTACTGTCTTGGTGAAATCAGGGCAGTAGGATTAAGATGGTATCGTTACTTACAGGGTCATTAAAAGTTCCTCCTAGATGCTCCACTGCATAGTAAATCAACTTCTTCTCCATCAGAGATCTCTGCACATAATGGTGAATATTCTATGGAAGAAAAGAGGCTGTCAAACAACCACTCCACAAAAGGGAACCCCATCCAGGGCAGAAACCTTCTGCCACACACTGCTGTTTGCTATGAGGGCCCACTTCTGTCCCAGAAAGACTCTGCTTGGTACAGAGTAAAAGCAAACTCAGGTTCCAATGTCTTCACTCTTGGGCTTGGCATACATCTGCATTAAGACACATTTCCCTTTTTGTCTCCTAGACCTGGGATCCTGTTGTATGGGACAGGGGAGGGCCAGAAAGTACAGACCTGGGGTTGTTACTACCTCTCTTGCCGTGACAGTTGTGTCCTCTCCGAGCTCTGTTTGGTACTGCTTCATTTTCTCCAATACTGGCTCATCCGTGGGATAGAAGAGCAAATAGGAAGCAGCACATTCAGCAGCCAGCGCCTGGTTCCCAACTAGGGCAGGGACAAAACAGAACAAACAGGTATGTCTCTGGAAGACTTGGCATTAGCAGCAAATATGTATAGGCCAGCTGCAGCCAAAGTCCTGGTCAGGATCTGGCAGTAGGAGGCCTAGCACTGAATACACACCAATCCCTGCCTTGCTGCGCCTCTGCTGAGCAATGGGCAGAGAATACAGGGAATAAGCCAGGCAAAGAATGGGCCCACTTTCAGTATTTAGTGAGAGCTCATTTAGAGGAGACAGAGAAATAAATACATTTTTAAAATAAATATTTTTTCTATAGATATTTAATATATTTATTAAATGCATGCCTTAAATATAATATATATACATGCATGTATAAGATATATGAGGAAGGACAATCCCACATCCCTCACCAAACAGACATGATGAGGCAAAGAAGCCTGAAGGCTTCTTTGAGATACAAGTTTTTCCAGTGGTCTGACAGAGGAGATGACAGGCAGTTGGGTGAGTATAAAAGGGAGTGGAAGTGTCCAAGAGAAGAGATGAGGCGCAAGTAAAAGTGACAGAATGACCAGTGTCAGGAGAAGCCATCATTTCACCTAGGGCAGGCAGGGCTGACTTGGAAGGAACACCACTGTTGACAGGAGATGCATGCATATGCTCTAGATAAGACACGGGGGCCTGACATGGGGTGAGGACTTGAATTAAAGAGTGCTGTAGGAAAGATTTTTCCACACACACAGTGGAAACAGCCTTATGTTATGGAAGCTGCACAACTAGACTGAAGCAGAGAACAAGAGACCTCTCCCAAGGTAGCTACAGACTCAGGCTTGGGCTTGAGCAAGAGAAGAGAGGCTCTGGGCAGAGCAGGGGAGATGGGGGCAGAAGAAGGGAAGAGGTAGAGCTCAGGTAAGTGGGTTGCTTCTCCCTGTGACATTCTGCCCTCCAGGTCCAGAGACAAGTGGCAAGCTTAGGGGTGCCACAGCATCACCCACTGGTTTGTAGCTGCGCTCACCTTGGTCGTAGGCAAACTGTAGCAAATCAAGATGAGAGGGTATGAAATCTTCTGTGGCAGAAATCCGCCCTGGCTTCGTGGCAATATCAAGGACGCACTGCTGTCTGCACTTCAAAACCTGAATATAATGGGCTGCAAGAAAGAGAAGCAATGAAAGCCAGCAGCTCTGCCAGATATGAGCACTGGAGAATGGGGCATGCCCACCATAGGAAGATACGGCCTTCCTACCCATCCCTCTGTGCCTCTAACACTACCTGCAATGGCTTCATAGAGGCCAGGCTGCATCTCCTCCTCCTCCTCTTCCTCCTCTTCCTCCAAAGGCCCTTCACACAGGGCACGGCACTCTTCTAGTGCTGACAGTGCCTCTCTGAGCGACTCCTCCAGTCTGTCCACAGCCTGCAGGTACTCATCTGCATTGTAGTGCTGCATGCCAGCCTCATACGCTTCCTACAAAGGACAGACCCGGGCTCCCTGTTAGCGTGGGCGACACGAGAGGACTCCCTGAGACTTTGAGTCTGAGACTCTGGATAGTTGCTCTAATACCTAGGGGCCTGCCCACCACAAAGTGTGATTCCTCTGGGTTTAAATGTACTTCTCCAAGACCCTGCAGCCTGCTGTAATTGTCAGTGTAAAACCTCTGTGTCAGAATCGTTATAGCGTGGCTTCGCTGATGCGTGGTACCTCGTCTCCATGCACCCCTAGGATGTGGTACGAGCTGCTGATGCCCACTTCTGCACCGAAGCCTTACCCAGTGCGGAGCCGCCTCCAGGTCTCGGAAGTTGTCCGCCTTCACCCCCGACATCCGCCGGTACTTCTCCATGTCCTCCCGCATCTGCAGGTGCTGCGGGTTGGCGACGAAGAACGTGTGTGCAGCCGACACGGCCTGATCCAGCTTCTTCAGCTGCGGGGAAAAGCCAGCGCCCCTTAACCCCCCTTCCCCACCGCCTCGCTCGCACCCTCCCCAGCCCCTTGAGCAGGGGGCTGGCCTCGCCGCCCCACCTGGAAGAAGGCGACCTGCAGGTAGTTGTAGGGCTCCCTCTGCTCGAAGTCCCTGCGGACGGCCAGGCTGGCGCGGTGCGCGGAGGGCGCAGCGCCCAGGCGGCCGCCCAGGCAGTGCTGCAGGCAGTCGGCTCGCTGCAGCACCCGCTCGAAGAGCGCCGCTTCCCAGGGCCGGGCGGCCGGCGGATCGCCGAGGAAAGCGGCCTCCCGACGGCAGGAGGCCCGGCAGGAGCGGCGGGCGGCCCGCAGCCCCGCGTAGCTGTGCAGGGAGCGCTGTAGCAGCTCGGCCGCCCGCCCCCAGTCGCGGGCGAAGTACGCCCGCACCCCGTCGGCGTACAGCAGGTCGTAGGGGGCCAGGCGAGACGGCGGGGACGTGGCGGAGGCAGCGCCGAGGAGGAGGAGGAGGAAGCAGGGCAGCGGGGCCATGGCCGAGCCGCCCAGGAGGACGAGGAGGAAGAAGAGGAGGAGGAGGAGGAGGCTCCGGGCACGCCCAGCGGGGCGGGCGGCGAGGCTGGAGGTGGTGGTCGGTGGGGGCGGCACGCCACCGCGCGGTGCGCCCCGACCCGCTGTCTACCACCGGGGAGGGGGGGGGATAGTAAAACACAACTTCACGGCTCGGGGTCTTTCCGGAGATAACATGTTTTCAAGCCAGAGGTTGCCTCAAAGACCACAGAGGCAGCTCCCGTTTAGCTACAGGCAGCCTAAGTCTCCCCTGACATGGAATCTCGTCACCCCATCACAACTCCTCAACACAAGCCTCCTTCCCTTTCCTCAGGCTTTTGGCAATCCGCTGCCCTCCGGACGCACTGCTGCGGGAGGGAGCCTTGCACGTTTGGCGTCTTTCCCTTCCAGAAGCCAGCTTAGCTTCGTTAAGCATTGGGCCAATCATTCTGTTTCCGTGGAAACAAGATTATTGCTAATATATTATTTTAAAAACAGACACGATCGACACTCCAAATATAGAATTTTAATACCATTCCGTGCCTGCCTTGTCTCTCAGGGCAGAGCGAATGCGAGGGTGGAGTTCACAAGGGGACGGGACCGGCAAGGGTGCCAAATGGCTGTGGCGGCGGCGGGTGCCTCTGTAACCTGCGAGCAGGCACAGGTCCGTGTCCGTGTCTGTAGAGCTCCGTTCTGCAGGTCTGTCACACTTCTTTTACCCCACCACCACCACGGGGTGCCGCGTTTCCTGCCTGCTGGCGAGAAAGATGAGAATGCGAATTAGTACTCGGGGTCCCAGGACTAGGGGGACGTCTGGAGTTTCATTTAAAAATCGTGATGGCACTGCACGTTTCCGATGCTGTCTCTCAGAGTTTGGGCTCCTGGAAGGTCTGTGCCTCGCAGGCCTCAGGCGTCCTTTCCCGTGGCGCCTGCTCCCCGTCCTGCCGATGCCAGGCCTCGTTGCCGGCCAGCGAGCAGCGCCGCGGCCGGTCGGCGCTCTCCTCCTCCCTGCTGCCGAGGGAGAGGCGGCGCTCGCGGCGCGATGCCAGCGGGAGACGGGAGTGCCGTGGGCTGCAGGCTGGGGTGGGCTGCGGCGTCTCGTCGATGAAGGTGGTGATCTCATCTCGGAAGAAGCAGGCGCTGGAGCTGGACACCCGCGGCACCAGCCCCCCCTCCAAAAACTGCCGTAGGGTTGTCAGCTCGTCTTCCGGGGGCCGCCGGCGGTGCTGGTAGTCATGCAGCTGAGGAGGCAAGAAGCTGGGGACTCCAGGCTTGCGGGGGGTGGAAATGCGGATGTCGTCAGATGAAGACCACTTGTGTAGGAAGGATGGAGTGGAGCGGTGGGTGGAGAAGATGTTAGTCTCATCATGTGACATTCTCCGGGAGATAGGGACCTGGGAAATGGAGAAGGAGGCAGGTGATTGATGGAAGACTTGGAGAAGAGGCAGAACGGAAGGGGAGTATCTGAGGCCTTCCGAGAGAGGAGAGTCCACAGAACACAAACATACGGGAGACCGACAGGGAAGGAGGTGGGTCGTGGGGCTGCCCCGACAGCCGACAGCTCACCTGCAGATAATGCACCTTGTCCTGGGGCAACAACATGTGGTGCATGGGTAGCAGTTTGATATCCCGAGAGTCCCGCTTCACAGCTGCAGCACCGTTGGCATCAAATCTCACTTTGCAGATCCTGCCATCACCATAATCGTCACACACGCCATCTGTTGGCAAAGAGAATGACAGGCAACACTTCTCAGACAGAAGATGAGCATTATCAGGACACCTTGATGCCATCCTAATGCTTGTCTGACTTCTGCTGCACTACTTGCAGCCATCGAGACTCGTCTCTGAACAAGGACCTTTTCTTTCTGCTGCCAGCAGGGCTAAAGGATACAAAGACCACCTTGTTTCTTCTGTCTCACTTTGCAATCTCTCCCTGCCAGAACTTGGACCTTTGTATCAGCAAGTTGGGCTGAGGCCTGGGGGTGTGTCTCTTTCAATGTGGTTTGACAGCTACACATTGTCTCTACTCTTTTATCTAATCTGTAGGTTGTTGCATTGATTTTGCTGGGATGCTAGCGAGTCCTAAGGCAGCAAGCGAACGGCAGAGCCTGCTCCAGAATAAATTTTCAGAATAAGTTTCTAAATAATACCTGCTTACTGAATCCAAACTCTAACAGGAATCCCATACAGCCGCCCACAACATCTCTCCCAGTGCCATTATGTCCCTTTCCCAAGGCAGGCCACTGTAGTATTTTGGGAAGGGGGTTATTGAAGAAAGGTGAATGTTGGACAGTGAGGGGCTTACCGTCATCTCCGTCCTCCTCAGACATGATAGCCACGCACTGCTCCCACACGGTGCGGAGATCCGCTCGGTAGCGCTCGCAGGACCAGATGAAGGAGGGGAGCAGCAGGGTCTGCACCATGGAGCACCAGAGCACGGCGAGGACCATCCAGGTGGGGGCCGTGTCATAGCGCAGGCTAAAAAAGCTCACAACCTTGTCGGTAGGAGAGAGAGACAAGGCCAATAAAGGAGACAGAAATGGGGATCAAAGGAGAAGGATAACAAGAGTCACTTCTGTAGTAGAATATCATCTGTCAGTAAAGGGTTCATCAAGTTAATACCCCATGCCCCTTTGAAAAATTGTTCATGGTTTGCTGGAGCGTATTGTGCGCTGTGATCTCTCTAATATGAGACTTGGTGTTACCATCCCTTCTTCCCTGTGCTCATTATGAGCTGAAGCTAAATAGGTACAAAGAAAAGACACAGAGACTGGAAAAAAAAAAAATATGATTAAAGCCTCTGTTCTCTTAATAGTTCATTTTAAGAACTTCCTCAGCTCTCCAGTTTTGCAGAGAATTGACCAGCCAGCCAAAACCTGAATGCTGACTACAAACACACTAGCAGAAGGAAAAAAGACAACTCTCTACAACAGCTGTTAAAGCTGGTGTATCTGTTCTCCAGAAGCAAACTGGAGAGACAGAAATCTCATCCTTTTTACAAGGGTAGATGCCCCTGTGCATTCCTGTACATTTGCAGAATAATCTCCTCTCCAGTCTCCTCTTGGCCACTTAAAACTTTCACAGTGCTTTCGGCTGTGGTGTGTATTTCCCAGGGTCGGACCTGTCTTAGGAAAATGTTCCTGTGGAAGGGCGAGAGAACTACCTCAACCTTTTTTAAAATCCCCCCTCAGAGTAACACAAGATTCAGATGTGGCAGCTGTGTGACTGGTGGACGGGAGGCAGAGCTTCTTCTCTAAAACCTGAGACAGACAGAAATCTAGTTTAGCTGCAGGCTTTGCGAAGGGGCAGGGAGAGCTCGCTGCTTACCAAGATCGGCACCCCGGTGAGCGTGTCGTACAGGAAGACGATGGCGCTGATGAGGTTGGTCATCTGCAGGGAGGTCTTGGCTGACTCAGAGCCGTCCAGCGAGGACCTCCTTTTGCCCCGCACGTCCTCCACCACGATGGCTGGCACGTTGAAAGTGTTGTGTGCTGATGAGCAGGACGATGCTTCCTCTGCCCTCTGATGGCGGCACTGCTGGAGCCTTCTGTGCGCCCACAGGGTCTGGTAGAAGGTGATCCCCACGCACACCAAGCCCATGACGATTCCTCCGAGGAGCAGGAGGCTAAAGCAGACGCCAAAGCCCAGCCCGATCTTGCTGACAATGAACTGGCAGCCGCGGGCATAGTACCGCTCACCGTTGTTGTGCCAGCCGATGGAGGGCAGGGTGGAGAGGATGAACGACACCATCCAGATGCCCATGACGGCGTGCAGAGCCTGCTTCTTGGCATTGCTCAGCCGGTAGTTGACTGGCCACCTCACCATCCACATGCGGTGGTAGGAGAGGGAGGCCACCGTGAAGCAGGTGGCCAGGGCCAGGGTGTAGTAGGTGGAGACAAAGACCTTGCAGATGCTCTCGTTCCAGTCATAGTCGGAGGACTCGCGCCGCAGCTGCACCACAGCGTAGGTGGTGAGGGGTACCGCTGCCATAAGGATGTGAGTCCCAGCAAGGAAGCAGAGCAGCAGCTCCAGGGGCTTGTGTTTCTGCTGTTTGGCTGTGATGCTGAGGATAATCCAAGAGTTGGCCAACAAGGCTAGCATCCCGCATGCCAGCCACCACAGTGAGTTGTTGTGCAAGGTGGACTCTGATTCAGAGTCCCCCATGCTGCCGCCCCTGCTAGGCTGCGCCCTGTCCCTGCCACGGGGTTACTGTAAGAGGGCCAAAGGGACTCTGCACGGGGGGAACCACGTCCCTCCTCATCTGCGCTGCACGCACGCTGGGGGGTTCCTCAAGGCATTGTTACCAGCTGCGAGGCGTAACAGCCTTCAGCTCTGTCTCACTTTCAGTGCCCCCCTTCCCTTTTGCTTGCTTATATTTCTTCCACTCGCTCTAACTCTTTCACCTGTTTTTTCCGTTCTCTTTCTTTCTGCCACCTTCGTTCCTTCTCATGAACACTTGTCGGTGCTTCTTCCCTCAGTCTCTCATGCTCACTTTTGCTTTTCCTCTCCATCTATTTCATTACCTTTCTCTACTCTTCCCCCAAAGAAAAAGCTCCCCTTACTTCACGTGCTGCCCGGACACCTTCTGCTGGCACTTCGGACAGTTTGACAGCAGTGGGTGCCTGTTGCCCAGTGCCCTAGTGAACGAGGAACTAGCAAAGAGTTTCAGAGAAGATGAAGGTCCCACAGAAAAGGTGAGGGTGGTGTATACACAGTGTGTAACCTCTGTCTGACCAAATGCCACACTCGTGGCTAGGTAGAGGTGCTGGCAAGAGTGTCAGAGAGCCATCGACGGAGAGCGAAGGGTGAGGAAGAAGATTCAGGGAGTTTCCTAGCCCAGACCCCGCAGCACCCTCACTGCATTGTCCTTTTTGCTGTCCTCCAGGGCTCAGCCTGCTCTTTCAAGCTTCCCTGCACAGCGCAGGGCAGAGCTAGCAAACAATAAGGAGATGGCGGGGAGGGGAAGATCCTTTACAAAGGTTCCCTTGGAGATTCAGGGCAGGAGGTTCACTGTAGAAGAGAGAAAAGAAAAAAAAAGTAATTTAAGATCGTACCATCTTCCTAGATCTCTCTCCTTGCCCACACAAACACATTGTCATGACTTAGGCTTTGCAGAGCTCTTCCTGTGTCTTTCAGGGAACAGAAGACCCAGATTTGTGCCGGTACCTGCATACCTCTGGCCCTTCCCGAGCTCCTCAGACACCCTGTTCTCCCTGCTGTTCCAGTCTCAGGCTCCCCACCCAGCATATTAATAATGCCGTCTTTTAAACCAATGCCCTCATCTGCATTGCTCCCTGCCATTCCCAAACACCCGTGCCAACACCCCCTGCTCCCGATGTGCAGCTCCCACTGCCATGCCACCCTTTGCACCCCTGCTTCTCACTGTCAGCACTCCGGACTCCAACCTGCCCATCCCACCCGACCCCAGCACCGCACCGAAACCCCGCGGCCCTGCAGCACAACACACCTCGCACTTGTGCCCTGCGGGGACGGCGGCCTCACCCCGAACTGACCCAAACTCAGTCCCCCTGAGACCCCGAGGCCGTGCGAGCTGCTCCCATCTCCTCCCCTCCCCTCCCCATCCTTTTGGCTCTCCCTGATTTCTCGCTAACCACCTGCGGCTTTCCCCCGCTTGCAGCAGAGCACCCCATGGTGGCTTGTCGGAGCTGTCCCCGCTCCTCTCAGCCCTATCCCCCCGCCACGACACCGTCACACGTTCGCAGCTAGGCCTCCCCGCTAACCCCGGGGGGCCGCATTTCCTCGCAGCCCCCCCCCTCCCGCCGCCCTCCCCAGCCGCAGCGCCCCCGGAGCAGGGCGTGCGATGCTCGGCGCTGCCCCGCACCTCGCGGGGTGCCGGGGGCGGCCGAGCCCAGCCCAGCCCAGCCCAGCCCAGCCCAGCCCGGCCCATCCCGGTGGAGGCGAGGCCGGGGGCCGATCGCGGTGGCGGTGGGGGCCCCATCCTACCTCTGCCGGAGCTGCCATGGCGACGCCCAGCTCCGCCGCCCCCGACCGCCGCAGCGGCCGCCGCAAGCAGCAGCCCCGGCCCCTGGCTCCGGCCATCCGCCCGCCGGGCGGGGCGACGGCGGGGGCCGAGCAGCCGGGGGGGCGGGCAGGCAGCGGCAAGAGGGAAGGGAAGGAGGGAGGGAGCGGATTCAGGGCCTGCCCAGCGCGATCACCCTGTCAGATTGCACGCACCGCTGTCAGTGTTGGCTGCATCCATCCCAAGAGCCTTGGGTACCAGAGAATCTCATCAGCAGGAGAAGAGACCCTTGGGCAAGACAGCTCAGGCCCAGCTCTCAGTGGAGAGGCAGTTCCAGAGGTGCTCTCCCTACGACCTGCGTTAGCTGCTGTGACTGCTCCTTGGCATGCAGGAGCAGCCCGGTGGAACAGCCCCATGGTTGTGCATCTCAGCGGCTGGTCTACCAGGAGCCAGAGACGTGTAGGAAGGGACAGCCACGATCATTCCGACCTCTTCAATCACTTCTCAACTCCTATCATTTGCAGCAGGTTTATGCCTTGAAGGGAGAAGGTCTATATCCCTAAATGTAAACACTCGCGCAGCTCCAATAATGTCATTTGTATGAATTATTTAATGTGATAGCTTCCACGTTACCGTCGTGATTCAGAAGTTGAGTCTCCGTAGTGTGAATTGTAAGCCCGCCTATGTGGGTGAATAAATCCTCTTGTTATCTCAGGGGAACTGCAAGCCAAGCTCCTGGCACTTTCTGCGCTGCCTTCCTGCCTCAGCTCCCTGCAGGTGATAGCATCCTGTAGCCCTTTTCATGGCTTGGGCTACACCTGCCCAGAGAGATGTGAGCAAAGCTGGATGGGGACAGGTCCTGCTTTCTCAAGGGGGCTTCTGGTGATTGAAAAATGTGCCTGGGTTCTTAGCTTGCATGGAAACACAAAATTGAAGATTTACTGTGAAGTGGTATGAACCCTCTGGTAAGGAATGCATTTAGCCTAGGGCTGTCATACTCCGAAGCAGATGCTAGTCCATTTGTCCATCTCATCTGAATGGATTTCTCTATGGTTTAATCTGTGTAAATACACAAGTTGTGATGAAAATAGGTTTTATTTGGTGCTTTGACCACCTCTGAATAAAAGATAGAAATGCTAGAAATGAATCCCCCCGGACTCATCTCCTAGAAGGACTTACAGAGATTGGAGTGATTTCTAATGCCTACAAAGTCAGGCTGGACTCCAACCAGTGATCTGCTGTCCAAAGGCTCGGTACCCTACCAGAATATCCTAATGCGTCCAGGCCCAAAGAAACACTGCTGTTACCATGCCAAATTGTAAAATTGTTTTCTGGAAAAGTTCACTGCATATAGATCAGTTCTTTCCGGACAGCAGCTCTGAAAAGCAAGGAAAATGCTGTACACAGTGGTTGCCTTTTATGCCTAAAGGAACAGATCTCTTTAACAAGAGACAAGCACCAACATCATAAAAGCAAAAGCATTAACAGAAGCATTAATGGAATAACCAAATCCACTTCTAATGGCAGGGCTTTGATGGTCTGCAGCTCTTCCTTGTGTCTTTGCTAGTGACCATGGGAAGCTTCCCATGTTTCTTACAGATCATGTATTCAGTTAAATCCAGGCGCAGAGCCCCAAAGCAAACTCTAAGGTTTACACAGCCACTTGTGAGGCGATACGGGTATGCTTGCTAGCAGGTTTCCTGGCATCCTTTCTGGCTCATTGAGCAGGGTGTGGTTAATGGCTAACAGTAAGCCAGCCAAGCAGATACATTAGCATATTTGACCAGAAAAGACAGCAACTGCAATGTAGATTTATCATATCCAAACCTTAGGTTCTATTTCTAGCGCTGTATGAAAAGATTTAGCGAGATTTCTCGGTTAATTCATCTGCAAAATGGGCAAGTGCTAACAGCTCAGCTCGGGAGACAGAAGACATTGTCTAATGCTGGTCATGAGCAACACAGAAATATTAAGGGCTTGCCATATTAAAAAAAAAAAAAGAAAAAAAAAAGATTCAAACTTGTGAATGCTTGTTTTCAGCTGGATGCTTTTCCTCAGGTGGGCACATTCTAAAAGATTTTTTCCTGCCATTCATAAATATTTGTACTTGATATTTTCCTTGAGAAAAGGAAGTACCAGCATAGGCTTGTCAGACATGTGGTGGTTATAAAGCCACATGCTCTTTGGCAGAGGTGTATATATCCTCCTGTTTCCCCTACGCCCAACCTGCCTGATGTCATGCTTTCTATGTTCTTGTCTTCTCTATTTTACTGACCTCTTTTTCATCCCTTCTGTGCTTTTGGCCTGAGGCAGTGAGTTCCTGTCCGTAAGGGATGTAAAGATGTCATTTTAGAATGTAATTGTGCTACTTTTTAAAATCCCCAAACACTACATGGAGAGAATAACTAGGAGTTCCTGACCTGTTAATCTGGGAACCTATAATGTCAGGAGGGAGCCAAAATGATTTCTTTGCTTCGTATTTGTAACACAGAATTGCAATATTAATTTTACTACCAATTCTCCTAGCTTGTCTAAGTATGTCTGAGTTATCTGAACATCAAGAAATCACTCAAAAAAAAAAAAAAAGTTCAAAAATAGGTTGGGATTTCAGCAGTGAGATAAAGTGAAATAAGAGGGTTAAGCACACAGCGTCCTCCCTTCTAGACCTTGGGGACACGGAAAGAAACACATGGGGCCATTTGGCTCTGAATGCTGAGGGATGGGAGCGCTTTGCTGCAGGGAGCACGAGGCAGTGGGGCCTCACACTGCAATCAAGGGGGAGGCATAATAAATTGGGGAGGCAGGGGAGACAGTTAGAGAAGAAAAAGGGTCTGGACAACAGAGGTTGTTGGTTTTGGCTGAGGGGAATATTCCAAGCACTTTGGCATAATCGTTACACTGAGCACCCCTGACACTGTGCTCATTTCCCTTCTTACAGCTCTGAGAGCTGACCTCCCTTAAACCCCCATCCTGTCTTGCTGAGCAGACTGATGGGCATCAGCTGGCACCCGAGGCAAGCTGGCAGTTCAGGGACAGGACAAGAGCAAGAGCGTGTGCAGGGTGTGGACTGGGGTTTTTCCAAAACTGGACACCGTAACAGGCTTCCTGGTGAGGTGGTGGCCCCACACCTGTCAGCGTTCAGGAGGCATTTGGATAATGCCCTTAACAAGATGCTTCAGCTTTTCTTTAGCCCTGACGTGGTCAAGCAGTTGGACTCGATGACCTTCGTAGGTCCCTTCCAACTGAACTATTCTTTTCTAAAATCAGTGTAGTTTTGTGTGCACAAGCACAGACTATGGGAAGGAAAAAGACATCGGTGTGCCTTCCTCGCACCGTGTCGTGTGAAGACGGTGGTGGAGGAGCCAGCAGGGCACTGGTGGTGGCTGCTCAGGGGCTGGCCCACACCTGCTGCCACAGCTGTGTCCCCTCTGCAGGGGCAGCAGTGGCTGTGGCAGCTTTCAGACAGGGAGGGTGACTGGTAGACTTCCCCCAGCTCACAGGTGGTGGCTCTGCCGTTGTAGCCACCTGTGCTTTTTTCAACTGTGCCCTGCTGACATGATGGTGACAGAGAAACCCCCTCTAGCACCAGCAATCCCGCAGAGGGTTGTGTGTGGGGACAGCACTGTGTCTCTTTCTGCCTCTGTCCAGCAAGCCTGGAGCAAATTAGCAAACCTGGAGTACAGTCAGTGACAGCTGTAGGACCTTAAGGCCTCTATGACCCATCTCTAGCAGAAAGGAGAATTACCTTATACAAAGACAAGACTTCTGTCTACCTATTTTAACAGCATTTTTCTTTCTTCTGCTTCCATTGTCAATTTCCTGGGCTTTCCAGTCCCTCTTCTCATTTCTTTGAGACAACAGAGAGACATTTCAGGGAGGGCTTTCCCAAAAGCATCTGCTGGCTTACGCAGTCCAAATATCCTTTGTTCCACAAAATTCTTTGTCACCCCTTTCCCCAAACTTACTTCCTAGACCAAAGGGAGAAATGCAGGTTTAAGCCAGAAGACTGTCCCTCAGGAAAAAAATAAAAATAAAAAATTAGTCCAGATTGAAAAACAAACAAACAAACAAAAAACAACACCACAATCCCAAAGTAATTTATTGTAACTCAGGTGGATAAAAGAAGCATATAAAATCAATTCCACAAGATGGACAAATTAAGTTCATGAGCAAAATACAAGCATATCTATATATATATACCCTTCTATTCAGTGTCCCTCCTTGCAGAGCTCAGTCGTAACCCTTAAGGGTTTCTTGTCTTGTGCATTGGCTCCTCATCAGACGACTTCCCCCCATGGCATTATATGGGGAGAATAATGAAGGCATAAGGAATGGTATCAAAATAAGAGAAGGGGAGGTGGATTCACAGAGCACTATGGGCTGGCAGGTGGTTAGGGACAGTCAGAGACTTCGTCAGCCTGCAGTACTACTTATTCATCCGGCTGCAAGAGAAAGGCATTGCATTAGTACCAATGTCGCAGAGGTGATACCCTGAAGCCAGCCAGCCCCCATGCCTTTGCCCAGTGTAGAGAGGTGAATTCTTCCACATGTTATGGTAACCAGCTTTTCATAACATGCACATCCTAACTATGAAGTAGTATTTGCCAGTTATTCATTCTCACTGAATTCTCAGTGACGGGGAAAAAAAACATAGGTGAAACTATCACAGTTATCCACTGTCACCAGTTAAAGTCGAGCAGAAGTCAAGGTCTGTGTGTTTCCACCTCTTGAACTGGTTCATGCAATTATTTATACTGTCCTTAGTTCTCCACTTGCAGTGGTAAGGTAGCTGCCAATGTTTCTCCACAGCTGCTTCTGAGACCTGATATCACACAAGTTTAAAGACCTGAAAAGGGCAAACCTCTGCTGAGAAGTCCTTGCCCCCGTGAAAAGGGCTAGGACATGGTGATGTATTTCGTATCACCCAGTGTATTAGGGAGAGGGAATGGCTCACAGTGTTCTGTGAACTTCTCTTTCCTTGTTCCCAGGAGATTATTGGTGATTTTCACAGATTGCAGTTCAGCACTGTGATAGCACAACTGGAGCCATATTATGGGCATAATGGATTTTTAAATTAGTTTTTTTTCTTTTTTTTTTTTTTTTCTGTTTTTCTTTTTGTTTGTTTGTTTGTTTTGGTTTGTTTTGTTTTGTCCATGTGGTTGGTTGTGTGTCTTTCACCTTGATCTTTACAACCTTGATATCCAGGTCCCAGATTTACTGGGATTCTAGAGCTCCTGCTTGGGTTTGGCCAACATGTCTCAACATCAAACTCATTCAAGTGAAACTTCTGCTCAAAAGCTTGCCAGCACAATACCACCATGGGTTTGGGATATAACAGGAAATTCATTAAATGTAGCTCATAACTCATACACATAACATGAGAAAGAGCTGAGAGTACTGAAATGCAGCTGTAGTGTAGGCACCAAGCAAGCTTATGCTCCATTGCTCCCCACTTGACTTCCCGTCTCCCCTCTCTTGAAACCAGTCCGCCCATTCCAGGTGCCCTCACTTACTGCTGACATTGACACGTCTTCTTTTCCAGCAAGTACTGTCTTGCTCGTGCCATCCTTTTTGCCCGTTGCTGCCAGGAGAGAAGGGATAAATAACGATTGGATGTTTTCATGCTTAAATTATTTTCCACTGAAAAGGTACTTTCTGACATTGCCACTATCTGCAGACTGCCCATCTCTAACCATTCTCTTTCAGTGTAAGGATTGACCCTTTATCTATTCTGCCCTATCTCCAGGGAGAAAATCAGATTCCTCCTATGGTCTGGGGAGATTTTTCTTTCTTTATCCTTCACAGGAACCAGGGCACTCACCCTTCTCCGCTGCCAGCTCATCCCAGCCATTATGCCCAGGCATGCAAGGACAAACATCAACACACCAGCTCCAATAATCACTCCAATTACTGTATAGCTCATCCAAGCAGGAGCTTCTTCTGTGGAGGGAGAAAAGTCATCAGAGACAGATAGAAAGAGAACTTTAAGGCTTTTGGGTGGAGGTGGGGATACGATGCTCATTTCCATACCCACGGTGTAATTAAGGCTGAGTTTCATGTTATTGTCTTCCATCAGGTGACAGTTCCACATCCCTGCAGCAGTGACCTTCACCTCCACCTTTGTTTCACTCTGTTTTGACTTCTTGCTGTCCATCTTAGTCCCATTAACACGTTCCCAGAGCAAGTGGACATTAGGTGGGATGGGACTGGACACCTGGCAGAGCAGTGTCATCTCAGCCCCTTTAGGGAGTGGCCCAGGAGGGTTAGCAGACACTGGAAAGATAAGAAAATGGTGAGTGAGAGGATGGGAAGATTGGTCCATGCATACTCTTGCGGCTTCCAGGTTTCTTCATCTCCTCATCTCCTAATCCACTTCTGTTTCTCTCACCTTGCATCACCACCAGCTCTGTCTTGCTTTGTATGTATCTTCTGTTGTACAGCAGCTGGCACGTGTACTCCCCAGAGTGCCTCAGCTGGATTTTGAGGATTTTCACTTTTACAGCGCTGTCACGTTTCATTTCAGGTATCTCAAGCAAAGGCTGGCTATGTTTTTTAGTTTCACGCAGCTCTCCATCTGCTGTGGCGTTGAAATCAAGTAGCTCATGAGTGATTGCATTTCCCTGTTTCCAATTCAGTTGTCCTGTGAAAAATTCTTTCCACCCGATCTTCTGGAAGTTCAGATGCCATGACAAGGTCACGGTGCTGTCAACAGCTGCATACATTCTTTCCAAGAGTGTCTTCTCAAATCCTGAATGCAGAAGAGACAGGAATACAGAGGCAAGGAAAGACACAGCTGTCCTTCCCCATTCGCACCCTTGGCCTGGAGAGATGCACCCTGTGCTCAGCTGAAAGAGGACTCAGAGGAAAGCCACAGGATATCTCAGGGAGGGTAAGCAGTTAGTGTCTGAGAATAGGTTTAAAGAGCCAAAGCTGAGAACAGATCCCAAGCAGAGGAAGACCTTTTAGGCCAAGCCTGGAGAGGGAAATGGAAGGAAATGTAGGACAGAGCTGGAAAATGATGTCTTGGCGCAGGAACTGGAAGGAACACCATTTCCAGAGCCTGCATGTAGGTTACATTTTTGTTGTCACATACCTAGTACTTTCACGTTAAAGGAGATGTTCTCACTAATCGATGGAGAGTCTGAGCGCATGTTACATATCCAGGTCCCGCTGTCCGTAGGCTGCAGTTGATTTACCTTCAGGACGTATTTTTGAGGGACCTCATTTTGCACGACGTCGGGTGTCACTATGCTATTGTGACTGTTAAACAGTGTGATGCTAAAACGGGGCTGAGAATTGTGTGAGTTGTGCATTAAAGTCAGCTCGAGGTCATCACCTGGCAGGAAGTGCCCGTTTGAAGAGATGGTCACTGTAAAGAGAAAAGGCCCAGGCAGTGAATCAACTCCTCCTCATGCAGGTGAAGGACAGGCGTCACAGCAAAGAGAGCACTGAGACTTCGTGACCTGGCAATGGAGGGGAAGTGAGCTCTGATAGCCCAGACCTGAAGACGTGCATCTAGATAAAGAATGCCAGCAGAGATGTTTCTCAGGGCTTTGTGGTCTCCTCCCCCCTCACCTCCTTGCGGATACCGTCCCTGCAGTCACTCACATTTAACGACATGCAGTGAGATGCTGTCACTGTCGGAGCCATATTCACAGATGTAGGTGCCAGCATCAGAGATCCTCAAGTTTGACACCTTCAGATACTTGCTATTCTGGTTTATTTCAGATCGATCTGACATTGGAGCTCTGCCTTTTGGAAAAATAAGCTTGTTTAGGAGGGAAGAGATTTCTTAGCCACGTACTGGGGAGAATGGGTCTTGAATTGGAAGACTTACCTTTAAATACCTTCCTTGCTGAAAGCTTTATAATAGTAGTAGAAGATCCTGCATCATTCTTGTACTTCCAGGTCACATCTTTGTCATGCTTTTTACAGTTCAGGATCACCTCCTTTCCCTCAACCCCAATCAGTTGTTGATGAGCCATAATTTGGGTCAGACCTGAAAGCCAATATGCCCTAGAAATTAGCATACATTAGCTTTCTGAAGGATGGTTCAGTGAATACTTCCCATTGCTCCAGGAAGATGCAGATTTCTCTCCTCCCTTTTCCAGCTACTGAGAAGATTACCCTCAGTTTCTGACTTTTTCCTTTCTTTATCTCATCAACCAACCCCTTTCCTTTTCAGCTCCATAGCTTCCCTCCGCTCCACTTCAAGGTTTTTATCTGACTAATTGCTATTCTGTTTTACATATGTTAGAAACAGGGAAAATGCCAGTGGTTATGGTAGATTCACCAACACTCACAATTCTGAGACATCAACAGTTTTACTGAAACAATTGTTTCCCTCTGGACAAGATTAAGTTGTCATGCTGGCAGCGAAAGCAGGGCTGCATGTACCACCTCTCCTTCACTCCCTAGTCAAGATGAGGCAGTGCTGGAAAAGTTGGTCACCCCTTCTTCCAGTTTTTACATGGAGTAAGATTGGAAGCCCAGGAAAATGAAAGGAAGGAAAAAAGAGAGAGAGAGAGAGAGAGAGAGAGAGAGAGAGAGGAAGGAAGGAAGGAAGGAAGGAAGGAAGGAAGGAAGGAAGGAAGGAAGGAAGGAAGGAAGGAAGGAAGGAAGGAAGGAAGGAAGGAAGGAAGGAAGGAAGAGAAAATGATTTGTCTAACATCAGGTTCCTGTTCTAGGGTTGAGGGACATGTGAGAGTAAAAGAAGTAAGATGCCTAAGGCTGAAGAAATGTTAGGAATGATTTTGTGGAAGAACCAATTCCTTTCCTTCACTGGAAAGAAAATTTGGCAGGAGACTGCCAGAAGGAGTTGGGGTTGCCAGAGTTATGACTGGAAATGAGGGGGTTGTGGTCTCCTGCCCGACTGCTGGTGAGCTCTCAGAACTGCCTCGCCTGCATGGGGCTGCAAGTCTCTCAGTTGTTCTAGTGCTGGAGCACCCAAAAGTGTAAAAGGAAAAGTTTACATGAGTTTAAGTGAGGGGTTTCCACAAGTTACACGTTCCCCCAAGAACGTGGATAGTTTGCAGCATTGCCAATAGCAGTTGTTTCAGTAACCACACATTGGGTAATGGAAAATGATTAGTTGGTCTAAAATGGAGAAATTATAAACTTTATTAATACGAGTATCTTGATGTCTTTTGCCATACTTTTGGCTTTAGGGTGCATAAAAGAGTTTCAGACTTTTCACTGCTACCAGAAGAATCAAAGCTGAGTATTTTAGAAATGCAGATTTGGCCTTGTTCAGTCACCTTCCATTACGGGGAAAAGAGCACTAAAAAGTTCACCAATTGCAGTAACATTAGCAGTCAAACTGAGCAAGCTGGTAACATCAAATCTATGATCAGAAATGCACAAGTTTTTGCCCAGGCAGTGTTTTGCACCCTGTGCTCAGCATGTGGGACCTGGGCTGTTTTTGGCTCAGGAAATGGCTCTGCCCAGAGGACAAATTCCTTATCAAACATTTCTTCACATTTATACAGCTTCTGTGAACCTTGAATGGCACAACATCTTCCCCAGCTGGTGGTCTTGTCTTTTATGTCAACGTTGTCCCAGCTACATGTTGGGTTGCTACCACCCCTCCCTGCCTATGATGACAAATTGTGAGGAGCCTAAAAACACCCCAAATGCTGTGAGGCCTGTGGGAAGTCTGTAAGCATCAGCAGGGTGTTTTCCCAGAGCAGATGGGGACTTACCCAGCTGCAGAAGCACGAAGACAACGCGCATGCTGCTCGCTGCTGTACCACACAGCTCCATCCTCGAGGGAATGCTGCTCCCTGCTGCAAGCCAAAGGGCTGGAGATGCTGTCGGTACCAAGGAATGCTATCCTGGAAGACCCAAATGCTCTGTTAATAGTGGTTAATTTTCAGGCCTTGTGATATAGTTTTAGAGTCAGTCCAAATGTAAGCAGGAGGTTGGGCTGGAGACATGCAGAGGTCTCCTTCCATCTATCTCTTTGTGTGTGATTTTATGGCTGTATGATTAACGCCATCTTTAGGCTCTTATTTGTATGTTTTTTAATTGTTTTTGTCTACTTATTTCTTACCTTAAAAATCTTGATAGCCACCCAGTCTGATGTTCTTGGAAAGACGTGCTTGAATTCTCAGGTCTATTCAACAAGAGGTCTGAGGCAAAGGAAGGAATGAGGTCAGGAAGAAGAAATTGCATCGACGGTAACAAAACCTTAAGTGGAAAATCCTGGAACAACTTGTCCCTGGCATCCATGGTCCCTCAGACAGGACCAGATAGAGTGCAAGAGTTGCAGAGTGTAACGGAGAAAGTGGTGTACAGAAGTAGTGTAAATCAGGAACTGGGCAACTCAGAGAGCACCAGGGGGTTGCACAGGAAGCACAGGCTCCATCTAAAGCAAGAGAGGCTTAATACTAAAACAGAACCCGTATGCTGACATTAAAAGGAAGCACATTTTAAACAAAGACTGGGGAAAATCCAACAAATATAGATGAGCAAATTACGTGAGCTACAGCATCCAAAACATGAAAACTTTGTGTCCTCAAATGAAGGGCTGGACAGAAGCTGACAAAGCTCAGAGGACACACAGTGGGGAGCGACCTGAACAAACCAGATCCTGTTTTAATGGAGTATGGGAGAACACTCTGGCTGCTACCAAAGGAGAAATTCAGATACCAGAAGCAGGACTGGTGTGTAGTGGGGACATGAGGAGAGATCTAGACCCATAATGAAAAAAAAAATAAATCACAGCAGTTTTCACAGAACTCAGCAGAACAGCTGATGGGAAGGTCACTCAGCTATAGCTGGTAGCAGTGTGGTGGTTTTACCTTGCTGGGCAGCTAAACTCCACCACAACCATTTTCTCACTCCCCCTCCTTAGAAGAAGAGAGGAAGAAGAAAGTGTGCTGAAAAGACAGAAAGACAGAAAGAAAGAAAGAACGAAAAGAAAACGATAATTTTTTAATACTACATTTATGTGTACTATGTGCAATATTAAGTATAATATATTTCAGTAGAGGATAATTTAATATTGAAATTAATTTGAATGACCAGAACACATCAAACTATCAAAGAGAAGATGAAAACATCAATGTAATGTTTACACAGAGATCAGGTGACTGGCAATCTGACAGCTACATGGATGAACACAAAAAATACAGGTGCAAGAGTAAGACAGCAGCCATGTACACCATCAGAAGAGAAATAGAGGGCAAAGGCACAGACAGAGAAAATTTGCAGCTTCCCTTGTACAAAGTAAAATAAAATAAACATAAAAAAAAAAAAAATCCATCCCCGGGGAATATTTGCGTGAGCTATATCATCCTGAGACCATAGAGGAAACCTAGTCCTTGCTGCAAATAGTCACATCACCTTCTTCCACGCCGGCTTGTCTTTGGGCACGTGGGGACAGACCGCTCCTGCGCCATTAAGATTTCCTTCTTGAAGAGCACCCAGACTTCCTGGACTCCTCTGCCCTTCAGAATCGCCTCCCAAGGGACTCTACCAACCAGTGTCCTCAGCAGCACAAAGTCAGCCCTCCGGACCAGCCCAGCGGTTTTACTGGTCCCCTTCCTGGCCTCGCCAAGAACAGAGAACTCCACCATTTCGTGGTCACTCTGCCCAAGACAGCTTCCAACCACCACATCCTCCACCAGTCCTTCTCTGTTTGTGAAGAGAAGGTCTAGCGGGGCACTGCCCCTGGTAGGCTCACTAACCAGCTGCGTCAGGAAGCTATCTTCCACGCTCTCCAGAAACCTCCTAGACTGCTTTCTCTGGGCTGTGTTGTGCTTCCAGGATATGTCTGGGAAGTTGAAGTCTGCCACGAGAACAAGCGCTGACAATTTCGCAACTTTTGTCAGCTGCCTGTTGAACTCCTCATCCGTCTCCTCATCCTGGTTCGGTGGTCTATAACAGACCCCGACCAGGACGCTAGCCTTGTTGGCCTTCCCACTGATCCTAACCCAAAGGGACTCAACCTTGTCATTCCCAGCCTCAAGTTCCACGACATCAAAAGATTCTCTAACATAGAGAGCCACACCACCACCCCTTCTGTGCTGCCTGTCACTTCTGAAGAGCCTATAGCCAGTCATTGCAGCACTCCAGTTGTGAGAGTGGTCCCACCACGTCTCCGTGATGGCAACCAAGTCATAGCCTGCCTGCCACACGATGGCTTCCAGCTCCTCCTGTTTGTTACCCATGCTGCATGCATTAGTGTAGATGCACTTCAGTTGGGCCATTGCCTTCTCTCCCAGCCTTGCCATTGTTCCCCCCTGGCACAGCTCTAACAAGCCTTGTTTCAGCCCCATCCCCCTTCTTACCTAGTTTAAAGCCCTCTCAATGAGCCCCGCCAGCTCCTGGCCTAGGATCTGTTTTCCCCTTAGAGATAGGGACCCATCTGCGGCCATCAGGCCGGGTGCCGAGTAAAGCACCCCATGGTCAAAAAAAAAATAAATTCTATGTTTGCACCAGCCTCTGAGCCATGTGTTTATCAGGTGGGCTTTCCACGTCCTCTCTGTACCCCTCCCTGCCACCGTAGGGATGGACGAAAACACCACCTGTACGCCCACTCCCTCCACTAACCGTCCCAGCCCCCTAAAGTCCTGTTTGATAGCCTTCAGGCTTCTCTTTTCAACGTCGCCACTGCCAGCCTGGACTATCAAAAGAGGATAATAGTCAGAGGGGTGAACCAGGTTGGGAAGCTTCCTGGCAACGTCCCTGACCCTGGACTCAGGGAGGCACCAGTAGGAGAAGCAAGAACCCACCCTGCAGTGATATCTACAGAGGAAAACATGCCTCAGTGCTGGGTTTCAAATATTTTGAGGCATTAATCTTTATATAAAGCCTGGAGGTGATCAGGTAAAAAATAGCAAAATTGCTGAGTCACATGCCATCATTTTATGTTGTATCATAAATTATCATAATATTATGTTGTATGGGAATCTCCATTTTCCTGTCATCTTATGGCTTCAGTTTGTTCTTCACCTTCTTTCTCTCTGGTTGCTGAACAAAACCCCACAACCGAAGCACGTGCCATGGTACCACTGAACTGCTGACCTTGCGCAGCTCAGTAGATGCAGGTTGAGGCACCTTTCATACATCGTTCTGCTGTTTCTTCCCATGATTTCACATATATATATATATATCCATTCCTTTTCCATTCACACTAATCTCATCTGTGGCAGGTATCTACAACACGGTGATGACCACCTACATGTGATGAGTCAGTGGGGAAAATGGGTTGCCTCCAGCTAGCGTTTCTTTAATATGCCTTCTCTCTCCCTGTTTACTTCGGCTTCTCATTCACACCACTTCTCTTTTTTTTTTTTTTTTTCTGTCTTTCCACCTCCTTCTGTATCCCTCCATGTCTGAGTGTGGGCAGTGGCACTCAGGGGTTCGCAGATCTCAGCGAGTACACCCGCTATGCCAACTTAGCAAGCAGGTCTCATTAGCTGATGCCCGTAGCAGACCTGCAGCCTCCTTACAGGCAGCCCAGCTGTATCTCCTGGTGGCAGTCATAAATTAAGTGGTGTCAGGGAACGTCTCCAGGCCCTGGAACGTACCCACCAGCCCTGTTAAATCACTAGAACATTTCCTGATGCATTTTTGGTCCAGGACAGCTCTATCCCTCCCAAGCAAATCCCAGGACCCATTTAAGTGTTGAGATGGGCCAGCACCACTCCCATTAGGCAGCTGGCACGCAGCCAGTTCGTTTTGGAGGTTAAGTGAGTTTAATAGCCCAAACCATCTCATGCTAGTCAGACTCTGTGCCAGAAACAGCCTGCACACACCTGATTTATTAGCACGTCTAGGAAAGGAGGAGCAGGGCTCCCTCCCAAGTGAACATTGATTTCCATTTCATTTTAACTTCCCCCTCTTACTAAACTGCTTTAATTTCCTTCTTGACTTCTTTTAATGATCCCTGCCTCCCCAGGGGATGGGGAAAAAGAGAGCTGTGGAAGCAAGTGGATTCAGTGAGGGAGTGATGCCTGCTGGACCAAGCCTGGCCTGAAGAACATCTGCTCCAGAGGGCCTCACAGGGTGGTGGCTGCAGAGAGCTGTCCCCAGGCTGACACCAGCATGACACTGTAGGAAACTGAAATTAAAGAAAAAAAAAAAAAAAAAAAGAAAGAAAAAAAGAAAAAAAAAAGAAAGAAAGAAAAAAAAAAAAGAAAGAAAGAAAGAAAGAAAGAAAGAAAGAAAGAAAGAAAGAAAGAAAGAAAGAAAGAAAGAAAGAAAGAAAGAAAGAAAGAAAGAAAGAAAGAAAGAAAGAAAGAAAGAAAGAAAGAAAGAAAGAAAGAAAGAAAGAAAGAAAGAAAGAAAGGAAAAAAAAACAGAAACCACTCCTCCTGCAGAGTAGGCCGTCTCTTCCTCGGTACGTTTGTGAGCTGCTTTCAAGCCTTGTGGTTTCCTTGTTTTCTCCCCTCGCTCTTGCTTGTGGCTGTGCTTTTGATCTTGCAGCAGCAGCAGCAGCTCCACAGCAGGGCAGGGGCCTGCACCCAGGCTCCCACACCTCAGCCCCGGCTGCTGCAACCCGTTTCCCCTGGGGCTGCTGCCAGACAAGGGCTGAGGGATGCAGCTGCCTCTCACGACCGTGCCTCAGTTGGGTGTGAATTTGGGGCTGTGGGGTGCAGCTGCTCAGTAGGGAGCGTGTCACTTCTTCTCAGTTTGTACATCTAAAGCAAAGCTGATCTGGCTCTTTTGCTAATCAGTGGTTCCCTTGAAAATGCTCATTAACATTAAGGCATGTGTGAGCAGCAGAGAGGGTAACAGACCAAATGCTACAAAAACAGCCAGTGAAAGCAAAGAGACAACAGAATTGGAGGTCATTTCATGGGATTCGTGGTCCCACTAAGCCCTGGAGCATGAACCAGCCCAGCTGTCACACAGCACAGATGAGACCAGCTGTGACCCTGCCTTGATTTCTGCTCAAGTGCACTGCCATGTCAGACAAGCAGCGACCTTTCATAGCTGCTCCTAGGAGAATTTGATCGAGCAGGATCAGCTGCCTCCCCTCCCAAACCCCCCGAGGGAGAGGTCCCACCACCAGGATGGGACAGGGTGTCGAGGCCACCACGTGGGAACCACCTAAATTTCATTTGGCC
The DNA here is from genome assembly GCF_009819795.1 of Aythya fuligula. Classification (NCBI taxonomy): domain Eukaryota; kingdom Metazoa; phylum Chordata; class Aves; order Anseriformes; family Anatidae; genus Aythya; species Aythya fuligula. The sequence continues at coordinate 82,754,994 of NC_045559.1, forward strand.
ACAAAGTCCTCATGCTCTGGCTGTGTGTCTGGGCCCACACGGAGACCACCAGAAATGGCTCCATATCTGCAGCCCAGAAGAAAGGAAAACAAGACCTCCCTCTACATCACAGACATTTCAGCGTGCAATTTCTGAGCTTTTCCCTTCTGCCTAGCCCCCTTTCTTTCCTTCTAGCCCTCCTCCTTTTGGCTTTGCATGCAGTTTTTTGTCCACAAGTTCACAATTAAAGCCCAGGGGTGACTTTCAAGGAGGCCGTTACTAGCAAACGGCACAAAGACATCCCCCAAAGGCAGGCCCTCCGTTGCCCTCCCAAGCCACGTGCACACACAGCATGTGGCCAGGTAGCACTGATGCAGCTGCCGAAATAGCAACATGGAGATCTTACAGGTAGGCTACTCGATGTGCAGCCTGGACTGGAAAAGGGTCTATATACAAACTGATAACAGCAGCGCAGCAAGGCTGCGTATACCAGCCCCTTCAGAGCAAAAATGTGCCACCTTATACATGGGGTGGCTAGGAGACGTGGTTCCCCCATTAATACACAGTCCCCGTGTGAGGCTGTGGCAGAAAGGGCATGTCTAAGAACAGCGAGTGGGAACGGGATGGTGATTTTGCCCTGTTTAGGTGAGAAAAGTGCTGCTGCATCGCAGGCAGTTTGGGCAGCCATGTTTGTGAAACGCTGGGGAGGATAAGGAAAAAGTTTGTGAGCTGAATTGAGGGTAACGACTTAAAAGGACTGCTTATTTTATAGTGGAGAACATTAAGCAATAACCTGAGCTCAACTTCAATGTACCAAGTAGCGGAATATTTTGGGGTGGCTGACAAAGCTTGAGCAGAATTCACCATCCGAAAGATGAAAAATTTACCCAGAAATGAAACTCCGGTTTTTAACAGTGCGGCAGCCCATGAAGGGATAAAGCTTTTCTGGTGTCCTTAAATTGAAAGGACTCCTCTTTCTGCATGAGATACTGCTCACCCAGCCCTGAGCTAGTGGGTTAGGCTGCATCTGCAGTCTGTGTTACGCAGTGAGCCAGGCAGATGAGATTATCAGAACAGACCTCCATCGTCTTGGTACGTACACATTTAAACAGGCTTCCCTAGTAAGCTAGATATTGGCATCCTTTTATTTTTCAGGGTTTTTTTTTTGTTTGTTTGTTTGTTTGTTTTAGAATAAAGTTCACCTTCCTGAAGGGCATATGGAGAAGGTGATAGCAAGTGGCAGCTGGTGGTGGAAGGCTGCTCCCTGGTGCATTTCCAACCCTTGGGGATATGTGGTCAATGTGGTCATCAGTGATGAGCCCTTCTGTAGGGCATTTCCCAGAACTGTCCCTATACATGTGTGTAAGAGATCTCTGAGATACCCAGTCTACAAAGCATGTTGATCTCTTCGTAGCTCCTTTTTTTTTTTTTTTTATCCCCCTCCTTCATGGAAAAATCCAGGCAGAAAAACACTTCTTAGTTAAAAATAAAAGGCCTTGAAGAATTGCACAGACAGAAGCATTATCAAGCCAAAGGTTCAAGAAGATTTTGCATCAGAACTTTAAGTGGGGCAAGACCTATCCCTTCCTCGTCCTGGCCGAAACAGCAACTCGTGTGAAATAGTAAAGTTTGTTACAACATAAAAAAAAACGAAAACAGATCAACCTCTCTTTTCAGAGAAAAAAAGAAAGAAAGAAAGTTTCCTTACCTCTTTTTCTCCCTCTCTGCCTGCGTGTTTCTGTCTCCTTCTGGTTGTCACCTGCCGTAAGTGATCTGACGCAGCTACAACTGAAAGAAGAGAAGAGTGAAGCTGATGTTCAGCAAGCTGCTCAGCAGATGTTGGCCTTTGTCTCCTCCTCTTCAGCCAGAGCATCAGCAAGGTCTCATCACCAGCCCCGGTTCTGCTGGCATCTGTGAGCTTCTCTAGGTGGATGGTGACTTTCCAAACGCATGTGATCTCGCTGCTGGGTGTGAGCAGAAATGCAGACCATAACGGAAGGCTATGTACTGCGATGCCTGGGGAGAATGAGTGTGTAAAACAGAGAGAGCCTATTGGTCATAGGGCAACTGGTGAGAGGCCATGACAGGGCTGAGACTGAAAAGTGAGCAGTTAGAAACCTGTCCGGCTCTATTGTCATAGAAAGCTTGCAGATTAATATGTTAGCTGAGTGGATCCAGACCTCACCCAGGCCTCTAATGACCTATGAAAGAAAGCTGACCCCTGTTTCCAGGCCTGTCGCTTGCATTGCTGCTAAGAGGAACCATGTCTGAGGAGTGGTCCAGGGGCCCACATCCCCAGGGGATGCTCAGAAAGATAACAAAGCCATGCCACCAGCCCAGCTGGGGCTTGGCCACCACGCCTAGCGGTTTAGAAATGGCCAGGGTTGGTTAGGGCAGAGATAAGGGGGACCCCTTGAGGGTGTGTGTGGGTCATCCGTCTGGAGTACAGCTGAGATTTGGGGTGAGTTTTTATTTCTTTATCTTTGTTGTCTTAGGTAATCTATACCACTACTGAATCTCAGCTGTTTCCCTTCCCTGTAGGGTGGAGGAGGGGGGCTTTTGTGGTTTCCCACCCACATTTGGTGTCTATCTCTCTGAATCCCAGCCTCAGCCAAGACGACGGAAACCCACTGAGCCCCAGACACAGCTGAGATTTCATCTCTGTGCCACCCACTCTTCTCCTCCAAGCCGTCACTTGCCCCTTTGTCTAGAGGATGGGGTTGAGAGGCAGAACCAAGGCTCTGGAGGAGCAGGGGCAGTGCTGAGGTTCTCAAAGTAACACCAGGTGTAAAGGGAACACCACCGATCAGGCCTCAAGTGCAACAGCTGGTCCATTCATCGTATCTTTGGAGAAATACAAAGTTGGCCCATCTCAGGAAAAAGCCCACCTGCAAGAGGCAGAAACTTCCCAGAGGCTGGATCGAAACTATGGGACAGGCTGGGATGGGGTGGGTGACAGCCTGGGCAGTGCCCAGAGCATCTGAGAGCCTCATTTGGATACATGGCTTTCCTGCGAGACCCTGCCACATCACTTCAGTATCTCCCAAATGCTCTCAGATACCCAGATGTGTCCCTTCTGGGCCTACCTGCCAGAGCAAGGCTGTCCTGGGGAAAATGGAGCTCAGCAAAGCCAGGCTGTGACTGTGGCACCTCAGGGCTTGGATAGGGCATCCCGGGGCACTGAGATGCTGCTGCAGCTCGCACGTATTCTGGTTTGCATTTTGTTTCTCCAGCATGCTGTCATGCAGAAACACCAGCTTGTTTTTAAGCAGTTGGTTTATGTCACTGCAAATACCAGCCAGTAATAGCATACCCAGAGGGGGTCAGGCTTCCAAAGCACACTTGAACTCGCTGCAGGGTGGCAAGGAGAAGTGGGGCTGTGGTTATGAGGTGACAGAGCTGCAGGCCTGCCCCCACATGGACCTGTTCTCGATGCAAGGGGAGTTCAGAGCTGATGCAGCAGTACGGTGAGCAGCCCTCCTCTGCCCTGCAGGTGCCTCTGGGACTGGGGGTCACAGCATGCGCCAACGTGTTTGTATCGCTTTCATCCAAGCATCTCAAAGCACTTTGCAAGCATTAATTAAACATCAGAATCCAGGAGGGATGAATAATATTAGTCAGCCTTTCTTCTGAATATAATATTTCTCATAAATATTTAACTTTTTTTTTTTTTTTTTTTTTTGATCCATGTTAGCCTGGTTCTCACCTCACTGGGGCAGTTGCTGTACTGCACCCACGGGGGAACTGGGGCCTATCCAGCATCACACATGGACCCAGTGGCTGAGCAGGATGTAGAGACCCAGCACCACACACTGCTCCCCCACAGACAGATCTGTGACTCTCATTTTCCACGTTTTCTCCTTTGCAGAGACACCCCCCACCCACCCCATGCTGTCTCCCTTTGTTCTAATCCCAACTCTAGCAGTATTTTTTCCAGGCTGGGGTTGGTGAGTAACAGATCCTTGTTGACCTCAGTGGAGAGAGAAGGCCTCCAGGTTATGCTAGGTGGAGGTCCCTGTCTGTAGGCATGTGAAATCTCTCCAAGAAGGTGCAAAAATAGGAAAAGGGGAAATAGGAAAGACAAGAAACCTCCAGAGGTGGTCATTGATACAAGCCAAATTACCTGCATGTTAGTGAGGGCTGGGAGTGTGCCTAGTAACTCTGTCAGGTAGTATATCAGATACCCAGATATACCAGAAAATTGATGATCTCTCAGTGAGTGGAGAGAGGGAAGGACACAGTGTGAAAATCGTACCTTCAAACACCTGAATGTCACAGTCTTCAAAGACCAGCATCCTTCTCTTTGCAACAGAATAGCTGACACCTGTTGAGTTGAAAAGCTCCTTGTTGAGTTGAAAAGCTCCTTGAGGGGCTTTTCTGCCACCAGACATGGGGAGCTAAAACACCCCAGCCATCTGGCAAGAAGGCCTGGTAGTTTGCCCCAACACAGCTAGAGGAAAGGAGGAAGGCTCCTGGGCTGTGTTGTGGGGAGATCCCTGTCTGCAGGCACTTGGGGACTCTCCGAGGAAGCTTAAGCTTGGAAGAGAGGATTCTCTAAACAGGTAGTATGGAAGTTAATTTGCTGATTGTAGTGGAAAATCAGGAGATCTCCAGAGGTATTCTTCACAAGCAAGAGGTCGCCAGTATTTTAGTGAGAGAATTATCAAATGTGTGCATCACCAAAAATGAGGGGGACTAAAGCGAGCCTAGACAAAAACAAGCTGGTGTTAAAGACATGCCAGAAACACCACCAGCAAGAAGGAGGTGGGGGTGGGAGATTTTAAGGACATGCATGGGGCTGCTCTTGCTTACTGCGTTCATGAATGAATTTGGGAAGAGGAAGAGGAGAGCAGCTGGTGACAGCAGCTGATCGGATGGATGCACAGCTGGAGGCATCTCATCAGTTTGGGGGGATCTGGAACCCTGCACTGAGAGTACCCTGAATTCAACAGCGTAAGCAATACGCTCATGCTTTTGAGGAGTAACTGCGAGAATTTTTGCTTTAACTTTCTTAGCCGAAACCAGATGGATGGAGGGACCTGGGTGAATGAACCGGTCACTGGGCAGCTGGGCCACCGACGGTCACGGCACAAAAAGAGCCGTACAGTGCAAGTCCCGTACAGAGGGGAGGGAAGAGGTGGGAGGCAGGGGAAGACATCCCCACCGTCTTTGGACACTAGATGTCAGCATAAACTCGGCCGAGGAGAGAAGGCGCGGGCTGGGCACGGAGCAGCGCTGCCCACCTCTGCGCGGCGCTCCCGTGGGATGCACACCCCAGGGATGCAGAAGGGATGGAGGGGTCTCTGTGTTGGTCAGGAAACCTGGGCTGTCTTCTGTGGAAAAAAGGTAGGTGCTATCTTGTGACAAGAGAGGAAGACACGCAGTGTTCATAAAAGAAGAGGAGCATGAAAAAAAAAAATAAATTATAATGAGAAATAACAAGGGCTTCCAAAAGCAACCCTTGTGCATCCCCTGTCGTTTTTCATAGACACCCCTGTGTCCTATGTTCTCCTACCAAGACCCATGAAAACCCATTCCTTTAGGTGGGAGTGATGACCATTTCAGAGCACATTGTACAGCAGCTTTTGAAAACTGAAGAACGACTTGCACCAAACTGACATGTCATCAAAACAGAAATCTAGGGGTAGAAATTCTGCAACGAAATAGCATTAACAACCATGTAACAACCATCCCAGATGCCTTGGATATCAGTGTGTGGCACAAGAAACAAGCTGAGGTAGTTACAACAGCACTCCTGTAGGTAGACTGGTTTGAAGGAACCTTGGAGGGTAGCATGAATGACCCCAGATGTCTTGGCTTTATTCACCACTTCACTGAAGTGCTGATGAAATTCAAGCAAAGCAGCAATACGTGGTTTTCTTTTGCAGAATTGCTGCTGATATTGCTTCTACCCATTTGCCAGGCAGATATAAAACTCGGTGTACTTTAGTGTCATGGACCATTTGAGATCTGATTCTAATGTTTTATTGTTTTTAAAAGTCTGTGCAGAATATAGCAAGATGAAAATGGACTTGTTCATAGAATTGTTGAACGGTTTGGGTTGGAAGGGACCTTAAAGACCATCTAGTTCCAGCCCCCCTGCCATGGGCAGAGACATCTCCCACTATACCAGGTTGCTCAAAGCCCCATCCAGCCTGGCCTTGCACACCTCCAGGGATGGGGCATCCACAGCTTCTCTGGGCAACCTGTCCTCACCACCCCCATATTAAATTCCTTCCTAATATCTCATTTAATTCTCATCTCTTCTTGTTTAAAACCATTACTCCTTGTCATATAATTACACTCCCTGACAAAGAGTTCCTCTCCTTTCCTGTAGGCCCCCTGTAGGTACTGGAAGGCCACTTTAAGGTCTCCCTGGAGCCTTCTCTTCTCCAGGCTGAACAACCCCAACTCCCTCAGCCTGTCTTCCTAGGAGAGGTGCTCCAGCCCTTTGATCATCCTTGTGGCCCTCCTTTGGACTCATTTTAATACATCCATATCCTTCTAGTGTGGGGGCCCCAGAGCTGAACACAGTACTCCTGGTGCAGTCTCACGAGCACAGAACAGGGAGTATCACCTCCCTCACCCTGCTGGCCATGCTCCTTTTCATGCAGCCCAGGATACAGTTGGCTTTCTGGGCTTCAAGAGCACATTGCCAGCTCATGTTAAGCTTCTCATCAACCAACAATCCCAGGTCCTTCTCCTCAGGGCTGCTTTAATCCATTCTCCACTCAGCCTGTGTTTGTGCTTGGGATCACCTCAGCCCAGGTGCAGGACTTTTCACTTGGCCTTGTTGAACTTCATGAAGTTTGTGCAGGACCACCTCTCTCAAGGTGGACTTGTTGTTTCCAGTTATTGTTGCTCTGCTTGTAATTTCTAGTTATTTCTTTGTCAGATTGTACTATTTGCCAGCAATTTTTTAGCCTGCTACTTGAAGTATCTCAAAAACAATGGATGTAGAACATCTGGACCTATTTTTTTTTTGTTGTTGTTTGCTTGGTTGTTTTGTTTTTGTTTGTTTTGTTTTGTTTTGTCTGTTTTGTTGTTGTTGTTGTTTCTAACAGTGCTGGTCTTTCTTTTCAGAAAAGCTCAGAGAAGATTATTTTGGGATTAATGACCCATTCTTTTTGGAGGAGTCAGATGCAAATTAATCAGAGCACTGGAACAGGCTGCCCAGAGAGATTGTGGAGTCTCCTTCTCTGGAGATATTCAAGACCTGCCTGGATGCTTTCCTGCTCAACCTACTTACTGTAGTGCTTTTAGCAGAGGGCTTGGATTTTATGATCTCCAGAAGCCCCTTCGAATTTCAGATTATGTGATTCTGTTATTTGTAAGCATACTACTTTATTTGCCTTCCTTAGTTTTTCCCCTCTGCTACAAGGAAATCCAGTGGATTTCCTGTGTTTTTCTGAAGATTTCTACCTCTGGTACATTGAAAATACTTTTCTGTACACCTGTAGCTATATCCTTGTGGAAAGCCGTCATTTTTCTTTCCATATTACATTTGCTTTATTTGCTGCTCATGCATTTTGACTCCGCTTGGGGCAGATTTCCAGATGTGTTTGCTTTCCTCTATAGACTTGATCCTTCTGCTCCATTTGTACCAATTTGCCTTGTGCCATCTTGATTCCCTCAGCATTCAGACATATTTTCCTACTTCCTAGTGTTTCACTGATCTTTTTTACTGCAGCATTTGGGAGGGAGAGTTTCCAGTGGCCACAGAGTTATTTCTGCCTTGGTGTCAGCTGGCTTTTGGGTATTTTTCCTTGGTCTGTCAAACACAGCAGCTCAATGGCCACACTTGTCACTTCTGTTGGTACCTGTATTTTGTCAGTAATGCTTAAGGTTGCAACATCTGTGAAGCTTCAGGTGTCATTGTTGGCACCCCAGAGCTGGTGGAATTTATATTTGGCATAAATACAACCATGTCTGAGGCCTTGTAGCTTTTGCAGATGGTGTCACCTTAACCCACACAGACTATACATCTCAGCCACCATAGTCCTGCTCTCTACTATAAAGTCTTTGCAAGATGGGTATTATAATCATTATAGTGATTATAATGATTATTATGACTACTGCATGCTCAGGTCTTGGAGCGTAACCACGTATGACTGTGTATGTACACATAATTACACATAACTGTACGTAATTGTGTATCTGGTCACACTGGCTCCAGGCATCAGTTCTCGGCGAAGATTCATGAGGCAAGAGTAACTGAGTTGTTGTAGATAATCCAGTGCTTGGCTTGAGTTTTGCATCTTTGAAGAGTTCTCACCTGTGGAGCCACAGGGCTAACCAGGGCCATGGACTGACCTTGCAGGGGTGCAGGTAAGAAAGCCCTGCTCTGCTCCTGATGCCAGCTCAGCGGTGGGAAGCAAGGAGTAACCAAACCCAGCTGTCAAAGGCAGCAAGGGGGCCAGCAGTTCCTGACTTAAGGTGTGATTTACTAGTGTTAAGGAGGTAAGCAGGGAAGGACTAAGTGTATAGATGACGTGAAGCTATTTAAATTCATCACAAGGCAAGAGAATGACAAAAGCTTTGGAGACACTTCAGAAAACTGTTCTCATCAGTAACATGAAGGCAAATGAAATTCAGCATCACTGCTCCCAAAGTCATGTAGCTGGAGGGAAAATATAAACTAGGCTTTGGCTTACTCTTAACTTCTGGTGGAAGGTGAGGACCACAGCAAGAAGGCCTCCTCAGTTGCCTGCTTAAATACCAAAAAGATGGCCTGGTAGTGAAGCCCTCTATTGAAATCAAGAAAATAATCCTTTCCTAAACAGAGAGCTTAATTTCTGTACCAATGCCTCCTTGCTTGAGCAACCACATACGGGTAACCCATATGGGAGAAGATATTTGTGTAACTTTTTGCTAGTGAGCCTTTCCTCTAGGTTAGCATTCATCCAACGGCTGTTCGAGAGCAATATTCCAGTCCTCCGTGGCCGTTCAGACTAGAGGCGAGGAAAATCCTCCAATCAGATGAAACCTAAACATATTGAGGGACATGGGAGATGGGATCTGGTGGACTCATGTTAGTAAGTGCATCCTGAGCCTGAGGAGAATGACAGAGCTCTAACATCAATGAGGAAAAAGTGAGTACTGAGAGAAGGAATAAATGAATGAAAGAACAGGGAGAGTCAGACAGGAAAACCAGAACAAAACAAAGCAATGAAGCACAGCAAAAAGGAGAGGCTGAGTCTTCGATCCTTTCTTCTCCGGTAGCATATAATTTCCCCTTCCCCACCATTAAAATGTCAGAAATTAACAGTCAACTTCAGTTAAGCCAAACTGAAAGAGAAAGAGAAGGCAGCAAAGTCCTTAGAAGCTGCTTCACACAGACAGAGGTTCGCCCCACACCGTCAGTAGGCATCCTCCACAAGCACACACAGGGCCCAGAGAGTTTTTTGACCGACGTTTATTTTATGTTCCTGAATGAGTTTCTAATAAAATAAAACGCTCAAAATGTGCAACGAGTACAGTCCTCTGTGGGGTCCCCTCTACCGCTGAATGAATGCTGGAGCAGGGCAGGCAGGGGAGAGGGAGAAGGAAGTGGGCATGGGGAGAAAACACCAGCTGGCTGCCAGGGATCTGGGCTCCGGCCACCTCCTGTGTGTGAGCGTCCCAGCTGTGAAATGCTGTGGGAGAGGGCATGAAGGAGGAGCAAAGGCTGGGAGAGAGAAGTGAAACTGAAGCAGATGATAGCTACTGGCTTGAATACTTCCCACAGCTCCAAAGCGTCTGTGCTGCCGGCCCCATTACTGCAGCAGTGACTCTCATCTTGCCTTGGTATGCAGCTTCCAGCCCCTCTGAAGGTGCAAAGCTCCCGTGGCCTCCTGCAATGTTCATGCCATCCCTAGACCCTCCTCAGAGGTCTGCGTGGTGCTCATCTCTCTGCAGCGTGGCACACAGAGTTTCATCTTCCCATGCAGACCAGGCCTGGTGTCCCTGCTCCCATCAGCACTCAGTTTGCTGGATTGTCTCTTTCTGGCTCTCCTCCACATCCTTCTTATTTGGCACAGTGACTGCAACTATCCCTTCCAGTGCTGGGTAGGAAGCGGGAAGGCGTGCCTGGAAGAGAAGAAAGGGACAATATTAGGTGTTGGAGGAACACAGATTGGCACAAGGCTGGGCTTCCCCCTGCCATGGAAAACACAGTCCTACTGCTGTCACCCACGAGGCTCCCATTCACACCTTGAGTCAGGGAAGAGCCCCATTCCTGCTCTGAAAATATGCAGCTTCTTCTGGGGAAGACTGGCTCAATCCTATCATCTCTGTGGTGTCACAGGCATACGGAATAGCAAAGGCAGGACATCTAAGAATGATCTGGGCAATGGTCTGGCTGTTGTCAGGTTCAACATTAAGCCTGATTTTACAGTACCTTTTCCGAGAGAATAATTAGAGGCATGAAGGTCTGTGCAAAATGAGGTAAGAAACAATTTAAGACAGACCCTCTTTCACATCTTGCTTTAACAAGAGACTTTTTAGACATGGGAAAGCAAGTGGATCTACAAGACCCACTTGTTCCTGGTGGTGATAAAGTATATAGTGCCACACAGACAATTAATACAACTGGAAAATGAGATTAGAAGAATGGCATTGTAGGTGCTATCTCATCTAAGAGGAAGGAACTGGGATTTTGCTGGTAAGTTTCTACCAGGCTTTATAGAAATGGTAAATATGGGTCTTCAAAGCTTGGTTGTGGCAGCAATCATTAATGGCACAGAGAGTGTGAAAGCACTGATAATGAATTCTGTAGATGATACAAAGATGAGGAGCCTCATTTGGAAGAAGGAAGATGAAAATGTTACCGAAAACCAGGTATTTTAGGAGAATGCAACAGTAAGATGAATGATGGTGAATGAAATGAAACAGTACCAACTGCGTGTTGGTAGGCTCAGGAGCTCAGAACAGGAATGCCTGCTGTGTTGGCAAAAGCTGATGAAGGCATATCTGCAAGCCACCGCTGTACAACCAGTGCAAGAAGAGCAAATGTAGCCTTAGAAGATGCCAGCAAAGACAGGGAGAAAAAGAGATAAGAGCTTTTTTTTTTTTTTTTTCCTCAACCTTATCTGCATTCTCACAAAGGATGAGCTGAGTAGGGAGTATGTGCAGAGAAGTGCCTGAGGGCTATCAGTGGATGGAGGACCTGTGCTGCAACAGAGAAGGCTTGCTTACTTGTCAAAGAAAGGCCATCAGGGCATGTACCAATGCTCTGAGGCAGTGAATACCCTGGCTGGATTAGAGCTGTTAAAGCTAACTGAGCTGGACACCCAGGTATCCTATTTTCTGCTGGCTGAGGATTTACATTTACACTGTAAAAAGGTTCCTGTCCAAGGTTTTAGGCCAGAAAGAGGGGTTTTGATCATCTTGTCCCACCTTGCACAGTCTAAAGAGTCACCCAGGGACCTGCAGAAACTGGATTTCTCCCTCAGACTCCCCTTTAACATCAGTGCTGATTAAGAATGGGTGACAAAGAACCAGTCACGAGTCGCGCTGGCACTGCTCGTGGTGTTTTTTCAAAGCCCATCTTGCTTCTGTTCTGATGCTGCATGCTTCAGCTTCCAGCCACAGGGATTTGCTGGAAATCTGCGTCACTGCTGTTATGTCCCTCCTCTAGCTCGGGGCAGGCTCGAGTCACCCAGCCTCCTCACTGGGGCGAGCGCCCCCACTTGAGATCGCTCCGAGCCCTGGGCTTCCCTCAGCACTGGAAGGGGATTTTCACAGTGGGCCCTTTCCAAGAAGCTAGGTGAAAGGCAGCTACATCACAGCTGCTCACGAGAGGTGTTCCTTGTCAGCAAAGGGAAACACAGATGTGAGAATTTGCCATGTAATTCATTTGCAGAGAAACGGTATGAAAAATGCAGAGAAACTGCATGATTTGTTTGCACATTTTTTTTTTTTTTCAGTCGTGTGCAGGGAAGGTATCAGTTCTGGACTGGTCAATAAAGGCAGGGCAGTTTTCTGAAGAGGAGAACTGGAACAAGCTGAACAAATGAAGGGCAGTAAGTTGCCGGAAGCGCACAGCTGAGAAGAAGTGCTGAGCCAGCAACAACAGACCTGCGTCGAATCAGCGTCTGGGTACCAGCAGGCATTTGTATGGGTCAGGAGACTGCTGCATCAAAGCATCCAGACAAAGAACAAGAGAGAGGACACCTACGAAAGCCTGGAAATTAGCCCTTCTTTGTTACAGTGTGGCTTCATCTCTGCAAGAGTAAACAAGGAGCTTTTTGAGGCTGGGCTCCTACCACTCCTCAGAGGTACCTAACCCGCACCACACGAACCCTGGGATTAGCCAGATCTGGTGATGCACAGGATACAACCACACATCCATGCATGCTCAGTAGGCTGCCCGAGTCCCATTCCTTCTACATTTCCCAATTGATCCTCCTGCTGTCTTGTCCTTAAGATGCTCCATCGCTGGCTCTAGAGTACCCAGGGGAAGGTCAACCAAGGGGTGATATACAGAAAAAGTAACAGAAATGGGATGATGAACACTTACCCTTTTCTGTAGGGCCAGAGCCAGAATACAGACCATAAGCAGGAAGAAGAGGGTGACTGTGAGCCCAAAAGTAACTTGCCCACTGAAGATGGTGGGAGGGCTGGAGACCTGGGCACCTATGAGGAGGAAGCACAGTTAGGAAGGAGGGAAAGGTTGATTTTTCACCGGAGCAAGACTGGGACTGCACAAAGAGAGACAAAATGGAAAAGGATGCAAGGAAATGGAAGGAGCAGCAGGAGGAACTGAGAGATAGATAGGATGACACTAAGATGGGATATAAGCAGCCAAATTGGAGAAGGATGGGGTGAGACAGAGAGAAGAAATGACAAGGCAGTTGAACAGGGTGAGAAGAAGGGATTGGTTACAGATGTGCAGGAGGTGGTACCTGTGATCTGCAGCCCATATTCCACTGCTCCCAGTCTGCCTTCTGGGCCATACACACTGCATTCCCAGATGCCCACATCTTTTTGTGACACCTGGGGTATGTCCAAGGTGGGGCCAGTTTGGGATCTGTGGTCCTTCAGGTTGTGGGAGGTGAACGTAACCCCCTTCTTGTTAGTAGGGGCTGAGCTGAGGAGCTCCCACTGGAAACGTTCATGCCCCTGGAGGTGTGTGACACCGCACATGACCAGCAAGTGAGACCCCTCAGAAATTGGTCCAGGGATACTTGGGGTAACTGCAGAAAAGGAAAAAGCTACTGTCAGGAAAGGCAGCAGGCAGGTCCACTTGTCTTCCTCATTCCTCCTATAACAACCCTCCTTCATTACCTCTTCTAATTTATTTTCTTTTTCTTCCTCAGTCTTCAAGAAGAATAATGGAGTTACCCAAGAAAAAAACAAAACAAAACAAAACAAAACAAACAAACAAACAAAAAACAAACAAACAAAACCAAACCAAACCAAACCAAACCAAAACAACAACAACAAAAAAACCACACCTGCTTTCAGCAGAGTGCAGTGCAATGCAATGCCCTTCTTAGCCACCCTGGGGCTGGAACCCACGAGCAGGAACAACCCACACTCAGAGCACTGATGCACAGGAAGACTTATCAGAGAAGGACCCCAGAGAGATGATGCACACCCCTGTCTCTCTTCTCACCTCTAACCACTGCCAAGGTCACATCCCTCCTCATTGTCTTGCTGCCAACAGGGACTGCACAACTGTACCGCCCTGCATCGTCTGGCCCCACTGCAGGGAGATGAAGGGGGAAGCTTCTGCTGCTCTGGTTCTGGGAGATGACCCAGTCTTGTAAGTGTCCTCCTGCGAGGTGGCTCCAGTGAGCTGCCACCACATTGATCCCAAAAGCACTGGGCAGGTAGCTCAGGGTGCATGGCAGATCGGCTGCAGAGCCAGCTGCAGCATAAACCACAGGGTTGGCAGGGCCATCGAAACCTGAGTGAGAAAGACCACAATGCTGAAATGCTCTTTCCAGTGGTGGTTGGAAAGAGCTCCACCTATGAAACGAGGGCAGGATGAGAGCTGGCAAGCTGAAGCTGCTGGTGTTGGCCAGTGGCCACACCAGAGGAAGCAACCTGGGGATGCTGGAGTTGCAACGTCGAGGCTAAGCTTACCTAGAATTTGCAGGTCGTGCGTGGCAGAGACGACCACATTATCGGAGTATCTGAGCTGGCAGTGCCAGGACCCTGAGTCACTCATGGAGGGCTGGAGGATGGAGAGGGCCCCATGCAAGGAGTAGAAATTCTTGGTGGTGGGGACCGGGCGCCCGTTGTGGAACCAGCGTGTCTCCACCAGGCGGGCCCGGTGGCTGGAGTTGCAGCTCATCAGGAGAGGCTCACCTTCCACCACAGGGCCGGGTGGACTGAGGGTTACTTCAACAAAGAGAAAGGAGGAGGTGGAAACTGATCAGAAGAGGGCCACCAAGCCTTCTTTGGTGCCCCTCCTGTCCTAGCGTTGTCCCTCTCTCCAGAGCCAAGAGCAGACAGCAGGACGCTGTGTGCTTTAGGGAGGCTGCTGCCCGTATTTTAACCCCCTCCCTTACAGCCTCCCTGGTACTAAAACCAAGGTTCTCCGTGGTTTCCATCTTCTCCTACCTGTAACAATCCCCAGCTCCACCTGGCAGCTCTGGACCTCCGTGCTGTACGCCACCTGTGCCTCGTAGAGGCCGGCGTCCCCGCTCCTGACGGGGTCGATCCTCAGCGAGAAGTTGCCGCTGCGTAAGGCAGAGTCCTGGACCGAAACCCGGGGCCTCATGGGCAGCGCCGTCTTCCTGAGGCCAGTGTACTCCACCTCCAGCACCACGTGCGGCTCCTGGTGGGCGCTGCAAGAGGGACCAGAGGGTCGAAGGCCAGCCGAGGGGATGTGGAGGCAGCGCAAGGGGGCTCAGAGGGGCTCCCACCCTCCCCAGTCCCCACGATGAGTTTTTACCTTCCCCCATGGCGCTTCCACAGCACCGATGTCCAGTCAGACGGCTGTTTCCAGATCCTCCCCTGTTTCCTGGGGCTCAGGTAGCAAGGCAGCACGGCCGAGCTCCCCTCTCTGGCCCACACCTTCTGCTCCCCGGCCGCTGCTCCCGGGAGGATGTTGCCAGCTGTAACGAGACAGGGGGTCTGAGCAAAGGGTGGCAGGCACGGAGCAGGGGGTGATATCCAACCATCGACGGTGGGCGTAGAAATAAATAAATAAATAAATAAATATAAAGGATAAAAAATACAGGTGTGTCAGGGACAAACATCCAGACTGAGCTCACCCAGCTACTCTGCCCTCCCTTCTACCTTCAGCCCCTCTTACCACTGAAAACCAGCAGGGTGAAGGTGAGGAGCAGCACCAGGGACACCAGCCTCATGATGGCCCCCAGGAGAAGCGAGAGGCAACGTCTTCCCCCTCGGATCCGTGCTCAATGGGGTCCGAAGCTTTAAGGGGTCAGCAAAAAACGAGGCATGGACAAATGGCGAGGTGCTGGCGTGGGCGGATGAACCGAGTGGGGGGCAGCTGGGCTTGCTTGCTCTTGTGATCTCCGTCTCTTTCTGATCAAGGTATTTCCCTAGATGCCCTTATATTGCGAGTGGGCAGCTAACTTCCTTGTATCACTAAGAAGATGCGTCACGACTAAGAAACCAGTGCAAGTCTGAGGCACGTGAAGGCAGAGATAAAGCCAGTGAGAAAGGGGAGGGAGGGACCAGAGACACTGCTCTAAGCATCTTTTAGTGGAAATTCTTTTGGTCGCTGTTGTTTTTCTTACAAGTTTTGCTTCTACACAGACAGTGGAAAAAGTGTAGAAGGCACTTCCCAGCAAGTGCCCTTCATGTTTTTCTTTTATCTCTTACCTTTTTTGGTTTGATCTTTCCGCCTCTCACAGCTTCTCTCTAATTGTTTCAGGGCTTTTCAGAACATGTTGGTCTTTTCTTTTTTTTTTTTGTCTTTTTTTTTTTTTTTTTTTTTCTAGTGGTTTCCTCCCTTCTCTGCTCTCTTTCATCCCACAGATGTGCTGATTTCTTGGCTTTTTCTTGTTGGTCAGTTTGCAGGCAGCATCAGGGAAGGGTCTATGGTGATTTACATGCCACTCATCAGCCCAGAGCCTAGGGGGCTGATGGAGCTGAGGTGGTCTGAGAAGACAGGGTAGGGTCATCCACATGTAAGTGACCATGGTGGGAGCATGCAGGAGAAGTCAACACCATCAAGGAGGGGCTGCATGCTGTGACACTGCGAGGGGTGGGAGGAGGAGATCCTTCTCCTCCAGTGGATTTGGGGAAAACCCACCTGAACTTGTGCAGTGAGGGGGCTTGTTCTAGCTCCCACCTAGCTCACAACCGGGCTTTGCACAGGCTAGTATGTTTCCACTCCTATGCCTCATCTCGGGGCCCCTTTTGCCTGAGAACCCCCATTGCTGTGGCTCACACTTTCCAGCAACCCACTGGCTCTGACTCTTTCAGGCTTAATCAACCTTTTGTGACAGGTGTCAGACACCCAAGCCCCTCAGCTGCTCGTCCCCGAGGGCCGGGCTGGGGCTTTTCCAGGGGGTGAGGGAAGGGAGGTGACTCAGTGTGGCCGCTTTGCTGCTGAAGGATCCTTGCTCACTCTCTAGCTTCCCTCAGCTGGGTGGAGGATAAAAGAGACCAAACCATGTGCCTCACTTCAGCAGCTCCCTGTTGTGGTGACGGCTCTTTGTTATCACACGCGGCTCTTTGGTCTTCTGAGGAATGGGGTCAGTGTATGGCAACCTGGCACAACCACACCATTCGTGATGTTCCCTGGGGGGGGGGAAACTTCTCAGCACCCTTTCGTGCCCCCTGAGTCACACAGCCCATGGGGTCGCACAAGAGAGGAAGGGAGGAGAGAAGATGGGGGAGAAATTGAGGCGGTTGGCGGGAGGGGTGTTTTTTCCTCCTGCTTATGAAAAAACAGTTTGTGGTGCCCAGTCCAAGCAGAAAACATCAACTTCTCTTTCCTCTGAATCAGCAGTGTGAAGATGGTGTGAGTGTGTGGGTGAAGACGAAAGAGAGCAGGGAGATGGAAGCATGGTGGGGCGACACGTACGGCTCCGCAGCATGCTGCCACTTGCTGCCCTTCCCCTGCCGCTGCCCTGGGGACACACAGCTCCCTGCAAGCTGCTCCTAGAAGCATCTTCCTGCTACAATTCCCACCAGTTCCCCAAACCATCCTTAGCTGAAGCCATGCCTGTGCTCGAGGAAAGGCTTCTTTCTCGTAGGAACCAGCAAAGGAGAGAGACAACATGCTCTTGCTGCTGTCGCTTCCCAAGAGAGGCGGTCACGGGGGGCTGGTGGGGAGCCCCAGGCATTGTCCGGATCCGTCTGGCACCAAGGGGTGTTTAGGGCTAAGGGATTGTTATGCTGAGCGAGCATGTTGTGAAATGAAGGTTTTGGAGGCACTTTTTTACTCAGCAGCAGGCTATCTTTAGCAGACACCTGTGACGTCTTCGCCTAACGACACACTTTAAATGCTGACTGCCTTGACTGGCATTTTCATCATCTCCCAGAACAGGACCCCGCTGCAGAAACAACAGTGGAGAGAGCAAGATCAGCACGGGGACACCTTCTCACGGGTGTTCTCCAGCCTGACTGGCAAAGTGGCTGATAGAAAGGGTGTGAGACTCGGGCAGAGCTGTGGGAGGCAAGGGGCAGGCTACGACTGGCGTAACCCAAAGCTGGGGCACAGAAGCCCAGCTCACTAAATCCTCCTTCATCTATCTTAGACGTTAAATGACTTCAGCCAGGTTCCAGATTTACCGGCAGTGACCTCACTCAGAGCCTTTACATATCTCTTTTCTCGTCTTGCTTGGCATGCTGCATGGCTGCAAACTCCCCATGTGAAGAAGAAGAGAAATAGAAAACAATATTCTGCAGTATCATTGAGTTAATCTTGCTGAAGGAATTTTCCGTTGCATTTCCAGATTTCTGTGATATCATGTTTTTCTCTGAGTGATTCCACTTTCATGTTTTGGTCCTTGTAGCGCCAACTCTAAGGCTGGTCGCAATTTTCTGCTTTGTGTTGACTTTTTAAGGTGGTTTATGGTTTATCTGCAGACTTTAATTGACCTAAGAAGCTGTGCTGTGACTTGAAGATTGCGATATCAGCTGCACGACTTGAGATCAGCTGGTCTGAGTGTTCACCAAAAAGGAGCTCATTTAACGTGTCCTGATTACTGTTTACCCAGAGCTAACAGCAACAGCTAGCAGCTAGCACCTCGTATCTGGTCAGCATTAATTGTGGAGAAGTGTGGAAATCTGTGGTTTTTCAAAAGCACTCCAGATCCCTCCTAGAAGAGAGATGGGATGCTGCTGGATCCCCTTTGGACATTCACAGCTACCTATAGAGATGGTGATGGGTATCGGCACCTTGGCCAATGCCTAGTTAAAGGATATCTATAATGCCACAGGATGTGGTTTTGTAACCCAGAGGGTAATGCTGACAGTGGAGCTGGGTGATGGAATAGCAGCGATGGTGCCATGGGTGCCAAAAGAGAGAGAGGCTGATCCAGATATGCCAGGCACAGATCCCCAAAGTTGCTGTTGCTTTCAACTGACCATGCAGTGACTGTGCTCCTCAAAGCAACGCTGCTACAGAAGGATGTGCCTTCTGCTCACAGGGCTCAAATCCTCTCTCTGTCTTACTCCAGGCAGTAGTGTGGGTCTCTCTGACACAGAAGAGGCACCTTGAAAATGTTTCAGATGCTGAGGGATGGGCATTGCATGGGTCACAGGGGGCATCTGGCTATAGACTTAGTCACATGTGTCCCGAGGAACTGTGAAAAAGCAGATTTGGTCCATGTGCTGTGTTTCGACAGAGCATCATGCCAGGAGAACATGAGTTTGTAGTTTATGGTACACTGGAGCTCTGAAAGCTACAGGCAAATTCCACTTATTAATAAAAAACAAGCTTTTTTTTTTTTTTTTTTTTTTTTTTTTTTTTTTCATTAATAGGAAAGCTAGGAATGAGATAGAAAAAGATGGGTAACTAAAGGAACATGCGATGCTATGAAAAATTATTTGCAGAAGAATGCAGCCTCTGGGAAGGTTCACGTGGATGATGGCTCAGCAGAGAAGGGGAGCAGAGCAGTGCTTCAGAATACTGAGAAAGAGAATAAAGTTTTTCTGCTTTGATGATCTCCAACCACTTTGCTTTGAACAATGCGAGGGAGGGAGATGGTGCATTTTTAAACTGAGAGGGTTAATTGTAAATCAAAATGGATTTTTTTTTTAATGTTTTAGTTTTCAATTCTCTGATGTTTATCAGTGTTGACAAAATGGAGGCAGCAGGAAAGAGATGAAAGGAAAGATGGGTTCACCCCTTTCTGCGACGCTGCATTTACACTGGATTAACATGGTTGTGTGATAGACTGAAATTCGGAGTGTGGTGGCAGCTGAGCTGGTTTTTCAATTTCTTCTCCATTTGACACCTCATGGCTGGTAGCAGCCTGCATCATTTGATAAGATTGCCTCAACTGCCCCACTAAATAAAAATACAAAATCAAATAAGCCCACCTGTTAGTCACAGAATCACAGAAGGATTCATACGGAAGGGACCTCAATGGGTCTCCACTCCAACCTTCTGCTCCCAGCAGGCTAACTCCAAAACAAGATCAGATTGCTCGGGGCATTGCCCAGGCAAATCCCGAACATCTCCAAGCACAGAGATTCTGCAGCATCTCTGAAAGCCTGTTCCATTGCTGAAACACACTTACAAGAGAGGCTTTTCCTTGTGAAGTCTGAAGTTCTTTTTTTGTTGGAGATAGAACTGGCTCTTAGTTATCTTCAAAGGAGGCTGCGACAAAAAAAAGGCTGTAGTTAAATATCTATGTAAAGGGGCTTCAAAATTCACAACAAGGGGTGGGACTTCCCATGTCACAACGAGGTCTGGGAGAGATCTAAGTTCTCCAGACGTAGCTCCAACAAACTAAATTCATAAAAATAAAGGATGTTCTGTCAGGAGTTAGTCAATGGGATTTAGCAATTTACCAATTAAGGTCACATGGGGAAAACATGTCTTTAAGCTCATTTTTTGGGGGGGTGGTGTAGCTTATCATTTTTCCTAGTTCTAGGAATTTTTTCTTTGTAGATGTTAGCTCCTGTTCTCCAGGAGGTGAATGACCCATGCTGAGCACCATTCACTCTGCTGGCTTCTCTGTCCGGCTTTTCTCAGAAAGCCACAAGAGACCAAAGGACCCTCCCTGGCTGTACAGTGTGCGTGAGAGTATAAGACAAAGTGGCTAATGTTTTTGTGTCATGTGTAGATACTTTAGACCCTTTGCTGGTGAAATGAAAGTGGCCCTGAAGTTCAGACTCTCTGTGCTTCCAGTGCTAGGCTGCCACATGATTTGATCAACATCCAAATGATTTCTGATGTCCATGGCCGTTGCATGCTGCCAAAATGTGGTTAGGAGGGCTTCACAGCTCTGCAGGTGTGACTGTCTCTCCTGGCATGGTGTACACTTCATGTTTGGCAAGGTTAATGGGAAGCAACTACCTCGTAGGACCCCTGGTAAAATCACACTTGGCATTAAAACGTAAGGTTACATGTGGGGGAACAAAGTATGGGGATCACACTTCCAGAACAAGATGCTGAATCCTGGGAAGCAAAGACTCCAGGGAGGAAGGCACTTGACGACATGGTGTATAAAATGGGATCTCCAAGAACGAACAGATTGTGTTACCTCTGTTTACAGCACAAGCTACTGGAACATGTCCATAATTCAAAAAGGATGTGGAAAAATGGAAAAGGATTTAGCAGAGTGATACGAAAATAAAACCTGACTTGGGGACTAGAAATCTTGCTTTCAGATGTACAAGGCTTGAGGAGTTTGATGGATTTTGCCTAATCCAAAAGAACTACTGGTGAGCTCAGGCAAGTTTAGTGCAAACAAGCAGAAATCCATTTTACAAATCATATAGATGGTAGAAATATTTCCAGAGGTGCCATAAAGGCCAGGAGTATAAATGAGTTCAAACAGAGACTAGGTAATTTGCGGAGGATCAATTCTTCACTGGCTTTTGAATATAACGGCCTGGGTATGACTGCCAGCTCAGGATATCTTTAACTCTGGTTTACAGGAAGCTCCTATATGTGTCTTGTCTCTCATTGCCTCTTCTTCAGGACTGTACATCAGGATTGTACATTATAGCAGAGTACCAGACCAGAGAGACCACGAGTCTGATCCAATACAACCATCTTCATGCTCTTACATTTGCGATCTACCATCCATATTTTCTCCCCATGAATGAGAAGATGTAAAATACCGGCAGGTTCTCTGCTCTGGTAGATGAGCACTAGGACAACCAGTGGCTCGAAGTTAAAAACAAAATCTGGCTGGAAATGAGGTTCATGTTTTTCACAGCAAGGCTCTGACATGGGAATAACTCTTGTGGTGGCCTCTTCACCACCTGCAGACTGATAACATGAAAAATGATTGAAGCATCCTCTTGCTCAGCCCTAGGATATGGGATTCCCTGCTGAAACACGGAAGCCAAGCAAGGTGATCACCATCATGAGCATAAAACACTATCTATTCATATTTCTCCAGGCTTCTCCCTTATTCACAGCCCTGACTGGAGGTCCTCTCTGGTGGTGCATGCAGGCCCTTTTTAAGCCTAAAAAAAAAAAGCCAGCTGGTCTTGCTCCACAAGAAAACACCAAGCACTGGGCTTGGAATCTGCAGAGGAGCGTGATTGCTGAGCTGAGGCACATAACCCAGGGGGAGAAGGAAGGGTGAGGGATCATGGACTCAAATGAACTGAGGTAGTGGTATGTGGGTGTGGGGACTTTCCCCCCGAGTTTAGAAGGGAGATGCTGTTTTTTCCCTAGCTACAGGTGGTCACAGGGCTCACTTGTTCCAGACCTGAAGAAGTTTTAGGGGTTTCTTTCTTTCTTTCTTTCTTTCTTTCTTTCTTTCTTTCTTTCTTTCTTAATTGCTATTACTGCAGTTTTCTTCTGTCTGTTCCTTACTAATTTAAGATAAATGCACTCTGAAAGACTGGTATACCCAAGGGTTCTCTGTGCCCACTGTAAGAGCAGATCAATTTGTGCAGAGGGGGAAATATGGACAACATTGTCCAGTCAAGAGGCAAGGGAAAGCTCAGTATCTTTAACAGGAAAGGGTGCTACAGTCAAAATAGCTGTGAAGTCTGAAGTTCTTTTATTTACACTGGCACAAGAATTAGGGAGGGGAAAAAAAAAAAAAAAAAAAAGTGAAAAAAAAATAGCGCACCAAGACTAACAGCATTTCCTGCCCTGGTTTGTGAAAAACAAATGTTTGGGTGGGTGTACAAATATGACCTAGAAACCTCCCCATGTGCTTGAAGGTGGGAATCCAATCTAAGACACTCTCTTCCAAGTTTGCCTTCCCATCCCAACACCACTGGGAATGACTGCCCCTGCTTTACATACTCACCCAAGCATGCGGTGAGTGTACTCTAAGACTCTAAGACTCTACACAGGGGATCCAATGTGGGAGGGAATGCTCCTGGGTAAGAGTCTAATACCAGCTACAGATGAGGAGACTGCAAGTGACTTGAATGTATACATGTCTTTCGGGTGGAGGGACTTTTGGACTTGCGTGGGTCCCTCCCTGGCTGCAGAAGAAGAGGTGTGAGTCCTGGGATTACTAGAGCCTTCCCACAAAGTCTTTTAAGGCTCCTGAACTTGTGCAAGAGGCTCACAGGAGCTGTTCTGTTCAGCCTTATCTTCCAGACAACCTTCCTCTGACAGCAAAAAACGAAACAGATGAAAGAAGGGTATAGTTACACTGCGCCTGATGCACCTGATAGTATGGTACAACCCCAAAGAGATTGTTTTTTGAGAAAGGACACACTGAATGAAACGTCCCTTTTCTGACCCAGAATTGTTCTCATTCCAAACAAAAAGCTTAGTAAGAGCTGTGCTGGGCCAGGAGAAAGCTCTTGGAGCAGATGTTAGGAAAGTAACACACTGTCTCATTTAATAGAAATAGATCCGAGTGAGGATGAGTCTCCTTCCAGATTCCCTAGACCTTCCTTGGGCTCTCTAGGCAAAGGACTGTTCCTCCTGGAAGCCCGAGAGCAGCCTCTGTGCATCCAAATCACTCTGTGGACAACTGGCCAAGACAAATCTGATGTTAATTGACCACACGGGAACTTCTCAGTTACTCAAGTTTGACTTAGGCATGATCAGAGTCGTTCTTGGTTCCTCCAGCAAGTGAAACTTAGCTGGCCGTTCATAATTTTTTGTACCAAACATCCCAAATTCGCTGCCACCAGGGGGCACCTTAGGCAGGAAAGATGTAGCCGCGTGCTTACAGGACTCCAATTCGCCTCCCACTAATGAATCTCTTTGAAAGGCTTAAGAAAAACAACGTAAAGTGTACCCTCCAAGCTCTCAGTTTAAGCTCCATGTGGCTGAGCTGCCTGTTGTCTTGGAATGGCGCTCTGTTTCAAGGAGCATGGATCCTGAAAGAAGAGTTGGAGGCTTAGCCTTTGCGTGCCAGATAAAGCAGGAAGAGCTGAGCACTGAAGACTCCCCTGCCACAAATGGGAGACGGTAGGTCAGGGTTTGTTCTGGAAACCCTTTAAAACAGAAAAACTGAGATGGAGTGGGTTCCTCTCCCAGCAAGAAACTGCAGTCAACACCGTTAGCAGTGCCGTACAACAACACTTATTTCTGCAGCTATGAAAGGGGATCTGCAGAAGACCCTGAACTATTTCTTATGAGCAAAACCTCAGGGGTCATTTGAATTACAAGGCTAGATCTCACAAATTTCTCCAGTGAATCTTCTGTGAAATCTGCCTTATGGAGAACCGGCAAATTCCAGCTCAAATTTTAGTCCGTATCTACCAAGCTGGTATCTCAGAAGATCGGGAGGTTTGTTGGAGCCACATTCTACAGCCTCAGATGGTTTTGAGACTTTGGGTATGACGTAGGAAAAAAAAATGAAATGACATTTTAGAAACTGTCCTTCACAAAGGAAAACAGCAAATAGCTGTAAGTTGCTGTATATGTTTTCTGGTGTGCTTATGGATGAGCCTAACAGAGTGCTGCCTAAATTCGTGATCTGGGGTGCTGACCAGCAGACACCCTTTTGTGAAATCATTTGGATGTGCAGTAACAGAAAAGCTGCTGAAAGATGTTTCAGGTAAGGGTCTTTGAAGATTTTCATAACAAATCATATACCGTCATTGTGTTTAGTTTCAAAGTCTGATCATTGTGTTTGCCTTTGTACTGAGGCAGTGCCTAAGCTTCCGAAAAAAAAAAAAAAAAAAAAAAAAAAAGTTTCTGATATTTTCCTACACTTTTGGTACCTGAAAAAATGGATGAATTGCTGGAAGTTGCTGGAAGACCTTGGAAGTCTAAGCCATGACTCTACCTGAGCTGACAAAGAGTTATTAGGAGACACTTAATCACAGAGCTCTGGAAACTGACTATTTCTTGATACATATTATAGCCTTTTCTGGTTTTAGGATCTCCAGTCTGGGATATATGAAGCCTCAGCAACGTTTAGCAACAAGATTCTTCATTGCAGGACGTGTGACCTATCACCCTTCTGACATTATGACACCACTTCATGGATTAAGCAACTAAATAGAGAAGAAAGCCTCCCAAACCTCATTAGGACATTGGAAATGTTGGACTGGACTTTTTGAGGAAAAAAACTAATGTGCACGGTAGATAATGTGAACCATAAATGTCATTACAAAGAAGTTTGGAGGTCTGTAGATTGTGCAGCTCCTACGGCCTCCCCGTGACAAATAAGATCAGCCCCATGCTTATTTCTGCAGCTATGTAAAGGGATCCACAACAGACCCTGAAGTATCACCTACAGCTCATATGTGGTTTGCGTGCTCGTCTGTCATCTTTAATGGGTGATGTGCAGCAAGTCACCTAAGCATCTGCTGTAGCCTGCCTGCAGCGGTACACCTGACGAGGCCGACAAGGCGAAGCTTATCTGCTCTGATATCGCAGCTCACCGAGGCTCAGCTAAGGAACGACTGTTGTGCATAGAGACTTCCAGCTGGGATGCAGGGCCTGTTCTTCCTGAACAGCCTGAGATGGGAATGCATCCTCTTCCCTGCCTGATTGCAAATGCCTCCCACAAGAGCAAAACTATACTTGGTGACACCAAGCTTGGCCTATAATCCATACCGTGTGGCTAGGACCTTTGCATACTGACACCCTGGGTCTTCCCTCACCCCTGTGATTGTCCATGTTTTGCTACGACAGTGAAAGCTCACCAGGGAACAAACCCCGGACTCATTCACTGGTGGGCAGCGCTCCAGCCCTGTCCATCTGTGACATGTCCCCAGTCTGAGCCCACACACGTAAACACAGACTCCTTCCCTGAGGAAACACACAGCCATGAGTGTGTCTGTCTTTGACTCCATTCTTGAAATAAGGGAGAGAGGTGGGAGGGAAAAGTACATGGGCTTCTTAAGGATCTGGGAAGGCAAGTTCTTTTAGTTTCCCATATGGCGTACGGGAATGGGCTGAGAGATGAGACTCCTAAGCAGAGGGCCTAAAAATGCCCTTAGCCCAGAGAAGTGGTGGGAAGAGAAGTAATTTTATTTACTTATTTATTTTTAAAGCTAATACAACGGTGTGGTTACGGGCTTTCCTAAAGCAAGGAAGGTTTTTTTTTCCTCCCAGACCAGCAGTGGCTGGAGGACTTCAGGTCCAAAGCAGAGTTCACCGTTCTGTCCGTGTGATGGTTTTGATTACGCCAGTCTTGTTTCATTTATTGACTCCAGCAGAGCCTGCAGGTGTGTGACCTCAACAACTCCCTCAAAGCAAGCAGTCCTGAAGGAGAGCTATGAAGAAGGAGGTCTTCGGTTTGCTGTTTCTGCTCTCCTGGTGGGAGCAGAGCTTCTGGAAGCCGGGGGCAGCTCCTACTCGAAGGGGCTGTGAACACCACACATCTCCTTGAGAGCTGTGACGACACCGAGATCAGGGCAAGAAAGCTGAGAAATTTGCCTCCTGGCAGCAAAACCTCTCTCAGACAAAACCACTGAGGGCTTTGACTGAAAGCTGAGGTCCGGCCTACAGCTGGTGAGGCCTGACCAAACGGCAAGTCCAGCCCGTGCACATTCCTGTGCAGACAGCCTCCTGCGTTTCATCCCAGCATGCGCCGACTTCTGGTGTGACCTTTGGACAGCGCCGAGGGAGCCCTGTCCCCAGCTGATGAGGCTGGCAGATGGTCGCAGGAATTACATGAAATGAGTGGAGGATTAGCACAGGGCTGAGAGAGGTGAGCAAGGCTCCTGCATAGTGCCGCCGCTTCTGAGCAGGCACCGGTGAAGGCGGACTTTGTTCTTGCCTTGTTGACTTCATTGATTTCCCCCTTGGAAATAAAATTAGGCTCAACAGTAGAAGACTTCTTTGCGGGTCTAAGGAAAGGGAAGAAACTGTAATATCCCATTGTTATCTGCTATCTGTAGCCCTCAGCTCAGGTCAGCAATGATGTCCCACGGGACACGGAGGTGACCAAATGTGAAAACAGATATTCTCCTAACTACTTCCATATCTGTAGCTCTATCTTCTAACTATCCATAGGCAGTGACAAAGGTGTTTATTAAAACCGAATAAGGTGGAAGAACCAGTAGAAGCTGTGGAGTTGAGGACTCCATAGAGACGTGCAGAAACCGGCTGGCGGCCCTTCATGCCGGCAGCCCTCTGTCCTGCAGCATTTCCCTCGGAGGAAATGGGGAACGGCTGCTCACAGGGCTAGTGCTCACACAGCTAGTGCTGCCCTGACTTGCAGCTGCTGCCTCACTCCCTTCTGGACGATCAGATGGATAGAGCCAGGAGTACTGGTGGTGTACCTACACAGAAAGCAGAGAACTCTCCACGCTTTCTCATCTGCAAGTGCATTCTTCACTACTCATAGTATGGCACTGCTGCAGTGGTGGGGAAGATAAATGAAAACTGGAATAGGCCTCTGTAGAAACCGGATTATCCTCTAGTAATTTATCTTTGGTACCAAACATTAAAAGGTGATTGGTCAGCAAAAATTTGGGGGGAATCCTGAGGACTTACTCCAATGTATTAAAGTATTCCAAAAATATTTTGAAATGATCAGGGACTGGAATCCATCAATTTTTAAAATGGAGCAATAGTAGGAATATAAAATTGCACAAGTGCAGTTAGACGATACGTGCAGGTTGAATCAGCACATTCATCATCATGCCCAAGGCGAGCGGGAGCAGGGAGAGGCGTTGCAGGTCGGTCTGATGCAAGAGCTACCTGCTTTTGAAATGCTGCTCACCGGGGAGATGGCCCAAATGGCTGTGGCTGCAGCCGCCAGGGGAGCTTTGTGGAAGCAGGACGGAGCTGTGGTGAGCACGGCCTTTGGACAGGAGCACCAGGGCTGAGACGGGTCCAGACCCAGCAGAGCAGCAAGTGGGGGCAGTGGGAGCAGTGCTCCTCCACCCCGGGGTGCTGCCAGATCCCACCAGGCAGGCACGCGCCTCCCTGAGACCTGCACACGTGCGAAGGGGCTTGGCAGTAGCTGTGCCCTTTGCACCATGCTCGTGTCCCTCTGCACCCTGAGCCATCCTGCAGCCAAAAACGGCCGTTTGGATAAAACAACGATCGAGGCTTTGCATCTCCGGAGACTAGCAACTGTTTGTGCTGCCAACATCTCATCTGTTGCCGCTGTTGGACATGCACAAAGCCGCTGATGCTCAGACAAAAGTTGGTATTATTTACAGCTCCCAGTCCCGGCTGCTCATTGTGTGATTGCCAAAACAGTTTAAAAAGGAAGAAGCACTAACGGCAACTCTAAAGGTCTCCCAAGATAAAAGACAAATATTTGACAGATCTCTCCCAGGCAGCTGGTGGGACAAAGCAGCGAAGCTCTTGCCTCTCTAAACACTTTCCTTTCATTCTGTGACTGATGCTGCATGGGTCATGCTTGATGCCTGCCAGGGCAGGGATGCTGAAGAGGAGCACTTGCCTGTATGCAGCAGCCACAGCTTAGGTTCCCTTTCAGAACCTCCGTTGTCTGGTGAGGAAGCCTGATTTTGGTTTCAAGAGCTTCACAATAGCCCTGGAGCTTTACATGTGTGGCATGTCCTCGCTCAAGCACCTGGCAGATGGAGCAGCATAAGAGGGAGGAAGCAGAACCCATGCACGCTGGTCTCCAGCATGCGGGGGCCATTCGAAGAATTATCACAGGTCTTTCAACTGGCATAGGGCTCTCCTCACCACCAGCTCCTGTCCAAACCATCATTTTTCTGCCAACCAACTTCCAGGGATCGGATCAGAACACAACCCAAGACATACAGACACAACCACCCACACGAGCTGTTTGAAATATTTTTAAACGCTTTTATTTACAGTGCTAGTTGAAAACAATATATATATTTATATCTATCATCCTCGTGATGTCTGTGCCATAGAAAATGCTGTGGCTATATTGCCTTTAATTTACAAAAAATGGTCACAAGAGAATCTAAAGGGAAAAAATGGAAATCAGTTTGGTCCCCAATTTACGTATCTCTTGATGTTTTAAAAAAGCCTCCAAATTAAAAAAATATGCAGTTATGATGAAATTCATATATAAAAACAACCCTTATCTTCTGAAAAATTCACGAGGGCCAGCTTGCTGTCTGTCATGTAAACTTGAAAAAAAGAAAACCTAAGATAAATCCCATCTCTGCGTATGGTTTAATAGAACCGTTATTTGCTTGTAATACTTTGTCTCTCAGGGTTCAGTGAGAAAGCAGATGAGAGGAGGCCTAGGACTGGAAAATGCACCATGAGATCTGTGCCTGCAGCCTCCTGGACTCAGGGAGAGTTATCTGACAGCAGGTCCCGGGAGCAGAAGCTGCCAAGAATCTCACTCATACTAGTGAAAAAAAAGGGAGGGCGAGTGAACAGGAATGATAGGTGCTTGCCACGTGAAAAGCCTGGCATATGGGCCTGGTAAGGTTATGCACTGGGTCACAATGGGAAACAATGAGATTCTTGAGGGAAGAGGTTCGTTTCTGAGTGGGGCACAGCTGGAAGGACGTGGGGGATTGGAATAACTCCAGGTGGGGAATGTTGTGGATGGGCTGGGATCTTCGGGTGGGAAGGAAACTGCTGTCTTCCCTGTTTGAGAGCATTTGTAACCTTTCCTCATCTGAGATTGTGTGAAGCCAGAGGCTAATGGACAGTGCAAGCACAGGCTGGAATGGAGGAGGAGAGATGGACGGAACAGAGGAGATGGAAGGGGAGGAGGACTCAAGCTGAAGACCCGTTCTCTGTCTTCTGTCTCTTTGGATCCACTTCATCCTGTGCATCACAAAGAGAAGGAAAAAAGAAGGAGTTACTGCCAGTTATACCAAGACACATAATTTCTCCACAGAACTCTTACTGCTGTTCTTTTCTCCGTATGGAAATCTCTGCCTGGCCCACACTAAAGCCACTCCTCCTTACAACATCTTTGAATGCCTAACAACTGTTCTGTTGGTGGCCACAGTTAAGACGTGGACAGCTCCATTTGCAGGAATACCTGCACATTCCTTCTTACAGACCCTGATATCCACCCCTGCAAATCCATCTTCTGGCCGGAAGCCCAAGAATCACAGGTCTTTGAGGGGTCATTATCCAGCACCTTAACTGGACCTGGTCTCTACAACAAGCCCACCAAGTTCTGTTGTCCCCCTGCCACATCAGATTTGTTGACCCATCTGCTACCGAAGCAGCAATGAGACCCGAGGCTGATTCAGGACACTCAGCAACAGCATCCACGTGGATTTCATCAGCACACAGCTGGCAACCTCGAACTTCTCAATGCCATTACTCTCACGCGATCACTCACCTCTTCCTCCTCTGCAGATCGTTTTTCTGCATGCCCATCCTGCTCTTGCCCATTCTCGTCTCCTTCTAAGCACAAAGAAGAGAGGAATCACGGGTTAGCTGAAGTAGCATTTAAGGCAATGTAATCTCAGTCAGAGGGCGCAGAGGAGGAATTTCCCTTTGCGATCTTTCATTCCCCACAGCCTGATTACCCGCCCACATATTCTCCCTGTATTAATTATACGTACCGTCATCCTCATCGCCACCTTCCTCTTCATCCACATCCTCAGGATTCTCTTCCTCATCCTCTTCAGCTCCGTTTTCCTCATCCTGAATTAAGCAAATTGGTCAGAGCAGGAATTGGCATCAGGACAACATTTCCACGAGCTCCTTGCTGCAAGCGTCATCTCCACACCTCCAGCCACTTCAGGCTCCGGTCTCAGGCATGCATCAAGTGGGTGACCTCTGCACTGTTATTCAGACAACATCCTTCCCACCGTCCCAGTTGCCCCATGCAGCCAGAACCCTCCTCCCACCCTGCCTCCTTTACAAAGCCAGTCCCCCCAGTCCCTCCCCACCCGTATGAAGCTGTGACGCCCACCAGCTCGCATCCTGACAGGCTGCTGCTGTCCCAAACCAGCAACCCAAGCATCCCCCTGGCGTGCTTGTAATACATCTGTTATCACACTGATTTGGACCTTCACCAGTCAGTGCTTTTCCTTGCTGGTCCTCCCTCCAGCCGTATGTTCCTTATGGACCTCAGGATGCCCGAGTGGGCGCAGCACCACGTCCCCTGTCACCTCCTCCCGACTCCTGCTTGTCTCTGCTCTCCCCTTTGATCCTTTTCCAAGCTCACGGGGCCGTGCTGACGACGCTAAGTCCTTCAAGGCTCATTCTCCACAATTACCCACCAGCTGGCTCTTCATTCACCCCCCCTTCCTTCACGCGTTCCTCCTGCATCGCCCACGCTCCCTTGGCGTTCCAAGCCCGCAGCGACCCGGGGCTCCCGGCGCTGTGCCCTCACCTCCACCACCTCCTTCTTCTTCTCCTTGTGCACCGCCTTCTCCTCCACCTTCTCCTTCTTCTCCTTCATCTCCTGCATGCCAACCGAGACAAAACCATCCTGGCGCGCTCAGCACCGACCCACAAAGCCGGGAGGGGGGGTGGTGGTGTTGCATTTTGGGCGGGTTTGGGTTTTGTGGTGTGCTCGTGGGACGCGGGACACGCGTGGCAGCACCCCGTGTGTGTGTGTGTGTGTGTGCACGGGGGGGGTGCTGCGGGCGCTCTTTCACCCAGATTCCCGCCACCTCCACCCCCCCCCCCCCCACGATTCCCGCCCGCGCCAAGCAGCGCGCGCAGCCTCCCGCGCGCGCGGGCCCTCGCGCCCCCCGCCCCGCCCCGCCCCAGCCCCCCCATTGGCGGAGGCCCTCGCGCGCCCCCCTGCCGGCCGCCCGCGCGCGCGCAGTGGGGGGGGGGTTGAGGGGGGGGGGGTTCCGGAGCGCGGGGCGGGCGAGCCGCAGTCCTCGCCCGGCGCGGGCCGGGGGAGGACGCGGGGCAGGGGGGGTGCGCGCTCGGCGCGGCCTCACCTTGGCGCTCAGCTCCGCCGGCGCCTCCTCGACGCGTTTCTCCGACATGCTGGCGCTGAGGCGGGGAGGGAGGGAGGGAGGGAAGGAAGGAAGGGGGCTAAGGGGTGGGGGTGCGCGGTGAGGAGCGGCGAGTCCCGGCGGCTCCCGGCTCCGAGTCGCGTCCCGGCTGCGCCTCCCCGCCCCGCCGGCCAAAGTACTCAAAGGGTCTGCCGCGAGCGGGGGGGAGCCCGGCGGCGGAGGGGATTTATACAGCGCCGGCTGACGGGGAAAGGAGGGACCTGGCGAAGGGAGGGGAGAGGGGACGGCCGGGAGGCGGAGGAGGGACGGAGGGCGGAGGCCCGGCGGAGCGGGGCCGCCAGAACAATGCGCGGCGGGCCCCCTCCCCGGGCACCCCCCCTTCCCCTTCCCCTTCCCCTCCGCTCCCCCTCCCTCCCGCGGAGCCCTCGCCGCCCGGCCCGGCCCCTCCCCGCCCGCAGGTGCCCCGGAGGTGCCAGGGCGGGGCGGGAGCGGCGCTGGCGCCGTGCCCGGGGGGAGCCGCGAGGCCGCGCGCGCGCTGCCGCCTGGCCCCGCCCCCCCCCCCCTACGCGCGCGTGCCGCGCTCCCGCCTGGAATTTTCCACTCGCGCCCCCCCCCCCCTCATGGTCCCTCCCAACGGCCGGGGCCCCGCGCGGGAACGGCCGGGGTGGTGGTGGGGGGGCGGGCTGTTTTTCCCGCTTGCCCATATAAGGAGGGGCGGCGGGGCGGGAGCCCCCATTGGGCTATTCAAATGAGCCGTCTGCCTGGCAACAGGGCTCCCATTGGCTGACGGGCGGCCCTGTGGTGGTGGGGGGGCGGTTGGCGCAGCGAGCTGAGGGGGTTGCGGGGCGGCGGCGCTGGGAGGGAGGCCGGCCCCGGGGCCGTGTGGCGGAGCCGCCCGCTGGGAGCCGCTCGGCCGGCCGGGGCTGCCCCCTGCTGCCCGGCCCCGGCACCGCGCCCCGCCGGCTGCCGGCTCGCAGCCGCCCGGCCCCCGAGGGGCGGTGTGAGGAGGGCGAGGGGGAAGAGGTGTGAGGAAGAGGAGGCTGAGGAGGTGTGGGGTGAGGCTGAAGAGGTCCCCGCCTCGTTGTCTCCTCCGCAGCCACCCCTCCGAGCCACACACAGCGCGTACTGCCCCCAAAGAACCCGTAACATAACCCAGACGCACACATTAACGCAGAACAAACAGCAAAAACAATAAAAACACGTTAATTACTTTCTCTCCTACTTCATAAACCCTCCTAGCCAGCTTCTTGGGTCTAGCTATCCGCATCCAAGCCCTGATACTCAGTTCAAGCACCCTCTCTCATCCCTCCTTCCTGCCACAACAACAAAAATTAATACTTTCTGGAGCTACACCCCAAAATCGACGAGGTGGCTGGAGGTGCTGGGCTGCCGTGTGCCATGAGCAGCGTGACCCGTGGCTCCGCCGCTCTTTGCGCCAGCCCGGATTTTCTGCCCTTATCTTTGCAGAGCTGCACCCCCGCACGGCCCTTAGCGGGACGTTCCCGTGCTGTGCCGTGTACCAAATTCAGCTCAGACACCCGCTCACGTTTTTCACCCGTCCAGTTTTTCCCTGTATCAATTACATTTGCGCACTCACATCCCGTGTAAACCCCTCCTCGTGCCTTGCAACACGCCTGCTTCTGCTTCAGCTCCTGCTGGTGGGGCTCTCCAGGCTGCTGGCATGCGGTTGCTTCACTCAGCTCCTGAGGGCATCCCCTCACAGCCTCACCTACCTGTGCCTTCTCTTCTCCCATCACATCTATACTGCTCCACATCTCATCTGCTGGATCGGTTCACAGCTTTTCTCTGCTCCTCTCTCCCGCCTGAATTTTTTGTTGTTGCGTACGCAGCGATACTCAGCATGCGGCGTGCAGATGCACGACCCAATCTGTGCTCCAAGTTGCTCTGCAACCTCAGCAGAGTATATTCATTCCACCCTTTTTGGAGTCTTATGCCCTTAGACAAGATGAAGGAGGTACAGAAGTTACACGATACATAGTTGTTTGGGAATATCGACAGTATGCATGTCTGCAGCCCGGAGAACAATATGAATGTAATTTTCTCTGTACAATAAATTAAAATTTTTATGGTGTGTGCTGTTTGTGCTTTGTGTTTACATAGGTGTGTGCATCTCTACACACACACATTTGTGTGCAGTGGTGGTGTTTTCTCTATCTTCACATGCACTTACTTTTGTGAGTTTATAGTATGTATGTATGTATAGTATGTATGTAATAAAAATATGGTATTTTTCTACAGATGTGTTCTAGGCTCGCATGTATGTCTTCATACGTGGCCACATGGCTGTTTATTTCTGTGGGCTTTCATCTGCGATAAGTATTTTTCTGCTTCTAGCTTATGCAGGGTGCATGCTCCTAAAGTAAATATTTATACATTTTGTTTTAATAGTTCTTCCTAGTCCTGTCACTGTATCGTTTCACTGGGGGAGGGGAGTTTAGCATTTATGCTGAAGGCTGAAGGAACTCCGAGCAAGCCCAAAACACACCAGATATTTTAAGAGTTTTATTCTGTGAACTAACTCATAAGTGTCATATACGAACATAACTCATAAACCCCCTCCAAACTGTGTGCTGAACAACAGAGCAGAAGGCCATGTATTTGCATTTGCTTTCCTTATATTTACATAAATTCAGACGCAGGGCTTGTACCCTTTCACGTAAAGTGAAACCAGCAAAATCTCAGTGTGAGGAGGGGATGTGCACTTTTACTTGTTTGATACGCACTGCTCATCTTTCTGTCCTGTTCCCATTAAAAATCAGGGAGATTAATACTTCTGTTCATCTTCCACGATGCCGTATCCAAAAGCCAGGAGGACACTTCCAAGAATTCAACCCCTGGACGAGCTTTGCATTGGGAAATGGCTTCCTGAGAGGCGATGTCAATGGGCGCTGCTGCGGGCTGGGAAGCAGCGCGTGTAACACAGCAAGAGGAAACCCGAGGAGTAAAAGGGAGTGATTAAGGATGCGACCAAGCCTGCGAGAAGACTGGCAAGGGGAGGGAGGTTTCAAATCGCTGTTCTTGTGAACCTAACGTAGCACAGATGGAGGTCGTGGTGCTCACTCAGGGTGACAGACGCACTCTCAATACGAGCACAATATTCCGAAAGCATCCCAAATCTGAGCTGTCACACTTGGGGATCCTTCACTCGGGACACCCTCCATCAGAATTAGGGGTTGGGTGAAGGTTTCTTAAAGGGCATGGGCGAAGGGAACCAAGGAGGAGATGGCCGTGCGTGGCTCTGCTTTTGTACAACGAGGATTTCTCTGTCTTACAGGGGCTCTGGGATATTTGGGTTTACTGAGAACCTGCCTTCTTGGCCCGAACGGCCTGTAAGAAGCGGGTAAAAAGGCAGGCTTTATTTACCTGCGCCGCGTGACGCTCGGTTTGCTTTCGGAGCGCTTTGCCGGGTGGCTGCCCCTTTGGCTGGGGTGTTCGGGGGGAGGGAAGCAAGGCAGCCAGGCAAGGCAGGGAGGACGTGGGGTCGGGGGCAGCGGCGTGGCTCAGCACTGCCTTTTTGCCCTTGGCTCACCTCCTGCCTGCTGCCTGAGCTCCTTCCTCCTCCCCTTGCCCCCCATCCTCCTCCTCCTCCTCCTCGGGCAGGACCTGGGCGGCTCAAAAAAAAGGACGGAAACGGAGGGACGGGGCTGGCCGCTGTTATTCACGGCCGAGGACGGAAACGGGGAGCGTGACAGAAGCGAGACGGGAGGCCTGCTTTTCGTGCCCCTCCTCTCCCCTTGGTGCGTGGCGGTTATGCCCCAGCGCTTGGAGCGCGTTAGATGTCGTGCAGTGTGTGCCGTGCAGAAACATTGCATGCAAAAAAATGCAGATTCTGCATTTCTCAGAAATGAAAACAAAAAAAAAAAAGGGGGGGGGGGGGGGGGTTTGCATTTCCAGTTCATCCGTCCAGGGTTTTGCTCAGTGCTACCCATACACGTTTGCAAGCTCCCTCAGGGTGTGCTGGAGGGGCAATACCGCTGGTAACGCGCTCTTTGCCAACACGGGTTACGCTTACACCATTAATCGCAAGGACAGCTAGAGGAGTGCCCTGCAGGGCTCAGCCTCGGCCCCCAGTTTCGGGATCTGACCCCAAACCGGGAGGCGCAGCCCTCAGCGCCCCCCTTCCCCCTGCCCTGCCATTCCGCTGCCCGCCGCTAGGGGGCGCTGCCGCCGCTGGGGGCCGCCGCTTCCCGCCCTCCCCCCGTCCCCGTCCCCCCCCCCCCTCACGGCCCTGCGCATGCGCGCGGGGCGAGCCGGCGGCCGCGGGCGGGGCTGCGGGCGGACATGGCAGCCGGGCCGTGAGCCGCCCCCTCCTGCCCTCCGCCTCCTCCTCCTCCTCCTCCTCCTCCTCACGGGCAGGGGAAGGGGCACGGGGCCGGCCCCGGTCTGCTCCGGGCTCCGGGGGGCGGCCGCGGCGGGGTGAAGCCGCCTGTGAGGAGCGCCGGCCTGCTGCTGCTGCCCCCCCCCCTCCCCTCCCCTCAGTTCCCCTCAGCTCACCTCAGCTCAGCGCCCGGCGGCGGGCTCGGGCAGCATGTTCCGGCTGATGAGGGATGGGGAGCCCGAGGACCCCCTCTTCGCCATGTGAGTCGTGCTGGGGGGCTCGGGCAGGCTTGGGGGGGGTCTGCTGCGGCACTGCGGGGGCTCCGGGGGGCAGCGCAGGAGGCGTCGTGAGGGAAAGTAGGCCAGCGTGCCTCGTAGCTGGCTGGGGAGGAGAGGGGTAGGGTGCTTAACACATCTCCTGGCTTCAGGGCTTCTTCCTAGGAAGGTTCCAGTTCAAACGGGGGACGTCGGCTCTCCTGCTTGTTAGGCGCTGCTCTGCGGAAGGTGAAGAAGGCTTGTAAAGGAGTTGTCACGCTGCACGAAACTAAATAAGCAGGAAATTAGTGGCTCTGAAATATAAATCTTGAAATCCGCCAAAAGTGCCAAGCGCTGTTCGTGTGTTCTCTCTCACTTCGGTATTTTTGTCTGTCCGCAGACTGGTTGCTCTTGATAAAGCTCGCTAGTTCTTAACCGAAGCAGAGATAAGGATAAGACTGTACCGCAGTAAGAGTTTGTTTTCATTAAATATGGAGGAATTTGTGCAGGAGGAAAAAAGTCAGTTTTTTCTTTACAAAAGTGATGATAATCACCAACTTTATCAGCTGTAAACAAATTAGCAGGAGGGGAGACCTTGATGTCTCAGTTAATCACAGAATGAGTGTGTGTGCTTATTGATGTGGCGGGGATGAGTCTGGCTTTTATTATGCAAAGCATTTCCAGTAGAGACAGAAAAGTATTGGTTTGTGCTGGGTGCTTTTGTGATCTCAGGAAGCTCTGTGCCGCTCAGGTTATTCATGCTGAGGAAGGATAAATGCAGACTGTAAAATGGGCAGGGAAATGCTATGGTATTTCTCAGCCTCTTTGCTGTGGCTGCTGTCTTTTGTGACAGTTTGTGCCTGCTCTTTCTCTCTCCTTGCTTCTCCAGCATGTGTCAGTGTATACAGCCATCAAAGTGGAGGCTACAGAAGAAAGAAAGGAAAAGCATTTAGGGACCCTAATTATTGTTTTCTTTCATTCTGACTCTGAGACTTTGACCTGCAAAAGCTTTGTGATCTCGGCCTTGCAGGTGTACACGTAACATCACAGGAAAATAGCAGGTGGAGATGGTTTGGGGCAGGGGAATATCAGTGTCAGGCCATACAGGTTTCGGTCCTTGTATTTGAATGTGTTTGTGCACAGGTATGTGAAAGGATAAAAAAAAAAAATTACAATTGGAATGGCTTTAGCCATGCTTAGCCCAAAAGGAGCAGAACACTAACCTGCTGCTGAACAGACATCAGTTAGCACATGAGAAACAAGAAAAGAATGAGATCCAGAATTGTTTTTTTCCAGCCACAGGGATTACCACTCGTAATTTTCATTTTAAAAAGTACAGTCACAGTTACATAAGAGAAACTCTGTCAGAACAGGTCTATTATGCAGGGCTTTGTCTTCTGTCATCCCTTCCTCACCGCTGTTCTCCCAACCTTCTCAAAAGGGACCCTTTTGCTATCCACCGGCAGCACATGAACCGCATGTTTTCTGGAAGTTTTGGGTTCGGCCCGCTGCTCGGCATCACCGATGGGACCACTCCTGGGGCGCGCCAGGCCGGCCGCAGGATGCAGGTAAAAGAGGGGCTGAGTGCGGGGGCTCAGACACTGACAAGGCAGTGTCTTGGGTTGGGCATGCCCCTTGCCTTCTTGTGTTAGATGGAAGGAAGGGAAGGCATATGTGTTACTTCTAAAGGCCATAAATCAATAAAACTGGGAGTAATTTAGAAGCATTACTTCCATCTGATTTGTTAGCAGTGATACGATTTGAACCATTGTGGGTCTGTGGGACACTTCCTTAACTTACTTGTTGGGTCTGGGTGTGGGTGATCTGAGGAGGATGTAGTATTTGTCTGTTGCGAGATCATCCTCTATTCTGTTTTTCTGTTGTCCTGACAGGCAGGAGCTATCTCACCCTTTGGGATGCTGGGCATGGTAAGTACTCGTTTTTTCTGTGTCAAGTTTGAAGCTTCACGAATAATGGCTTCATGCAGAGATACATTAGCACTCTGTTAGCTAGTAGCTAAAATGTGACCAAGACCGTGTGTATCTCGTATGTAGTAGATGGTGAGGACGAACAGTGAGGGTGGGATGGTTTGAGGAGACCAGGATGAGCTCTGTTTGTCTTCAGATTTATAGTAAATGGAATACAGAAGAGGGTATTGAAGTGAAGCTGAATGTAGCTGGCTTTTCTTGGACCGCTTGCAATGAATTGCTGTATGACTTTAGGCCTTTTGGTTGTTCCCCTCTGATGTTTTAACCCGGCCTGTGAGCTGTTTTAGAGGGGAGAATCTGTTTATATGGATGGGCTGGATCTGAACCTTGAACAGGGAAGAGCTCTAAAGCTGTTATAGCACAACAGTTAGTAGGAACTGGGAGAGTTAATACCCAGGAAGAGCAGAAAGTCTCTTAATAACCTCATACGTCTAAAAAGAAGCAACAGATACATTTTAGAGGTCACGGAGGAGCTATGACAATGTAAGGAAAAGACTTGGCCTTCGTTAGGCTGAGGTGATTATTAAACCTCCTTTGCCAATGGTGTCGGACGGAAGAGCCAACAGAGTCATTGAGGGGAACAGGACTGGAGTGAGAAGGGTGTTCTCACGTACGTACAGCATGCTGATCTGTCATCTGCTGAAATAATACGGTGGAAATAGGTTATTACAGATGCAGCAACTTCAGCTGCCTTGTGGGATTGCCTCAGCGAGAGAGGCTAGCGTCCCAAAGTTGTTCTAGCTCGGAGAAGGATTAATAATACAAATAGATAGACTTCAAAGGATTATAACGTTGCATGTGAGTACTGGTCTGCTGAAAGCGAGAACAAGAATGTACTCGAGGAAGCAAAAAATAAAAACAAAAAATCAGCACATTTAAACTGACACAGTAATTCTGTTTACGTATTGCACAATTAACCTGTGAGACCTGCTGGCCCGGTACGTTACTGCAGCCTGTAGGTTTACGAGAATAAAAAACGAGGTGTTTATTGGGGAAAATAAGAAAAGCTATTATGTTAGGAAGAATATAATCTATGGAAACTCCCATGTGGTTTAAATTAATTGCTGATAGTGATGAGGCAAAAACATCCCTGAGGATGACTGTCTCATGGCTAAGTCCACTGTTAGTGCACATCCTGAGATTTCATCTCTTAACTTTGTTGAGTGCCTGGATTCACAAACCCCAGTTCTTCAGGAGTCAGGCTGGTCTCAGTTAGGACAGAGTTAATTTCCCTCCTGGTAGCTGGTAGGATGCTATGTTTTGGCTTAGGATGAGGAGAGTGCTGGTAACGTGCTGATGTGTTAATTGTTGCAGAGCAGTGCTTACACCAAGCCAAGGACATTTCAGCTTCTCGCTCTGTCCTGCCAGCGGGCAGGCTGGGGGAGCAGCAGGAGCTGGGAGGGGACAGACCCAGGGCAGCTGACCCAAACTGGCCAAATGGGGTCACGCTAAACAATATATAGGGGTGGCTAACCAGGGCAAGGAGGGTTGGACTGCTCGGGGTTAGGCTGGGCATCGGTCAGTGGGTGGTGAGCAATTGCATTGTGCATCACTTGTTTTGTACACGTTATTAGTAGTAGTACTATTATCATCATTAATGTTGTTATTATTTTTTTTTTCTGTTTTAATAAACTGTCTTTATCTCAACTCACAGGCTTCACTTTCCCGTTTCTCTCCACCATCCCAGAGAGGGAGGGGGGAGGGTGAGCGAACGGCTGTGTGGTGTTTAGCCGCCGGCTGGGTGAAACCACAACGAGGAGTCAGACTCCCACTAAAAGAACACCCTTTGTCCTCTCTGGGGATCTGGAGAACTAGAACATCTGTGCAATGCACCCTGAGAGACCAGAGAGAACAGCAACTATAAATCCTCTCTT
Source organism: Aythya fuligula (assembly GCF_009819795.1). Taxonomy (NCBI): domain Eukaryota; kingdom Metazoa; phylum Chordata; class Aves; order Anseriformes; family Anatidae; genus Aythya; species Aythya fuligula. The sequence continues at coordinate 82,794,751 of NC_045559.1, forward strand.
TTTTTCTGAACTACTGATAGAAAGGGAAAATTACAAATTTACTTATTTATTTATCTTCTTGGACATCAGTTTTATGGCCTTTGCAGACAGCTTATTGTAGTTCTTTTCTCCTGTATCCGTCCAAGCTAACTGTTCCTGTGCTCTCTTCTTTTTTCTCAGGCAGGTGGCTTTATGGATATGTTTGGCATGATGAATGACATGATTGGGAACATGGTAAGAACCCTCAATGAATCCCTCTGTATGAAGGGGGGAGTACTGGAGGTGCTCCTACCGTCCTCTCTTGTCTCCCACCTTATTGTGCTGCTTTTGTGTTGGCTGCTCTCAAGCTGCTAGGGTGGCAGAGGCTTTCTCTCTTGTGTGCTGGCCAGGGTGAAATGACAGAGCTTTTTCTTGGGGCATACCTGCTGTGAGTGCAGCAAGGAGAAATAGGGGAGGAAGGAAGTGTGTGGGTAGGCTTGTTCAGAAAGAAACAAGAAGAGCTGCTCTCCAGAAAGATGGACCCACGGGAACTACGCTCACAGAATCCCAGAATGGTTGGGGTTGGAAGGGACCTCTGCAGGTCATCTGGGCCGCCCCCCAGTTCAAGCAGGGACACCTGGAGCAGGTTGTCCAGGACCATCTCCAGGTGGCTTTTGAACATTTCCAAGGAGGGAGACCACGCAACCTCTGTGGGCAGCCTCTCTGTTAGAGTGCTCAGTCACCCACGCAGTACAGAAGTGCTTCCTGATGTTTAAACAGAACCTCCCGTGTTCCAGTGCGTGCCCACTGCCTCTTGTCCTGGCGCTGGGCACCACTGAGAAGAGCCTGGCTCCATCTTCGTTGCATCGCTGGAAGAGCTGGACAGTCTTCCTTTTGTAATTCCCTCTTGCTTAATTGTACAGAGAGAGACGTAACCGCAATCTCTTCCTCCCTCCCTTTTCTGCTTTACACCACTGCTCATTTCCCCTTGCAGGAACATATGACAAACGGTGCTAACTGCCAGACGTTTACCTCCTCAACTGTCATCTCCTATTCCAACCTGGGTGACGGGCCCAAAGTCTATCAGGAGACCTCAGAGATGCGTTCAGCACCTGGCGGGGTAAGAGAGAGGCTGCAGTGTGTCTTCCCAGCACGAGGCTGCTGGCTTTGCTGACAGCGAATAGATCTCACTTGGTGCCTCGGTGTTGGCCACCCACAGCAGTTCTGTTTTGCAGTCAGCTGTGGTTTGAGGAACGCATTGTGAGTCACTGAACCATGCTGAGGGCCACTGGGAAGGGATGGTGGGGAGGGAATCCTTTTGGTTTTTTTTTTCCTCATTATTATGTTGCATCTGACATACGGGGAATGGTGGCAGTGCAACGTGCCTGAAGTTCTGTAGGCAAGAATCGGAGCGCCTTCTGGGGCTGGGAGAGTGATTTAAAACATTGATCCTGCACACATCTGCCCTCAGATCCGTGAGACGAGGCGGACTGTAAGGGACTCAGACAGTGGCTTGGAACAAATGTCTATTGGGCACCACATCAGGGAGAGAGCCCACATCATGCAGCGGTCCCGGAACCACCGCACAGGCGACCAGGAAGAAAGGCAGGACTACATCAACATGGACGAGAGTGAGTGCTGGCCACGTCCTCCTCCCCAGCAAACCCAGAAACCACTTCCTCCCTTTTTCCCCAGCTGAGCCTGTTTTCGTTTCCTTCCCTAGGTGATGCGGCTGCGTTTGACGACGAGTGGCGGCGAGAGACCTCCCGTTTTCGGCCACAGCGGGGCCTGGAGTACCGACGCCACGAGGGCACCGCTGGCCGCCGGGCCGAAGGGACTCGCCTCGCCATCCAGGGCCCTGAGGATTCTCCCTCCAGACAGTCCCGTCGGTATGACTGGTGAACCCAGAGCAGACCTTGTGGGGGGTGCAGCGTGCTCACCCCCAAATCTATCCACACACTATTGTAAGTCTTAACAAGGCTTGACTTCTCTTTTCCATCTTCCACTGCACGGTTGCTTCTTAGCCGTATGGGCTTTCTTTTCGTTGCCCCAGTCCTGTAGTATTTCGAAGCGTTGGAATCAGGTGTGTTTTCCCAGATACTGTGAAGAGCAGGGGAAGGTGGGAGTTCTGAGAAAATCACGTTCTGAGTGGAAAAGTGGAAACTGTCGAAGTTAGTTTTGTCATCAAGAAATGAAGATGCTGTCAGCCATAAGTGGTGGTTGAAGTGGTATGAGATCATGCAGGACCACAATCCACAGAGTGTTTATATTGTCATTGTGTAGAACTCCGAGAATGTTTACTGTCAAAACAGGTTGAAATACAAATAAGTGCTAAACTCTGTTGTCCTGTGTTTTGAGGGTTCACTAGCACGTGATCTAGTGCTTGAAAATCAGTGAATTGTTTGTTTTTTGTTTTTTTTTTTTTTTTTTATCTTTAACCATCACCCTTAAGATTGCCTTTATCTGTCTTCTGTGCTGCTTTCTAATCACCACTTACTCTTTTTATGTTCTCTCTTTGTTTCCCTTCCTCCCAGGTACAGACAGTGAAACTCTGAAGCCCCTTCAAAGCTCCACTTGGACCCTCCTCAAATTTAGTATTAACCTCCTTCCCACTTAAGAATTGAAACAAAGCAACTAATCTTCTGCGTTGCTCTTTTTTGCCCCATTTGGGTGCTGCCGTGGGTCACGGAGAATCTCACTGATGTGCAAGGAACGTGTTAATTGCCCATTCCCTTTCTGCTCTCCCTTGGTTCTTTTCTGCCAGTAGTGGTGGGCACGAGGAGCTGCCACCTTGCCTCTTCCATCCTTTCCACTCTTCCTCTGCTGGGTTGGGCTGGTTCTGGAGTTTGTGTTTAGTCCCCTGTGAAAGAAAGATGAGGGAATCCTGCTAGACCCCTGTGTTAGTCCCCTCACTGGGACAAAGGCTTCTCTTCCCCTCCTGGTCCTTGGTGCAGCTCTGGAGAAGCAGAAGGATGTGTGTTTTAGAGAGGTGATGAGCAGAACAAAAGCTGGATTACCTGTGGGCCCCCCGACCTTTCTTCGATTGGCTCCCCCACTTTTTTAATTTGTGGAACTTGTAACTAGATGTTTACTGAATAAAGAAACAAACTAAAGAATTCTCGGATGGTTTTTTTACTTCCTGCTAATCTAATTGTTCCTGATGTGGAATTAGGTAACCTCTTTCATATCCTTAGGAAGCAGCTGAGTAGAAATTCAGTGTCTAAGGCTTTTTTTCCTATAAAACCTTCTCGCATCGTTAAAGTGAGATAATGCTCAGTGACAACATGGAAATTGTAAGGGACCCAACCACCCGCCACTTGCAAAAAGACACTCTAATTGCTGTAGCTTCACTGCATGTTCAAGGGGAACTGTGGAGGCTTTTTCTTGCTGCCTGGTCATCTGTGCAGCCCTAAACGAGGCCTCTAGGGTTCCTGGATAGCTGGGGAGTATTTCCATGATTTGCTCATTATTTCTCTGCAACCCAGGCTGACAACGTTTGACATTTCTACCAGTGATCTCTTAACTTCGGTATTAGGTGAAGCTTGAAAAGCATTGGGAATACAGGACCAAGAAAGATCTCCTGGGCTTCTGGGCCAATTTCTTGCTCTGGCGTGTCCTGTTATGTAAACTATTTCATAAATTAATTTGGAACAGAACAGAGGAAATTAATGCTTGACTTGTGCTTGAGAATGGTGTGCCGGGGTTTTACCGTGTCTTACCGTGTTGTACCCTAACAGAGGGACAGACACCTCGTGGAGTACTGATTGCTTTGCCCCAAAAAATAGGATGCAGAATCTGGTGTGTTAAAGGTTGGGGCAGAGTTTACGCATGTTCCGCCCTCCAAGGAAGCACAGGGAAGAGCCTTATCTGATGGCAGGCTCTGTCCCCACTTCTATCCCCCATAGTAAACCCCAGCAGGAGTCCTGCACTTCAGGTGGTGGCTCAGCAAGGCCTCCACCTCTGGGGTGCGTTTGGAGAAGGCCTCATGAGTACGGAGGGGAAGAATCACTTAACAGGGTGTTAAACCCTGGCTTCAGGCAGATTGCTTTCAAAGGGGGAACAGTACACCTCTGACTCTCAGTCCCAGGAGGCAGTTTTTCACCTCAAGCTTTGGGGTCTGCTGAAATGTTTTCACCTGCTTTGGGCTGACATTGATCCGGGCCTGGCAGTGCCTTTCGATCGGTGGCTTGAGGGACTGCAGAAAAGAGGAAAGAACGCGAAGGAAAGGAGAAAGGGCGGATCTGTACCTCAGTGGGAATAGATTTACTGCCTTCACTGCCTTCTGCTGAGTGAGTGCGAGTTGTGCTTGGGGCTTGTGCTTTCACCAGAACCCTGGTTTGATGAAAATTCACTTACTGATTACAGATGTAGGCTATTAATCAAAAGGAAGAGAGTGCAGAGAATTGCATGGAGGCAAAAAAAGAGAAAGGTGTGTGTGTGTGCACAACCATTTATTTACTCCTGTTCCTGCCTTTAGACAAGATGTGAGAAGCCTGAAGTTGTTTTAAGAACGCAGGTGAAGTCTGCGTGCAGAGAAGGTGCGCTGCTGTAATTGGAGTGCCTGAAAACAAGAACGCAAACACACGATCAGAAAGCCCCCTTCTGATTAAACCACTACAACTTTGGCATTTAGACTGCACCTAAGTGTTTTTTTTGTTTGTTTGTTTTTTTAAACACATTAACTACAGTTTCAGGTGAAAAGAGTTTCCTGTTTCAAAGTAATCGATGGTTGTGTCAGGGCATGCTGAAGGCCTGGGATGTCTTTTTGTGGCTCCTGAAATTGTAAAAGGTCAGTTTTATCAGCTGAATGTTCATAAGTCCATGTGGCCTGATGGGATTCACCCCAGAGTACTGAACTGTGTGTGTTATAACTGGACCCCCCCCCAACAGTTTACCTAAGGTCTTGGGAGTCTGGGAAAGCACAGGGTGGCTGGGGGTGAGCCAGCGTGATATCACTGTACAAGACATACATGAGAGGAAATGACAGCCCTATCAGTTTAACCTCAGTCCCTGGAAAAGGTAGGGAGAAGGTCACCTCCTGTTAAATCAGGTTGCCCAAAGCTCCATCCAGCCTGGCCTTGAGCACCTCTAGGGATGGGGCATCCACGGCTGCTCTGAGCAACCAGTGCCTCACCACCCGCACAGTAAAGAATTTCTTCCTAATATCTCATCTAAATCTCACCTCTTTTAGTTTAAAACCATTCCCCCTTGTCCCATCACTACACCCCCTGACAAAGAGTCCCTCCCCAGCTTTCCTGCAGGCCCCCTTTAGGTACTGGAAGGCTGCTCTAAGATCCCTCCTCAGCCTCCTCTTCTCCCTGGCTCCCTCAGCCTGTTTTCTTCCGCTACGTTCAGCGTAAGAAAGGTGAGAATGGATGTTCCCTATATGAAAGTCAAACGTTTAAGTTGCAAGGGGCATACTTCCAAGCCATTTTTATCCATCCGAAGGAGACAAAATCAGTTCTCAGTCTTTATCTGGTATCTATCACCTTCAGATGAGGCTTGTTGGAGCACCAAAGCCAGGCAATTTGGCGATGCTTCTGGTTCTGGCTAAGGAGCAAGTAGAGCACCTGGAGCTGAGATAGAGGAGCCTGCCAGGACTACTAAAATAAAACATAAGTTTTGAAGCTTTCCATATATAAACATTTATCATGAAAATGGGAGCTATTAGAGCTACTGGGAAACTTCTCCTTGAACAGTTCTGTCGGTAGCCCTGAGGCTCTGCACCTTTCACTGCACTTTTTAAAGCCGTAAAGTATTGGGGAAGTAAGATGAACACGGGAAAATTAACCTTGTGCCCATATTTATAAACAGTAAATGAGGTGATATCCTAGCTGTAAATCAGTTAAACCGGCATTAAGTTAAGATAAGAGAGTGAAAACGCAATTGGTTTAAAAATTAAGAAGGATGTATCGATGTTCCCATGCTGGCTTCCCCTCAGTTGTTCCTAAAAACTGTCATCTTTTCTGATGCAGTTGTGGGCTGGGCTAACAAAGGCACTACAGGAACCTAAAGTCACACCAGCACATGACATCTAACTTGGCCATGCAGGCCTATTCTCTGATTTTTGTTTTTATTTTTATTTTTAACAACAAAAGGGTCTATAATATAAATTCTAGCTTACTGGGAGATTTCAAGTAACTAGGAGGGAAAGAGTCCCCAGAATACTGAAATATTTCTAACAGGATGCTGTTCTGAAACGAATGCTCATTAGCAGTTTGATTAATGATCTGAAAGAAGAAATTAAACCAGTGCTGATGAAGCTTTTGCGGGACACAAGGAAAGAGGGAGGTAATAAATTCTGGGAAGCGATGAGATACGCAGTGCAGCCCGTACCCACTGGCACAGGGTTTGTTTGTCACTGGTGAGTGGTTGTGGCTGCACTGACAGCAGAAAGGCATTCATCTCGGAGCATAAAGGTGTTCGAGATGGAAGACTTTTTGGAAACTCTGAAGGGACTCTAAAAAGAATTAGGGGGCTGGGAGACAACCCTGTAAATTAATTTTAAATGCATAATTATTCAGTTGTACAAACGGGGTGGACTTGGATACATTAGTCTGGCATCATCAAGAACAGAGGAGAAATTTCTTCCCTATACCACAGCAGTGAAACCATTGCTTGAAGCGTTTTGTCTGAGATTCCTGCTCTGAGAAAGACACCAAAGATTCGAAGGAGTCCAGAAGGGAGGAGCAAGGATGACTCGAAGCCTGGAAGCGATGAGAGGCACCACAAAATGAAATGAACTGGAAGTCCAGCTTGAGCCTGGGCTGGCGTTACTTTATGGGAAGGAAGTTTCTGACAGTAGAGGGCTCTTTAACCCAGCAGAAAACCTGCAGCTCCCTGATGAGGAGGCTGGAAATGAGGTGCAGGCTTTCACTGGGGAGAGCAATCATTAGAAGACACCTGGACTGTCCAGATCTTGCTACACCAAAACCTGGATGGGGATGCCTCAGACAGAAGTTGGGGAGCAGACGCAGGAACGGGGGTAGGTAGTTTTCGGGAAGCCTCATGGGAAGCCAAACGCCGTGATTATATTGTTCCCATCAGACTTTAAAAATCCATGAATCAGAGAAGAAAAGCAGGCTGGCGCAGTACTAGACTGCAGGGAAGGGTGGGAAAGGGAGGAAGAAAACTGGTGACCTGACAGATACTTCAAAGCAGAGAGGACAAAAGAGAGTTGCAGGAAACAGAGCCGTCTGTAGGCATGATGCTCTGTTTGGGAAATAAATGCACATTGTGAGCCTGGAGTGCGAAATCCCCCAAATAGCTGTCCCACAGCACAGGCTGGATATGGGAGAACAACAAGATTTAAAATAGAGCTCAGTATGCAGTCTAGCTTAAAAGCACTGGTGTGATTTTGCCACGTTTATCTATTTTCCAAACCATTCTGAAAAATAACTTATTTTTCACCCCTGATTTAAATGTAACTTTTTTTTTTTTTTTTTTCCTCCTGGCGATTTTCTTTTTTAAAGACATCACTTCACAAGATATCCCCATGAGGAAACTCTGCTCAGATGATTATTACTTCCACCGTTTCCTTGCATCTGGCAGTTTTGGCTGGCTGGGTTTATAAATCCTGAGGGCACTTAATACAAGCCGACGGGGGTGAAGGGAGATACACAGGGACAATCATGGGATCAACACTGCCTATCTCCACCTGCTGCTGCCGTAAGCTGGAAGCAGAGATACCAGCCTCATGATATCCATCCCCTGTTATTGGCAGGGAAAAGGAAAAAAACAAACAAAACAAAAACCAGCAGACGCATTGCCAGACTGCGTCAGAGTGTCACACAGGAAGAAGTAGATGGTCTTAAAGGTGTCAATAACAGCAAAAGGGACTAAAGTTAGTAGAGCAAAAGAAAAGGCACATACAAACTGAAGTCAAGACTGACTTAGCTGTAAACTCTTAGCTTTAAATTGGAGCCTCTTTGATTGTAAGCAGTGAAAAAAGAAAGACTTGGGATCACCAGTAAATCATATAACAACTGTGAGCACTTACTGCAGCATCAGGAAAAAGACAAATGCAATCCTGAAGGCATTTACAGTAGCTACAGGTATGTATTGCTGCTGCTGTGCAAGATGTTGATAAGACTTGATCAGTGGATGAGAACTGTGCTTGTTTCTAGCCAAGAAAGCTTAATTTGAAGTGCAGGTAAGAGCTTGTAGGATACGACCTATGAAGAGCTCATAATATCTGAGGAGACAGGTTAGGCAAAGTGGAGTCTATACACAAGGGAGAGAGGTACCGGGGAGGAAAAACAGTTTAATCTAAAGCCACATTGGCACGGGAACAAGAGAATATAAACTAGCTGTGAATACATTTAAGCTGGAAATTAGACAAACTTCCTAACCACGGCGGCAGGCAGGTTCTGGGGCAGCCTTCCAAGAGGACTACCGGGGACGATAAAATTAACCAGCTTTTGGTTGGCGCTGGAGAAGCTCACACAAGGGGCTACGACGCAGTACCAGCAGTGGGAAGAGATCACACCCGGTCACTGGGAGTCTCCATCCCCATCCTGCCCCTTCCAAAGGGATGGTTCATCTTTCTGCCTGCACCCTTGAAGCCATTGCTAAATGCCTCAGAGGTCAGGGCAAGGAATCCCACAAGGAGACAGGGCAAGGGCTTCCCAGAATTATATTGTCCTGATCCGAAGGGGATGGGGCTTTGCTTGTGCTTTGGAGCAGCTTTTTACACACACATAAATGCTACAATAATTCTGGACGTTCGTGTTATCCATGTGAGGTTCATAGCTCGAGGATCCAGCTGGCATTTTGGTGCTAAATGAATTGCTAACCAGCGATTTCTGGCAGCTACTTTGAGACGCACCGGCCCATCCCTTCTCCAAAAGACAAACACGAGTAACCTTTCCTATGTCTCATCTGGGGAGCAGGGACAAGGACAGCCTCAGCAACCCCAGCAAACAGCCCGGAGCCCTTCTGGGAGCTGCTGAACAAAGAGCCCACCGCTGCTGCTGGAGCTCCTGGAGCTCAGGGCCGAGGCTGCTGTGTCCCAGAGCTGCTGCAGAGACTTCCCTGCAGCTGTGCTCCTAATAAAAACCCACGGTTGCTGCTCGCCCTAGGAGGTGGAGGTGTCTGGCAAAATCCTGACATCGCTCCACACACTCAGGTGTAAACTGGGAGGAGGAGGGACGGAGCAACTCAGCCCCTGGCCGCATCGCTGCCCTCTCCCCTTGTCTGAACCCAGATGTGTGAGTCCTGCGTATAATGCACAAAGAGGGCCGCAGTGAATGACTGCTCAGCCGTGCCAGGGCTGGCAGGGCTCCTGCTCCCAGAGCTGGGACTAGCACATCTCGTCACGCCCTCCCCTCTACAGCCCACTGAACCTCTCATTCTTTCGCCCCTGCTTTGGCTGCCGTGTCTCCAGATACTTCTGCTCTGCTTGGGGCCTCGCTCTGCTTTGGGAGAAAGCAGGGTTAAAAACACAAAGAGGACATTTAAAATTAAAATGAAAACTTGCAATAATAATGCTCGGTACTTATCTCACTCTTGCCATCTTCAAAGTGATTTACAAATGTTAACTAATTAATTAATCTCCGCAGCCTCCCTGACTGAAATTCAAAGTCAAGGCTGAAGCGAACAGGAAAACAAGCAGCGTGGTTTTCAGGTGAAGGGCAAAGCGAAACCCCTGCTCCTGCCTGCTATTTGCCATCAGGCAAGGCAATTTGCAGCGACGTTTTCCTCTCAGTTATTTTTCAGACGTACAAAAGGTCTAAAGTAATTTTATCTGTCACTGCCTGCTTCCTTTTTCTTAATCTCCCCCGTTAGCCCCTCGGTCCATGACCAGCCCTTCCCAGGGAGCAGGAGATTTGGATGCCCACAGACATCGCTGCCTCTCGCCGACGTGTGGAAATGTGGAGAGCACGGTGACCTTCCCCACCGAGAAAAACAGCTGAAGGTGACGCGATGCAGAGGGAGGAAGGCTCAAAATAATTCCAACAAAAGCCGAAGGTGTAGTCGCAACCCCTCGCTGCGCTTTATGGAAAGCAGGACTCATCAAGTGAACTCACTACTTCTGCCAATTAGTCAGCCCAAATCGGAGAGCCGGGACCAAGCTCTGCGCTCCTGCAGGCAGATTCACGCTTCCTGCCTGGGCAAAGTTCAGGGCCTTCTGTTGTCCCATTAATATTTTTTTTTTGGTGGTTTGCTCACGCACAGAAACGCCGGGTCAGGGAATGCAATGTTAGTGTTGGCACACAGCGAGAGGCAGAGCTGAGTGGGGGCAGCAGTCACAGTGTCAGCGTACATCAGCTGCCACAGAGCCACCACGCAGCGTGGCGCCCGCAGCTGCCTGACTGCTCCAAGGCAGTTTCAAGGATGCATCCTCCGAAGAACCCGACAGCTTCTTCAGGGCACCTCACAGCAGCCAATTTCACCTCCTTTTTTTTTTTTTTTTTTTTTTTTAACCTCTAAGGATCCCCGAAAAGCACCTCCTTCAAATGCTCTGGATGCAAAGCAGTTACACAAGAAACTCTTTAAATAAGAATTACGTTTCATCCCTGCATTACAGATGTGTTCATAGAATCACAGAATGGTTTGTGTTGGAAGGGACCTTGAAGCCCATCCAGTTCCAGCCCCCTGCCATGGGCAGGGACGCCTCCCACCAGCCCAGGTTGCCCAAAGCCCCATCCAGCCTGGCCTTGAGCACTGCCAGGGCTGTCATGGTTTATACAGGAATATCCAAAATCAGTATATGAGGCAAAGAGACACCGTCACAGGAACACAAGTCTGTATAGATATGTCCATAGATCTATATTTTTATTGTTTTATATATATTTATAATATATTTATATATTTTTAAAAGAATCCCTTCAAAAACTACCCTCCCACCTAGCAAAACAAAGTTTAAACAACCAAAGATGGCAGCTGCATCCTGGAACAAAGTGTCCCAGGGGTCTCATAGAGCCAAAATGATTGCTGAGCACCAGTGCACTCGTTCCAAGCTTCTGTGATGCCCTACGGATGCAAAGGTGACTGACGGACTTTTATGGCTCTTTAAATTTACCTGTCAGAAGACAGGGAGAGAGAAAGAAACACATGATCGTGATGATGGGAGCCTGAGGGGCAGGGGAAACAGCAACACATTCAACTGGAAGCTTAGTGTGTGAAATGCCTGGAAAAGAAGTGAAGGAGATAGGAAAGAGAACAAACATGCAGAAGAATTAGTTGGCAAGATGGATCTCAGAGATGAGCTCAGAAGCATCACACTTGGGACCCTCGCTACCCCTCCATCCCCCAAGTCTCTTCCTCCTACCCTCCCAGCTGTGAAGGGCGATCCAACTAGTTTGACTTAGACCAAATCTTCGCGCTGCCCCGGAGCCTGTGGAGAGAGGGAAAAAAAGAAATCAAACTGAACACTAAATTTCGTGCCTGACTTCCTCTGCAAAATGTGCACAGAGAAGAGCAGCTGACATTCTTTGTGAGAGAAGAGAACACAAGGAAGGCTTGTGAACTCAGCTTCAGTTAAGGAGCTGCAGAGACTCCCCTCCAAATCAGCAGGAGGCAGAAGTCTGCTGGGACCATCCCACCTCCAGGGAACACAGACCCCTGCAGCCCCTGACCTTACTGCTTTGTCACAGCACTCCCCTGAATGCGCACAGACAGTGGCAGTATTTGTTTGCCACCACTCCTCACCCTTTGGCTTTGGAAGTTTTCTTGCTGGCCTGGCGCTGGTTGGTGCCAGGCGCTGGCTCCCTGAGCTCTGTTAGGTGCTGTTCTGGGTCTTGGGACGTAGCTGCTGCGGCAGCTGCTGTTGTCACTTTAATTGTCTTCTTCAGATTTGCTACCTGAAACAACAATAAAGCAAGAACCGAGGAATTTCCCCATTTTTATGTTTTAAGAGCTGCAAACACAGGTCAAAGTGCTAACAGCTGCCCAGACCTTGGCACTGCAGAGGAGTGTTTAGCTGATTTAGGGTTCTTCAGGCACAACCACGCAGGGGGTTGCAACCTTACTTAAGCAAAGACTGCGACAATGACCAAATACTGGTTCCAGTCATTTTTAAGTGAGGGGTACTAGCAGCTCCCTCCTCAGCCCACTCACCTCGCTCTCTATCTGCTGCTTGAGTGCCAGCTGTTGCTCTTTGTGTTGGTTGGCTCGGCTAACCTGTTCTTCGATGCCAGACAAGACAACTTCACAGCCCTGGCACCTGCAGAGAAGAGGTAAAGCTGAACAGGACAGGTAATTTATACTGCACAGAACAAACAAACAAACAAACAAACATGAAGGATGACAAGTTTAACTCTACAGAGACCAAACAGCCTTGAAGGTGAGGGCTACACCAGGCAGGAAAGGCACAGGAACAGCAGTCCAATGTAATAATATAGTGCCATTATTATCTGGGAGGGAGGGGGGGGCAAATAACAAAGTCACACTAAGTTGGGCACTACAGATGGATACTCAGAAAGCCTCCTGCTGCCAGCCAGGACTGGTTGCAAAGGTTGCTGCAGTTATCTCACTCCTCCAGCATGGAGGAATTTGGAAAATTGTTTTCCACTGTGCAAAGGGAAAGGGGGTAGAGGAGGCCACCTCACTACACTACCCCCCAACAACACACAGGGGACCTGGTGAAGCCCCTGCCCACTCCTGCGACTTTTTTTTAGGTGTTAGTACGGGGGGCTTCCTCCTCACCACTCCTGCAATGTGCGGGTGATGGTGCTTAGCTCCTCCCTCCGGATGTCCCTCCCAATGCTGTAATCCACCTCCAGGCGCTGGTTCCGCTGATCCAAGCTCCCTCGCAGCACATCTGCGTACACAGCCTCAATCACAAGGTCCTCCAGCTGCCGCACGTTCTTCAGCTGCAGCTGCTCCAGCAGCACCGAGTAGGGGATGCACTGCGGAAAGACGGCAGCGCCTAGCACGAGGCCAACCCCAGAGGGAGGAGGGCTCGGGGTAACAGAGGGGCATTACCTTGATCTTGGCGGCCAGGGTGACGACTGACAGGTGCCTCAGTTTATTCTTCTGGGCCTCTGTCAAGGGAGGGAGGTTTGCTGCTTCAGCTGTCGCAAAGGGAAGAGCAGATATTAGAATTTATGCCCCAATCTCCATTCCCCAGTGGTGTGACTGAAGTATATGCACCGTGCCTGTTTCTTACAGCCTCTGCGCAACCCCCTGAGCAGCACCTTGCCTCGGGGACCCCCAAAACCACCTCACAGCCCCCAAAACCTTATATTACGGCATCCTCCCCACCGCAGCGTGCTCCCCAGCCTCCCCCCTCCCTCCAGCACAGGCAGAGGCAGGGCTCACCCAGGTAATCGGCGTAGGTGCCGTAGGCGAAGATGGTCAGGAGGCGAAAGACGGGCGAGAACTCGCTGTCGGCCAGCTGCGGGACAGAGGGCTCGGGTCAGGGCACGGCGCCGGGCTGCGGGCGCTGCGTGGTGGGGTCGGTGCCGGTGCCGGTGCCGGTGCCGGTGCCGGTGCCGGGTCCGGGCTCACCTCCCGCACGGCCGGCATGTCCAGCAGCTCCCCGAAGACGTAGATGCCCGGCGCCTCCAGCACCTGGTGGATCAGGCTGGCCAGGGCGGCGCCGCGGGCGGCCTTGGCGAGCAGCAGGAACTGCTCCTGGCTCTGCCCCGTCACCTTCCCCTCGGCCGCCATGGCACCGACACCGCCACCGCCACCGGCAGCCGCGGCGCTGGGCACGGCCCCGCCGCGATCGCTCCCCACAACGCAGGCCCCGGCCCCGCCGCCCTCACCAGCGGCCCCTTCCGGGTGTGGCGCCTCCTCCTCCTCCTCCTCCTCCTCCTTCTCCTCCTCCTCCTCCTCGTCCTGCGCCCCCTGCGGGTCCTCTCCGCACCTGAGGCATAGCGACGGGGCTTTGCCTCGTCCCTCGGTCAAAGGAATGGGTTTTGGGGTTAAACTCCGGGCTCCCGGAGTCATTATATCCCAAGTTTCCATCTCGCCTTGCTAAAAACAGCCCGCGAGTGCCCGTCTTTGTGGTTACAGGGAAGTTTTGAAATTTGAGGACTTGGTGTAGCCTCACAAAGCTTGCCCACGAGGTGAGCGGGCTGAGGAGGGAGCTGCTAGTGCCCCTCACTGAAAAACGACTGGAAGCCAAGGGTGCGGGTGGATGTCAGCCTTCACTGCGTTTCAAACTTTTCAAATAAAAAAAAATCTCATAATACCACGAGGTTGTGCGTTATTATTTATGAGTGTTTGGGATTTCTGCTCCTCTAGCATCACCCTTCTCTTTCCCCCAGAAAGAAAGCCCCGCTCTCTCCTTGCTGCAGACCCACCTTCTCCCCTCTCCCCTCTGCCCCACTTTAAGGCCCGCAGCGCCGTACTGTGTCATTTTGGGTTGTTTCTCTCTTCACCACTGCAGAATCCAAATAACTTGTCGACACGCTGATGGTATTTTTTCACCAGCCCTTCTCCAAACATATCCAGGGTCGCGTCTTCTGAGAGGATTTTTCACACCTCTGTGCAGACTCCACAAGCTCCTAGGCAAAAGCCTTGTAAGGACGAGGGAGTGAATCTCTTTGGGCAGCGACATGACTCGGAAGGGTTTTAACCCCATAACTTGTACTAGGTTAATGCACACAGGGTCGTAAGACCTGTATCTGGTTACACACAGGGCAGCGCAACACCAGGTGCCTACAGAGGAATATAAGAGGAGGAAAACTGCATGGTAGCTCTGCTGTCTGTTTGCTCTCACAGCCTGCAGGGCTTTGCAGAGCAGGAACTCCCTTCCAGACAGGCTTCCAGTCATGACTCAAAGACTCCAGAAGCGAGAGGACCTCTCACTTCACGTGGTAGGCTGTTTCTGTGATTATTAGTCACTCTTTGGTGGCTGTCTCTTGTCATTCTCTTCCAGAATACCTGGTATACTTTTCCTTGGGGAAGAAATCATACTGCAGTCAGGTCGTGTCTCTTTTTGCCTTTTGATAAATTAAACAGGTTGACCTCTTTAAATTACTGAGATCCCCAGCCTTCAAATCATGTCTGATTCAAAGTTATTTTTAAAACACAGACCATGAAGCAGTGAATAGTTTCCCAGCATGGGGTCCACCCAAGTCACAAAGAGAGGTCTCCTCACTTCTGCTGCTTAGTCCTGTCATTGCATGGTCAGGCACCAGGTCAGATCCATTGCTGTGGCCTGTCCCACTGGGATTTTCTGCCTGATATGACCCCTAAATCCTTTTCAGATCGCCTCTTTTGGGGATTGAAAGACGCTCCCTGCTGACGTGGACATATCTACCTTGTGGACATCTTTCCCTGTTCCCGTACAATTTGCTTTCAGTTGTCTTACAAGAAGTTTTCTGAGAATGACCACCTTACTGAACACAGCAGATCATGCCGTGCTGGTCTTAACCTCATTATTTTTAACACCCTAACAATATTTGTGTCCTCAGAAAACTGTGTCAGAATAAACTGTACCCATTCACCAAGCGCTGAATAAAGTGTTGACTCATACCTGACCCAGGGCTCATTCCTGGGCATCCACAGAATAAACACCTCCATTCAGTGGTGGACTTCCCTTTGCATGTGGTAAAACATGGTTAATCAGTTCACTTAATCTCCTGCTCTGTTAATATTGCGTAATGCTATTTTTTTTCTCACCAGAACGCTTTGGGATATTAATGCCTCCAGGAACCTAGATAGATCTAAGCCATCACCTTTTCCAAAAAAAACCCATAGTCACATCAAAGACTGACACGAACAAAACAAGTTTATGCAGCAAGATCAGTTTCCTCCAAATCAGACTGATTGGCATTAGCTGAGAATCTCATATCAGCTCCCCTCTTGCCTAGAAATGTTCAGGTCTTCTGTTTGCTCTTTACAAACACCGGTGCAGTGCTGCTCTTCTCCAGCCTTCTGGGAAGTCTCTGGTGTTCCAGAGCTTATTAGAACCGGTGGTTTTGTGAGCAACAGGACCGAGGAGCCTGGCTTCTGTTTGGATGTGTTGCCTATATTTTCTATACTTCCCACCGCCCTGCCTTCGACCAGGGTATCGTGATGACACCCTTTCAGTCTGCCACAGCTGCGTGTCCTTTCCCCTTGCCTGCAGTCTGTGTCACTGGGCTATTTGTCCAGTGCTCTCTAACACACACAGCTTTCTCCATATTTTCTGCTTAATTTATTTTGGCCTGCTGGCTGGACTTCTCTGACCGGTGGGGCTTTGCCCAGCGGCGTGGCTACGGGCTCTCCTCCAGCACAGTCACTGACAGCATCTCTCCTCTGTCAGGCTGCCAGCTTCCATACAACTTACTGGAGCTTATTTACCTTTCAGACTCTGCTTCTTTTGTCAAACCTGGCTGAACACGGCCTGTGGCGACTGACAGACAAGCAGATGGACAGACAGATAGCAGGGCAGCCGTAGGGGCCTCACTGCCCTCAGGACACAATGCTAAATAAGAACAGCAGTGGTCCTCTTGGCCTCAGGACTCTGGTGGGAATGATCTGTACACAATGACTGTGCCAGGCAGAAATAACAGCCTTGTGCCCTTCCCAGTTACAACGGGGCAGGAAGGTGCTTCACGGTCCTCACCGATCCTTGTACAACTCCTGGCCAAATACACAGCAGAGAGAATTTTTATATCTCCATCTTTTTTCCATCACTACACCACCTTAGCATGAACACCCTGAGAGTAGTACTTCATGCTTAACATCGCTCTCGTTATCCTCTTCCCACAGCTATCCACCTGCACCTCCACCAGCCCACTTGACTCCATCTCTTCACTCGGATTTCCCTGTAGTTTCTCGCTAGCTTTCCTTTGAGCCCACCCCCTCCAGAGTACCTCCTTTCACCGCTCTGCTTGTCCAAACCTGTGCTCTGAAACAAGCACACCTTTCCCTTCATGTCCTGATGTAAGTGCCACATCAGCCCTTGTGCTCGCCGTTCCTGTCACCTCGATGGCTTTCCTGACTTCCCTCACGCCTCCCAGGGTCTCCTTGGTCCCTACAGCACCTTCCTCCTCCTCATTCTCTCCCCTGTCTCCGTCTCCTTTTGCTTCCTCCTGCAGTTCTGCTCTTCAGGGGGATTTTCAGTGTTTGCGTCATTTGGATTTTCGCCCTTTAACTGACCTTTCCCCGCTTGAATTTTCTCGTCTGTTTTGTGCCTCCCAATTATACTAAACACATTCGTCATAATTTGAAAAGGTCAGAAAGAGCCCGCGTGGCTGAGGTAGCCCCTTCCAGAGCTTTCCACCCTCAGCTACCCCACGACGAGCGGCAGGAGGGTGCAGGGGGCTGGACAGAGCTTGCAGAGCACGAGGGCACAGACGGAGGCACGCCTGCCTCGCTTGTGCCAGGGGCTTCCCCGACCACGTCTCTACAGGTGGTTGTGGACAAGCGTGCAAGGATTAGCTGGGCGAGCCTCGTACGGATCCCTTGTACAAGTCCCAGGAGGGTGAAAGATGAAAAGGCTGGCGAATGCGACGGAAGCCCAGATAATCTCTGACATAAAGCCCTGTGTGCGTGAGGGGGACAAAAGCCGAGGCGCTCAGACACGTATATGCCTGGGGACACACAATGGCATTTGTCTCGCCCAGCCACGGGCTGTGAGAGCTCCCTGGGCAGCACCGTCCTCCCATGCCCTGAGCACTGTGCCGATACCTCCAGCCGCACACAGACACGTGCAAATCCCATTGACTCCCCAAAATACTTGCAAAAGCTCCCTCCAAACAAGGACAAGGTGAGTTCAGCCTGGTTTGCTGTCAGGGGAGCTCGTGGAAGGCCTGAAGAGCGACCGAGCACCCTCAGGAGCTGCCACGCGTTGGCACGCTCTGTTCCAGGCGCCCGTTGTGGCTGTGACCAGCGTCCGTCCCTGATGGAGTGGCGGTGGCTTTATAGATCGGCGCTGTCTCTGCTATTCCCCTCTGTTTTGCCAGGGTCAGACACGGTCTTCCCTCATCACTGCATGATGAAAAGTTTGATCGTTTCTGAGGAGCTGAGGAAATTACTTCCTCATCGCTCGGCCCCGGCAGTGGCAGCCGTCCTTCTTCTCCCTCTGACTTTCTTCTCTCACCCGCGGGCTGCTCGGCAGCCACCTCCCCGTTTGGGCTGCGCCTCCTGCCTGCTCCTTGGCGGCTGGGAGAGGGTGGGGGGGGGGCAGATTCTCGATTCTCCCGGCGAAGCCCCCGTCCCCTCGGGGGCTCTGCTCCCGCTGCCACATCCCCGCCGCTCCCAGACGCACCGCATCGATCCGCGGCGGAGCGACGCGCCCGGGGATGCGCTCAGCCGGGCGGGGAGGACCCCCAGGCCGGGCAGAACCCCCCCGGACCCCCGGGACGGCCGCGGGGCGTCCCCCTCGAGGGGTGCCCGGCGGCGGGGGCGAGCCCGGGGGGGTTTGGGGGCGTCGCGGGGCGGGGGGATGCCGGGGGACGGAGCCGTCCGGGGGTAGGCGTGCGGCGGGGAGCGGGGGGGAGCGGGGGGGAGCGGCGGGTCCCTTGGAGACACCTCTCTCTCCATGGCAACCTAATCGCTTCCTGCGGGGAGCCCGAAATAACCGGCACGACGGGAGAGGCGCCGAGCGGGCAGCGGCGGCGGGGAGCAGGTCCGGGGGATGGATGGGGAAGGGGAGCCGGGGGCGGGGGGGAGGCAGCGGGGAGCCCTCGCCCCCTCCCCATCCATCCCCTCCCCGCCGCCGGGGGAGGGCTGCGGGGCCGGGGGAGGACAGGAGGGCAGGGGGCGGCCCCCCCACCCCACCCCGGGGTGCTGCTGCCCCCGTCGGGGCTGCCCCCACCCCTGCCCTCCGTGGGCGCCCCTCGGGCCGCAGAGGGGCTCGGGGGCGGCGGCCCGCGGCCGTGCCAGCAGGCATGGGGTTAACGGGAGGCTGCGAGCGAGGGAGACGGAGACGGAGAGAGAGAAAGAGGGGCTGGACCAGTCCTCGGCAGCTGTTTATTTCAAGGCATCTCTCGCTCCCTCTCCCTCAGCCAGGGCTGAGCCTCGCCGAGCCTTCCTCCTCCTCCTCCTCCTCCTCTCCCTCCTCCTCTCCTCTCCTCCTCCTCCTCCTCCTCCTCCTCCTCTCCTTCCTTCGTCCTGGCCATGAGAGGCACCGGCAGCGGCAGCCGAGCTCCCCCGGCCCCCCGCTCCGCCGCCCCGGCTGCGCCCCAGCGCTCTCCCCGCAAGGTAAGTTCAGCCTCAGCCCCGGGGTGGGCAGGGGGCCGCGGGGCTGAGGGGCGAGGGGGGGGACGCGTGCCCGTCTACGAGTCATCCCTCCCCGTCTCCTTCCCCGTGTCCTTTCTCCCCCGGTTTCCTTCTCCCTCTCCCCATCTGGGTGCTCCGTCTCCTCCGTAGCCGGCTCTCCCCCCCCCCACCTCTGCCGCCCCCTCCCCTCTCTGGCTGTGGGGCAGGGGGTGCCCGAGGGGCTGGCAGGGAGGGGGCAGGTCCGAGGCATCGCTGCCTCTTGCCCTCCAGCTCCGGGCTCCATCACAGACCTGTTGTGCTGGAGCCTCTGCTGAGCAAGGCGACTTCAGCCAAATTGGCGCAGCTGGAGAAAGGAAAAGGAGGGGTCAGGCCCTCCTCCCGCCCGGCCGAGGGTGCACCCCGCCAGGGAGAGCATTTCGGGTGTGCAGACCCGGCACCTGAAGCACTCGGATGCCCGAGAGCAGTAGGGAACCGGGAGGCAGAAGATTGGCAGACTCATGACATGTATTGCAGGCAGGCACTAGATGGCAGGGGACCGGCATCCTAGAGTGCTGGCTGGAATGGGGCCATGCTCACAGTTCCCAAATGCAGGGAGACCCGAGCTCAGAGGACCGCTGCTGGGCTTCACACGCCCGGTCCCTAGGTACCGAGGTGTCCAAATGCGCAGGCACTGCCACCCCTCCAGCCCCGCATTGTGCCCCAGCCCAGGATTTCCATGCCCAGCCCATGGGTGCTTGCCCCAGTGCCCTGGCACTGGGATTTCTGCCAGCGGTCACCGAGCGCTGCAGGACCTGCACTAAGAACCCCTCCGTGGTCCTGGCCAGTCCTTCAGGGCACTGCCCCCAACCCCGACAGCCTCAGGCAGGCAGCAGGTAGAGCACCCGACGCGAGGCACTGCATTCAGCCTGCCGGCCCCCAAATCCAGCACGCTCTGCAAGCTGTCGCCCCCAGCCCCATGCACAGCAGGAGCTCCTTGCCCAGATGGGCTTGGCATCTCCCACCACAGGGTACCAGCATCTGGCTTCGTGCTCCCGGCTCTCTGAGCTCCCCTGAGCGCAGCAGAACTGCCTCCCTGGGGCAGCTGCTCCAGGATTCCTCCCTTTCCCTGTCCCCACCCAGCCGAATACAGCAGGACTCACAATTCCTTCTCATCAGCACTGGGGTTCATGCTTCCTGCTGCCACACCAGCGATGACTGCATCTCTGCAGCTTGGGCTGTGAACCCCAGGATGCTCACAGCCACTGAGAAAAACACAGGTGTGGGGTGCTCGGGGCACCCGGGGGTGTCGGGGGGTCTCACTGCCGGCGTCTGAACTCGCTCTGCTCGATGCCCGGAGATAGCTGCTAGGCTCCACAGTCCCGGATCGCTGTCTCCTATCAGTAGCTGTCATCATAGCACCTTGATGCTGGCCGGGAGTTAAAAATGACAGGCAACCTGGCTTTCTGTCTCTGCGAGGAGGGCTGGGTCCCCCTCAGGTTTGTTTTGATTTTTTATCACTGTTTTGAGTGGGATCGTTGCTGTGGGGGAGCCGGGCAAAGGAAGGATTTGCATGAAGCTCTCGGTGCTGCGGGGTTGCTAATGGCGAACGCTATTTCAGCTGGCAGTAAGTTTCATAATCTTGGCCCAGCTCCTGTGAATGTTCTGTTCCCCAGGGTCATCAGCCTCTTTCCCCTTCTTCCACCCCTTCCCCCTCTACCCAAACTGGTTGGCAATCTCATTGTTCCAGTGGAATATATCCGTCATGTGAGGTCATCGCTGCATAAGGAGAGGTGATTGATTGCTGAGGTCACTGGGGCCTGTCCCATGCTGGGCTTTGAATACTGGGCTGGAGACCTTGAGCTGGACTCCGTGCTCGCAGGAGGGCCGCTGTGGGGTGCGGAGGGGCACGGTGATGCGTTCCCGGCAGATCGAGTGGCTGAGCAAACAGACTGCTGCATTCTGAACTAGCTGGAGCGCTCGGAGAGCAGACGGCTCCATTCCTAGAGGCAGAGTATCACAGCAGTCAAGCCCGAGATGCTACAGAAATACAGATAGATCATCGACTGCCAGCCGAGCCAGGCAGAACCGGGTGCAGCCCTCTCCCCATCCCCAGATGGAAGGAGGCGAGCCGCTTCTCGCCGGCACGTCCTGCCTGCGCTCGGCTTCGCCCAATTGCTCTCCGGTCAGAGCTGATCTCTGCTAAGCACCAAGAAAGCTGTGAGATTCTCAGATTTTAAGGCCAGGGGGACCGTTTTGATCATCTAGTCTGACCTACAGCACAGCACAGGCCAGAAAATCTCACCAATTTCATTTCCTGCGTCAAACCCATAACCTCTGATTGAACTACAGCTGCTCTTTGAGAAATACAGCCGCGTAAAGGCTTCAGGCAGGAGGCAATACACCGCCTCCCTAGGTAAATTGTACGAGTGTGTGACCCTCTTTATTAATAGTGTTGTTCCTCATTTGAATTTGTCAAACTTCAGCATTTTGTAACAGAAGGTTACAGATTGCATTTGATGTGAGCGAGCTACAGCCTGGGTATTGCCTGCACGCGGCTGGCACCTCGGCTCTTTTATTCCAGCAATAACTTTTGTATTTCAGTAAGATTTCTCTTGGGGACCACTGCATACTACTAGAGTCCTGGCCATGCAGGAGTTATCCGTGAATCCCAGGGCTTCAGCAGGCAGAGCAGCACCTGAACTCCAGAGTTCAGGACGTCACTTCTGCGGTTTAGCCTGCGCTTCCTGCTCAGAGCAGGCGTGCAGCAGGCTCTGCTCCTAGGCAATAGTTAGGATGTAGGTTCCCATTCCCCTTGGCGAAGTGGCATGCATGCTTTGAGGCACAGCTGCCGGGATCTGCTCTCTCCCATCCCAGCAGCAGTGGGTCTGGGCTGCAGGAGACTTACCAAGGAGGGAGAAAGCACGGCTGGGTCACTGACTTTGGGGAAGAGAAGAAGGATTTGTGCTTTCATCCTGCAAATTCAGTGAGAGCAGCTCCTAACAGACTAGCCCCGGATCTGTAGTCTGGCCCTGCAGTGGGGTCCGTACGCAATAGCAACGAGCAATGCAATTCCTCCTCGCTGCTTCCAAGCACCAAGATTCACAAACGGCGCTCGGTGAAGTGCCCTGGGGAAATAGCTTTGTCATTCACTCTCTGTCATCTGTGCATAACAGGACACTGGAACACTGCAGTGAAGGCCCTGTACCTAGAGTGAGAGCACACAGGTCCATCTTTGGACCCTGGGACCAGCTCTGTCCATTTTTTATCACGGTTAGACCTGGGAGACGGACCTGAAAGCAAAAGCCGTGCCAGGCGGTACTGATGCAGAAACCCAGTCTCTGCTCTGGCACACAACAGCCTCCTGAACAGTGTAAGGTGCAACGATACCGGGACTCATACCTCCAGGCAGTGAGACTATTTGAGCCCGCTCCTCCTCTCTGAAGATCTACTGTTTTATTCAACACCCACAATGGGATACAGAGATGAATCAAGGACATTTGCTGAGCTTGCCCTCAAGCACAACAGAGTTTGTGCCCAGGACACAATTCCTACTGCCAGCAGCTAACTGAAGAGTGCCCCAGACATGTTTTATCTGCTGCTGTGCTGGTAAGCCACAGGGATCTATTTCTGCTCTGAGCATCGGTACTCCATGTGCAGTGGAGTCTAGCCCTTGCTGGCTGGTCAATCAGCTGGACTTCGTTTTCCTTTGCTCTCAAATTCATGCTACGGGAGACACCTCTGTGCCCCTCCACAAAAGACACCTGGCTGTGCTTGTGCCAGGTCACACTCTCAGTCTCTGACCCCAGTATCATTAACAAACCAGAATGTGTGGACTGGCAGCGACTGGTATCGTGTCCCTCACTCATCTGGAGCTGCCTTTGGGGTAGAGCCTCCAGGATTCACTTCCTCTTTACTGCCAGGATCTGTGCTCAAGAGTAGCTGAGGTCTGAGGCTTGTCACCATCACAGTGGTACGGGTACAGGAGGGGGCCAGTGCTGCGCTCACTCTTATCCCTCTGGTCCAGTAACAGCCATAACCTGCTCCCTAGGGCTGAAATTCAGGCTTCCTGGTGTTAAAGAAACAGAATTTGGGTCCGGAGGGATCCTTATTCCCAGGCTTTAGGGAATGCTTGGTGCAGGGTGCTCTTCTGGAGTGCCCAAATACAGCCAAGCAGTACAGCAATTTCTGCTTCTGCGGTGGTACTGCCCAGATTCACATCTCCTATAGCCTAATGCAAAAAAAGCACATAGACACCCCCCAAAGACCAGCGCTGTTAGCAGGTAATGTGGTTGCAGAGCATGGCTCTTCATCACCAGGCTCTTCATCACTCTCCAGTCCTAGCCATGGCCCCAGGCACTCCAGGCCGCCTTGAAATCATCCGGAGGGTTTGCGTGCACCCTAGCCTGGGGACTCACACGGAGAGGGATCCACAACACTTGGGATTCCCTCCCTTTCCAAGGGCCAAAAGAAATCCTGTCACAGATTTTTGTCTTGCCAGACATGATCTTCCACAGCGTCGTGATCATAATCCAGATGGCCAAGATCTTGCCAGCGCAAGGGAGCCTCTGGCTTTGGAAGAAACTTGCTCCATTCGGCTGGCTCTCTGCAGAGCTGCATTTTAATGCCTAGTCCCCTCTAAGGCTTAGAGGTTCAGGAGCAAAGTACAAAGAAATGCTGAGAATAGCTGCTCTTTTCTCCTCATCTTCATCTCAGGATCTCTCCAGAGACTGATCTTGCCCCGGAGGGAAGGGCAGGGCACATTAGCCGAGAATTCCTTTTTTCCTGTGAACTTTGTTTAAATATTTAACAGAAGGAAACTAAAAATATCCCCAGTTAATGCAGCAGGAGCCAGACAGCGGCTTGCTCCTGGGTGTCCTTCCTCCCGGCCCCTCTCCTCAGGTGCATGGCATGGGGTGCGAGCCCCCCAGCCCACAGCAAGCTGTGAGCTGCAAGAGGAAGGCCTGCTCCTCAGGAGGGGCTGCAGCGTCACCTAATGACACAGACCCAGCAAGGGGACAGATATTACCCCTTGGGAGCATCAAGATACAGCGTGGTGGCTCAGGGCTGGAGGTGCAGGGTGTTTGGTCTCTCTGTTGACTGCCTTCTGAGCCCCCTTGGCCAAGCGCCCCCTTTTCCACGCCCCACAGCCACATGAGGGCATGAATGTGGGTTGTCAGCTCACGCCTCTCCTTCACAATGAAGGAACGGGCTGGATGTCTTCAATGATTTTTTTTTTTTTCCCCGTGTGTGTGTGAGGTCTTTGTTGTGGAGCAAATCCCGGGTCAGGTACACGGCAGCTCACTGGGGAAGGGCTGGCGCTGCGCCGCGTGCTGCCAAGGGAAGGGGCAGGCAGCATGAAGGGCAGCCGTGCTGCCATGAGGATGATGCCGGAGGGAGGCGTGCGGCCGGAGCTGAAATCCTGCCGGGGTGCTGGCCCTTGCTCCGTGCTACAGCTGCTGCCTAGCACTGCTGGGTTTGGGGGATTGCTGGTGGGAGAGGCGGGGGAGGAGGGGAGGGATGGGACCTTGCTGAGGGTACGCAGGTAAGGAGCACGGAAAGGTAATTCCATGTTAGCTAAGAGGAAAGTAAATGCTAAATATTTGATAGCTATATTTTTGCTCTTAAGTTCCTCAGTAAGGCTGGACTTTTCTGGCTGATTCACTCTCTCCTTCCCAATCTTCTCGGTTTATCAATCACGAGCGTCCCCTCTCACTCCCTCACCCCGGCAGACAATGAAGAGGCTCCTTTTTAATAAATGGATTACACGCTCCGCACTATAAATAAACACAGGAATTAAGATTCCAACTTGTTCTGGCGATAAGCAAACAAAGACGCCGAATCCCCCCCCTCGGCCTTCAGACAGGAGAGTCCCCCGGGAGTCTGTGCACGCGTCTCCGCACGTGTACTCCAGAGGCAGATCGCTTCTCCCCGGTGTATAGGATAACAAGTGTGTTTCTGTGGGCTGGGGGGAGCAGCCCCGGGCAGGGGAGTGGGTGCATGTGCATGCTCTGCCCGCTGGGGCTGGCACCAGCAGCGGGGAGGGAGCGATGGCCGCGAGGCCCAGGCGCAGCTCAAGCTCTCTCTCTTGCCTCCCAGTGAGGAGCATGAGGCGAGACCTCGCTGAGTGACGAGGCGCTGCTGCATCTGCGATGGAGCCTGGTGCCTGGTAGGTTCGCAGCCCCCCCGGCGCCTGCCGGCGATGCGGGAGGGAGGAAGGCATGTGGGCAGCAGGCTGCTGCCGGCTGCTCCACGAGGAGCCTTCCCAGCAGGAGGGACATCCAGATAATGCGCTCTCCCTCCTCCTCCTGCAGCAGCATGCCTCTCCTGGCCTCCTCCATCCACTCGCTGCAGCTATGGCACTTCCTCCTCCTGGTCTCGGCCGTCCCTCCACCCGCCGCCTGGTCCCTGCGCCCTCGCAGCCCCGTGGCCACCCGGCCCCTCTGCGCCCGTCGGAGCCCCTCTGCCCACCGGCCCATTTGCATCTGGGACAGGACCTCGCTGCCCGAGCGGGATTTGCGCCTCACGGCGCCGCGCCAGCGCGCCCTGTCCCCCCGCGGCGGGGACCTGCGCCACGCCGTGCGGCTGAGACGCCAGGCAGTGGGGGCCCGGCCCGCCACCCCCTCTGGCTTTGAGGACGGCATGCCCTCCTCCCAGTACCCCTGGGCCATCGTCTGGGGCCCCACGGTGTCGGATGAGGACGGAGGGGACGCCAACTCCGCCAACCCGGGCTTCCCACCGCTGGGCTACACCTTCGTTTCCCCGCGGGGGATGGCGACGGCGCAGCCCAACTCCCACTCGCTGCTGCACAACGCGGGGCTCAACCTCCGCGAGACCCCAGCCACCCTACGGCCGTTCCTGTTTGGGCCCCGGGGGGAAGGTAGGTCTGCACTGTGCTTCCCCTGGCCCTGTTCCTGCAGGAGGAGCTCCTCCTGCAAAACTTATTGCCCCAGCGCTTGTGCTGCTGCTCTCGAAGGGGGGCTGATGGGGGCGGCGGTCCCACTGCCCCTCTCCCCCCTGCCTCACAGGTGTGGACCCCCAGCTCTACGTCACGATCACCATCTCTATCATCATTGTCCTGGTTGCCACCGGGATCATATTCAAGTTCTGGTGAGTGGGGCTTGGGGCCAGTCGGGGTTGGTTCATTACGGTGCTCTGAAGCCATGTCGGTGGGCACAAGGACTGCGGGCTTGGTTGCTGGAGAAGGCATTTGACCCGCGGGTGCAAGGGGCACTCATTGCCTTGCTGCTCTTCTCCCCAAAGCTGGGACCGCAACCAGAAGCGCCGGCGCCACTCCGGGCAGCAGAGCGGTGGGAGGCAGCAGGAGAGCCAGCAGCCCCTCACAGACCTGTCCCCCACCACCGTCAGCATCCTGGGGCCCTACGGCGACTCCCTCACCCCCACGCCTGAGGCGGAGGAACCCAGGCATGGGCAGGAGGGTGCGGAGAAGCTGGGGGGCCACGGGAAAAGCACTGCCTTCCAGCTCAACCGGTGAGTCCTCCGGGGAGCCAGGGAGCCGTGGGGTGGCAGGGGGCAGAGGGACAGCAGGCTAGGGGTGGGCAAGGCAGCTCAACCTTCTGAGGAGGGCCCACGCGAGGCTGGCTGGCTAGCGGGGACGCCGGGGCAGCGTGAGCGCCCGTCTCTAATTCTTTTCCGATTCCCTTTTCCCCCCAGAATCCCACTGGTGAACCTGTGATGCACACGGGAGAAGCAGAGCTGGCTCCCCCACCCTCCTGTCACAACCGGGGAGCCCACGCTTCTGCCGCCTCTGCTACCCCAGGAAAAAAACAAAACAAAACAAAACAAAAACAAATCTCCTTGTGCCACGGCCCGCTGCCACCGTTGTTAACTAACTCCACCGGGACGTGCCTGGGCAAACGGAGGAGCCGGGCCTCGCTAGCGTCCTGTGGGGGGAAGGTTGGGGACCCCCCCGAGCAGGACAGGAGGATGAGCGAGCAGGAAGGTGGGAGGGAAGGCGGCTGTCGGTGGTGTGAAGTCGTAGCCTGCCCTGCCCCTCTCCTCGCACACTCACACGCACTCTTCGACCTCCGTGACTCTCCCACCAGTGCATGCCTGACGTTGGGGGTAGGCGAGGTGGAAAGGCGTACCCCTGTCCCTGTGGGCCCGAGCCCCTCTGTGTGTCCCTTTCCATGTTGTGTGCTTTGACGTGAACGTCTGGAGTTCAGTGGCTGCAGCGATGCCTGCTGGGGTTCGGTCGCCCCGAGCTGGGGCTCAGGTGAAGGCAGGTCCTTCTGTTCCCAAGGTCTTGGCCCTCCTGAGGGTCCCGGGGGTGGGTGAATCTTGGGAAGAAGAGGCTTATATAGCACCTGACCCCCCTCAGCAACACATTTCCTTGAAGGAAACATTGCCCTGCCTTTAATATTCACATCTTCCCATCTCCTTTCTGCCTAACACTCCTGTTTTCTGTCTTCAGCTTGTATCTTTCATCTCCCAGTCCCCAATGTTTCTGTTTTTTTCTCTCCATTCCTCCTCCCCTCCTTTCTTGCCAGTTAAGGTTGGAAGAAGTTCCTTTAGCTTGCCAAATGTTTTGATCTCTTGGAAGCCTCCTCGCTGTCCCTTTCCATCCCCTGTCTACTTCATCAAGGTTTTATCTCTGCTCTATGGAGGTGTTCTTTAGAAAATCATAGGTGAAGCCTTCTGCCCATAACGTCATTTAGCAAGTGTCCTGTCCATTGAGATACAGCTGAAGCAGCTAAAAGTGTCACAAGCAGATATAGCTGGGCACAAGGAGCATGAGTTTGGCTGGGCTGGGGTAGGGAATTGCTTTTGGACACTCCTGTCACAGGCAGCAAGCAGCGGAGATGACTCTGTTTGCCTTGGATGGCAAAGAGCAATTTACAGATGACCTCGGGAGTGCTCGGAGGGTTGCCGTGTACTGCTGGTAGGTTTCTCCTGAAATGCCTCCTGAGACAACACCAAGGGCATGAGAGAGGGAGCATCTATGCTGCAGCCAGGCATGGGAGGCCGATTTCCATGACAGTCCATTGGCAATGACAGTATTTGCCCTCTCGTGGCTTTTGTGGACACCTTCAAAGAAATTCACAAACCCACGCTGACAGCCACTGAACTGAAATGATGCTGATTTGGGTAAGGTCACCCCTACGGTATACAAACACCTTCAGCTGCTGGGCTGATTGTGTCCAGAGACGGGAAACTCACCCACAATTTGAAGGCTCTAGTGCACCATACAAGGTCCTAGACAAAAAGTTATCTGTCATCTCAGAGGATATGAAATTGCCTTTCACCCTTTATCCCTGTAGTAAAAGCGTATTCTTTATAGAACAAAGCACACGGAGTTTCCTACGAGGCCTGGTTCTGCCCATTTACCCAGCTGATCTGATGGTGATCTCAGGTCCCACCTGGCTCACCGGGAAGGACATTTAAATGAGAGTGTAAGTTACAATAAGCCTCGCAGAAAACAGCAGAGATTTGGAGAAAATGACAGGTCAAATAAAATTATCGGCTTATTAGAAGCACAGAACGGCTGAAAGATGTAGGTGGAAAAGGACTCTGGAGGTCTCCAGCCTAAGCACAGGTTCAGTCTCTGCTCACAGCAGGCGATATTATTGCTTTACTGTAAATTAATCCGTTACTGAGCCTTTTCCTTACTGAGGCCCCTCTCAAGGCTTTGGTGGACGTTCAAGCTGTGGATGGACAAAGCAGGGGGCAGGTGGCTGCTCCTGCCCACAGGTCCCTCACCACCACCCCTGCCAGCTGAGGGCAGGTCGGGGGCTGCTCTCCCCCACTTCGGCACAACCAGGGATGGAGAAGGACATCTGCAGACAGTCTGCACAGGGCCGAATTGGTTACGGCGGGCAGTTGGCAGCACAATGCCTCAAACTGGTCTAAGTAACCTTCCAGACTGGATTAATTAGATTGCTCTTTGATCAATAGCGCCTGTTGAAACGAGGCCAGAGTTTAGATGCTACCACTTCAAGGGCTGTCCTTGGGCTTTCCCTTTGCACAGGCTGTGTGGAGAGAAGGTCTGCAAGGAAGTGGCAGGGCACTGCAGGGGGTGTAGTGAAAGCATTTTCCAGTACTTGCTACAGGGAAGCCCTGTGCTCTGCTGGCCAGGCCTTTGTAAACTCTGCAAACACATCAGATTCAAGTGTTGTTTCTGTTTGCTTGTTTGTTTGTTTTCCTTTAACGTGTCTCTGCTCTTGTTACCTCCAAGTAATGAAAGCACCTCCAAGGAGTGAAAACCTTTCATGGATGTTGTGGTAAGAGGGAAGATGGGAAATGCAGTAGAGAAAACTCTTACAATGACAGAAGCTTCGATATGCTGAACATCTTTTCCAACACCAATTTTTCTAGTCAAACATTTTTATGATGATCATTCACTCTCTCACATGAAAAAGGTTAGATATGGGAAACAGTTTCGTTGTTCTGCCCAAAATTTCATTGCTACGTTCTGTCCCTGGAGCAAAACATTCAAAACATGTTTGGCCACATAAGCTTCTTCCAGTCTATAAATAGTCTCACTGGATCTGCTTTCTCCATGGTGGGAGCCTTATAAATCACCTTTCCCCATGCAGAACGGAGCCTGCTTGGTCCAAGACCGTGTTCTGTGAGATGCACACGTGGACTGGTTGACAGCACCAGGTACAGAGCCAGGGCAGAGGCCGGCACCTTCTCAGTCACAACCTGCAGGGTTCTCCATCTTCCAGCTGACTGGAGGAGAAAGATCTGGGTTATTTTTTTCTTTCCAGTGGAAATTTTACAGAGAGAAAGGTGTGTAGGGAAAACTACTGCAAATGTCTGTAGGCTTGGGCTGAGCCTGTCCAACATTGCTGGCCAGTTAGCAGAAAACATCTGGGTGGGCTGAGCAACCGTGTCTGTGCAAACTCCTCAAGGGACGTGGTTTTGTTAACAAAAGGCCGGTCTCCCTGCGGGTGCAGTGGGAAGGAGGGAAGGCCTGGGGGACAGTCCCTCCCCTCCGCCCTGCATTGTGTTGGAGCAGGAACCTGAGTCTCTCCCTCTCCCTGTTTACCCAACAGTGACATGACCACAAGGAGAAATCCTGTTTGGGCTTCCCGATCTGGTTGGCCATGACGGGTAGGCAAGGGAGCAGAGCTCAGACGTGTGCTTGCACACCTCTCCTCCAGTCCAGTTTACAGCGACACATCCAGCCAAGAGTCCCAGGGCTTCAGAGAGGGCTATCTACCTCTTCCTCTGTGGCACCTAAGTGCCCTTGTAAATCTGGCCCTTTCAGCCCCCCTCCTCCCTTTCCTGCTAAGGAAAAACGCTTGGAAAGGAGCTTTTTGTTCACTTCCCACACATTCTCAAATGAAAACATGATCACCTTCGGATTGGTCTGACTTAAACTGCCGTTTTGGTTTTCACTCTGAAAAACACGCCTATGGCACAGCCTTAGAGACGAGTCCTGCAGCACAAAAGCCCTGGGCCAAACTCCAGCTCCCTGACCATGCCCCAGCTGATGTCTCACTGTGGTCCTGGCTCTACCTTGTCAAGACAACAGAGGGGGCCCCCCTTCTTTCACTGTCTGACAGCTCTCCACCCCTTCTTTCCCGTTGTTTTCCCTCTTCCTGCTCCCATCTCGTACCATGGTCTCCCTCCTGGCTCTCTCTCCCCTCCTGCTGTTTCGCTCTCCTCTCTCCTCTCTTGTCCTCTCCCTGCCATTCGGTCTTGTTCTGCCGCAGCTCCCATCCTTCTCTCCATCCTCCCTCCTGCTTCCCGCTTGGTCTCGCTCCCCCCCCTCCTCCCCTGCCCTCGTGCGCTGTGATATATATTTTTGTAGGATTTCTCTTCTCCTTGTGGTGAAATATTCAATTCTTGTGGGATGTTAGTTTCAACATTTTTAAATAAACCTTTGCAAAATACTGAAAGCAGAGCTCTCGCTGCTGTGGAAGAGGCCATAACGGAGGTGTCAGGGGTGGGAAGAGAGGGGCTTTGCCCCGTGCAGACCCCGGTGGGACGGGGACTCATGCACCTGCCATCCTACAGCCTTCTCCAGGGGGGTGGACAGGGCAATTTGGCCACGTGTCCATCTCACCCTGATTTTCTTGGTGGCCATAGAGGCCTTTCAGCCCTCCTCACAGATTTCCACTGCTCTCCTTCACTCAAGGAAGCCGCAGGGGCCTCACACACCCACTTCTCAGCCCCGAGTGTCTGTTTTTGCGCCGGAGCTGCTGCCTCCCAGCCATGCTCTGGGGCTGCTCGTCACATGCTGATCTGTGCTGGGAGCCAGGGTGGCTGTGAGAGGTGAGAGAAGCTGGAGAGAGACGGAGAGATGCTGGAGCAGAAGCCTCCCTCACTCTGTTCCCCGCGGCTGCCTCCGCAATTTCTATTTACAGCCCTGCTGCCTCCCCTCCTGGCCACAGTGCCGCTGCTGTTGCTGGTTTCCAGGGCTGCTCTGTAATTAAGCATCCTCTGTCTCCTACGACTCCCCCACTTCACCAGCTCCGTCAGTGATCGCTGCTGGGGTGGGCAAGGAGGGGGGTGCTGGAGACCACAGCAGCGCTGGTGGCACCTCCGAAGGGCTCCCTCCCCGTGGGGCAGCTCCTGTGAGCAGCACCCCTGCTGCCCCCGTGCCGAGGGTGGGAGGAGGGGGTCCCTCAGCCCTGCTGCATTAGCGGGCTGAGCCTCTCCTATCCTCTGCAAAAGGAGGCTGTGGGGCTGGGCAGGCTGGGGAGACGCGGCTGAAGGGGTGAGAGATCCTCAGCGTGCTGACATTACAGGCTCACAGGCTTGTCAGCGCAGTGAAATGCCTTGCGTAAACCTCAGCTGCTTCCAGCCACTGCTTCAGCCCTTCCTGCTGGCTTCTCATCAGCAGATGCGTTTCCTCCAGTGCCCCCTCCACAGAGGCTGAGGCTATGGGCACTCAGCGAAGCCTTCCTTTCCTTCACCTGGACAAGCTCCTTTTTCTTCTGGTCTCCTGAAGCACTGACTCCTTGGTCTAGTCCCTTCTCAACAACACTTCCTACTATGTGGCTCTTGCCCACGACTTCCCTTTGGCTTCCCACCCTTCCAGCCTGCTCCCAGCCCTGCCTCCGTCCCCAGCACCTTGCTCACTGATGGGGAGCTGCATGCTGAACACGGGGCAGTGGAGACAGGAGAAATGGATGAGATCAAATAAATCAAAGAAGAACACCCAAGAACTGCACAGCCACATCAAGATACATGAAAGCCCCCCAGCAAGGGGTCAGAAACCAAGCAGGAGGTATTGCTGAGCACTGTGATTTCCTGAGAAAGGGAGTACCTCGGAAACACATTAAGAAAACAGCTCCCAAAGCTGGGACTCCCTCCAGCTGAGCACTTTCTGTAACCCGCAATAAATTGTCCCATTCTATTTAAAAACAAACAAACGTGAAAAACTAAGGTAATGGCCTGCTGGCAGCGCCTGTCAACGTAAGGAGCTGGTGGTGAGCTACAGTACTCGCTTGCCTCCCCTGCTCAGGGAACTTCTCCAGACCTGGGGCTGGGAGTGAGGCCTCTACACGCTCTGTGCTGCTCTTCCCCATGGGGCTATCATGGGAAAGCACCTGTGGAGGTGTTGGGCATTGCTGTCCTCCTCAGGCCTACCGTACAAACTGGGCATGGCAGCAGAGGGGTCGATCAGCTTTAGTTAGAGGTGTCTCCTAAAGGGATGTGGTTGTGCAGATGGTGATTTAATTAGGAATTAGCAGCAATGCACAGCTTAAGGCTGCCTTGAAGAATGACCCTGAAACAAGCTCATTTTAGTGCCATGTAAAGGAGCTGAGTGCTTGCCTTAGTTCGCTCCTGCTTTGAACCTCAGAGCTGAATCTTTATCAAGGGCTGCTGTGTCTCCGAGTGCACATTTCACGTGGTGAATAATAGGCCATTCAGTGACGCATTCGCCATTGATCCAAAGCCCATCTTTCTCTGGGAGTGACCAGAATACAAGCAAAACCATCTTCAACTTCAGATCAATCCCTACGAGGGATCTGGCAGGGAAACAAATGCCAGTCCCTGCTCCAGGGACCTGTCTTGCATCTCCGTGGCTCCTAGTTAGAGCTCCAGAGGCTGGAGGGCAGTCACTCTAGGGCAGACAGTCTAGCTCGAAGTCCAGGCTCTGTCAAGGGCTGGATGTACCACGAAGGTTCAACAAGCAAGCAAGCCTGGGGTGACTCATTTTCTGAATGTCAGGAGAACATAGCTTGATGTCTACGGCACGCACTGGTCAAATCTGCATTACAGCCTGGCTGAAGAGCTGGTTGGTTTCCCTGTTAGTTTGCCCAACAAAAGTGCCCGGACAAGCATCACGATTCTCTCAGGTACCATCTGAGCCTTGGTAAAGTGACCAAGACAGCAGGATCTTTGTGAGCTCCTCCCAAATCAAGGGACAGCCTGTGGTGGGTGTCCTCTGCTAGTGTCAGGGAAATCAGTCTAGACAGGTTATTGCACTGCTAACACGTGCAGTTTGTCTGAATGTGTTCACACCTACAGAGGAGGCTTGCACCAGTGCCATTAGATTGACTCAGAGCCATTTGACAACACCGGGGTGAGTTATTTAAGCCTGAAATGGTTTCCTTCTGATGCCTTTTCCTGCCTTACAGATTTCATTCACGTGTGACACACTGCATATGAGTGAACATCATGCAGATGAGGTCCGAGGCTCTGCTTAGCATTACCCTGTGTTTGTGGATACACAGCAGGAACTGTCAGAGAGGCGTTATTCCCTCCTTCATAATGAGACTGCTCCTACACCAAGCATCAGGACATGCGTGGCAAAAAAGAGGACTAGAAGACTGACCTATAGCCAAATGCTGGTTTCTTGTAGCTACTCATGTTGGCTAACTTACTTTTGGTTCTCTAAAAAACATGCTGCAGTAAATCTGAGTGCAGCTGATGAGGAAGAGACAGATTCTCCCATGGTACCTGCTACTTACAGGAGGGCTGGGATGAAGTGGTCACTGAGGATAATAACAGCACTTCTGGCAGGCTCTGGTGACAGTAGTTTGCTCAGGCAGTACCTTGGAGAGAAATGCACGGCCTAACCGAAACACAAGGAGCTGAAGCTGTTGAGGAAAGGCCTAAAGGAAGAGAGTTATGAGGTAGAAGGAATATGAGGGAGGACAGGTTGAGGAGAGAGTGGGCAGAACCATGAATTTTGAGCAGGATTAAAAGATGGAGCAGGAAGAGGTAGTTGGGTCAGAGGAAGGGATCAGGATGGGAATTTAGAGCTAGGGGAGCTTTAAAAGGGCTGGGTAAACAAGAACAGGTGGATGAAGCAGGGGTCTGGGGGCTCACAGGTATGAGGGTGCTGCTGACGCTGAAGCCCTTGTTTAGGGCCGACCCAGCTCTCAAAAAGATGATGCATTCCCATGTTATTTCCTTTTCTTGTCCTCTTCCTTTCTTGATGTTAATTGCTTGGATATTGTTTTCCAGGAGCTGAGGTGGAGGCTGTGTCATCGGACTTACAGGGACATGAAGAAATAAACTTTGAGGATGGAGCTCTGAGTACGCTCAGCACGGAGACCACCAAAGATGAGGCTGTCAGCACCTGCCCTTGGGCTCACAGTGCTGGTATACGGGCCTCTGGCCTTTAGAGCCGAAGGGCAGGAACAGCACCACCTGGAGTGGCATATGCTGGGAGGAGAGCCTCTCAGACTCAGCAATGGATGCATGAGGAAGCCCAAACAGAATGACACATGAAAAACAAACAAACAAACAACAAAAAAATAAAATTTGCAAAGAAGAAGCCAGGGATATGAATGTGAAAGGGCGAGTAGTGTCGTGATGCAGTGAGCATGTCCTCTGCACCAGAGGTGCAACTGCCTGCTGAAGCAGAGCCTGCTAACGTGACGGTAACGGGAACCCAAGCATCTGTCGGGATGGTGAGTGAAGGAAGGGGCTGGTGTTTCCCAGTGTCTGAGCTGACTTTGCATCCTGGGTGGTTGCTGCCATTGGTTTTCTTCTTCTGTGATAACTGTACGTCATTTCTCTGTACAATTTACTTCACAAATGATTTCATGTACCTGCCCGAGATGTGCTGTGTTGTGTTTTGTTTAAATATGCAAAATGGCATGCAACTCCATGTGACATCATATGCAAATTACTTCTCGTGTTACTGTGCTTATTTGAAATTAATTTGAGTATGATCACAACCCTGAATCTGAAGCTGTTGTTTAGGCTGAGCGCTCACCCTGCTGCCCCGCTCCTTGCAGCTACCTCAGGGGCAGCAGCACGATCCTCCCCTGCCTGCCTCAGCCTTGATCCGGAGGTGACCCTGGCTGCGGGTGGTGCGGCTCAGAGCAAGGTCGTGCTCCAGTCCTCTGCTGAGGTTGCCAGTCAGTGCAGCAGGAAGGGTGAGGATTTAATGGGGAAGCTGGGACTCCAAGCTCACGTCTCACAAGAGTCCACAGATGTGCACTCACAGGGAGAGATTTCTTTTAAACCCACAGAGCCAGGCTAGACACTGGCCTGTGATCAGCCATCCAGCAGCTCGACAGCTCAGTAAAGTGTCATAAGGCATCTGGGCTCAGAAGAAAACGCTGGTGTTACAGTGTCAGGAATTAAACTCGCTTTCTGGAAGAGTTTGTTTCTTAATGACCGCCCCTTTATGGCAGTGAATCTGCAGATACAAGCAAAATGCTGCCGATACAGGTGCCCCATGTTCTTAGAAAGATCAGATTCCATCAGAAAACATCCACTGAAAACAAGAGCCATAACACAGGCACCAATACAATATCTACACTAATCTCTGAACATATACAAGCCATTTCAGCAACATTCTTCATGCTAATTTTCCCTTTTTTCTTCCGCCTGGTTATGAGTCAGCAGCTAGGCTTGAAACCCCTAGCCTTCATCACCGAGGAAGATGTAGACGTCACTCCAGCAATGCCTTAATCTTCCGTTTAAAAAAACAAACAAAAAAAAAAAAAAAACAAAAAAAAAAAAACAAAACAGAAAACAGTCAAACAGACTTTGCTGTGACTCCCATCTCATCCCAGGCTCACATAACCCGCTGTGACCTGGCAGTGAAATATTTCATGCAAGGCTTTTTGCTCTGGGCAACCGAGAGCGGATGGGTGCCTGGAGACAGGGGTGGCTGAGAGCTCTGCACCGTGTCCAGGGCTGCTGGTGTCCAGGCAAGGCAGGAGGTGCTCAGGGGCAGATGCTGCTGGTTGACTGCAGCACCCAGCAGCTCCTCAGGCTGCCCGGGGAGAGCTGCTCTCATCCTTCCCCAGGCAGCTGCTCCCAAGGCATTCCTTTCTCTTGTCCCCGTTTGTAGCCCTGTGCCCCCTGCCAACAAATGGGTCTGGTCTCAGCCACTGTGCAGATGGTCCTGTGAGGTGTGAGCCCTGTCCCAGCCTACGTGCAAAGCCTGGGTTAATAAAGACAAACAAAAGCAGTGGAGGAGATGGCCTCAAAGCCTGGAAGATCACAGAGGTGCTGCAGCATGGAGGAGCTCTCTCTGCTCATTAGAAATCCCGTTGGATCTGCAAGACACGCACCCGTCACCCAAGGCATTTGGCCGTGGGCCTGCCTCTCACTTGCTGTTCTCTCCAGTTCCCATCCTAGCTCTACACACCCTGGAGGAGGCTGTGCCACCCGTGGGATACACATCCTGAGCTCCCTGGGCAACTTTAGCCCCACAGCTCTCCCTGCAGCATCCCATGGGCACCAACCCCACCACCACCAGCAGCTGGCACCAATTCCAGTCAAGCCCCAGGCATCCTGCTTGGCTTGCACTGCGTGAAGACCAAAGACATTATGAAAATGTCCTGCACTCATGTAAGAAGAGAGGACTGGAGGAGACTGCCTGACCTCTGACAGGGAGTCCCACCACATCCTCTTGCTCAGAGACCCCCGGTCTCAAAACAAGCTCAGCCTCCTGGCTTTGGGACTGCCGCTCAGAGGCTGTGCTAGGTCCTTGCACTGGCAGGTGGGAAGCTCCTTCTAATTTCCAGCCTCAGTATATTCATGGCTTAGCCTGTTATAATTCATTCTTGTGCCAGCATTGTCCTTAAGCTTAAATTCAATGACAAAGCCCTTTGTTAACACAGAGTTAATGTTGCTTGGTGATAGCTCATTCTTTCCCAGAACATTGAGTTCATGAAAATGCAAACTTGTGGAAAAACAGGGCATTTAGAGTTAAGATGCATGCCTGAGCAACCTTACTTCAGCTCATCCTGAGCTGGCGGCTGCCAGGGGGACTGCCAGCCCTCCAGCTGCGCCCACTGTGTCAGGTGTAAAGCCTTCTGCTATGTCAGGAGGGAGCAGGACCACGAGTAATGGGGGAGGTGAGCAGGGAAATGAGTCCTCTGGGGCACGCAGGGGGCTCTGGGCTGGAAGGCAAGGTGCTTCTGTCCATGGGATATCCAGGCACTCACCATGCAGCACTTTCAAGGACAGAGGAAGATGAAATACAACTAGGACATCCTGAGGTAAAAATTCCACCAGGCACTCTACTCTGCCATAACACTGAAGGGAAAAACTTTCTGGTAGGAGTCAGCTCATAAAAACAGAACCCTGAGGCATCATTTCCCCAGGAGGAGCAATGCCAGTGTTCACCAGGAGCGTGCCCTGCCTCCTGCACTGCAGTCACCGAGGTGGGCAGGAGCCATTTCCAGCAGCCAGTGCAGCAGCCCAGCAGACTCAGTCCTACCACAGCTGGGGAGGCCCCGCATGCTTCCTGGCAGCAGCAAGCTGCTTGCCCTTCCTGCAGCTGCAGGCGTGCTGCTTTGCCATGGAAGCTGCTCTGTCTAAAGTGAAGGGATGCTGGGAGGCTGCCGCAAGCTTCGGCCCCATCCTGGGCTCCTCCATGCAGGGAATTCGGGCCAAGATTTCCACCAGGGTCACAGTGATGCACAAAGGTCAGGACAGAAAATTATGGCAGCTCTAAAACACAGTGGTTGTAGAAACTTCAAGTACAGAAGCAAAGGATGTCCAGAGTGACTCCCCCTCTGCTTCCCTCCCCAGTTATCCACGCAGCATGCTGCAGATGAAGGGAGCTCGTCTGGGAAAAGCTGGGGCTGTCATCTGGCAGGTGCTGGGAGGCTCCACTCCAGAAGAAGGAGAGAGGGAATGAGCACAGAGCAATTCCCTAGGCGGCAGCTGCTCCCCAGGCAGAGCCAAAAAGGCTCCCGTGGCAGGTGCTCGCCCAGCCTGTGAGGCTGGGAAACAAAGCCTCAGGTGACACTGGTGCTGAAGGAGTCCCTGGAAAACGTGAGAATCCTTGCTAAAAGGAGCTGCAGAGATGATGCACAAGATTTTCGAGGAACATCTAGGTGAAACAGCAACTGCCCTGAGGAGCTGGAGGCGGTAATCCCAGCCCACCTGTGAGGAGGAGCTCGGGCAGCCTGCTGGGCAGGAGGCACTCCACCTCCTGCAGAGCTGGCCTCACTTGGCCTGGCCCTGGGACTCGCTGCTGCTGATGGTTTGGGCAGAAAATGTGTGTCCCCGAGTCACGGGCCCCTCTGGGCAAAAAGCTGACAACTTGTGGGTTCCCTAAATCTGCTTATAAAGTCAGAGGTGCTTCCAGCTGGCAAAACAGAGACAGCAAATAGTCCAGGATCAGTGGTTTTGTGTCTGGGTATCTGATGTGCATTGGGAGAGAGTGGAAAGCTTGCAAGAAGTGCTGTGACTAGGTAGCACTGCTGCTGCTGGGCTTAGCACTGCAGTAAACACACCATGAGGAGGAGGATGAAATAATCCTGGGAGATAACCCAGCCGTGGTACGCTGAGAGGAAGCAAGGCAGCTGATGAGTTTTCCCTGATGACACTGCAAACACATCTGAAAAGTTAGTTCCCGGAATGTGATGCTTACCTGAAGCTTGGGAGCCCTGCCCAGAGGGATCTGCTATAGATATTAGGAAAGCTTTGGGGTACAATAAAGGTGTGAGAGCTGCTGAAACCTGAAAAACCACTCCGAGTCTTGCAGCTGAAGCATTACTCTGAAAACCTCTCAGTGTGCTGGAGTCCGTAATGAATTCCAGAGATACCCCTTGTACAGACATCCTGCCTCCCTGATGCTGCAGACTGCAAAAACATTTGCAGCAGGCTGTCCCTCCAAGCTTTCGGTGCTTACTCAAGGGGCTCCTGGCAGCCAGTGGCAGCCCCAGAATCCTGATAGCAGACTGCTTGTTCACTCCTGCATCTCGTTTTCTTCTGCATTTTAACCTGAGTCCTTTTGCCTCCTTTCCCTGCAGATTGCCACAGCCCCAGACGCCTCTCCCCTAATCCCCTTTCTCATCCCTTTCAGGCAGCAATTTCACCTGTCAATTAGCTTCCCATCCAATGTATATTTCAAACCTGAAAAAAAATCCCTCTGACGTCAATTTGTCAGGAAAATCACATCAGCCCTTCTAACTTGACTCTCTGACAGGGTAGCTGGGCTGGCAGACCGGGGGATGCAGTAGATGTGATAGGTCTTGACTTTGAGGCTTCTGATGCAGCAAAAGGCCTGAAGTTCTCACAAAGAAACTGGGGAAATGACTGCAGCCAGAATTGCCAAAAGGTGAATGCAATTGCCAAAAAAAATAAAAAAAATAAAAAAATACGTATACAGCTGGTTTGAGAAGATTACATCATCAGAGCCAAAAGGCATTTCCGACGTGGCCACAGAAATCAGCAGGTTCATTTTCATCAATGAAGGTTTAAGCTGTGTTGTAGGGAAAAGCTTTTTAACTATCGAGCAATAAAATGCTGGACTAGACTGGCCGAGGGAGTCTTGTCACTGGAGGCTGCTGAGAACAGGTTCAGCAGATATCTGTCAGGGATGAGCTGCGCTTCCTTAATCTTGTCTCTGGGTCAGGACGATGAATTAGATGATTGCCTGAGGTCTCGTCCCAGTTTCATTTCCCCTAACTAAATTAAGCAAACCTCAGAAACCATTGGCAAAAGCAAGCTGCAGTGGGCTCTGCTCACTGCCTTCCTGCAAGCTGGGCATTAGACCAGCACCAACCTTGCCCAGGTGTAAGCCAGGCTCAGAATCTGTCCCCCTAATGCTGAAAACCCACACGGTGAAACCCTTCCAGCTCTGCTGTCTGTGCAGGCATGTCACACGCTGAGTTCAGGAAGGTTTTTGTGCACCTCTGCAGAGATCTGAGCATTTTCTGAGAACCTGGGTTTTAAACTTCCTTCTTCAGAGGGTTCTGGGAGCAGCTGTCATGCGGGAGAGGCACCAAGCAATTGTCTACATTGAGAATACCAGGCTTGGGACTTACCCTTGAAGGAAAAACTCTTTAGGGGATGGAGGAGGAAAACATGGGCTTGTGGACCTGTGTTCAACACCTTTTTTATTTTATTATCATATTTATTTTTTTTGTCATGCTGACCTGCTCTGGAAGCACAGCAAAGCCCAGGGAATAGTAAATCTGTACAGTCTGTAAAAGAGCC
Source organism: Aythya fuligula (assembly GCF_009819795.1). Classification (NCBI taxonomy): domain Eukaryota; kingdom Metazoa; phylum Chordata; class Aves; order Anseriformes; family Anatidae; genus Aythya; species Aythya fuligula. The sequence continues at coordinate 82,835,134 of NC_045559.1, forward strand.
AGACTGAAGGGAAAGGGACTGCATGACTCAATCACAGCCGAGCTCCTTTTCCTCGATCATAGCCCTTTTCACTGGGAACAGCCTCACATATAAAATGGATTTCTAGAGAGGAATCCACCCATGCCAGCCTTCTGCTAAGCAGAAGAAGCCAACCCCTCCCTACATCGTTTCACAGGATGGCCAGAGGGGAGGCACAGAGACAGACTCCGTTATTACAGCTCCTCCGTGCTGCTGCCAGCCCTCAGCCTGCTCCTGAGCACGGGTGACAAATTGTATATACCATCTTCAATAAGATTAACGTAATGATCTCTTTAAGGCTGTTGTCTTTGTGACCACGTCACATCATTGCTTCATAATCACCTCGTGAGTGATGAATGCACACAGATCTGTTTTTTACCCTCTGTCATTTCTAACCACTGAATCTCCATGTATAAAATAAATCCCTGTTAGCAGGAGCAAAGAACAGGACCTCACACTTCTCCGTTCCGGTCTGTGAGTAATTCTTCCAAATGCATTTAATCAGCAAACTTCCTTTTCACTCTGCTTTTTTTTTGCTGAGCCAGAGCCATTACTGCAAACAGAATTATTCCCAAGGCCAGTAACATTCCTCCATGGTGGCAGTTCAGCAGTTCCCATTTGACTCAACACATCATCTCCTTTTCCCCAGTGTTTCACCCAACTAAAATGACCCTAACAATTCCTTTCATTTCAGCTCATCTCACTGCCTTACATCCTTTACTCTAGCGAATGTCTTACTGAAATTCAGCTAGATTAGATCCACCTTTTTAAAATTTATTTATTTTTTATTTTTCCCACCCAGGTGAGGATGAAAAGGAGGTAAAGAAAAAGGAGGTAAAGAAAAAGATCAAGTTAAGGGCACGCAGTGCTTGTGTTGATAAACCCATTCTGTATTTGGTGCCGTTTTCCACTTACTGCTGTAGCTTTAATTTTGTTTTCCTTCTGTAATTTGTTCTTAACCTTATGCTCTATTGAGACTAGACTAATGGGCTTGCAGCAGCCGAGAGTACTTTGTTTTCTCTCTTCCTGAAATATAGCTCCCTTTTTCCAGTCCTGGCATGCTTACCCTGAATTTGATGGATATACTGCAAGCCTATGCTCCCCAAACTGCAGTTTCCTTGCCAGGTTTGAACAAAATACAGATATGGAGGTGAACCTGTGAGCTCCAGCCTTCACGCAATAGAGCTTCTGGAGTTCTGCTTCTGCCCTGGTACAAAAGCATACTGTTCTCCCCTGTCTCTGATATCCCCTTCTCCTGTCTTTTTCAGCATCGTCCTTCCTACTGAAAAATGACATGAGGCAACCGTAGAGACCTAGACATGCTTTAGCAGCACTTTGGTGAGCGCTGAAGGTGGTGTGAGGAGCGCATCAGACAAGCTTGCATGACCATGCTCTCATGCAGTATAGTTTTAAATGACACTTCTGCGGTGTTACTGTTCAGAATATGGATGTCACAGCCTACGAAGTAATCCCCAAACCAAACAGGTCCTGCTGCTACGACGTTCACCTGTGCTTGGAACAGAAGTGGAGTGAAATGAGAAGCGCTACAAAGCCAGCTGGAGAAGAGATGTTTGTGCACCAGGGCTTTACCGATGCTAACGCTGCTGTCAACATAGATGCATTTCCACAGGGTCCAACAAGCATGCTACCCTTCTGGCTTCTAGCATGATGAAGACATTGAGCATTTGCTTGCAGCGTACCAGCAGCACAGATCAAAATCACTGACTCACAGAAAAAATCAGGTGGGAAAGGACCTCTGTAAGTCTCTAGTCCAATCCCATGCTCACAGTGGGGTAACTACAAAGACAGATCGGGTTGCTCAGGGCTTTGTCCCCACACATTTTGAACATTTCCAAGGGTGGAGATTCCCCAGACTATGTAGGCACATGTTTCACTGCTGAACAGCTCTCAAGGGGAAGAAATTTTCTGTTACATATGTTCAAAATTTCTCCTGTTGCTATTTGTGTTTGTTGTTTCTTGTCCTTCCACTGTGTATCCTCAGAGTCTGGCTCCATCTTCTCTACAAGTTTCCTTTAGGTAGGGGCAGACAGCAAGTGGATGCCCCTTTGGCCTTTTCTTCTGAACAAACCCAGCTGCCTCAGCCTTCTCCTTGCACATTGTGTGCTCCAACCTTCCAATTCAGGGCCTTTTCGCTGGGCGTGCTGCAGTTTGTCAACATGCCTCTTGCACCCCAGCCCAGCCCTCGATGTAATCTTCCAGATGTGGCCTCACCTTTCAGGTGGATGGGAATAATAATTTCCCTTCCTCTGCTGGCTGCACTCTTGCTAATGCAACCTAGGTTGCAGGGATCTGTCATTGCTTGAAGGGCTCACTGCTGGATCACGTTCAAAATACTTGTTAAGACTTTTTGAGGTGATCTAATAACGTCAGTTTTGATTTAAGCCTGTTGGGGATATTGCCACGGAGAAGCTATCACCCCACTGGAACAGGTTTTGCCTGAGCACGCCTGGTATGTTTTGACCGTGACCATGCAATTGAGGTCCCCCTCAGGCACTGCTGATGCGATTGTGGTTTTTCTCCTGTGCTGAAGGTACTTGGGCACAGTCCCTCTGGCTTTCTTGGCATGCCCAGCGATTCCTTTTCCTCCTTCCAAATTATGGGACGCATATTCATGACGCGTTGGCCAGAAAGTTTGGTAGCTAATTGTTCTTACTACAGTGGCCAAACAAACTCAGTCTGTGGCTAAGGCTGATCAGTCCCAGCAGAGTCTGCCCAACAGGAACCCTGCTGTTCCCAGCTCCAGAGCCACTTCTCAGTAAAAAAGCAGTGGATCGCTGTTGAGTGTGCCTCAAGTTCCAAAGTGCATCCCAGGCGCATGGTTTCTGCTCCTTGACCTTAAGAGAGTAGATGCCAGTGTAACACATGATTCAGACAAGCAAGCGTGTGCAGGATAATGCGATAATGCACGTGTTATAACTCAGTTACTGTGTACTTCTCAGACCGTACAACACTAAATAGAGAAGTTACCAAGGAGGGAGAGATGCAATCTATTTCCATGCCATGGAAAGAAAGGCAGAAATGACATGCTGAAATGCTCTCTGCTGCGCACTACCAGGGGATTTAATCAGCCGATTGCCAAAGAGATGTCAGTTCCTTGAAAGAGTAAGGACAACGTGCCTTGCTGAGAAATGTACTCGCAAGATTAAAATACCAGCTTCAGGATAAACTTAATATTGTCCCACAAGCAGAAGAAAATATGGGCAAGAATGAACAGCCTCCATCCTTACAACGGGTGTCACTACACCATCACACCCTCCCAAGCCCATCTGCCCATCTCTGCCTGGTGTTCAGGTACCCTCCACAAACTCAAGCACCAACACCAGCAAATCAGAGAACATGTTGGGCCTGCCCTACAAGCCAGCCAAGCAGGATCCCACAGCGCCACGCACCACCCATATCAATGGGGTGGCCACCATGACTGGTGCAGTTTATATGCGGACAGGGGACAAAAGGTGTTCAGGCACGGAGTATGGAGTGGTGCCACAAGCACGTAGTCATTACGGAAGGTCCGGGGCTAGGTCTGGTGTCAGGGTGGTGAGACAGGATAGAGATGAAGAAATCAGGCAAGCAGAAGGAGACGGGAAGAGCTGAGTTGGGAACATGACAGTCAGATGTGTCTGCGGAGGAGGGAACACGGGTGGGAGATGGAGCCTGCAGCTCGTGTAGCGCTGTGTTTGCTACCCTCCTGGGTCAAAGCTGTCTTGAAAAGCTCTCTGCAGAAGTTGTGAGAGAGCAACCGCTGTGGTAGCTTTTCTTTTTTTTTTTTTTTTTTTTCTCAGCTGGTGTGCTTTCTCCACACAGTTTCTTTTCTGAGCTTGTCATGAGCTAGTCCCTCAGAGGCAGGCAATGTTTAGCTGTGCTGCACGCCGGCTCCTTCTCCCAGGGGGGAGGCCCCTTGGCCTCCATCCACCACCCCTCTGGGGCTCATTTACCTCTCACAATCTCTTTTACATTGCTGCTGGCTTCTCGTCCTGCCACACAACAAACTGAGCCCCTCTCAGCTGTCCCCTCCCCAGCAGCCTGGCCTGGGCACTGCGAGCGGGTGAACCTGAGCTAGGAAGGAAGGTGAGGAGACCAGGTGCCCTCTGCAGAGAGATAGACCCGTTCCTCCTATTTCGTCTCCTCCTAAGGGAAGAAGATAAGAGAAATCAAGTGCCTGTGACAGATGTTAGTCACGCTGCCTCACGTGCTGCTGAAAGGTGCCTGGGGGAGGGGAGCGTGACGCTCTGGGCACAGTTTGGGAAAATTAACCACCCTGTCCCACTCCTCTGCTGGAAATCATGACTTCTCCTCGTCTGGTGTAGGGCGTTTTGACGAGCTCTCCCAGCAGCCGAGCTGAGGAGGAGACGCTCGGCTGAATTTCTTTTGGGCAGCACAGGGAGGGGAAGGAGGGAAGCTGAGGGAGGCTTTGGGGCGAAGAAGAGGCTCCTCTTGCTGGATGTAGGACTGACATAGTTTGTGGTGATGTGGGACGAGACGTGCCACCCTCAGGGCTGAGCTGACAACCCCAGAAACAAATTACAGAGGGAAAAATGGAAAAGGGATGAGCGTGGGTACCCACCAGCAAGTCAAATCCCCCAAATTAGGAAGGAAATGGAACTTTTTTACCCCAAAGTGTTGAGGGGCAGTGGGGCGGGCTGCCAAGGGGGTGGTGGAGCCACCATCATGGGGGGCTGTGGAAGGGGATTAGGTGAAGGACTCAGTGATACGGGGGGCTGGGTAGGGACCCCCAGTCAGGGGTGGACTGGGAGAACTGGGGGACGTCCCGTGTGACTGTGTGTAATTAGCTGCTGTGCCTGTAATGAATGTAATCTGGTGATTGTGCCATTAACTCGGGCGATTGTGCAATTAACTCCGGTGACCGTGTGACTCTGCGCAACCCACTCCCCAGACTGACCACTCAGCCAAAAAAAACCCTTTTTATTCCAACGCACACCGGCGGGCCCCCCCTCATGCATTATTCATGAACTCCTCATGAATATTCATGAGGCCGGGCCGGGCCGGAAGCGGCCCCCTCACGGCCGGCGGGAGGCGGGGGGGGGGGGGAACTGGGGGGGGGGAAGCGCCGCGCGCGCGCGCCGCCCGCCGCCGCCGCCACTTCCGCCCCGCCGCCAACCGCCGCCCCCCGCGCGCGCCGCCGCCACACGGCGCTTCCGGTGGAGCCCCGCGCGCTTCCGGCCCGGCCGCCCGCAGCCCCGCCGCGGCGGGGGGGGGGGGGGGGAGGCGGAAGGAGGAGGGGGGGGGGAGCGGAGCGGGCGAGAGGGGGAGGGGAGCGGCCGTGACGCCAGCGCGCCCCCGGAAGTGCTCTCGGCGCTGCCCCGGAAGCGGCCCGGCCGCTGCCCTCTTTCCGGTGAGGAGGCCGCCGGAGGAGCCGGGGTCGGGGTGGGCGCCGCGGGGGCGGGCGGAGGAGGAGGGGGGGGAGGCGGGGGGTGAGGGCCCGGGTGGGGGAGGGCAGAGGGGGGGGGGCGGCACGGCGGGGCCGCGCTTCCGGCCGTGAGGCGATCCGGAAGCGGAAGCGGCGGGCTGCCTGCCTGCCTGCCTGCCTGTCCGTCTGTCTGCCCGGCCGGCCGTCTGTCCGCCCCCCTCCCCCCCCCCCCCCTCCGCCTCCCTCCCCGTAACGCTGGCGGTTTGTTCGCAGAGCCGGGCCTGGAAGGAGGAGAGATGCGAGAGGAGGGAGAGTGAGAGGGGTAAGCAGCTCCCGCCGCGCCCTGAGTCAGCCTCGCCCCGGGGGGGGGGGCACGGGACGGGGCGGGCTGCGGGGCCCCCAGCCCCCGGGGGGCTCACGGGGGGGGCCATGGGGGGTGGGGGGGCGGTGCATGAGGCGGCTCCGAGCTCCGGGTTTGGGGCTCAGGGCTCCGGGTGTTGCGCTGGGGGGTCCTGGTGTGCATCCAGGCGCAGCAGGGCTTGGACTTCGTGGTGCTTAGGGACTTAGGGAGGCGTTTCTGCGTTTGTTCCCACGTCCCCTGGGGGCATCCTCAGTATTTTGCAGCGGTTAAGCCTAAAAGCTCCTTGTTAGCGACCAGTTACTCCTCGTTGCTTGCATACAGACGTAAAATGACAGCTGAAATCACTCAGGGCCTTTTATCAGCTGAAAGCTGCCTAGAAAATAACCACGAGGCGCATGGAGAATAAAGAAAGCCACCTTACAACTCAGTCTCTAAATACCCGCGTGTCCAACCTTGATTGTGCCTTCCAGAAACGCAGCCTGTGCCCGGCCGTGTACTCACACGTGCTTTGGTCTCTGTGTTTACGATTAAAGCGATGACCCTGCAAAGAAGTGTAAGCCCAGCACGTTAAGTACGCGGCTCTGGGAAATACTCTGAGAGCCACGCTTCAGGTTCCTTGCCCCTTGCGAGTTCCCTGGTGCACTCGGGTGTTTGTTTGGTGCATGTCAATTTGTGGTCTGTACATAGAAGGTGTTTTTGGTTTGTATCAGGAGGGTACGTTGACATCTGTCTGATACTAGACTGGTGCGTAGGAAGAAGGTCCCATCTCTGGCCTGTTTGTGGAAGCTGGGATGCTGAAGGCACCGCAGTGGGAACATGCTGCGGTACAGGGTTGAAGCTCCAGCCCATGTGTGATAGTTGTAGAGCAATTGGAAGGGTTACGAGCAGAGTGCTGGTAAAGTAAGTGTGAGCGCTGGGAAAGTGGGGGCTGTGGATAGGGGTGCATGTTTTCCGAAATATCCTTCAGCCTAACAGCGGGACAGGGGAGGGACGTCCGTGGGCATTAGGACAGGAGGTTGGTGCGAGGATCTTCGCCTTTGTTTTCTCCCTCTGGAAGATTGGCTTGCCAGTGAGATTGCATGACAGCTTTGACTCTCACACCGTTCCTCCTTTTTCTCCACGTTCTTATAACTTTGTTACACTTCAGTCTTTCAAGCTGATTTTTTTTTGAGGCCTGACATCTATTCAAGCATGAAGATTGCTGGGTGGGGGGACGGTTTCTGAGAAAGTTTAGTGAAAACATGGTAGTCATCTTCAGAGAATTAATACAAATTGTTTTGGTGGTGGTGTTTTGATTTATTATTATTTTTAAACACTTTGCAGAACAAAGCGAACAAAAGTTGGGTGCTTTGTCATGTTCTGACAGGGGGCAGGGTAGAATCAGGAGGCCACTGAGTGCCCCAGCCTGTGCTGGTTTGGATTTTACAGTTTGAAGATGGAGTTGCCTTTCATACTTGGTGCTCTTTGAATAGGAAAGCTGTTAGGAGATTTTTGTTTAAATTGTCATCTTTCTGTTTTACTCCTAAACTTTGCAGCTGAATCCAAGGAATCCGAGACTGGGCGATTGCAAAGTTTATTTGACAGACAAGTGTGATAATTTATGAGACTTTGTGATTGCAAAGTCAGGTTTACTTAGGTTTGTCTTTTTCTTCATTTATTTTTTGATGTGGAAGCTGAGCAAACAGAGGCTTACTCATTTAAAACAACCACGACACCCCCCGTGACATCCCAAACACAAAAAAAATCCCTCTTGATACAGGTGCTGAGTTGCTAGGGGAGGCCTTATCTCTGTGTGTGCCCATCCCGTGGAAGGAAACAATCCCGTACTGAAGTGTTAGATACGCAGGGCCTCGTTGTGGGCAGAGCACTTAATTAATCTGGCTCAGTAAAGAAATTAAAGGAAGCCCAGCTGCCTGCCCCATCGGATCCTGCTCGAATCACGGCAGTGTAAATCCAGAGTAACTCGGTCAGGCAGCTGGCAGCCGGACCGCATGCCGCTGCTGCAAGGTAAATAATTCATCCTTAAGTGGGTTTATTGGTTGGTGTGCAGTGAGCAGGTGAGGCAGGAGGACAGGGCTTTGCTGTTGTGCGAGCAATTCATAAAAAGCAAATTAACGGGTAATTTGGGTCATTTAAATACTGCTGCTCCGCACAGAGGAGAAGTGCCTTTGCATTTTGGCTCACACGCAGCAATTCCACGTGTGTTTATTCTCTCCTAAGACACTCCTGGAAAGTAAGGGCTTCGTGCTACTCGGGGCACGCTCCTCAGCTTATCTGATGCTGGGGATAGGCCCTTCAGAAGCAATATTTACTCGCTAATTAGACTGCTGCCACATCACAACAGGAACGGGCCGGTGCTGTTTGCAGAGAGCTGCACGAGAAGGCTGCGGTGTTTGGTTTCTCTGAGCAGCTCGCTCTGCCAGGCACGGTGTTCATTGAGCAGAGGTTTTACGGCCTTTGTTTTACCCATCAGTTCTGCCATCTTTGTTAAGGAATCAGCACCTCTTCTACCTCAGAGAATACCGCTGTGTGGATTTCTTGGGGTTTTCAGAGTGGTGCAAACTTTGCTTGCTAGGCTGTCTCCTGGTGTCTGGCTGGGTGATGGAGGCTGTGGTCTGCCAGGAATACTGAGAGACATCTCCAGGCTTCTTCCAGGAATGGTCAGGGCAGTGGGCAACGGGCAGTCAGGAGCCCTAGGTTTTACTTCTCGGTCTGCTGTGCCTGTCTGTTACCTCGGGCAAGTCTGTTTCCCTCTCTCTGCCTGTCCTTCTTCCTGTGTAACACGATGCTAACGCGCCCTTGCTGCATCTGGGTTCTCAGGGAGCTGGGGTGGAGGGGCAGGCAGGGTCCAAAACTTGCACTGCTTGTGGGCTCAGGCTGTCTGCGGCAGCAAAAAACGTTTTTCAGCTGTGTTTGCCTGGACGCAGATGCACAGACTTCATCATCTATGGCATGTACTTGGGTAGAGGATAACTGGGGAGTTTTAGAGGTGCTTGGGGTCAGATGTAGTCTTTATTTTTTATTTTTTGCATGGAGGACTGGTGGGCAAGAGGCATTTGAGGTGGACCCAAGCCTGTGGGAATAGCAGACATCTTTTTTTTTTCTCTGCAAATAACCTGGTTTGGGCAGATAGATCAAAAGCGGGGAGCAGTTGCTTAAGGAAGGACGGGGAGATTAAGGAACTGTCGCAGCATCAGGCTGAGTCAGTTCCCTGTTGGAGTCTTTTTGGGTTTAATGTTCCTTTTGTGTATGTGTGTGTGTGTGCGTCTGTCTGTCTGTCTTCCTTCTCCCCCATATTCCTCTTCCCTTCCCCCTTCCTCTTCCCCCCTGTGCCCAGCTAGGATGGAAGAATCTCATTTCAACTCCTCCCCGTACTTCTGGCCAGCAGTGCCCACCGTCTCGGGACAGGTAAGAGCTTTGCCTTCCAACCCTTGCGTCCCGTGAGAAACCCGGCCACCATACACCCTTCTGTTGCCTTTTGTGCTCAGCCGAGCGCTGGGAGAAGCTGCGGCACGGCGTCCTAAAGGCCCTTCTCCCCCTTTTCAGATCGAGAACACCATGTTCATTAACAAGATGAAGGAGCAGCTACTGCCCACGGAGAAGGGCTGCAGCCTGGCTCCCCCCCACTACCCCGCCTTGCTGACGGTGCCCACCTCCGTGGCCCTGCCCGCCGGCATCGCCATGGACTCGGACACCAAGCCGGAGCAGCTGACACCACACAGCCAGGCCCCCGTGACTCAGAACATCACCGTGGTGCCCGTGCAGTCTGCTGGGCTGATGACAGCAGGTAGGGGACTCCAGGGGGACGTCTGCAGCAGGGTATAGGGGCGGCGGGGAGTCCTGGAGGGTCCTTTTTGGGTGCCATCGGGGATGTAACACCTGCCTTCCGCCTCGGTCTGTTTGCAGGTCCTGGGCTGGTGATAACTTCCCCCTCGGGTTCCCTGGTGACCACAGCCACCTCTGCACAAACCTTTCCCATCTCGGCTCCCATGATTGTCTCCGCGCTCCCCCCCGGCTCCCAGGCAGCCCTGCAGGTGGTGCCCGACCTGGCCAAGAAGGGGACGACCACCCTCTCCGAAGGTGCTGGGGGTGGCGGGGGTGGGGGAGTTGCCCCCAAACCGCCTCGGGGCCGGAAGAAGAAACGATTGCAGGAGTCGGGGCTGCCAGAGATGAGCGACCCCTTTGTGCTGTCAAACGAGGACGATGAGGACCAGCACAAGGATGGCAAGACATACAGGTGGGGAGCAGGGTTAAACCGTGCCCGTAACGTTGCATGGGGTCGGGGGGGGGGCGTGTTCGGCCCTTCAGAGGCTCGCGCAGGGAAGAAGAGATCTTGGCCTCTTCCCTGCGGAGTCCCTGAGCAGAGAAACTTGCAGATGCAGGGAGAGTTGAGTTGTCTTTCTAATCGGGGATGTTTGCAAACGAGTGGGTTGACCCAAAACTAAGGATCTCCTTAGCGAACAACCTCCATTTCCTAAATGTGCAGATGCTAACATCACTAGGTTGATTAACGACCAGGATCTGAAGGAGGCTGAGCCATATCCTTGATGCCACAGCCGGGTAGCGTGGCTGGCACGCTGCAGAACGCAGTGCTGCGTGGTGCAGCTGAAAGCCCTGCTGTGCCGGGGTGCCCCCGAAGCAGGACTCCAGTCTGCCCAGTATAAATACCCTAGACTGGATGCACGGAGCTGGAAGCGAACCCTGGTGACAGTGCCTGCTCCTGTGTTCGTTGCCCAGCGTGCTCTCCTCCTGTTTCGGTGTTCCCAACAAAACAGGAAAAAGTGCATTTCTGAATTAGGTGTAAGGGCGTTCCTAAGCCCTAAAGGTATCAGATGAGAGGGGAGAGTGCTCTGAGCCCCAAAGTTGGGTTTCTGAGCTTGGAGGGATGTGGCTTTAGGAACCTGTGAGCCCTGGGAACGGGGGAGAGGTTAGCTAGGAGGGAGTGCTTCAAGCAGAGGGTGGTGAGAGTGTTCCTGAGAAGGTGGGAACTGGGCAGAGCAGGGGAGTGCTAGGAAAGAAAAGGAAGCGACGTGGTAGTCTGTTGGTTGGGGAGGAAGTGCAGGTGATTTAGTGATGGGCATTTCTCAAGGATGATCAAGATCAATACGAGACAAATCAGTAGCTAGGTGAAAACAAGTAGGAGGTGGTTCCTCGTTCTCCTCGCTTCCCTGCTACGTGCCCATGAATCCTTCTGAGGCAGACCGTTTCCCTGTAACCATCCCAGACCTTTTTTTCCTTTTCGGTAGATTTAGCTACGTTTCTGGCATAAGAATAACAATGTGAAGGCACCTACACAGAATCAGTGCATCCACCGCAGGCCCTGTTTCATTTTTAACTACAGCATTTAAGGAATGTTTGTATTTTTAAATCAATGCAGTGAAATAGCTTCAAAACCAGCGCTTGGATCAGCCTTTTTATTCTCTTGCCCAATGTCCCAGTTTTTCCACTTTGAAAATATAATCAGCGTATGGTGAAGAAGGGTAGGAGTGTTAGGTAGCCTGCTATTTGTAATCCCACCATTTATTTTGGGCCCTAGCCACAATTCCACACTCAAGCTGCTTACAGTCTGGGTTGCTAATTAGGCTGTTAAATATGTATTTACAGGGGACACAATTGGCAGTGAATGCTAGAATTAAAGCTGAACCAAAGCTTTAATTATAGCTCCTTGTTTATTTGTAAGTTTGGAAATAAAAAAAAAAAAGCCAATGACCAGGTGGAGTGACTCAGCAGAAACTTTATGAACATGCAGAGTCTGTGTAACTGGTCATGGGGAAAAAATGAGTTTGTATGTGGGAGCATGTCAGCAGGAAGACTTTGTCTTCATGCTTAGTCCAAGTGTGGTACCTCTGCCTCTTCATCCAGCCCCCATCCCAACCTGGGCTTCCTCTGGGCACTGTTAAGGTGCAAGACAGCTACGTTGGTATTTACTGAAGACCACCAAAGATAACTTCTGCCTTCCTTGGGGTCTTCTCTTTGTCTGCTGCTTTCCATGCGCAAGTTTGGAACTAAAAATAATTGTTCCAAAATAAAAGAAAAGGCTGTCGTCTTTCGCAGCTGTGGAAGAGAAAATCTTTGCAGTGCAGTTTGTGCATAATATGCATATGAATGGGCTTGCGAGTGAAAACTTTGAGGACTCCTGGGTTCCATCTGTATTCCAGATTACGATAATTTGGGGAGTTCCCATTACTATCACACACAGACATACACTAGCCAAATGAAGGCCGTGTGAGGTTTGTCTACTGCTCCCTTCTCAGGCTGAAGGAGGAGTTGCTTGCGGTGTACGTGGGGATGTGTTTGTATGATTTCATCGATTCTCACGGTGATGCACTAAGGACAAGCTAGTCAGATGCCTGGAAGGAGTTTGCCATATTGATCAATCTGTTTATTTTTCAATAGTTCATTCCTAACGCCTGGAAAGGTTTTGTCAAATTGATCTTTTTTTTTTTCTTTTTAAGTTCTGTGAGCTGTCTTGTGTGTGTCAGAGCAGGTGTCTGATGTTGTGAGCTCCAGACTCATAGTGATGCAGGCAGAGCGAGGCCTTCAGCAGGTAGCAGTGCGGGCAGGTTTTGAAGGCATTGGAGCACAAAGATGATGCCCCCAGTGCAGATCAGCCCACTGAATGGAGCGGTTCCTGCTCCAGCAAATGGCAGATGTTTTGCTGCTCTAACATCTCCAGAAGTGAATTAGTGAAATTGGTGCAAGAATCTTTTATGACCAGGTTTTTCTTTGTAAGGAAAGGCGTGAAGCTTTTGCTAATGGTGTTGCTTGCAGATCTCAGACATCCAGCCTTAGGATCAGTCTGGCACAGGCCTTGGCGCTTTGCTTTGTGGCATTAGAAAAATGCTCGTAGCTGAAGGGGACAGCATCTGAGCCAGTTCCGTGAAGCCTTTTCCTTTGTGAGTTATGTCGCTTCAGTCTTGTCTGGATTCAGTGCAACTTTATTAATCTTCCCTGACATCCTTGCAGAACTTTTTCTGTGGAAAACAAGATCATCGAGACAACACATTTCTAGAAAGAGGCAGTGTGTGAAGCACATGGTTGCTCATCAGAACTTCAAAACATGCTGAGGGAGAGAGAGAGCATGAATCCTGGAGGCAGTAGGGTCATTTCTTAGGACTGTTGTAGTGCTTGTATGTACGCGCTTCTTGAAGCTTGTGGTGTGGTGTGTTAGACGAGGCTGATTAAATGGCTCAGCTTATCTGTTCCAGATCATCCGTTCTGTCTCAGAAAACAATTCTCCAGATAGTTTGATCTTGCATTTGCAAGAGGAAGAGAGCTCTTCATATGTGTTGCTTGGTGGTAACACTGAGTTTGTAAAGGCTCTGGTTCTTAATCTGGAATGGTTTTGCAAGCTATGCCTCTGAACCTAGTACACCCAGAGAAAAGTTGTTGCCTTGAGAAGAGCCTTGCTGTGATACTGTAACCAAAGAGCTCCATTTCCACTTTCAGTTGTGAGTTCCCTTACTTGCAGTAGGGTGTGGGCACATCAGGGTGTTCTGGTTTGGAAAACAGTAAGTAGCTAAGGGACGTACGCTTCTGTGGTGTGTCCAGGGAGAAAAAGCGTGCAGAAGCCATGGAAGGCTTAGCAAGAAACAAAGATCAATGAGCTGTGGAGGGGGGAAAAGCCAGGCAGAGGACCTGTTAAGGAGGAAATTAGGGACACAAGAGGAGCCAGTGGCTTGAATACAGCACGTGGGCATGTTCTTAGCTCATTGTCAGCCTTTTTTTTTTTTTTCTTGCTCTATGCTGGATTTAATGTTGCTCTTCAGTGACTTTCTGATTTTTTTTTTTCCTGGATTTGAAGTCAGGTGATTATGGCTTTTCTAAGCCACAAATATCTGTTAAAATGTGGCCAAATTTGGCCAAGTCGTAAGCTTTGAAAAAAAAATCTGTTAAGCACGCTTTGAGACGCTTTATACTTCAGTAGTTGAAACAGGCAAGGCTGTTAGATCCTCTTTGGTGTTACTTGAGGCCTGCATGACTCCAGGCACTGACCAGCCTGTCCATCTCCACGGAGGAACCAAAAGCACTCTGACCTCCAGGCATCTCTGAATGCTGAAGGGCCAAGCACGCTTTTCCTTCAGCCGCAACTCCTCGTTCTGCTTCAGAAGGGAGTCCTGCTGCCCGTGTTTACAGGAACCTTCCCCCTCCCCTGGGCACAGCAGCAAGGTGAAAGAAGGCTTGATTCAAGGGTAGTAGGGATGAGAGTGAGGGTATGGCTAGCACCTAGAGCTGATTGTGTCTAGGAGGTCAAGAAAGCTGGCAGAGCAGAGATGGGAACAGAAAGGAGGGAGAAGAAAAGACTGGAGCCTGCAAACCAGAGGGGATGGCGGAGAGCGTGCTTGCAAGGGAGAGGGGACTGAGAGAGGCTAGGAGGGGCCAAGACTTGAGAAGGCAGAGAAAGAGCAAATCTACTAGGGGCTGAAAAGTGAATGGGTATCTAGAATTAGTGGAACAGATGGGGACAGGGGCATGGGATGTGGACAGACAAAGAGAAATATGAGGGAGAGGACACAAATGTGAAGTGTGAGAAGGAAACTTTGAATATGCACTGCAGTGGAGGATGAAGTGGGGCGCGTGGGACTGGGTCTTGGTGCAGGAGAGAGGGGCTTGCAACGGGCTGGAAGGCTAGGGGCAAGGGGAGAATAAAGTTTGAAGTATCAGGCAGAAAGTTTGACCACATTCCCTCCAAAGCCTAGAAATACTAAATCCAATGTTCCTAAATTTGGCCGTGTGTCTGCTGTCAGCACGAGAACGTGCCCTCCTCTGGCACAGAGCCTCGCCCCCCTCTAATGCTAGCGAAAGGTGTCAGACTAGCACTGCTGTCACTGATTGTCCTTGCTCTGCTGGCAGAGGTCTGTGCAGCGGATCTTAAGATTGCTGATGACCAACGTGGGTGTCGGGACGATGCCACATGTTGGAATTTCTGTTTGCTTTTTTTAACAAGTAGTTCCGTGAGCAGCGGAACTAATGAAGCCTGGTTTCCAGCGGCTCTCTCCTGTGTGGATTCTCTGATGTCTAATCAAGGGTGAGCTTCCTAGCCTTTCCCTCAGCAGGGGGCTCCACGAGGGTCTCTCATCTTTCCCAGCTGCGTATTCTTGTGAAACTTGTAGTGACTTTAAAACCCTTCCCCCTTTTTTTTTTAGCTTTGGTTGAAATTGGCTTATGATTTCAAAACGAAGGAGGACAGGTGTGCATGAACTTCCATATCTACACACACCGTACACATGAGCTTTGCTTTGGATATGAGTGCTGTGCTTGAAAGTTAGAAATGAGACTGACCGTATGCCTCAGGATATAGTAAGGTGGAAGCTTGGTGCAAGTTCTCTCTCTAAAATTAAAATGAATTTTAATTTTAAATTAAAATGAATTTTAATTTTAGTGCTTTTTACTTGCATACAACCATTCTACTGATGTGCAAGGGAGTGAAGGGCCAGTTACAGTTTCAGCTGGAGAGAGAGAACGTCAAAACTCTTCTGTCACTCATCTATCTGGTCACACCTTAATTTGGCCCTGTTGAGTCAGTGCACTTCGATACATCCTTGATTACTGTATATGTGATGGCCTGGCAGCGTCCTGCACAACTACTTAGAGAAAGGAATAATTTTGTCAAAAATAAAGTAAAAATGACTTGGGGTTGTGGCCTAGAGAAGGATGATTTGAGGAAGGCATTTGACTGCTGGTCTGAGGAACTGTAGGCTCTGTTTGCTTCTGCTACAGATTTCCTACAGTATTCTACAGCCACGTGGTTCAGGCCTACAGATGATCATGCCTTGAAGCCTGTGCATATATGAGTTAGGTTGAGCTTTCTGTGGATTTGCATGTGCTGCAGGCTAGGAATGACCATAGACAGTTATCCTGAAGTAATTAACATTTGGTATTCCTAAAACCATAATCCCTTCAAGTGTCATAGAGTAGTCCTCTGTTACCTGTTGGATCCTGTTTTGCTTTGCAGAGGCATTGGATCTTATATGCAGCACAGAAGTCCTTCAGGAGCTGTGATTTAAATGTAAATAGCATGAAGTTCTTTTAAAAGAAAAATAGTGTTTGCGGGCATCAGAATTACGTCCTCCTAATTGTTTTTCACTCCTCTGTCTTCTGCTGCACCCTTCCCTTAAAAATAAACAGGGGTGTTGTGGAAATAAATGAGTGTCTGAGGAGCACCGATACTTCTGTGGGGGTCCAACAGAGGAGTAATTCTGCCAGCTGAGGTCAGAATTGCGTGCGGTTGATGAGGCTCAAGGCTGTTCACATCACAATGGTGATGAAGAGTACTGAAGGCTTGCTTGTTAACTATCTGTGCAACATGATAAGGATGCAGTTGTGTGGGAACAGTCAATAAGGATGTATCAGGACGTCCCTGCATTGCGGAGCCAAATTATGGTGACATAGATGACCGTAACTTCTGGCACTCCCAAATTTGTTAGTGTTTTCTCTTTTGTGCTCTTTCAGTAATAACACAAGGTATTATCACTGCACGAGGAAACACCTCGCTGTGTTTCGTTGTTTCGCTGCTCTCTTGCTAATGGTGACTGATTTCAGAAAGTGGTAGAGAAGGTCTTAGGCTTGATGTTGTTCAGTGATTTCGGAGATCAACAGGAAATTGTGGCTGACAATTTACAGGTAGAGGCAGTGCTGGTGGATAGGTAAGGAAAAAAATGGGAAGTTGTGTGTGCTGGTTAAGCCAGAACCATTCAAACAAAATGTGTTTTTATTACAGCTGAATGGAAGGCTTAGTTTCTTGGTTTATTAACCCGTGTGATTTCTCCAGCGGAGTCAGGGATTGAAATCTAGATACTCAGACACGATATAAACAACCATCCAATTAGGCCTGGATAGAATTGGAGCAGGAGTTGGACTTGACGATCCTCGTGGGTCTCTTCCAATGTGGGATATTCTGTAATTCTCTAAAGTGGCCTGTTGGCTGCTGTTGAACACCTTTGATCTAAAGATACGGAATAATAGTCATGAGGAAACAGTATCCTGGAAAGCAATGGCTATGAAAAGGACTTTTAGGAACTAAATGACATCATGTGAGCTCCCAGTGCGAGGCTGTGATGAAAGAGGGTAAATGCAATTGCTGAAAGCACAAGTGCTGAAGTGATTAAAAGAAGGCAGGCAACTTGTGAAGCGTGCTGAAATGCCACAAAATTCTGGTTCCGATGTTTTTCAAAATGATCTTTGAAAAATGGACAAAACATTGGAATCCCCTCAGAAAAGTAGAGCTGGAAAAATGCTACAGGGTGTTAAAAGAAATATTCAGTGCCTTGCCAAGAGCGTGATGCACACCTGTTTTCTGTAGCCTTATCAACCACACGAGTGACTGAAGGAGTGTGGAAATAAGTAGCTTCAGACCTCAGTGTAGCTGATAGATTTGGTAGTGTATGTGTCAATAGTGTAAATTGGCAAATGGAAGCATGTTAAATTTTTAATGTGATTTGGTGTAGAATTGGAGAAGCAGAGGTACAATTGTCACATGCTTTCCTTTTGGCATTTCTGTACTCAGGCTTTATTTAGGTCTTATCCGAGTTTTGTAGCCGTGTCTCTTAATTGTTTGGCCTCCTTCCCTCTGCCACTTACAAAATATTAGTAAGCAAATGTTTAGCTCCAGCTTTAAAAAATTGGGGAGTTTGAAGGTTAAATCAGCATTTATCATGCACTGTGCATCCATTATTATGCTATGATTGCATTAGTTACTTCATTAACTCTGCATTGCAAAGGCAGTACATTTCTTTCCCTGCTAAATATCTGTTGACTCGGAGAGCCTAAACTTAGATCAGGAAGGCGGGAAGTTAAACTAGTTGGTTTTTTATAAACAAGCAAACAAAAAACCTTGTTGGTCTGGTGTTTGTAGCCTAATAGAAGGAGCAAGGGTTCAATTAAATTCAAGACCAATCTCGGCGGATACTAGGAAATTGAATCCTCAAGGCTGTGTATAAAAGCTTGCATAGTTTTCACAACTGTGATACCAATTAATTAAGCACTTGATTGAAAAAATGCTGTTAATCCACGTTAGGCAAATTTTACTATGAGATGGTATTTCAGATGGCATTTTATCTCATAACAGCATCTGATGAATGAGGCGGAACATTCCATGAAAAGTGGAAAGAAAAAAAAAGGCCCCGTGCGCCTCCGAGTTGTAGTCTGGTTGCTATAAGCATAATTTTGTTTATGACTCATCGTGATGACTTTCATATGGGTGCAGAATTAGAATTGTGCATCCACCTTTTACTGGCATTTCATGATTTTTGAGGGTGTTTGTCTTAACATGCACATTCTTTTAACGTCTCGCTTTATTTCTGTAGATTCCTTATAAAAAGAAAGGATTACAAACACTGGAAGGGGTTGCTTTTGATCTCTAGCACGTTGCTGCGTATGGAGTTAACTATTTATATGGAGAAATACACCTCTGCGTTGTTAAGAATATGCTCTAAGCTAAATTTGCAGAGCCATAACAAACAGTTGTAGGGATGTTGTATAATGCTCTCAATGGGAATGCTGCAGCCATTGCTGGTACGTGCTCTCCGAATACAATGGCAGTAGTAGTAGTTTAGAAGCACGATGGGGAAAAAAAAGATCAAAAATGTTTATTAACAACAAACAACAACAGATTATTTCACATAGCACTATGTTCATGTTTAGCAGGCGGCGCTGCCAACTTTTCCTATCCCCAGCAAGGAAAAATTCACTGAAATGAAGCACTGAAGCCTTGCGAGTGTCAGATGCAATGTTCTCATTATCCGTATAGATTTTAACATTTTTTTTGAATCCATGTTTACCCACTAGAGGGCTGATTGCATCTTCCCCTTTAATATTTGATGATGTCTGAGGCAAAATGCAAAACCCTTAATTAAATGGATCATTTGTTCCATTGAAAATGCCTGCTACCACATCATACAGAACTCTCTGAAGTGCAGCTTTCTGCTGTATTCCAGGGCTCTTTTAACTTACAAGACTTATGACTTTGTTAATGCTACATAACGTTCGTGCCCTCTCAGGGCTAATGCTCGGTAGATTATTGGAAAACGAGTCCCTGCAAGATTATTTTTTTTAAATGTTGCTTGAAAAACACTGCTGAAATGTCTGCAGCTGCTAAATTCAGACAGCTAGGGTTGGTTTCTTGTTTGATGGGTTTTGTTTTCTTCTTATTTTCTGGTTTGTTTGTTTGTTTTGTTTCTAACACTCAGATTTATCTCCCATTCTCATGCAGGTGCCAGAGAGGTTTTGAAATACCTTTTTTTATATGTTTACTTTGAAAACGGAGAAGGACGTTCAGTCTCTCTCTTTTCATTAAAGTTTATTCTAGGGAAATTCTGCCCTGAAGGCAGATACCTAACAAAGTAAATAAGTAAAGGAATTGGTGCACAGCTATTACGGAAAATAAAGTAGATGGCTTTATGTCATTACAGACTTAAGGGGCTGGACTGCTTAGACTTGATGACATAGTAAAGATCATGAATTTTTCAAAAAGGAATAGACTTTTAAAATCTATGGTCATGCGTACAGCACAGAGGAGATTAGTGCCCAACATTGCGTTGGAGCTCAAGCAAAACTTCTAGAAAGGTATTACTCACTGACGGGTAGCTGAAGTCTAAAAATATTAATTGTAGGTGCCAAGTGGTTGAGATTGTAACGCAGCCTCGGAGTTGTGCCAAAGATGCATTCTTCTCATGGTTGGAATGATTTTGTTTCTTGGATTTCTCGAGCTCATACTGTCAGCTACTGTATCTCATGGTACCTTTGCTGCATAAACCAAGCCCACAGTCATTGATTTTTTTCCCTCTACGTAGATTTATACGGTTATTGACCAAGCTATCTTTTAACCTTTCCCCCAAACCAAACCTAGATAGACCGGGCTCAGTGAGTCTCTTCTGTGAAGTAGATTTTCCACACGCCATCATTCCCGAGCTCTCTGAACTTGCCTGGATCTCTCAGTACTTGTTGACTGTACAGTCTTCAGCGTCAGGCATGCTGCTGCAGGAGTAGTTGCCCCATTCCCACTTAGAGAGAGCTGATACCTGCTATTCCCCTTTGATTCATTTAGCCGTATTAGCACAACATCGCACTGGGAGCTTGTTCTCAATTGAATGATTCATCATCAGAGGAGTGACACAGTGGAACAGGCTTCAGCTGAGAATAGTGGCAATAAACATCCACTGAGAGGGAGCTTGATAGAGTCACGCATGGGGTTATGAATTAATTCCTTGCGTTAGCAGAGAACTGGACTTGGTAACTCAGTGGTACTTTCAGCTCAGCGTTCACTTAAGTTCTTTCTAGCATTGCTTTGTTCAAGGATACAGTCCTCAGCCTCTAAGTATGACTTGATAACTGCAAAATACGTATGCTGTCTTCAAGTCCAGCTGTCCTGTTTCAGAAAGTCTGGAGCAAACTGGACAAGTGTTTGGAGATAATTGGATTTATAAACCAAAAGCTGCTTTTCCTAAAAGGTGATCCCGATGTGCCTTCTTACTCCCTGTATCTCTAGCAGACCTAGGGACAAACAGCCAAATTGCTTCTGCTCCTTGATTCCAGGCAGGAGCTGTGTATGTGTGAGCGGGGAGCTACGTAAGGATGTGTTTAGCTTGTGCGTTGTGTTCAGGTGTGCAATTAAAAGGGAATAAGAGAAAGATGAAGGTAGGAAATGCAGAAGCAACTGTTAGAGGTGATCATGAATGTAAAGGAGGAGGAACAATGTTGTGGCAGGTGTGTGGTAGGATGCTTGGTAGGGAGGCATGGCTTCCAGTTACATGGCTCAAAATCAAGCTGTGGCTTTGAAGGGCCTGTGGAAGTTAAGGTAGGTGCTGGATAAATGTTGCCTACATTACATACACCAATTAGACCGCACACTTCCTAAAAGCTTCTGGCTCCAACATCAATAGCCGCAACAGTAGATGTAATGATGTATCCTCCGAGGAGGAAAAAGAAGTAGCTGAATGTGGGCACAAACAGGATAAGCTCTCTGTGGTGTGTAGTACTTGCAGAGACTTCTGTCACTGGGTATCTTTTTTAGACACTGATAAAACTTAAGGAAATTCCCAGACAAAAACATAATGAACACACCACAGCAGGCAGAACAGAGGTCTCCTAGGTGGCATTGTTCCCTCAGATGTGACCCTGGAAGTTCCAAGTGCAGCTTCCATTTTGTCTTGTTTAATGGAAAAGCCTGCACATGGAAGGACTTAAATTCAGAGAAACTTTAACTCTGCTCCTTGTTGTCACGCATTTTTTGAAGACAAAAAAAAAAAAAAAAAAAAAAAAAGGCCAGCAATGGGTGCAACCTCTGTGGTTAAAATGACAGAGAGACAAAATCTTTTACCATCTTGAATTGTATAGCAGTGCAGGCTTCTCCCAACAACCCGGTGTCATGACGGAGGAACAGTTTTTAACAGCAACATCCATAGCAGATAATGCCAACTGCTTCTTCCTGTTCGAAGAATCTGTGTTACCAAATATGTTTCTGATCTTTATGGGAACAGATGGGTCCAAATTCCTAGACAAAACATTGTAAAACATCAGTAAGATAGAATTGGTGAAAGCCAATTAAACCAGTGAAATAGCTGATTACGTTCTCAGAGTATCTTTGTGAGACCCACTAGGAAAGTAGCCCTGTTATTTCCAGCATTGCCTTCAAATACGTGAATGTCTTCCCCAAAAACGGGAGCAGAGTTAAGTGTTTTGGTCATAACTGCTTTTGCAGACTTTGCAGTACGTGGAATTAACTTTTATTATGAAGACACACCTTAACCTGGATTTTCAGGTTTTCCAACTTTTTTTTTGATTGAAATAAATCATAGATGAACAAAGTGTTTTTTGTCTGGGAATTCTTATTCCTGTCCCCTTCAGATTGCCCTTGGAAAATTTCCCAAGTGCTACCCTGTCTCCCTTGTAAGCCTGATAAATTAATCTCTCTGATTCTTCCAAGACCTTTCCTTGTGTGGCTGCAAGGTATAAGTCTGGTCTTTCCTGCCCATTCCTAGCTTAGGTTTGTCCCTCTGGGACTGGAGTACTTGCAGCTGAGCGTAGTGGCCGAGGCGAAACTTCCCCTGGTCCGCATGGTCAGAAACTCTCCTTTACTCACTCAGTGTGGAAGACCCCTTCCACTTAGAGCTGCTAGATATTGGGGCCCGCCCCGTGTGACGCTGTCTCTTCCCCTCGCCCCGGTCCCAGGTGCCGGATGTGTTCGCTGACCTTCTACTCCAAGTCGGAGATGCAGATCCACTCCAAGTCCCATACGGAGACAAAGCCACACAAGTGTCCTCACTGCTCCAAGAGCTTCGCCAACAGCTCCTACCTGGCCCAGCACATTCGCATCCACTCAGGGGCCAAGCCCTACACGTGCAGCTACTGCCAGAAGGCCTTCCGCCAGCTCTCCCACCTGCAGCAGCACACACGGTAAGGGCCAGAGGAGGCTGGGGGCCCTCCGCACTGCATGTTGCCGTCGTCCCAGCATGCCGTCAGCACCTCGAGTGGGTGACCGCCTGGGGAGACCCTGCTGTTTTCCGCGGGCTGGTCACGCCTCAGACAGAAAACAAAGCGGCGGTCGTGGTGTCTGACACGTAGTGCTTGTCATTTTCCGTGCGGGGCTGGGTGCGCGCAGAGGTTCGTGCTGCTGACTCTAAGGGGCGTCTGCAGCGGAGCGGTGTTTTCGGACAGAAGGTAGCACTGGCTTTGTCAGCACGAGCATAGAGTTGGGCGTAGGAGGACTGTTCCCTGTCACCCCAGCCTAGTCCTGCCAAACGTCTCAGTCCGGGCTTGCAGCCCCCTGCTATTTCAGCCATAGGCTTCCCACACAGCTCTGCCAATGCCCCTCAGTCCAAACTCTGTAGTTCCTCTCTCTGGATCCTCCCCCGGTGCGGACAGACCATGGTCTCTTGAATCCACGGGGAGCACGGTTTGAGGCCGAGCCAGCTCCGAGCTAGGGCCGTGTGTGGAGCTCCTCTGTGTAGCAGATAGCGTGGTGCTGTCCCACCCCCTTTGTGCCCTCATTCCATCAGCACTAGCCAGATGGCGGTCGTGTCCAACTGCTGCTGCTCCTCCTCCTCTTCGGCAGGATCCACTCCAAGCTCCACACGGCGATTGTCAAGCCCCACAAGTGTCCTCACTGCTCCAAGAGCTTCGCCAACACCTCCTACCTGGCCCAGCACCTCCGCATCCACTCGGGGGCCAAGCCCTACACCTGCCGCTACTGCCAGAAGGCCTTCCGCCAGCTCTCCCACCTGCAGCAGCACACACGGTAAGGGCCAGAGGAGGCCGGGGGCCTGGCCCTGGCCCCCCCGCGCTGCCGGCATGCACCCTGTGGAGCACGCGCGCCAAGCATGCGGGGGGCGGGCGGGGAGAGCGCGGCCGGCTGCACCCCCAGGAGGAGGCGGCCCAGCAGAGTGGACGGAGTGGCGGCTGCGCAGGAGGCACTGAGCACACGGCAGGGCAGAGGTGGGCACGTGCTGTCCCGGGGGAGCCTTGGTCTGGCACCGCGGGGGGCACAGAGAGAGAGAGAGAGAGCGATGGAGAGAGAGGCATTGGCCGTGAGGGATCCTGGCACCACCACGGGGGTTGGACTGAGCGTGTGGAAGCTTGTCCTGGCATTGCAGGGGGACAGGGACACGTGAGCACGTTTCCCCGGTAGCGTGAAGGGAGGAAGGCTGTTGTCACGCGTATCCTGAGAAGGAACAGAGCTGTTTTCTCGGTGCTGTGCAAGCAAGAGAATGAATTCCTCTTGGTCACAGCGTGGGTCTCCTGAGCTTGGAGCAGGGTGTCTGGGCCAGCAGACCCCCTGCCATTCTTAAGTGACCCTCGTGCCAAGCATTCATAAGCTCTTGCTCCTCAGTCCTAGTCACGTTCTGAACTCTGCTTGATGGCACATCCTTTCTAACTTCTAGCTGGGCACAGGAGCTGGGCAGAGCTCTCTTTGTCCAGGTAGAACAGCATCTGGCGGCACTGTCATCCCCTTCCCCGCGCTGCTGAGCGGCTGTGAGATTGCATCACAGCATCAGGCCCCGGCAGTCTGCGCTGCCTGTTTGCTCACTGCCTCCTGTTTGTGCTCTTCCCCCCCGACAGCATCCACACCGGGGACCGACCCTACAAATGTGCTCACCCTGGGTGTGAAAAGGCTTTCACCCAGCTTTCCAACCTGCAGGTAAGGGGCTGGGCAGGCCCTGCTCGACAGTGGGGGTGGCAAATCTGGATGGCGAGTGGGAGGAGATGGAAAAACTGGGGCAGCTGGGAGGAGGAGTGAAGGAATGCAGAAAAGGTGTTGAAGGGCTGGACAGGGGAGAGATTGGTGGCAACAGTGACCCAAATAAGTCACATAAGTGGTTACATCCTGTAAAATTGTAAGATTGACTTGCAAGCGGTGATAGCTTGTTGGAGTTCCTCTGATCTGTTCTGCAGACGTTTTCTAACATAGCTGGGGTAAGGCTTTTCCTAAATCTCACATGTTGAATAAAATCTCAGGAATAGGTGTTCTTGTTTTATAATGAAATGGGGGACGTAAGAGTAGGGATTTAGGGAAGCAGAGGTGGTGCCTCCTGTTGCAGTATCCTGGAGGAGGGGAACTGTAGGCAATGCCAACTGGCAAAAAGCTGTGAATGCCTGTGAGCAGTGAAAGATCCTGCCTTGAGAGTTGACAGATGTGGAGAGTAAATGTGAAGAGAGGTAGAAAGGGCGCGGGGGGAGACTGGAAGAGTTGCATGGAGACTGAGAAGATGGGGATTGCGGAGAGTTGAGAGACTGCTCTTCAAATGCCTAATAGGGCTGAGAAAATACGGCGCCCACCAGAAAGCTCTGGGGACTGGGGGGCGGAAATCACCGTCCTGCTCTAGGAGCCAGGCGTCCCTTGCTCGGCATCCTGGGGCTTAGGGAACTTGGAGGCTGGTGGGAAGGGAGTGTTAGAGGTAAGGCAGCCTCCAGCGTCAATATTCGCTTCCTAACCCTTCTTGCCTTCTCTCTTTTCCCACCCCGCTGCCGCCCCCAGTCCCACAGACGGCAGCACAACAAAGACAAACCTTTCAAGTGCCACAACTGCCACCGCGCGTACACGGATGCCGCCTCGTTGGAGGTGCACCTGGCTACGCACACGGTGAAACACGCCAAGGTCTACACCTGCTCCATCTGCAGCCGGGCCTACACCTCGGTGAGTATTTCCTCCCCCGGAGGGGGTGGCAGAGGTGGAAGTGCTCCTCGGGGAGTCCGTCCTTGGGGTCCCCGCGGGCTTTGGCTTCGGTGAAAGCCGTCCCCTCCTCTCACGCTGCCGTCCCGTTGCAGGAGACGTACCTGATGAAGCACATGCGGAAACACAACATCCCGGACCCCCAGCAGCAGGTGGTTCAGGCCCAACAAGCCCAGGCCTCTCAGCAGCAGCAGCACTTCCAGCCGCAGGGGGGTGGGGCAGCAGGGGGCCCTTCTGGAGACACTAACCCACCCAACCCTCCCCCTCAGTGCTCCTTTGACCTGACTCCTTACAAGACTTCAGAGCATCACAAGGACATCTGCCTCACTGTCAGCACCAGCGCCATCCAAGTGGAGCACCTCTCCAGCTCCTAGAGAGACCTCAACCCAGGGAGCAGAAAAGCCTCTTGTGCATAGCCTGCGCCCGGGGCACCGCTTGTGCAGCGGCCCTCCTCGTGCAACAGCCTCCGGCCTCTCCTCCTGCAGCAGCCTCTTCTGGCCGTGTAAACCCCGTTCGTGGCAGCCCCTTGAACGACAGCCTTGTCTCAAGGGGGTGCTCCTTCCGTGCAGCAGCCTGCCTGGTAGGAGGATGCTTCCTTGTGCAAGAGCCCCCCTTCCTGTGCCGGGATCGCTTCCTCACGCAAGAGCCCCTCCTTTCAATCCCAAAGAAAGGCCCCTGCTCTGCCTTCTCTCTCTCGCTGTAGGCTGTGTGGGAAGGGGGTGGGGAGGCGTTGAGAGGTGCGTGGTGTGACGGGACGGAGAGCTGGGCCTTGTACAGGCGGGGGCTCGGACACGTTTTCAGCGGGCCGCAGAAGAACGTGGCAGGGGGTCACAGCCGGATGGGTATTTTTGAGGATTTCCTTGAGTTGTCTGAGAGAGAAATATCCATTCCTGTCCCTCCTGCTTTGCGAAAGGGAGGAGGGGTCGCTTGTCCTGCCCCGAGGACCGGATGGGAGAAGCCTTCTCCCCAGCGGAGGGTGAAACCGGTGTGGGGGAGAGGTGAGGCGTGTTCTCTGGGCTGGACAGGTGCCTGCGCTGCCCGAGGGCTCTGGAGCGTTGCACTCTTTCTTCTCCCCTGGCGGAGAGCAATAGAGAGAGGAGTCTGGCTGAAGGGGCTGCCGCCTCTCCCGGCTGTCTGAGCAGCGTGACGGCCAAGGCCCCGTAGGAATGTGGGTTCCTGCTCATTGCTCTTCCTGCCCATTGTGGATGATGTCCTAGCAGCTCGTACTTCTCCTCCTCTCCCTCCTGCTTCCCCCCCCCCCTCCCCCCCCAACCTCCTCAGAAAAGCCTGCAGGCATCGAGAACAAACCAAAAAAGCAATGGAGGGGAGGGGAAGAGACTGCCAAAATAACCATCACCCTTCTCTCTACTTCCTTCCCCGAAAGGCGGAACAGCAGCAGTTCTGACTCTTCCACACCTGTCCTGCCCCCAGTTTCCCAAAGGGAAGGAGGAGGAGGAATAGCCCAGGCTTTTCGAGGAGCCGGCAGGTGTCAGGGCAAGGCTAGCTTCTCTGCTCACCTCCCATCCGAGCGCTCTCCCGGGCTCCCTCTTGCCAAGACGGGCTGGACTCACGTGGCAGTGGTGGCCTCTTCTGGACCCCGAGCGTGGGAGAGAATCCCCAAAAGGCGGACAGTGGAGAGAAAGGGGCGAAGATCCCCACAGAGAGACCAATCTAATGAGAAGGGGGAGCCAAAAAGAATAAACTGAAGGCCCCTTGAATTTATATATATATATATATATAAATATCTATTCCCCGCCCCTGGCCCGCTCTGTCCTTGCTGTAACTGTTTCTATCTCTGTGTTTATAAAACGCATTATCCTGGCGAATTTTTATTTTCAATCTTTGTTTGTTTTTCCCTCTCTCTTCGTCTTCAGATTCCCTCCCCCTCTTTTTTTTTTTTTTTTTTTCTTGTTTTTTTTTTTGGTCCACATGACTACTAGTCTTGTGTGTCACTTCTTAGTTTCTTTGGATCATGGAGGCTGACTGGGAAGAGAACGAGAAGGCAAGGGAAAAAAAGCATGTGTTGCACTCAAACCCTATAGAATCCCAGACTTATGTATGAACAACCGGTAGGGGCTTTTATTATTATTATTTTTTTTTTAACCACCCTGTGTAGAAATAAATTGGTGTAAAAGGCTCCCTGGAGGTGCTGCTGCGGGCACCCTGCCCCTGTGCCGTGTCTTCCTTCCCCACGCACACCGAAACGCGGCAGGAGCGTCCTGGACGGGCTGCGGGAGCGCGAGCGGCGCGGCGCAGCCCTGCCCTCGGGCAGCCTGGTGGTTTGCAGGGTGGAAGGGGAGCTCTGCACCTGCACAGCCCGCGGGGAGAGCTGGTGCTCTGCGCTTACTCGGCAGGGTTGGCTGCGAGGGGTTGAATTGTTTTTTTTAGGTTCACAGATCAGGCTGGGAGAAGCCCTCTTCCTCCCGCGTTTTCCAGGCGACGTTTCAACCCATCTGTCCTGTTCTGAGCCTCGGTGACTAACGTGCGTTTGAAGTACGTGTTCCCGAAATGGATTGGCTTGATTTTGAGGCACGGGGACACAGCGAACCCCTTCCGTTGGTGGCCTGCTGCAAGGGCTTTGTGTTCTGGCTTGAAAATATCCAAGCCCGATTTCACTTCTGGATTTGTTTGGCTTTGGCTTCTAGTTACTAGTTCAGGCCTGTCCATCCCACCAATTCAGAGACCCACAGAGCAGAGTGGGGCTTTCTCCCCTGGTCTGGTGTTTAAACGCTGTAATAGCACCTCCTCATCTACTCTTTGAGAAGCTAAATGGATGAAAACTCCTTCAGTCTTCCACTGTAAGGGATTTCCTCCAGCCTGTGAATCACTCTCGTCTTTTATTTCTACATCTTGGCAGATCCTTCAATATCTTGTAGACGCGTTCATGTCAGAATAAAGTGTTGAAGCCCCGTGGCCGTGGACAAGGTTGCCCTGCCCTTTGCCTTAAGTCTGCAGAGGACTGCGTTTGCCCGTTTCTTGCAGCGTTTTACTGGAGTTCACATTAGCTGCTTACCTGGTGTGACTCCCAGATCAAAGTCTCAGCTCCCCACAATAGCGTTTTCCCCCTTTCTGCAGGCATGGTCCGAGTTCTTCCCGGTTACTGAACGTGAGTCTCTATCAGTCTGTTGTGTGTGAACAGACCCAGCTTGCCGATGGTCCAGGTTGTGCACCACCCTGTCCGTTTTGTCCACCACAAACTGCATCAGTTGTTACTTTTTACTTTTCGGATCCGGGTTGAAAGTGCTATGTTGCATCTGACCTACACTAACTTGAAAAGCATCGTTCAGTGCAACTTTTTATTAGCTTCTTTTTGAGACTTGCAGGCTAGTAGTCGTTTCTTAATCTTCTTAGTATGTGATTATGTACAGTAAATCTTTTTGACTTACGGTGCTAGGTCAATGCCTTACAAAAATTTAAGTATGTTGCACCTATGCAGTCCCCTTTGTTAAACCAAATGTATAATGATGTCTTCAAAGAATGAAATTAGGCTTTTTTTTTTTTTTCTTTTTATCCTCTACAAAATCTATATTCCATAAACCTTCGGATTATAGGTTTTATTCTTCATTCGTTCATTCTTCATCTCAACAGCTCTTCCATTCTTTTGCCTCAGACTAATTTTGACGTTGAATCATTTCAGTTGCCTTTTGGGAATACTGTCACTGAATGTCTTACGGTATTTCTCTAATATCCCAAGTTGAATGAAAATCAGAATCAATGGGCTGGAGAGCTTGTTAGTCAACTGGAAAGACTCCTGCTTGTTTGCTGACTTGAAAATATATGTCCCCGGCAGATGTTGTCTAACTTCCTACTTTGATACTAAGGTACTGGAGAGAAGTTGCTATTTTCGTACTACTGCCACACTCTGTTTCTTTCTGAGTATGGGATTAGAAATATTTTGTTGACTGATTGTCCTTGTTCTGTGTCACTAGCAATTTAATCATTTTTATTTAGCATGGATCAGTACTATTAGTAATATTTGTTTACTTTTTATTTTAAAAAATGAATGAGAGTTCCCAAATCCATATTATCTGTAGTTTTGCTAGCTGCAGAGCTTTCCTTACCAGTTTTCTCTATTTAATAATACCTAATTTATGTCAGTTGCTGTCTGGCCTTCCCCTTTTCAATGTGTTATATTTCGGCCTTTTCTCTCTCTTTTTAAGTTGTTTCTTCTTGCTCACAGACTTTCTCACTGAACCCAGGACAAGCTTTTACCCAGTTTCCCCCTCTTGATTGTGGAATTGGAGCTTTTTTGGCCATATAATAAATTTTTCGTAATAGTTTTCATTCACACTTTTCCGTTTTACATTTTTTTTTCTCATGGGCAACTCAGTTTACAGTTTTGCTCACTTTGGAAATTGGCTTTGAGAAGCACAGACAGGATAGGTTTATTACTGCTTGTGGCTCTCCTCCGCATGCCCGTATTCAGTAGGAACAGGACAAAGCTGCCAGTTTCCGCTCATGTTTTTGTCTTGTCTTGTATGCATCACCTCAAAGTCTGAAAAATTGACCTGGTTTGGGTGCAGTGTCTTGTATTGAGAAAACTAGTTTTAAAAATTGGAAGTATATTTTGCTGACTGGCTGGATTCCTTGGGGAGTGTCTTGCAAGTTACAATTCCTTGCAGTGTTTTTTTTTTTTTTTTTTTTCTTTTTTAAACGTGTTAAAGGTGCTTGAAATCACCTTACCTTGTTTGATGTGTTGTTTTCAATGTCTTCTATCCTTCCCCTTCTTGGAATCTGTTACCAAGCATGGGGATCTATATGTATTTAAGGCTGTATGATTCTTTTGTTACCAGTTATTTCAAAGATATTGCTTGTGTTTGTGCAGTTTGCCGCTGTTCCTGTAACTTTTACTATTGCCCAGAAAGAAACCAATGATTTTTATTAAGGGACTTTCCCACCAAGTTTCAAAAGTGCCACTTTATTCCAGGATTTATTTTTTTTCCCCTCATCAATGAAAAATTCTTATTTCTCTGTTTACCCAGGCTCCTGTTGGTGGTGTAGAAATAATTGAAAATACCTTGTTCTCATTGTCTTGTTTGTATCAGGTCTTCCTCTTCAAATTTCTGAGGCTATTTAACACATATAAAGTACTTCAGCTGATTTTAAAAGTATGGTTTCTACCTGCAGGATGCAGAATATAACATCCACACAAAATTATCCCCTGCTGAGATGAAGCTGCGGGTTCCACAGTCTGCAGCTTTTCAGCTTTGTACACTCAAGGTGACAACAGTTCAATTATTTAACTTCCACTCACAAGAATGGAATATTCTCTTTACTTTCTCTTCAGCTCCCTGAATTCTTTAACTATGCATTTTCTTTGTGATGCCAATCCATTTGTTCCCGTGTGTCTGTGCCCGAGACCTTACGTTGACTCTGGAGTTCTGCGTTCGGCTGCATCTTGAGTCTCTGCTGGAAGGCGGTAGCACTTTTTCTTCTTGTCTTTACTGAATCCATTGTCAGTTCTAAGCTGGATTCTGCAAATTATCACTGCTTTAAAAGGAAACATCACGTAGGCTGGAAATCATTTAGAAAAATCACCCACAAAACAGTAACTGAACCTCAGCTGTGACTAATGATAGTATTGCTGCTCTACCATTCAGTTAAATCTTCAAGAAAGATTTAAGACTTTTCATAATTTAAAGACTTATGTTTAATCAACCATTATTAAATTTTTTTGTTGGTTATCACTGCCATTAAAAATAGCATTCTATTTTACTTTTTTTCTTTTCTTTTCTTTTCTTTTTTTTTTTTTTAACTTCATAGGGTCTTGTTATGCCTGTGTTCAGAACATTAAAGTCTTCTGCTATCAGAAATCTTTTTCTTTTGTAATGAGTTACAGACCACGATCAAGCCACTGTATTCATCTTTCCAAACAGCTAAATTAAGTCAAGCTGGTTTAGGTATTTCATGGTAAGGCTTAGCTCCATCCTCCAGCACTTACCTATTGCCTTTCATTTTCCCTTATGAACAGCCAGCCTGTGCGGTATGCAGATGCAAGTCTTGATATGTTAGTCCTAGACAGCTATTTTGAACCACCAAATTTATATGGCCATAAAAGTAATTCTTTTAATGAGATCTTTTCCATTAAATTAGATCAAATAACATTATGTTTCCTTTTTTAGCTGAGTGTAACCCAAATTGATTACGCTCTGATTTTGCCAAATCAGTGTTAGGTTAACTGGCTTATAGCAACCTGGATAGCCCCCCTTACTTTTTCAAATATTTTTAAATGAAAGTATTTACTTGTCTTCTGGGATGCATTCAAACTCCAAAGTTCTTCTGAAAGGAAAGCCCGTTGTTTCCATCTGCTTGCCAGATAATTCTTTTAAATCTTGATTGTGAGCTTCTAGCTATGCAACTTCTAGGATATTTTATGGGTAGATGGGTAGAACTAAACATCTTCCTAAATATCATGGACAATTGGTAATCTTTCATTACTTCACAAATTTGTCTACATCTTCCATCTTTCTTCATAATATAGAATATAATTGAGATCCTGCCTGTCTTCTATATTTTTATTATTTTATCATCTTTGTATCAACTAAAGGTTATATATAATGTCTAGGGTTTTCTTCTAATATTTTGCAGGTGATGTACCTGAAAGATGCCCAAGTTTACTAGTACAGTTTCAGAACATAGACTGAAATCGCTCTGTACATTTCATTAACTACATGATAGGTACCTGTTCAATCGTCATTCCAGGTACAACAGATTAAATTTGTGTGCATGGTTTCTTGTTTCTGTATAGGACACCGAAGTTCTAGAGAGATGTAGTGACTTGGTCCAACAAACATTTCGATTTCATGTAGTGTCTGTGTAATGAATGGAAAAAAAAAAAAAAAAAAAAAAAAAGAAAAAAAAAAAAACAACTGCAAGAAAAGAAATCATGACGCCAAAGAACTAGAGTCTATGCCTAGTTTTGCTGCTCAATTAGGATATGTTTTTGGAACGCGCACACAGCTATACCATGGGGCATTTGGCATCCTCTTCCATATGTAAAGCTGATTTACCACCTTGGGGGCAGGTGCTCCAGTTCAACTGATGTCTGTGAGAACGAAGTGTGGGTACGTCTACTCCTTTCTGAAGAGAAGGAAATGCAGAGCAGGGACCTCTGAACTGAGAATGTAAAAGAGAGAAGAGTCGAATGTGTGCCTCTACAGCAAAAAGGGAACTAAACACGAAACTTTGGAGTTGTAGGCCTACTGCTGCAGTCTGCGTAACAATCCCTCTCAAGCACGGACTACCTTGTGGCCCTTGGAGAACACTTAAAGAGGTCTGTAAGGTAACTGAAAAGCCGGAGGCTTAAATTTTATGCAGATGTTCACATTTCCAAGGGAAAATACACAGGCATCTGTAGATCAATAAAGGCTGAGAACCTAGTCTAGACTACTTCAGTAGGCTGTTTAGTTTCCCTCTGCGAGATGCACAGGTCTCCGCTCACTGATCAGCCAGGTCCTGCACCAAACTGGGAGGTATTTATCACCTAGCAATATGATTTAATTGAAGTAGCAAACTCCTGTGTGGGTGGAAATATCCCTTGCAGTTAAGCAGATGTGGCTTTGTTACCTACAGTCGTTACATAAGGATCAATACATGAGGCTGGGTGGGGCTAGATGGAGTCAGATTTCTCCAGAGCATATTCCAGTCGAGAAAGCATCTTTCTGCATCAGTGCTACAGCTTTCACCTGTAGAAACATTTAAAAATATCACACTTCTCACCAAATACCTGCAGTGGTAACACCTCATCTGCCAATCAGGTTGCTCCTGGAACCCAGGGAGACATACTTCCACATGAACCTCAGTGCCTCAGCTTTTTAAAGCAAGAAAAAATAAAACTTCTAGATTCAGAGTTCAGGAACTAGCTTTTCCTGAAACCGTTTCTACTGCCTTAACTTGGAGGATAAACTGAGATTCCTGGGTAGTCTCTTATTAACCAAATCAGTGATGTCTAAGAATGCCTGTTTCTTAACATCAGCTCCATTCAGCACAGTAGCTCCGAACACAATGCATTTGGGGGTGCCTGGTTTAGTGTTGTGACAGGGCAGAGGATGTAGACTTTCTAAGTAACAGCCACATCCTTCTCCGTAATTAAGGAGTGTAAGGCAATTTATACAATTTTTAAGTACTTTAAAAACAAAGCGAGGTTTAACAATAATATTTAGCTTAACTGAAACCAGTTCCTTTGCAACAGAACTAAAGAGCAAGAAAGTTTTTTGAATAATTAAAAACATTGAGTAACTTCAATGACTTTAATTACCCCATTCAACACTACAGGCTTGGGGCAAGGGTCTGGAAAGCTGTGCACAGGAAAAAAATCTGGACGCGTTGGTTAATGCTCGCCCAAACATGAGCTGGCAGTGTGCCCAGGTGGCCAAGAAAGCCAACAGCATTCTGGCTTATAACAGGAGTAGTGTGCCAGCAGGACCAGGGAGGTGAACGTCCCCCTGTGCTCTCTCTGGTGAGGCTGCACCTTGGGTACTGTGTTCAGTTTTGGGCCCCTCACTACAAGGACATCGAGGCCCTGGAGCGTGTCCAGAGAAGGGCTATGAAGGTGGTGAAGGGCCTGGAACACAAGTCCTGTGAGGAGTGACTGAGGAAACTGGGTTTGTTTAATCTGGGGAAGAGGAGGCTCAGGGGAGACCTTATGGCTCTCTACATCTACCTGAAAGGAAGGTGTGGGGAGCTGGGGGTCAGCCTCTTACAGGTAACTAGTGATAGGACTAGAGGGAATGGCCTCATGTTGCACCAGGGGGAGGTTCAGGTTGGAAATGAGGAGACATTCATCTTGGAAAGAGCAGTCAGGCAGTGGAACAGGTTGCCTGGGGAAGTGGTGGAGTCGTCATCCCTGGGAGTGTTTAAGGAAAGGTTGGATGTGGTGCTTAGGGACATGGTTTAGTGGCTGACATTGGTGGTAGGGGGATGGTTGGACCTAGGTGAGGTATGGGAGGTCTTTTCCAACCTTAATGATTGTGTGATTCTAGCAGAACTATTTGCATCTTCAGAACAGAGAGGTTCTGTGAATTAACCAAACAGTGCATCAGCAAAATGGCCAGTAAGTCAAACAGTTGCAGTTCATTTCTCATCACAGCTTCTCAGAGTCGGGTTGCAGGTTGCTAAAAGGCTTAATCCTAGAATGTCCCTATAAATAAATATTGGTATGGTGCCTTGGAAACTTTTAGGAGGAACAAGAAGCCTGGGGGAAAGAAAGCAACACAGGTGAGCGAGTGGGCAGGAGAAATGCAGATGAAGTTTAATGTTTACCAACTACAAACTCAATTATGGCACACAAAGTTAACCCTGACCTCCTGAACAGCAATCCTGAATTTAGGTCCTAAGGACCAGAAGATGATAATGGTCTCAATTTATTTATAATTAAATTTGTGACCTAGAACACCTTGTGTGTACCATCACTAGCAAAGGACTGCTTAGGGATGGGCTCCTGAAGTCCATAGCACGTGTATCTCTAATCTAGAAGCCATATGTGGTGTATAAGAAACAGTGTGACCAGCGGGGCTAGGGAGGTGATCGTTCCCCTGTACTCGGCTCTGGTGAGGCCGCACCTCGAGTACTGTGTTCAGTTTTGGGCCCCTCGCTACAAGGACATGGGGGTGCTTGAGCGGGTCCAGAGAAGGGCAACCAAGCTGGTGAAGGGCCTGGAGAACAAGTCCTACCAGGAGCAGCTGAAGGAGCTGGGCTTGTTCAGACTGGAGAAAAGGAGGCTCAGGGGTGACCTTATCACTCTCTACAGGTACCTTAAAGGAGGCTGTAGCGAGGTGGGGGTTGGCCTGTTCTCCCACGTGCCTGGTGACAGGACGAGGCGGAATGGGCTTAAGTTGCGCCAGGGGAGTTTTAGGTTGGATGTTAGGAAGAACTTCTTCACTGAAAGGGTTGTTGGACACTGGAACAGGCTGCCCAGGGAAGTGGTGGAGTCACCATCCCTGGAAGTCTTCAAAAGACGTTTAGATGTAGAGCTTAGGGATATGGTTTAGTGGGGACTGTTAGCATTAGGTCAGAGGTTGGACTCGATGATCTTGAGGTCTCTTCCAACCTAGAAATTCTGTGATTCTGTGATTCTGTATGGCCATGGAAGTGGTTTTGCTTAGATGGAGGAAAAAAAAAAAAAAAAGAGAGAGAGAGACGGCAGACGTTGAGCTTCACTTCATGGGTTTATTGCTTTGTTAGGCATGTCGAGCCTGTACCCCAACCACCTCAGCGCAAAGCCCACCTCTGGTTATAACGTCCCAGCAGTTTGTCGCAGCTGGCAACGCAGTAAATGGACGCATACAGTGCTGTAAGGGACTAAGAGCACCTCCCCACGCACATTATCCAGCAGAAGTGCCCAGATAGCCTCCTGCCAATTATCGGTGGCCAGGGGGCACCCCCGTAGCCCTGCCGAGGCCGAAGCCCGGCGGTGAAGGACGCAGGTCTCCACCCCCCCCCCACACACACCGCCCCTCAGGGCCCAAAATGGCGGCGGGCGCCAAGCGTCCCGGAGCCAGGGCGGAAGCGGCTTCACCAGCCGGGCAAGGGCCGCTTCCGGTGGGGGCGCGCCGGCTGCCGGAAGTGGCGGTGTGTGGGGGGCGCAAGATGGCGGCGGGGATGTACCTGGAGCACTACCTGGACAGTAAGCGGCGGGGCGGGGGCGAGGGGGAAAAAGGGAGGAAAAAGAGGAGGGAGAGGAAGAAGAAGAAGAAGAAAAAGAAGAAGAGGGACAGGGGACGGGCCCTGCCCGGGTGCTGGCCGAGCCCGGGGCGCACGGGCCTGCTGCGAGCCCCGCGGCCGGCGGCTCTCGGCCTGGCCTCTGCCCTTAGGGAAGGGAGGCTCTTGAGAAAGGTTAAAAGAATTTTAAAAAGTTCAAGAATTGTAGTAAGTAATGCTCTGCCACCGAGGCTGAGAAGACAGTGGGAGCGCACAGGCTGTAATGTTGCTCTGGGGTCTGTGAGGAGGGCGCAGAGGGCAGTGGGAAGGGTGGGCGAGGAGGGGAAGATGCCTGAGGGGTGGGGGCGAGGCGAGAGGTGGATGTGCGGGGTGGGCAGGGAGCTGGTCCGGGGGGGAACGCGGTGTTTCCTTACTGGGTAGAGCAGAAGTGTATGTGAGAAGGGCTGCAGAGATAAAGGGGTGAAATGCCGGGATTTGAAACCAGTAGAGGTAGGGTAGGTGTTAAGACAAGAGAGAGAGGAACCTGTAGGTTATCTTGGTGGCTAGAGACTGCTCTGGTTCTGGATGTCCAGCTTCTGGATGTCACCGTTACTGTTAGCTAAAATCTATGAACTCCATGGGAATGCCTCTGTTCCCGTCTAGTACACATACTTGCGGAGGAAAAATATAAGGTCTTCTATTTTGTCTCAGCTGAGATGTGTGCTCCTGCAATTGAGTTAGAGGTTGTCATCCTGCTGAAGGTGGATATTAATACAGTGGTGGTGTCATTTTTTTTAAGGTGTGTCACTTTACTTTTTTATGTTCACAGTCTAAAAGTACGTAAAATATCTGGCTACAAGACTGTTGGGAAGAGCAAAAAAGCATTCGCTACGGTGGCTTTGCCTTTTTTAATCCGGTATCGCGTATCTCATATACAATGTGACTTCCCTTCGTTAGCTAGCTGTAGGACAGTTGCTGTGCTCTAATTAGAGTTTCTTTAAGAAAGGCAGTTTACATGGGTATTAATACATAAAGTTGAGAATCCATCTCAGTCTTCAGTGGGTTAGTTTGCCAATAGCTTTCCTGTCACAGTTTGACTTGTCTGTAGCTAATTTTCACAATTCCACCACTTAGTCATCGCACCTGTGCCTTTTACCGGGTGTGTTGAAGTGTCCCCTTATTAAAATCTTCTTCCTTGTGTAGATTCTAATTAATTAAATCTGAACTTTCTTTCTGGTACCTTAGGGAAAAAATGAATTTCTTATGATAATGTATTTTTCAGTTAGCCATATTGTTCTCCTCCAAGCCTGCTCTCATCTTTTGACATCCTACTTGAGGTTCTGACTCTCTGAATGCACACGGTCCTTTATTACCAGTCTTTGTTATGGTGCTAACTAAAGAAGTCGGGTTGGGTTATTGTTTTCCTGTTGAATATACCCTTACTAAAAAGCCTTTCTGATAACACGTCAAGTTTTTGATCCAAGTTGTAGTTCAATCATTGAAAAATGATATTTTTGCTAATGATATGTACATTATTTAAAAATAATAATATTAAAAAAAAAAAAAGTTTATCAGGAAAGTCGGGGAAGGGAGGGTGTCACAACTTAACCTGCGTTGTCACCCTTGTTGAATTCTCTGAGGTGATCCCAGATCAGCTGTTCCATTTCTTTTACTGGTTTCATGCCTCCCGATTGTTCCCCCCTCACTCCTTCCTTCATTTTTTTTTTCTTTGATGATTATTTCAATATAATTTTTTTTTAAGTTCACTTTTTAAAAGTTGAGTAACGTTCCAAAATATCCTGTAAACTGCTACAAATAAATAGTCCAGAACTTTTGGTCAGCTCTTTTCAAAAAGTCTAATATCTGCTTCTGCTTGTTGCACTGAAATTCTTCTTAGTGTTCTTTTCGCATCTAACGTAGATGTGGCTTTCAGTTGTTTGTGTTTTTTTTTTCCCTCCCACAGCATTTCTCTTTCATATTCTTTACTGTCTGGGTCTGCTCAGGGGTTGAATGAGGAGTGTGTGATGAAAGAGGGCAGTTCGCTTGTCGGACCTCTTCAGATGCTTGAAGAAAGGAAGGTGTGTAATGGAGTAAGTGAGGATTGTAGGAATTAAAAAGGTGGTGTCCTGTTGAATGCCACCCGGACAAAATGTGACTGATTTTTGTGTTTCCTCTATAGCAGATGTGCAGAACGCTCATAGCTGCAACTAAAGCGTGCTTTGAACAAACAATCCTAAGTAGTGAGGATTTGTAGCATTGACATGTCAAGAGGTGTGTTTGCAACAAGCTGCCCTTAGTCTCTTCACCTCAGTTATTCATTTTCCTTGTGAGGGAAGCGGGCTATTCCACTGTGCTGGGAAAAAACATTCTTCTTTCAGGTCCTTGCTGTAATTTAAAATTGATTTTAGACCTAGGATTAGACGTGCCTTTGCTCTAAGCCCTTCATGGCAAAGTGTGGCTGTCTGAAGCGTGTTATGCCCCTAGCAGGTGTTCTTGCAGCAAAAAAATGTGCGTGTTCATTCAGTGCTGAAAGTCCCTCTGTTGACTGCCCTGATCCCCTGCCCGCCTTCATCATGCTGAGGCTGGCCCTTCAACGACAATACTGAGCCAAAGAATTCGGGGAAGGGGAAGAGGAGGAGTGGTTCTTGCTCCACGTCTGTTCTCCATTGTTTCTTTCTATGGCTCTTTCCTCAGTTCTCCTTAGTGATTGAAGTTAAGCATAAAAAGCGTTCCATCTCTTCAAATGTTGTCCTCCTGGTCTCAAATCGATGTTATGCCTGCTTCTGAGGGGAGAAAGCAAGGTGGGGAAGCGCTTGCCTTCACGCCAAGAAAGCAGCGCAACTTCAGCAGGAGGAAAACTGTGGCTGCAAATGAATTAGAGGTGTAGAAAGGGGTGGAGGAGGAACGAGATGAAAGAAAACCGTGGTATTTCGTGGTTGCGTGTGCATGGGAGCTCCCCAGAGGAGTTTGGGGTTGCTCAGCCTGGAGTTGCCGTGTTTGGCTCAGCATTTGCATGCTCACAGGCTTAGAAATACCGTAGTGGAGGCTTTGAGTGGGAGCAAGGGAGGGTGACTAATACAGATCCTCCAGAAGATGGGATGCAAACACCGTGTTTTCTTCACGGTTAGATGTTTCAAGAGGCTTGTAGGGTTGTTCAACAACACTTCCTAATGCTGGTGCATCCCTGTTTATCTGGTCAGAGGGTATGGAAATAAAGTAAGCATGGGGACACCACACAAATCTATCTTTTACAGCAACAGAACCGAGGAGTGCACCTCTCCTTGGCTGGCCAGTTTACTGCGAGCTGCTCACCTTCCCTGATCTGCTGCTGAGGATGGCTGACCAGATGCAAGGGTCATGTCTGTGGGTGTGCTTCCTCCTTAGAGAAACAAGGAGATGAGATGCCACCTTCCCTGTTTGTTCCAGCCAACCCTGCCCACCACATTTTCTGCCTGGACTGATGAGGCTCTTGCTTTATTTGTCCTGCTGGATGTACAACTTTCATCATCCCAGTTGGGAAGTGTGCACCGGACTGGGAGGAAATTCACATTTCCATTCAAAGCTGGTCAGATATTGAATGAATGTCAGTGTAAAGCCTGGGTGAGGAGAATGGTAACAAAGCAACAGAAATGTTCCCAGCTTTCCCCACCCCATACCTCTGCGCATCTAGATTCGGCCAACGTTTAGCTATCTCACTGCACCATTAGCTGAGGAGTCCGCAGTTAACACTGAGTTAACTGTACTCATTGGGGGAGCTTTCTGTTCCTGCCTATCGAGCTTCCTGCATCATACTTCAGGTTTGCCATCTCTTCATCCTTTCCTTCTATGTTAGACGTTGTCATGGATTGGAAGGTGCTTGTCACCTTCCCCAGGCTTTGGGTTAGGTGGATCCGTACCGCAGCACACAGGTATGGAAAATTGCAGATCTCCTGCAAGGGAGAGGGTTTGGTGATTCACAGGCATCCTGTGTTTCTGTGAGAGCTGCTGGCACAGCCCACACTGAGCCAATGCTTTTGCTGCTGGTAATGGCCAGTTCACTTAGAACAGATTTGGTCATTGACCGCTGTCTTCAGCAGAGTTGAGAGAAAAGGATGGTACAAGATGGAGCGTTCTGCGTTTTCTCTGTATTTCTTCACACATCTG
Source organism: Aythya fuligula (assembly GCF_009819795.1). Taxonomy (NCBI): domain Eukaryota; kingdom Metazoa; phylum Chordata; class Aves; order Anseriformes; family Anatidae; genus Aythya; species Aythya fuligula. The sequence continues at coordinate 82,874,845 of NC_045559.1, forward strand.
ATCTGCCTGTCTTGGCAAAAAGCCCTCGAGCCCTTCAGTGGTGGTCCCTGCCCTTGGAGATCTGTGACCAGCTGGAAGCGTTGTGCCTCTTGTTTGACATCTCAGTCCTCCGTGTCCTCCGAACTTCTGACATCAAGGCTGATCTCTAACGTAGCCATACAGTTCCCTGGTGTGGTACTCCTTACAGGGGTTATCCTGCCCTTGTGCAAGCCTGTCATCTTCCCCATCCTTGGCTTCCTCTCTCGCTGCTCTGCCGCGTCTGTGCTGAGAGGTCTTTGCCTCTCCTTATTTTTCTGTCCAATTGTTGCCTGTGGCAGAGTGACCGCACTCGCCTGTGCCCTAGCAGTCGAATGTGTCTGTTAGGGTGTCCTGACTGCGCTTGCTCAGACAGACAATTTCTTTTTCCTGTGATCTCTTTCAGAATCTGAGAACTGTTTGGGTACTGGCAAATACAGCATTTAGTCCAGAAGAGCTTGGGTGCGTCCCACTGTGAGAAGAAAGCATGAATGGATTGTAAAGGGGAAAGGAGAAACACGGGAGGAAGCAGTTACAGAAATACCAAATCGTTTTGGAAAGACAGAGGGGAAAAGGTGTTGGTGTAGTAAGAAAGAGACAATGGAAATTTTAAACCTTAGATTTATTTATTTTTAATGGACTGCACAACACAGGCCAAACAGTTTCAGCAAGTGTTTGGCCCACGGCGATAAACGGTGTGTGATGAAGGGCTCTGCTTCAGAAGGGTCGGGAGGAGCTTCTGGGTTAAGCTGCAGAGGTCAGAAAGCTCCCCCGTGCTGAGGCAAGCCGACTGCCACAGAAATAGTTCATCCAGGCTCGTGTAGCTGCAGCTGGATCGCGCTGTGCTTTCTGTGTAGGAGGGAGAGGCGCAGGTAGAACAGAAGCTTCCCAGGCGAGGGCACGTGATGGTGGCAGTGGCAGCTGGTGGAGGATTTTCACAGCGACATCTGTAAAAAAAAAAAACAAAAAAAACAAAAAAAAAAACAGAGCACAGCCCCTTTCAGGTGCTGTAACGGAAGCAAATTCCTGTCCGAATTCCTCCTGCTGGTAGCACGTTGCTGTGAAACCCAACCGTAACCTCATTTCGGGTTGTTCTGCCCGAAAAATAGCGTCCTGCTGGTTTTTGTGCTAGCCCAGGTGTGCTCTGAACCGAACGGTTCGCAGCCCTGCCGAGAGAAAGCTAGGTATGTGGTGGAATGTCTGCTTGCAGCAGCTGCCTTTGCTTTAGAGGAGAAAAAGGAAATTACATAGATATTTTTCTGAAATCTGCCAAGTCAAGAATTCAGAGGTCGCGATGGTCCAGGATTAATCAACTGGTGCATATCTGGCACACGGCGTGCAACGCAAGAACAAATGCTGATTTCTCCTAGAGGAGAGGAGTAAAAAGTAGTGTGCTGCTGCATGAAACATGGTTCATTTCTGCACAAATTGGAAGGCTTGGAGTCAACGAGGATGGGGATTACAAGAAAAGGGAACGATGTTAAGGTACCTGAGCTGAATTTCATCCCTGTCATTAAGTTCCCTTTGTAAGCAGCGATGTTTCTCAGCGTTGTGTCACTGATTTGATTTTTTTTTGAGATGTTTTTTGAGCTGTAGGGATGTAACATCAGCTGCGGGCTGCTTGAGCCTGGTGCAAAGTCTGTCAGAGTAGGCCAACAGGAAGCATCAAATCTGGGAACATTCACACAGCCTTAATGTTGCTGCTTCCTCATTTATTTATTTTTTTCAGAAGGTAGTTTGGCACTGTTAACCTTGGACACAGGGCGGCGATGCGTGTGTGCTGCGTGATCATGTTCCTGTATTCTTCAGGACACCTGCTACCTGCAAATCCCTCAGATATTCAAAGTAGAAATGGCAACAAAACCTGTTGCAGCAATAGCTTAATTACCTACAGGGCCTTTGTATGTAACTCACAGTGTTGTGTGTGTGTGAAAAAAGAAGTTTAAATATCTTCTAAGCTCGGTGAAGCCTACAATTGCTTTTACCTCTTGTACGAATAAATTTCACGGCCTGTGTGCTGTACTTTAAAAAAATAAAAATAAAAAAATCTCTTGTTTTTCAGGAAGTGTCTCTGGTGTAGAAGCATATGGCAGTGAAAGCAGAGAGCACTGCTGGGGCCATTGTGTTAGACAGCTTTGATTACGGGCAGAGACGCCTTCATTTACATTCTGCCTGTGCTGCAGGGAGGGTCCAGGAGGCAGGCGTGCTTATGTTGTGTTTCTGAAGAGCTCTTCCTCCCCACCTCCCCCCCTTTATTTATACCTGCAAGAGATTTTTTTTTCTGTCAGGTATAGAGGTGGCAGCGATCAGGCTTGGACTTGATGTTAGTGCAGTGATGGGAGCCCTCCGTTTGATCAGACAGCCGCGGAAAACGAGAATTGTTTTTATCAGCTTTGTCAGTGCAGCATCTGCTGATGGCTAGGGGGCGAGTAGCGCTGTGCGTTGAGAATTAATTGACTCTCAGCTTCACGTTGCTTGTGCTGAGTTGTAGAAACATTTGTTATTCGTGATGCACAGCACCTTGCAGGTGCTGGACAGGCTACGCTGAGGTTGTGGGATAGGAGGCAGAAGAAGGGACAGCTGAGAGCAGAGGCGTGCTCGTGTGCAGCAGGAAGGCGTGCTGGGAGTGGCGGGGCTGGTGTAGGTGCTGTGATCAGCTGCTAGCTTGGTTCCTGCCTTGAACCTGACTGCTCCATGTGTCCTCCTTCCCCTGCAGGCATCGAGAACCTGCCTTTTGAGCTGCAGAGAAACTTCCAGCTCATGCGAGATCTGGATCAGAGGACGGAAGGTGAGCATCGGAGACGGTTTCTGTGATGAGATGGAAAGCATGCGGCCTGGCCAGCTCTTCTGTGCTGTGCCTTTATCACAGGGTTCTCAGTGCAGGAAAGGAAACCTTCAGCTGCTCTCATCCTTTCCCAACCTTATCCCAACCTATTCTTTCCTATCCTTATACTTCATGGTCTTTCCTAACAGAATCATTCCATAGAATCATTAAGGTTGGAAAAGCCCTCCAAGATCTGGTCCAACCACCCCACTACCCCCAATGTCACCCCCTAAACCACATCCCCAAGCACCACGTCCAACCTTTCCTTAAACAACCCCAGGGACGGTGACTCCACCACCTCCCTGGGCAACCCGTCCCACCAGTGTGTGTTTGTGTATTTGTGTACTAATGCTAAACTTGTTTCAGACCTCAAGTCGGAGATCGATAAGTTGGCCACGGAGTACATCAGCAACGCGCGGACTTTGTCGTCAGAGGAAAAACTGGGGCTCCTCAAGCAAATCCAGGAGGCCTATGGGAAGTGCAAGGAGTTTGGGGATGACAAGGTTCAGCTGGCAATGCAGACCTACGAGATGGTATGAAGGGAAGTGTCTAGTGGTTATTGTATGACAGGCTGTACTGACACCCCCAGTCGTGGAAGGCCCTGATCTCTTTTTCCGGCCCTGCACGCTCTTGCTTCTCTGCTCCTTGCTCCCTCGGGCTCTTTTCCGTGGTAATTCCTGCTCAATGTCATCTCTGCAGGTCGATAAGCACATCCGGCGGCTGGACACAGACCTTGCTCGCTTTGAAGCAGACCTGAAGGAGAAGCAGATAGAGTCGAGTGACTATGACAGCTCTTCCAGCAAGGGCAAGAAGAGTGAGTACCACCACTGGGCTGCAGATTGAGACAGGAGGCAGCCGAGTGCCTGTGGAAGTGGTGGGGATGAAGGCAGGCACTGGAGTGGTACAGATCAAAGACTGTTACGCTGGAATCTGAAGGACAGGTAAAAAGATGGTGTCCTGGGCTCTTTTCTGTGAGCGTGTGCAAGGCCGCTAGATAAAACTAAGATGGGGTGCGTGGCCCAAAGCCAACACACGCTCCACAGCAGGAGCGCGTCTTAGTGCTGAAGAGGGTGTTCCTGTCAGGGGTCTGTTCTGACGGGGTGGCAGGTGCAACAACTTCTTCTCTTGTTACCAGAGGGCCGAGCCCAGAAAGAGAAGAAAGCTGCCCGTGCTCGCTCTAAAGGGAAGAACTCTGATGAGGAGGCACCAAAGACTGCCCAAAAGAAGCTGAAGCTTGTCCGCACGTAAGCATTTAAGAAATTTGGGGAAGTGAGGAGCAGCAGTGCAAATCAGACCAAGGGAGACCTAGCCAGACTTCCCTCTGAAGGATCCGGTCCTCACCCAGACCAGGCTGTGTGTCTTCTGTCCCTGTTTGGGGGGAAAAAAAACAAAAAAACAAACAAAAAAAAAAAGAGGCCTTTTATTTGTTTCAGGGGAGTGTGGCATGAAGGGGAACACAGGTCACATCGGGGGAGGTGGGTGTGTGTGCTTAAAAAAGAGGTGTGGCTGTCTGGCAAATTAAGGGCATCATCGTGGGGGACACGAAGGGAACCGATGCTGGTTCATTTGCTCACCTAGGTTATTCCTTTCTCCTACAGTAGCACGGAATACGGGATGCCTTCGGTCACTTTTGGGAACGTGCACCCTTCGGATGTGTTGGATATGCCTGTGGACCCCAACGAGCCTACGTACTGCCTCTGCCACCAGGTCTCCTACGGGGAGATGATTGGCTGCGACAACCCAGACGTAAGAGCCCGTGCATGGTGGAGGTGGGGGAGGAGAATCTCCTACAGGATGTCTTGTCCCACGTTGGGGGCTGATGTAGCAAGCAGTGGCAGGAGGAGGTCTTACCTCGGGTAGTTTGGCAGAGCAGCGATGTGGCCTGTTACGTGCAACTCCCTCCAGGTTTGCTCCTGAAATGACAGGCTGCTTTTTTGGCCCCACCCTCAGCAAGCACGGAGGGGAATTCTGCTCACTAACATTGTATGGGGTGGGTGTGAGTGCCCATTTCCTGACTGATCCCGTTAACATCGCTGCTAGCAGGAGTTTGATCAGATGTTGGGAAACTTCAGTAGTCCAGAAACAAAGATTTCCAAAGAAAACTGCTCTTTAACTGCCTGCTCTCCACCCCAACAGTGTTCCATCGAATGGTTTCATTTTGCCTGTGTGGGTCTGACAACAAAACCAAGAGGAAAATGGTGAGTGAGGGCTAAAAGCAAACACCTTGGAGGGCCCGTTGGTCTCTGGAAAGGGGAGGCCCGGGGTGGCAAGAGGGAGGATATTGTATGTGCACGCTTAGACGTCCTCTGCAGAAGGAAAATTTGAATTAAGGCTTTGGTTGGAACCTTGGAAAAGAGCTTTTGAGACTGTATCTTTGTATATGTTTATATATCAGGCCATAAATGCTGGCTTTTTACTTCCCTTCCTACCAGGTTCTGCCCTCGCTGTTCCCAGGAGAGGAAGAAGAAATAAAACCCCATGAGCCCTTAGCACTGCTGCAGGAGCTCTCTTCCCCCTGCCAGGGCCTCGTCCCAACTCCCCCAGCCCTTGGGGCCTTGGCTGGGGGGAGCCTTGCCCTGTTTGTGGTTTCGGCCATCCCTGGAATGGTGTGTACCCTCACGGCACTTCCTCTGTGTTCTGGGTCCCTGGTTGCTTCCAAGTCCCTAAGGGAGGCCCTCTCTGTGTACTATTCCAAACAGGTGCCTGAACCTCACAGGGAATGAATGAGGGCACCAGGGTAGCCACCAGATTCCCAGGGATTCAGGTAGCCCCTGATTTCCCTTGGCTTTCCTTCAGCCTCCTCAGAGTTCATTGCCCGCTCTCTGCTTAGAGAGCAAGGCTATGGGATGGGGGAAGGAAAGGAGGTAAGTCCGCAGTATTTTAGGTCTTTGATTTGCCTGGATCTTCTTCAGGAGAGAGGGAGTAACCAGGCCACTGCTTAATCTAGTGGGCTGGTTGAGAGACTGAAAACCTAATGTACTCCTTATCTTTAATCATTCCACTACTCTGTCTGGCATTGAGCTGCCTCTTTTGTTGGGGTGAGGAGGAAGGAGGAGTGTTTAGAGCTGGCTGTCTCCTTTACTCCTGGGGTAAACCTGCTGGCCTTTGAAGCACACTGTATGAAGGAGGAAGAATTGCTGGCTGCATGGCAAGAAACAATTTGATCTAGCCTGTCCTCTGGCTCCAAAATTCTCCCTCCGTTTTGTGCAGTGGAGCTTCTCCATTATGTTCATGATGAGAAGTTCTGGGATCCAAATCCCACTTGTATAATACAGAATTAAATAAAGTTCATTGGAACAAATACTCTGTTTGCCTTGCTGTCACCTCCAAAGTAAGCAGTGGGTCTCTTCAGTTATTTTTTTCTCTGTCAGCTCTGCTTTTTCTCAGTGGCACAGCTTTCTTCAGGTGATAATCCTGAACAGTTGGACACGCCGTGTAAGTCAGGCTTGAAAATGCACCCAATACACTTAGCAAAGAATTATGCAGCATTCTAGTGTCTGTGAAAAGCACCTGCCCATTTAGTCACGTCCCCCCGTGCAACGGGATGTTTATTCACATTTTTGTTGGATCATTTTTGCATCAGTTATCCTCTCTCAAACAAGAGCGACGGAGGTTATAAAAGACCAACCCTCGCTATGACTGCACGGCAGCACAGCTGAGAGAGTAAGCCATCAAGGCAAAACACATGCATACAAGAACGTGGGCAGCTTGGGCAGCTTTTTGAGGTACCTTTTAACTTGCTCCCCAGTGAATCCCCTACACTTCAGATCACCTCGTTGCCAGAAACTCCAGAAGCTGTTACTAAAATGCATTAGGCTCCAAAACAGTGACTGGAGGCGTGTCTCTCTCTAGTGTCTGCAGGTAGCTGTGAGATGATCCATACTGAAGCTGACCTTTGTCTATTCCAGTGGCTTGGCCTGGAGATTGATGAGTTTTTCTTCCTGCCTTTCCTCTGCTATTCAGGAGGATTTAAGCTTTTCACAGGAAACAATAAATGCTTTCCTCAAATAAATAACTTTTATGAGGATTGGTGGAGCAATTTTGTTCCCGTGGTCACAAAGCAGGAGCTCTTTTAGGGGTTCATCATTAAAACAACTCAGAGATCCGTGTAGCTGGAGAGTGACACCATCACCATGTAGTTATGTAATTGTATGGGGATCCTGCCAGAGCCATCAGCTCAGGAGCTGCTGCCAAGCCTCCTGTTCAGGTGAGTTAGCACTGGGTCGTTCTTTCCTTTTGCTTTGGGAAGGGCTGCTTGGGTTCCCATCTTGCACAGAAAAACGCTGTGGTAAGTTCTTACCCAGACTGGCTCATGTGGTTGGTGTGCTGCTGCCACAGTCTGCGTCCTGGAGCTTCCCTCCTTAAATATGGAAGAGGAAAATGCTGGAAGATGTTGGCTGTGAATCTGACACAGTCAAGAGGAGATGCTATGCCACCGTGCGTCTGTGTGAGAAGGAGAATTAATTTATTGAGCTGGGGTTCATCCGGATACCAAACGAGTGATAAAAGTACAAAAGAAGGGCATGGTTTGAAACTGAAAACTGGCTTTTGGCAAAGTGCAGGGGAGACAAAAGATGCAGAAACTATTTTAAATGGTATGATTTTGAGGGGATGTTGGCCATCATGGGATCAGTAATCACTGGATTGTGGTGGCCAACGTGAGCAGCAAGACCTCTAGGAAGCGGGGGTTAGAGAGGTGTTTGAGGTGGTGGCTTTGTTACGAAGCCACCACTGATACGGGATGATAAGTGCTGTGTAAAGGCACACGGTGTGAAGTGAATGCAGTGAGTGGGCAGGGGGTTACTGCGTGCCAACCCAGGAAACACGGTGACCTGTTGCCTAGGCACTGCTTACCCTGCAGGCACAGTTCTCTTCAGGGTAGCTCTGGTTTGTGAAACACAACTCAGGTCCTCTGCAGTCAGCACAGGGCGCTGAGGGGGGAGGCAGACCAGAATATGCCCGTTTTTAGGCTAAAGCCTGGGCAGAAAGTTATCATTGTGTTCTTCGGGACACAAGGGATGCTTCCCCACCCCCTGTTATTGTACAGTTTGTAGCTCCTGGTAGGCTTTTTGGTTGTTTGCAGGGATGCAAATAGGTGGAACGTCCCCTTTACTTTAACACAAAACACATGAAAAACACCTAGGCCAGGTGGAGAAAACCGAGTGCTAGGGAGGGAAACGGGATCCATTGGTCCTGCCAGTGTGACCTGCTGCTGCTGGGTGAAAGGAAATCCTGTCCAGTGGTGTGCAGCATTCGGGGATCGTTTGCTGCAGGTGGGGGGAATGCCCTAAAGCAAACTTGCAGGAAGAGGGAATTTAGACACAAATGTGAATGAAAACCAAGACATTTAAAAAAGTTTACAGTGATGGATAAAAATGAAAGGACATAAAGTGTTGGAAGAGAAGGAATGAAGACAGCAACTGTGCAATATTTAATAACCAAAGGGGGGAAATAATGGAATCAAGAAAAGCTAGAAATTACAAAGCACAAAAATGAAGCCATTGGAGACAAAGCCTGTAAGTGAAGAGGCTAGAAACATAAGCAGCTTTTTTTTTTTAGAACGTCTTTTGTTTCTGGTGTAATTGAACATGGCACGTGTCCATTGCCAACTGCAGATAGCAGAATTGTTTGTAATGAGAGGAGGGGGAAGTGTTCTGTAAATATTTGCTCTGTGTTGGTGCTGGTGTCATATTAGGATGATGTACTTCCCAGGCAAACAGTGAGGGGGATTTTAAATAGCATCCACTGGGGTGAACAATTTTGATCAGTGATCTTCAGCAAATGGCATTTGTAGCCCTGTGAAAACCGCCTGAAGGCACCTGTGCTCTGCTCTCTGTCAGGTTCTGGAGTGCTGGGGAAAGCCTGCAATGAAAGAGAAGAGACAGTGCTGTGCTGGGCTTTAAGGACGTCAGGAGGACTGCTGCAGGTCAGCTAACAGCAGCCGATACCGGTCTAGATGCGAAATACTGACACACCAAATAAGCAAATGGCTTCTCTGTAAAACAAGCAAGAATTCCAGGTCAATAAAATTAAATTGTTCTGGCTAGAAGTAGCAAAACAAAAAACAACCAACAACCAGAAAAGTCTGTCAAAATGACCTGATACGGTTTTTTGAAAAGGCTGCTTTAAATAGTCGCCTGTAGCACTGTTATAATCACTGGAACAAGCATCCAAAAGTTCATCCCACCTACAAGTTTGTGATTATAATGCTTCTCTTAAAGTAATCACAAACTCCTTTAAAGAACTGGGTAACTTGCAGCTTTGTTGGAGTAACTGTCAACGAAACACAACCACCCTTGAAAGTGGAACTGGTGAAATTGCCTCTCAGATTGACTGGTAATAATAAGTAAAGGCAAGGCTCAGTTTCAAGAAGCTGCAGCGCTGCCAGAGGTAAGACTTTTGCCAGCATCTTTAAGCAAATTTATTGATAAAAATTTGATCGTGCACACGAATGACTGGTTTATCTTCTCCAGCTCTAATTGTCTTAATGGTGGGCATCACTCCTAGGTTAGCTGGGCAAGTGTGACTGATAAGACTGTCTAGCAAAGTACGCTCATTTGCAGTGAGCACATTTTCAGTAATCTCTCATCCCTGGGACTCTTTTCTTGTGTGCGTTTTGCCATGTGCAGGGTGTGTAGAAACTGTGCCAGCCATAGCTGTCACCCTGGACCAGCACGGCTTTCGTCACCAGTTACACATCTAAAAGTGATTAAAACAGTCACCACTGCTCAGCAATAGCTTTAATTAGCACTCTTAATTATGTGTTCACTTAGATTTTTGGGGATTAAATTTTATGAGATTTTATAAGTGCTTAAATTTTATAAGTGCTTAATAATGTTCAGAGGGAACCTCCTGTGTTCCAGTGTGTGCCCATTGCTCTTCTCATGACATTGGGCAGCACAGAAAAGAGGGTCCCAGATCATCTGGTGTTGAACTTAATGCTTTCAGCAGTGCTGGTGAAGGGCACAAGGGAACAGCAAACACCCAAGGTTAAAATTCTGATGTGAAGTAAAAGGATGCCTTGGTGCAAACTTGGTGTGGATACACTTGTTTTGTCCTGTCCTGTCCTGATATTCCAGTGTACCAGAGCTGGGTGTGATTACCCATGGCTATCTGATCCAGATTGCTTCCTTGTTAACTACCAGTGCATCAATATCATCTCTGCAAGGCTTTCAATGAGGCATTAATCTTGTCAGTAATAGTTTAGACCTCTGGCTAAGGAGCTTGCAGAAGGCTTTGCTTGAACAGACCATGTGCAAAGGTCTGGGTTTTACTTCTGTGCCTGAACAGAAAGAGGATCTTGCGTTTCAAAGATTAATAAAACAATGACATGAAAGATCATGAATCCCTCAACAAGTCCAGGCCCCAAATCTCCCATATCACTTCTACTGCTGAGAAATCAAAGGACTCCCTTACTTCCACAAGGCAAAATTACAAGCAGCTCTGTGACTACATGAGGACCTGCTATGTAAAGAAGGACAGAGTCCAAGAGATGCTGGTGGGAAGGGACCTCTAGGGCCTGGCCAGTCCTCCCTCACTGTGGTCATGTCAGCTTTTTACTATTGGGACACAAGGTGTTACTGGCAGAATAATTTCATGTCATCTGTTTGTTTGTCCGGATTGCCTAGAAGAGATATAAAGCTCTTTACTGCACCTGGTTCTTCTTGTAGACCTGAGGTCCCATGGGTCCTTTTGTATGATTCTGTCTCCCTGGTTAGTGTTTAAAATCAAAAAAATAATGGATGTGCTCTCACTTCATAAAACTGGAGGGGGCAGGATGCTAACGCTAAGTGCTGCCTTTCACGTCTCTTGCTAGGCAGTGAGCATACGTCCTCTGTTTGGCTCAGTGATTTGGGTTTCTTCATTCTCCTGTGGTGGGCTTCCAAAGGAGAGGTGACACCTACTTACAAGCTGACCTCAAGTGTTTAACTTTTCTTGGGTAACACATTCATAGAGTTAAACACTAGCAGAAGAAAACAAAGTGTGCTATCTGTCTTTCAAAAACAACTGAAGGAAGTTTCTCCAACTCTGTTGCCTAGTGGTTACAGTATCAGGAGACACATAGCTGTTTTTATCAAACAAAATGCATTTCATTTACAAAAATAGTCCAACATCTTGATTAATTTATGGTAATTTATATTTATTCTTCCGAATGCATAAAAGAAATTAAAACATTCATTTAAAAAAAAAGCATATTTTTTTTTGCCCACATCTTAAGGGCAGGCAAACCTGGGATAAACACTAAGCTAAAGCCTAGTTTGCAAAAATGTTCTGTAAATTACCTACTTTGGGCTGTTTTTTGAAGATTTAATTTTTGCACAATTTAGTTTTTGTACAATTTAATTTCAGTGGATTGGGTCATTGCCACTGAAGGGATAACTCATTCAAAGCTGAAAACCAAGCTGGGAGGAAAAAAAAGGTTGGAATTATTTTTCACATGTCAATGACAAGCATTCAGAAAAAAAAAAAAAGTGTGAGACAACGAGATTTCCTTGTTCTGAAAGCCTGAAGGGCTCTAATTATTTGCCACAGAGAGATTCAGGTGGGAAGGGGCCTCTGGAGCTCTGTAGCACAACCCCCTGCTTGCGCTAGGGCTAACTGTGGTCAGGTTGTTCTTGCCCTAAACAAGCCTGCCTAAAAAGACCAGGGCAGTTCATTCAAGCATTCTTGTATGAGCCCACTCCATTTTAGGTTGTATTATTAATTCACGAAACCGTTTTTAAATACCGTTTTTTGCAATCAATTAAATCTTCCATTTTCTAAACGACAAGGGAAAAAAATGCTTCATTCATTATTTCCTAACAAAATTAAATGTAAATTAGCTTTCTGGATTAATGCACATTATAACTGTACAGTGCCTGTATAAATGTGAATAGATTAACATATCCACCAAGTTAAAATGAGCGCTAATCTTAATGTAAAGGCTATATTTATCAGCTCATTCGAATAGCTCTCAGTCAGTGACAGTAAACCTACAAAAATGAAGTGCAACTCAGAAGGAAGATTAGGTAACCTGTTATTAAAGCCATCAATTCATATCATTTCGGTTTAATTCATCGCACTGCCTCATGCTTTTGTCTTTGGAAATGGAGATGCCAGCCCTGCTCTGAGCGAGATGGTGCCCATGTCCCTTCCCACAGGGCTGTAGCCATCAGGAGGATGTGTTCAGTACAGGGCTACCGGGCAAGGTACTGGTTCTGTAATCCCTGCCTGATCTTTGTAACCTCCATCGTTTTGAGTTTCCTGAGCTGACGGGACATCCTCTCCCCTAATCCACCCCCCAGTTCAACTCATGTAGCTGGCACAGTCTAACAAACGTGGCCATCAGCCCAATGAAGGAAGGGGCAATATTCCCCTTGCAGCAGAGGAAGGAGGACTCGTGAGCTACAGCCCCAGGGGTTTCAAGAGATTTTCAGCCATTGCTGCTGTTAGTGGTGTTTGTGGGCACGGCAATCAGGTAGCTACAAGGAAAATGCATCTCCTTTCCTTGTAGCAGCTGTGTGCTGCTATCCTGCTGCCGTATTTACCTACTGCAGCAGTAAGGCGTGCTGTAGGCCCGGGGCTTACATCAGTATACACAAGCTCGCTGAGCTCCGACTAGCGCAGGGACATGGTCTGCTGGGAGCTGGGTCTTGTGGTGGCCCTGAAAATCAGGTCACAGATCTGCTTCAGTGCATGAACGATGCGGCTTGTAGTGGTGCAGCCTTATAGGTGCCAACTCAAATCTCAGGAAATGCTGGAATTAATGTCACTCTTGTGCTTCACCTCACAGACCTTTCCCTAAGGAGTAGACACCACCACCACCCAGCGTGCTGCATTGATGACTCCTGCTCAAACTCCTGTTTCTCCTATCCTCATCCTTGTCCCAAGGATAAATTATTCTTTGCAGAAACTTACAAGTGTCCCATAGCCACTCACCATCTCTCAGCCCTGCCGGGTACACACTGCAGTCTGGCTTTTCTGTGCACCTGTGGGCCATAAGAGCTTCCTGAAGGATTTTTGACAGCCTGAACCAACAGAGGTAAGCTGGGCTCTGGGCCTGAGCAAGCCTCTTTAAGTATGTGGGAAGTACAAAGCAGCCAACCTGTCCTCACATCACTGAACACCATCTTTTGAAATATGCAGTAGCTCTTCACAGGCAGAGCTACTGGAACATCAACCATGGATGATCTCCTTGTCAGCTCCTTTATCTTCTGCCTTGTATTTCAGCTCTCAGAGTATGTTCAGAGACTCCAGCCCATTCATTCATGTTTTCTGTTCCTATATGCCATAAAATCTGAATAGGAGCCCTTGTGATAACACTGCATGTCATGTGCTTCCCTAGGTCATCAATTTCTATCAGCCACTGAGGTCAGCACTACCTTCCCCTGTGAAGCTGCCCAGTGATGGCAGAACTCATCCCGGGCTCCTTTGTCACCGGGGAGCAGAGGTGATTAACAAACTGGGGAGCTGAAGGTGTTAGGGTTGCCTAAAATCAGCTAATAAGCAATGCGGCTCAAGCTCAGTGACAGGAGATGAGGAATCAGATAAAGCTTGTGAGCTGCAGCAGTGTCACCTGTTTTAATGAGTGGCAAGAGAGCGCTGACAAATGGTCTCTGTGTTTGTAAGAAGCTGTGAAAACATCCTAAAATTCAATGCTGTTGTTAAATGGTTAGCTTTTTGGAAACGCTGCCTTCGTGCTCCTGGAGCAAACGATGTCTTGCCTCCTGTAAGGAAGCGCAGAGCTACGTGCTGTCGGCAGATGCCTTTGCAATGCATGGCTGCAGAGATCTGAGCTTTCGCCTTTCGGCCTGCGTGGCAGCTTGGGTTACTGGCAGATGATGCCCAGCCACTGCAGCTGGTTCACCCGCCGTGCTCCCTGCAGCTGCTGCGCAGAGCAGAGCGGCTTGAATCTCCTGGGGTTTGTGCTAGGATCGGCTTCTTCAGGAGCACCCTGCTGTGCTTACACCTCCTTTGGGCTGTCCAACACCATCTGCTGTGCCGACAGCTCTCAGCACAGGCTCCTGAATTGCTCCTTGTGGTTGCCTTGTCCCCAGAGAGCTTCTCTCTGCCCCAGCTTCCTCATCTCTTGTGGCGTGGCCGTGCCAAAGCCCCTTCACACCCCCACATCACCAGCCTATGCTTCAGGTCCCCTGCACTGCTCATCCCAGTGCCCACCAGCCCTTCCCACCCCCTGGTTCCAGGGGGGCTCGTGTCCCCTTGTCCCCCCGTGTTCCAGCTGTGACACCACCCCCTTCTCATTCCGCTGCTGCCAGGGACACCAAGCAGAGGGGTCAGCAGGACAGGGGTGCTGAGGAGAGGGGCAGAAATGCTGAGGCTGCCCTCCCTGGTGGGTGAGTGACCCCCCCAGCTGCTGCCCTGCCTCCCAGGGCCATCAGCAGGGCCTTGGGACACGGCTGGGGGCAAAGGAGAGGAGGGAAGGAAGGGACATCCTCATGGAGGAGCACGGTCCTTGGTGTGCTGGACAGGGCTGCTGGTGGTGAAGGGGGCATGTGGGAGGGGTGGGCAGCAGAAGCTGCACCGTGGGCGCCTCCAGGGGCATCAGGCAGACAGGTCCCTGCTGTCTCCCCAGGGCTGCTGATCTGGCTGACGTCTGCCGCCGCGCCACCCGTGCCTCCCGCAGGCAGCCCCCTGTCTGACAGCGAATACCAGCTCTTCTTCTCCAGCCTGCGCCCACCCTGGAAGGCCCAGGCGTCCTGCCACCTGCGGCAGGTACACGGCTGCCTCAACCCCGCCGTCCTGCGGCTGGACCAGCAGGAGAACCACGGCCACGTCCCCAAAGGTAGGGCGGTGCGGGCTCACCCCACCTCCAGGGGCAGTGGCGGATGCCACTCCAGCTGTCACCAGCTGCCAAAATGCCACCAAGTTGTGGGAATGGTGGTGGAATGGGCACTTTGGTGGGTGTGTGGTCCAAATTCAAGCTCAGAGCAGGACAGTCCCAGCACTAGATCACTGTTGCTCTGTGCAGATAAATTTTGGAAACCTCCAAGGGTGGTTTTGTTGCCTCTCTGGTCACAACTTCCAGTGCTTCTCCTAGGTTACCCACCTTTAATTCCACCCTCTGTATACTTTCTTTTTGGGTTTGGGTTTGGCAAGGAGCTCTCTGCTCATCCACACAGGCCTCCTGGTGTTTCTATTCATCGAATGCACCACTCTTGGAGGAGGTGATCCTTAAATATTAACTTTAATATTAACTTAGCTTTCTTGGGCCCCTCTCCTGCAGCCTGATCCTATGGGGCTCTTCCAGGCAGATCTTTTAAGAGGCCCCTCGTTATTGCTGGGCATGAGGTCCAGCAGATCACCCCTCCTCATTGAGTCCTCTGTGACTTGGAGGAGGAAGCTATCGGTGCAGCCCAGGAACCTCCCGAAATACTTATGCCCTGCCGTGCTGTCCCTCCAGTAGTTTTTGGGGTGGTTGAAGCCTACCAAGAGGACTAGGGCCTATGAATATGAGGCTGCTCTTACCTGTCTGTAGACTAGGGCCTTCCACCTGACTGAACAAGTGCATCTCCCCCAGCATCTGTCCACAGGTAACAGGCTGAGGCCTTGGCCACACCGCTGGCCCTTCACCCAGCCCTTCAGTTCCTCCACACTCCTATTGAACTGTGTGTGGTGGGGAGGCAGGGAAAAAAAATAAAATAACAGCCGCCACATCTTTCTGAAGCACACTGAAGCTCGTTGGCTCTTCCTAACAGTTCATCTTATGAATTGAACGTTTCTTTCCAGCTAGATCTGGGGTTTAGTGCAGAAGCCTGATTCATAGGTTCTCATAGGCCCTTAAGAAACCACGAGCTGATAATCTGCTTTTTTTTAAGTGTTTAACGTTTCAGTAGAGGAGAAACATCCCAGTTCAGAAAGTGCCATAGCAACAGCACCCTTTAAATCTCTGCAATCATCCTTTCCCTGAACCCCTGCATCAGTGAATTTAAGTGGCATAATTATATCTGTGCAGCTGAAAAACTTGGGACTACTTCTGTTGTATTTTTCTTCAGAGAGAAAAAAAAATAGGAACAATTTTCTCATTAAAAATATGTCTTTATATTTAGCTATGAACGTCAATGAACTGAATGATCAGCCAACTGTCTGTGCTTATTTGGACTGCAGCTTGAGGGCAACTATTTCTTGCCTGCCTCTGCAGCTGTGTCAGGGGAATGGTTCCCATCCCGCATCGCCAGACCCAGGGACAGGTCCTGGGCTGCTCCCTCACTTGCTGGCACCTGCAGTCGGTGATACCAGGGCTCTGGGTGCTGCAGGGCTGCTGCTGGTTCTTCTCCAGGCAATGTCTGTCACCATGGACCTCTGGGACACCACGGTTGGCATGGCAGTGCTTGGAGATACTTGGAGCACTGTAAGTGCACACAAAACCTTTCGATGTTCTTTGCCATGGAAGAACCCAGTCAGGATGATGTGTCCCTGATGAGTGTATGAAAACGTCTTGGCTGGCTCCACCTTTCAGTGAAGGTGAAATTGTTAATTAGTTGTTCTTGTTCCGTGGAAGCCCCCAGTGCTGGGAGCTCCTGCATGCGGACTTGGCCACAAAGCTCAGAGAGGTGGCCTCCTGACTTCCAAGAGTTGTAGCCATTTGCAGCAAGCAAATGGGCAGGAAGAGCACAGGAAGGAAGCAAAAGATCTCATTGATTAAATCAAACAAATAATACTAGAAGGGCTCCTCTTGACAAGAAGGTCAGAGGAGTCAAAGAAAGGGCAAAAGGCAGGGGACCATCAGGCTTGTTCCCATCACACTGGGCATTTTTCTGGTAGATGGCTGAAATTCTGCTCTTGCTAGTGAATTTGTATGCTTGGCACAAGGGGAGAGGTATGATTTAGGCAGGGTTACGACCTCCTGCTTATTGCATGGCATAGGGCCACTTCTCAAGCAATCAGCCCAAAGAGCACTTAACGCTGGTGTTTTCTGCCTTTCATGTATTATGTGTTTCTCACACCCTTTGCAGACTGCTGTCTTGTTCATCGTGTTGTCCGTATCTGCCCTTATTTGGTGCAAAATGTCTGCATTCCCTGATTCCAGACTGTTTTCATGTTTGTAGCTCTCGTCCTGTCCATTGCTTTTGCCAAAATTAATAACCAAATTCAACTCTAAGCTAAAAACAAAGCAGCACAGGATGCACTGGTCTCTGCACAATTAACGCCTAAAAATTTGGTTTCAAGGGCAGTGTGATACGCCAGTTACTCCATGCTTGGCAATAAATGGGGGGAGGAGGGAGAGCACCTGACTGTGCAGCGTGCTGTGGCTGGCTTTGAGCACAAGGTGAGGTGCTGCCATGTGCTGCTCCTGCATGCAGAAGTACAGGAGACACCACTGCACCTGCACTGCTTGGCTGCCATGAGCCTACGAGTGCATGGGCCCTTGTTAGAGTGCCTTTGTCTGATCTGATTCCAGCTGCCTCTAGAGCTGAATAGCGATGGACTGAAAAACAGGCATTCACATTATGAACAAAAGATGTACAAGTGTGCATATTATGTACAAAATGCACACTGGGAGAGTAGCAAGAGTGGTGTAATTTCACTGCTGAACTCCTCCATCTCCACCTGCACTTGACCCTCACTGGCAGGCCTTCAGGGGACTGTCCTGTGGTCACCACGTTGTTTTCTGAAGGATGCTGAAGAGATACTCTTCTCTCTAAAGTTTTCTCCACCTGCTTGCATGTAGCTGGGCTGGGGGTGTACTGAACCCCTAGGTGGTGTGTAGGGAAACAAGTGACATGAAATGTTGGTGGTTTTAACAGCACAACGCCGTGATCTCCACATGGGGGCAGACACCTTTGACTCCCCGTTCAACCACAAGCGTGCTCTGAAAATAAGCATCTGAGAGGTGCCAGTCTTCACGCTCAGGCCAAGGGACGTGTCCCTAACCCTGTCCACACCTGCCCTGTCTCTCACTCGTCCCTAGGACCTGTCTGCTCTGCTGTCCCGGAGGCACGGTGGTTCCAGAGCTTCTGCCAGTTCGCCCAGTACCGCTGCTCCAAGCGCAAATTCTACATCAAGGTGAGGTGTGGGGCTGGGGTTAGGAGGTACCAGCGTCTCCTGGGAGAAGGAAGGTGCCAGCTTTAGGAGACAGGGTCCCAGGTTGGGGTGAGAAGGGAAGGAAGAGGGCACGGTAGTACTCTTGTTTTTCTCTCCACTCAGCGAATCCCGTGTCCGAGTGGCTCTCCTCCAAAAGGTCTTCTTCGTCTAGCAGAGAGGCTTCACGCTGTGGGCTTCCAGGCGAAGGAGGAAAGCTCTCCTACAGATGGAGGTATGGCTGTTGGACCAGATGGCCTCCAGAGGTCCCTGCCAGCCTCAGCCCTTCTGTGATTCTGTGAAGGGTCTGAAGACTGGCAGAAACCTTCCCAGTCCCACATGTGTATGCATAAGTGCAGCAACAGTAAGCACGTGTGCTGACTGGCTGCAGCTCTGGGGAGGCAGCTTTCTGTCTGGCCCCAGAAAGCTGCCCTCCACCTCCCGAAGGGCAGACACGGAGGCCAGCTCTGCTCCCCAGCCCTCCTGTCCTCTTCTCTCCCCAGCACCCAAGCAGGCCTCTCTTTCGCCCACCGACATCCACCTGCACTCCAACGTGGACATGCTCCTGAAGTACTCCTACGCGCTGTCAAGCCAGAAACCCTTGGCGAGGAAGCTCCCCCCGGCCCTGCCAGCGGTGCCGAGACCCTCGGGGGACCAGGGGCTGCCTGAGCCCACACCAACCCTGCTGGTCCCAGCCCCCCTGGCCCCCTCGCCACCCGACAGCCAAGCAGAGCGAGCCTGGCAGCGCCGCCTGCAGCACAGTGTCCAGCAGCTCATCGGCTTGGCCCTCACCTTGGAGACCTCGGCGGGCACGGAGGACTCTACGCCAGACCCCGACACCGTGTCAAAGCCGGGGAGAGTGCCCAGCGGTGCCGAGGAGGGGATGCAGGAGGAGGCCTCCCGTGGCAGGTGAGGGGGAGACGCAGCTCCCCACCCGGTGGGGTGCTGGTTGCTGTATGCCGTGTGTGCAGTCCTCAAATGGAAATGTTCCCAGCCTGGTGATGTGAGTAAAGTGCCTCCTGACCGTGCCCGAGATTCAGTCAGGGCTTTATCCTCTGCACATGTCCCATGACACATCCCCATCCTGCAGCCAGTTGTGCTGTGCGATCACCCCTGCGCCCATCCACCTCCCAGCTCATGTCTGCTGGCAGTCTGAGCGACCTGCAGAAAGCCTTCTTGCAGTCGCGGGTCTTTGGGATGCTGGACTACACCACTGTCTGCCTGTGCTCACCTCCACGCAACAGCAAGCAGGTGTTTCCTGAAACAGCCCGGCTTGAGGAGAGCCCTGAGCCGTGCTCTGTCCTCACCCAGACAGAACTAAAGCAGCCCAAGGAAGAACTAAAAACCAGGAAACAGGGCTGGGAGCACAGAACAGGCTGGCTTGGCAGGACCAGTGCGACTCCTGTTTTGAGCCTTTCATACTTTGTGGCAGAGGACCACTTCCTCTGACTGTAATGCAAAGATTACTTTGCTTACCAAAGTCATAAATGTGCTATCTGAATGTGATTTTCATAGATAAGTAATTTTGGTTTCACTTAGTTGTGGGCCAGTGATATTCCTGTAAGCACATCAGTCTGTGCGTGATTGCACATGTGGTTTCTACTGAAAACACTGCATGCTACTGCAGTTGAGCCTCAGATCCCGCTTCTACATGTACAAATAAATTGCATCATATCCTTGAAACTATAATTGTTCCCTTACAAGGTTGCAACTTGTGCCATCCTCCTTCCTAATACTTTAGGAGGCTTTTACTGCCCAGCAAATATTTTCCTGGCGTATGTACGCTAAGGCAAAGTTATGTTTCATTGAAGATATGTTCATCTTCCCTGCCTCCGAAATTGAGCTTTGCTCTGATTTAGTTATATCGGGATTACCGGGGGACTGCTGTGATTACAGATGACACTCGTTGTTCTGCTGCAGAGTTCCTCAAAGGCACTAATGCTGACTGTGTCTGCAGCCTGACAGCCGGGCCCCATCAATCATGCTAAGCAAAGCTTAAATTCGAGTGAGATAGAAAAGCGAGCTGGGCTACGCCTGTCGGCTTTGCTGCTCACCACATCCTGCCTGCTCGCAAGGGGACTTCAGCACATGACCTAAAACAGGGGCGAAATGCTCTGGGGCATTTCCACTCCAGCCAGAGTGATAGTGACGGGTGGGACTGGTCAGCACACACGGGTGCTGTTCAGCGTCTGGTTTAACATCAGGTGCACACAGTTGTGACAAGGGGCAGTGGAGCCAGGGCTGCACGTCTTCTGCAGTCATATGTCTCGCAGGATATCCACCCCACCTTTCTCGGCCCTGCTTGTGGCAGCTGCTCTGTGGTGCTTGGTGAAGCTAGCTGTGACCTTTAGAGAGAGAGAGAGATGCCAATTATATCAAAATAGCAAAGTGAAAAACTCACAGCACACTTTTGTGGTAGTCCTGCTAGCAGTGATTCATTGTGGGGAAAAATATGTCTCTTATTAAATTTATTTAATTATTTTCTTTCCTTTGTTGTTGAAAATTTGGCTGTTTGGTAAGGCCAGGGCCCGTTTATTGTTTCCATGTCATCACTGTGTGTGGCTTACTTTGAAGAGGAGTTAGGTCTCATGGTACAAAGGATCCAGGCAAATGATGAAACTGGCTGCCCCACCAGCGCTTGGAAACCTCAGGTCCTGCAAACCAGAGCCTCCTATTTAACAAGGACCTGGCTGGGCTTTTTTGCACTGGCTAGCATTTGCAACAGGAACTTCAGGTGATGTAATGTCAAAAGTTTACCCCAAAGTGTAATTGCTTAAAGAATACAATTTTTCCCAGAGTCTGCATCCGCTAGCTCTTGGCCAGGTGTTATGTCCCATTCTTCCAATGACTCCTGCACCCAATTACCTGCTGATCTTTTCTTCGTGGCATCTGGGCCACCTGCAGGCTGCCAAGGCATCGCTGGGACTTTAATTGTCACAGGTGATGTCAGGCGGCCAGATATCCCCTTGGTCGGCTCACTAAGAATTAGAGATGTTTTCTATACTCACCGATTCAAAAAGATTTATTCTTAATATGTATTGTTAAGCACCCTTCTCTGTTGTGAATGGGCTGGAAGATATTGCTCCAGGTGACACAACACATCAACAAAGACCGTTTGGCTTCATAACATTATAACATTATAACCATACAATGTACTGTATGGGTATGCTTTAAAAAAAATAATCTACTTTTCTATCTGAGGCTGTTAACTTCAGCTTTTCCCTTAGTGATTTTAGTTTCCTACAGCAACCCACACAAGTCAGAAGTCATAAAGTGCTGGAAAGCTGTTGTTTGCTCCTTATCGTCTTTTCTGCTTGCCTCACGCAGCCTGCTAATATCAGGGAGGTTCAGCAGCTGAAAGTTAATGGCCCAAATCCTTGTCATTATGTTGAGGGAGAAGTGGATGTTGTCAGCCAGCCCTCTTCAGAGACACCACTGAAGTAAAGTAGGCAGAGTATGCGTCACGCCATGCCTTGAGTTGCTAAAACAGCATGGGCTTTCGTCCAAAGTTTTCTCTTTGAGCCATTGAGGAATTACTGATCTCGGGTGACAGAGTCTTCTCAACTCTATTTTTTTAGAGAGAGAGGTAGCAGCAGGGGGCTTCTCTGAGCATTACGTTGCCAGCTGTGGTGCCAGGAAACCAGTGGTGGCAATGGGTGCACCCAGAGCCTTGGCATCATGGGCTGCGGGTGCTGGCAAGCAGGGGAGGAGCCCAGGACCTGTCCCTGGGCCTGGTGATGCGGGATGGGAACCTTTCCCCTGTTACCTCTAAGCTGCTTTCAGGGGCTAGCTGTCACTTGGGGATGATGTAGAGTTACCTCACCCACCTGGTGATAGTAAACCAACACATAAATGTGCAGCCGTTGCGGCCAGAAAGCCTTGCAGTGGAGATGTAGAACAGAGATAGAGCAGGAAATGGATGTGAAATAGAGAGCAGCAGAATTTCTTGGTAACCTCAGGCAGATGGCACGGCTCGATTTCCTGGATGGGTGAGCGGATGCTATGGACTCAATTTGTGTGCTTCTGCAAACATGGCCAGCAGCAAAGCATCAGCGGGCAGCGCTTAAGAGTGCGGGGCTTTCTGACCTGGGTGAAGAGATCAGACTCAGAACAGAGTCTGTTCTGAACCAAGTAGGTCATCAGCATTCAGCAGATGTTTTATTGCTGCTTATGAGCTACTTATGGAAGCACTCTTCCTAGAAGAGGCTGGGGCTGAGTTCCCTTTTACTGCCCCTTTTCCTTGCAGTCCTCTATTTGCATCTTGTTTGGGCAGCACTCGTTGGACTGGTGCATGTGCAGGAGCAAGCAAAGGCTGTTAAGCCCATTTAGTAGAAGCCACATTTTAAGCTTTAGGTTCTTAATTATTTACTAGTATCTTAAAAAAAGTATAACAATCTGGACAGTTTTTCTACCTTGTTGAGGAAAATATCAGAGCTATTCATACCATGTTTAATGACTGTTAATATGCCTCTCACTTTAATGGCTTGATCATCCTGGCTTGATGAAGAAGTAATAAAATCAAAACGTGCCACTGGCATAAAAAGTGGGTAGTGGAACAAGAGGCAATGATGATATATTTGTGGGTAAATTGTTTCATGTAATTTTTGGAGAATGATGTCAGGTCATTAATCAAATTAATCACATTTTTGAGTCCCACCAAGATGACCCAGCTAATTTACCAGTTTTTAAAGGCCAAGAACCAACTGTGAATGAGCAGTCAGGCTTCTGAGTGCTGGCAGGGACTCCCTTCAGCTGTCACGGGTTTATCAGCACAGCGGACAAAGAAATCTGGATCTCATGGGCTGCTCTGAAGCAGCTGCTTGAGAGAGAGAGAAACTGTAAGTGTTAGGTAATTCCCACTCAAAGAGCAATCCTCTATGGAGGAGAAGTGCTAGGTGTGCCCGCGGGCTGTCCCTGCTTCCTCTTCTAGTGAAGGCCAGCATCCAGTCACAGTAAAACGCTGAGAGGGTTTTATTAAACAACCACAGACAGGGTTTTCATGTGGGATCAGTACAGACCAGAGGTACTTCTTTGCTAAAATTTCAAAAGCTTTCCTGTGAGTGTTTGCAGAAGAACCAAGGAAAAAAAAGATTATATGGAGAAAAGAAAGATTATAGGGGATACAGGAGTAGGCATAAGGGTCTTGCAGGTGCTGGAAGGGCTCTCTCCAGGATGAGCAGGCTTTGTTTCCCTTTTTTTCACTGGCACATTTTCATTCTTTCCAGCTGTGTCTGTTACTGCTGTCCTCAATTTGCATTCTTTTGTCTTTTCTGAGCTCAGATCTTCCCTCCACAAACATATGACCAGGTTGTTCACAGTGTGGTGCATTGCAGTAATATATGCACAAGCTTGCAATGCATAGATTTCTAGGTTTTGAACTGCCCTCATTTTTCCAGTGGATGTTGTTGATGTGCGGTGGGTTGGCGCCACTGCAATTTGTTCATGTGTCTGTACCCTTGGAATACCATTTGCAGCCTGTCCAGAGCACAGCACAGCAATGTGAGTTGAAACAACATCTTCTCTTGTCTCAATGCAGGCTCAAGCAGCATCTGCAGTGCTGTGATAAGACAGGTTTGACCATTATGTCTTTTTAAAAAAATGGTATGGAGACATTCATGATATTTTCTGCAAACAAGATTTTCCAGGTTCTCTTGTACCTAAATGAGAGTGATGCCTTCAGAGACCCTGACGTGCTCGTTTGCTTCTGCTTAGTGTGAGCTGTTTGGACACAGGATCACTTGCTCCTGACCTGCTGCAAGTGCAGAGTATGTGCCATGAGCTCCTTCACCTGCAGTGTGTAGCAGGGCCTAGGGATCTCTTAGGGCTTGACCTCATGCTGCCTGCTGAGCTCTTGCTCTTGTATGCATGTGTGATGGACTGCATACAGATCCTGTTATGTACGTACAGAGCAAACAAGGCAAATTCTCATGTTCACCTGCATACATATCCAGTGCATGTGTCCTCTTACACAGGTGCACAAAACTTCTTCCCAAGTTCTAACACTCACACATATTTGCAAGAGCACACTCAAACCCAGTGCAAATGCCTGGCATTCACAGGTTTCAGCACATACGGTATAAACTGCACCACTGTGCATGGATCTGTGAACACCAGTTGCTCCTTACAGCATTATTTCTACTCACAGAATGTAATTGTTTAATGGCAGGGAGATTGATCTCTTTTGGCCTTCAGACCTGGCAAATTTTTCTGATGCCCAGCAGAGGACATGAAGCCATGCCTGGGGATCCCTGAAGAAAAAGCAGTATCCCATGGCTGAGCTACAGCCCCTCTCCTAACTGAAATTTGGGATTTCTTTATCGAGTCTCCAAGCCATGGAGAAACTATCTCATAAGCTGCTCCCATGGTAAACACCCTTCATTTCATGCAGCTAATTTCTGATTTGAATTCATCTCACCCTGAATTCCAGTTGTTGTAAGTCAATGCTCTTCATCTGATGAACAGACTCTTCCATCTGACCTTCATCTTGGTAAAAGGACAGACTGACTGACTGGCCACTCAGTAGTGCCTTTGCTCAACTAAGTTCAGCTTCTCCAGCTTCTCACTTTGAAAGTTTTCCAGGCTGCAGGAAATCTCATCTTAATGACCTCCCTCCAGGTTCTCCACCTATTTCTTTTCTCTTTAAGGCTAATCTGAAGGCCTCCAAAAAGTCTCAGTCAATCTTAGGACAAATCCTCCATACAGGTTAGCTCATGCATGGATTTTAAGAACATTTTAATATAAGTAATTGCTGCTTTTTTTCTTCTTACTTTCTGCCAGATAAAAAAATTATTTATCTATTTATCACTGGATTTGTTTCCAGACAGAGAAGAGAAATATTTAATGAGTGTTTTTACCTCTTCTGCTTCATTGCTGATAACTTACATGTCTAATACCAGTCTATGATTTCTGCTGTTCCTAAGATGGAAAACATTCTTATTGTCATTACCTGTCCTTATACTGTCCTTAATTTTTCTACCTTTGGCTTCCAACATCAGTCTGAACGAAAATTTAATTCACCATCATTACCAGTTTATTCCCCTTTCCATCAAAAATATTGTCTCAAGCTGGAGAGAGGCTTAATAATTTGTCCATTTCAGACCCCAGTGGGGCTGCCCTGTGACCAACACTCAGCAGGCTCTAACAAAGATCCCTTTGCTGTGCAGCTGGACAGACAGAACTACACAGCAGCTGCTTCGGTGGTCCTGGAAAAGTTCCCAAACCTGTGCCTGTCCAGTGCCTCTTAAATGTTCCTGAATGCATCCCCATCCTACACGTTACACAGGCACATGCAGACCCTGCTGACATCCCCAGTCTGTGCAGTTTGGCCAGGACTCCAAGGCTTCTTCATGAAGGGCTTTGTGGTTTGTTTGTTTGTTTGTTTGTTTGTTTTTCATTTTGCATTGGGGTTGAACTCTGCCATTGCACCTCCTCCTCCCCACACCTCTTCTGTTTTTATCTAAGGGCCTATCTCTTCAGCTCACGACAAGGGAAGAGAACTGACTTCCTCCATCCCTTTCTTTGCCAGCCTTTTAGCCCTGAAGAAGAAGGAAGCAGTGATGATCCTGTGCTATGCAGTGCTGGAGGGAATCTGTGTTTCATCAGTTGTCACCCAGGCCTGGAAGGAGATGGAAGGAAAAATCCTTGGCTTTGGAGATTCGGTAAGGATGCTGAAGCCCATATTTGCCCCCCGCTGTGTGCAGAGCTCCCTGTAGTACTGACAGTGCTCACCAGCACTGCCTTTACAGGTACCAGCTCTTGGGAGTAGCTGAGCTGGGTGACTGGGTAGGCAAGACCCAAGCAGGGCTACGGGAGCTGCCTCTTTTCTTCTTGACCTCCCCGTTGCACCCACCCTAGGTGTGCGACAGCCTTGGGCGGCGGCACATGGACCTGTGCCCTGACTGTGCCTTCTGCTCACTGAAGAGGGAGCAATGCCAGAACTCCAACAACCTGAGGCGTGTTCACTGCGGGAAAGGCAACTTCATCACCTACATCAACCCCCAGATCTCAGCCCAGCACCAGGCTATGGGCAACAAGGTACTGAGCACGCCGCCTCTACAGTCGGCCTGTGCAATGGGTGGTGGGGATGGGGAGAAAGAAGCAGAGCTCTCTTCATCCCACCACTTTGCAGACCGGCTTCCCAGAGCCCTACGGCATGCAGTTCTCCCAAGGGCTGCGAGCAGAGTACTGGTGCAGCCAGATAGCCACCCAGGGCTGCGACGACCCTCGTGTGATGCTCTGGCTGCAGGCAGAGTACACCGCCTTCCGAGCCGGGGACACCCCAAGCCAGGTGGGTGCCGGGTGGGTGCTCCCATCTCTCCTTCTCCTCTCCCACCCCTGGCTTTCATTCCTATCTCCCCAGATCTGCGACTCGGGTGGAGTTCAGCACCCCAGTTACTGCGCCTTCAAGAGCCACCAGTGTCTGCAGCACAGCCTCCACAACCAGAAGGTGAGAAGCAGCCTGTGACCTTGCCTTCTCCTCCAAGGCCCCGCATGCTCCAGCCATCTCCAAGTCCCTGCAGAGCTCACTGGCCCAGTGCTTTTCCTGCCAACAGCACACAGGTGGTTGTGTCTGGGAAGGGGGATCAAAAGTACTGACCTGAGCACAGAGGGTCTGCTGATATGTAATTGAAGCAGTGGGATTTGTGCGGAGGTAGTAAGAGATGCCTTCACAGAGGAAGCCATGGGGAGCCTCCCAGCCATCAGGGTGTTCTTGTATTTCCTCTCACAGAGGAGCATCTCCCCCATATACTGTGTGCTTTCTAGCCAGTAACAAAACCCAGAAACCCCAGAGCAGGACAGAGGACTGATTATCCTGTATCCTGCAGGGAAACACAGTTCAGCTATCATCCGCTCCCTAGCACTCCCAAGCAGGCTCTCCCCTCTGGTGGGCTCCTCTCTTGTGTCTGTGAGATGGGGAGGGCTGTCCCACCTACACGGCTGCTGAGAGATGCCACCCCTCATGGAGTCCCCTTTGCCAGGGGAAGGACAGGCAGCGGTACCAACCCTATGAACTCAGGCTCTCCTTTCAGGTGGTTCGCCATGGCTGCCTCAGAAACCAGACTTACCATGTGCTGAGTAAGGAGGAGGGAGAGGAGGAAGTCAGGCAGTGGCACCAGAGGTTCCTCAGCCTCATCGAAGGGTGAGGCATGGTGCTGGGAGACGCACGTGAGGCACAGGGCTCCAGAGCAGGCTCTCCAGAGCCGTGGCAATGTGGAGAACCTGAACAGATTCGGACAGCTCTCCAGAGACTCCTCGTGGCCAGGTCTTGCCACCTGAGAACCTGCTCTGCGTTCATGACAGCAGCACACCAGGATGGGAGCGACATTCAACAGCATTTCACTGTGCTGTCTACTCAAACTCCTTCCTGCAAGAGATTTCTCCAGCTGAAGGAGTGGCTGAGTACTGGAGAAGGCGTTGGTCCCAGGATGTGGATTTAGACCCACCAGCCCAAGTGCCTGAAGTCCCCAGCAACCTCTGGCTTTCCTGCCCCTGCAGGCCCATACGAATCAGTAACGCTCTCAAGGCTGAGTCTTATTTTATAAAAATGATACCACAAACCTAACTTGTGCCCTTCTCTCTGCTGCTGCCGCTCTGTCAGACCCCCTGGAGACCCCTCTCACATCTGAGCAGGCTCCCCACTTCCCTCTGCATGGCTCGCTGGTGTTGCTTGCTCACCACTGCCCACGTGGCCCTTGTGATAAGGCTCTGAGGGCATGGTTCCCTCCAGGTCTAAACACAGCACGTGAGGAAGGAGTTAACGTAGACACTCTGCTTTCTATTGCAGCTGCTTTATTTCTAACGTTTAAGGGTTTCTGGGGCCTATGTCCTCCAACCCTCCGTCTGGAAAACAAGTTTAAACTGCAAAACTCGTGATGAGACTGGGGAGAGAGACCCAGACAGGTTTCCCCCACACCCACCCTGCCTCCCCCCACCCCGTGGCCCTCTCCCTGGGCTGTCTTCTGCTCGGTCCCCGGCCACCCCCCGTCCCCCCTCAGCGGCAGCTGTGCACCTCCACCCGGTGCCGGCACTGCTTGCACTTGACGGAGCAGCACCAGCGAAACTTGCAGCTGCAGCGCTCCACCACCTCGGCCTGCGTGGTGTGGAAGCCCCTGCCGCAGCACAGGAGCTCGCAGCCATCCATGGCCGGGGATGTCCGGTTGCACTGGCGGCCAGAGGTACCGAAGACCCCGCGCCGGGGGTCCCGGTCACAGAAGTCTGGGCTGGCCAAGAGGTAGACCAGGTCGTGAGCTGTGTAGGGCTTGAAGCGAGAGCTCTTGGGCACCAGCAGCTTGCGGGAACCCACCCGCTGTGGGTGAACCTCAGTCGCCCCCTCGAACTTCTCCTTCAGGACGTTGCCCACCTTGCGGAAGGGGGGCATGACCCTCCAGCAGGTACGCACCTCGCAGGAGCCTGACACACCGTGGCACTTGCACTCCACCTTCATGTGGGCCAGGAGCGCCTGGGGAGCAGAAGGTGTCTGCCAGACAGATTTGGGACACGATGTGGGGCACCTGCCCCGTGCCTGTGAGCCCCAGGCAGCCTCCATTCCCTCCCAGCCTTCCCATATGGGGCCTGGCGGGGGGCTTCGGGAAGGGGTGTTCAGCTGGAGGGCAGCATCAACCAGAGGGATGGGAAGGGGAGAAAGGGGGAGGCAAGGCAAGGCAAGGCAAGGCAGCAGGACACAGACCTGCTCTGTGAGCTTGTGACTGCCCCAAACTGCTACTCTGGATAAGGGGCTGGAGCAAGCTCTGCCCAGCCAAGGAGAAAGCCCGAGAAACTGGGCTTGAGTCCCAGCTCTTGTTCCTGCCCTTACCTTCCTCCCCGCCTCGTTATTGTGCAGGTTCATGAGAGCTCGGCTGGAAGAGATGCCGCGGCTTCTCTCGGGATTGTCTACAAAGGCTTGAGAAAAGGCAATCCCATATGACAGGTTATCAGAGCAGCCTGACCACTGGAAACCTGCAGAGGGAAAGCAGCCGTGAGATGAAAAGTGAGAGGCCCTGGGAGGAGTTCCAGAAGGGGGCTGTGAAGCAAAATGAGGTCTCACTTCCCCTGGTGAGGGCTTCCCCGATGGATCTTATCCTCTGCCACCTCAACTCTGCTCCTGGCCTCCTCCATTACCTTCAGGGCTGACTCCTCGGATTTTGCGGTCGCAGCCACACTTCTCCAGCTCCCCACGGCTGCAGGCACGAGTCACGGCAAAGGCAACACCCGCGGAGGAGATGGCATGGATGAAGGCGGATTCCCGTGTGCCTGCAGTGGGGTGAGAAATGGCAGAGCTCTGCTGAGCTCAGTGCTCTCTCCCTTGCGGAGAGGGGGAAGGAATTGGTGGGATGCAGCAGGGGAGGGAGGCTGTAAGTGCAGGCAGGATCAATACATTCAGCTGAAGACTGCTTAGGAGAAATCACAATCAGGATGTTCACCTGGCACTGTGGTTCCTAAGACCTGAAGCCAGCCTGCAGCACCCCCAGCTCCTCGGCCTCGTGTCCCATTGATGAAGAGAAGTCAGCAGCCCTGCTGCCCAGAGGCAGCTAAAAGGGGAGCCTGGGGGTGGGAAGCTACAGAAACCCTGTTTATTGCTCCCTGTATGTGAAGCATGTGCAAAACCTGTGCAGACTGGTTTTGGAGACATAGGCAGAGCCTTTTTCCCGGCCTGAAACAAAAAAGGGACTGTGACCTTGAAGCAAAAGGCTCGATTTGATCTGATATTCCTGGGGGATGATGGCAGGGGTTAGGGGCAAGATCTGCCAGCCTGCAGAGCTGATACCCAGCACGGTCCAGACAGGACCCAGCCAGGCCTGGCCAAATGGCAAAATTTAGGTAGAATATTAATATTTGCAGTAGCACATGTATGCCATTCCAAAATTGCTGTGTTAGCAGCTATGTTAGCATGTGAAGGAAGCCACACCAAGCCACCCTGCATACTGAAGGGACCCCATGCCAACCCCTCTGGCTCAGCCTGCCCCTGCTGACCTTGGATGGCGACTTTGCCGAAGACTTGCAGCCCCTGCAGGGTGGAGCAGTTCCACCGGCGAGAGTGAAACTGGTACTGGCACTCCTCCACAGCCAGCTCCGCTCCTCGCTTCACCGCCTCCATGGCTTCCACCTGCCGACGGCAAACCCGTACCTGCTCTTCCACCAGCCCCGTCAGACCTGCGCAGACACCGGGGTCCCTGAGGGCCCCCCGCAGGGACGTCTGCTTGGCCAGGTGCCTGTAAGGCAGAAGAGAGTCTCAGTCACAGGTGGGCTGGAGACAGGGTCGTGCCTGCAGAGGATTACCCCTCTGTAGCTCTATTTTAGAGGAAAAATGGGCAGGGAAGGGGATGTGCACCCTCTTCTCTGTGGCAAATTGGACATTTTTGCTCCCCTGCTTGCATCTCTTCCATGTCACTGCCCCTCTCCCTTCATGCTCACCAAGATGCTCCTTCTCAAATGCTTCATTTGTGTTGCCAAAGTTCCTTCTCCCACCCCTTTCTCACAGATCCGCATGTTTTCTTCACAAACAGCACCTCCCCAGGTGACTTTTCAACCTATATAGTATAAGTGCAAAGTATACTTACAGCCAGGTCACGGCAAGGACGTGCTGCATCAGGATCAGCACCATGCACAGCCACACAATCTCCATCCTTTCCTTGGCCAAACTCCACCTTCAGCCACAAAGCAGCAGCCACCCAAATCCCTGCCAAAGACCTGAGAGACCTGGTGGCCCACAGAACCAGCTGGATGGAGCACGTTCATGCAGTGTTGTCCCCTACAGCTCTGCCAGTGCTATGGAAGAGCTTTGAACCAGGGCTCTGAGGTGGGCACCCATCACAGGTAGCTCACGGGGCTGGGGATGGCATCAGTGCCTGAGCCCTGGTCTTTGATGTCCTGTAAGCGGTGTGATCTGTTTGTCTTCCTCCGTAGGCAACTCACTTCATCAGCAGGAAGCAGCCCAAGATCCCGCTGGCAGCACACAGATCTTTCCATGCAAGAAAAGCCTCGCAGATGTTCAACCCAGAGGGTCTAGAAACTCTACGGGTGCAGGCAGCTGTTGCTAGACACATGAGCTCGTAACCGCATAGTCATCAAGCCCTGGGGAACCAGAGGCTTTCCCGGCCGTGGCAGTCCGTGAGGGCAGAGAGGGGAAGACCTGCTGCTTGCCTTTTCCCCAGCCACTGTCCTTGGTGAGGCTCCCAAATCTGCCTCCTCCAGGCTGGACATTCTTCTTCCCTACCCTGCAGCCCACATAGCTACAGCAAACAGACAGAGCCCGGCAGCTTCCCAGCTCTCTTAACTCTTTCCCTGGCAGGTCTCCCTTGTATACCCCCTATTCCCCGTGTCAGGACCCCTTTCAGCCCTGCCGTCCCCCACGGCAGGAGGGACTGTCTCTGCCCTTCTCCCAGGAGGGTGTAACATGGTGGCTGCTCCTCTTCTCGGAGGGAGATGTAAGCTGTATGAACCACCCCGAGAGCAAAGGCTGCTCTTCCCTCTCTGGGCCGGGGAAGTACCGTCTGCTGTCTCTGCAAGGTGATAATCCTCACCCAGCCCTGAGGTTTCTGCTTTCCTTCTCTGAACCGTTCAAAGAGCAAAACGCTGTGGCTCTGGCCTTGTTACAGTTCATCCATCTCCTCTACATGCAGGTTAACACCTTTGCTGTGCTTGTCTGCATCTGCCTGCACAACGAGTTCTGAAAAGCATTGGGGTTTATCAGGCATCCTCCCAAACCCCAGCAATTTCTCTGCTGCGGCAGGCTTTCTGTTTCTCTGCTCATCTTCCCAGCTCCCAGCTCCGCTTTGGTCCTTGCTCCTGCTTTCTGGAGCCGGTGCTCGGCGGCGGTGGGCATGTTGGGATCTGCAGCAGCACCAGGGTGTAGCCTCCGACACACACCCCAGCAATCTGGTCTTACCTGCTGGAGGCTCAGGCAGCAGCGAGGAGCGCTGGGGGCTGCGCTGCTCGGCCCTGCAAGCTGAACCTCCGAGGGGCAGCAGCTGAGGGGCTTGGGCACGAGCCCACCTGGGAGGGCATCGTTTGTGGGCTTCTGAGACCCAGCGAGGTGAGTGAACCTGGGGAGCGAGGTGTGAAGGATGCAGTGGGGTGGCACGGACACGCAGGGCAGCTCTTCTGACACACGAGGTGCAGGCAGGGCTGCCAGGCTGCGGCAGGGAGGTGGGGGGAAGGCAGCGAGAGGCTCAGGGGAGGGGAGAGGCCCCACAGAAGGTTTTAGGGATTCTTTTTGCAAAGGGTGAAGCCCCCACTCCTCAATATATTTGCAAGTCTTTCGTGGTACAAGAGACTTGGCAGGAATTGGGGAGAAAAAAAAAAAAAAAAAAAGAAAGAAAGAAAGAAAAAAAAAATCACAAAGAGCTGTGAGAACAAAGATCCCAGCAACTAGGAAGTGAGAAAGGGGGACTGGTTAAAAGAGAGAGACAGTGAAGCAAAGCAGAGTGAAATCAGCAGTTCGGGTGCTATTGTACCCTCCGAGGATTTACGAGCAGCAGGAAGATATATCCCTCATCGTGTCACTCCCTGAATGAGGCAGAACAAGGGGCACAGGGAGTGAGAAAGTCAAACATCAGCCGTGACAGCCAGCAGGCGGAGGTGCTGGGAGCCCGTGAGCTTCATCTGGGGCAGAAGGCAGCAGCTCTCCCGGGGAAGGACGACAGTCAGGATAGGAGCGTTCCCATGGTCCCCGCCTTCTTCCAGGTATGCTGGGACCACCAAGCAGAGACAGGACCTCAGGAAGCAGCAGAGTGCCAGATGGGCTCTGAGGAAGAGCAGACCCCCTCCCAGCCCTGCCTGGCAATGCTGGGTCTCGTGGCACCATGCCTCTACCAACAGGGATGACACTCGTGGCAAACGTGCCTTTGCCTACTGCAGGCACTGACAGCCCTTCAAGAGCTCGGTTATTTGGGGTCCCTGATGCTTGCCAGCCGTGTGAAGCTGTGCCCCTGGGCAGGGCATCTGCCCCAAAGTGCCCCCCATGGGGCCATCAGGACGCCCAGCCACTGTGCTGTCTGGTGATTAAAGCCTTTGTGTGCACGCACTAGCTCTCACTTCCCATATTTCACTTCTAACTTCTGTCTGGCAATGTTGTGGGGAAGGGGGGGGGGTAATTTTCCCCGTGGAGAATTCAGCCGTGGGGGTGGCTGCGTTATCGTGGGGGCAAAGATGAAGAAATATTTGGCACGGTGACTGAGGGCATGCCTCCTCTGTTTCTAGTGCACCTGAGTATTGCGTCTTTCACAATTGCAATCACTCTCATAGAATGTCTTTTAGCTTATCAGCCTCAAATAGCAAAGTTCATGCTCTGTGGCCAGTGCATCAGGAAGTGAGGAAGGAGGGAACATGAACTGCAGCTTGACAGATATAGAACCAGCCACGGCAGTGGGGACGGACGTGATTTGGATAAGCAAGTAGACAGAGAGCCTGCTTGGTTCTCTTGTATTTCAAGCCACTGGCAGCCCTGGTGAATGAACTGAAATCTCTGCAGTGAGCAGACAGCAAGCTCTCATGCACCCTCAGCTCTTCACCAGCAGAGAGGTAAGTGAGACAGAAGCAGTTCACTGGCAGGATGGTGTGGGAGTGTTGGGCAGGTGCTACCAAAACTGATCATAGGGCACAGGGAACCCCCTAACGCCTCTTTGGTCATCCACTGAATTGAGAATTGCGTGGCAAATCTCAGTGTGCATTCAAACACGGGCTTTCTTTGGAGTCCTCTGATACTAAGAGCGTCAGCAGCTTGCAGAGCTTGCTTGACATGGTGCCCGCAGTGGAAGTCCTCTTCCATGGGGTCCTTACAAGGTGAGGGTGGGTGAAACCTCTAGGGAGCAGGCAGTACCAGTGTGATCAGTCCTTTTGAGTTATATACTGAGGTTTGAGCCCTGGTGCCATGCACCTCATTAAAAACAAGACATCCCGAGTCCCAAGCCTTAGCTTTCATGGTTCTAATTACCACAATAATCTAATTTCATGTTTAGAAATAAAGGTGAAAAGTGGGGTTTAAATATCACCTACGTTGAGTAAAAATTATCCACATTTCAAAAAAAAAAAAAAAAAAAAAGTACCTTCAATTTCTAAAACAAAACTGGCTGTTTTGTTGTTTTTTTATATTGAGGTCTGGCACACTCCTTGTTATTTCCTCTTGGTGTCAGATCTACTAAGCCAGCTTGTGTAGTTTGTGTTCTCTTTGGCACTGCTCTGCTCATTTGCTACCTGATGCTGTGCTTTCTTCCTGCATCTACAGGCAACCCCAGAGTGCACTAGAGATTAAATAACAAGTCATTCTCAGAAACACTTACTCTGTGGCATGCTTGGCAAGACTTTTTTAGCTCTCTTTTTTTTTTTTTTTTTTTTTTTGCCTCATTTCCCTGCCCCATGCATAACTCTACTCTGCTCTCATAAGTATGGAGGACTGTATCCTGCTCTGGGGCCTGCAACATAAGAAATAGATGGATCTGTTAGACCGAGTCCAGAGGAGGGCCACAAAAGGTGATCAGAGGGCTGGAGCACCTCTCCTATGAAGAGAGGCTGAGACAGTCAGGGTTGTTCAGACTGGAGAAGACAAGGCTCAAAGGAGACTTTATTGCAGCCTTTCAAAACATAAAGGGGGGTTATAAGAAAGACAGAGAAAGACTTTTTACCAGGGCTTGTAGTGATAGGACAAGGAGCAAGAGTTTTAAATTGAAAGAGGGTGAATTTAGATTGGATATAAAGATGTAACTTTTCATGATGAGGGTGGCAATACACTGGAACAGGTTGTTCAAAGAGATTGTGGAAGCCCCATCCCTGGAAGTGTTCAAGACCAGGTTGGATGAGGCTTTGAGCAACCTGGTGTAGTGGAAGGTGTCCCAGCCCATGTCAGGGGCATTAGACTAGATGACCATTCTATGAAAAACCTGTCCCACTATGCTGTGGTCATTCATAATTTTTGTGGTGCTAGGCAGCAGTGGCTCGGGTAAGATATTGTCAGAAGATGCCTAAGACTAGGCAGAGAGATCTCAACTCATCTCATCAGCTCAGCTCAGCTCAGCTCAGCTCAGCTCATCTCATCAGCTCATCTCATCCCAAGGCCTTCCTGTTTCAGCCCCTGTAAGGAAGTACAGCTATGGTTTCCCACCCTCCGAAATGTAAAGTCCCACAGGTTTGGCATGTCCTGTGGGATCTGCTTGCCTAGCAGCTGTTTTTCTACCTCTGATGTGCTCACCTTGGGCCTGACCTGTGGCTTGTCCCCTGCTGGTGCCATGAGGCCATCAGGAGCACCCCATACCAGCCATGGCCCTTGGGCAGCTTCCTAAGCACTTGGACGAGGCAACGTGGCTGGCTGTAGTCCATGCAGGGTGGTCACAAGAGGGTGTATGTGGGAGGGGAGCGTGACATGTTCTCTTTAACTGGTTTTCAGGTTGTTTACCAGCATGGTGTTCTTCTCTCCCCTCATACATCATCAGCAGTCAACATTGCCTCCGTTTCACACCTCTACCACCACCTCTTCCTCCCTTGACACTGCCTTCCCTTCGTTTTAGTTTCTTCATCTCCTTCTCCCTTGCAGAATTTGCTTAGTGTGTGTGTACATGCACGTGTCCATGTTGTTCCTCCTGTCCCCTTCCCAGAGCAAGAACACCACCAACAAATTCAATTCCTGCCTGAAGCCATGACAGGAAGAGGTATCTGCTTTGATGGCATCGGCAGTTTGAATTACTCTTTTCTGTCTCCACTGGGGAAAAGGTCCTTCAAGGTTCGTACTGATCTACACTAAAAGGTGAAAAGATGCTTACTCCTACTCATGGGCCACTTAAAGTCAGTTGCCAAATAGGAATCTCCTTCAGGATTTCAAGACAGCATCTCATCACAAGGAATATTATTTCTGTAGGAGAACATTGGAGTCAAAATATCTATTTGGTTGCTCTTCTTCTAGTGCTAGTTCAAGTTGTGGTACCATTCCCTGTGTAGGCACAGCTGACGACTTGAGACCTCTCAGCAGCTTTTTTGTAGAGCTTGAGGTTCTTTTGGAAATAGCCACAATGAATGGTGCCAGTGGCTTTGAACATTAACTGACGTGGATAACTGAACCAGTTTCAGTCCCCCTGCTACCAGCCTGCTTTATCAGGAGATTTCCTCATCAGTGATGAGCAGTCAAAACTGTACCTTCAGAGCTCTGCAGAGAAGTGCTCTGCCCCCACAACTTCCTCTTTCCAAAGACCGTGTACAAACACATCTTAAGTTGGGTCTTTGACATCTCAATTACAGTATCTATTACATCAGATTTGAGACTATCACCTTATTTTTAATAACACCATCATTAGCCTCTAGTAAAACTCAGCTCAAGGATTCTTGCTTCTGTGTTTCCATCCACCCACAAAAAAAGAAACCAATTCACCTGAAAGAAAAAAAAAAAAGTTTATTTTTCACTCCCAGTGATCTTTGCTATCAGTTCAGAACTCTACTATCTGGTGTCTCAGAGGCTTAAGGGCTAATACATAAGGAAAGACCACTCAGAAAAAGGAAAAGGTGAAGGTGAGTAGAAAATTAAACAGATTTATTGCCCCGGTGTTCATGTCAGGAAAGTCTGGAAGATTTCCACAGCAGAAACAATCTTTAAGGGGAAATTCATCAAAGGACTGCCTCTGATGAAAATGCTGTTATGAAGGGTTATAAAGCAGCAAGATTAAGTAAGCACTTATTAAATCTCTGGCTCTTATCCCAGTGGTCCTAAAACAACTTAAGTATGAAAGAAGTGACTATCTGTGGTGCTCACTAACAGGCACAATTTGAGGAAAGGCTTTTGGGAGATTTTACACCAGGGAGCCTGATATCTGTGCTGAACACAATTAGTAGAAGCGATAGAAGAAGGGGAAAAAAATCAATTGGCATGCAGTCACATCTAATTACTCGGGAAGAGTCAACATGGCTTTTGTAAAGAGATGCTGTGCCTCACCATCCTACTGGAATACTGTGAAGGAGTCGACAAGAACATGAACAGTGGCCTGTGTGGGTTTCCAAAAGGCTTTCAAAAAGGCTCTCATGAATGGTGCTTAAAGAAATTTAGAGAAAAGATTCCTATTTGGATAAAAAGTTGGTACAAGACAGGACAGAGAATGGGGGTAGATGGTCAGTTTTTGCAATGGAGTTATAAGACACCCATGCTGGGGCTTGGGCTGTTTGATTTATTCATGAAGGATGAATAATGAAAAAACAAATCTGTTGGAGACATAAAATTATTCAAGTTAGAAAAGATGAGAGTGGCTGAGAAGAACCGCAGAGATTAGAAAAAGAGTGAGTGACTGGCCTTAAAATAACAGCTGAAATTTCATCTAGCTAAGTGATGAGAAAAAAAACAATCTGAACCTACCATTACTCCTTGTGAATGAGTTCTATGCCTACTCAGCTCAGTGCATACATATCTTCAACACTCCGTCTGTACAGCTTGAGCCCCTCACCACAAGGCTTACAACGGCTGTAGAAGAGGAGGAAAAGTTCTGAGAATGGGCAACAAGGACATTCAAAGTTACAGAACAGATCCTCAGAACAGAGGAGCAACTGAGAAGCTAAGACCCTTTAGCCTCAAAAAAAAAAAAAGTCGCTGAGGGGAAGTATGGTAGAAGCTTGTAAAATCATCAAGGTGAAAGTAAATAGGAATGTTTTATTCCACTGTCTCTCCCAGTACTAAAACTAGGAACTGAATCTAGCTGGTGGTGATTTAAAGTGGGTATAAGGAGATAGTTCTTCACATGTGATGTAATTAATCTGTGGAAAACCTTGGCACTGCTGTCACTGGATGTTGTCGATGGTAAATTTTATATGGATTCAAAAAGCAATTGGAAAAAATAATAAAAGATCCCTGAGGACTATTAAATATAAATATGTCACCTCTGGCTCAGGAAATCCCTGGGCCACAGTTTGTTGGAAACAGAAAGAGAACTTGAAGGAGTATCATTGCATAATTGTACTGTTCTTACATTATTCCTTCGTCAGCCATGATCTGAGCTAGAGTATTAGTTGTAGATAAACCACTGCTCTCACACAGTATGGACCATACTTACAGACTGTATTCTCTAGAGGTGTTTATTAAATACCAACTGACAAAAATAGGCTGTCTATCTAGACAAGTCACCTTCATCTGACAGCCGGATGGTCTGGGCATGCGTTGGAGAAGGTCATGTTTTCTCACAGAGCCTGAGTCTCACTCAATTTGTCTCAGTCAAGATGAAGGTACTCTCCAATCTGTTCAATCTGGAGTCATTGCAGGGTTTTGGCTGTATCAAAAGCTGGCATATCTCCCTGTAGTTTCTCTTTTTGAGGCATCTAATCATTTCACTTGAAACCAACAACATTCTTAGAATCATAGAATTGTTAAGGTTGGAAAAGACCTTCAAAATCATCTGGTCCAACCATCACCCTACCACCAATGTCACCCACTAAACCATGCCCTTAAGCACCAGGTCCAGCCTTTCCTTGAACATCTCCAGTTTGTTTTGCTGGATCATTCTATGTTTTAAACTTAAGCAAATCTTCACACAAAGTAGTCATTCATTTTTAAAGGAGGAAAGCCATTCAAATGTATCCTGACAAACCAGCAGAAGTTTCTGTAAGAAAACTGGCTTGGCGGTGGACCTTCCCAATGACACAAAAGGATGGGCAAATTGATTACTCTCTGCTCTTTATCCCCATTCTCTCATAGTTGAGTTCCACTTTCATTGTCTAATATAGTTACCACAATGAGACTGTTGACTCAGTTCCCACCTATGAAACCAGCATGCACTTCCTCTGTTTTTAATAGATACTCCCTCTGGACCTGTGCATCACCCTACAATACCAACCACAAGGTCTGACATGCCTGTCAAGTTGCTGAGGAGCTTCCTCTTACAGTAATATCCAACTTAGGCAAAATTTTTCTCTTTTCTCCTGCTGGTATGGGGAGTCTGCTATTATGTCACCTGGAGCCTTCTCTTCTCTCAGTTGAATTAGCCCAGTTCCCTTAGCATCTCTTCACTGGGCAAATGTTCCAGCCCCCAGATCTTTTTGGTGGCCTTCCACTGGACTTAGTCTAGTTGATCAATGTTTGTCAGGGCAGTGCTACCACTAGAACCTAGAGTGGTTACCAGCCTCACACTAAGTAGGAGTCATGGACATGTTTGTCTGCATTAGTCCCATGGGTTCCTTCTTTACTGGGTTCCTTCTTTACCTGGGCATTCTTTGTGGCTGTGGGACATGGACTTCTTCATACTTCATGGTGTTGTAAGCAGGAAAGTGATCTGAGGACATGCAATTGCAATAGGCACCACTTATAACACACAAGAGAGCACCCCAAAAAGGAGCTAGAGCAGGAACTGTGTGAATGTAAGCTGCTCAAGGAAATTCAGCTACTGTAACATAAATCCTCTCTTTCCTCATGCTTAGCTGAAATTTCATAGAGAAATTGAGGCCCAGTCATTTCTACCCTGTTATTCATCATCCCTGTTATTCTGTCTTATAAATGCTGAGGAAGGAACCGAGATGGATGCCCTGGTCTCATTTGCACTCAAATCTCTAGAAAAACAAGTCAGGTTTCTAGAAGATTTCCTTGGCCCTACACATCAATCCATTGAAGTTTATCAATGGTGGTCCAGCCCTTAGCTGGGACTCAGACTTTTATGGGTTGTTTCACCTACAAAAGGGAGCTAGGGTGGAGTCAAGTCTAATTATAGCATCATTCTTTTTATCTGCAATGGTGTACAAAGTCCTGTTTCTCTGATACAAAACTACCATGCATTTTTTATTCTCTTCTAATTTCCTTACAGCCAGCATTTTTGCTTCAAAATGCTTGCTCTCTTCCTTCCTTCCTTCCTTCCTTCCTTCCTTCCTTCCTTCCTTCCTTCCTTCCAACCAACCAACCAACCAACCAACCAACCAACCTTTCCCTATTTCTTTCTTTCTTTTTCTTTCTTTCTTTCTTTCTTTCTTTCTTTCTTTCTTTCTTTCTTTCTTTCTTTCTTTCTTTCTTTCTTTCTTTCTTTCTTTCTTTCTTTCTTTCTTTCTTTCTTTCTTTCTCTTTCTTTCTTTCTTTCTTTCTTTCTTTCTTTCTTTCTTTCTTTCTTTCTTTCTTTCTTTCTTTCTTTCTTTCTCTCTCTCTCTCTCTCTCTCTCTCTCTCTCTCTTTCTCTCTTTCTTTCTCTCT
Organism: Aythya fuligula; assembly: GCF_009819795.1. NCBI lineage: Eukaryota > Metazoa > Chordata > Aves > Anseriformes > Anatidae > Aythya > Aythya fuligula. The sequence continues at coordinate 82,914,830 of NC_045559.1, forward strand.
TTCTCTCTTTCTTTCTCTCTTTCTCTCTTCCTTCCCCCCCGCCCCGCCTACCCTGAGCTGCCTTAACTACTTTCTCTGTGTGCTCTTATGTTGTCCCTTTCTTGCATGCATGTGCTCACAGCAGCAATCAAAACAATGTGTATTTTCTGGGAAGTGCATATCCTATACAACAGTTACCTTCTCTGGCTTCTTCTGCTGTTTAACCACTCATTTTTCTACTGTACATTTTTCTTCATCTTTCAATTTTTTTACAAAGTCTTGCAATAGAAGCCACCGTGGTGGGATTTTGACCTTTCAAGAGATTTCCCCTTCTAACTTGAACTCTTATTTCTTGGTTTTCTGCTCTGCCCAGGAATTGTGCTGACATTGAATAACTGGAAATGACCTTTCATCACATCAACATCCCCGTAACCACTGGAAAGAATAAATGAACTAGAGGTAGAAGCTGACTACATTACCATCCCTGCCTGATGACCATTGACCAACAATCCAAAGCAGTGCCAGTCAAGAGAGAGAGATGTGCCCATCTACCTCCCAGTTGCAGATGAGGGGAATGCCCTACCCAGAGCTTCCTCGAGGGGAATGACTTTGCTTGGTGCTTTTCTTTGGACCTTCTTAACTCACCAGCTGCCTCAGCCATCTCATTGAGATCCTCCCCTCATCCCTGGGCATGTTAGCCAACAACTCATTTCAGATGTGCAAGGATTACAAATACCAGCACTACCTCCTGCTGCCTGGCTACGTCCTGATATTCATTACAGGTTTGGTACTGAATGTGGTGGCTCTGTGGATACTTGTTCGCTGCCTGCGCCTGAAGTCTGTAGTGATGATCTACATGTTCAACCTGGCTGTGAGTGACCTCACCTTCACGCTCCCTCTGCCACTGCGACTCTACTACTATACCAACCACGAGTGGCCCTTTGGTGAGATCCTCTGCCAGGTCTCTGGCTCTGTCTTCCAGATCAACATGTATGGTAGCTGCATCTTCCTCATGTGCATCAACCTGGATCGCTATGTCGCCATTGTACATCCACTTCGCTGGCGGCATCTGCGGCGCCCCAAGGTGGCCAGGCTCCTGTGCCTTGTTGTCTGGGTAGTGATTCTCATGGGCTCCATCCCCACAGCCATATACCACAAGCAAAACCACTGTGTGTTGGAGAACCAGACCACATATCTGTGTTTTGAAAGCTTTAGTGACAACATGTGGCAGAACAACCTCTTCCCCCTAGTTGTACTGGCTGAAATCCTGGGTTTTCTCCTGCCTCTGAGCTCTGTGACATACTGCTCAATTCAGATTTTTCGGGAGCTCTGCCAGGCCAGCCAGACAAGGACCCTGCGACAGCAGAAGACAGTCCGTCTCCTCGTGGTCAATCTGGTCATCTTCATCATCTGCTTTGTGCCCTACAACACTACCTTGGCAGTATACGGGTTGCTAAAGGCCAAGGTGATTAATGTACGACCAGAAACACAGTCCTCTGTGCGCGACGTGTTAATTAGGACGATGCTGTTGGCCAGTATGAACTGCACTCTGGACCCCCTGATCTACTACTTTAGCACTGAAGGTTTCCGTAACACCTTTAAGAAACTGCGACAGGGACAAACCTGGGACTCAGATACAGGGATGCTTAAGAGTCAGGTTGTGGAGCAAAAGTCAGCCCAAAACCATGCTGCCACAAAAACAAAACAGTTCCCATCTAAAAATGTTATCTGTCCCAATGAACCTTTGCCAACTCTTCCTACTGCAGTATTTTTGAATGACCCTATTGAGGACTCAGAAATATAACCACAGGAAGGTCATAGCATTACTGAGTTGCAGAGTGGCCCATTCAATAATTAAAGCAAGACGGTGGAAAGCAGCCCAAGGTAACTTAGCAAACTGTTTGAGGGAGCACAGCAGGCTGTATGTGGGTGAATGTGATGGTTCAAAGCTGAAGGATGAAAGGATGTTTTTGAATAAACAGATACATTGGTGACATGGTCCCACCTGACTCTGTTGGTACAGGAAGCATAGTGGGGAACGAGTACTTGAAAAAAGTCTGCTGTGTTTAGGTCTGGTTCCTGTGATAAGCTGATCTTGCCTGAGCACCTCCTTGATGCACTGTAACAATAAGCAATTTTGAGAATAATCAGAACACAGATACAGTACTCATTGCTGACAGGGTGAATTTAATAGTAAATATTGAGGGAAAGTTTTTGGTTTGTTTTGTTTTCTTGTTTTTTAGATGCCTCAGATACAGTCCTAAGTCCAGTGTGGGGCACCTAAATAAATGTCTTAATTTTCCAAAAGAGTTGAAGCATTTAGCAACTCTTGTTAGAGTCAAAGAGAATAGCTGAATATTTAGTACTCTCACAGAAAATAGGTTACTAATTGTAGAGCAAGTCATAGACCTTAACAAAACTACGTTTAGGAGGTACATTAAATGTGCTTGTGCAGCTGCACACACACACATGCAGCACAATGGCTATACAATTACATTAAGTGAAACAGCTTGGGAAACACTAGCACACTTGAGAATACACTCAGCATTCATAATGGCCCCAGGAAAAAAAAAAAAAAAAAAAAAAGAGAGAGAGAGAGAGGGAATACCAATACCGTGGTCATTTCTGAAGATCTCACTGACGTTAGTGCTTTGCACTTTCTTGTCACTTGGCCTCAGGCTGATTGATTTCAGCTCTGGGTGATTTCCACTGTCAAAGCGAAATGATGTCACGGAATGAGGCCACAGTGAAATACATTTGCTTGCACTGTTTGTACAAGCTTTCCAGACTGCACTGTATGCTAAAGCCCTATAAATCTGCCCAGAAGCGAGAGATGCAGCTGTGCACCAGTAATGCCAAAAAAAAACAACCAACCTGCTATTCACTCCTGCTAGTGACCGAGGGTTGCCTTCCCATTTGCACTGCAACTGAGCCTCTCTTTGGATCCCAGCAGGACCCAGGTCACCCCAAAGTGGGTCCATTGCAGTATATGTGAAGTTGGTTGGTTTTTGTTTGGTTGGTTTTGTTTTTTGAAAGAGTTGAAGGAATGGTAAGGGAAGTTGATGAGAAATGTTGTTTGGGGTAAAGTCCATGCTCTTAGACTACCTTCTGCATTAGCAATGAATCACATTTCAAATCCCTACCTTGTGAGTACTGGGGGGAAAAAGGTATTGCGATGCATCAAGATTTCATGCTACAATACAGTTTAGGAGACAGAGAGATTTAGATCCCTCTTTTCAATCTCCCTTGTTACTACAGATGCCTCCAGAAAGAAGTCTAGATGCTCAGCCTCTCCACAGAGACACTTGTCTCACGGGTTGACCTGGGAGATATATGTCCTGGGCAAGTCAGCTGCACTGCCTTTCTCATCACATGCATCACCAGAATCTAGCCCTGCAGATGAAGGACATTTAATGGTGTCTGAGAGATGCAGTGAGAGAGATGGAGTAGGGCTAGAGGGGCTGCAGGTACTTCTGTTTTCAAAATTGAGGACTGTCATGTGAATGTGAATCACTTGTGACACGGTGTAGCTGTAGAGGTCTGTGTGTTTATCATCTGGTAGGTTTGATTTTACTCCTTTGTTTTGGGATTTATGGGCTAGTGGAGTGGTATTACAGCAAATTTCCTTGTCCCTCTTCTCATTCTTTCTCCCCTCCCCAGATCACCATGCACCCAAGCATCAACACAATGCCTTTGCTGCTACATTTCCTACCCTGCCTGGAAAAGCTGACTTTTTCTTTCCTTTTAGCTTGGCTAGATCACTGCTGAAGATTCACAGAAAGATTTGGGTGGGAAGGGAGCTCTGGAGGCCCCTACCCCAACTCCCTGCCCTCAGCAGGTGGCAGGGAACATCAAGGGCTGGCTGCTCCCAGAGGAAGGGAGTTGAGAGCCCGGTGTGCTCTCAGGCAGAGGACCAGCCCTCACTGGCAAAGGCCCCGTGGCACAGCACCCAGGCGAGGTGTGCAGGGCGTGTACGATGAGAGCAGCTGAGCTCAGCTGAGAAGCCAGGTTGTCAGATTGCCCGTGGTGACGAGGCAAGTCCAAGGTCACACCAGGAAGTCGAGGCGGTGAGTCAGCTTCGGGACCGGGTCTGGAGGCAGTCACCAGGGCCAGACACAGGCTGGTGACTGCCAGAAAAGTGCACAGTGATAAAGCAGGTCTTGGGTCAAGCCTGGGAGCCTATTGATGGGTCTGGATCAGCACGGTACGTGGCCAGGCACAAGCAAGGCTGCAATTACAGCTCAGGCAGGAGCCCTGGGCAAGAGCACGAGTTTAAAAGCACCTCAGGACAGGAGCTCCAGTTTCCCTGGCTGAGGCTCCCAGCAGAGCTTTTCAGGAGCCCTCCCCAAAATCAGCAGAGGGAAGGTGTCTCTGACTTTGCTCTCTTGCTAATAGCACCCTGCATGTGGGAAGCATCAGGGAAAGCACCAAGGGTGGTGCTCCCTGGACACCAGCGCACATTCCTGGCAACACAGGAGACCTCTGGGATGGATGCACGTACACCATCCTAGCACAGGTACCTCCAGGGCATACTTCTGCAGCTGTCATCCTCACAGAGGCACCAAACTCCCCAGAGCTGGGGCGAACAGGGATCGTTCAAGGGCCTGCAAGTTTGCCAGATATGAATGAATCTGTCAGGAAAACATCACTCCTCTGAAAGAAGCTGCTCCCCTGCCAGAGGTAAAGCATGCTCCCAAAACACAGAGCTTCTCAAAAAGAACATGAGAAAACATCATCTTTTCTTGTAGTTTTATTCTTAAAAATAGCGAAACTATTTTTACCTGGAACATTTTATAAATATACCACCTCCAGCAGAGGAAATTTTAGCTCAAATATTTTGACAAAATTATAAATAACTGAAAAGCTGATCTCTTAATGGAACTCATCAAATAACTTAGCAATAAAGAGTGTTGCTGGCCACACTACATGCAGTGGGAAAGTTTCTGAATTTGGGTTTTTAAAGGCTTTCCATTATTGTTATATATAGTCAATGGTGTGCCCAGTGTAGGTTGCTGGCTTTTGTCCTCTGGGTTTTAAACCATTTCTAGCTTGCATGAGTTTTGTTTCATTTTTGAGAATTCTAGACAAGTTTAATCACTTTGGATTCTGGAGGGGATTTTGGTTATTATTCTCTGCCAGAGAGAGTGCGTGTTAACTAGTTTTGTTTCTTTTTTTTTTCTTTTTCTTTTTTTTTCCCCTGCATTTTTGCCTTTGTTTGCCTGAAGTTTTTATTTCATCATGGGGTGATAAGCAAGAGAACATGCATGTACTGTCTTCAAGGGAAATGAGTCACTAGCCCTATATTGCTTTATAACTTAATGAGTACATATAAAACAAACAAATCTAAAAGACCCAGGGTATGATGGTGCCCATTTCACCCATTTTAAAAAAGCTTTTGGCACAATACTGATTGCCACGAAACAGAACAACTATAAAGCATGTGTTTAAAACAACAGAAACAAACAAAACCCACAGAACAAAAGTATTCAAGAAAGAAAAATGGGAAAGTAAGTTCACCAGAGACTTTTCAGCCTATGCAAGTGACCCTCTATGTCATATTGCAATAATTCTTTAATAAGTATTCTTGCTAAGTATGTCAGGGGAAAAAAAAGCTGCCATTCATTACTCTCCTGCACTTCGTGTCATTTGCAGATGTGCACATAAAACAAATGTCTTCTTATCAACTAAGACTAAACAAGTGAAAGGTCAGAGAGATGGCAAATGAGCACAGAATGCTTATTCTGCGTGGATCAGCCAGGTTATCTACAAAAGTCTTAAGTACATGAGGATTTCAAGTCTCTTGATTTCCAGAACAGACACCCATTTTTGGAAATGGCTTCTTGCTTGGACAATTTAGAAACATGTTGTTATTACTATTAATAATGATGCTAAATAAATTTTATGCTTTCTAGAAATCCAAAGACAATCTGGGTTCTGCAAATTTTCAAAATTGAAAAATGGAGAGAAAAAAAGAAAAAAAAAAAAAAGAGCCCGAGAACAAGCCAGACTTAATCTTAAAATTGTTTTTATTACTGCCTGTATTCTTTCCACCACATACTAGCTGTGTGTGCCTCCCACCACTTGGAGTATTCCTCCAACAAAATACATATGCCGTATTACAAACGTCCTTGGCAAGTTAAGCTGTCCCTGCGTTGGGCTTGGGTACTTTTCCCCAGCACTCCAGTCTCTGGGAGTTGAAACAATTGTCCTCCAGAGGTCCTTCCAACCTAAATAATTTTATCATTCTCTGCTCCTGTGTTTTAGATGCTGATTTGGTATCCCAAGCATTTTTCAGTGTTGCAGAGAGAAGTGTTAAAGAGAGAAACCCTCACCCCATCACCAAACCCTGCCAAATCCTGGTTAAAGGCTTCACAGTATAGTGACATTTGGTGATGTCTGGTGCTACTTTAGTATCACCCACTCTTAGAGATTTTCTTGCTTGGATCATACTCTGCTGACATCCTGACTGACTTCCAGCTGCAGCTGTAGCCCTTGTCTCTGCAGCTGAGAATCACTAGTTAGCCTAAGCCTCATGTTTCATTAATTTCTTTTGAAGCCTTTCTTTAAAATTTGTGTATTCTGCAATGCTGACAGAATCTCAGCAGAGGCCTGGCCACTGCTGTGCTGATAGCACTGTACATCCTGCTGACCGAAACCATCTCGGGGCTTCCTTGTGTTTTCCCACATTTCCCTGTCATCCGCTGCCTCTTCTTTTACAGTGCAAGAGATCTTTGAGTGTGAATTTTTGAGCGTGAATTTTTGAGCGTGAATTTTTGAGCGCTTGTTTGCCTTGCCCAGCATCTTGCCCAATGGGATAGTAGTCTCTAAGGACTTCCGGATAAGATGAGAAAAAATAGCACAATTATCACGGAAAAAACGTGCTATGCTGCTAGTTTTATCAGAGGGTAATCGGAATGGATGTGCTAAAGCCCAAGATGGTTATCCGTGCTTTAACCTATTTAACTCAGGTAGTGACAGTGGCAAGGGAATGGTGAGCTAGCCTTCTGTGTGAGCCGTAACACCTCCCTGCTCTGCAAACGCTTGCCTCTGAAGAGCAGGCAGTCATTCTCCACTTCGGTCCCTGAAATGCGAGGGAACAAGAAAGCGCTTTCCTCCGGGGGGCAGGGGCGGAGGGGAAGGATCAAACCTTCCACCACAAAGTGGTGATGAAAAGACCTCTTCTGAGAGGTTAAAAAAAAAAAAAAACAAAAAAACAAAAAAAAAAAAGAAAGAAAGAAAAAAAAAAAAAAGAAAAAAAAAAGGTAAAGGCATCAGTGAGCTACAAAGCAACCTGTCACTGCATCAGGAATGGACGCAGATGACAGGACCAAAGCCTGAGAGCCGGGTGACACTGGGAACAGCCTGTCCCAGCTTCAGACACACACCTGCGGGGGCCCGGCCCCTGCTTTGCCCGCAGCCCCCCGCAGCCCCCCGGCCCCGCCGCCGCCTTCCCGGCTCCCAGCCCGAGCTCTCCGCGGCCAACAGCGGCCCCCGGCGGCCTCCCGGCGACGGCGCTGCCGGGGCCGTCCCGCGGGACCCCCGGCGGCTCCCCGGAGCCTCCCCGCGACCCCTGGAGGGGCTCGAGCCGGGGATGGGGTTCCCCAAAACCCCCCCCGGGGCCCTGCAGGGGCTGCGGTAGTGCCCGGGCTCAGCGCGCAGCAGGGCGCGGCGTTATTTGATGGGGGTCTCCCGCTCAGCCCTAGGGGAAAAAAAAAAAAAAAAACAATAAAAAAAAAAATAATAAAACTGATAAAAAGGAGAAGAGGCTGTAAAAGGAAGTAAGGGAAGGTGTGAGCGCCTCTTTGGCGGGGATGGAAGGGGAGCAGAGCGAGAAGAGGAGTTAATTTTGTTGTCATCATAGCAAAACCCCGGTGTGAGATGAGGAAAACAAAAGGAGCACCACCAAAAGCCTTTCAGAGTAATGTTGCCCGTCACACAGGCCCATCTCCTTCGTGGGGACTTTACCTAACCGCAGACCGGCAAACGCTGGATTCGCACACTTAGGGAGTGCTGCAGGAAAGGAAAACCCTCGCTGGGAAGGTTTCAAAGCCCTGCACTCTCGGTTCAGAACTGCCAGAATTAGTTTCCTCCTTGTGGGCTCCTTGTGCATAGGTGTCGCGGTTGTCCTTGGTTACACAATGACAGATTGTTTTCTCCACGAAGTCCCTTCTTTGTTCCCCGCGTAGGAAGAACACTGCTCACAGAAAGAAGAAGAAAAAAAGTAGCTATTTGCTATTTATTTTTTTTTCTCTCATATGCAAAACTATGAGCTCTTTAATGCACATATCCAAATGCCACTCTGCAAATAGGGCTACCGATCTTCTCATTCCCATGCTTTTCTGTAGGATTTGTCCTTTCTGCATCCAGTGCCTTCATAAATTTGAATTAACTTCCTCCACAAGAGGCCCATGAGCCAGTATGGCATTACTACTAATTTATGGGCAGGAAATGTTGTAGCTAATACGTATGTTCTGAATTACCTCAGATGTCACTTTTTGGAGTGCTACATAGCATGTATACATTTTCCATGCAGCTCCTACTGATTTCATTCACAAATACACAACATAAGCAATTCTGCAATTCAAACTCCAAAGTCTCAAGCTGAGGGCTGTTACAAGAAGGGTCAAAAGAGCAGAGGTTTCCAGGAACAGCCTGGCGTATGTCCAGGTGCCTGGTGTCACCTGGGGGCTCCGGGCAGAGGCAGGGGTTGCTGAGGTGGTGGCAAGGGGGTCACAAACACTGTGTTGTGGGGAGGTGGATTCTTGAAACGCTTCTCTGTCAGTGTGTGAAATCTGGATAATGAGCAAGGGAAATTAGACATTCTTATTGATGAGCATCCATTTGATATAATTAGCATTACAAAATAATAATAATAATAACGGTGGGACAATTTGCATGATTGCAGTGCTCAAGTCTCTGGTTACAGCCTATTCAGAGGGGACAGAGAGGTTAAAAAAAAAAGATGTTGGGGAAACATACTGCTGTGTGTTGGGGTAGTGGTCACTGCTGAGATGTGGGGGAGTCTGGGTGGCAGCATGCACATGGGAAACCTTATGAGAGAACTGAATTTGGGAGACATGCGAGGGAAATCTCATGCAGCCATAGTAGGGCTGTGTCATTGACCCTTGTAGAAATTATTGGGTTTGTAAGCTCAGAAAGGATCGGTGATGCCACAAGCTGGTTTGGTCTTGGAGGGTTTTGCAATGGGTAGTGAGGCGTCAATTTGCTGGACTGGCAATCAGATGTTGACTTTGTGATCCGATTGCCGTATCTGTGCATCTGGAGTGTAACCTGCACAACCACTATGCACGACTGAAGGTCCAAAAGGACCTGCCTCCAGAGAAGAGAGATGATGAGGGAAGAAACGCAGTGACAGAAAAATACCGGTGTGATCTGACAGCTGGTCAGGTGAGGTTTATTTAGCAAAAGCACCTACAGTTATAATCAAAGTGAAAATGATTGTTCAGCAGTAATGTGAAAATAAAATTTTGAAAGTAGAAGCATAAGAGAGACAAAAAGGCAAGATAGGTTGCTCTATGTCATTCTGCACTTTGTACCTTCTAAAGAGGGAGCAGCAAGCTATTGGGCAGGTTGCCGTGACTTACTGGACAAGGAAGAATTAGACAGATGAGAAACAATAGGAAAATACTCTGGGTACTTAATTTAGAAATGGTATTTATTAACTTCAGCTGTTTCAGAGTAACTGCCAGTAACAATATATTGTCAATCTGATAAGTAGATCACTGCCACAGGGAGGCTGACATAGATGCTTCAAAGGAAGATGTCCAGACTCATAATTTCAGTTATTTTTAAAGCTTGGAAGGGCCCTGTCAGACATAAAATCATCTGCTTTGTTTTCTTCAAACCCAACCCTATGCTACTCAGTTCCCTCCATACTGTTCTTCCTTATGTCATTTTCTAAACATGCAGTCTGAAAGCACTAAGAAAATCAATTATTTTCCAAAAACCTGAGGCAATTTAAGCCAAAAACATAATTCAACGAGGAGAGTAGCTTCCCAGGGACACCAAAACATGGGATGAAGCTGATTGTGCCTGCCTTTTTTCACCACTTCTCTTCCTGTCCTTGGGTTGACTTCTGCAGTCCTCTATAGGAGGTAGCCTTCACCAATTTAAAATCAAAAATGTCTCCTTCTGGCTTGGATTTAGCATGGAGATGGTTTTAGTGGTCTTGAGAAATAACCTCCTCAGAGCTGATGGTTGGATCCAGCTGAGCTTTGTACTGCCTTCCCTGCCTGCAGGGCTAAGCAGGGTGGTGGGTGGGGATTTCAGAGTCTGTCAGCTCTTTTCCTTGCAGAGTTTCTGCTAGCAGCTGAGTGTCGTGGAGGGTAGTTGTCCTGCTTTAATGCTGCAGATTCTCAGGGCACTCACTGCAACAAAGCCAGAAAGGAACAGGCAAAAGCTCTGCAAGCTGCTGGAGATGTTTGTGCTCCTTCCCAGAGGAACATTTTGAGATGGTAACAGAAGAGTGACCCTACCTAGAACACAGTGTCTTCATAGCACTGCCTCTGTGCTTTGATGCTAGGGAAAATGTCCAGAAAGACATTTCGTTTTGTCTCTTTGGATTCATGCCACAGCAATGGATGCTTTTGGAATCTGAGATGGGGCTTTGCTTATGTCTGAACCTGCTCATGTCTGAATCTTGGAGCTTACAGCTTCCCAAACCTGTATAGCTCAAAAGTGCTAGTTGCTTCTCCTCATCCTGCACCAAATCCAGCTCAAGTTCCTTCCTCATGTAGCACAGGAGGGGGTTCCCAGCCTACAATTCTGAAGAGTGAGCTGATCAAGGAGAGGCAGCATTGCTTTCTGTAACTCTGTTAGAATCACAGTTACAGAGCTCTCATGGGAAGGGACCCACAAGAATCATCAAGTTCAACCCCTGCCTCCACACAGGACCAGCCAAAACTCAAACCATACGTCTGACAGCATTATCCAAACAATGTAGCTCCTATGGCTTCTCTGTTAAAAATAAATAAACAAATAGATAAATAAAATAAAAAGAGCCTGCGATTCCATAAAATGTGAAAGACCATAGAAAGTGAGATTTCACTCGGCTCTACATGCAACTGCTGCAGGGCAAACGGGAAATTTTGTTGGTAAATTGCTGTGTCCTGGTTTTGGCTGGCTGCTGGAGTTTATTTGGCTGGTGAAGGAAGGATTGTTTTAAGCAAGATGGTACCAGAAAGACTTGAAGACCAATTTTAACATCCAATGTTGTTCCTATGTACAACCTCTGGGGTTTTCCTATTGCTATCCTTGTTTCTCCTTCAAGTCTGGGTGACTGCATCTGTCAGCAAACATGCCAGATGTTGTTGTAGAGAGAGAGAAGCATGCCTGGGAATGGCACACCTTGTAGTGCTCTGTCACTCAGTCAGTCTCAGTCTTTCCCACTTTATCCTCCACAGCATCACAGTGTTTCAATAAGGTGGGTAAAGGAGAAGATATCAGAGCCTTACACACATTTTGGATAGACCCCATCCAGCTCTGACATCCTGCCTCACCAGCAGATCTGGAGAAACCCCTTACAGCCTGGGCAATAAGTGAGCATGGAGGCCTGGTGTGGCGATTGTAAGGGGAACTGGTATCATGGCCTAGAGGAATTACCCAGCTTGCAGGTGTGTAAGGATGAGCTTGTAGGAATCTGTAACACACAATGACACAGGGATTCTTGTTTGTTAAATGTCTTTATCACAGATTACTGCAAATTACTTTTAGTAAAGCAAGTAGATATTACAACAAACTACTAGTAGATATTACAACAAGTTACAACAAACTACCACCAGTAAAGCAATTATACTTATGATTAATAACTTACATGTGTGCCTATATATATATATATATAGTATTCAAAGAATTACCAGTGCAGCTCTCACCAAACCTCTCCCAGGAGTGAAACTAATCACCAGTGGATGAAGTCTGGCTTCAAAGGTGATCCAGGCACAGACTCTGCAGACAGCCAGGTGAGGGTGCAGTCCCCAGCCAGGGTCTGGTCTGTACAACAGGAGTCTGTGACCAGGGAAGTTCACACAGGGAAAGATCTTAGAGAGAAGCTCCATTTTGGGTGGAAACCAAGTGATTTTTTTATATTAGAGACATAAGAGGGAACAGGACACTGCCACCTGGAGCAGCTAGTAGATGTTGCTAACTTCTGTTTCTTACCTGGAATAGCCAATAGATGATGCTGTTTGTCATTTTCTCAGACCAAGCTTTACTTTCCCAGGCTGTTTTTCTGTTTTTGCAGATAGAGCCACCAAAAGATGTTGCCTGTTCCTATTTTCTCAGGCTGTTTTCCACCTTTTGAACTATTTTTTTTTTTTTTCCACTTTTCCAAATGATGTTTGTTGTTGTAGGAAGAAAACTTTTTTTTTTTTTTTTTTTTTTTTTTTTTTTTTTTTCTCCTTTTATCAAGGGTTTCTCAGGATATTTTGGTTTCTTGGTAGACAGTTGCACTTCAAGGATGCCAGCTGTGCTTTCCAAAGATGCTTACGGTTCCCAGGCCAGGTTCCCAGGCTGACAATTTCCAGCCTGGCAGGCACCACCCTCTCCCCTCTGTCACCCACCCCACCCCTGCAAAAAAATAAGGGGGCTGTAGGATTTTTTTAACTAAATACATTAAAATAGATGAATCTTGATTCATTTTGTTCAGCCTCGGTGACATTACTGAGGAGTATAGGGAGAGAGTAGATGAGAATGTGGGCACCAGAAGGGGGTCTCTCTTGTTCAGTGGTCTCAGGATGTCATTTATCAGCAGGTGAAGGAAGCAGATCTTTTTTCAGGACTATATCATTTGTTTTCTTTCACGTGAAGAAAAGCAGCTCGGAATTTCTTGTAGAATCCCCTCCGTCTTACCCTTTCTTCTTTTTCCTTCTCTCCTGTGGCTACACTTCGTGGTAGCAGTGCTGCCAGCCTGAGCACTCCCAAATCATGGGAATTCCAGAGTGATGAGTTGAAGGTAGCTGGGGGTTTGCCTGTGTCCCCAGAACAGAACAGATACTGGAAATTGCTTGTCCAGCTACTTGCCCGCCCTTCCATCTCAAAACTCTTTGCCCGGTTAATCTGAGTGCTCCTCCCGCCCTCTGCCTCCTTCACGCGCCTGTCACAGCTTGTTCTTTCCTATCTCTGTGTCCAGTGCTGTTACTCCCTTCCCAACACTTTTAGCTCCCATTTTCTCCTTGTTTCACTCTCTCCCTATTCCTGCCTCCTCTGCAGATCCCAAGACTAGTTTTCTTGTCCTAGTCTTCCCTCTCTCTAAGCTCTGTTTCAGTACATGTACAGTCTTTTTTTATTGATCCCACATACTCTGACTTTCAGTCTAGACATATTATTCAGCCAGTCAAGGCTCTTTTCTCCCTTTTCCACCCCTTCTTTTTCCAGTAACTGCTTCTATCTTAACCCACACACCAGCTCTAGCATCACCTGTCCCCAGACTTGCTGTCCTCCTTGCACTCCCTTGTTCCTACTCCACCCCACCTGGGCCCAGACCAGCCAGCAGAGCATGTGTGCTTGCCCTGGCAGCTTGGGCAAAGCAGTGCTTGCAGAAAATGTGTGGCTTTCCCTCATAGTCCTAGACAAAATGCTTCTCTCTGCCTTTTTTTTTTTTTTTTTTTTTCCCTTTCTTTTCTTTTTAGTAGATTAAATGTTCAGGCTGAAGCCATATTAAAAAAAAAAAAGAAAGGTCAGATTCTGGCAGACAGCCAGAGTGGAAAATTTCAGTTCCAATCATAAAAGTTATAAGCAACTGAACACTTTACAACAGGACTGTCCAGACAGTCTAACTCCAGCTCTGCTTTTAACTTTCTTCTTGGTCTGCCTGCAGCTTGAACTTAGCACTTTGGGATCTGTCACAGTTCTGTCCCTAGCAGCTTAAGAATAACTGGCAGAAGAAAAATGTTTATCTCCTCTATGGACTGACATGGAAGGAACACAGCACTTGCTTTGCCATAGATCATGCCTTCTCAGAAGCTTTGTCTGAACTGTGAGGCAGATGGGGATGGAGAAATGAGGCTTGATGGCTAGAAACAGCTGCTTCAAATGCAAGGGCTGAAATATTTCCTTGAAAAGAGAAGGGGGCAAAGCTGAAAACTGGAGTTTTTTCATAAAATGGTTTGTCCATTTTACCAATGCCATAGGCATAAATTAATCAATTTAAAAGCCGTCTAAAAGTGTGGATTTTTAAAAGCAGTAGGCTAAATGTGGTTGTGTGTAAGCCTCATCAGAGATACAACATTTTGAATCGGTGCAATTAAATGTGGCGAGTACTTGCACTAAAGGACGAGACGCCTGCTCGCGGAGTATAATCACAGTGACAGCCCGCAGACTGGCACGGCTGGCTGCCTGGTACACCAGTGCCCCTCCTGGGCCTGCTTACGGTGCCGAGCTGTAGCTGTTGCCTCTAAAGAAACATTGCTCCTGCTCCCCAGGGGAGCAGCCTGGCTCCCCGAGAGCTGCTATGGGCACTGAAGAGGAGGAGAGGAGAGGAAGGAGGGCACAACTACTGGCAGGGCACGCAGGCAGGGGGTGACCCTGTTGGGTCCCAGGATGGGCACTGAGGTCGGACCACCCGGCTTAGCTCAGGCCTCCTCCTGCAGCTCGTGTGCTGTGACACGCTGGACTTTGCACTGGAGCAGGAGCAGAGTATTACACGCATGCCTGCCGCTTGCTCTGCCCGCCAGAGCTGCGAGAGGAGCAGCTGCTGCTGCAGCAGGTCAGAAATGGATGGCCAGGGTTGCAGGAGCGCCTAATGAGCAGCAGGTTTTTACTGAGTGTGTGTGTGCCCAAACCACAAATCCACGCAATTAAAGCCAGGCTTGAAACAGTGCAGGTTCCTCCCCTGCGTTAGGTGCGCACAGGATTTCGCCGAAGAGATGTGACGTTGATCTAAATGCGCCGTATGCAGGTGGTACAGGTCACACCTTGCGAACTGAAGCTCTGCATTAGCTTGTTCGCTCAGCCTGGCACCAACCCCTTTGTCCCCTAAGCTTTTACACAAGAGAGGTGAAGGACAGCTGTCCTCCTGACGAGGGGAGACCTATTACCGGGTACCAAAGCGCACAGAAACACGAAATGCAGTGAGCAGGAGGCGTTGTCGAAGAGACTCGGTGCTTCCAGGCTCCGAGTCCAGAGCTCCTTCTCCAGGCTACGGAGCGCTGTGTTTGCTCATCCGTTTGTTTCTAGCCGGTGCCAAAAGATCACGTGGAAGCAAAACAGGCAGGCCCGACGCGTGACAGCCAGAGGAAAACGCACGGTGCTTTGCAGGCTGCACCCTGCGCCACGCCGCGCTCCCTCCCCTGCAGATGCTTTCTGCGCTAAGCGATCTGCCACAGGGGGACTCTGTAAAGCACCGAGTTTGCCGGGGGGCTCCCGCGGCCGCCGCCAGAAAGCCACCAGACAAAGGGACCACACCTCGATGCCTTGTGCTGCCGTGTGCCGCTGGCAGGCGGAGGGCCGTCCGCGCGCTCCTGGCTGTCCGGCTTCACCTGGAGCAGCGGCGGTGGGGTTTTGGCAGGGAAAGCAGGATCTTTCCTGCGATTCCTTGCTCTGGTTTCGGAACTCGCTGCTGCTGCTCCAGAGCTTAATCCCTGTGCTTGTTGCGCGAGGACCTAATGGGACGAACGCAGGCACCTTGGCTGTGTTTGTGGTCCTCACCACAAAGGAAACATCTGGCTGCGCTGCCACCGCCTGTTACTGTTTCCGAGCCTGATAGATAGTTTGTAATCTGCTGTTATTTTGGAGTCTCCATTCCGGGTGTGGGAAATGGCATTTTTTTGGTGTTTCCCTGAACGCAAACCTTTTACATTTTACTATTCCGCGCCTCTAGATGTTCGGAGACTTTTGCTTTGCCAAGACATAAACGTATTTTGCGGGCGCTGAGCTGTGCTCACACGGCGGGGGCAGCGAACGCAGCCGCCACGGCCACCAAGCCCTCAACGACGCTACGGCGAGGAGCCGATAGCGAACATTAGGCACTAGAGAGGCACGGAAGCAGAGGTGAGCAAAACCCAGAGACGGTCATAACCGCACCGAGGAGCGGCGTACAGAGGGCGAGCTGAAAGCTATCTGCCACAGCAGGCGCACACGGCAGCGCTGCCCGCAAAGCCCACCACGACGCTAGGCCTCCCACGGGCCGCGGGGCGCCCCGTGAGCCACGTTGGGGCTCCGCAGCCGCTAAGGCCGCACGCAGTAGCGTAGGGCCCGTCCAGACCGGGTGCGTCTACCACGGCACCGGGTGCGTCCACCACGGCACCGCGTGGCTTCTGCCGGGCGGTGGTAGCGGGCGACGCGGTGCCCGGCGGGGCGGTGGGGCCACGGAGCGGGTGGCTTTGTAGGGAGGGTGCCGTGATGGGGCTGGGGACGAGGCAGCGGGGTCGGGCTGCTGCTATTATGGGATGGCGGGGCCCTGAGTTGGCGATGGGGAAGAGGGAAGAGAGAGAAGGGGAGGGAGAGGGCAGGCGGTGGGTATTATGGGATGGCGAGGGCCTTGTGCGGCGGGCGGGCGGCGAAGGGGGGGGGGGGGGGAGGGAAAGGGAGAGCCCGCGACTATTATGGGATGGCGAGGCCTTCCGCCACCGGAGGGGGGCAGGTGGGTGGCAAGGGAGTATTATGGGATGGGCAGCCCTTCTGCGGCTGGGTGGGTGGATGGGGGGGGGGGGGGGGAAGTATTATGGGATGGGGGTGCCCCATGAGGCGGCGGCGGGGAGGGAGGGGGAAGCAGGAGGCTTATTATGGGATGGCAGGGCCCTCTGCAGCCAGAGCGAGCGGAGTATTATGGGATGGCACAATTCCCAGCGCGTGTGACCGGGCGGCTATTATGGGATGCCGCCGTACCTACTGCCTCCCTGGGAAATATTATGGGATGGAGGGGGAAAGAGGAGGAGGAGGAGGGGGGGGGGGGTGGGATGCTATTATGGGATGTCGGTGCAGCCCAGGGCGGGGGGGCTGCAGCCAGAGCTGCGGTTCGTGGGGTGCCCACCAGGACACCCCCCCCCCCCTTTATCCCGGCTCCCTCCTGATGTCCCCGTCCCTGTCCCGTCCCGCACAGGGCCCCTCGCCCCGGCTCCCCCTCCCCAGCCTCCCACCAAGTCGGAGCCAATAAAGCCGGCGGGAGGGTTATTATGGGATGGCTGCTCCACGGTGCGGGGGTGGGGGGGGGCGGTTGCCATGGAGCATTTCCCGTGGGTGGCTATTATGGGATGGACTCGCCTTTGTGGACTATTATGGGATGGATGTGCCCGGCGCCGCAGGGTGGGGCTGCCCAGGAGGGCTGCAAGGGGGGGGGGGGACCTGGCCGGGGGGTGGGGGGCACAGCCTGGGTGCGGGGACGGGATCGGGACAAAAAAACCCCACAGGGGTCGCGGACACCAAGTCAGAGCTGCTGCTCACGAAGGAAAGAAAAAAAATAGCCAGCCCTTTCAGCCAGGACCCCAGACCGTTCGTGCAAAATAATAAAGGCATTGATCCCCAATACCTCCTTTTTTTTTTTTTTTTCAAGTAAAAAACTTGCAACGTAAGTCCGAGTGTCGCAAAGGTGGCAACTTCAAAAGCAAGACGTGTGCATGTGCGTGCTGCAAGGCGAGACCCGTCCCTGAGCAGTTTGTCTTAGAGCAGGACCTGGTATGTGATTCTTGCTTTCTGTACGGAGGGTGCAGCCCTCGAAGCTACCTGGCTGGTTATTGCCAGTTGTGAGAGGAGAAAACCTCTCCCAGAGGTTTTCCTCTCCACTCTACCAGCTTTGCAAACCCCTGGCCATCTCTGAGCTGAAGGTGTCTTAGCAGATGTCACCCAGAGCAGCCACATCCTGGGGGCAAATGTACTCAAGAAAATTAAAGGGGAAATGTAATTCCTCCTCCCTGCCCCCCCCCCCCCATCCCCAATTCAGATCTGAGTTATGCAGTTATACACGTACTTTTCTCAAACACACCCAAGTCCACCAGCTCCGTTCAGTGGCAGTGGGGTTCATACCCAATTCCAATGGGATATGCAACCTCTAGATATGCAAACTCATCTGCGCTGTTCCTTGTAGCACAGATGTTGCTGGGTGCAGCGATGGAGAGACCTCTCCCAGATCCAGCTGGAGGTAGGAGAGGAAGGAGGAGTCTGCTCCAGCCTGTTGTTGTTGCTGTTTTTAATGTTTCTGCTAACTGAGCTTAGAGATGTGTTTCAGTGCCACCGATTTTTTCGCCAGGGCACACAAACATTTGTACAGGACACAAAAACAGGTATCATAGAATTGTAATCCGGGCAGCTCAAAGCAGTAGGGCAGTATTGCAGTCCCTTTGAGACCACACTTGCCTCTTCTCTGACTGAATCCAACTGTTTGCCTCGGGAAGAGGGTAACAGGGCATCTATTTAAGGCATTTTAAGAAACATAAAAATGCTAATTAATAAACAATCTGAACTTTGGGTCTCACTTCCAGCTTTCATTATTCATTGTATATAAAATTCTATGTTAAAAAACTGGTGGTGTTGCCACCAGTTGTCAATTTTTTTTACAATTGCAAAACAACATTTATTTCTTCCATCTTACTAAGTGCTTCCAGCTTCAGAAAATAAAAAGGTGAAGATAACCATGGAAAATTCAAATCTGAATGCCTGGTGTTCAGCAAAGTTCTGAGTAACTGAAAAGAGTTGTGATGGAAAATATCAAGTAACCTTAGCTAAAGGTGTCACTACCAAGCGCATCTGTGATGTTTTTTAGAGTGAGCAGACTAGCAAGGCATACAAAGATAGAGATCAACTCTTCAGATTCACAGGGTGCAGAGCAATCTCCTGTCTCTCCTCTCTCTCTCTACCCCCACCTCAGTGCTCTGCCACTGAGCACTGCTCCATGCAGCACGCGCAGCCTGGCTGACGTGGTGCAGCTCTGGCTGCAGGGCTGTGCCATCCACCCTGCCCCCTCCTTCTCCTGGCAGGCCAGGAGGCGAGGCTCAGGAGGAGTGCAGAACAATGTCTGAGCAGCGGCTCTCCTAACGGAGTGGGTGCAGAGTCATGCTGCTGTGCGAGCAGTCCCCGGCTAGGTGGTTGTTACAGTGACAGGGACGGGATCCTCCATTGACAAGCACGTTGCTGTCAAAAAAAAAAAAGAAACACAAGTGGTCTGTTCAGTCGATCTTGATCTTATTCAGGTTGCATGCTAGTAAATTCTCTGTGTGCAAGTCTGTCTCTGACTCCTGTTCCTGAGGCATTTGTTTGCTGCAGGAGCAGCTACTTGGGCATGACAGGAGAGGCAGTCGTCTCTTCTCCGTAAGAAGAGGAGACCGTTCCTTGTGTCGTTTGCTTCCACTTCTGACACGAAAGCAAAGATATGTCTATTGTGCCAAAGAAGTTAATACTTCTTTATTAAACAAACAAAAAATCAAACAAACAGAACAGAGGGGAGGGGGGCACACTGAAGGGGGCAGCAATGAAAACGGATCATTTAAATTGCCTTAGCTTGCCATGGGGACTTTGCAGAAATCTGGAAGTGGAGAAGAGTGTCTTAGGCAGAGGAATGAGGTCTGTAATGTTGGAGAAAACTTGAAGAACTCAGGATGACTCTTACAGCCAGTGTTGGGGACACAGGATTCTCACAAATCCGTAGAATACTGTGAAATGAGGGACTGAAGAGACAGACTCTGGAACAATAGCAGTGAGTGAAAATTTGGACCAGTTTCTTACTGATTTCAAAGTAAAAGTTGAAACCTGGGAGTCTGATGCCCCTCCCCTCTCAAGATGGTCTGGGGCAAAATTCTCTGTGTTACCAAAGAAAAACAAAGGCAAGACTTCTCAGAAATCCAGAGATCTTCAAGGTTACTTGGCAGAAAGTGCAAGGCTTCAACTCAGAGTTATGGCAAGCATCAATGTGACAGGGAGAGCCTACAGGGTTGCTGAACAGAAAACTCGAGAGATGAATGAATCCACATTAACTACAAATGGGCAAAACAAGGTTAAAGAAAGAGGCAAAACGTATCTGCAGCCGTAGGGGAACAGAGTCACATTTATGAATACATCGGATGAAGCTAGTTTTACACAGATGCTGATGGATAAGTTTAATGTTACTAGTGGTATTTAACCTGACAAAGAAAGCGGAGTTAGAGGCTAGAGCAACCCTCAGTCAGAGGAACGGCTAAGAGGAAGAAGACTAAAACAGAAGCAGGTCTGTCTCCCAGGGCCCTAATGAAGTAACTGAGAGGCAGCATCACAGTACTCAGCATGTGAAACTATTAACACCTCCGATTTGTTACCGGACACAAAAGGAGCTAACAGAAAGCAACCTGAGAGACAGCAAACTGACCACTAAGATCACGCTGTCGTACCGCTAGCAAGCCACGGTTACAGCGTGTTATCTCTGTCCTACATACAAGAGCTTAACGCCAGCCTGGGAAGCCTCTCCTCTTCCCAACGGGCCCCGGTGTCCCTGCCCCCCCTGCGTGCCTCCCACACGTGGCAGCACTGAAATGCTCAGGGGGTGGTTTCTGGCCTCCACTCACGCGTGAGTGAAAACACTGAGCAAGGGCCACGGGGAAACAACAGCACGCTTGGCTCTTGTTGCCTTGAAGAAACACGTCTCTGCTGAAAGCGAAACCTGAAAAGGACCATGAGCCCGATGAAAGGCTGGGGGCAGGCGGTCCGTGGCTAAATGCGACAGGGTTTATCTGCAGGCTGCTTGCAGTGTAGGGAAAGCTAGATGGGGCAGGTCTCCTGGATCCTAGACACAAACCTTGGATGCGTTCACCTCACGGGTGAGGACTGTACCCCAGGAATATGGGCCATGCATGGAGCTGCAGAAATAATTTAAGTAGAAGCCCCACCACCATGTTACCACGGGGATAAGCAGCCCCTTTCACCCAGTCATCCTCAGAAACAGAGCTGGGCAGAGGTCCATGGGGACCCTTTTGGGTAATTTGGGTTTCCTTAACCAGGGTGGGGGCATATGACGGCCATTTTCCCCAACAGAAGGGCACCATAGTGTTGTTCAGGGCATTGACATGAATCAGTAGGCATGGGAAGTTACATTGTAGAGACCCTGTGGTAATTGTTATCCAAACAAGTGCTACAGACTCCAAAGTTGCTGTTAAACCCAGTAAGTGGAGAGGTAGGGCAGCTGAGAATCTCTCTTGGGGTATTGTCACAAAAGACATCTCATTGCCATTTGTCTCTCTCTCTTTTTTTTTTCAAACACTGAAAACATCTTCATCATGTTTGTTTATACCCTGCCTGGGATTTTTAGAGAGAAAAGTAAGGTTTCTGCTGACTGAAGAACGCCAAGTTACAAAGAAAAATGAGTTGGATCTGAGGCGGGGAAGCTCAGCGTTGATGACAAAAATGTGTTTGAGACTTCAGCAAAGTGGTGGCTCATTGGGAAGCCTGGGACTTGGAGCATCCAAGGCTGTAGGACACATGTTAGGCAAATGGTAGCAAACAGCACTCGAGGTCATAACCCTACCAGCACAAGCACTACCGAGTGCATGCAGAGTGCAGTAACCCACCTTGCAGGGTTCCTGCAGGTATCGTGCCTCCTGCCAGGTGACTGGACTGCTGCAAGAGGCGCGCTGCGAGTGCCGCAGTAACTGTCTGGGCTGGCCTGCCTAGCACAGGAATTTGGCATGGCTGTCTGCACTGCTCCCATTAGAGGGGATTACGGCTGTCAGCGCACAAAAGAGGGGAAAGAAAAGTCCTGCGGGGGTCCGCGTGAGCTCGGTGGTAGCGCTATCACCCGCACGCCTCTGTAAGGCAGAATATTCTGCTAGGGTTTATCCACGTGAAGGATAGATAGTTTCTGTGGTGTAGTAGCACGGCTCATTCCTGCCTCTCTCCCTCTGTGGAGCTGAGATAAATAATAGCGTCGTCATAGTTCGGGCGAAGGTATAGAGGCAGGGGCAGTGCCCGCGTGTGTAACACGGATGGCTGGAGGAGCGGTGGAATTTCGGTAGGTGTAAGGTGAACAACGCAGTCGCGTTTCGGGGCGCAGGAAGGGCGAGCAAGGAGGGGCGGCTCGCACCGCGGCATGGCTGCGTGCGGCGATAGCATTACGGACTGCCCCGGAGCAGAAGCTGTTGAAGGGCACGCGGACACAGTGGTGGAGCTTGGCGGTGTTTCAGCACGCAGGTGCTCGCTGCGGGGAGGTGGCAAGCTGGGGGCCACACGTGCGGGCAGCCATAAGAGACACCTTTGGCATGCAGCAGAGGCCGAGGGGTGGCCTTGTGGAATATCCACGTGCACGGGGGTACTTCAGGTGTGGCGTGGCACAGGCGCTGATAGCAGCAACGCCACCACGCAAGGTGTGCTTCTGCCTATGGCCCTCACGAGATGATGGTGCCTGGCGGAGGGCAGCAGGTACAGAGGGGCATCACCGGGGCAGGGGCAGCCTTATAGGCACCAGCGCTCGCGACGGTGCCGTGCCGTGCGTCACAGGCCCACGTACATGGCGGGGAAGCGGCAGAAGTCACTGCAGCACCCGCAGGGCTGATGGTCACTGGGGTCCACGCCACCAGAGGTGCCCCCAGCTTGCATGTCCCAGTGCTCCCAGTGCCTGCAGGACCTGTGGGGTGGCACGGAGAGCCCGGTGGGCTGTGGGCACGGCGGAGCCCCGCGGGGCTGGCAGGGAGGGCGGCCGGCCATGAGTATTATGGGCTGGCTGGCTGGACGCTGGCTCCCGGTGACTATTATGGGATGCCTGCCCGCACAAGGGAACGGGGGGGGGGGGAGGGAGAGGTGGCGGTGAGTATTATGGGATGTGCGCCTGGGGTATGACTATTATGGGATGTTCCGGGGGTTACTACAGCTTGCTGTCCACACACACACACACACACACACCGAGACTATTATGGGATGGCGGGCGAGGGGCCGCGCCGCGGGGGGCGCAGGGTCCCGTGGGGGGGGGGGGGTTGGTGGTGGTGGTGGTGTGGTGCATATTATGGGATGTCGGAGCGAAGGGGTGAGAGGGTGGGGAGTATTATGGGATGTTGCTCGGCTGAGGAAGGGGGGGGTGGGGGGGGGGCATATTATGGGATGTTTCTAGACCGGGAGGGGGGGGGTTATTATGGGATGCCGGGCCGGGCAGTGAGTGGGAAGTTCTGAGGGGAGGACGAATATTATGGGATGTCTCGGTTGGGGGGGGGGTGTTGCCGGGGAGATGGGGGCGGAGCCTGTTGCCGGGGTCCCGGGGCATATTATGGGATGGAGGCGGGAGCGGGGCGGGGCCTGGCCGGGTTTTTTCCCCTTTAAGAGGCGGTGCCGGGGTCGGAGCCATTTTCCCTTCAGCAGCAGCAGCAGCAGCACCAGCGGCGGCGGTGGCAGAGCGGAGCTGGGGGTCTGCAGCCGGGTGAGGAGCCGGGAGGGGACGCGGGCGGGCACAGCCTCCCCCCACCTCCCGGGACCCCCCCAGCTCCCCCTTCTCCTCCGCGGCTCCCCCCCCTTCCCCGGGGGGCCGCGCTGTCCCCTCACGGGCGGCCGCAGGACGCGCCCCCCTTCCCCCTCCCGGCTGCGTGTGCGGTGTGCGGGGACGCTGCGGGGCGGGGGGCGGCCTCCCCGCCGGGCTCTGCCGCTCGCTGCTCGGCCTCCGCCCCGGCGGCCGTCCCCGGGGAGAGGCGGCCCCTCGCTGCCTGCGAGCCGGACTTCCCCGGCCCCGCCCCGCACCGTGCCCCCCCCCACCCTCCCCTCCGCCACCCCCGCCCTGCGCCGCGCAGCCCCGCTCCGGGCGGGGGCGCGGGAGCGGCGGGCAGGGAGCGGGGCTGCGGGCAGCGCCCAGGCACCGCCGCCTTTTGTGCGGGGTCCCCGGGGGGCAGACGTGACCCAGGGCTGCAGGGGGACGGGGGGGGTGTTCGTGCAGGTGCTGGCTCGGTTGTGCCTCGTCGCGACTCCCGTCTGGTGGCTGCTGCCAGGCTTCCCCGTAACACCGCAGGCTCCCAGCGCGGGGAAGTTGCTAGCGAAGCGTTCTCGCGAGGAGCCTCTTGGTAGCACTATTGCTTGGGAAGCCGGAGTTGGTACCCGCTGTAACTTTCTTCTTCTTCGTTCCTTTCGGCGAAGCACCGGCTTGGCTGGCGAGAAGACGACGCGGTCTGTAAGCCCGGGCCTCCCCCAGTCTGGAGGACATGGCGTCGGGCATCGGGTCGCCCTCACCGTGCTCCGGGGGCAGCGACGACGATGAGATGGAGATCCTCCTGAACAACGCCATCCCCCAGCACCAAGGTATCGAGGGCCTGCAGGGCCCGGGTGTGAAGTGGGGTAATGCTCCTCTCACCATGGGTATGTGAAACGCGTGGTCTGCGAGGGGTGGGGGGGGGGATATGGCTATTGACTCGGAGCCAGGCGTGCGGTTTTCATTTGGGTATCACAGTCCTGGGGCTACTTCACACCACCAGGCCCGTGGCTTCGCGTCAGGTGGAGCTGACTTCGTGCCGAGACATCGCGGGTTGTCAGGGGAGCATGCTTTGAGGAGGTGTGAGGGGTGGAGGCAGCATGTCCAACCCTTACAGGCTATGGAAACGCCTGCCAGTCTCATCCCTCCTGAGTGGGGAGGGCGATGGGGGGCACTATGTGAAAGGGCAGCACATCTGGCTTTTTCATCAGGGATCCCAGACCTGCTGACGTCCAGAGCAAACTGCCCTGGGCTGTTGCGTGACCCACTTTTTCTTCACCACACCCAATTATGGAGGCTTCTTGTGGTTCTTGCTCTGTGCTGTCTGCTCACCTTTGCTTTTCTTGTAGTCTTTGTACCTTGCCTTTTCCCTCTTGCTTGCATCCTCGTCAGCATCAGACTGGAGTTAGAGCCCTGGGTACTCCTCTGTTTCTGGTGTTATCGCTGCATGTCCACAGAGCAAGTCCTTAAACATCTGGATTCTCTGCTTCCTTGTAAAATGGAACGTGTATCCTAATGTGCTGGACTGTAAGACAAGTTTGACTTTTCTTATCAGGTCATGCTGTAGTGTTGTAGCATCATATGACAAAATGTTGCATCTGGAAAGGGAAAGTGGTGTTAAGGGCTTCTTGGCTTTTTCTCATGAGGTTTGTCTCCAGGTGCCTTCTGGTCCTGCTAAAATCTTAGGTAGGGGGAAGGTTGTCAGTAAGCCTTGTAAGGAAAGTCTTGGTGAAGAAAAACTTAAAATCACTGCAAACGTGAGAGGTTTAGGAGATGCACTGGAAGGGATGGGACACCAGAGGCTCTAAATCAGAACTAGCAGGAGAGGAAGATGTGGAATCCCTGAAGGAACTGGTGTTGCAGGACTGTGCCAGTGAAGAGCTACTAACTGGCTGGCAGCGTGTCAGGGATGCAGGGACCCCAAACCTTGAGAGCTCTACCTGCCTCTCCTCATCCCACTGCCGCAGCTCTCTTGACCTGTGTCTTCCTCCATCCTGCCCAGCCCCTGTGGTCAGGAGGCCATTTTCCCTTGGAGGCAGAAGGAGTGACTCTGGCTGTGTGCGATGGGCGGGGCGGCAGGGGAGGGCGAATGGCTGGGCTGCTCCTGCAGGCTGCCACAAAGGAGCAGTGGGCTGCCCCTGCCCCGGGGCTGCGGGGAGACAGGCCTCGGGGATGGGAGCTTGTGGGTTCCTGCCCATGGGGTGAGCTTGCCAGCTGTTGGCATAGAAGGGAGGGCCGGGGGGAGACAGCTGTGCCAAATCCAAATCAGAACCGAGCTGCTGAGTAGCAGCTTACCTATGGAGGAGGCCAAGGAGTGGCTTATGGACTCTATTTTGCATGCTGATGCCCTGGTGAAGAGGTTAAGTAACTTCTCTTCTGGAGACCTGAATACTGTTTCAGTCCTCTATTCATGTTCTCCAATATATTCACTATTTCATCTCCTTCAGATGTGGCCATCTGCTCTCTGCCCTTTCTTCTTGTTTGGTTAAGGCAAACTTTTGGGCCTTAAGATCTGAGTGCAGCTCTGCTTAGAGAAGGAATACTGTGGAAATGGGCCTTGTTGGAGGGAGGGAGGAAAATGTGTTACTTACCATATGATTAAGTAGTGTATGTTATAAACAGTAACAGGGTAAGCAGTTGTAAATGCTTCTGTGTTTGTAAGTATGTAGCAGCTAGACAAATCAAGTGATGTCAGTGAAAAGTGGGCTATGGTGTAGTGCACAAACGGGTTGAAATTACATGTCACCTCTTCCCCTCCAGAGCCTGAAGAAGAGCCGGAAGAAGAGCTTCTGTCTGAGGCTGAAACACCCAAAATCAAGAAGAAGAAGAAGCCCAAGAAACTAAAGGAACCCAAAGTGCCCAAGCTCAGCAAGCGTCAGAAGAAGGAGGTGAGGAAAAGGATGTCTTGGATCACGCTCTATGGATATGTGGCATAAGGGGGGGAATGGCTTTGTTGTTGACCTACAGCAGCAATCCGTTGTGTGAATCCTCTAGAGCTTGGGGAGAATGTGGCATTTAGTGCTTATCCGGGGTATTTTCTCACAGCTGCCTGATCTTCTCTCTCCCTCCCTCCCCAGCTGGGGGACAGCTCTGGTGAGGGCAATGAGTTTGTGGAGGAAGAGGAGGAGGTTCTGCGCTCGGACAGTGAAGGCAGTGACTATACTCCTGGGAAGAAGAAAAAGAAGAAATTAGGGCCTAAGAAGGAAAAGAAAAACAAAGCGAAGCGCAAGGAGGAAGAAGAAGAAGAGGAAGAAGATGATGACTCCAAGGTGAGAGGATACCCTGCTGATGGCCTGCTTGTTCCTTGCTTCCCTTTATCCAATTTTGGGGATTGGTGCTGTTTGTGACTGTGCATGAAGTGGGGACAGTTCAGTTTCTTCCTCTGCTAAACCTGACTGACCTGAATGCTGCCCCATCTTGCATGCCTTCCACTCTCCTACCTTAAACCCACCTAGAAAGTATACTAAATGTGAAGACTTTTCCCACTTTTGATGTTCTAGTGAGGCTCTGTCCTATGGCAGTGACAAGTGAAAGGGGGGAGGAGGTGGAAATCCCCCTGTCTTGACCCACTGGGTCACCTGTAGGTGAAAGGTAGATGATGTAGATGTATGGAAGCTCTTCTGTAGAGCATGCGCTTTTGCTCAGAGTTGCTGTGATTCTCTTTGCACAGGAGCCAAAGTCATCTGCTCAGCTCTTAGAGGATTGGGGCATGGAGGATATTGACCATATCTTCACAGAGGAGGATTACCGCACTCTCACCAACTATAAAGCTTTCAGCCAGTTTGTCAGGTGATCTGCAAGCCTCTAGCACTTGGAAGGACTCCTGAAGTGCAAAAAAAAAAAAAAAGACTAGGTTTTGTGTCGTGAGGTTCCAAAACCATGTTAGAGACACTAGCGTCCTACCTAGAGCAAAAATTGAAGCAACGCTAAAATAATTGATGTACATATTTTGTTTTCAGTGATTGAAAATGATGCAAGTTCTTCTAGTCCGTTTCCCCCCCCCCCATTGTGCTAAATTCCATTTTGATCTCCAAATCCTGGAGCGTTTACCTCCACACTGTGTGAAGGATGGGAGGGAGTGGAGAGATTCATTGCCTGTTGAGATCAGAGATTAGAAAGGAATGTAGCTTGGGAGAGAAGTGCTGCTGGGAGGGTTGGGGGGGGGGGGAGAATGGGAGGAGAAAGAATCATCTAGACTTCAGGCCGGTTAGTAACTCTTCCTTCCTTAACTGTATGCAGGCCACTTATTGCAGCCAAGAACCCTAAAATAGCTGTGTCGAAGATGATGATGGTACTGGGAGCCAAGTGGAGGGAGTTCAGCACAAACAACCCCTTCAAGGGAAGTTCAGGTGCATCTGTGGCTGCTGCTGCCGCTGCAGCTGTTGCAGTAGTGGAGAGTATGGTGACAAATGTGGACGCTGTGCTGCCGCAGCCCCCGGTAGATGTGCCGCTCAGGAAAGCCAAGACAAAGGAGGGCAAAGGTGAGATGAAAAATCTGATGGGGTGGCAGAGAGAGAGTGTTGTCAAGGCAGTAGCTCCTTCGACTCACTGGCTCCTCTGTTCCCAGGACCCAATGCCCGGCGGAAGCCCAAGGCCAGTCCTCGTATTCCTGATATCAAAAAACCTAAAACAAAGAAAGTGGCACCCTTGAAAATCAAGCTGGGAGGATTTGGCTCCAAGCGTAAGAGATCATCGGTAAGTGACCCTCCTTCCTTGATATCCTGAGGAGGAGCTGGTGACATGCTAGAGATGCTGGGATCTGGGGCTGATCGCTGTCCCCAGCGTGCATGCCTGAGCAGCACGTCTCTCTTCTTCCCTACCTCAGAGCGAAGACGATGATCTGGATGTGGAGTCAGACTTCGATGACGCCAGCATCAACAGCTATTCTGTTTCAGATGGATCTACCAGCCGTAGTAGTCGCAGTCGCAAAAAACTCAAAGCTGGGAAAAAGAAAAAGAAAGGTATTGCTGCTTGCTGTCAGCTGGAAACAAAATTACAGCTAAGTGTATGTAGAGATGAGAGGAGTGTCTATGCAGCATTTGGGTACTTCTCAGTGTACTTGAGGGAGGAGAATCCTTCATGGAGGAAAGACCTGATTATTACTTCCAGTAAGGAAAAGGTGCCCAGGAATTCTTTCCCTCTTTAGTAGAGGAACAGATACAGTGCTGAGTTTTCCTGGCCTAAGGTACACTTTTAATTTCATGGGTGGAAGGAGCCCCAAAGGGCTTTGTTTCACTTCTGTTTCAGTTTTTGCCCCCTGCCCTGTTTATTACAAGGACAGAGATACAGAATCCAAAATTCACTCTGCAACTATATAGTCTGGTGCTGAGGGAGGCACCAGCCCTTGCTGCAAGAAGCTTGTATCTGCTGTGCCTTGTACTATTCTAACTCCCCACATCCTCTGCAGGTGAGGAAGATTCCACAGTGGCTGTGGATGGCTATGAGACTGATCACCAGGACTACTGTGAGGTGTGCCAGCAGGGAGGAGAAATCATACTGTGTGATACCTGCCCTCGTGCCTACCACATGGTTTGCCTGGACCCAGACATGGAGAAAGCCCCAGAGGGCAAATGGAGCTGCCCACACTGTGTGAGTACTGGATTCCCCCGAATTTGTTGTCAAGGGGGAAGGTCAGTTGACTTGATGCTGTTCTTCAGCGCTAATGAAGATAGTCACAAATGCGTCAATCAGATTTTTTTCTAATTTTCCTATTCCTGTAGGAAAAAGAGGGCATTCAGTGGGAAGCAAAGGAGGATAACTCCGAAGGTGAGGAGATCCTGGAAGATGTTGTGGGGGATGCTGAGGAGGAAGATGACCACCATATGGAGTTCTGTAGGGTCTGCAAGGATGGAGGAGAGCTGCTGTGCTGTGATGCCTGTCCTTCGTCCTATCACATCCACTGTCTGAATCCCCCATTGCCAGAGATTCCCAATGGGGAGTGGCTGTGTCCTCGCTGCACTGTAAGTTTCTGCTATACCACTCTCCTGTGGCTAAAAGAGCAGATGGATCTGTTCCCTTCTGAACATCACATTTTCCTGGAAATGCTAGGTCCTAAGAGGAGGCTATTGCATTTTTGTCATAGTTCGCTGAGGTCTGGCTCTCTGTGGTTGGATGTAGCTTGGTTGTTTTTACTCCAGAGAGCAGGAAGTACAGGATTACAGCAATTGAGTTCCGTGAGGTTTGCCCATGTGTGAAGTAGTTGGGCAGTCCTGGGTCCAGGATGCCAAAGCTCAATTTTCTTGGGCCCTGTGTGTATGCAGAAGCAGCAATGTGAGTGCAAGCAAATTCAGCACTTAAATATTTTAAGCTGATGCTGAGCCAAACAGATCTTGTGCTGCAGGCTCTGTAACGCCAAGCCTTTTCATAGTAGATGGTCAGAAATTTCACACTGTTGCAAGATGTTACTGAAATGAAGTATTATAACTGGGATTAGATGCTTTCAGTCAGTGATGAGGAATTCTAAGATAATGAACAAAATAGAATCTGCTTCAGGGTACATCCCAATACTGGGCTGATAGTTCTACAGAAAAACACTTCTGGTACATTGGAGTTCTGGTTGGATGGACTGACATTAAGCCCAGCAATGTGTGTAATTCATGTAGAACTTCTGAATTTTTTTGTGCCCTGGGGAGACAACTAAATTAAGATACTAAATTGGATTCCCCAGTCTTGGGAGGGGAGACAAATTAGAGAAAGCTCAGGGAAATGCTGTAAATAAGAGGATGAAAGCTTCCAAGCCCAAAGAGCAAACTCCACTTGCGTAGTAAAGCTCTAAGGAAGAGAACTGTGACTCTTTGAACACTCTCTACTCTTCAGCACTTGTAGTTAGAATACTTCATTGCAGTCTGGTATAATGATCTGTTTAACTTTTTAGTGCCCTGCCTTGAAAGGAAAGGTGCAGAAGATCTTGATCTGGAAATGGGGTCAGCCCCCAGTTGGTCCCCCGCCACCACGTCCACCTGATGCAGACCCTAATGCTCCTCCTCCGAAGCCTCTGGAGGGTCGGCCTGAAAGGCAGTTCTTTGTCAAATGGCAGGGCATGTCCTACTGGCACTGCTCTTGGGTGTCGGAGTTGCAGGTGAGTTTAAAACTCTTATGATATGGTTATTCCTGTGGGTAGCTGGGGGGAAAGATATATTTAAGATCTCTAATTCTTTGTCCTGACTCCAGCTGGAGCTGCACTGTCAGGTCATGTTTCGAAATTACCAACGCAAGAATGATATGGATGAGCCACCCTCAGGGGACTTCGGAGGTGAAGAGGAGAAAAGCCGAAAGAGAAAGAACAAGGACCCCAAATATGCTGAAATGGAGGAGCGCTTCTACCGATACGGGATCAAGCCAGAGTGGATGATGATCCACAGAATCCTTAATCATAGGTAGGGAAGGAAGCAAAGACAAACTTTTTTTTATCTAAATACCTCTCCCTGTGGAAGAGCAGGAGGATTTTTAACAAATGCCTTAGGTAGGGTTAAGGAAGAGTTGATGAGCTAAGCTGCATCGTTATCGTTAATGAGTGGGAAAAGTGGGAGTTCTTTTGTTTATATGACAAACATTGTTCTTGTGTTTGTTGCTTCATTAAGGGATCCTTTTTTCTCCAACTTGAGTGGATTGGGTGAATAGTATCTTTTCACAGTGCTTAAGACTTACTGCTTTCTCCCTCAGTGTGGATAAGAAGGGGAATGTCCACTATTTGATTAAATGGAGAGACCTGCCCTATGACCAGGCATCGTGGGAAAGTGAGGATGTGGATATCCAAGACTATGACCTTTACAAGCAAGCCTACTGGAATCACAGGTAGGAGAAAATATCTAGAGATCACGTTCCTCTATCTCAACAGAAAATATTTGAGTATATCACTACCTAGCAGAGGCTGCATTACAGAAGCCATTAAACTTGTGTATTCTTGGGACTGTCTCTGCATAGGGAGCTGATGAGGGGTGAAGAAGGAAGGCCTGGCAAGAAGCTAAAGAAAGTGAAGATGCGGAAACTGGAAAGGCCCCCTGAAACTCCCACGGTAGATGTAAGTTACTGTTTATTGCTTTGGTGCCATCTGATGGAGCTGGTGGTTTTGAGTGGGGCCGGGGCTTGGTAAATGGAAAACCAAAGGGTGACAAACACAAGGCTTGTAATTCCTTCCAGGCCTAAAAAGTAATTGGGTACATACAACCTTCAGATAAAGGCCTAGCTTGTACACTGGAAACAGACTAGCTGATTATTGGTAGAAATAGATCTTTTTTTTTTTTAAAAAAAAAAAGTGTGGGGGGCTGATGGACAACCCTTTTTAGGGGTTTTTCGGGATTTAGTACTGGGCTTAATCTGGTGGTTTTCAGTGGAGTATCATCTACGCTAAGGAATATGTATTGACTAGGAAAGAACTCTTAGTAATCTCAACTCTTTCTTCTTTCTGCTGTAGCCAACAGTGAAATATGACCGGCAACCTGAGTACCTCGACGTAACGGGGGGTACCTTGCACCCATACCAACTGGAAGGACTGAACTGGCTGCGTTTCTCTTGGGCTCAGGGCACAGATACAATCTTGGCAGATGAAATGGGTCTGGGAAAGACTGTGCAGACAGCTGTGTTCCTATATTCCTTGTACAAAGAGGTGAGAGGCCAAACATATCTGGGAGAACACTACCCAGGAAAATGCCACGAGTGAGTGGATGCATTCATCTAATGCTCTTAATGATTCTGTTCATAGGGCCACTCAAAGGGACCCTTCTTGGTGAGTGCCCCACTCTCCACTATCATCAACTGGGAACGAGAATTTGAGATGTGGGCACCAGATATGTACGTAGTGACCTATGTTGGGGACAAAGACAGCCGGGCCATCATCCGTGAGAATGAGTTCACTTTCGAGGATAATGCCATACGTGGAGGCAAAAAAGCATCCAGAATGAAGGTACAGAACTTTGCTGTATTGCAAACCTGAACTGGAAGAAGAGATGCACTAGACTGGTTTTCAGCAGCCAAGATTCAGATATTCTGAAATCCCTGGGAACTGAATATACTTTTAGCTTTGCAGGGGAAATAACTACAAATTGATGACTACTGGGTGTTTAGTTAGACTCCTTTTCTAGACAGTTTTAAGCACTTACCAGTCTGAACCATACAGCCCTGAAGAAAAAGGGTGTTGAGTAAAGCAATACTGGCTATAGGCAAGTCTCTTTATTCTTCTGCTTAATCTGTGAAGTTATATATCATGCTCCCTACAGATCTAAGTTAATGTCAGAATTGCCAGTCTGCATGAACTTGACTCCTCCTTCTTACCTCTCTATGAGGAACTGGCTGGTAGTAAAGCCACATCTAGACATCTGAGAAATTGCATTCTGTGCCCAGACAGGAAGGAAGATCCTGACATAAGTGGCTGTTTTTAATAGAATTGTAGTCTAAGAATTTTAGTCTAGCTACCACCTTATTTTTTTACTAGGAAAAGTGTTCCCAGTGGCAGAGTTAAATAGGACTCCTTGGTTTTGGTTTCCCTTGAAACTTATCTGCACAGAGTACTAACAAATTTTTCTGATAAGCTATTTAAGTCTTAACTTTTTGATGAGCTACGTTTCTCCAGATCTTTCCATAATGTACCTCTATTCACAGCTTATCTGTAAACTTGTTTCAAGACTTGGTTACTGTCCATAAGTAGTAAGTAACAAGGGGATTGAAGAGACTTACTTGTGTAAAACAATAGGGGATTGAAGAACTGGAATGCTTGGGTGGTATTTTTGAATCTGTTGACAGGAAACTGCATGTGAAAAATGATTTTTGATGTGCTGCTCAACCATGGCTTGTTGGAACAGCTTGGAGAGACCCCTTTGTCTTGGGGCATTCCCTTATCTCATTACCATGTCCCTTCTTTTCCTTTGCAGAAGGAGGCTGCTGTGAAGTTCCACGTGCTTCTCACCTCCTATGAACTGATCACAATTGATATGGCCATACTGGGCTCTATTGACTGGGCCTGTCTCATTGTGGATGAAGCTCACCGACTGAAGAACAACCAGTCTAAGGTACAGAAAAGCATAGGTAATAAGGTTTATGGGCACGGCACGTGTTGCAGAGATTGTTCAGAAGATTAGATTGCTGTTCTTAAGCAAGTAAGTTTGTCTGCCAGCTCTTAGTCATATGTTTGACAGCAAATTTGATGCATTATCGTAAAGGCGGGGAGGGGTGGGGGGAACAACCTTCATTTTGATTATAACTGGTAACAACTTCACTTGTTGTGTGTCTCACTCATTAACTCAGTTTCCTCTCTGAGTAGGCAATTGGTGTATACTAGAAAAAAATGTTTTGTTTTTTTTTTAAAAAAAAAAAAAAACAGAAAACCTGGATGTTCTTCCTTAAAAACAGGCTTCTCTGGAAGCAGATTGTATACCTGCACCATCTCTATTATGAAAGGATTTTTTACCATATTGAGCATAAAACAAGCTTCATGAGCACAATTGTCCTGCTTCCAGAGTAATCTTGGCCTCTGCATTCATCTAGCTTTGTAGCAGAGCTAACTCTTCTATGTTATAGAAATGGGAGAGGTGGGCAGGGGTGTTCAACAATGCCTGGACAAATGCTGAAAGCCATACAGCTGCTTTCATACAAGGCTGTACCTTAACTAAGCTTGTTTTAATTCAGTTGAATTGACTGTACTTTCTTAATCCAGCCTCTCCCTAAGCCCTTGTGTTTTAATTCTGGTATTGATTTGTCTGTCTTCAGCTGGATTCTAGGGCTTAGTACACTAAACAACTGTTACTGGAAATCTGGTTTTATAGGTTCTTGCAGGCTGTAAGAGAAAGTTACCTCTTTGTTTAAAGAAAAAATAGCTTCAGCTTTTCAGATCCAAATGTGAGGTATCTTTCCAATATATCACGGCTGTGCTTGATATCCAGTTTCCAGATCATGCTTGATTGTAGGCCCTAAAACTGAATGTTGTTCTGTGCTTAGAATTGAAATTATTGGAAACGGTGAAGAACACTTATTATTCATACATATGAACTGAAAGAGAATACTAAATTTCAAGGCTTCACCATGACTAAGTTGCAATTGATTGTCCACCAAGACCATTAAGTCTACCTCTTTCTAGATCAGTTTCCTATCCCTTAAGGACAGCTTTAGGTGTTTGGATGTGAGACAGATCAGCTTTTTTGTCAGGAGGTGATGTTTGCCTACCAATGAGTATCTTTTACAGATATAAGTAACTTCCATATTTCTTTCCAAGACAGGAATCCTTTAGATATAATAACCAAAAGAAATGCCACCCCTCATTTTGATTTTGTTTGCCACCTAGTACAAGCTACTCTCATACTGTTTGATGTTATATCATGTTAAGTTTAAAATGAACAAACAAATGGCCAAGCTCATAATTTACTGCTTTGTCAATTTGTGCTAGCAAACACTGTACTTGTGCTTTTCAGTTCAGTACCTTACCTGCTCACTAGTTCTGCCTGGAATTACTTCATTGTTGTGAAAGCCAGCACAAATCACTTCAAAGGCATATTGGCAAACCCTTAGCTCTTTCTCCTCTGCTTGTTCAGAACTCTGGAATGCTGCCAGGATTGATATGAATAGGAAGAGTGACTTGGTTATTTCTAGAAGTCTTGAGGCAGAGAAGTAAGAATGTAGAACACTAATTTAGAGGAAAGTACGTAGTACAGCAGTCTGGAAAAGATTGGTGGTCTGAAAGCTTGTAACTTAAAAAAGCAAGGGAAATCTTCTAGCACCTGATGGCTTGTAGGACTTGCTGCAGTCACTTGTTATGCAGAAGCGTGATCCAAATAAGATCAGTCTAGTGTCCGTGACCGGAATGGGAGCTACCCGGAGCTCTTATCCAAACAGCTGATACAATCTAATTCAAATCCTAGCTTGTTCTTTTTTTCTAGGACTTTTTTTTATAGGACTGTGACTTAAGTCTTTGTGTCTCTCCCTCTTCCTTCCCTACTCTCTACTTTTCCAGTTCTTCCGTGTGCTGAACGGTTATTCACTCCAGCATAAGCTGCTGCTTACAGGAACTCCCCTGCAGAACAACCTGGAAGAACTGTTCCACCTGCTGAACTTCCTGACACCAGAGAGATTCCAGTAAGTCTTGCAGTGCAAGTCCAGGCAAAGCCTGCTTGTCTTGAAACTCCTATTCCCTTTTTTTTTTTTCTCTTTTTCCTTTGTGGATTTTGCTGAATGTCTGTTTCTCTGCAGTAACCTGGAGGGCTTCTTAGAAGAGTTTGCGGATATAGCCAAGGAAGATCAGATTAAGAAGCTGCATGACATGCTGGGCCCACATATGCTGAGGCGTCTCAAAGCTGACGTTTTCAAGAATATGCCATCTAAGACCGAACTTATTGTCAGAGTGGAGTTGAGCCCCATGCAGAAGTGAGTGTGGGGATGGCACACTTGCTGGGGAACTACTGTTGCTCTCTTCTGCAGTTCCAAAGAGGATGCTGAAACAGCCTTAGCCTTCTTGTAGAGCTTTCTGCACAGTAGATAGAAAAATTTCCTGCTGCTGCTGTAATTGAGAGGAGGAGTAGTCCTGTGGTCTGATGTAAGGGTTAAAGGGATAGTAACTGCCACTGGCAGAGCCTAGGTAGTTACCAGGTAATGGCAGGAGCTGTATGGATGTTAACAAATGAGTATGGTAGTTGCTCTCATGAGGGTTGCCTGAGGGGTGTGTGTGTGTCTTATGTACATATATTTTTTCCCTTTTCAGAAAATACTACAAATACATTTTGACAAGGAACTTTGAGGCACTGAATGCACGTGGTGGTGGTAACCAAGTTTCCTTGCTCAATGTTGTTATGGATCTGAAGAAGTGCTGCAACCACCCCTACCTCTTCCCTGTGGCTGCTATGGTATGTCCAGTTGCTGACTTATTCTTATATAAGCAAATTCCCTGCTGGCTGTTACCAGGGAGACTGTGAGCTCCATGGCAAGTATGGAGGGATTCCCTTTTTATTCTTGTGCTATTTTTCCCCATCTTGTATATTTATGCCTTTATGTAGACATCACATTCTGGAAGGCCTCTCCTTTTCCATTATCTTTATTGACAAGTAGGAACATCTTTTGATTCTCTCAGGATGAGAGAGACAGAGTAGGGACTGAGTCAGAAAGAGGGGATCTAGGAGTTAAACTGCAAAATAAGTAGCACAGGCTGGCACTGATGTTTTGTATAAGTAATGCTGTGCATTGTGGTTGTACTGAGTTAAATGACTAGATGTGAGTCAGCATCTGAAGAACACAGCTAGGGACTAATATCAAGCAGAAGCAGTTTTCTTCTCTCACCCCTCGCTTTTTCTTTCTTTTTAGGAAGCTCCAAAGATGCCAAATGGCATGTATGATGGTAGTGCTCTTATTCGAGCATCTGGAAAGCTGTTGCTGCTCCAGAAGATGTTAAAGAATCTCAAGGAAGGAGGTCACAGGGTGCTCATATTCTCTCAGGTATGTGAGGGAAAACCTTAAAGCTGAGAATTCCTTTCCTAAGGAAAGGAGCCTGTTGTTCTGCTATCCCCTTGTCCCTCACTTCTTCTTGTGGTGATTTTTGATATGCAGATGACTAAAATGTTAGACCTTTTGGAAGACTTCCTAGAACATGAAGGATACAAGTATGAGCGGATTGATGGAGGAATCACGGGCAATATGCGTCAAGAGGCTATTGATCGCTTCAATGGTAAGGATTCTCCTCTGTATTTTATGTACAAAACTAAATTTCTTGCCTTGTATGTGCTTAGTGTTCAGTATGGGATTGTTGGTAGTGGCCTGAGTCATCCATTGCTCTCCTGGAATCTTAAACTGGTAGTGATCCCCTGAGATGATAAAAATCCTTGTTTGAGTAATGTGCTCTCCCTTGATTACCTCTTTTTTTTTTTCCAAGCTCCTGGTGCTCAGCAGTTTTGCTTTCTGCTTTCAACTCGAGCTGGGGGTCTTGGCATTAACTTGGCCACAGCAGATACTGTGATAATTTATGACTCAGACTGGAACCCCCACAATGATATCCAGGTGAGTTTGAATGAAACCACTCACTACAGGGAGCCTTTGAGGAAGAAGGGAAGTGAAAGCATCAGAGGGAGTGAAGGAATTTGTGGTGACTTTCTTTCTAGAAACATGCAAAATTAGAGCAGTGAGGTTGGGTAGAGATGGGAAGTGAACAAGCAGAGGGCATGTCTTAACTAATGTTAAGAATAAAAACGAAGGCAAGTGTGAAACTTGTGGAGGTAGGTGGGGTGTAGCAGGCTACTGCTTGTGTTGCTCTAGACTGTTCTGAGTGTCTCCCTCTTCTAGGCGTTCAGCCGTGCACATAGAATTGGACAGAACAAGAAAGTGATGATATACCGCTTTGTGACAAGGGCCTCAGTGGAGGAGCGTATCACTCAGGTGGCCAAGAAGAAAATGATGCTAACTCATCTGGTAGTGAGACCAGGATTGGGCTCCAAGACAGGCTCCATGTCGAAACAGGAACTTGATGACATTCTCAAATTTGGCACTGAAGAGCTCTTCAAGGATGAGGCAACTGAGGGTGGTGAGTGCCTGAGAGTAGAAGTGAAGGAGGTGGGGAAGGACTAAATAAGGAATCCTTACCTAGCTAGTAACTATAGGCACAGTACTGATCAGAGCTCTACAAGGAGGTCTAGGGTGTCATATCCTCTCCTAGTCCCTTGAGATCCACATGGCAGATGTCTGTCTGTGCTCCTTCCGCAGGGGATAACAAAGAAGGTGAGGACAGCAGTGTTATCCACTATGATGACAAGGCAATTGAGCGCCTGTTGGATCGGAACCAGGATGAAACAGAAGATACAGAACTGCAGGGCATGAATGAGTATCTCAGCTCCTTCAAGGTGGCCCAGTATGTAGTGCGTGAAGAGGAAATGGGGGTGAGTATGAGGTGGATATCAGCTAGGGTCTTCTGGTGAATGGTATAAGAGCAGTTAAATCAAGCTCTGATGCTTTTAAGGGCAAGTAGGCATAAATCTACTCAGGCAGGTTGGGATATGTGATGTAGGGCTCTTAATGTTAACTCTGTGTGGCAGGAGGAAGAAGAGGTTGAACGGGAGATCATAAAGCAGGAGGAATCAGTGGATCCCGATTACTGGGAGAAACTGCTCCGTCACCATTATGAGCAGCAACAGGAGGATCTGGCCAGGAATCTGGGCAAGGGCAAACGTATTCGCAAGCAAGTTAACTACAATGATGGCTCTCAGGAGGATAGAGGTACAAAAATCCACAGGAACCTGGGGGAAATGGGTGTAAGCATGTGTTACTGGGAGAGTAACGGAGTAGCGTCTCAGGCTCACGTGCTGTTTTTCTTTCAGACTGGCAGGATGACCAGTCAGATAATCAGTCAGACTATTCAGTTGCTTCTGAAGAAGGAGACGAGGACTTTGATGAGAGGTCTGAAGGTAAGTTGTGGTGAAGACACAGAGCTCCTGGGTCGCTTTCCCTGCATGTAGTAACAGCTGGGACTTTGGATGCTTGGTACGCTTTCTGGTGCCCTTCTGCAAGGGAAGTATTCACGCAACAATATGCTGTGCGTTGTCTCTCCTCCTTAGCTGCATTTCTCTCTTCAGCAGCTCGTCGGCCTAGCCGCAAAGGCCTGAGAAATGATAAGGATAAGCCCCTGCCTCCTTTGCTTGCCCGAGTAGGAGGGAACATTGAGGTAAGTAGCAGCAGGATAGGTCTGTAAATTCTAGCTGTTCCTATATGGCTGTTTCCATATCTATCCCTCGTTCTAGGTGTTGGGTTTCAATGCCCGCCAGCGGAAAGCCTTCCTTAATGCTATCATGCGCTATGGAATGCCACCTCAGGATGCATTCACCACCCAATGGCTTGTTCGGGACCTCCGGGGCAAGTCAGAGAAAGAATTCAAGTAAGTGCATTAGGCAGGGACGGGCAACGTTTAGCCCCTTTGAGGAAGAATGAAAAATGGCCCTCTTCTGGCCTTTTTGTAAAATAATAGTTTGCGCTTTGCAGGGTGATGAGGAGAGACTAGGACCTGGGAGAGGCCAGGATATTGCTTCTGGTTTTCTTCCTTGGACTCCATTCATCAGTCACCAAAATCAAATGCTTGCATAGCCAGGCAAAGCACGTAATAATACCTTCCCAGTTCTTTCCAGGCTTACAGTTGCTTCTGGCTTAACATGAAGTCAGCTGTGTCCTCTGTGAATGTAACAGTTCTGTAAGGAAAATTTTGTGAAAATTTCCTGGAACCTCAGAAGTTGTTGTGATGGCTTAGAAGGCTTGGGGTGACTTCCATCATCTGGGAAGGGGTCTGATGTGGAAGGGGTCTGTCTCCAGCTAACCTGTGTTATGGCCTAAATGACTTGTCTTTTAATTGCTCTAGGGCCTATGTTTCCCTGTTCATGCGCCATTTGTGTGAACCTGGAGCTGATGGTGCAGAGACCTTTGCAGATGGGGTCCCTCGGGAAGGCCTTTCTCGACAGCATGTGCTTACTCGCATTGGGGTCATGTCACTTATACGCAAAAAGGTAGGTGCCTGAGAGCAACACAGCCTTTTCTCTCCATACAGCTTCTAGTCACTGGGGTGCTGAGCTAGTGAGTTCTCTCTTCTTCCCCACTTATTTCTTTGGGTGTTGAGTGATCTGTCTCTTCTGGTTTGAGGACAAGTCTTGTATGACTCTTCCTGTGATGTCTTTCTCTCCTTCTCTTGCAGGTGCAGGAATTTGAGCATGTGAATGGTCGCTGGAGTATGCCAGAATTGGCAGAGATTGAGGAGAACAAGAAGCTTTCACAGCCAAGCTCCCCCTCTCCCAAAACTCCAACTCCTTCAACACCAGGGGATACCCAGCCAAATACACCTGCCCCTGTCCCTCCACCTGGTGAGAGCTTCCCCCTTGTGAAATCCTGTGTCCTGACCTCATCCTGGCTCTTCCCCTCACCGGAGCTGTGGTGGTGGGGCTTGGGGGTGGACACAGATCAACTTACCTCTCGTGTTAGGAGGGCTGCCAAATGTATTTGCAAACCCTTAAAGGCAAGAGAGGACACCGGCTTTCCTTGGATGAACAGATATAAATGAGAAGTTTTGTGTTCGAGGGATGTGGTTTTATCTTGAGTGATATTGGTCCCACTTGTCTGGGGATAATCTCCAGGAGTGAAGGAGATGTGTGCTTAGTTAAATTGAAGGAAAGACCTCACTGATGGCTTTTCTCCTTCTCTTGTCTGCTGTGCTGCTGTGGAACGGGG
Organism: Aythya fuligula; assembly: GCF_009819795.1. Classification (NCBI taxonomy): domain Eukaryota; kingdom Metazoa; phylum Chordata; class Aves; order Anseriformes; family Anatidae; genus Aythya; species Aythya fuligula. Next base: position 82,955,328 of record NC_045559.1, read on the forward strand.
AATATACAGAGGAGGGAGTAAAGGTGGAAGAAGGAGCCAGTACCAAGGAGCAAGGAGAGTCAGCTGAACCAGAGAAAGATCTTAGTGCCTCTGCTACGGAAACAGAGGCCCCTATGGAGGTGGGTGTTGGGTTGCTTGTTTGCCTCATGCGATTGCAAATGTCTCTAGTTCTGCCCACGCTTAATTCTTGGAACAATGCTTAAAGGTAATTCTTAGGTCCTCAGAGTTGGCCTAGCAGTTTTGTGCATCTCTGCTTTCAAGACTGATTTGACTGTGTTCTGTTTCCATGTGCTGTGTTGTCTCACTTCTCAATGATTTGTCCTCAGCAATGTGCCCAGCCTGTGGAGACACCACCGCAGGAAGCAAAATCCCCAGCGAATCCCACAGAAGCAGAAGAGAAAAAAGTAGAGGAACCGGAGGTGAAGGAAAGACCAGATGAGCCAATGGAAGTTGAAAGCAAAGGTATCTCTAGAGAGGTTGTCAATACCTTCAACATGCACCAAAACAAAAATACAAATGTCTTTCTAAAGCTGCATCTTCTCTGCCTTAGTACTTCACCCTACAGAAACAGACATAGTCAGTGGGGGCAATTCCAGGACTTTGAACAGGGAGTCAGGGAACAGTTTCAAGTTTCACAGATTCAGGAATAAAGCCTTGTACTTGCCAGCTCCATCTCATGTTCCTCTTTTCTCTTGCAGCTGATGTGGAGAAAGTGGAAGACAGAGCACCTATTGAGAATACCCCTGAACCTCCTATAATCACCTTGGATGAGAAAGGTGAGTTGTTCCATCCTCTTCCTGAGTCCATCTTTTGCAAGGATTCATTGTGGGTCCAACTTGCTGTGTTGTCTGCTGTGGTCTAATGACTTCTTGTGTGTACAGATGAGAAAAAGGAGGATGATAAGAGAGATGTGGTGATGCTGCAGAACGGGGAGATGCTGAAAGAGTCAGTAGATGAAAGGCACAAGAAGGCAGTAAAGCAACGGTTCATGTTCAACATAGCTGATGGTGGCTTCACAGGTACCAGACATCTTTATATACCTGGAAGTATAAGATACTACTTGTTTTCATGAAACAACTTTCAATTATTTTTGTGTATCTTGCCTTTCCAGAATTACACTCCCTGTGGCAGAATGAAGAGCGGGCTGCAACTGTCACAAAGAAGACCTATGAGATATGGCATCGGCGTCATGACTACTGGCTCCTTGCTGGAATTATCAAGTATCCTTACCCTGATAGACATGTTCTCTCCCCTTGTACATAAGCTATTACTGTGAAGGTGACCGTCTTGGGTCTGACTGCAGTACATCCAGTGAGACTGTCTTTATCTTCTTTCACCAGAGTGAAAGTGGTGGGAGGAGAGTTTTCCTGTCAGCACAGTTAAGATTTAATAGGACATAGTTTTCATTCCTTTCCCTTGGCTCCTGTTCCTCCCTTCCGTGCACCCCCTTTACCCCCACCTCCTCTCAAGAACTGTATCTGCCTGAGCTGCATATTCCCTTGTTCTCACTGCCTTTGTTTGCCTGAGCTCATCCCATCTCAGTCATGGCTATGCCCGTTGGCAAGATATTCAGAATGATCCACGTTACGCCATCCTCAATGAGCCCTTCAAGGGTGAGATGAACAGGGGTAACTTCTTGGAAATAAAGAACAAGTTCTTGGCAAGGAGATTTAAGGTAAGGTGCTCTCTCCAGGGTGACAAGTGCCTTTCAGCTGGATGGGCCTTTAAGAACAAGATGATTGCCTTGTTGAGCTTGATGTTTTGATTCTTACTTTTTCCCTGAAGGGAAGGCTTCTGCAGTGCCTTCTATTAAAAAAAAAAAAAAGTTTGTCAAAATAATGTAGCAGTGTCATGGTAGGAGTGCTTTTCTTTTGAAGTGGTGTTAAGGAACTTGGTCCAGTGCACTCTCCACTTCCACCTCCTCCCAATGTTGCTTCAACTGGCATGCAGGAGACATGCAGGTTCAAATGGCTGTTCCCACCACAAGTTCTGCCTGATGTGCTACAAACCGTTCTATCTGCCTAAGCAGAATTTAGAAAAATTGAATAACATTACAATAGTGAAAGAGTAGCTTTCATTCTGTCTTAAACCTACTTGGGAGTGACTTCCATTTAGCTCTGGAAGTTAAGACCAATGCAAATTAGGCCATGTAATTCTGAATCTTGGAACTAAACATTAATTTGATATAGCCTGGCTGATCAGCTCTGCTATAACAGTACTAAAATTAGTTTCTTCAAATGTCCCTGACATGCTTAACTGTTCTTTAGGTGCTTCCTGTAAGTAGCATAGGATACTTCTCACTCAGGTTCTAAGGAAAAACTTTATCCCAAACACTCACTGCAGAAAGAGTAAATGAGCAAGTAACCTGGTCCTCAAAAAGCCTTTAAAAATTTGAGCCATCTTAGCAGAGAAATAAGAATTCAAGTTTGTGGTAGTATTCTTATTAGACTAGATATACATAGCCTGGTTTTCCTGTGTGCCTGGCTTAATGGAGCTCTTCATTGTTTTGTGGATAAAAAAAAAATAGGCCTTACTCCAAGATAAACAGAAGCTGGTGAAAGGAGACTTGGGTGCAGAATCTCACCTTATGAAGCAGTAGAGAACTAGATCAGGAGCAGGCTAAGGGGTGGTGCAAACAGGCTGCTTCTCCAGCAATTGCTGGAAGACTTTTTCTTATTACTACCCTATCTTTCAGCTCTTGGAGCAAGCACTGGTGATTGAGGAGCAGCTGCGACGAGCTGCCTATCTGAACATGTCAGAAGACCCATCTCACCCCTCAATGGCTCTGAACACACGTTTTGCGGAGGTGGAGTGCCTGGCTGAGAGCCACCAGCATCTATCTAAGGAGTCGATGGCTGGGAATAAACCAGCCAATGCTGTGCTGCATAAAGGTGATTGTGTGTGTTAAGCAAGACTGGAGATGTGTTTAGCATTGCTGCCCCCTCCTGTCTCTTCCTTGGGCAGAGCCCCTGTTTTCCTCCCCTGAACATGTCCTTTCATCTTCTCTGAATATGTCCTTTCATCTTCTAGTTCTGAAGCAGCTGGAGGAGCTTCTGAGTGACATGAAGGCAGATGTGACTCGTTTGCCAGCCACCATCGCCCGCATCCCACCCGTGGCTGTGCGCCTCCAGATGTCAGAGCGCAACATCCTCAGCAGACTGGCCAACCGCAGCAGTGAGCCCCCTCCACCACCCCCTCCCCAACAAGTACGTACCCCTAGCAGGGCTGTCTAGGAGTGGAAACAGTCCCATTTTGGGGTCTGTTGATAGTATACTAATACTATGATGGTGTTGATTTCAAATGGTCTTCTCTGGTCCTACAGGTGGCCCAGCAGCAGTGAGCCCCCAGCCCAGTGCTGTTCATCTTTCGGCCGAGCTGAAGTGACCCTCCCTCCCCTACCCCTTCACACTCTACCCCTCTGCCTGACATTCCTGACTGGGTGCTGTTTCCCTCCATGGAAGCTGCCGTGCAGGTCCCCGGGAGGAGGAGAGCCTCCTTCCGCTGCAGCCAGCCCGTTGGAGCAAGGAGTGTGCTGAGGAGAGAGGGGGACGTATGATGGACTCTGTACATAGTGACTGGAGGCCGCGGCGCCACGTCTGTTACACGGAGAGCCTGGCTACATTGCTCGCTGCCTTGGCCTGGGATTCCAGTTATTATTTTTTTTGTTTTCTAATTTTATTTCGCGTTTGTTTACTGAGATGAGTGCACAGGTGAGACCAAGCAAAAAAAAAAAAAGACGAAGCCAGGACAGAGACAAAGCTACCTCCATCAAGATCCTTTTTAATACAGAAACTGACCGGACTTGTCCACTAATAATAATAATAAAAAAAAACAAAACAGTGAAAACAAAAACAAAAAACATAAAAAACAGAGCAAAATCTTGGTAAAAGTGGAAAAAAAAAATAAAATTTCCTTGTATTTTATTTCGTTTTATTTGGACAGAGATGTGTGTGAGGGAGATGTGGGAGGGGAAGGGGTTGGGCTGAGGGGGGGAGGAGGCGCTGCCGCCATCTTGTGTGGGGGCGGGCAGGGGGCTGCGCGTGCGCGCGGCCGTTAACGGCCTCCACGTGTGGCGGCGGCGGCGCCATGGGGCGGAAGCTCGACCCGCTGAGGGAGAAGCGCGGCCCCGGGCGCAAGGCCCGCAAGCAGCGGGGGGCCGAGGTGGAGCTGGCCCGCTTCTTGCCCCACGGTAAGTCGAAATAAAGCCGAAATATTCCCGGTGCGGTGCCGCCGGGGCGGGTGGTGCCGCCTGACCGCCGCCTGTTGTCTTCCCGCAGAGGAGGAGAGCGGCAGGAGGAAGCTGTCCAGCCACGCGCGGAGGAGGTGAGGGGGGTCCCGGGGTCCGGGCCCCGTCCCGGTGCTGCTCTCCTTGGGCCTCACGGCGCGTTCCCTCCGCTGCAGGGCTGCCAAGAGGCGACTGGGAGCGGCCAGCGGCCCGGCGGGGAGGAAGGCAACGGGAGGAGGGCGGCAGCCGGCAGGTGAGTGCTCTGGGGATGCCTTTGGGCTGGCTTCTGGGACCTGCTGCACCAGGTAGGGGCACATTCACTAAGGAATAAAACAGCAAAGGGCCTCTCTTCTGTGCTGTCAAGCCACTTCTGAACTCCCTGCATAAATACCATCAGGATTTTACAACCATATTTTAACGTGGTAGCCTACATAACCCTTTGTAAAGCTGCTTTGCAGAGGGTTAAGAACACCTCTTTTGTTTTTTGACTGCCAAAATTGATGTGGAGGGGCAAGCAGACCCCTCTCATTGACAGGCAGCTCAGGTCTGTTGTGCACACCCAGTGAAAAACACAGGGCAGTTGCTTTTGTTAACAACACCTAGCTTCTAACTGCTTGTTCTGCCTGTAGCTAAAGAGCAGGTGTCCCCTCAGAAGGAGACGCAACCCAAAAGGGCAGCAGGACAAGCCCCGCAGCGCAAGTCTGGCTTCAGTGACGGCAATGCGAAGTGGCTGACCCCAGCCAAAGCCAAAAAGAACTCGTCTAAAGGAAACAATGTGGAGTTATCCAGTGATGGGGAGGTGGAAGAGGGCAGCTGGGAGATGGAGGAGGAGGAGGACGAGGATGAGAGCGGAGAGGAGATGGTGGATGATTATGGCGCCTCATCATCTGAGGAGGAAGAGGTAAGAACTTTTTGCATTTAATTTAATTTTGCAAGAAATACTTGACTTTTCTGGCTGTAAAGGCCCAGTAGGCTTAGGGGAAAAGGCTGACATTACTGGGAGGGATGGACAATGAGGTGGTAGAGAGCTTTGTCCTTTTTTGCCTCACGAGAGCAATTTCAAGTTTAGCAGCTGATGCCTGCACAACATTCAACGTCTTTTTTGTTGTCCATTTTAAGCACAGCAGATAGATAAATGTCACAGGTGGCAAGGAGTTAAGGGGTATTCATCAATACTGTTTCGTTAACCTCTCATCTCTCTGTTTAGCTGCTGCCTATTGAAAAAGCTGCCCTGAAGCAGAAGTCTGACAGGTAAGGATTCGAGAACGTCGCAAGACAGCAGAGTCTTCCGTGGTTCAGTGAGGAGCCTGAGTTGCTCATTCTTTTCTGTCCTCTCTGACATCCAAGAGGTGATGATTGTGAAGAGCCTGTGCAATGAATTGTTTTGTATAAAATGTCCATTCTTTTCTTTACACCTAGGGGAGGCCTCAGTGAAGATGACAGTGAAGAGGAGGAGGAGGAGGAAGAGGAAGAAGAGGAGGAGGATGAGGAGACAAGCATGCACAAGACAGGACAGAAGGAAGAAGAGAGCAAAGATCTGCAGCTCAACCTGGATGTAGATGAAGAGTTCAAATTGCCAACTAACGAGCAGATTGAGAAAGAGAATATCCTTTATATGCATGACATCTATGAGCCATATGCACGCAGCAGTACAGAGCCTGGGCACAGCTGAAGAGCTTTCAGCTTTATCACGTGTATTGTTTAGGAAGATGCCTGATGAGGCATTTTTAGATGTGCTGCCTTAGCAGTTACTGTATAGTGCTGTACTATAGTATAGCTAGGAAATATGTTATGCCCTGTAAAGGGCTGAGAGCCTGCCCCAATCTTCCTTCTTTCTAGTCCTAAATGCATATGGATCTGTCACGTAGCGTCATTCCCTTCTACCCTGATTTCCGAGCAGGTGTTTGTCTAACCCAGTCATAGAGCCCCTGGCAGTAGCGATTCCAGCATACAAAGTGCTTGCTCTAGGGCTTTGGTGATTTTCATTTCCTGGCTTTCCCTGTGCAATTTAATCTTGCTTCTTCTCTTTCTCTTTTGTTCGCCATAGTTGTCTTTGGGGAACATCTGATCTCCTTTCTGATGCAGATAAAGTTTTCAGCATTGGAGGACCTTTTTCCCATTTTTTTCCCTGTTTATTTAAACTAAACCATATTCTTTCAAGAGTCTCACAATTTCTGCCTTGTGGACTTCCCTGTACAGCTCTGTCCTTTGAATCCCCCTTTCTGGTGAACTCTGTGGGAAGCTTAAATGCTGAGTTCAGTAGATGTGCGTGCTCCAACAAGGCCTTTTTGGTGCTGGTGTTGTGATGATTCAAGACTCCCTCGTGAGTGATCGAGCCTGAAACAAACTTAATGTGCAAGTTTATTGGTGGGTTGTCATCCCTTAATGGTCCTTCTACCTAATGAGCCACTGGACCTGCACATCATTCACCAGCGCATCAAGGGCAACATGGAGGTGCTGCAGGACTTCAGGGTGAAGCGGGAGGAAGGGCGCACGCGGCAGGAGTACCTCGCCTTACTGCGCCGGGACATGGCTGCCTACTACTCCTACAGCGACTTCTTGCTCAAGAAGCTCATGGACATCTTCCCACTCCCTGAGGTAGATTCCTCCCTAGGTTGCACCTTGGCTGACAGGTGAGGACGTGGCAGCCTCCCTAGCTCATCATTTTTACGTCATTTCTTTTGCTTTCTTTTGTCCAGCTGATAAACTTTCTGGAAGCCAACGAGGTTCCCCGTCCCGTCACCATTCGTACCAACACCCTCAAGACGCGGCGACGGGACCTGGCACAGGTGAGAGCAGAAACCAGTGGCTGTTGCCTGCGCTGCCTGTCGCACAGGGTTGTGCCTCAGCCCCGTCTCGTTGTCTTGCAGGCTCTCATCAACCGCGGTGTGAATCTTGACCCCTTAGGAAAGTGGTCAAAAACCGGACTTGTTATTTATGACTCCTCCGTGCCCATCGGTGAGATCACCCTTCCCGTCACAGGGCTGAGCTGACCCACTCTTGGCTCTCTTTATTTCACAAACTGTATTTTGTTCCGCCTTCCTTGCCCAGGTGCCACCCCTGAGTATCTGGCTGGGCACTACATGCTACAGGGAGCTTCCAGTCTTCTCCCCGTCATGGCTCTGGCTCCGCAGGAGAACGAACGCATCCTGGATATGTGCTGTGCCCCAGGAGGCAAGACCAGCTACATAGGTACCACCCGAGAGCCGTTCTTGGCAGTCCTGGGAGGGATGCTGTGCAAAGTGATGCATTTCCACTAGTGTGTGCAGAAAGGGGAAACAGAATGGGACTGAATTCAGGGGAAGAAGGGGGGTGGCTGTGCATGGGCAAAAGTTTGGGAGGTTTTCAGCCCTTTGCTGATGTGTTTTGCCCTCCGGCAGCTCAGCTCATGAAGAACACAGGGATGATCTTGGCCAATGACAGCAATGCTGAGCGGTTGCGTAGCGTGGTGGGGAACTTGCATCGTCTGGGGGTCACCAATGCTGTGGTGAGCAACTGCGACGGACGGCAGTTCCCCAAGGTATGTTCCTGCTTGCTCCAGAGTGTTCTTCCTGTGCAGTTGTGCTGTCCCCTTAGCAAAGCTTTGTTCTGTGAAGTCGTTTCTCACAGAAGGATGAGCAGAGCTGCAGGGGAGTGTGCTTGTTGCTTCATGTGGAAACATGAAAGGAGATGGGAAGGATGGAGAGCTCTTTCCTGCTTTCCCAGTCACCTGGTTCCATTTCTAGTCTCAGTCTTGTTCTCAGTCCCTACCAACGAGCATAACTCTAAATGTATGTCTGCCTGCAGGTACTTGGAGGGTTTGACCGTGTCTTGCTTGATGCTCCTTGTAGCGGAACAGGCGTCATTTCCAAGGACCCTGCTGTCAAAACCAATAAGGTGAGTGCCCAGTGGGGATGCTGGATGAGGGATCAGGTGTGCGTCCTGAGAGGGAGGACTTTAGGACATCTGGTTTCTTGGGAGATCTCTGCAGTAGGGAAACTCATTTTTCCTGCTTTTTTCTACTCTGCCTGTTGCACTGGAGCTAGTTTTTTTTTTTTTTTTTGAGATTAGTTCTGCAGAAGACCACAGAATCTCTTATATCTTGTGCCTTGCTCTCCTGCCACCCCTCCATCCACAGTAGTTTCAGAAGCCTGGGGGTGCTTCCTTGTACCTCCGGCGTCCTAACCAGTCTTTCCCTTTCAGGATGAGAAAGACATCCTGCGCTGCGCTCACCTGCAGAAGGAGCTGCTTCTCAGCGCTATAGATTCGGTCAATGCTGCCTCAGAGACAGGGGGCTACGTTGTGTACTGCACCTGCTCCATCACTGTAAGTCCACGCTGTCCTCCTGGTCATCTCCTCAGGGGCTGGCAGGCCTCGGGTCCTAACGTTTAATCTCTGGCAGGTGGAGGAAAACGAGTGGGTGGTGGATTATGCCCTGAAGAAACGCAATGTCCGTTTGGTGGCCACAGGACTGGACTTTGGCAAGGAAGGTTTCACCAGGTGCGTGCCAGTTCACCAGCTGACCAGGGTTCACCAGGGGCATTCTATCATTTCTCATCCTTTTTCCTCCTCCAGGTTCAAGGACCGGCGTTTCCACCCCTCCCTCAAGCATACACGGCGTTTCTATCCCCACACACACAACATGGATGGGTTCTTCATTGCCAAATTCAAGAAGTTCTCTAACGCCATTCCCAAGGCACAAAAAGGTAACCTGGTACTACTGGAGCTCTGCTGAGCTGCCTGGGCCTGCTCTCACGGGCTGCTTGCCACGCAGAAACCACGTGGGTTCTTTCTGCAGCACTTCTTTCTCTTGTTGCAGATGAAGAACCCACTGTGGAAGCAGCAAGTCCGTCTGCTGGCCCTGAGGCTGTCGTGGAGCCTCAGCCAAAAAAGAAGAAACTTGAGGACATACAAATTGCCCAGGAACAGAAAAAAAACAAGCCTGCTTTGAAGAAGAGACGTTCTTTGCAGGGGCAGAGGAGACCCTTGAAGGCTGTCCCGCGTTCTTTCCAGAAGCCACACGCTCAAGTCCCTGCAAGGAAGAAGCACAAGGTGAAACAGAACGGACAGTGAGAGGAACTGCTCTTCAGGTGTTGTATCCCTCCGTAGGGAGCAGAGGTCAGCGGGCTGTCCTGGCTGCGTGTACACCACGTAGCTTTTCCTGCTCTGTGCAGATACTCACCGCAGTGCTGAGTGCCCAGGACAGCCACAACAACCCCCTTAACTCCTTTCTCTCCTCTGCATCAAGGACTGACACACTGACCCATTAAAAGTTTTATACTCTTGCTCAAATCTTGTCCTTTTCCCTCGAGCATTGAACAGAGAACTCTGTCATGTCCCCTTTCTCCTTTGCAACAGAAGGAGATCTCCTTCCGCTTCCATCTGATGCCCTGGTATTTTTGGTGTCTGTTCTTACTGCTGTTGTCACTGCGCCATGGATGTTTGGGGGCAACAGTGAAATCGTAGCTGCCTCAATGGGGTGTATGTTGAAACCTCACCCTGTCAGCAGGGTGCTTAGGGCAGGACTGGAGCTCCTAGGTCAGTGCTCCTGTGCTGGTCCCTAGCTCCATGTCATTCATCACTGTCTGCTGGCCCACTTCTCTCTTGTGCTTGTCCCCAGTTCTTCCTGGTGCTCCTCACAGAGTGGTCAGGATTGGAAGGGGCCTCCCAAGGCCATCTGCTCCAACCTGCTGCTCACGTGGGGCCACCCAGAGCAGGTTGCCCAGGACCATGTCCAGGAGGCTTTTGGAGATCCCCAAGGAGGGAGATTCCGCAGCGTCTCTGGGCAATCCCAGAACTCTGTCAGTCTGTCCCCAGCCATCTCCTGGGTGGCCTCCCAGGCTGCAAATGGGATTGCTGCTGGTCCTAGTGCTGTGCAGTGCTGTTCTTTTTGCCTTTTTGCTCACCCAGATGTAGTAGGTTTTCCTCAAGATGTAACAAGCAATGGCCTGGGCTGTTTCTATTTACATGGCAGCCTAGGTTCCTTTCCTTGTCAGTGTGAATTGGCATTCTCACCTTTGGTTCTGCTTTCCAGTGAATAGATGTTTTTCTAGATACAATTTATAAGTAAGCTCTCTGCTAAGAATGCTTTCCAGTGTGTGCTCCACCCATGTTTTGGAGCTGTTCATGGGAGAACTTGACGTGCTATTACAGTGTTTTGTGTCTGGTTTTAAGGACAGCTGAACACAGTGAGGTACAGTGAGGATCTGGGGAATTACTTTGCTCCCAGTCTTTTCCAGGTTCAGCAAGTAGTGAGACGGAGCATGAACTCCAGAAATACGTGTGCACACACAAATGACAGATAAAACCAACCGCATACATTAGCAGAAACAGGAGAAATGGGCTACGAAGGGTGCTGAGAAACACAACACTCAAAAGAAGAAATGGAAAAAATGGCCCAGTCCTGTTCTTAATTGCAGGCCTATCAAACTTTGAGTGTGTCAGTGGACCTTCTGAATGCACGCTTTGTGGATCTCTGGTTGCTGGTCTGCAGACTTGTGGTCTGTCCACTGTCTGGCTCTCAGATCTCTTATCCTATTGTTTGGTTAGTTCAGCTTGAAGTTTGCTAGCATTTCTCAAATGCGCGTGCTTGCAGAGAAAATTGATATAAATAGCCTAACAAAAAGATAGCACAGCTGGACAAACCTACTAACCAACCCGTTTCCAGGTGACCTTGTATATATTCCTCCTCTCCATTTTCCCATGCTTATTCCTCCCTCATCTAACTTGATGCCTCCCTTTCCCCACTTTTGATCCTTCCCATAAACATCCCGTAGTAAGTTTGGCCCCCATAATCCTCCTTAGCATTGCATAAAATTTACGAAGTACAACAGTTCTCCTCAAAGGTCCTGTAACAATTTTTTTCTTTTTCCTCTAAAACCTCATGCTGATCTTGTTTTCTTTTGAGTTACAAGGTTTCTGGGTGAACCTTTTCAAGCATACCCTTGAATGGTTGCTGTACTCCTTCCATCTGTCAGTCTTGGGAGTCCTGGTGTTTGTTACAGCCCTTCTTATCTTCTTAGGGCTTATGTATCTGTGTGTTTAATTTATTACAGCTCTGCTTTTCTTTCTTTCTTTCTTTCTCTTTTTTTTTTTTTTTTTTTTTTTTTTTTTTTTTTTTGTAGTGTTGACTAGCCATTAAACATCTCCTTACAGCTATAAATTGCTTTTCCCCCTGCTTCACAGAAAATCAGGGCAGGGAGGAGCCTCTGAATACATCTGTCTCACTTCGAGCTTGTGTGGTGAAGTCTCTAGACTGCCTAATACACACCCTAGGATTTTCCAGGGTCTTTCAGAAAAAAAATAAGTCAATACTAGGCACTGATATGAAAAGAATAATTAGCAAAATGGGGAAGGTTACTTCCCTGTCTGAAGTAACAGTGCATGTACTACTTCTGTCTGCGTTTCGAGTGTCCTCTGTCAGAAAAAAGGATTGTAGGGATGGAAAATGGTCAGAGGACAAGTACATCTACAAGAGGAGCAGCCAGAGTCTAGGCCTCCCTAGCTTGGGGAAGGGACCACGGGGAAAGAAGTGATAAAATGGGATGTAAAAGTATGGGTAACACTGAGAAGACGAACAGCAAACAAATGCTTGCTGTTTTCCAATGAGAACAGATCCTAGGACCCATCAACTTCACCATCGGCTTCTAGCACCCACAGGACGTTCCCCGGTTGGTGTAGATGGCTGCGGAACATCCTGTGCATGCTGGAAACTTGCACGGGTTAAGAAGCTAGTGAAAAATGGTTCCTCTAAGAGCTGGGAAGTTTGGTTGTTGGTCTCTGTGCTCTGGTCTGAGGCTGTTTGAATATCTGAAAGCTGCTGGTAGTATGGCTTGCAAAAGCACGAGTTGGGGCAGAGCAAAGCAAGAACCGAGGCAAAGCATGATTGCAAACAGCTGAAACTGAAGGTTTCTGTGGAAGAAGCTGAAGACAATATTGAAGGCATAATGGAAACATAAAAAAAATCTAATGGCAATATAGGTCTATCACTGATGGCAGTGATGTTGTGCTCAACACAGGGTTTGCAGCCTGCAGCAGTGTTGTCTCTTGTCAGGCTACATCCAGAGGAAGGGACTGAAATACTGCGTGTTTCAGGAATTTGGGCACAACATTTAGATCCTGGAGCACTGGCTCTTGTTGTACATAACCACGTGGATACACTTCAAGGAGCTTACAGCAGTAGATTTTTGCTCATCTAAGCTGTCCATCCGTGTTCCTAACAGGCAGAACTTGGAGAGCCTGCGCAGAGGATGTCTGTGTGTCCGACCTGCCTGGCTTAGCCAAAGACACAGTGCTGAGAAGAGTAAAGGCACCTAGAGCTGCCTTCACATATGAGAGCTGGCTACACAGCTGGGCTGGTGCTTAAGGCATTTCTCTCTCTCTTTAAATAAAATCCTTTACCTCCTTTGCTGGTAGATAGCGACGTTGGGGATAGGTTAGTATGGTGATTTCCCAGCTTCTGCTGCCAGTCCTTCTGCACCCAAATCTAGGTAACTACCTCTGGGCTGCTGGCTTTACTAGGCAGAAACGTGTCCACAAGCTGTGTGCTCATTGCAGCCTCTAGCTGTAGACAGAAGCAATTTTAGGGGCGGGTTAAAGTGCAGCATCTCGGAAGTTGCAAGACTTGAAGAGCTCACGCTGGACACGCAGTTCCAGCAGAGCCTGGTGCGAATGAGATTGTAACATTAGGGAGCTGGGTTACACGGGGATGTTATACGCACCAGCATCATGTATGTCTCAAAATGACAGTGTTAAGGAAAGCACTGGAGCTAATTTGAGTAACTGAGGCAATATGTTTCATCTGAAGCACCTGTGCCAGGAGGATGCACTAAAAGGCTCTGTGACCTGGGAGCATCTCAAAGGGGCAGGGAAAGGGACATGATTTTAACATGCAATCTACCTAAGAGACGCAGCGCAGCCAGATGCGCTGTGGAACCACCTTGGGGGCCAGCAGTGCCCCTGCTTCATGTGAGCCGATAAAACCGGAGGCTTGCGAGCAGCGCCGCTGCCTTCCGCCGCCGCCGCCGCATCCCATCCGCAGCGGAAGCCGCGCCCCCGCCGCCGGGGCCGGCCCCCGCTCCCCCCGTGCGTTCCCCCCCGAGCCCGGCCCCGTCCCGCCGCAGCCATGAACCCGCTGCTCGGCCCCAACCTCTTCCTGCTGCCGCAGGAGCAGCAGGGGCTGCCCGGCCCCGAGCCGCCGCCGCTGCCCTCCCCGCGCCCCGCCGAGCCCTTCGCGGCGGAGCGGGGCGCCCCGACCCCCCTCCTGCCGCCTTCCTCCTCCTCCTCCGCCTCCTCCGCCGCCCCGTTCCCCCCGCCGCCCGCCGCCATGGCCCTCCGCAACGACCTGGGCTCCAACATCAGCGTGCTGAAGACCCTCAACCTGCGGTTCCGCTGCTTCCTGGCCAAGGTCCACGAGCTGGAGCGGCGCAACCGGCAGCTGGAGAAGCAGCTGCAGCAGGCGCTGGATGAAGGCAGCCGCCCCCGCGGCCCCCCTCGCCGCGACCAGGCGGTGCAGACCGGCTTAGTGGGGCCCATCCGGCCGCTGGGTTTAGGGTTAGGGCTGGGGGGCACCCGGCCCGCCGCCCTCTGCGGCCCCGCACGGCCGCTGGGCTCCCCCGGCTGCCACCCCGGCGCCCCCGCCCAGGCGCCGCCGCCCTTGGCCGCCTCGTCCCGCTTCATGCCCGGCACCATCTGGTCCTTCTCGCAGGCTCGGAGGTTGGGGCCGGGGCCGGAGACCACCTTGGTGCAGGGCCCCGGGGTGTCCTGGATCCACCCGGACGGGGTGGGCGTGCAGATCGACACCATCACGCCCGAGATCCGGGCCCTCTACAACGTGCTGGCCAAGGTGAAGAGGGAGCGCGACGAGTACAAGCGCAGGTGAGGAGCAGGGGGTGGCCGGGGGGCTTCACCCAGCCGGGGTGGTGTGGGACAGGCTGGCAGCCTCTCCTCAGCCCTCCTCTGGAGCCTTGGGGTCTGGGAAACACGAGCGTGGCAAAGCAAAAGGGATGGTGGACCCCAAAATCAGCTCTCAGCGTTCGGATCTCCTCGCTCTGCTCCCGGTGTTTGAATGCCCTCGGGATGCTTTTTCTGGCTTCTCAGCCCAGCGCCCGTAGGAGAAGTGCCTTCCCAAGCAGGGACTCGGGTGGTGAAGGAATAGCGGGACACCAGGAGCTGGGGTTTGAAAGGGGAGGGCATCTGGAGACGCTTAGGAAGGAGGAGCAGCCGGAGAGTAGGTGAGGAAGGTGAAGGTGCAGCGGGGCAGGAGCAGAGCAGGTTTGGGTAGGAAGAGGCTGCGAGGAGGAGGAGGAGAAGGAGGGCTCTGGATACGTGGGGATGTGCTGAGAAACCCTTGGGTGGCTGGGTCCTCCAGGCCCTTTCCTTCCTCCCGTGCTCTCACAGCCTGGCTGGGGCTTTCCCCAGCAGTATCCATCCCACCAGGTGTTTTCAGGGCAGTTGGTGAGGCTGCTCCAGGACCTGCACGCAGGGTGAGCTCAGGCAGCGAGCCGGCAGTGCTGGGTCAGGGCCTGGGGGAGAGCAGCGGGCAGGGCAGGGCAGTCACTGGCTGCTTGCTGCCCCAGCATCTGACTCCTGAAGAGGATAAATCGCTTCGTGATGCTGTAGAAGCACTTAGTGCTTAAGTGCTCACCCGAAGGAGCCAAACACAGCGCGTTACCCAAGGGAACCGTACTGCTGGCCGGTGCCTTGGGGCTGTGGGGTCCGGTGCCAAAATTGGGGCTTAGGATCTGAGATGACACCTTATGTTTTTGGCTTTATAAGGCTGAGTAGACATGACTATTGCATGGCCAGTGCTCCAACGGCACCAAGAGAGGATTGCAGGAAGAAAGGTGGCGCCCCATCTGTCCTGCTGATCGCCTCCGCTTTTCTGTGCACCTAAGGCCTTTTTATTAAGCACGGGTCGGGTTCCTTCCCCGGGGGTGGTCTGCTCGCCTTGCGCTGCGTTTTTTGGATCAGATAGCCCGGAGCTAGTGCTGCATCAGGGCAACCTGAGCTGGGCGCGGAGCCACCTTTTTGGAAAGGGAAAGTGGAGAGAGCGCCGAAGGAGGATGGGAGACGGCGTTTAGGTACAGCTGGGATGCCAAAGCCTCTGTCTGGGCTTGTGAGCCTGTAAGCTGCTGGGCTTGGGAGTGCCTGACTCTGTTTTGTTGGTTGGTGCTGATGAAACCTGGGAAGAAAGGAGAGCTCCTGGTGGTTGTCCCGCCTGGGAAAGCAGGTTTTGGTAAAGCCCGCTGGGGCAGTGACCGAGGCAGCGGGGACGAGCTGCCGTGGGCCAATGTTGGTGGTGGGGTCTATTTTTGGACGGTGTTACCAGGAGCTGGGAGGAAGCAGACCCCACCCCCAGACCCTTTCCTATACCGGGTCCCAAACAGGGGACGGGAGAGGAGGATCCCGTTTCCGTGCTCTTGCCTCTGCTGAGGGCCAACCCCAACGCTCCCCTTGCCTGCGCAGGAACAGGGACTGCTGTGGGCTGCCGTGGGGACAACGTGGATGGCGGTGTCCCCAGGCAGCCCTTTGCATCCTGCGTGGGTCAAGAGGCCTTTGGAGCACACACACACGCTGCGATTGCCCTCCAGCAAGGTGTGCCACGTAGCTCAAAAATAGCAGGAGAGAGGGAAACGCGCAGCTTCCAGCACCGAGTAGTCAGAGGGGCATCCAGCAGCACCAGCCTGCCATAAACATGCAGCCAGGCACCTAGCACCTGCAGTGAACAGCATTTTTAAAGGTTTTTGGGGTTGCTGCTGCCAGGACCTCGCTGTCTGCCCTCTCCCTTTGGGCACATCGCTGTGCCGTGGTGGCACAGGAAGGACGCCTGTCCCCCTGGCATGGTGATGGTGGAGCAAGGAGGCTGTGAGCTGGGGCTGTGTGGCAAAGCCTGGATCCGACCAGCAGCAACCTGGCAGAGGCTCCTGGCTGGTCCGGGCTGTGGGTGCAGTGATGCAGTCGGGTTATTATTAGGAGTGGTGCATTGCAGAACAGAAGAGGGAAACGGAGCCAGGCAGGAGGCAAGCGCGCGGGAGAGGGGTTCGTAAAAGGATGGGCATGCAGATTCCTCGCTCTTGGGGCGAACCGTTCTTGCTCTCTGCCATTAGATCAGCATTTATCTGATCTGTGCTCATCTTCCGTGGCATCCATGTGAAACGAATTCTTCCAAGGTTTTGGAAGTCTGGGCTGTACACAGACCCAGAGGGAGGTGGAGACCCAAACAGCGAGTGAGCTCCATGCTGAGGAAGATGCTGACAATTTTTTTTTAAATGATGGAATGCGTTTTCTCCCCTGGGACAGAGGCCTTGTTTGAGCAGTTCCCATATAAGGAAAATCATACCTTTGGGCTTTCTCTTCCCCTCCCTCTTTGTCTTTTTCTTCCCGCAAAGGGATGCAAAACCCCTTTGCCTCCCCTTCTGGAGCTGTGGGATAAAACCAACGCTAGGAGCGCACCCTTTGTCCCTTATTCATAAGGAGAAGCACTGAGAGCTTAAAGAGCTTGGAAATTCATAAGTCAGGACTCGCCCAAATCATCAGATTGTCTTCTTACCCTACAATAACAAGAGCGAGGACTTTTCATGAGCTCTCTGGTTTCGTGGTCCTCAGGACTTATTTTCCATCCTTAGTGTAAGCAAGTGGGAGAAGAGGTTTTTCGTGTCCTCATGCCATTTAAAAGCTGGGGCCATCACTGCTTGCAGGCATTAAGCAGAAAGCAGAGCTCCCAGCACCAGGCAGGGCCCAGCTCTGGTTGCTTTCCCAGAGAAATCCTGCTGTCCCAGGAGAGCCGGGGGTAGGACATGCAGCACGCTGCATCGCACGGGGCAGCAGTGGGCACAGGGCACGTGCCAACCCATTTGCTCTCCCTGATTGTCATTTAGCAAACAGTAGTGCAGCCTCCCAGATGAACACGGGCCAGGCCAGCGCCGCAACATGGCCCAAGACGATGATCTCATGGCTGCAAAACACGGTGGAGTCTGCTGCTGGGTGACGTGGTCCTGGGCACCTTGCAGCTCAGCCTTCTGTGGTCTTCTGCAGAGCTTTTTGCAAAGCCTAATGCAGTTCCCACCACCCGACCCGATCAATCCGTGGGCTAACGTGGTGCAACCTGGCACAAAACCGGGCCAATCCATCACTCCTCCTTGCAGGACAAAAATAGTATTTTATTCTAACCTTCACATCGAAGCACAGCACAGCCGCGTAACGTGGCCTGATGTTAGATCGAGTTTTGTGTTTCCGAAGGGCAGCCCCACAAATGCAGCCCCACAAATGCAGCTACGAATGTGGTGCAGGTGGGTGCAGCTCTGCAGTACCCGCAGAAGCTCCAAGCCCCTTCCCACGTGTTGCAGCTGCTGCGTGGAGCCTGCGGTTGGTGTCCCCAGCTCCCCCCACCACGGGAGCTGCTGGCCAGCCCAGCGTGAGGTCAGCGAAGAGCATTGCGGAGCTGGCTTTGTGGCCAGGAGGGCTGACGGGCGTTTGGCAGCTGTGGCTGCCTGGAAACAAACGGCAATGCATTCCTGGGCACGTCCTCCCTCCCACCCTGCTGCCACCCTCGCCCCCTCCGAGATAGCTTTGGGGTGAGCAGCTGCCACCCCGTCCTCTCCAGCAGCCCGCGATGCGAGGCGGGTGGGATCTGACCCGCACGTTTCTCTCCCTAGATGGGAAGAGGAGTACACAGTGCGTGTCCAGCTTCAGGACCGAGTCACTGAGCTGCAGGAGGTGAGCATCGCCGCCCCTTTTCCCCTGCTCCCCGGCTGCCCCTCGCTGATGTGCACGTCTCTCTCCTTCTGCCCTGGGTGCAGGAAGCCCAAGAGGCTGAAGCGTGCCAAGAAGAACTGGCCATGAAGGTGGAGCAGCTCAAGGCAGAGCTTGTTGTCTTCAAGGGACTGATGAGCAATGTGAGTCTGCAGGCAGCAGCGGGTGTCTTGTGGGAGTGGTGGGGTCCAGGCTGCGGTGTGCTTCCTCAAACAGCAGACCTGTATGGAAAGGCATCTGTGCTGGCTCAGAGCCCCGTGGTGGGGCACATCACCACCAGACAGAGGTGGTCCTGGGTGCAGTGAGCACAGGCCCAGCCCTATAACACAGGGGAATTATCTTGCCAGGGGAACGTGGGGGTCTGGCTGCCGTTTGCCTTGCCTAACCCTCCTCCTCTGTCCCTCCCTCGCGGTGCTGTGACGGTCGCTGCGGGTTCAGAACATCACAGAGCTGGACACGAAGATCCAGGAGAAGGCCATGAAGGTGGACATGGACATCTGCCGGCGCATCGACATCACTGCCAAGCTGTGCGACGTGGCGCAGCAGCGGAACTGCGAGGACATGATCAAGATGTTTCAGGTGAGATGCGCCTGTCCCAGGCTCGGCAGCCAGCTCTGGGGAGCGGAGTTCCCAAAGGAGGTAGAAGAGACAGCAACAGGACCCCGCTAGGGGAGACGCTTGGTCACCCTGCCCCTTACTCCTCGTGGTCCCTTGCTCTCGGTCTCTCCTGGATGCTGTGCTTTGGGAGCATCAGACAAAAGGGCATGGAGAGGAGTCTGAGAGCTCCAAACGTTGCTTCAAGCGTCAGCAGGCCCCTCGACCTCTTGCCAATCTGTTGTGTTGGGCCCTGAGACACCACAGCGATAGGGGAGCAGCTGCAGGAGGGAGACAAATTTCTTGAGTGTCTGTCTCTAACTCCATCTCTCTCCTTCCCCTTCCCCTCTCCGTCATCTTCTCTGTCACTCTTCTCTGTCTCTGTCTCTTTCCTCTTTCTGGATGTTGCTGCATTTCTGTCTCTTTTTTTCCTACAGAAGCAACTGGTTAGTTTCATTCAGTTGAGAAATTGTACAAATTATAAGCTTTCTATAAGGTTGGACTGTAAATACGGACATGTTTCACTTTTTTTAGACTGTCTCTTTTTTCCCGTTTCTGTCGCTGTGTTGCCCTCTGTTTCTGGTCTAGGGTGGTGGGTGTTTTTGAGTTCTTCTGCAATAAAACCTCATTGTTTGTCTCATCAAATTCATAGAATTCATCTTTGGTTGCTTAGTTTTAATTTTGGAAAATGCTAAAGCCATATTTTATTCATTGCACCATCTTCAACCTGATCATAATAAGCCCGTCTCTCTCTCTCTCTCTCTCTCTCTCCTTCTTTCCTTTCTTCCTTTCTCTCTCTCTCTCTCTCATTCCCTGTCTTTCTGTCCCTCCGCCATTCCTTCTCCCTCCATCTCCTCTCAACTACCTACTCCCGACCTCGGACCCGGCCTCGTTTCTGTAGTCTCTGCACTTGTCTCCCGTTAAGGTCCCAGCCTCGGTGGGGCGGAAGCGGGAGCGCAAGCAGGTGAGCGATGAAGACACGTCGCTGTCAGAGAGCGATGCCTCCAGGAAGCCTGAAGAGGAGGAGGAGGATGAGACCACGGCCATGAGTATCAATGAGGAAATGCAGAGGATGCTGAACCAGCTGTGAGTGCGGCCCGGCCTCACTCTTGCAGAGAGCCTTTCCTCTGCTGTCCCACCTCCAGCAAGGTGCTTGGGCAAGCTGCCCCGCTCCCGGCGTGGTGCTGAGCCCCAGCCCCACCACCCGAGGGGCTGCATGGCCCACCCAGCTGTGGGCTGTGGCTTTGGGCTGCCCCCGGGGCCGTGCTCCCAAGGGGAGAGGCTCTGTGGTGGTGCGTGTCCTCCTGGCTCTTCTCCACCCCGCTGGGCACCAGGTTCCCCTGTGGGCACCCTGGACATGCAGGCTGGTGGCTGGGGAGGTAAGGGACGGGGGCAGTCTGCAGCTCCTGTTTCAGGGTGAGGGTGAGGTGGGAGCTCCATCAGGGCTGGCGTTTGTGCCCTGTGCCCTGTGGCTGCACCAAGGTGGGACCGACCAGCTCCTGAGCCCTCCTTGGCTGTGGGGAGGATGCTGCTCCCGGTGCCTGGTTGCACTCTGTAGCTCTGCCCTCCTGTCCCTGGGTGCTTGCAGCCCACTCCCATCCCCACAGCCTCCTGAGGATGTTTAATTATCCTGTTAGGGCTTGTTTCAGTCCCCCTTGTGCCTTCTCCTCCATGGCAATGCCCTCGTGGGCAGCACGTGCCTGCTGAGCAGCAGTGCTGAGCCACCCTCCCTCTGTCCCTGCCCCTCCTCTCACCACTGCTCCTGGATTTTTTGAGTCACTGCCTCGGTTTGAGGCTCCTGACCATAAAGCTGGCCCCTTCCCTGTCAGCTGTCGGCTTTGGGCATGCCTGAGCTCACCCACACGCAGACATCCAAGAGCTGCAGCCCTGCCCACGAGCGGGGGCAAGGGTTTCAGCGCCAGCACAACCCCCTGCCCTGCCTGTCCTCCCCGTGAGGGTGTTTCTGCCTGGTGCTGACGTGCCATCCCCTCACCCCCAGGAGGGAATACGACTTCGAAGATGACTGTGACAGCCTCACGTGGGAGGAGACGGAAGAGACGCTGCTGCTCTGGGAGGACTTCTCCGGATACGCCATTGCTGCTGCAGAGGTGCAGGGGGAGGTAACGGTGGTGCCAGCCTCCCTCTTGGGTTTCACCCTGGGCTTGTGCTTGCTTTTTGGGGTGCTCGGTCCTGCTGGAGCCTGGGGAGGTGTTTGTTTGGTGACCAAGCTTCAGAGCCCCTTTGTCACTCAGAGGCCCATGCAGATGCTTTCCCCAGTCCCGGCTGGATCTTCAAGCTGTGCTGAGCTGTTGTAGCTCTCTCTCTGTCTCTCTCTCTGCCCACATCACATCTAGGGCAGCAACTCTGCCCAAACTGAGGCCCCAAAATCTGGCCAATGCCCCTGATACCTTGTACCTTTGAACCTCAGTGGTGCAACTGGGGACATGTAGTGCTTGAACACACTCTGTGTGCAGGGCATCAAGGCAGCAGCTGTGTTCTCCAAAGTTTCTGGCTTTGATGAGCTTTTTTCTGGGCTGATGTGTTTGCTATCCAGTGTGGCATGTCTCAGGTCTCTCTGCCATGTGTTGACAGGACTGATTCATGTCCTCTCTGTCACCCTGGCTATATCGCTCATGAATTTTCTTCTTTTGTTCATTGCTGCCGGTTCTCTCTCTGATCTCTCTCTCTTTCCCCTGCTTCATCACGCTGGACACTTGCCTGCCTCTAAACGTGCTTTCTGCTCTCCCCAGCAACAGGATGACAGCCTGGAGAAGGTGATCAAGGACACAGAGTCGTTGTTCAAGAGCCGTGAGAAGGAGTACCAGGAAACCATCGACCAAATAGAGGTGTGAGGAGGAGGGAGTGACAGAAGGGTGGGAAATGGGGGGAGCGGGTTTCTCCCTGGAGGATCTGGCCCTGCCCCCTGCTCTGCTCTGTGGCGTGCCCTGGGCTTATCTCTGCACCATCTCCCTTTGGCAGCTGGAGCTGGCCACGGCCAAGAACGACATGAACCGGCACCTGCACGAATACATGGAGATGTGCAGCATGAAGCGAGGTCTGGACGTGCAGATGGAGACTTGCCGGCGGCTCATCACCCAGTCTGGGGACAGGTGAGCAGGAGGGCTGAGATACCCGTGGTAGCAGCCAGTAGCACCAGTCCTGTGTGGGGTGGGGAGAGGGCAGGTCCCGGGGCTGGGGCTGTTGGACTCCCAGTGAGCAGCCTCCGTGCATGGTGCCGTGTCTGCTGGGGCTCCCCCTGACATCGCCATGCCCTTTATCCTCTGCAGAAAGTCTCCTGCCTTCACCCCGGCCTCCACCAGCGAGTCGGCGCCCAACGAGGAGAGCGAGGAGTCCGACCGGGATCCCCCCAGCGACGCTTCCATCAGATAATGAGGGGAGGCCCCGCTCCCCCCGCCCTCCGCTCCTGGCAGGGGGGTGTCTGAGCCGCGCCTGGGAGAGACTGTCAGGGACACGGAGCTGCTGGTAAACGCCTGTCACCCTGCCTCGGGGCAGATCCACCTTCCGCCAGGTGTCTTGCGAATGGGAATAGCTAGGTAGACCCTGTCTGGGCCGCTCGTCCTCCAGCCCTTTCTCTGCTCCTTCTCCCTGCTTCGGTTTACCTGCGGTTCGAGCAGGGTGGCCCCAAAACCTGCCACGGCGGCGCTCTCCAGGACCTGTCCCCCAGGCCCTCCAAACCCACCTCCTCCGGGCTCTGCCCCGGTGCACCTGGCCTGCCCCCTGCCCTCCTCATGCCGCGCAGGAGCCGAACCCGAGCTGTGCCTCCCTGCAAACTGGACCCGACACTGGTGCCAACTGGACCGAGCCCTCGCTGCTCCCTGGGCGCTGGGGTGAGCCTGGCACCGCACCGGGCACCGCCGCTGTCCCCTCCCTGTGGGGCAGGGACGCCAAGTCCCGCTCACCGTGCACTTTGCTTTGCCACGCGCGCGGCGGTGGCGCGTTTGTTACAGAGGCGAGGGGTCATTAAACGGGACGGTTGCCTTTTCTACAGCTCCTCCGGGCGTGGGCTCTCACTGGGCTGCAGCAGGCACAGGGCTGCGTTGCTCCAAGCGGGGCCTCCTCTGCCCGGCCCTGCTCCCCGGGATGCTCCCGTCCCTCGGGCAGGAAGGTGCTGGCGGTGAGATCCCTCTTTGGGCAGCTACAAGGCCCTCAAAGGGCCACCTATAACGCTGGTACTGCGTGGGCCAGGCTCCAGGCTTAAAATAAAACCAAACCGAGTTGTTTTATCTGCACTGATGCCAATGGCACCTTCCTCTGATGTGTCTGCACCCCTTCACCACAGGCCAGCATCCTCACTCCAGCTTTCTCCCAATTCCCATTTAAAAAACAAACAAACAAAAAAAAAACACTTAGACAAAGCTGACAGCAGGCTGAGGTTGGTTGCTGAGGGGAATGACTGAGCAATACTGAGGGACGGGAGAGGTTTGTGTTCCTGTGGAGGAAACAAAGCTGAACATGGCTTGTGCCTTGCAGACCGTCCTGCCTAAGAGCTGGCTCTCCTCTGCTGCGTCAGCTTTATACCAAGATGTCCCAGGGCATCTCCTTACCTGGCCTCAGTTCTGCATCCAACCGAGGGTGCCCCTGTCTTACCACCTCCTGTAGCCTTTACCCGTGTGGACCTTGTGCTTCCTCCTGCAGTGACGGGACGTTTTTGGGTGGGAAAAGTACCCTGCTGAGAGGCAGTGTTTTGCAGGGTCGTCTGCAGATCAGCGGACCCGGGCTGCACAGCAAAAGCAGGTGAAGCTCCAGAGAAAAACACCTCTTGCAAAAGGCCCCGAAGGGAAGATAAAGTAGATCACAGTAGAGTTTTTTTGGATCACCCGTAAGATTAGGTAAGGTAGATAAAATACGGGCTGGGGGAATGCAATAATTTACCTTCCCAGGTTTGGCTTGCGTAACTAACGCTGTCGTGCACATGAGCACCTGAGCATTTGCACGTCACGATGCAGAGGGTCGGCGTTTAAGCAGGGTGAGGTCCTCCCCGCGTGGCTGCAAGACGTGTTACAGCACGTGTTGGTGTTGCGGCGTACGTGAAGCTGTCTGGTTAGGTCTGGTTCCTGGGGGTGGGAGGGTGAGGCTGTGCCAGCTGCAAGGAAACCTCCGGGCCAGGGCACTGCTGCTGGGATGGGGACACTGCGGTTCGTTAGCTGATGGTCTGCTGCTGCTGCTGGGATCAGTGCCACGCTCACCTCTCACCAAGAAGATGGGAGAATGTTTGCTGCATGCAGCAGTGTGCTTAATGCCAGCACAGGGGTGCTCCCCTCCTGCCCTTGCAATACGCAGTTGCACAGACAGGAGGTCTCGGGAGAGACTGGGCATTCACCCTCGTGGCCTTACCTCCACGCCACCTTCCCTGGTTCTTTCCATTTCTTTTCCTCTTGCCTTTTATCTTTTCTTCCTAAAAGAACTGAAAACAGACCAAATACTTTAATCCATGGTTTTTCTTTTGAGTGATGATGCCTCACACACAGTAGCTCAAAGATCGCTTTCTGTCCTGCCCGAAGGCTCTTGTGGTTCATGCAAATCCCCTTTCCCATATATTTCCTTGCAGCATTTTCTGCTCTCTCTCTGATGTGGAGATCTCTATGACTAGCTGGCAAAGTCTGTCTCTCCCCGTGTGTAATCCATGGCATGCATATCTTGGCCTCTGATCTGTCTGTGCTGCTTAAGAAATCCACTACTCTAAAGAATGTATGCTGAGAGATTTCAAGCATGAAGAGTAGAAGGACCAACATCACTGCTTCTAGAAATCATTGCCCAGATGAGCACCTGGTGCTGTCAGACACCCGTGCACCAGGACGCATGGGTATCCCAGTCCCACACTACTTGTCAGAATCTCATTTGCAGTGAAACTGAGATGTCTCCATCACGTTTCTGCAAGATGATGTCCTTTGGTGAACTGCATTGCTGGTCACAGGTTCTGATCGTCACCAGTATGGAAGCTCATGAGATCTCGCTGGCAGGACATGCAACGCTGATCCTTTCCCTCTGTGACTTCTCAGCATGGGAAGCACAGCCCAAAGCCTCTGGTGGTGGTTGGACAATCTCCCCTGCATCTGCCTATCCTTCAGTAGTGACTCCACATCTTTGATGTTGGATATGAGGAGATGTGGATCTTCTATTTATATAACCCTACTCTGTAGGCTCCTCTCTGTTCCTCTTGGGGAATGCTAGCATGCTTTCTCTGGAACTGTGGTATCTAGGAACTGTTCAGCACTGTGTTGCTTCTTGATGCCCCAGCCTCACCCCTCTTCCAGGACACCTCGCTGCAGCGCTGACAAGAAGCAGTATCAGAACAAATTGTCTAGGGGAGACCCAGGTCTTAGCTACTTAGTCTTTGTGGACACCTGCAGTCATCTCATAGGGAATAATCATGAGTCTCGTTTATCCTCAGACCACAACCCATTCAAAATCTTTGTTTGGCCTAAGCTTTCTCAAAATCTTGGTTGCAGGGGCAGCTTGTCACTGGATGGAGGGGGCCTTTTCCTATCCTGGACCCAGCAGATGAGTGGATGAAATGAATGTTGGAGGAGCAGGTCAGTCACACTCTCCAGCTGACCCTGCTCACCTGGGAACATGTTGCAGCTAAGCCTAATCTACTCCATAGTGTACCAGAGTGGACCTTGGCATGCAGAGGACGAAGTCCTATCTCAGCATCCACGTATTAATGTGAATGTTTGTTGCCCAAGTACAGTCCAAGCACGGATGTGTCTTACTGAATGGGGTCGCATGGAAGGATGCATCTGGGCCTGTCCTGCCAGCATCCATCTCAGGACCCTTCAGATGTGACTGCTGTCTGGTCATCTACATGACCATCTGTCAAAGACCGTGGTTTTACAATTATGTCTCTGGATTGGTGTTGGAGCCCTCCCACTGAGTATTTAGGAAGGCTGGTTCAGCTTCCCCACACTGTGGAAGTCCGTGTTGGTGCAGAATCACTGTGGCAGCCTGGGAACGTGCCAGTGTTTGCTATGGCTTCTCCCTCTCCAACATTTGGACTGTTGGTGAGGACAGGTGCAAGTATTTAACAGCAGTGGGAGTGGCATGAAAATCATCCCTCGATACAAAAGCTGAGACATATCCACTTGGTCAGCATCCTGCCTCCATAAGGCACCAGGGGAGACTGCCAGCCTTTGAGCTGGAGGGAGGGACGCAGTTCTCTGCCTTGGCTGCTGTGCTCTGTGCTTGCTGTGTTGAGATCAGCCTCTTGGCGAGGCGCTTCAACAAACAATGCCAGGCATTTTGCTGTAAGGCAGGACTAAGCCCTGTCTCCCTGCTGATTGCCTTTCTGATCCAGTGGCAGGCAGAGTAGCCTCTCCTTCCTCTTCCCTCTTTCACGTGAAAGGTGAATTTTCATACCAAAGACACTGGCTGCCAAAATAGGCCAACTGAGTTCCTTCATGAGGACTAACAGATTTCCCCACAGACAGGTCAGGGAGCATCACGCTCCTTGCACCTCATCACGGGGATGGGGGATGTTCTTCCAGGCTCTAGGAAGGGTTTGGTCACCCAACCACTACACAGCCCAGGTAATTTTTCCTTCTGTTAAGCAGGTCTGAGCCCTCTCCCTCCCTTTGCTCATTCCTGGGTCCCGTCTATCTTAGATCATACCTCAGAACTGAAAAAGCCTCTTGTCTGTCTGTTCAGCTGTCTGGTGGTGCTTTCCACCCAGCAACCTTCTGCTGGAGGCTCTGTCCCTGCCCCATGAGTCAGCTTTGTGTGAGATAGCTTTTCCCTGTTTTAGGATCCCTTTAATGGTCCTAAATGTGGTGCTGACAGCCTTCACTGGAGCAGCTTTTCATTCCCTGGTAACCTGTGTACTGTTCTATTTATCTCGTTGTTGTGCTAAGCTAGGAGGGCAGGAGCAATTAAAGCTGCATAAAAACTTGCTCTCGCTTCTACATTCAAGCTAGGAGATTGGCTTTCCTGAGCCTCATACCTCTGCTGCAAAACTCTTTCTATGTTTAGGTGGCGGTGGTGATCTTCTAAGGAGAGATCTGCCTGCCAGCTCTGCAGAAGAGCTGAGAATAGATGGCAGGCCTTGTTTGAAGTCCTACTGTGAGGCAGCCAAGGTGGAGCTAGGCCAGAAGATAAACCCCCACCAGAGCCTTGGCTGTGTCAGCAGCTCTGTCGATTCCAGCTGCAGTCGAGTGATCCTAAGAGCATCCAAGGGTGGTGCAGACTCGTGCTGAGGCTTTCTACACAAAGAATTCCACTTCTACATGAAGAGAGGTCAGAATTAACTCAGAACACAGTGGAGTGCTGTCTCCTTGGGGATTCATCTTATGATGCATGGGCAGGCTCACGAAATCATCTGACAAGCCCCTACTGGTGGTGATTAATGCTGGGAACAGTTGGTAAGGCAGCAAGGAGGACTGGATGGGCTACAGGCAGCTTAAGGGAAGTTCAGTCACCATTGAAAATCTTCCAAAGGAAGTATGAGACTATGAGAACTGTTCTAGATGTGAATTTGTTAAATGATTGGGTCATTTTTGCTTGGGACATGAGCAAGGAGAGGATGCTATAGGCCCCCTGACAGAAAGGGTGTAGATTTTATAACTTGGGAAGCAGCTACAATAGCCAGGAAGATACTAAGGAAATGCTATGGAAAAGGGGTTCTAGCAGCTTCTAAAACATGTCACAATCAAGTTGAATCAATATTACAACACATGGGAAGAGGCAACAATTTAAGCTTCTGCAGAAGACAGTGCATCTGGGCAACATGCAAGAGGAAGTAAGAGTTCTCAGGCCAGGAAGAAATGTGATTAACTGACATTTTTTAAGTTCAACATCACATCACAGAACTCCCAGCTCACCAGTCTAACCCACTGGTAAAGGTGGAGTAGGGAAGGGCAATCATGAATTGCAGTTGCAAGCTGTGCTAAAAACCACATTCCCTCTAGAGCCAACAGTAAAAACACTATGATCTGACACACACGTTCATTAAGGCATTGGAAGGTTTTTTGTATAATCCTCAGTCACCAAACAAAACACAGTGATTTATTTCTTAAGTACCTCGCTGCTTCAAGTGAAAAGGAAAATTATGTTGTCATGGGAGACTTTGGATGGGAATACTAAAGAATATGCTATGCCATGGGGAGCTTCTCAGCAAGTTACAAATAATGGCATGCCCAAGTAAGGCAATGATTTTACATGCCCTTATGACAGATGAAGATTGAGTTAGAATTTGTGGTTGCCTAAAGACAAGGAATTGAGTGAGAAACAATCAAGATATCACCCAGGACAAAAATATCACAACAGAGAACTGTGCGGTATTATATAGCCTTTTCTTACAGTGGAATTATTTAGGAGAAGTATCAGGAAACTGTGATTTAAGTGGAAGATCCTTGGGAAGATGAGAGGTTTTTTTTTTCAGTTATCTGAAAATCTGTGATTTAGTATGCATGAGAAGATAGCTTTCAGTAAAACAATTCCATGACTAAGTGGCCATGTGATAGTAGTACTTGAAAATAATTAATAAAAGTAATAAAAAAAAATTACCTCAATTAATAAAAATAAAATAAACATTGTAACAACTGCAGTGACTGTGTGTGGAGGAAGACAAATACAGGGATGACAAAATAATTGAGCTGTATTAAAAAAAGTTACATGAGTGGCTGATGACCTCAAGAATAAATACCTAAAATACCTATAGGTGGATATCTAAGGATGCTAACACATTGTTCTAGTTATATTTAAAGGAAAATCAATCCTTGCAGTAATATAAGCCTTTTTCTTGATGGGGATTAAAAAAAAAAAAAAAAAAAAAAAAAAGCCCTAAATGAAGAAAAAAAAAAAGGAAGTACTCATCAGAAATGTCTGTTCTATATTTGTAAAGAGCAGAACGTGGTCAAAGGGGAATTAAGCACTTTCTAAGCCAGTAGTAATTAAGGCGAATTCTTGATAGGATCTTCTCAGGATGAACACTTTCACTTTTCCAGGTACAGGTGACCTAGAGCGCTCTGATGGGGAGAAATGCATGGGGTGCTGTGGTGTGAACAAGCCACTACACAATGCCTGAGGCTGCTTGAGGGAGATGGAGTGAGTGACCCTGGAAAAACAAACAAACAAAAAAAAAAAAAAAAAACACATAGTGTTGTTGCAGCTGCTTTCCTGCAAACATCATTTTAGAAAGCACCCTAATCTCGTTGGTGATGAAAAAGTGCTGGCTGCTGAAATTCATGGTTTGTTGATGTCAATTCTTAAATGAAGTGGGGAAGATCCATTTAAAAACGACTGGGCAGATGGGTGAATAAATTACTTAAGTGGTGAGCCTGGCAGCCCACATATGGAAACCGATGAGAAACCAGTGGGGAGGAAGGTAAAAATCAGGAAATGATGGAAGAAGTCTGCATGGACATGGAGGGAAAAGAAGCTGATAGACAAATCTGCTACCATTTTAGTCCCAAAAGGGGTAAATGCCTCAAACAAAATGCTGAGAGGCATTGAAATATAATTTCATAATTTAAGTTTTTAAATAGGGCTAAAACAGGCTCTGTTATCATACATATATAGTCAATATGTAAGCTATGCATGGATAAATCTAAGAGCAAGGAATAATAGTGTTTGACTGTACCTGGGACAACAGGAGCTCTGGAAAGACTGAGGCAGCAGCAGCCTGATGTGAGTTCTCAGCCAGCTGTCTTTAAACATCTTTTATTCCAGTTTGGCGTTGGTGTGTTTTGTCCAGGTTACCATCACGTTTTGTAGTAGTTGGAGCAAAGAGGCCTAACTCTGATTCCAGGCTGGAGAAAAATGCGCTGAGTGAAAAGTTTAGTCTCTTTAGCTCCTCAAAAAAGGATAAATGACAGTTTTTGCCCATGAGGATGATCTATATGGCTGTTTAATCAGGCTGAGAAAGGCATACAAGGACTATGAGGAGCTGGGGAGACTGGAGGCCATATGCATTCAGTGAAATGTCAGCATGCCCTTAGGGTAACCAAAAAGCTGGAGATTACAAACTACCTTTAAAAGGTTTGGCCACTCTTATCCTTTCTAAATCCACTTGCTCTTCAACACGTGAGTTGTTCTTACTAGCAATCACATTGACAAATGCATCCAAGGGTGCAAACAGACCTCGGAGGCATAGTTTATTGCAATGAAAGCAACACGGAGCCTACCCCACTGCTTCACTGTCAACCAGGTGCTGACCATGCTGGGCTTCAGCTGAATTGTCTTATACAGAGGTAAAACTGATACTTCTCTCTACCTTCTGGACTCTTTGGTGAGCCTTTCTAAAAATCTGCCATCACATCTGTAAATTTCTATTCCTTTGGTGTCAGGTCTGGTGTGCATAATGAATTGCAGCTTAGTTAACTGTGGAGCTGTTTCATGCCCCAAACCATCTGAGATTTGCACTTGGTACTGACAGGTTGCTGCTCCATATCGTGGAGATATTCTCAAGTCCTGACACTTCGGTTGGCAATGGTATCTTTGTCTCACCTCTGCTGAGGGAAAAATCTGGGAATACCCCTACATGGCAACAACATCGCTTGTACTTTTCTACAGTGGCCTTCCCTAAATGTTCCCATTCCATCTTACGGCTCTTTGGCAGCTTTCCTGTGTCTGAGACGCATTTGAAAAAGGTTTTAATACTACCTTTTTTATTTGTCACATATTTTCCTTAAAACCTGCCCTTTTTAGGCTCTTTAAAATTTAATTTGCTATTATTTATGAGTTTTTCTTCTGTTTTCATTTGACTACAGCTACTGCTCTTTGAAGGCTGTCTCTTTGAATCTTATGCAGTAAAGTATAACACATTACTATTGTTTCTTCTAGGAGATGTACATTTAATTGAAAATAATTCCCTCGAGAAGATAAGATGCCACTGCTATAGTAAGATAATACATGGAGGTAAGTTAGCTGTGCCGTAGTAAGAAATTATATTCAGCTCACAAGAGTAAGCAACAAATTATTTGGTTTTGCAGTGTATATAAATAAGATTGCCAAAATGTAGGCAGCTTGTTTTTGGTGAAACGCCTGCTTTTTGTGAGTGACTGTGCACACAGCACTGTTTGTGTACCACGACTAAGCTGTGAACCTGTGTTTTGTGAATGGCATCTGTTACAAAGAAGAGTTTGGAACGTTGTCATTTAAGGTGTTTGTCTCGTACCAATGTCCAATACGTGCGTTGCCTCATAGTCTTTTCTATCCAAGACATGTATCTTCCTTGCACAGATCTTTTTTATTGATTTGATCAGCCACTAGTTTACTTGAGAATTGGACGTAGTTTGAGTGGCCAAAGCTGCTTTTTTTTTTTTATTATTTTTTTTTTAATTTTTTAACTGTGCTTAATGCAGTTGCCATTTTGTTGTGCTATTTGCATAGCATGAATTAGTTTCCACAACTGCTCAAGCTGATTTTCACTACACAACATTTTGCTTAAGGCTGAATTTTCCTGCTGACATCTTCAGAAGGTGGTTTAAGGACTACTCCAGCCATTTCTTGGGGAGTGATGCGTGTGATAGTGTGTGCAAATGCCAGCAATGCATTAAATTATTTTAACATTTAAAATTGCCATAAAAGGGCATTTTCCTCTAACAGCACTGCTAATTACCATACCGCACCTTCATTTGAATTTCCTCTGTCTTAAAAAAAGACTAAAAAAAAAAAATAATTTGCAGTTGACCACCCCTAGAAATGATTGGCTGCCAGAGATATCCCTTGGGTCGGCTGGCGTGCTTTGTGTCAGCACAACCCTGCAGAAGACTGAACCTGTCTCGCAGGTATCTCTCCCTCCCAGAAGTTCATAGACCAGCGTGGTTTCTGGCTAACTAACCATAGCTGTTCTTGGAGCCGGTTTGTCCTGGCAGAGTGGCATGATTGCTTCTAGCTCCTTTGCTGAGCAAGAACCTCTTTATGGCAGTCCAAGAGCCTGACTCCCCTGAGCAATCGTTTCTATGAGTTTTCCTTCGAACTGTTTTACGAGCAAACCTAGAGCTCCTCTGCATAGTCAGAAACTCTTTTGCAGCATAAGAGTCAGCCGCAACAGCAGAGCTTCCTTCTTAATCCCAATGGCAATCTTTCAAATTGGCAATATACATATATGTATTTAATCCATTTTTTACAACGGTAAAAACTGCAGTTTGCTGGACAGTGTGGCACCGGTGGTGGCTAGACACTGAGCTAGATTTTCCATCTGTCCGGAGGGGCCTTGCTGTGGTGCCATCTGCAGGCACGGTGTCCGGATGTAAAATGCAGATTTGGAGGAAGGAGCTAGGGAGCTGGTAGGATGATTCAGGAAACTGAGCCCTCCAGGCGGTCTAAGGGCTGCACGGCTTTATTTGTCAAGCTGTTTCTCACTATTTCCATACAAGAGCACCCGTGTTTTAAATTCTGTGGTTCCCAGCTTGCTCCCCCTAGCTGCCTGTATCATTCTTCAAGGAAGATTATAAACTGGTTGAAATAGCATTTTAATGAAAACAGAACGAAACTTTCTATCTGAAATGTACACAGCAATTGCTGTTCCTCAGAACAACAGGTACTCTTCCTCCACTCCCTACTCTACCCCACCTCCCAGGTGGTATTAATTTGCTCTCGCTCCCACAGTAATTTGACTCTTGATAAATAACGAGATCTCTGCTTTGGGTGAATTTTTCAGGCAGCTTTAGCTTGCTCAGGAAATATAAGACTTCTTAGATGAAAAACTACCTTACAACCAGGCTATTCAGTTCAAAAATACCTTAATATCTTTGTTTTACGTGGAAAAAAGAGGCAACTCCCCCTCAAGGTGTTTGCCTCCCAGCATTTTCATGTCATCAAAGGAGCCCGCTGGCACACACACAAGTATGCAGCAGTAGCACACAGGCCAGCCATTCAAAGCACCCAAGCACAGCAATTTAAGACAGGATGGGACCCACGCAGGGCATGCTTGGAAGCCTGAGAGAGCCACAGGCTAACCCGCTCCATGGCAGAAACCCTCCAACACAGGCAGGCTGCCTCTGGTGAGCCCCAGCACAACCAAAAACCATCTGGCAGCTGAAATTTATCTTCAGAGCTACCTAAAGCTCCAGCAGGGCTGTTTACAGGATAAGTCAGGTATTGCTGCTGTCCCAAAGCTAACAAGCTGCTCAGAGCCCCGGTTCGTACTGTAAGGTTGAATAACCTGCCTTTGGCCTATTTTCCCTAAGCAAAGCAAATTGGAGTCATTGCCCCCAGTCCAGTAAACATTTAGTTTTCACACAGCTATACCACTGGAGATGAGCAGCTCCAGGAAACTCTGTTCCAGCCCAAACCCTTGCTCCAGGATCAGGCTCTAAAAGCAGCTGGGCTCCAGACAGCAGTTCCAACCCTGCCTCCCACACAGACAGCAACACGCACCCTCTGATACAGCTCACAGCGCTGGTAAATTTAATAGGAAAGGAGTGTCACAGCCTTGGTGGCAGTGCATTGCTTATCTACCCTACCACTCACAGGTCAAGGAAGGCTCAGCTTCTGCTCTGCTTCCAGGAAGAGGTTCTGCAGCTCCTGGCAGGGGGCTGATACTTGCAGAGATTTAGTACTCGAGCTTGCCTGCAACTGCCACTCCTGCAAGTCAGGGCTGTGCTTAATTCTAGCTACCTCCACAGGCCTCCCCCAGGGCAATTTGATTCACTTTAAGCTCTGTAAAAGTGAATGAAAAATCCTCTTTGTAACTTTGCTAGTAAAGAAGGGGGAAGAGAAACTGCTTTCTGTGCCATTTTGCCAAATCAAATGGAGCCAAGTCATTTCTCAGCACTCCATTCTGCATGCACCCATCAGACAAGCAAATCCAGAGAGCTGGAAGGGAGATGCAGAAGCAGAGCTGCTTTCCATTCTACCACAGCCTTGCTGTTCTTGCAGTCCCAGCCCTGCACCACACCTTATTTTGGCTCGGGGGCAGAAGTCCCACCCCTCCCCACAGGCATGGGTAGCTCATCAGCCTGCATACCGCAGCTCCCCAGGCAGGAGCCGCGCACTCGGTGAAGCTGGGCGCTTGCTGTTCCTTACAGATCACGTCTCCCAGGACTGCTCCGTGCCCATGCGTGACCAGAGCTGTCCAAACCACCAGCTGGCATTCCCCCCGCCTCTGCTGCCTGGATTCATGGCCTTGACACGCTCTCAGCATAGGACTGGGCACAGAACACTATAGAGCACTTGTTAGAGCTGGCCCAGCAGTTGTGCTGGGCTGGCAGGCGCCTAACAGTTGCTGAATTCCTTCTGATTCCCCACTAAGACAGACAAGGCACTTCAGATGGTGAACGCTTTTATTGATGTAAGGTGGTACACAAACAGATCAGTTTCTATCAGCCTCTCCACCTCCCCCAGGTGGAGGAAGAAGTTGGAGGAGTGGGGGAGACAGAAGGGAACAGAACTGGCCTCTCACTGCAGGATGCAGAGCTGAGCGGTGGTGAAGGGCAGGGGCTCCAACAAAGGGTCCTGCTTCCCTAGGCAGCAGGGGGTCTGCATGCTTGGCTTACTCCTTGGATGCCATGTGGACCATCAAGTCCACCACACGGTTGCTGTATCCATACTCGTTGTCATACCTGCAGAGACAGAAATGCTGTCAGGACTGTTCCTGTGTGTTAATGCTCCTCCACCCAGAGCACTTAACTGCCTCAGAAGACTCCCCATGCACTTCTTACGAAGTATGCAACATCCCCCCCCACCTTCCATTACAGGAAGAAGGCTGCAGCCATTTCAGGCATGAAACCATTTCACTCCAGAGACTTTTAAATGCTGGAGCCACCCTAACTCAGCAAGTGCGTTATGTTTCGCCACGCACTGTCTGCTGGTGCTT
Organism: Aythya fuligula; assembly: GCF_009819795.1. NCBI lineage: Eukaryota > Metazoa > Chordata > Aves > Anseriformes > Anatidae > Aythya > Aythya fuligula. The sequence continues at coordinate 82,989,653 of NC_045559.1, forward strand.
ATGAACAGCAGACAGGCAACAGAAGTGCCAAGCCCCTACCCCTCAGAGCCTTCCCACCACCCCCAAGGCGGTGCATACCAGGAAACTAGCTTGACGAAATGGTCGTTCAGTGCAATGCCAGCACCCGCATCAAAGGTGGAGGAATGGCTGTCACCGTTGAAGTCGCAGGAGACAACCTGAACAGAGAGAATATGGTCAGACACCATCACCCCACAGTTAGCTAACAGCCTGAACCGGAATTCCAGCAAGGCTGGTATCATCAAAGCGATACAAGCACCTCCAGTCACAGGCACTGAGAATAGAAGCCACTTACCTGGTCCTCTGTGTATGCCAGGATGCCCTTCAGGGGCCCGTCAGCAGCAGCCTTCACTACCCTCTTAATGTCATCATACTTGGCCTAAGAAGAGGCAAAGTTAAGAAAGATTGTCAGATGCCAGCTCACAAAACATCAGCAGAGCAAGGAGGTAAAAGCACCGCAGCAGCCGAGACACAAAATCAGTTTTTCTAGGGAAGAAATGGATGCACAAGGGGTAATTGCAGGTAAAAATAATTTTAGAGGACACAGGAGCGAGCCTGCAGATTGTTACTCCTTGTCCACAACACTTACTGGTTTTTCCAGGCGGCAGGTCAGGTCCACGACAGAGACGTTGGGGGTTGGCACACGGAAAGCCATTCCGGTAAGCTTCCTGCAAGAGACATGAGTCAGCAGGGAACGGCACCCGGCATCCCTCTGCCTGCACGCCATCCTGCTAGGAACAGGTCAGAGCCAGCCAAGCACCGGCTGCCACCTCCTCCTTGCACCCAAGGAAGGCCAACACTCACCCGTTGAGCTCAGGGATGACTTTCCCCACAGCCTTAGCAGCCCCAGTAGAGGCTGGGATAATGTTCTGGGCAGCTCCTCTGCCATCCCTCCACAGCTTCCCAGAGGGGCCATCCACTGTCTTCTGTGTGGCTGTGATGGCATGGACAGTGGTCTGCGGGGGAGGAAGACAGCAAAACAGTGAGAACACTGCTGATGTTCCAAAAAAAGCATCTCAGGCACCTCCCCTCCATCCCAAGGGAGGTAGGGAGGGTGGATGCTTTTCTTCACACATGAGGAGCCTGGGGGTAGGGCTCCCTCCTGATCAGCAAGCTCCAGACTTACCATAAGACCCTCCACGATGCCGAAGTTGTCATGGATGACCTTGGCCAAGGGCGCCAGGCAGTTGGTGGTGCAAGAGGCATTGCTGAGGAAGAAAGGCAAAAATCAGCCAGAGGCAACATTATCTAGAGAGGTGAGGTGAGATCCCAAGCAGCTGGTCAAAATTGCAGGCCCGGCAGCATCCTTCTCCTTACCTGACAATTTTCAGGGACTTGTCGTACTTCTCATGGTTCACACCCATCACGAACATGGGAGCATCAGCTGAGGGGGCGGAGATGATGACACGCTTAGCACCACCCTTCAGGTGAGCCTGGAAAAAGGGAAAGCGATTAGATAACCTGCAATGCCCCACAGCTAAGCAGCAAGACACTTCCTCAGACAGTCTCCTCCCTATTCCGAAGAACCCACAGGGTTCTCAATGTGACCCAGAGGAAGGATCAGCAGTATCCCATCTCTCCACATGCTACAGTGGCATACTTACACCAGCCTTCTCCATGGTGGTGAAGACACCGGTGGACTCCACAACGTATTCAGCACCAGCATCTGCCCACTTGATGTTGCTGGGGTCGCGCCTGAGAATAGATGAAATCTTGAGAGCTGTTCTACAAGACCGATTTCTTTTATTCTCCGAAGAGGCAAGCAGAGAAAAATACTTACTCCTGGAAGATGGTGATGGCATTCCCGTTAATCACAAGTTTCCCATTCTCAGCCTTGACAGTGCCCCGGAAGTGGCCATGAGTAGAGTCATATTTGAACATGTAAACCTAGCAGGGAGAATGGGGAAGGAAGGTCAGACATCCTGGCTGCCATCTCCCCACCCCTTGCTCTGCCTATGCCACAATCTCAGCTCTCCACCTTCTCAGTGACCTTGTCCAACTGCTATTCTGTACTTGGCTCTGCCGTATCTCCCTAGCCTGCACTACTATGTCTCATTTGTCCCTTAATCCACCTCCAGCCCGACACGTAGTTGCCATGGGGAGCAGCTAGAACAGACCTAGGGGAGCCTCTTGCCCCATTGTGCTATTTCCAGGAGAGGCAAGGCACACGCAGTGCCCAGAGGGGGCACTCCAAGGCAACTCACCATGTAGTTCAGATCAATGAAGGGATCATTGATGGCTACCACTTGGACTTTGCCAGACAGGATGGCAGCCCTGGTGACCAGGCGGCCAATACGGCCAAATCTGGGGAGAAAAAGAGATGCAGATGAGGAGGAGCAGCGAGCAACACGCCTGACTGGGCATGGAAGAACATCCACCGCTCCCTGCCCGGAAGGGCAGGAGGGAGTCCAACAGCGGCGTCCAAAGGCCAAGGAGCCACGGTTAAAAATTAAGAGCGACCCCCAGCCGGAGCAACCCCGCCAGAAAGGTCAGGCGCTAAATTTACTGAAAGCCCCGGGGGGATCCGGTTACTCCTCAGCAGGGTGGGAGAAGGTCACATTCCCGGGGCGCTGCCGACACACGATCCACCTGGCGACCTTTCCCTGGGGAGCCACCATCCCCACAGCCCGCAGCGGGGCGCGGGGGACCCCAAAATGGAGACGGGGCCGCGCCGGCAGCGCCGGTCCTTCCTGGGTGACTCACCCCACGTCCCTGCGGGGAAGTGACTCAGCACCCCGCCCTCCGCGGGGCCGTTACCCGGGGTGCAGGGGGTCCCCACGCAGCACCCCCAAACCCCATCCCCAAACCCCGTCCCCGCGCCCTTCAGCCGACCTTGCCCCATCCTCCCACCCCCCCCTCTCTCCTCCATGCACATCCCCGCCCCGCCGGGCGCCTCCCGGTGCCGCAGCGCCCGGCCCTGGCGCTCACCCGTTGACTCCGACTTTCACCATCTTGCCTCGGGGGGGGTGGGGGAGAGATGTTCCTGCGGGGACAAAACCAGCCGTCAGCCCTCGGGACGCCGCACCCCGCGATCCGCCGCCCCCTTAACGCCCCCCAACCCCTATTAACGCCCCCCAACCCCTATTAACGCCCCCCCAACCCCTATTAACGGCCCCCCCGCCGCGCGTTCGGATCCCGCCCCCAACCCCCTCCCTCCCCCCCCCCCCCTTCCCCACCGCCTCCATTTTGTGCCTTTGTGCCCCCCCCCCCCCCAGCCCCTCACCCTCCTCCCCATCCCCCAGCGGGGCTGCGGTGCCCACCACCCCCACACACACCCCACCCCCATTCCCCAGCCCACCCCCCAAAACCCACAGCCCCCCCCCAAACCCAGCCCCATCCCGTTACCGGCTGCCTCCGCTCGGTGCCTGGCGCGCAGTGAGGAGGTGGCCGGGGCCCCCTCCGCCGCCCTTTATAGCCGCCGAGGCTGCGCCCCCCCCGCCCCGCTCCGCCCCGCTCGGCCGCCGCCGAATGGCAGCGCAGGGGCCGGGCCGGGGCTACGTGCGCCCAGCCAGCGGCCCCCGCAACAAAGGGACCCCCTCCCCCCCCCCCCCCCCAAAAAAAAAAAAAAAAAAAGTGATGGGGGGAGGAGGAATGGGGCCAGGGTCTCCAGCGCCATGTGTGTGTGGCGGGGCGGACAAAGCCCCTCGTGGTCGTGGTGGTGGGGATAGGGACGGGGGTTGGCACTTGGGGGCTCCCCACACGCAGTATAGGGAATGGGGGGGAAACCTCGTGGTAGATGGGCAACAAAGAGAGGGTTGTGCTGGGCTGCTGCCTGCTTCGCTCCCCCTGCTTGGGCCCTCGCACGTGGTAGCAGTGGGTCCCCCAAGCCTCCTGCACCGAGGGAGAAGCAGGTCGCCATGCCCGCCGCCTGCCATCACAACATGAATAAGGATGGCCGCTAGTCCCCACTCTGAGGGCCCCCCAAGCCTTTCTCTGTCCCCCCTGCGTGGTTTTAGCCAGGCCATGCTCTGAATGCGGCTGCCTCCCCAGCAGGCAGCGCGGCACACAGCGTGAGGACCATGGTAATGAGGAACTGCGGCGCTGCTGCTGCTGCTGCTGCTACCCGCGGGACGTGACGGCGGAAATCCTGCCCACCGCCCCGGGAGAGCTGACGGCGTGCCGCCACCACCTTGGCCCGCCTTTTGCCGGCCGGCTGGGTTTGGGGTGTGTGAAAAAGGAGTGCTCCCCGCGTGACAGCCACCGTGGCCCTACTGGCGCCCCACGTGCTGGAGAGGCTCTCCAAGCTGTGCCGTGCTGGCTCGGCGTGCTCCGCCGGGAAGCAACAGGGCTGGTGCAGCCCAAGCCGGGGCTCTGTGGGACAGACCCACGCTAGGCTTGAAAGCCTCCATCCCTTGGGAGGGGGGTGCCCAGGGAGCAGGCACCTGGAATATGGTGCCTAAGAGGAGATGGGGAGGAAAGGAAGAAGGTTTGGGAAGGCATGGGATGTTGGCTTGCGGATGTGGAGGGCCGAATTGGCTCAGCCAAGCAGGACTCCAGCTATGCTCGAGGGAAGAGTGTGTGTGGGGGGTGCCTAGCAAGGGGTCACACATCTCGTACGTAACCCAACTCTCCTTATACAGCTGCTATTCCCGGTGCACGGAGGGGCAGGCAGCTAAGTTTAGCCCCGGCCGAGGTTACGACCTTTTCTTAAAGGCCAGGGGGGAGAGCTGCTGCGGGATAGCTGCAAGGGGTGCGATCCCTCGGCGGGGGGGAGCCCCCCTGCACCCCTTGCACAGCAGCCGGCCGCGGGGTCGGGGGGGGAGCTGCCCGGGCACCCCCAGCAGGCACGGGAGGCGCCGTGTTTGCTCAGCAAACACTCGGGCAGCCCAGCTCCCCGCGCAGGGGGGCAGAGTGCGGGCGGGATGAGCCAACGCAGCGGCCCCGTTGCCCCCGAGCGGGGCCCACGATCGATATTTCAGCCTCCTGGCAGCGGCCCCGCAGCCCCGGCCCCGGCCCCGGGCCGCTGCGTGCCGCCCGGCCCACCCGGAATGGCGGCGGGCGCCCAAAATGGCCCCGCGCCTGGGGGCCGCGCCGCCGCCGCCGCCACCGCCGGGGCTGGGGCTGTGGCTGGGGCCGGGGCCGTGCCGCGGGCTCTGCCGCCACCTCCCGGTGGGCGAGGAGGTGTCGTGGTCCCCCCCAAAAAAGCACAACCCCTGGGGATGAGCGGGGATCCTCTCGCGGGGTGCCGCTGAGCCCGGACACGGCGGTTAATTAGCTGTGTTTAATTAGCGAGTCCTCACGCGCGAGGAGCGGGCAGCAGGAGCGCCGTGCGGCTCCTCCGCGCTCCCGGCCTTCAGGGCTGCAGCCGCTGCCTTGCCGTGCTCCTTCCCCTCTGGTCCCGAGCTGCTCCTCCGCAGGCTCCTTCTCCACCTGCGGACAGGCATGGCCGGTGAGCTGCCCAGCAGCCAGGCACCGGCTGTGCCCCACGTCCCCCACGCAGCACTGCCGTGTCCACCCTCATTGCGTTTACCCCACCAGCACTCAGCTCATTTTGCCCCATAACCCATTCTGGGGTCAGCTTTCCCCCCCTCACTCCGCGCCCTCCCTGTAATTCATGCCCTGAGTCTCCCCTTCCATTTGCTGACCCCTCACTGCCAGCCCGCTCACCTCCAGGTCCCTGCAGGCCTAACACCCCAAACCACTGAAGGTCCCGATCCGATCCAGTTTCAGCCCAAAGCAGCCCCTGGGCACGGCCTTCCAGGCCCAGTCTCCAGGGAGTGCCCACTTGCGACTGGTGAGGGTCTTGCGCCAGAGCGGGGCGCGGGCAGCTCTGGCCCCAGACGGGAGGAACGGGAGGGTGGAGGAGAGCAGCTGGGGTCCCGAGCTGGATCCCTCCTCCTTTGTGTTCTCTTCTTCGGCCTGCGTAGATTCGGAGTCCAGGGGCAGCAGCTGGGAAAGGAGCATCTGGGAAGGTGGATAAACAGGGAGGGGATGGGGTGACAGCGAGGTGCCTGTGCTCCCGTTTCTCACTTATCTATCCTGGTGATAAGCCTTGCACCCCAAACCCACTGACCCACAGCCCCCACACCTTCCCCCGGACTCAGACAGGACATAAAACAGTGTCTGTGCACGAAGCACCCTGTCTGTGACATTGCATCCAGACCAAGGTCACCAAGGGGGCAGGAACTGCAGCTCCCGCTGTCTGAAATGATTTTGCTGTCCAAAAGAGCAGGTAGGAAGCTGGTGTGGGTGTGCCTCTCCGTGCATCCCTTGCCCTGCTGTTGTTAATAGGATTCCCCCCCACACACACTTGAAGATAACCAAAGCTTCTGTCCTTGATCCTTTTCCCAGTGCTGAGCTGTGTGCTCAGACTGTTTCGTGGCATTTTCCAGAGGGCTGGTGGGGAAGCGGGACCTAACCCAAATACTCGGTTCTAAAATAAGGGAGAGGCAGGCATGGCCGTGTCGTGGAAGAAGGCATGAGGAAGGAAAGGCTTCTCATCTGCTAGGAAATTCTCTAGGTTTTCGGTGCAGGTGGGCATGTGCTAATTTAATTACACGCCTCCGTCACTGCCAGCCGCCTCCGGCTGTATGGAGACAAGAGTCGGGAGGTACACTGGGCCTGAGGAGGCACAGCATTCCTGCCCATGGGGTCAGCCTGCAGTAGCTGTTCCACATCTATTCCTCTTGTGGATGCTCGCTGACCCAAGGCTGACGCTGCCTTTCTGCAATTTAGCTCCGTTCTGTTCAGCAGTGAGTTAATGGAAGCGGGCACAGACATCTTCAGCGGGGAGTGAAAGCGTCTCCATGGTGAGTCATAGCAGAGTCGGTCTCGTGTTTTTAGTTCATCTCCTAACTACTTCCCTGCAGTTTTCCTTATTGGACAGGGTGAATGATGTGAACACAACATGTCAGAGCACAGGTTAGGGGTTGGAAAAAAAGAAACTGGGTAAATTCAAAAGCCCTAAGTATTGTTTCTGCAATTGGCGAGGGTAAAAGATTTACCAAAATGAAGAAGGCCTTGCTAGCATCCTCTTGGACTAAAAGAGGGCCTAATGTGGGGTATGACTGAGCTTAGGAGTGAAAATCCCAGCATCACACGGTGCACCTTCCTTCTGAAATGTCAGAACCAGGCCACTGAGCATAATGGATAATCACTACGTACAGTATTTCTCGCAGATCCCTCTGCATGCCTGCCTGTCACTTAATGCAAGGGACGTGGCTGTGATTTCTGCTGGCTGCTGGCACAGGGCTGAGCTAGATAGGAGTAGTCTCTTTACAGCTAAAAGCCTCTGCAGGCAGTGTGGAGTCCCCCAGTAAGCCTCCCACAGACCAAAGAGCACTAAAACACTTTTGTCTGTTTTCTGCCTTGAAATGCTGGTGCTCCCCAAGGAGCTGGGTTATAAAGATACAGTCATCCTAGAGCTGAGGCTATTAGACTGAAGGGGAAAGAGCAGAGAGAATAGACAGCACCCTTTGGAAGCTGGAATTTGGGTTCACCACTCATCCCAGATTCAAACACGACCTCCCAAAATTGCCCCTGCTGCTCCTGAAACCTCCCTCAGCTCCATCCCAGCCCCTCCTACCTGTAGCCTCTGTCCTGGTAAGGACATAGCTTGAACGCTGGCAGAGAGCAGAACTAAGAGGAGGAAAAGCGAGCAAGGCCACGACTGCAGCCCCAGCATCTTCTTATCCCAGGGCCTGTGGGAGGTGAGGCAGGATCTGCAGCATCTGTGATCCCTGTCCCCTCCTTGCCTTTATAGCTTTGGTTCTGGCAGGCGCCTGGCCCCCAGCTCTCTGCTGAACTACCCCCCCGGAGCTCCTTAACCTTTCAGCCCTTTTGTCCATGGTGATATATTTCAGGGTGAGCTCAGCAAGACCCCTTCCTCTAAAGAAAAAAGACACAAAGGTGTTTACTGAGTGTCTGGGAAGACGAATGTGAGTGGAGCTGCTGCTGGCCAGGACCTGGAGGTGTCTGTTAGGGTCAGAAACAGGGTGAGACTTCAAGACATGTCCTGAAGAAAGGTACTGAAGGTATTGCATTGTGCAGTGGTACTGAAAATGCTCCTCTTAGAGTGCTGTTAATGTTATTTCTTTAACCAGTGCGACCATGAACTACTGCTCATCCAGTGATAGTCACACTGCTCTCTGCAGGAATTGTCACAAATTCAGCTGCATGACAACACGGGCTCTAGTTTTTAATATTTATATGTTGATGAGCCATTTAGCCTGGGAACACAGAGCCTTGCTGCGGTGGATGTGTGAATTCCAGCACTAACTCTGTGGGATCTGTGGCAGTGACAGGGGCATGGGTCTAAATACATGTGGGCACACAACATAACATGCACGCTGGTTGTCCTGTGTCATTATTCAACGTACACCATCTGGAGGGCTGGGCTGAGTTTCCAGAGGAACCAGCACAGAAAAGAGCTCATCGAGCCTGAACTTGCACTTTCTCAAGCTCGGGCGCACAATGGCAGTGGGACGCCGAGGAGCAGACTCTTACCTCCTAAATCTTCTGGCCATTAGTTCCCCCTCTTTGTTTACCTCTCCCATTTTACTGTAGTTTCTCACCAGCTGAACAAGGCAATGAGGTCACTGTTTGGAGACCAGAGTGCAGAAGTCAGCCTGGGTGTGAAAACAGAAACTAATCAGAAAAGTTTGTTGAGGGAGAAAAGAGGAGGACTGTACCCCAGTACCAGAGCAGTAGTAGTCGTGCTAGGTGAGTTTAATACCTTCAATACCGTTCTTCAGTATCCTTGCACAAAGCAGGTGGGACAAAACTTGACAGGCAGTGTTCTGCTGTCTGTTATTTACTTGCCTTTTTTTTTTAAAAAAAAAAAAAAGAAAGAAAAAAGAGGAAAATAAGAAAATGAGTCTTTTGCAGAGGTAGCAAAAGTCACAGTTCAGTTATTTGCCCTGCCTTACTTTTCTCCTTCCTTCCCTCCCTTCTCTGCAAGCATTTTTCACCTGTAGATGCAGATTTGTGGGACCCTTTCTTCTCTGCCCAAGGAGCCAGAGAGTATTACAAACCATTTTGCATCAACCCTGTCAAAAGTGAGTGTGGGGCTTGAGTCTGAAGCACTGAAGCCAGAAGGAGGAGAGGTTTTGCACAGGTAGGGTGACGTGTGTGGGCATATCCAAGTATATTGATTCCACCATTGCAGCGGGGAAAACGTGTGAAAGTTTCAGAGGGGTGGGAAAAAGGGGAGGGAGGGTGTGAAGCAGACATGCCTTCATCCCACGTGAAAGATGTCTCTGAAAATGTTGTCCTCTACTACCTGTTCACATTCTACCATCTTGAAGCAGCTGAGTCAGTCTGTCAGTGTTCATGCTGCTTGCAAGATGGCCACAGCCAGAAAAATCTCAGTTCGAACGCACAAATTCCAGGAGTCAACTGTTTCCTGAATGAAAGGTAAGAAAAAAAAAACAATGATGCTTTGGTTTTGATACAAAATGTGGTGGTGGCTTGGTCTGGCATCCCTTGAATGTGGTAGCTCCCATGCTGCAAGAAGAATGCCAGAAATGTGTTTGCAATTGCTGTAAATTCCAGCCCAGCTGCACGCAAACTGAGCGCTGCGGGGATGGATGGGCTCTGAGCTCTCAAGTGACTGGTCCCCTTCTTGGGTCCAGCAAAAGCTGGGCCTGGCAGGAGGGAAGGAGTCACTGCTACCCCATACCAAGCAAGAAACTTAAGAAACTGTAGAAAATTTATTTTTTTTTTTTTTCAAATTCTTGCAAATTTGCAAAGCCTGGGTGAATTGCAGGTACTCCTCGACTCAGGTGCAATGAAGCTGCAGCTGCTTTGTCCCAGATCCTTGCTGGGAGTGCAGCGTAACTGAATAGTTGCTCTGTCACGTCCTGGCAATGACTGTGAAGCAAAAAGGTTCTGGCAGACGACGAGTCCCTGATTGCCCCAGTTTTCTCAGTCTCAAATAGGTTATTGTCCTTCTTTCCTCTCTGGTGCTAACAAGTTTCTTCTGTAAAAGCCCTTCCCCCTCTGATGCTGGGACGCTGATTCTAGAGCTTGCAAGACCACCAGAAACGAGGTCTCCTGCTGAATCACAATCAGTCTTTTATAAACAGAATCGCTCAGAGGGAAAGGAGCAGGGCAAACAGAGAGCGGGAGGACTAGGAACTGGGTGAAGCGCTCTGGGAACACCCGTTGGCCCGCGGTGGTGCAAAGGGCTGATGGTTGCTGCGGGCTCCAGCAGTAAGGACAGTATTTGTGTCATTCCAGTAGCACGATGGGCACGAGTCTGGAGCCGCCATGCACTGGAGCCCCTCAGGGGACGCAGACTGCACTGCTGTTGGTACTGACTCATCCCACACGCAGTACAGGCTGTCTCCTTCAGCAGCGACTCATGGTCATCATGGCAACCACAAGCAGAGCTGCTTGTGAGCAGAACGGCAGCGAAGGGCTGCTTCAGGTAGCTGTCTCTGTGTGACTTGTCAAACCCCTCTTCCATCCACGGGACTTCTTTTGTCCATGATACAGAATTGCTGATTCCTCCAGTGCCAGGACAGGCTGGTGGGGATGCTCCACCTGAACAACCTGCAGACAGGGACCAACAGAAACTCCCTTTTGCTGAAATACCACTCTCACTTGGACAGGGAGTGCAGTACCTGTGGAAGAGCGAAGGACAGACTGCAAAGTGGCCAAGGATCCGCTGTGCCAGTCCAGTCACTGACTGCCAAACCTTTGCACTGTCTTAGGGAGTTGCTTTCCTGAAGGAAGTTTATCTGCTTGTAATGGAAAAGGGCAGTGCGTAGCCTGAAGGTAAGCCAATACTTAGACACGAATTTATGGCCAGCTTGCTACCTCCATTCACACTGGGATTTCCCTCAATGAAGTATTGCCACACATTATATCATTCACGTAGGTACAGAAGGTTTACTATGCACACTTGCAACGCCTTGAGCTTAGGTAGGAATCCATAGATGCTGTTTTTTCTTTTGTTCCCATCTGTGAGTGACGTACAGGGGCTGTGGGTGGTGTTGGAAGCATTGTGTACGGTACGCATGACTCGTATTTGCTGTTGAATGCAGAGCTGCTGCCTCTGTTTCTTGTAGTCTTCACTGAATATTAACGTGGGGGGAGTGGGACAGTATTGCTGTAGCTTTCTGATCTTTGTAGTTCATGCAATTGTCCTGTCCGTACAGGCGTGGTGGATGGGTGAGGGGTTGGATTGGTATTTGGCAATATTACGCAGTAGTAGCTGCAAGGGGGCACATCCCTCTGGCGAGTCAGGGGACGTAGTTCACAGGAGCCATCTCCATGAGTAAAGCTGACGCGAGACCCCATGGGTCCCCTGTTTCTACAAACTGCTAACGTGCCCTGTGTCCAGTCAGGTATTGGCATAAAAAAACATTCCCAGGACACTGCAAAACCATGCACTTTCTGCCACTACTTCTACATAGCGATCAAAAAAATAAACTATTGCAGTCTTTTGTCACTATTTACACAGCCAGACCAGAGGAGAACTGAGCAACAGGCTCTGTTTGCTGGTAAACTGAGGATACCACAGTGACTGCAGGAAGAGGTAGGTCCTCAGAGAAAGGACGGGGAAGATCTGGAGGAACCTGCGGACCAGTCTGATTCCTGTCCAGCCAGTCACTAGCCTAAGAAACATCTGCTTTCTAGGCAACTGACAGGTAGGAGGAAATAACTTGCACTATAGCCCTGGGCCAAATGCCAACGTGCCTGTGAGACAGGAGGTTAAAGGCTGTTTATATGATTAACATTCAGTTAAGGCACTTCTTGTTCACATGACAGTCTAAGGAGTGCCAGGCCTGATGTGAGCACCAAGTATGGCATCTCCAGAAGGAAAGAGGTGAAATGCTTGTCTTATTTGAAACATAACCATAATTCTGCATATATGTGTACATTTTTAAACTTTTTGATTTGTATCCTTATATGTTCTCTATTAAAACACTCTAAACAGTCTAAATGAGCTTGTGTTCTACCCCACCTCCTTCTCTTCCCCCCCCACCATCCCTCACCTCTTCTTTGAGATTTCTTTGAGATTTGTACAAGAAAAAGATGCAGGTAGCATTCCCCTCAAAGCCATACTGGGTTCTACAGAGCGAAATCAAACATAAAATGGCATGAACCCAGCAATAGCAGTGGTCCTGTGTTCAGAGAATCTGAAAATTGTACTTAAAACCACATACAAGATGCAAGAAATGAGCGTTTTTTATTCAGGCATTAGTACGCCTGCCCTTTCTCCCATTTTTTGTGGTTGTTTGTTTTTTTTTTTTAATCAGAGCAACTTCCACCAGCAAAGCCAGTGCAAACAGTCAAAACAGGAGTCATGCTTATCACTGCCTTTCTTCGTGGGGATTTCTGAAGACAGGTTTGGTCTTCTCAGGCTGCTGCATAACTTCCCTTTTCTCTTTGTTTAAAGCACTACAAGTTTATTGGGTAGTTCAGGCAAGAGAAGACAACTGTTGTATAAAAGGAACTTTATTTTTAGCTTACAGACAGGGGCAGATTGTTGCCTCAGCGTAGCCGTCGGGCTGAAGACCTGGTGATGGGAGTTGTTTTGGTGGGGGTTTCTTCCTCTGTTAATTCTGCTGAAAACTCTAAGAGAGCAAAGCGTGTCAATAACCAGCACTCCCCAGAGAAACAGAGAAATCTACCACCAGCCCACGCAGTGCTCTGAATCCCTGCACACCCTCTGCTCCTCCCAGAGGAAAGTTCTTGAGGTGCCACGTCTACAGTCTTTCTCCAGGTCTCCACTTTTACCTTTAGACATACCTGTCCGATGACTTACCATCCTCAGAGCTGTTCTCCTCATCACTGGAGAAGGTGATGATAGGTTTTTTGCGTGGACGGCTTTTCTGGGCACGCTTCGGGTTCCGCAACGTGCGAGGCTGGGGGGTGACAAAAGCTTTATCCTCATCCCTGTTGGCTGTGCTCAGGGGCTGGCGGCGTGAGCTTGCTGGAAAAAAAAAAAAAAAAAAAAAGGGAAAGGGTGAGGAAAAGTCCCTAGGTGTCTCTGCTGTACTTCAGGATGAGGGAGGAAGACTGCGGTCTCACAGAAAGAAGATACCTGCTGTTGGCCTTCGCTTGGCTGGCATTGGAGTTTTACTGCCTTCCTGGCATGTCTCTGCTGAATCCAGTCCTCGGTTATGGCAGGCAGCCAGCCTCTGCTCCAGCTCTTCAGCCAGAGCCTGGGATAGATGTAACACAGGGGAAAACAAAAACACAAAACCACACAGAGTAGGGAAGAAACAGAGAGAAGCATTACATCCATAGCACAGACACTTCCTACCCCAGAATTTCATCATGATCTCTGAGAAATTGTTGAGACCAAGGAATAGCCTGTTTAACACAGAGAACAGCACGTCTTTCCAATCATTATGTGTAAAAAGCAGTTTTCCTCGCCTGGACACTTCCCACCATCCTTACTTTATTCTCAGGTTTGCTGGGTACTCTGCGGAATCGAACCAGCACTGCTTGGAAACAACTGTAGACAGCTGGGTCTTGTAGCTTGTCTGCAAAGCAGTCAAAGTTGTCCTGCAGCTTGTGAAGGCCCCGTTCCGAGATGGGAAGCAGAGTAAGGCAGTGGGACAGATCCCGATATTGACGCTCATTCCTGGGAAGGAGAGATTGCCCTTAGCTCATACGAAAAGGGCTGTGCAAAGATGAAGACATCCTACCCAGAACTACGGCACATGGGGATGAGGCATTTTCCTGCTGGTGTTTCTCCCCTTTCGTACATGAGATTTATGCTGTTTTGTTACAGATCTGTTCCAGAGTGCCTTGCCACACCAAGCACTTCACAACAACCACTGTATCCCAGGGATGCTGATTTAGTGCCTGTCACAAACACGAAGGCTTCACTGTTAAAGAACACAGTCGTTTGTTTAGAAGGTGTCAGAAGTTAGTGTTGGCTAGTAGGAAAAACACTCCGTGAGGTGAGAACTCTTCTTGAAGGGCCTTATTTCAACTAAAAAACAAAGAAAAAAAATGGTTGCTCATTTTTTCATGTTTGAGACTGTCTCAAGCAGAAGCAGTATTTGAAATTCTGCCCTACCTGGCCAGTTAAGATGCAGGCATAAAGACAGCTATTTTCATTAATATAGAAAGTGAACAAGCAGTATCTGCCGTGTCAAAGGACAACAAGGTCCAGATTCCAGTGAAAGTTAATATAAAAAAAGGATCTAAACTGATATATTTAACATGACTCACTGTGCCAAAATGTGAGGAAGAAACATGAGGTCGAAGCCCCTCTTATTTATGCATACGAAGCAGAGGGCTTGCATAAACACTTTGAGAACGCACTGTCCAAATGCAGACAGAGAATAAAGCTGCAGCATCCAGGTGCTTCCATTTAACATCTCAACAATACTCGGCACACTGCTGTTTAGTACTCCAAAAATCCTAAGGATGGTGGCTGCAAAGTCTTCTCTGGTAGGCTCCTGGTTAGCCTTGAATGAGAATCTTGCTCTAGTATTGCCTCTAGTGTGCACTGAGCTGATCATCTTTGTGGTTCGGCAATATTAGGACAGATTAACAAAGGCTACATGTGTCTTACACCCAGAAAGATCTTTACAAGCGTTGTCTGAAGAGCTCACCAGCATTCCTGGGAGGAAATTTTGGAGAGTCCACTCTCCATTCCAGCTCAGGAAACGAAATCCAACTATTTCTGGGAAATATGCTACTCCCTGAGGCAGCTGAGCAGGTCACATGCCCAGGCACTGTGTACAAACGGCCAAGATAAGCAGACACAGCTTTAAACCTCAAGGGCAAAGTCACAGCTACAACGAAGGAAAACCATCGGAACAGAGGAAAGCTAGGTATGCCAAATCCAGTGGCAGATAAAGATAACAGTGAAAATATACAGTAAAGATGCAAATGGACTTTTACTTTTTCCCTTTGAGAAAAAAAAGAAGTGTACATTTATGTCAGTGAATTTACCTCTTTGGGAACAGGGAGAAAGGAGCAATAAAAAAAAACACAAAACAATCAAATGGGAAGCAAAAAGATACTCCAATTCATAGGATGGGCACTGTACTGTATGCTCTGTAATCAGCACCATGAGC